>NC_067421.1:35619674-36869674 GCF_009764475.1 Pristis pectinata
TAACATGTCTTGAGAGAAGACAGGTGCTGTAAGGTGTCTTCTGAGGATAGGTTGAGTGAGCTAGGGCTTTTCTCTTTGGAGAGAAGGAGGATGAGAGGTGACTTGACAGAGGTGTACAAGATGATAAGAGGCATAGATCGAGTGGACAGTCAGAGACTTTTTCCCAGGGTGACAATGGCTAACACGAGGGGTCATAATTTTCAGGTGATTGGAGGAACATATAGGGGGGATGCCAGGGGTAAGTTTTTTACACAGAGAGTGGTGGGTGCGTGGAACGCACTGCCTGCAGAGGTTGTGGGGGCAGATACATTAGGGACATTTAAGAGACTCTTAGATAGACACATGAATGATAGAGAAATGGAGAGCTATGTGGGAGGGAAGGGTTAGATAAATCTTAGAGCAGGATAAAATGTCGGCACAACATCGTGGGCCAAAGGGCCTGTACTGTGCTGTAATGTTCTATGTTCTACGTAACTCAAACTTGCATTGAGCTTCATTAGAAACAGTGCAGAAGGCCAAAGAAAGGGAGTTCAGAGTGGGTGTGGGGCAGGGAATTAAAGTGACAGGCAGCTGGAAGCTCAGGGTCACCCTTGTGGATTGAACAGAGGAGTCCTGCAAAGTGGTCAGTTCTGATTAATTGGGGTGGCGGTAAGTGAGTGAGCAGGTTAGAGCAGTGTCTGAGGCTCCTCGTGCAGTTGGTGGGAAATAGGATTTGAAGATGAATTCACTGACACTGGACACAGAATCATGATTTCTACAGCTCTGAGTGAAGCTTTGACTCCCACTTGGTAAGAATGAAGGTTGTTATTCTTACAGCTTTGGGTGAAGCATTTCACACGGCTGAAGAATTGATGAATAACTTAAAACAGTCGTGGTATTTTTATTTAGATTTATCTTTGGCCTTCCATCACTTGGCAAGAGTAAATCCAGATTTGCAAATCAAGTTCCAGGAGCCCAAATTATTCTTTGTGCAGTTGGAATAGTCTGTTTTCCTTTCCTTTGATTGGCCTTGACAATTACTGCAGGAGATAAGTGGCACAGTGCAGAATTAAATTGAATTAGATTGCATAGAAATTGAATTTCCCTGCTCTGGGATGGCAATTAATGAAATGACTTTTCTTGGATCGTTGAACATGACTTTGTGCTGCATGCTAGACAATTGTGACTTGGAAGCAGCTCATGATGTCTCGCAAAAGATTTCAAGCTACAGTGCTCCAAGTTCACCAAAAATAATTGGTTTCTTTTGTTCGTTTCCTCATTAAACTGAAGAGTGACAGTGACAGAGAAGGGGACCTTTAATTTGTGCTTTCATCCACTGGCAACATCAAGTACTCTCAAGGCAGGTGGGACCAGGATGATCTGGAACTAACAAGAGAGAGCAGGATTCCGACAAGTTTCCTATGTCATATCAGCAGACACATTTCAAAAGTGCCTCTTTGGATGTAAACCCCTTTAGGACATCAAGACAAATCAGAATCAGGTTTATTATCATTGACATATGTCATGAAATGTGTTGTTTTGTGGCAGCAGTACAGTGCAAGACATAAAACTTACTATACGTTACAAAAGTAAATAAATAGTGCAAAAGAGAAATAATGGGGTTGGGTTCATGGACCATTCAGAAATCTGATGGAGGAAGGGAAAAAGCTGTTCCTGAAACATTGAGTGTGGGTCTTCAGGCTCCTGTATCTCCTCCCTGATGGTAGTAATGAGAAGAGGGCATGTCCCGGATGGTGAGGGTCCTTAATGATGGATGCTGCCTTCTTGTGGCACCGCCTCTTGAAGATGTCCTCGATGGCGGGGAAGGTTATGCCTGTAATGGAGCTCGCTGAGTCTACAACCCTCTGCAGCCTCTTTCGATCCTGTACATTGGAGCCTCCATACCAGGCAGTGATGCAACCAGTCAGAATGCTCTCCACCATACATCTGTAGAAATTTGCAAGAATCTTTGGTGACATACCAAAAGCTGATATATTTATGTACACCTTGCCTTCCTCAAAAGACTGCCTAGATATTCAAGTACAAAACATTATCTTCTTTAGAGCTGGTAGTTATCTATTCCACAGGTAACGATGTCATGCTGATAGTCAGAGACTTTTTCCCAGAGCGACAATGGCTAATATGAGGGGACATAATTTTAAGGTGACTGGAGGAAGATATAGGGGGGATGTCAAAGGTAAGTTTTTTACACAGAGAGTGGTGGGTGCGTGGAACACACTGCCGGCAGAGGTTGTGGGAGCAGATACATTAAGGACATTTATGAGACTCTTAGATAGACACATGAATGATAGAAAAATAGGGGGCTATGTGGGAGGGAAGGGTTAGATAGATCTTAGAGTAGGATAAAATGTCAGCACAACACTGTGGCCCGAAGGGCCTGTACTGTGCTGTGAAGTTCTATGTTTCTGTTTGGTTTTGCGTCACTCCAGAAATTTGGATGGGCGCTTCCCTGCGAGGAGCAGCCTCGAATGGCTGACATGCTCCTCGTATAAATTGAACAAGGATGCTGTTGTTACCCATCCTGCATGCCTTCTGGGGCTCTGAGGAGGGACGAAGTTGGGTCATGGAGTCATCGAATCATGAAGAGATGCACTGTGGAACCAGGGCCTCTGACCCACTCAGTCCATGCCAACAATCAACCACCCATTTTACTCTAATCCTACATTAATCACATTCTCATCAACTCCCCCCAGACTCTACCACTCACCCACACACTAAGGGCAATTTACGTTGGCCAATTAGCCTACCAACCCCCACATCCTTGGAATATGGGAGGAAACTGGAGCACCAGGAAAAACGCACACAGTCACAGGGAGAACATGCAAACTCGACGCAAATACAAACCGAGACACGGGTGGGGATTGAACCTGGGTCTCTGGCACTAGGAGGCAGCGGTTCCATTAGTTACTTCACTGTGCCACAGAGATCGGTGGTGGGACCCCCACTCCTGCTCCTATGTTTTTGTGTATGGGGAAGCCTGTGTAATCCTCAGTGTCCTTAGGTTGTGCCCGTACTCCAGGCTCCTGTTCTTCGAACATAATGTGCCACATTGGGTCCCAACAAAAGCTGGGAATCACTCAAGACACAGATATATGAGATATGAGATATTTATTTATTAGTCACATGTACATCAAAGCACACAGTGAAATGCGTCTTTTTGCGTTACTGAGAATATTCTGGGGGCAGCCCGCAGGTGTCGCCACTGTTCCGGTGCCAACATAGCATGCCCACACCTCCTAACCTGTATGTCTTTGGGATGTGGGAGGAAACTGGAGCACCCGGAGGAAACCCACGCAGACACAGGGAGAACGTACTAACTCCTTACAGACAGCAGTGGGAATTGAACCTGGGTTGTTGGCGCTGTAATAGCGTTACGCTGACCGCCGCACCCCCAACACCAATGCGTTGTTTACATTTGGATGCTGTTGTGTTTGGACATGTCTTGTCCAGTGAACTTCAGTCTTTTCCCCTTAAGTGATGCCATTAGTTTTAGTACATCTGGTCATGGAGTCATACAGCAAAGAAACAGGCCCTTCGGCCCAACTAGTCCATGCCGACCAAGTTGCCTATCTGAGCTAGTCCCATTTGCCTGCATTTGGCCCATATCCCTCTAAATCTTTCCTATCCATGAACCTGTCTTTTAAATGTTGTAACTGTACCCTCCTCTACCACTTCCTCTGGCAACTCGTTCCACATACCCACCACCCTCTGTGTGAAAAACTTACCTCTCAGGCCCCCTTTAAATCTCTCCCCTCTCACCTTAAACCTAGGCCCTCTAGTTTGAGAATCCCCTCTCCTGGGAAAAGGACTGTGACCGTCCACCTTATCTAAGCCCCTCATGATTTTATAAGCCTCTAAATAAGGTCACCCCTCAGCCTCCTTCACTCCAGGGAAAACAGTCTCAGCCTGTCCAGTCTCTCCTCATAACTCAAGCCCTCCAGTCCTGGCAACATCCTTGTGAATCATTTCTGCACCCTCTCTAGCTTAATCATATCCTTCCTATAGTCTGGCGACCAGAACTACACACAATATTCCAGGTGCGGTCTCACCAATGTCCTAACACCACGGTTAGCTAATTATCACATTGATATATCACTCGTGGCAACCTTAAACTTGAAATAATTAATTACTGAGTAACCAACCAGCTTCTAAAATTGTAATCACGACATAAAATCTTTAAATTGCAGTTTCATTTCTTATGCACAAACTCTGTTTTTCTAAATTAAAATGTTATTGTGCTTACGAGTATTCATAAGGTATTGGAGGATCTGGATACAATGCTATCTGTAGTTTTAAGGCATAATTACACAGCAGCGTCTCAGCAGTCGTACTGAGGCTGTGGGGCTGATACTCAAACACGGCATCCATTTAGAGATGATCTAAAGCCTTATCTTCAAAAATAGCTACTTCATATCTTAATGGTGCACAGCGATGGTGCTCGCTGGTTTATTTCTATCTAGTTGGGGCCAAGAAAAGAAATTGATTGTCTGGAGCTGAGTGCAACAGACAGCCAAAGCTTAAGCAACTGTATAGATCGCATGACCAAAGACAAATATCTTGTCCAAGATGTCTACACGTCCACTATCTCCGAGGACAAGGCTTCTGTGTAATCAGAAAAAGTATCTCATTGGATGCCTCTGCAAAAAGGTTACTGGGAAAAATACAAATATCGGGTCCACAGTAACATTTTAATTCTCTGTGTTCCTGATAGGCGAGAATAATGGAGTGTACACTAAAACTTGTAGCTGATGAGAAACTTGATTAAATTCTTCACAAGTACCGGCTACAGTGATCACAGGAAAAATTTAACTAAGCCCCATGAATAGGAATTGGGAATAAATAGCTTACTATATCTTAAAACAGCTATTACAATTCTTACTCTCCTTTTCGATGATACTAAAACCCACTGCTGGCCAACAAGTGCTGTTCGTCTTTATGTTTGAATTTAACTCTATCCGTGCCTTGGCAGGTCTTGCTGATAGAGTCAATTGCTCTGTTAGTCATCCTCATTAAATGAGCTTTTATTAACAGTAGCTTCAAAGGGCTTTAAGCTGTTCAACACTCCCTGACCCCTCTGTTTGTTCGACTACAGAAGTGTTATAAGAACTATTCGGAAAGACATATTGGTTGCCATTAAACTATAATAAGTAGTTCACTGTTATTAGTCCAACCATAAAGAATTAGCTGAGCTAGAATGTTGGGAAAATATTATTTAAGTCATTATTTATGAAGTTGGGACATTGTGTTGCAGTTGCACATGGTGTTGGTGAGGCCGCATTTGGAGTATTGTGTTCAGTTTTTGTCACCCTGCTATAGGAAAGATGCCATTAAGCTGGAAATAGTGCAGAATAGGTTTACAAGAATATTGCCAGCATTCGAGGGACTGAGTTGGCAAGCTGGCAAGGACTTTATTCATTGGAGCGTAGCAGACTGAGGGGTGACCTTATAGAGGTGTTTAAAATCATGAGGGGCATAGATAGGGTGAATGCACACATTCTTTTTCCCAGGAAAAGGGAATCAAGAACTAGAGGGCATAGGTTTAAGGTGAGAGGGGAAAGATTTAAAAGGAACCTGAGGGGGCAACTTCTTCACGCAGAGGGTGATGCGTATATAGAATGAGCTGTTAAAGGAAGTGGCTGAGGCAGGTACATTAACAGCATTTGAAAGACACTTGGACAGGTACATGGATGGGAAAGGTTTAGAACGAGATAGGCCAAATGCGGGCAAATGGGACTAGCTTAGCTGGGCATCTTGGTTGGCATGGACCAGTTGGGCTGAAAGGCCTGTTTCTGTGCTGCATGACTCTTCAACTCTATGACTTCATGATGTAAATTTTTTTGTCAAAGCAGATTTTAGAGATTAAGACAAATTAAGCTTCCCACAGTGCCATCACAATGGTTTGTCAAATTTTTTATGCAATAAACATTTATACATGATGTGTTTGAATGGCTTAATTTGTTTCGGTTCAGCGGGAATTCATTACTTGGAGTCTCCTCTTTGAAAGTAGTTACAAGCCTAACTGACTGCTCAAATAACCAATTCCTGGGCATGGGGAGATGCTGATGGGCAGGTGCTTGGGAGGGATTGAGGGGGTGGGATCTAAAATCAAGCCTAAGGTATTTGTGTTTAGCACTGCCAACCAAGAAAGAACTTCTCGGCATTCTTTCCAACTTGTCAGAAGGTTTCATTGGCCCATTGATTCCTTCTGAATAGCACTACCAAATAACTTAAAATGTGTTTCTGTGTATGCTAAATATGTCTGAATTGGTAGCGTTCTTGCCTCTGGGACTGTGGGTTCAAGAGTCCAATTCCATGGAGTTGAGAACAACTAGCTGCTTTGGATGAGATGTGAAACTAACGAGGGCTTAAAAGATCAGATGGCATTATTTTGTGGAAGAACAGTGAGCTACCTCCAGTATTACGGCTGATATTTATCCCTCAGTCAACATCACTAAAGGTCAGATTATCTGATCATATCGCTTTGGTGCTTCTGGGATCTTGTTGTGTAGTGGTGATTACATTTCAAAAAGTGCTTCATTATCTGCAGAGTTCTTTGTCTTATCCTGAAAAGGATTAAAGAGGTGCTATAGAAATCCAAGTCTATTTTGCACACATCTCACCAAACAGGTTCTATCCAGATTACAAACGCCCAATTTATGGGCATCCAGTACATGAGAACGAGTGTTTGAGAGATCGGCGGGATGGATTTGCTGGCTGCTACGGGGTGGGAATGGGGTATTTCCGGGTGCCTTCTCTCCCCACCACCACCCCTCTGAGCCGCAACAGTCGGGAGCTGGGTTGAGCCGAGCAGACTCACTCGTTCACTTGCTGCTCTCCCCACGCCTGCCCTCTCTCCTGTCTCAGCTGTTCCTGTAACCCTCTCCCACACTCTGTTGCTGTTCATTTCCGATTTATGAACAGTTCTCAGGAATGGAACCCTGCCGTAACTTGGGGACTGCCTGTAATTGGTAAACCGTAAATGATCTCATCTCACCAGAGTGCTCATTAGTCCATGATCTTATCTGCAACAGAAACACAACCGTGTGAAATTAACCACCCAATTAACACCATACAGAGTTTCACATCATTAATACCTCTGGCTCATCCTATCATATGACCAGGTCAGGAAAGATAAGCTCCTGATGGGTAAGGAACCACTTACAGAGACATCAGTAATTCTAAAACTGAGCATATTCACTGTACGGATAAAGTGTCAAGCTATCCCTAAACCATCAGCAGAGTCAATTGATTGCTTACAAAATTAAGAGGATTAAAAGTGATCTAATGTTCCTGAAATGAAGGTTCAGTAATCTTGTACATTCATTTGCTGTGGTTTCATATCTGGTCCTTGTAGGGTGATTGCTTCTTGCACATACTGTTGCTGAGTTGCTGTGTTACCCTTGGTTTCAGGTGAAGACCCTGAACCTCTCTGAAGGAGAGCAGCTCTCCATTCGTGGACTGGAAGAGGACAGCTGGATAGTTCTGGCCAACCAGGTGCTGCTAGTTGAAGGGCAGGTCATTCGAAGCCCAACCAATACCATTTCAGTGTACTTTCGCTCATTCCAGTATGGAGGCATCGGATCATTTCGACTCCATTATCAGAGTAAGTGATGGGCATGGCATTGGAGAAACTGGGAACAAGGATCTTGTTGGTCATATCTATAGTTCATATGAAGTGACTGTAAGGGACAAGTAAAGCTGTATTTTAATTAGCAGACACTTTAGGAGTGCAAGTGATGGAAGGAGGGTATCTAACTAGTGCACAACATTTATTTCCCTGTCTGACCTGCTGAGTTCCTCCAGCGTCTTTTGTGTGCGGCTCCAGATTCCAGCATCTGCAGAATCTCTTGTGTCTCCCTTCTTTTCTCGCACCTTCTCTAGAAGTTGTGTCATTTGCTATGTGCGCTCTCTCCTCATTGTTAAAGCCAAAATATATCACCTCTCACATCTCTGGGTTGAACTTCATCTGTCCTCTGACTGCCCGGTTTATCAACTGACTTGATGCCCACAGCTATGTTTCTCCTAGTTTACTGCACATTCAGATTTTGTATAATTTGCAGATTTGGAAATTGTACCCTGTTTTCCAATTGCAAGTCATCAAGATGTATCAAAAAACAGTGACAGTCCTAGACTAAACTCAAGGTAACATCAATATATACCTCCCTCCAATCTAAAGTACAACTATTCAGCATGACTCTCTGCGGTACCCCGTTACTCTTTATATTGAATCCAACTCAATTCCGCCAATAAGCTGAGGAGCCAAACACAGTGAGAATCATGGAGACACAGATGCTGGAATCTGGAGCAACACACAAAACGCTGGAGGAACTCAGCGGGTCAGGCAGCATCTATGGAGGGAAATAGACAGTCGATGTTTCAGGTCGAGACCCTTCAGAATCGTGCCTTTGGAAAACAATAGAGGTCAAGATAAAACCAAACTTCAAAAGAAAAATGTTGCAGATCTGAAATAAAGCAGAACATTCTGGAACCACTCAGCAGAATCTGTGTAGAAGGAAATTGTTTCAACATTTCAGGCCAATGATAAATTGCAGGTGAGAAAATAATATTCTGGTGTAAGATTAATCATGTTGTAATTTCTCCATCATTATGATCTTACCTGCATTTCTTGAGGAAGTGAAAAAAGAAAAACACAGATGCTGGAAATGGGGAATAAAATATAAAATAGCTGGAAATGCTCAGAATCAGGTTTATTATCACTGACATATGTCATGAAAAGTGTTGTTCTGTGGCAGCAGTGCAGTGCAAGACATAAAAATTACTTTAAGTTACAAAAATAAATAAATGGTGCAAAAGAGGAATAATAAGATGGGGTTCATGGACCGTTCAGTAATCTGATGGCGGAGGAGAAGAAGCTGTTCCTGAAACGTTGAGCTCAGCAGGTCAGACAGCAATTATGGGGAGAGATCTGTCCTCAGATGCTGCCTGACCTTCTAAATATCTCCATCATTTTCTGTTGATGTGTGTTGAATAATTTATTGTCTTAGAACTTGGATTCTCTGTACATCTCCACAACTGTTGTTCAAATGTAATCCTATTCAGAATGGTGGATCAGTTTTTATCGGATGAGTAATTTGTTCCCAATTTAGTTGTTGACTAACAGCACAACAGGATGACAGAGAGTCAGAGTCATAAAAAGATGCAGCACGGAAACAGGCCATTCAGCCCATTAATTCCATGTTGACTATCAACCACATACTTCGTTTTTGTATTCACCCATGATTTTATATACAGGATGTTATTTTATGTTTTGGATTCAAAATTGAAATATTATTCCAATTTTTGGCCTTTTTTGTTAGTTTAATGGCCGACACTAACATTTACAATGGTAAGCTACAAATCTGCATCAAATTCATATGTCTCAGTTTTTTGGGGATCTTAAAAATAAATTCTCAAAACCCTTGGTTGACTGAATGTACAAGACTGCTTGGGGCATGGTACATGGATGAGCACACATTCAATCCCATTATAAATCCCATTATCTGTTTCCAGCCTCTCACTGCTTTATATGGAGAATTCGTGACGCAAGTATAATCCTGATGCGTTCTGGTCACTTCTTCAGAATCCAGTTATATAATTATTTTGGCTTAAGCATCGGATCAATCCTTTGTACCACTCCAAACAATGTAGGAATTTTTCAAAAGACTATATAGATCAGTTGCAGACATGGGCGGAGAAATGGCAGACGGAGTTTAATTTGAGCCAGTGTGAGGTGTTGCAGTTTGGGAGGTTGAATGTAAGGGGAACATATATAGTTAATGGCAAGATCCTAACCAGCATTGACGTACAGGGGGATCTTGGGATCCAAGTCCATAGCTTACTGAAAGTGGCCATGCAAGTAGATAGAGTTGTAAAGAAAGCATATGACATTCTTCCCTTCAAAGCGCTTGCCTTCATTGGTCAGGGCATTGAGCATAAGAGAAAGGAAATCATGTTGCAGCTGTATAAAACTTTCGTTAGGCTGCATATGTATTGTGTGCATTACAGGATGGATGTGGAGGCTTTGGAAAGGTGCAGAAGAGGTTTACCAGGATACTGCCTGGATTAGAGGGTTTGAGCTATATGGAGAGGTTGGACAAACTTGGGTTGTTTTCTCTGGAGCGTCGGAGGCTGAGGGGAGACCTGATAGAGATTTATAAAAGTATAAAAGGCATAAATAGGGTAGACAGTCAAAATCTTTTCCCCAGGGTAGAAATGTCAAATACTAGAGGACGTGCACTTAAAGTGAGAGGGGAAAAGTTTAAAAGAAATGTGCAAGGTAAGTTTTTTACAGAGTGCTAGGTGTCTGGAATGGGCTGCCAAGAGCAGTGATTGAAGCAGATACAATAGTGGTGTTTAGAGACTGTTAGAGAGATACATGTATACAAGATAAGATATTTTTATTAGTCACATGTACATTGAAACACACAGTGAAATGCATCTTTTTGTGTCGAGTGTTCTAAGGGCAGCCTGCAAGTGTCACCGCACTTCCGGCGCCAACATAGCATGCCCACAACTTCCTAACCCCTATGTCTTTGGAACGTGGGAGGAAACCGGAGCACCCAGAGGAAACCCATGCAGACACTGGGAGAACGTACAAACTCCTTACAGACAGCGGCCGGAATTCTACCCGGGTCGCTGGCGCTGTAATAGTGTTATGCTAACCGCTACACTACCGTGCCTGTCCTAATGGAGGGATATGGATCATGTACAGGCAGAAGAGAGTTGGTTTAATTTGATATCGTGTTCAGTACAGATATTGTGGGCTGAAGGGCCTGTTCCTGTGCTGAACTGCTCTATGTTCTATGTATTGTTTGGTTGTTGAGTAACATTTCCAGTAGTGGAAATGAGGAATTAAAATTGTACTTTGATATTTCAATCAAAGTATAGAGTTACCATCTGCATCAGCCAATGAAAATGGTATGACACACAGCAAACAGTATAGGAAACTCCGAGAACCTTCTATTTAAAGTATGTGGGAAAAGTTGAAACTACAGCAACTTCTTCCAACTTCAGCAGAATAATTTTTCCCAAAAATTGCAATGGGTGGAGAATAGTTTACCCATTGTGTATAAAATTAATCCCAATCACTTTCAGCAGTGTGGCCTCTGAGCTTGACTGACAGGGAAATTACTTAATGATCTTCACTTTACCTGCTATGGGATTGTTGCTAGATGTAGCCACATTTATATGACTAATTCTACTCCAAGGTAAGCACAAAACACTGGAGAGGCTCAGGTGGTCAGGCAGCATCTGCAGTGGGAAATGGACAGTTGACGTTTTGGGTCAAGACGCTTCGTCTGGATGAACTCTACAGATGTTGCCTGACCCGTTGAGTTGCTCCAGCATTTTGTCTGTTGCTCCTGATTCCAGTATCAGTCTCTTGTGTCTCCCTCTTAACTCTAGTCCAAGCAGACTTGAAGCGTTTGATTGGTTATTGGATTATGTCATTTTTCAAGCAGGCTGGATGGTCAGCCAGGCCATGAGTTAAGAGAAAATGCCTTGCATTTATGCAATGCCTTCCATAACCTCAGGTAATCACAAATCACTATACAAATAAGGTGCTATTGCAGTATGGACACTGCTGTAATGTAGACCATACAGCTGGCAATTTTTTTTTAGATTTCTTTATTAGTCACATGTATATCAAAAAACACAGTGAAATGCATCTTTTGTGTAGAGTATTCTGGGGACAGCCCGCAAGTGTCGCCATTCTTCCGACGCCGACATAGCACGCCCACAACTTCCTAACCCGTATGTCTTTGGAATGTGGGAGCACCCAGAGGAAACCCATGCAGTCACGGGGAGAATGTACAAACTCCTTACAGACAGCGGCAGGAAATGAACCCGGGTCACTGGCACTGTAATAGTGTTACACTAACCGCTACATGACTGTGCCTGCCAATATGCATACGATGTACTCCTGGACACACCAAGGTGATAATGAATCATATTGATGGAAAGATGAATATTATCAGAGATGTTGAGGGAACCCCCCCCATCCCCTTCTCTCTTTCTAGGTAGTGCCTTGGAATCTTTAACAGCCATCTGGGAGATTAAATATCACAAATGCAACTGGAGAACACATGACAAATAGTGGTTAGCATAGCACTATTACAGCACCAGAGACACGGGATCAATTCCGGCCACTGTCTGTAAGGAGTTTGTATGTTCTCCCTGCGTCTGCTTGGGTTTCCTAAGGGTGCTCCAGTTTCCTCCCACATTCCAAAAACGTACAGGTTAGGAAGTTGTGGGCATGCTATGTTGGCGCCGGAAACATGGCAACACTTGCGGGCTGCCCCAGAACACTTTACGCAAAAAGATGCATTTCACTGTGTGTTTCGATGTACATGAGACTAATAAAGATACCTTATCTTATCTTATCCAATGCCTGACTTAGGGAAAATTGAGCTGCTTGGTTTTCTAGGAATGGATACTGCCCAGCAGACTGCAACCACACATGAAGGCTTGCTTTGTTTTGCATCTTTGTTCTGAAGCCATGGCGTCCCAACCACTACATAGGGCCATTGACTGTCGGCGAGAGGAGAGGAGGTAATGTTGGTCCATCTGAAGAGGCAGAGTCCTGCAGCTAAAGTAGCTGGAGGGTTAATCCACTATTTCCAGTAGAAAACCAAACAGAGTACTCCAACACTGCCAGGGAGATTCCTATGTGTAAGTGGCATTACAGGAAAATGCAAGCAAATCTCTAATCAAATCTCGGTTAACTGTTTTAAGATGCAATAAAATCTGTGCACCCTTCAATTCTCTCCATTTTCAGAACAATAATGTATAATTCAGCCATCTTCTATGTAATGTCTTTTACATAATAAATCTTCCTATCCTTCTCACCATTTTTTCTTCATGTAAGATGCAAAGAATTTACAGCACAAAAGCAGGCCATGCTGCCTTACTGGTCCAAGGCACCATTTTAAGAAATGGTGGAAGGAGATACGATAGCAACATTTAAAAGGCATTTAGACAGGCAGACGAACAAGCAGGGAATGGAGGGATATAGATCGTGTGTAGGTAGATGCGCAGTGTAAATTGGCGTTGTGGTTGGCACAGACATTGTGGGCTGAAGGGCCTGTTCCTGTGCTGCACTGTTCTATGTCTATGTCCTGTGTAGCCTTCACTTTCAATTGGCGACGGAAGATGTGGTCCCACTGAGAAGGGCTGAGTGCCCCCCTCAGGGCAGAATGCCTGGCTCACTGGCTTTCAACAACAGGCCAGCAAAACTCCTACCAAAAAGGAAGACCCATTTGAACCAACAGTTGGAGTTTTGCTGGAATCCAGCCTTTAATTGTACAGCAGATTCTGTTTGGTGTAAGCTGCACCATATATCAGCGAGGAGCAGTTTGGAGAGCAAGTCTCGTTGCTTAGCTAATTAGGCAACAGCAGCCAATAAAAAGAAGGTAAGCTCAAGCGGAGCGGCCACTGTAGGGGTGGCTCGGTGTCAGAGTAGGACCTTGAGGCTTTGGCTCAAGAGGCTTCGGCGTGAAGAGGCGGAGGAGGTGAGTGGAGGCTAAGGTGAGGTTCTGGTAAGGTCTCTTTCTCTCTTTGTTATTGCACAGTTAGAGCAGTGGGAGTGGCAGGCAGAGCTGTAGTTTGCTCCTCTTGCAGGATGTTGGAAGTCAGGGAGACCTCCAGTGTCCCTGATGACTACACCAACGAGAAGTGCATCCAGCTGCAGTTCCTTACAGACCGTGTTAGGGAAATGGAGCTGGAGCTGGATGAACGCCAGATCATTCGGGACACTGAGGAGATGTTAGACAGGAGTTACAGGGAGGCAGTCACACCTAGGTTGCAGAATGCAGGTAGCTGGGTGACCGTCAGGAGAGGGAAAGGGGATAGGCAGTTAGTGCAGAGTATCCCTGTGGCTGTTCCCCTCAATAACAAGTATATCATTTTGTGGACGACCTACCAGGGGAAAGCCACAGCGGCCAGGTCTCTGGCACTGAGTCTGACTCTGTGGCACAGAAGGGAAGTGGGGAGAAGAGGAGTGCGGTAGTCATAGGGGATTCATTGGTTAAGGGAACAGATAGGAGATCCTGTGGACAAGAACGAGACTCCCGGATAGTATGTTGCCACTCAGGTGCCAGGGTCAAAGGTGTCTCAGATGCAGATGCACTGAGCAATTTACAGTTATAGATCAACGAGAAGGTCTACGGAGACCAAAAGCGCACGAACCCCCGAAGTCCCGCGCCAGAAGTGTGTTTCGTGCATTAGGGGCGTTGTCGCTCTGTCGAGGGATTGACCGACCGGCATGCGCATTTGCTGCGTTCTCTGAACAGTTCATCCGTACAGTTCATCATAATCCTGGGAATTATAGACCAGTGAGTCTTACATCAGTGGTGGGCAAGCTGTTGGAGAGGATTTTTAAGGACAGGATTTACGAGCATTTGGAGAAGCATAGTCTTATTAGGGATAGTCAGCATGGCTTTGTGAATGGCAGGTCGTGCCTTATGAGCCTAATTTAGTTTTTCAAGCAGGTGACAAAACAAATAGATGAAGGTAGAGCGGTGGATGTGGTGTATATGGACTTTAGTAAGGTGTTTGACAAGGTTCCCCATGGTAGGCTCATCCAGAAAGTCATGGGGCATGGGATCCATGAAGATTTGGCTGTGTGGATTTGGAATTGGCCTGCCCACAGAAGGCAGAGGTTGGTAGTAAATGGAGAATATTGTGCCTGGAGATCAGTGACTAGTGGTGTTCCACAGCGATCTGTTCTGGGACCCCTGCTCTTTGAGATTTTTGGCTTGGAAGAGGAAGTGGAGGGACGGGTTAGTAAGTTTGCAGATGACACAAAGGTTGGAGGTTGGATAGTATAGAAAGTTGTCGTAGTTTACAACGGGATATAGACAAGATGCAGAGTTGGGCAGAGGAGTGGCAAATGGAGTTCAATCTGGAAAAGTGTGAAGTGATACACTTTGGAAGAACGAACGAAGGTGGAGTGCAAGGTTAATTGCGGGATTCTTAGCAGTGTGGAGGAACAGAGGGATCTTGGGGTCCAAGTCCATAGATCCCTCAAAGTTGCCACGCAAGTTGATAGGGTGGTTAAGAAGGCGTATGGTGTGCTGGCCTTCATTAGTTGGGGGATTGAGCTCAAGAGCCGAGAGGTAATATTGCAGCTCTATAAAACTCTGGTTAGACCACACTTAAGAGTAATGTATTCTGTTCTGGTCGCTTCATTATAGGAAGGATGTGGAAGCTTCAGAGGGGGTGCAGAGATTTTCCAGGATGCTGCCTGGATTAGAGAACATGTCTTATGCAGAAAGGTTGAGCAAGCTCAGGCTTTTCTCTTTGGAGTGACGCAGGATGAGAGGTGACTTGATTGAGGTGTATAAGATTATGAGGGGCATAGATAGAGTGAACAGCCAGCACTTTTTCCCCAGAGTGGCAATGGCCAATACCAGAGGATGTTAGTTTAAGGTCAGAGGAGGAAAGTTTAGGGGAGACGTCAGAGGTAGGTTTTTTACACAGAGAGTGGTGGGTGCCTGGAACGCACTGCTGGGGGTGGTGGTAGAGGCTGATACAATGGGGACATATAAAAGACTCTTAGATAGGCACATGGATGTAAGAAAAATGGAGGGTTATGTATGGACTGTGTAGGAGGGAAGGGTTAGATTGATCATGAAATAGGTGTTTATATAGGTCGGCACGACATCATGGGCCAAGGGGCCCGTACTGTGCTGTACTGTTCTATGTTCTGTATATTTCCCCGTATTAAATCTATGGTAGCATTTCTTTAATATTCACAGCTGATGCTTGTTCGCTTTCTGTGTGCCAGCATGTTCCCACCTTTCCTCAGTGCAGATAATGTTAACGTTATTCATACCGAGATGCACCCAGAGTTGATCGGGAATGGATAAAAGATTCCGGCCTGACTCCTATCATTTTTCCCCTGCAGTTTTCATGCTGAGTTGCAACTTTCCCAGGAGACCTGACTATGGGGATGTGTCCGTTTTGGACTTGCATGCCGACGGCACTGCACACTTCCGTTGCAACCCTGGATACCAACTGCAGGGGCTGCAAACACTGACCTGCATGAATGCATCACAGCCACACTGGAACACCAAGGAGCCAAGCTGTCTAGGTAAACTTCAGAGAGTCTAAAGCAATGGATTGTACCAGAAGGACTGTGTTAAAATTATGGTTCTCCTACAAACCACAGCACTCTTAAATATTTTATTTTCAGTATTCCATCTAGCTCTGGAATCCATAGAATATCTCTTTAAATATTTCACCATATAGATTTCCTAAAAATTGCCAGTAACCTATCGTGCCCATTAAACTGAATAATGATAAATGGATAAAGTGATAGCAAACTACCAACCCATTTTCAGCCAACGATTAAAATCAGCCTGTTTGACTATGACAAATAGCAATCCCCATTGAGGTTCGAAAATACAAAATGAACAACCTTTCTGAAGACTTTCAATAGAAAAATGCAATCAACTTGTAAAGTGTAAATAGAAAAATACCCTTTGTTCTTCATCTTTCCTTAAAGGCAAAATCTTAAAAAGAGTTCTCATGGACATGTGTGTTCAATACTTTTTGAAGATATTCAGCTCAAGGTTTCCTCGCCCCACAGGAGTGGAGTTCCAAGAGAAGTCTCCCTCAGGAACTTCAGGACAAAACCATTATTCTTTGTGTTATTTCAACCCAGTAAGGTCCAGATTTAAATCAATGATAAACTATTGGGTTCTGCTCAACCAAAACACTGATGTGGGAGTTCAACAGACTTTGGTGGCACTGTGTTTGGAAGGGTTAATAAATCAGCTATGGTTGCTGTCTTGTCATCCTGTGTTGCAAAGTATTAGGAGGGGTGGGGTATACAGGAAGAATATTGATCTTGCTTGATGCTGTAAAGTAAGCAATAGAGAACTGGAAGCCCAGTATACTGCCCCCTCTGTGTTTAAATCCAGTGACTTCAACAATATGCTCACTATCACGTGTTTCATACCTTCAGACAAAGTTGCAATTATCCTGTGACTGCACGTGTGTGTGTGAGCGTGCATGCATGTGAGAAAGGTTCAGGCTTGGTTGTGGCACCGTCTAATCTGCTAAAACTTGGGCATTAAGAATGGCAATGTCTACCTTCAACCCTGCAAATATCCATGCACTCAAAGGGGGAGGAAACTGGTGGGTGGAAGGAGGGGTGGAAAATAAGGATGGAGGGGTGGAGGTGGGGGAATGTTAATGGTTTCCCGAAATAACATGCACTTTCCTGGTCCTTCGTTAGCCCTCTGTGGTGGAACAATATCAAATGCTACCCTTGGAAGAGTCCTGTCTCCCAATTATCCAGCAAACTACAGCAACAACTTAACCTGCACTTGGATAATCGAAGGCACTAAAGGACAGAAGTTCCATATGCACTTTGAAAAGGTCTCCCTTGCTGGAAAAGGAGACAGGTAAGAATGAGTACTGTACCATTGTTCTTTAAGATAAGATTTAAGATTTCTTTATTAGTCACATGTACATCGAAACACACGGTGAAATGCATCTTTTGCATAGAGTGTTCTGGGGGCAGCCCGCAAGTGTCGCCACGCTTCCGGCGCCAACATAGCATGCCCACAACTTCCTAACCCGTACGTCTTTGGAATGTGGGAGGAAACTGGAGCACCCGAAGAAAACCCACGCAGACACGGGGAGAACGTACAAACTCCTTACAGACAGCAGCGGGAATTGAACCTGGGTCACTGGTGCTGTAATAGCGTCACGCTAACCGCTACACTACTGTGCATCTATCTTGCCTCAAGTTGCTGCTGCTGTGATATTTCATCAGGTGATGCACACTCTCCGGCATTCCAGTGAGTGCTGAAACCATCGGTGGTCATGCATTTTCGAGGAGACACTCCCTCAGGTGGACAAAAGTCCCAGGGCACTATTTTGGAGAAGGTCCTGTGGATTATGTCCGGTGCCTTGGCCAATGTTTAACCCAATGCTAAGATCAAGGATCTGGCCATTATCTCCTTGCTGTTAGTGGGAGTTCACTGTGCACAAACAAGCTACCGTGGTACAAAAGTGACTGCACATCACGAATACTCGATGGCCTCTGAAGCATTTGGAGTGCTAGAGTTATAAAAGGTGCAATATAAATGCAAGCTATTCCTTATGAAAAGAAATATTTTTTTAAAAGGAGAACTTGTATTTCTATTGGACCTGCAGATGGTCCAAAGCATTTCACAGACTGTTATGAACCTGCAACAAAAGAAACACACTGAGTCATGATTCAGTGTTAAAAACTATTTTATTAATAACTACTTATGATAATAAGAAAAATAAAAGTAAAAATGTTAGAATGTTAGAAGTAAAAATGTTAAACCTTGAACATTAACCCCAAAAACTAAACTCATCGTGTGTGTGTGGCAAATTCCCAAACTCCAAGTCCAGGAATGGTTCTTAAAGTTCAGTTCAGCAAGCCATAAGGTGAAACATGAGCAAAGGCTTCTTCAACAACCACCATTGTCTGAAGATAAGACGTAGATGTAGAGAACATAGAGAGGGTAATTACGAAATCCAAATGTTTCATGATGGAACCCAAAGGACACCTCAGTGTTTACTCGGTAGTGACTTCCTCACCCCGAAAAGCATCCGTATTGTATCCGTCCACACAAATACCTGTTTCCCTCTACAGGTCAGCAACAAAGTGAACTCCACCGGATTACTCCCAATTTCCATACATGGATTGTAGTAACAGACACAGTTATTGTTTCTCATCCATCGATAGAGAAACTAGCAGGCTGGTGTCTCTCTCTCTCTCTCTCTCTCTCTTCTCTGACTGACTTCGACTGACTTCTTCAACAACGTCATTACATCCTTTATCTTCTGTTGACGTAAACAGGCCACACACACACACACACACACACACACACACACACACACTACTAGTTCTATCTTAAAGGGACATTCACCAAGTCTGTAACACCTCCCACCTAAAAAGAATTTTTTTTTCAAGAAAAATGTTAACCGCGCATACAGTTAGTAATGTTGATAATTATCATTCTACACAATTACAGAAGATCAGACTAGTAAAGATACATGTTTCCCATTTAGCATCGGGAAAGACAATCAGCGATCACATTATCTTTACCTTTAATGTGAGTTATCATGAGATCAAACTCTTGCAAAATTAAACTCCTGTTTAACAGCCTTCTGTTGTTTATCACTCAGCTCAGAAACACCAATGGGTTATGATCTGCATACACAGTCAATGGTTTCTGAGCGGTCAAACATGTACACTGAAATGTTGCAAGGCTAAAACAAGCGACAGTAATTCTTTCTCTATGGTGGAATAATTCTTTTGATGCTCATTAAATTTCTTTGAAAAGTAAGCTACAGGATGGTCAATATCACCAAGGTCACCCTTCTGCAACAACACAGCTCCTGCAGCTTCATCACTGGCATCTACTGCTAATGAAAATGGCTTTTCAAAGTCAGGTGATTTGAGCACAAGATGGTAGCATTAAATGGCTTTCAGCTTCTCAAATGCTTCTTGACAAGGATCTGTCCAAACAAACTTCACTCCCTTCTTCAGAAGATTAGTTAGGGGAAGAGCAACATCAGCAAAATTTTTACAGAATTTTCAATAATATCCAACCATTCCCAAAAATCTTCTAACAGTTCTCGTACCTGTGGGAATAGGGAACTCAGATATTGCTTGAACTTTTGCCTGAACAGAAGCTAACTTGCCTTGACCTACAACATAACCAAGATACGTTACAGTGGCATGGCCAAATTCACTTTTAGCCAAGTTAACTGGAAGGTTAACTTCGGAAAGTCTTTCAAACAACCTTTCTAACGCAGAGATGTGATCCTCCCATGTATCATTCCCTGTCACTAAGTCGTCAATGTAGGCATCTGTATGCTTTAACCCATGAATCAATGAATTAATCATTCTTTGAAATGTTGCCAGAGCATTTTTCATTCCAAATGACAAAACATTATATTCATACAATCTAGGAGGGGTTGCAAAGGCAGAAATCTCCCTTCCTCTATCTGTTAATGGAACACACCAGTACCCTTTTAATAGGTCAATCTTTGTAAGAAATTTGGCCTTTCCCACTTTGTCTATGCAATCATCCACCCTAGGAATAGGGTAAGCATCTGACTTCGTTACAGCATTCACTTTCCTGTAATCTGTGCAAAATCAAACAGTTCCATCAGGTTTAGGCACAATAACACAGGGTGAACTGCAGTTTGAAGCAGAACGTCTAATAATATCATTTTCTAACATATATTCAATCTCTTGGTCAACAAGTTTACTTTTTTCCACATTCATTCGATATGGGTGTTGTTTGATTGGTTTTGCATCCCCAACATCAACATCATGAGTAATTGTCGACGTTCTGTTTGGAACATCTGGGAACAGATTTTTAAATTTTAAAATTAATTCTCTCATCTGTTTTTTTTGTGAAACTTGTAAATGGTCCAACTTTGTTTCAAGGTTCTTCAGGATATTTTAGTTTTTTAGTTTTGATGGAATAATATTTGGTCTAAATTGGCCTACCTCAATATCAACATCAGGCATTCGAGAAACAACCTTCATATCATCCACCATGGCCACAACTGAATTTCTCTCATAATAAGGCTTAAGCATGTTTACACGACAGAGTTGTGTTTTCTTGCATCTATCTGGTGTTCTGATTATATATGTCAAATCAATTACTCGGGATTCAATAATATATGGTCCAGAAAAACAAGATTGCAATGGATTGTTCTGGCTAGGGAAAAATACTAACACCTTTTGCCCCACTGCAAATGTCCTGGGCCGAGCATGTCTGTCAAAACATGTTTTCATTCTCATCTGGCTGGTTTTCAAATTCTCTCTCGCCAGCTGGCAGACTCTTTCCAACCGAGTTTTAAATTTTTGGACAAAGTCCAACAAACTCGAATGCACTTCCTCATTAACCCACTGTTCTCTTAACAATTCTAAAGGTCCTCTCACCCAATGTCCAAATACAAGCTCAAACGGACTAAATCCTAATGACTCCTGTATTGATTCTCTCACAGCAAACAAAAGTAAATGAGCACCATCGTCCCAATCCTTTGTGTTTTCAAAGCAATAAGTCTTCAGCATATTTTTGAGAGTAGAATGAAATTTCTCCAGAGCTCCCTGAGATTCTGGGTGATATGCAGATGATACAATCTGCTTTGCTCCCAGCTCATAGACTAATTGCTGAAACAAATTAGACATAAAATTACTGCCCTGATCAGATTGGATTTCTTTTGGCAAACCAACCAAAGTAAAAAATTTTAAATGAGCCTTTGACACAGTCTTGGCCTTAATATTTCTAAGGGGTATTGCCTCTGGAAATCTAGAAGTTGCACACATAATGGTTAACAAATACTGATTTCCAGCCTTAGACTTTGGCAATGGGCCAACACAGTCCACAATCACCTTCGAAACGGGTTCACCAAAAGCAGGAATAGGTTTCAACGGAGCCACAGGGGGTCTTTGATTTGGTTTACCTACCATCTGACATGTGTGACAGGTTCAACAAAACATCACCACATCTTTTCTCAAACCAGGCCAGTAGAATTGTTTCAAAATCTTCCCTTCAGTTTTATTCACACCAAAATGACCACCCAAAGGCATACTATGGGCCAGATTTAAAATCTCATTCCTATAAACTTTAGGAACCACAACCTGATGAATAACTTCCCATTCCTCATTAACACTCCATTTTTGACATAATATCCAATTGGCACTTTCTCAATCTCATCATGAGAGTGCTTTTTCTCTCAATTCTGTAAGCTCAGAGTCTTTCGTCTGTTCCACCATAAATTCTTTCCTCGACAAAGACAAATCTTTAAATTCAGGCTCAATACAAGGATTTCGATCCTCCAGTGAAGACAGAAAAGTCTCAGACAAGTCATCATAATTTTCTTCCTGTTTAGGGCTGTCACAGGGAACAACATCAGGCTGCACAGGACTGTCGGCCTTGGCTAATTCTTCAGCTCTAGCTCGAGTCACCACATGGGATGGGTAAACATCTAGATCATTCTCAGACTCATCGATCCTTGGTTGGGTCGTTAACCGTACCACAGGGACAAATTTTCCATCTACAAGGTCATTCCTCAATAACAAAGAAACTCCTTCCACTGGTAAACAAGGTCGTATCCCTATCTCGACAGGTCCTTCTACGAACTTTGACTTTAAAATCACCTTGTGCAAAGGGACAGACATGGTGTCACCTGTAACACCTCGCACTAGATTTACCTCACCAGTGTCAGTTTCTTCACCAAAATTTAAAACACTGTCCAGCAAGAGAGATTGGCAAGCCCCAGTATCTCTAAGGATTTTCACTGGCACCTGTGGTGACCCATCATTCAGTGAAACAAAACCCTCTGATACATAAGAACGGAATTCCTTTCTCACCTCCTCCAACTTTTCAGCCTTTATCTCTGGCAAGGACTGATCTTTAACAACACCTCCTAAACCTTTTTGATTTTTAATTACCTGAAAACAAGCATTGGGCACGGCTTCCTTCCTTTTCTTCAGAAGTGCACAATTAGCTATCACATGGCCAGGTTTCTTATAGTAGTAACAAGTACGCTCAACAGGTTTCTCCAGCACTGGCTTCTTTTCATCCTTCCCTTTTTGATTACCTCCCAATTTAATCTCTGGTTTACCTGGATTGTCTTTATAACTCTTTTGAAAGGTTTTAGGTTGTCCCCATTTGGATTTATGGATTAAAACATAATCATCTGCCAACCTAGCAGTTTCTTGTAAAGTTTCCACTTCCTTTTCATTTAAATATGTTGTTATCTCATCGATTGTCAATTTATCATAATCCCCAACTGCATTTTTAGCCATGCACCATCATTCAAAACATATTCTCTTTCCATTGGCAAATTCCATGCACGTCTGATGTGCAGATTTCTTCAAGTCTCTAAATTTTTGCCTATAAGCTTCAGGTACCAATTCGTAGGCCCTCAACACAGCTTGTTTTACCTCTGTATAATCAGCTGCATCCTCAACAAACAAAGCAGAATAAGCTTTTTGAGCTTTACCTTTAATTACACTCTGTAACATAAGAGCCCATCCTTCCTTTGGCCAGTTTGAACTCACAGCAACCTTTTCAAAATGTTGGAAATACTGATCAACCTGATCTTCCTCAAAAGGAGGGACTAATCGAACCTCCCTACTGGCTAAAAAACCATCATCAGAATCAGAACTCTTTTGTTTCATTTCTAACTCTATCCTTTTCTGTTCCAACTCCATCTTCTTCATTCCTATCTGGGCATTTATCTTCCTTTGCTCTGCGTCAGCCTCAAACTTCAACCGAGTTTGTTCTCGTTCAGCCTCTATCTTCCTTTGTTCCCGTTCAGCCTCTATCTTTGCCAGCTGCACCTGTGCCTCTGAAATCGCTGGTTCACTGCCAGGAAACTGTTTTAACACCTCCTCCTCAAACACCTTCTTTTCCACATACTGGCCAGCTATCAGTCTCTGAATATCTGCCTTTCTCATAAATCGCGTTACTGCCTCCAGATGTAGCTCTGCAGCAATTTTCACCAAATCAGGCTTCCTCATCCCCTGCAATCCTCCAGGGGTGGATTTTTTCAAAAATGCATTCATTGTTGTTGGTTTCCACACACGCAAACCCATTAAAAAGAAATCTATCAGACCGACCACAATCAGTCGTCCACTAAGACCCCGATTTGTTCAAACTCAGACCTCCCTCGTCAATCGTTGGATACAATCCTGGACGAATCTCGTAATCTGGGGAACGATCCCAGATGAATCTCGTCAATCTGGGGAACGATCCCGGACGAGCCCCCAATTTTGTTACGAACCAGCAACGAAAGAAACACACTGAGTCATGATTCAGTGTTAAAAACTATTTTATTAATCACTACTTATGATAATAAGAAAAATAAAAGTAAAAATGTTAGAATGTTAGAAGTAAAAATGTTAAACCTTGAACATTAACCCCAAAACTAAACTCGTCGTGTGTGTGTGTGGCAAATTCCCAAACTCCAAGTCCAGGAATGGTTCTTAAAGTTCAGTTCAGCAAGCCATAAGGTGAAACATGAGCAAAGGCTTCTTCAACAACCACCGTTGACTGAAGATAAGACGTAGATGTAGAGAACATAGAGAGGGTAATTACGAAATCCAAATGTTTCATGATGGAACCCAAAGGACACCTCAGTGTTTACTCGGTAGTGACTTCCTCACCCCGAAAAGCATCCGTATTGTATCCGTCCACACAAATACCTGTTTCCCTCTACAGGTCAGCAACAAAGTGAACTCCACCGGATTACTCCCAATTTCCATACATGGATTGTAGTGACAGACACAGTTATTGTTTCTCATCCATCGATAGAGAAACTAGCAGGCTGGTGACTCTCTCCCTTTTCTTTCTCTCTCTCTTCTCTGACTGACTTCGACTGACTTCTTCAACAACGTCATTACATCCTTTATCTTCTGTTAACGTAAGCACGCCACACACACACACACACACACACACACACACACACACACACACACACACACACACACACACACACACACACACTACTAGCTCTATCTTAAAGGGACATTCACCGAGTCCGTAACACAGACAAAGAAGTCATTTTGATGTATAGACTCCATTGAAATGAAAGACGTGCAGCATCCAATTTGTGTCCAGTAAGGCACCACTAACAGGAACAAAATTAATTGCCAGATCATGTGTGTAAGGGGATTCCTGAGTTCTCACTGTCATAGATGATCTCCTGCCAATCCACTTCAATCCTTTCGTCTCCTGAGTCCCAGAAATCTCATACACTTGATGACTGAACCTCTGGGTACAGAATTCCACTATTTGAGGGAAAATTTCACTTCATCTCCTTTCTAAATGGCAAACCCCTTATCAGACTCAAGCCCTTGGCTCTGGACTTTCTAAATAGGAAATGGCCTCTCCACACCTACCTAGTCAAATCCATGTAAGGATTTTATGAGGGATAATTTTTCATTTATCTAAATGTCAGAATCTATTGGCTGATCCTCCCTGGAACAAAGAAGGTCGAGAGGAAATTTGAACAGTAGTCATGAATGTTAAGCTAGGCTAAGTAGAAAGAAGCTGTTCTCATTAATTTGAGGACCAGAAGTAGAGTGATGACAAATGTTCCCATTAGTTTGAGAACCAGAAGTAGAGTGATGAGCTCACTGCCTGTAAGGATTGTGGAAACATGTAGGTACACCTCTGTCAAATCTCCTCTCAACATTATTGTTCCAAAGAGAACAATCTCCGCTTGTCTAGACTAACTTTAAGGCTGAAATCTCTGATACCTTGAACCACTCTAGTTAATCACTTCTGCATTCTCTCTAGGACTTTTACATTCTTCCTAAAGTGTAAGGACCAGAATTGGTCCATTTGTCACTAAACCCTGCATTTGTTTCCTCTGTCTCCTTCTATGATGCCCATGATCTTATAATCTGATCACAATTACCCAAGTGGTACTTAGAGTTAAACAAGGCTTTCAGCATACTGTTTGTGCTGTTATAAACACCAACAAAAACTATGCATTGCCTTATTAATAATCAGTGCAAGTAACCCAAAATCAAAGGTCAGCATTTGTAGCAAGAACTTCAGTACTCTTTGTTCAATATGTCGCAGTGATTTCCTTGGTTGGTATCTGCCAATAAAGTACACCTACTCCATTGCTGCATAAGAGACAGAGTATTAAGTGCAACAGAACTTAATTATTTGTTAATATACCTACCGGCCAGAGTGCTTTTCCTCCTGAAATCCTTCTATCTGGGTAATACATTGCAGCTGAATAGTTGTGAAATGAAGCATATGACAAGTGGAAAATTAGTCAAGGGGATATGAATATTTTATAGGTAAAGGGATTATATGCTTCACTGAGCTATCCTGCTTCATTTTACAGAAATTCCCCTCAAACCAAACTAAATATGAGTTTAAACTCTGGATAGAAAAAGCTTCCTCAGAAAAGTAGCCTTTTGTCTACAAGCAGAGACATTTAGAAGCAGATGAAACACTCTAAATAATTAAAAGAAATTTAAAGAATTTTAAAATAATGCATTCATTTAAAATCACCTCTGGGAATTAATTAAAACCATAAGTATGAAGTAAAATAAACTATTAACAAAACACAAACCACCTACTTTTAATGAAAGTCAACGACCCTTTTCAAATGAGTAGGGTCATGCAAGATGTTCCAGACATAACTGACATAAAGTCACGAGTCAGATGTGACGTATATACAGCTTAGGATGTTACTGAATGCCTCAGGACTCAGTGGTAAAGTCCAGAGCTGGAACGGAAGGTCAGATGCCCATACCAGATCTCCAGTGTGTTCCGTCCAACTGTGCTGCAACACAGAGGTGGCAGAGGTCCAGAACATGTTGCCACACACAATAGAGCTCACCAGCCTTCCTCTACAGAACCATTACCAACCACTGACCTAACTTTTGTACCTGCCAGAGGAAGTGGTTGAGGCCGGTACAATAGTATCATTTAAGAAGCACTTGTATAGCTACATGGAGGGGCGGGGCTTGGAGGGATATGGGCCAAACACAGGAAATTGGGACTAGCTGGGTGGGCATGGACTGGTTGGGCCGAAGGGCCTGTATCCGTGCTGTATTGCTCTATGAATCTAATCTGGCCCAATGACATGAGAGGATATGGAAACTTCAGAGGCGGTTTACTAGAATGGTATGAGGGACAAGGGGCTTCAGTTCATGGAAAGGGTGAAGAAATTAGGGAAGAATATTAAATAATTGAAATGTTAAATAAGGAGAAATAGTTGCACTTTTGATAATCAGAGAATACTGATTCAACAACCAGGGTAGAACATGATGAATATTTTTACGTGGCTTGATGTTATGATCAGGAATACCATGCCTGATATGGTGGTGCAAATGCAGTAGTAGTTTCCAAAATGTAATTGGCAGTATAAGATAAGATATCTTTATTAGTCACACGTACATTGAAACACACAGTGAAATGCATCTTTTGCATAGTGTGTTCTGGGGGCAGCCCACAAGTGTCGCCATGCTTCTGGCGCCAACATAGCATGCCCACAACTTCCTAACCCACACGTCTTTGGAATGTGGGAGGAAGGATTCGCTATGTTGGCACAACATTGTGGGCCGAAGGGCCTGTTCTGTGCTGTACTGTTCTATGTTCTATGTTCTAAACCGGAGCATCCGGAGGAAACCCACACAGTCACGGGGAGAACGTACAAACTCCTTACAGACAGTGGCCGGAATTGAACCCAGGTCACTGGCACTGTAATAGTGTTACACTAACCGCTACACTACCGTGCCTGCTGAGGGTGTGGGAAGAGGGCAGGGGGAGAGGGGGCATGATTATTGGCTTAGGGGCATATGGAAGGTTTCTCTGTGTAGGGTAATTGGTTTCAATTCCATATGTCGTTTGGGTGCTATACAGAATTCCCTGCCTGGAATTCAGACTGATTGGTGAGCTAGGCTTGCAGTTTTATGGGATGGACCCTGGATCAGGCCACAGGAACAGGTAGTCCCAAAGTGTCCCACGTCTGATCCCCAACTCCAGAGTTCTTCTTTTAGGGTTCTTGGATAAGTGGCAGGAGACTCAGGGGCCTGGAAAAGTAATCCTGCTCCTCTTGCCTATAAGCAGTGCTATTACAGTATATTTCTTATCCCAGAAGCTGTCATTGCTTCACATCAGCTGCGGTGTTTCCTAAAACTCTGGTTAAGTGTGCAAGTCCATGAGGAGATTTTAGGGTAGCAGGACGAATTGGATAGCCCTTCCGCAGAGTCTGATGTTGTGTGTTGTACTCTGTGTTGTACGGCTCTCTGTCAGCAGGATGGAAACATAAACCTAGCTCTGTCAATGGGTCATATCCAGGGAAGGCTGCTGCCAATGATTAGACTGATGACCTACAACAACCAGCCTTTGGTGCACTGAATACTGAGCAGGTGCTTGATTGCATTGTTACACCTGGAATCATGATACTGTTGGAGAGAGATTCAGGTAAATCCTCCTTGCAGTTTTCCTCTGTCCCTTTGCACAGCAGCATCATGCTATTACAGCGCCAGTGACCCGGGTTCAATTCCGGCCGCTGTCTGTAAGGAGTTTGTACGTTCTCCCTGTGTCTGCATGGGTTTCCTCCGGGTGCTCCGGTTTCCTCCTACATTCCAAAGACATACGGGTTAGGAAGTTGTGGGCATGCTATGTTGGCACCAGTAGTGTGGCGACACTTGCGGGCTGCCCCCAGAACATTCTACGCAAAAGGTACATTTCACTGTGTGTTTCGATGTACATGTGACTAATAAAGAGATCTTATCTTATCTTTCTACATTTAAAGGGTAGATGCACTGGAGTTATCCACTGGGGTTTCAGCTACAAATAACTTTGTAACATATGCAAGCAAACACACAATATCTCGGCATTTTCTCAGTTGAAGCCGATGCTGTTATCATGTGAAGCTTCACCATGAGATCTCTCCTCCGTATCCCAGTCACAACACTAATTCCAGCAGCATTTCCCAACAAAAGATGCTCTCTTGCACAACCATCTGATAATCATGGATAGGGCTGGAAATGCTCAGCAGGTCAGGCAGCATACGTGGAGAGAACTGGGAAAAGTTAGAGAGAATACAAGCTGAAGTTGTAGAGAAAGGTTGGGGAGGACAAAAGGAAAGGTTTGTGATAAGGTGGAGGCCAGGAAAGATTGGTTAATGTGAGTGGTGGTGGTGCTCTTTGAGGGAAGATGGAATAGAGTAGTGAAGATCAAAAGATGTGACTGAGGGAGAAGCAAATGTATGAAAACCTAAACCTTACCAAAAAGAGAAGGGAGGGAAAAAAAAACAAAGGCTTCTCTTTTGTATCTCCTGCCTTTCCACCATTTCCCTGAAGCTTAAAGCTTCTTTTAACCTTTAACTTTTCCCAATTCTGTTGAAAATCATCAACTTGAAACATTAACTTTGTTCCACTATCTACAGACACTCCCTGGCTTGCTGTGTTCTTCTGCATAGAACATAGATCATAGAACAGTACAGCACTGGACAGGCCATTTGGCCCACAATGTTGTGCTGATCTTGATGCCAATTTATACTAAATGTCCTCCTCCTGTGTATCATCCGTATCCCTCCATTCCCTTCATGTTCACGTGTCTATCTAAAAGCCTCTTAAACTCCACCAAGCTGCCTGCTTCCACTACTACCCCTGGTAATCCATTTCATACACCTACCACTCGCTGCATAAAAAAAAATTGCCCCTCACAGGGAAAAGTTTTCTAGGAGGTTTTGTTATGCTTTTCAGGTTCCCAACATCTGTAGTACTTTGCTTTCAAACTCCGCCATTACAGCAGTCCCGTTCCGCAATGTTGCTCCAGTTCTCCTGCTACAATGTGTGCTACAATTATTCAATGCACTGGAGAAACAAAGGACTGCAGATGCTGGAATCTGGATGAAAAACACAATGATGCTGGAGGAACTCAGCAGGCCAGGAGCATCCGTGGAGAAAAGCAGGCGGTCAACATTTCGGGTCAGGACACTTCTTCAGGACTGAAGATAGGAAAAGGGGAAGCCCAGTATATAGGAGGGAAAAGCAGAGCAGTGATAGGTGGACAAAGGAGGGGAGGCGGGGTGGGCACAGGGTGGTGATAGGTAGATGCAGGTGAGAGATAGTGATAGGCAGGTGCGGGGGAGGAGGGGAGAGCAGATCCACCAGGGGATGGGTCAAAGGTAAGGAGAGAAATGGGGAAAAAAGGTAGAAAAAAAGGCTGGGAAAGGGAAGAAGAGAAGGTGGGGGGGCTGTTGTGGGGAGGGGGGTGGGGATTACGTAAAGTGGGAGAATTCAATGTTCATTCTGTTAGGCTGCAAGGTTCCAAGATGGAAAATGAGGTGCTGTTCCTCCAGTTTGTGCTTGGAATTCTCCTGGTAGTGGAGGAGGTCAAGAACTGACATATCAGTGATAGTGTGGGAGGGGGAGTTGGAGTGACTGGCAACAGGGAGATGCAGGTCGCTAGCACCGAATGCAGTAGATATTCAATGCACTGATGATGCTGCAGTATAAAAATGGTTTTAAGCCTTAATCCCAAATCTTAAAGAGGACTTGCACCAGGTTTCTCTGGTAGACAAATCTACCTGTCTTTAGCTGTCAAGAAAGGGATGAACAATTGGGAAAAGCCAAACTATCAGAGGGTGTCCTTTGCTCTCTGATTATTGTCTCTACTCAGTTGGACCTAACAATGCAGTGCGGTAAACAGAAGCATTCAGCAAGTTGTAGTGTTAAGGAAGGACAGGTAGCTTCAATCATCACAACCTAGTTGGCAGAACTTGGCAAAAAGATCATTCTCAGTGCATGGGTAAAAATGATCCTTTTACACTTCTTCAGCAGTTAATGACCCATTCAACCAGCTTATGAAAAGTAATGAGCAATTTATGGATCATCTCTGTGGGGAGCTCAGTAAATTGGCCAGATGGCTGAGTGCCAAGGTGGGACAGTCCTGGATTGGGTTCTCCTCATCCGGTGCAGTGAAGAAGCAGCAGGAACCCACTCATGGTGGGAGTACACCAGCCCCAGTCTAAACAAGAGATGGGGATGCTTACCAAATGTACACCATGGACATTAACCTCAAGTGGCCTGGAGCTAAGTGCATGATTGAATAGGATTTGCATAGAATACATAAAATAACCTCAATTTTTGAATGAGTTGATCGATACCAAGGACATTCTGGAGTTCCATACTAAAATCTAGTTTATACCTCTCCTTCCTCCCTGCGTTTAGGAGGTTTCAGGGAATGACCTTTACCTAGGCCCTAACAAGTGAAAAACCGTTTTATTCTGTTAATTTCTATAAATTGATCTTTTTTTTAGGAATCTGAATCAATTCCCCAGTTTAACACACTTGAATGAAAAGATCCATTTCTACCTGTAGGCCACCTTATATATACACTGATCCTTTGTTATACAACCAGAGGATCTGTCAGAGGGGAACAAAATGGCTGAACCCTTGTCCTGTTGTTCCTTAACACACTGGATTTTGTAGTTCAGAATCCTGCTTCCCAGAATAACAGAGAGTGTGGAAGGAGGCCAATCCGCCCCCGAGACCATGCTGGATCTTTGTAAGGGGAATTGAGCTACTCCCACTTGCCTGCTCTTTCCCTACTCTCCTGTGAACTTCTTTCCCTTTCAAGTGCTTATCTAATTCCCCTTTGAACACAGCCACTGAATCTGCCCCTCTATTGGTCATTTATTCTAGATCCTAATCACACAGTGCATAAAAAAAGATAATCATCCTGTCAACTTTTGTTTTTTATGCCAGTGAAGTTCATTCTACATCCTCTGGCTTTTGACACTTCTGCCAGTGGGAACAGTCTCTACATACTCTGTCCAGACGCTTTGTGATGTTATCTACCTGTGTCAGATCCCTTCACAACCTCCTCCCTTCCAAGAACAACTCTAGGTTCTTCAGTCTTGACTCTACTTCATCGGACATAACAGGATTGCTTCATATTTCCTTTGTTTTCTCCTTTCTTGATTAGACTCATCATCAGCAGTGGACACAGTGCCTCCTCGGCAGTGTTATATGATTCCTTAAGGAATGAATACTTCCCACTCGAAGGGTTGATTAGCAATGGGCACCTTGTCCAGATTGAGTTCACCTCTGATGAAACTGCGACAGCAGGAGGGTTCAACATTCGATATGAAGGTATTTAATATTTTTTCAGTTCAAATCCTACAATGATGGGGTAGGGACAGAATCCAGAAAATGGAGGTGCCTACATGTTGAGAAGATGTTTCAGATGCAGAATCCAAAACTAGAAGCTGCAGCTATAAGTTTGTCACTAATAACTCGAATGGGGAAGGCAGAGAGTGGTTTAACCTCAGTGGCACTGTCGAAATATTCAAACATTTAGTAAGCACACCAATCATTCAGCCGTTAAAATCACATGCAATCCTGTGTAAGAAGCTGTTTTTTTTTAATTTTTGCATTCATCCACTAGAAGGCGTCGACAATAATTGGATCACAACACAATATTCACGCGCCCCCAAAAAATCTTAAAGTTGGCTGTGATAATCACAGGTCAGAATGTGGTAACTGGTGCTACATGCAGTACTTGATGCCTTTAAGGGGAAACTGCACAAGGACATGAAGAAGGATGAAAGGATATGAAGTCAGGATTAAAAGGAAAGTGGGAGGAGATTCATTTGAAGCAAAAACAATGGCATAGATCAGTTGAGTCAATTTGTCTGTTTCGGTGCTATAAATGCTATGCATCTTTTTTTGATGACTGTTTAAAAGTGATAAGCTTTGTGAGCTTCCATTCACAGACATCATTCAGTATATTGACCTGTGCATTCATTGCTCAGGCCAGCACAGTGGTACACTGTATTCCAGTTAATTAATCCGAGCTCCCAGAGATTGTGGCTCCTTCCTGGAAACACCAATCCTCACACATTGAGAAAACATATCAATAGAAAGTTCTGAACAACTCAGGCAAGTTTTGGAAAAATGGTTAATACAAGCATTAAGATTTATAATTAAAATATAGAGGGCTGATCTAAGTATAGAAAAAGCCTATGAAACTGCAGGGTCAGGTATGAGTAGTATTTATTAAACACCTTCTCTAACCTCGGGATATCAAAAAGACTTATATCAATAACATATCATTGACGTACAGTCTCTGTGGCAATGTAAGAGATGATGTGACACTCTTCACACAACATGCTCCCACAAACAGTACTGTGTTAAGGACCACATCAAGTCTTAGTTGAGGGAAGAATATTGGCCAGGACTCTGGGGGTACTTGACTTACTCTTCATTAAAATATTGCCAAGAGAGGACAATTTGATGTCGCCCAAAGATGGCACATCCAACAGTAGGATGCTATGATTCTATGCTCCTTCATTTCCTTGATTTCCGGAGTCCAATGCCGTGAGCTTTGGCTGACACTATTTTTTATCAGAAGGAAGCTGTAGATGGAACCACCGGCCTGAAAATTGGGATCTGCTCATGAGATTCAGACAGGCTGAATGTGTGTTCCCTCAGATATTCTAGCTAGCATTTATTCCTCAATCAATAGTTGATCCCTCAATCAATATTACTGAAAAGCAGATGATTATATTGCTGTGTTTGGGAGCTTGCTGTGCACAAATTGGCTGCCACACTTCTTCCATTACCACAGGGACTTCTGTTCAATGGCTGTCAAACATTTTGGGACATCTTGAGGTTGTAAAGGTGCTATAAAAGGGCAAGTCTTCCTTTTCCTCTCCTTTTTATTTCAGATTCTCAATCATTGTAGCTTTTTTCCCCAAACCGAGTAAGATGTCTCTTGCTTCTCTGCAGCCTTTGAGCGTGGACACTGCTTCGAGCCGTACATGCAGAACGGGAACTTCACAACAACCAATCCTTCGTACAATGTAGGGGCAGTGGTGGAATTCACCTGTGATCCAGGATACACTATGGAACACGGATCACCCATCATTGAGTGCATTGACATCAGGGAACCCTACTGGAATGGAACTGAACCACTCTGTAGAGGTAAGCGCAAGCCTCCAAGTGTTTACTGCCAACGCTGCTTCAGCCAATGAAGTAGAGATAAGATTCACAGCAACAGTCCATCGCACAGCAAGCAAAGATAAGTCAGCATGGATGAGTTGGGCTGAAGGGCCTGTTCTGTGACTCACGGTATATAGTGGATGGAAAAGAAATCACAGCCGCATTCCCCAGTAAAAACGGGGTAATTACGTCATCAGAAATACAGTGAGTAGAGGATAGTTATTATATAAAGTGGCCCAAACTGTACTCAAAACAGGCCATGCCTCGAGTACACCCTCACATTACCCTTGCAATTACATTAGTCTTTTGTGGCCACATGCCACCTCGGAACCCTGATTCAGCCATCCCATGGTGGAGGAGTTAATGAGGAGTAACTGGGCCTCAGGTGGTAAAACCAGAGGTCCTAGTGAGACCACTGCAATGGTCTTCGGGCAGCTCATCTTGTCAATGTCCTTTTTGACTGTCTAAATGACAATCAGAGACATTTCTGAACTCTTGGAATATATTTAATGTATTAGAATATTTATTCTGTATTAGTCCATAATATAATGAAGTCAGACATTTTTAAAAATAATCAGAAATGAAAAATAATTTAGTTAAAAATCTATTATACTACAATAAATTAATTAAGAAATAAAGATAAAATGAAATAGTAAAGTAGAATAAAACCTTAACCATCACATATCTTTTAGTAAAGGTCGGTACCCATTCAAGTGAATGGGGCTGCACTTGATATATCAGCCATCGCTGGTGCAAAGCTATACAAGGCCAGGTATGGCTAGACTCAGGTCCCTCAAGAATTGCCCCTGCACTCAGTGAGGCCACAGGTGGAAAGGGAGGTCAGCTATGGAAGTCAATGTGTGCTGACACAATAGGTGGAGATAGCTAGGGGAGGGTTGTCTAGGATGATTTGTTCCATTCTGTGCATCAAACCAATCCCTATCACCCACAATGGTGTTAAACTTGATTAACAGAGAAATTACCCAATCATCTCAGCTCCGGCTGTCTATAGTATTTGTCACTAAATGGCACTTAACATCTTTGTTCATAACTTTCTAATGATCTTCTAAATTGTCAATGCATTATCCAGAGACACCTCCCTTAATTTCCCTGAAACCTTGATGTGGTAGAAAATTTAGATGGTTTGCAAAATGTGTAATATCCACTTCACCAAATATTGGGGTTGAGGCAGGGAATGGATTCTTGTTATAATAGTCCCCAGTGATCGTGCTTCTACACATTCCACACGTACATTTTTTTTTGGAAGTCCCAATTTTTTCATTTTACTACATTATTTCATCCATTTTATATGCTTTAATGACTTCCTCTATGTTTGGAGCACATTGAAACCCCTCCCCTTTGAAGTACAGGAAATTATGTCATGTGGGCAAGTGTCAGGTGACTCTAGACCTTCTGCAAATAAGCTGAATGATTGGTTGAGGCATTAGAAGAAATGACTGTTCTTCTTTGATTAATGTTGTGGAGTCTTTAATATCAGACTGAACAGAGAGATAGAAGGGTAAGAATTCATGTTTAATTGCCAGCACTAAATACGTGCTATAATACTGATCATCTGCAGATGTCAATGGAGCCACATATTGGGAGGGGAGTACTATGGACAAATAACCTGGTTCCAATACACCAATAGAGATCAAAGGTGAATTCCACTCATGTGACAGTATACCTATCAATGGGATCACAATGGGCTATCAGCCTTGCTAGTTCTCCATGATCTTAGTATATTGAACAGACTAGCACAAAATCCAGCTATTGCCCATTCACCTGCTGGTTACCTGTAGGTGTAACCCAGTACCATGCCTCACAATGCAGGTAAACTGCACTGCACTATTGCCCAACAGAACAATCCTCTCATTCTTAGGATCCTCTATATAGAGAAACACATTCACCTCGCAAGAAAAGATTCACACTTATATAATCCTGTTCTTATCCACAGTGTCTCCCAAGTGTCTTACATGTGTTTGATCTGTTTGAAGTGCATTATTTTGTATTGTTGGCAAATTCAGCTGCCAATATCTGCCCAAGTCTCGCATCCATCAGTGGGATAAAACCAAGTTAACCTGTGTCAGTTTTGCTGGATGTAGAATTCATGTTGAATGCTAACACCAAACTTTTACCTCAAGCTGTTGATATCAAGTCAGCAGGTCTCTGTTCAATTTCAAGACTGGGTGAAAGAATAATTGGACATATTTACATTTCTGTAATGCCTGTTGCAATCTCAGGATAATCAAATACACTGTGGGCAATTTGGAAATAAAAGCAGGAAGTGATAGACTTGTTCATGAGGTCAGTCAGAGTCTATGAAGAGTGAAATTAAATTAATGTTTCAGGACCGATGACCTATCATTGGAAAGAGACAATATGTTTCCATTAACAAGTGGATTGGTAAACAGAAGACCTCTGTGTCACTGAGGTGTATTCAACTTTGTGTTCAGCTTTGTGTTGTTGGGTTGCCTGTGAATTGGTTAGTTGGTGGATGAGTCCCTTCTCAAGTCTGGTTTTACTCCCCTCCGCCTATCTCTAGCACTGTGCGGTGGAGAACTGAACACCCAGGCAGGAGTCATTCTCTCACCAAACTGGCCAGAACCGTACGATGAAGGGGAAGACTGCATCTGGAGGATTCACGTTGGCGAGGACAAGCGTGTATTGCTTGATGTTCAACTGTGAGTATCTCACACTTATGAGCTTGCTTATCGTTGGGCAAACAAGTAAGGAAGCCTGTAGTGTTATTCATAACACCAAGGCCAAAGCACTTTACAGTCTTTGCAGTCATATCTCTCTTGTGGCATCGCTGTTGCAATGTGGGGGGAAAATGAGCAATGTTGTAGTGACCAGGTAAACTGGGTAATGATAGTGATTTTGACTAAGGAATAAATATTATCCAGGATTCTGGGGAGAGCTCCCCAGCTTTTCCTCAAAGTGTTGTCATGGCATCTGTTTGACAGAGAAATGGGATTTTGTGTCCAGTGGTGGACCCAATCAGAAGTACGATGTGCATGAGGTCAAAATTGGAGAAGTGTAGATACCTGGGAGGTTTACAGGCTGGAGGAGATTATAGCAAAAAACAAGATGCTGGAGGAACTCAGTGGGTCAGGCAGCATCTGTGGAGGGAAATGGACAGTCCAGTTGAAGAGCCTCGATCCAAAATGTCAACTGTCCATTTCCCTCCACAGATGCTGCCTGACCCGCTGAGTTCCTCCAGCATCTTGTTTTTTGCTCCAGATTCTAGCATCTGCAGACTCTGGAGTCTCCACTGTGCTACTCTATGGAGATTACATGAATAATGTCATGATGCTTTTGAAAATAAGGAATTTCAGGCACCCTCAGGTAAGAACATTCTATTGGAATTTGTTAAGTGAGGTCTTCATCTATAATTGGCACGGTAGTGTAGCGGTTAGCATAACGCTTTACAGCACTAGCGACCCGTGTTCAATTCCGGCCGCTGTCTGTAAGGAGTTTGTATGTTCTCCCCATGTCTGCATGGGTTTCCTCCGGGTGCTCCGGTTTCTTCCCACATTCCAAAAGACGTACGGGTTAGGAAGTTGTGGGCATGCTATGTTGGCACCGGAAGCATGGTGACACTTATGGGCTGCCCCCAGAACACTCTACACAAAAGATGTATTTCACTGTGTGTTTTGATGTACATGTGACTAATAAAGTTCTTATCTTATCTATCTTATCACATTTAATGGGCTTCTGAAAACTGAAATGGAAATAAGAAAAAAAATGCAGATGCTGGAAATCTGAAGTAAAAACAGAAAATGCTAGAAATACTCAGTACCTGTGGAAAGAGAAACCAAACTAACAAAGGGTATTTGATTTGAAACATTAACTCTGTTTCTAATTCAACAATGCTGCCTGACCTGCTGAGGATTTCCTGCATTTTCTGATTTTATTTCTATCCTATGTTGTGTTTCACTGGTCATTTAGTCTAAGAGGAAGCTAGAGCATGACTATCTGTCACTGTTCATTAGGATTTGCATTAATTCATAAACTGCAGTGATCACTCCCAGCGAAAGTTCATACTGAGGCCAGCTGTAGTGGTTCCATCTGTAAACACCAAACTTTGACACGATTTCGTCTCATTTTCCCTGTCGGTCCTGCAATTATTAGAAACCAAAGACAGAGACAGGAAATTGGAAATAAAAAATTGACTCGTATCATTCAAGATAGAGTGAGAAAGGTCGCTGGTGTTTTGCCTATTTGTCATCAGAACTCAAATTTGGAAACAAAGAATGAATAGATCGGAAGGATAGACACTCAGGTTGATGCATACAGAAGGATAGATTTTGATTTGGTTGGCCGTTCAGCCTGATGATGAAGAGGTCCATGTTATTGGGAAGGCTCTTCGCTCAGCTGAATTCACCTGCCCCTCTCTGTGGTGTCAACCCAGAGCTTTGAATAGCAATAATATAAAATAAACACCAAAAATACTCAGCAGACCCATGGAGAGAGAGCAGAGTTAATGTTTCAGGTTGGTGGCTTTCACTTCAATTGGTTTTCTCTCTACCTCTCTCTGCCGCTCTCTCTCTCCCCCCTCTTTCTTTCTCGCTCTCTCTTGTTTTATCTCTCTCTCTCTTTCTTCCTCTCTTTCTATTTCTGTCTCCCTTCTCTCTCTTTCTTTCCCCCTCTCTTTCTCTCTACCTACAGATGCTGCCTGACCTGCTGAGTATTTCCAGCATTTACTATTTTTATCTCAGACTTCCAGAATCTGCAGGTTTTTTTGCTTTTCATTTGTACTTGTTCGAAAAGGAATCTACCTAAACTCCAAACCAAAAACCCTGCGATTTTTTTTCATGTGCTCATCCAGTTTCTCAATATTTGCTTTCTCTGCCCTTGCACACAGTACGTTCCAGATCACCACAACCAGTTGTATTTAATACAAATTGCAGCTCAGGCATTTTATGTTTGCACCCTGCCAGTCTACAAAGCGGGAGAATGGCCAGGATATTCGACCAGCAGTGTAGTTGTGGAAAAGGGGGTGCCAATCATGGAAGGTAACGAAGGATGCCAGGTAACCGCTAACATGGCACTGTCAATATAAGATCCTTTGTTGGTGACCCCTAATCAGGAATGAAGGGCATTGAGCTGGCTCTGCAGTTTGGAATACAGAGAGTTTACAGGTGTTTAGGGAAGAAATGCGTGAGTTCCTGGTGTAATATATTACCTGTGCAGATTAGATCATTCAAATGCCCATCGTTGCAATTAAATCCTTCCCAGAGAGAAGGATTTACTAAAATTAACTACCCTACCACATAATCACTGCTTAGGCCTTTGTTACTTTTCTTTATTTTCTCAGCCATTCCAGTCCTTTTTTGGGACGAAGCTATCCCTATAGAGTCAAAATGCACTGAAGTTATTTAGAAACATGTACAGGTTTGCACCTACACGAAATTGGAGCATTTCAATGTGCTTTGCAGTCAGGAAGTACTTCTGAAGTGTGGTTCTTTTTGGGATGTAGGAAATGCTGCAGTCAATATGTGCAGTGCAAGTTCCCACAAACAATGGCCAGATAATGTGTGCGTTTTATATGTGGTCAATTAAAGGATAATGATGGGAAGGACACTGAGAGGAACCCCCCATGATTTTCTTCATTATAGTGCCACAAAATCTTTACCTCAGCTATATGAGAGATGGCCAAGGGCTACGGATTAATGCATCACACAAAAACAGGCACCATTGATGCGCCACTATGGAGAGTCAGCCTGGGCATTTGCGTAAGTCTCTAGAGTGGGAATTAAACTCTCGACCATCTGACTCAGAATGCTGGTCTTGAGCCACAGCTAGCATTCTGTGTCCATCTCTGGGCACTGCACTTTAAGGAGGAAGAGAGGAGCTTGGAAGCATGCAGAGAAGATTTAATAGGTCAGTAGCAAGGATGAGTTATTTTAATTACATGGAAAAACAAGAGAAGCTGGGGTTGTTCCCCTGGAATAGGGAAAGGAGGTTTGATAATATTCAAAATTACAAGGGATTTAAACGGAATAAATAGCAAAACTGATTCCAATTGCAGGAATAAAACAGAAACTGCTCGAAACACTCTACAGTTCTGGTCTCACCCATGAAGAGAGTTAAAATTTCAGGTTGATAATGTTTCATTAGACCTGTTCCAGTTGCAAGATTAATAACCAGAATTAAGGCAAACTGGCAAAGGAGCAAAGGGAGAGATAGGACAATTGGTTTTGCGCATCATTGATAAGATAAGATATCTTTATTAGTCACATGTACATCGAAACACACAGTGAAATGCATCTTTTGCGTACAGTGTTCTTGGGGGCAGCCCGCAAGTGTCGCCACGCTTCCGGCACCAACAAAGCACGCCCACAACTTCCTAACCCGCATGTCTTTGGAATGTGGGAGGAAACCAGAGCACCCGGAGGAAACCCACGCAGACACGGGGAGAACGTACAAACTCCTTACAGACAGCGGCTGGAATTGAACCCGGGTCGCTGGCGCTGTAATAGTGTTACGCTAACCGTTCCCTGAAGTAGATTTAACAATTGTTTTCCAAAGGGAATTGGATGAATGAAGCAGAAAAACTGCAGGGCTCTGGAGAAAGAAACAGGATAGCTGGCACGTGCTTGGTAGGCTGAGTTGTCAAAGTCGAGTTTATTGTCATCTGCACAAGTACAGGTACAATGAAAAACTTGCAGCAGCATCGCATAAGCAGATTTCACAAGAAAAAACATAAATTATATACAATTTTCACAAGAAAGAACACAATTAGAAAACAAAACAAAGTCCATTTTAGTGCAAAGTGATTAAAGTGGTCTTAGTGTTGCTAAACTGTGGTGATTAGGGTTGTGGCGGTTGGTTCAGGAACTGAACGGTTGAAGGGAAGTAGCTGTGCTTGGATCTGGTGGTGTGGGCTTCTGAAAGGTGTTCTCCACGTCTCCATTCCTCCTTGCATCCTTTCTTCAGCTGGTTGGGTCTGACCAGGCAGTGAAGGATGTGGTGGGCAAAACCGGGATGGACAAGGTTAATTCAGGAGCAGTAGGAGATTCAAACTCTGGTGGTAGCTAACAGCCAGAGAACTAAGTGATGCAAATACTTCCTACTTACTCACTGCTACCCCAGCCTGCTGCTGTAATAATCACGTAGCCACATTTTTCTCAATGTTGCACTTCCAGTTTGCAAGAGCCTTCAGCACATTACCCACATTTTACATCAGGGGATTCACGTCAATTGATCCTGAATGGACTCAGCATCACTGGTCAGTTGTCCAGATGGCACTGGTCAAGTTTGTATACATGATCAGGCTGAGTGTTGTTGTCCCAACTGCAGGCATGTAAGCCACTTCACAGCAGCAATCAGTAAAGCTTTTCACTCTGGATTGCAGGTACTCTTACATAAACCAACGGTAAATGAAAATCAAAAAAACTACAGATGCTGGAAGTCTGAAATAAACTCTCAGCAGGTCAGGCAGTGCCTATGGAAAGACAAATGGTTTTCATTCTGGGACCCTTCGTTATCAGAAAGGTTGCAGACCTGAAACGTTAACTGTTTCTCTTTCAACAGAGAATGGAGACACAAAAGACTGCAGATGCTGGAATTTGGAGCAACACGCAAAACATTGGAGGAACTAAGCAAGTCGGGCAGCATCTATGGAGGGAAATAGACAGATGAAGGGTCTCGACCTGACACATTGACTGTCCATTTCATTCTACAGATGCTGCCTGACCCACTGAGTTCCTCTGGTATTTTGTACATTGCTCTCTTTCCACAGATGCTGCCTGACCAAATGAGCATTTCCACCATTTTCTATTTTCTTACGTAAACCACGATAGTCAAGGTTAATTCTGAAGGACCTCTGAGATGAGAAGTAGATCACATGCACTCAAACTAATAAATGATAACTTCGGGGCATACATCAGGAGATTGTTCTTCACAGGGAGAGCGTGAGCACTTGGAGAGGATGAAGAGCAGAGTTAAAGAGGTGAAAGCTCAGGAAACACGTAAGAAACAAATAAAAGTTTACACCAGATTGGTGAGCAAGGGCGGTTCTCCTTGAAGATAAATACCTTGTGATACTGCCAAGTTGTAGCCAGAAATAAAAGCTTAATAAAGAAGAAGTGTGTGAGAGACCCAAGGTAAGTGGGAAAGGTGGAAAAACTGGGCACAGGGAACCTAATCAAAACCATTTTGAAATCAAATGAAAGACATTGATGAAGTACATCACCTCCATTACAAGAGAACTGATCAACGCAGAGAAAGCTCTTCCCCCTTCCCAATTGACATTACACTCCATTGTATAAAAAGTCCAAAACTTTCTGTTGGCTGAGATGAAAAATGATGCAGAAATTAATTAAAGTCACGTGAGGATAAGGGATTTGTGTCTTGCTTTTTAATCTGAGTGTATTTAGGAAAGGAATTATGTTTGCAATAATTTCCATATAATCCTATATCTTGAAAATGACCGTGTTGTTCATTTCCATGAAATTGGGCCACGGAGGACCACAGTATTTTATGGCATACAATCAATTTCAAAGAAAGATAGAATGTAACGACAAATCAGGGATTTCCTTAAGCTGCATAAAGTCGATAACTTTTCTTTCTGATCTTTTAATCAGTCAGCAGGGTAGGGCAGCGGTTAGCGTAACGCTATTACAGCGCCAGCGACCTGTGTTCAAATCCGGCCGCTGTCTGTAAGGAGTTTGTACGTTCTCCCCGTGTCTGCTTGGGTTTCTTCCGGGTGCTCCAGTTTCCTCCCACGTTCCAAAGACGTACGGGTTAGGAAGTTGTGGGCATGCTATGTTGGCGCCGGAAGCGTGGCGACACTTGCGGGCTGTCCCCAGAACACTCTACGCAAAAGATGCATTTCACTGTGTGTTTCAATGTACATGTGACTAATAAAGATATCTTTAAAAAAAACACAGAGGAGCCCAAACATACCCAGTGGTCAGTATTAAAATTTCTGTGCACATGCGTGTAGTTTTGAGGATGACATGGTCTTGTTAGCAGAGGCCAGCGTTCCCAATGAGTCTGAGGCTGACCTCAGCATTCCTTAAAGCAGTTCCCAGGTCATAGAGTCCAGGCAACGCTTGAAGCCCACCTCAGCCAGGCTTTAAGTAATGTATTTGCTTCACTCTCCCTCAGGCCTCCCCCCTGAGGAATGGCCTTACTCTCTCTGGCCCACAGCCACATCCTTGCCTTCCTACCAAACCTCCCCCCTTCCCTCAACGCCCACGAACCTCCAACAACTGAGTGTCAGCCCCACCCCTGGCCCAACCCTAGTGACAACCTCCAGGCCTGCCCACACCCACTGCAGATTTCCAACCCTGCTGCCCACCCTCAGGGACCCTGCAACCACCCGTGCACGTAACCCGGCCTTGGACCCACATACTTCCCGTTACAGGCTCCCCATTGGCAAAGTTCTATGTCTCAGCCCTGGCCGTGCTACTGAATTTTTTAGCACTTCAAAAGGGGTTCATTTTATAGGCTTGGTTTTACTCAGCCGACTGTGGACTAATGCACACGATGCTAGAGGAACTCTAGCATCCAGTCCAGATGAAGGGTCTCAACCGGAAACGTCGACTGTCCATTTCTCTCCATGAATGCTGCCTGATCCGCTGAGTTCCTCCAGTATCTTGTGTGGTGCTCCGGATTCCAGCATCTGCAGTCTCTTGTGCCTTGACTCTGGATTAATTGTAAAGCTGAAATCCAGGATTATCTTGTGGTTTTTCTCCTCCCTCCCAGAGGGAGAGTTTACCAAACTGTAATAGAGAGCGAGAGACCAAAGCTACAGCTGTAGAGTAAGGACACGAGGCAGAAGGCTGGTATGAGCCTGGCAGCGGTTTCACATGAGAATGCCTCCAAGTGTAGGCAGGTCCTCAGCACCACAGTCTGCAGCCAGTTCTAGGGCATTACAAATCCAGCCTCAGTTACAACACTGAATGACTGATAACCAGGAGAGAACCTAATCCAATCCGTCAGTGCTCCAAGTGTGGCCACTTTGTCATTTTCCACACCTCTACTCACACCCCACCCCTCCCAGACCCAACAGGGATAGGCTCCTCCTTGTCCTCACATTTCCTCCCACCAGTCTACGTATCCAACGCATCATTCTCCGCCATCTCCAACGGGACCCCACCACCAAGCATATCTTCCCCTCCCCACCCCTTTCTGCCTTTCGCAGGGACCGTTCTCTCCGTGACTTCCTAGTTCACTCCTCCCCACCCACGCCCCCCCCACCTATCCAGCTCCTACCCCAGGAACTTTCCACTGCCCCCGCCATAGCTGCAACACCTGCCCCTACACCACCTCCATCACCTCCATCCAGGGACCCAAACAGTCCTTTCAGGTGAGACAGAGATTCAACTGCACCTCCTTTAATATCATCTACTGCATTCGGTGCCCCAATGTGGCATCCCACTTCCCCACAACCACCCCAACCCCCCGCCGCCCACCACCACCACCACCATACTTCTTCTCTTCTTCCCTTTCCTAGCCTCCGTTTTTTTCCTTTCTCTCCTTACCTTTGACCCATCCCCCAGTGGATCTGCTCTCCCCTCCTCCCCCCCACACCTGCCCATCACCATCTCTTACCTGCATCTACCTATCACGACCTTGTACCCACCCCGCCTCCCCTCTTTTGTCCACCTATCACTGCTCTGCTCCCCCCCCCCCCCACTATATATTGGGCTTCGCCTTTTCCAATCTTCAGTCCTGAGGAAGGGTCCTGACCCGAAACATTGACGGCCTGCTTTTCTCCATGGATGCTGCCTGGCCTGCTGAGTTCCTCCAGCATCATCGTGTTTTTCATCTAGGTTCCAGCACCTGCAGTCCTTTGTTTCTCTGGTTTCCCTCAGCACCTATATCTCATTTGCCTGTATGCCCTGCAATTGTTTTTTAATGGTACCAGGGCAGCATGTGAAGGAGACTTTGATGACTAATAAATGGCAGATTCCTTGCACGGCGAGAAAGTGAGTGGGTGGAAGTTGGAAGTGGGTGTAAAGAGGGCCTTGGGGGAGTTACAAGCACCACTTTGTAACAGCAAACCCTTGGACATGAGTAGTTTTCCTGAAGCAAAGCAATTAAATCCGACTTCATATGCATTAGTTCTTCTGTCCCTGCCGCTTGATTTTATTAATGATTTCTTTCTACCGCAGTCGAACACACAGAAAGCTTTTTCACATTTAGTGTGAGTGCGGTCTGCACAGTTGGCTTAGTTGGTGGTGGTGTTATCTCTGGATGAACAAGGTGGTGAGATCAAGCATCCACTCCTGGAGCTCGAGCTTGTGGTCCAACCCAAGGGATGCTGAGGGAGCCGGTGCCTTTTGAATGAACCTTTCCCGTCCCTAATAAAGTTCAGCACTGAATTCTGGCCAAGATTCAGAGTACTGATCCATGTGCCTCTCTCAAACACCACTGGAATAAGAATGTTGATGCCTTGAACTGGTGATTTGAATGTGGTATAGAGCTGAACATCTGGTGAAGTACCCCTTAATAAAATTAGTTATCTCACCCCAGGACAGGTGATGGCACAGCGGTGCGGCGGGTAGTACTGCTGCCCACAGATTCAACAACCCAGACTTGATCCTGACCTCAGATGCTGTCAGTCTGGAGTTTGCATGTTCTCCCTGCGATCGCGTGGGTTTCCCCCGGGAGCTCCGGTTTCCCTCGGTGCTCCAGTTTCCGCCCACATCCCAAGGATGTGCTGGTTGTTGGTTAATTGGTCGCTGTAAGTTGCTCCTGGTGTGGGTGGCTGGGAGAATCAGTGGGGTGTTAATGGGCTTACAGGGAAATAAATGTGATTTGTGAGATTGCTCTGAGAGCTGCCACGGACTCGATAGGCCAAATGGCCTCATACGAAAATACTCTAATTTCTCGCTGTCTGTGAGAGACAGGAGCATGGACTTCCTGTGGATAATAAAATAATACGGATGCTGCTAAGACCCCTGGCAGTGATACCAAGGCTGTAATGACATACAGTGGCCAACCTCCTCCATGGATGTAGTGGCTATTGTGTAAACTTCAGCATTGTCAAAACAAGATGAGACTTGCAAATATTCCAGACCCTGACCCCAGCCGTATGCCGAGCCACCTTCCTGACCCCTGCTGTTACTGCCCTAACCCCTATTCTGGCCACAGAGACTATTGAAATTCTGATGTTTGCCAACACAAGACATCAAATGTAATCAATCTCACAGCAAACAGGATTCACCAGACACAGAAGGAACACACTATATTTCCCAACACTCCCAGTAATACATGGTCAACCTTGTGATTATGCAGATAGCAAGTCAGCATATAACAAGGAAACACAAGGTAGACTGCAGATGCTGGAATTCTGGAGCAACAAACACAAAATGCTGGTGAGACTCAGTGACTCATTGATGCTGCCTGACCCGCTGAGCAGATGACAAGGGCTCCTTCCGAATGGCATTTTTTCTATGATGCAGCATGAATGTGTGTTACAGTACCTTTGTGTGGTCTTTATATTGTAAATAAATTGATTCACTTAAAACTTTCGCTGTATACTCAAATGCTGGAGACAGGAAACCCTGCCGTGGAAAAAAATCAAGCTAATAAGATAAGATTTCTTTAATAGTCACATGTACATCGAAACACACAGTGTTTCATAAAGTGTTCCGCGTGGAGTGTTCTGGGGGCAGCCCCACAAGTGTCGCCACGTTTCCGGCGCCAACATAGCACGCCCGCAACTCCCTAACTCGTACGTCTTTGGAATGTGGGAGGAAACCGGAGCACCCGGAGGAAACCCACGCAGACGCACAGGGAGAACGTACAAACTCCTTACAGACAGCGGCCGGAATTGAACCCGGTTCACTGGCGCTGTAATAGCGTTATGCTAACCATTACACTACTGTGCCTGCCCTACACCACCGTGCCTGCCCTACACCACCGTGCCTGCCCTACACTACCATGCCTGCCCTACACTACCGTGCCTGCTACATTACACGCTCAAGAGTCTTTGCAATACTCTTTTTCCTGTCTTTACAGCATTAAATTGGGTCACAATCTGCAGGTTAGGAGGTGTTACACTGGACAAAGAACCTAGAGGTTGGTCATGGGACTTCACCATGGTGTGGTACAGCAACTTAAGGACAATAATTGACCAAACAGAATTGGAAATGTTAACTGTTGTTTTCTTTACATCCTCCTGTGCAGCCTGAACCTCACTAACAGCGACATATTATCCCTGTATGATGGAGACGACTTAACCATGAGGATCCTCGGTCAATTCGTCGGAACCAATGCCCCACTAAAGGTTTACTCCACCACTTCCGACCTCACTGTCCGATTCCATTCTGATCCAGCCGGCTTGATTTTTGGGAAGGGCCAAGGATTTATCATGAACTATTATGGTGCGTAGAATGCAACTTTTGGGAAAATGGCAATTAACTGTTGGCACAATGGCGACTTTTTAAGTGGGGACTTCAGCTTTGGCGGAATGGCCGATGTTGCTTAATTAAAAAATGGACCCAAAGCTGATGAAGGGAAAGCTAAGAGAGGAGGGTCAAAAGCTCGGAGAAGAAGTGGGACTGAAGGAAGGAGAGACCACCCATGGTGAATTAAGTAGGGCTGGTTATACCAGGAGGCAAGATCGGAGGAACAACTGTAGAGAAACTGAGTCTTGGTCACCAGAGCCCCGTGACTCTGCCTCTGAATTTATCTTATTGAAATTAGTGGAATGTACTACAGAGGGGGAGTACACGACTTTGTGCATGTTTAGGGCTACTGACTGCAGATGAATTAAGCAGAATTACCGAATCATAGCATCAATCACGCTAAGTAACCAGATTTATTTCATAAAAACTTTATGGTACAAAAGACCATAAGACATAGGAGCAGAATTAGGCCATTTGGCCCATCAAGTCTGCTCCGCCATTCAATCATGGCTGATTTATTTTTCCTCTCAACCCCATTCTCCTGCCTTTCCCCATATCCTTTGATGCCCTTACTAATCAAGAACCTATCAACCTCCGCTTTAAATACACCCAATGACTTGGCCTCCACTGCCATCTGTGGGAATGAATTCTACAGATTCTCCACTCTCTGGCTAAAGAAGTTCCTCCTCACTTCTGTTCTAAAGGGACATCCTTCTATTCTGAGACTGTGCCCTCTGGTCCTAGACTACTGGAAACATCCTACTGGAAACATCCAAGGAAGCAACTTGGCCCATCGTGTCCAAGTCATTGTTCAGTAATTGTTCGACTAAACTTGGCCAGGATATTTGAGGACGGGGATGTATCGCCAAAGGAGGTCACTGTGCTAGAAAGTTGGGACAAGACCATGAGGTGATGGGAATTTTGCCGTTGACTTTGGGGGAGCCAACCCAGAGAGAGAGAACAAACAGGGTATTGGCGTTGGTTTATTATTGTCACTTGTACCAAGGTACAGTGAAAAACTTGTCTTGCAAACCGATCGTACAGGTCAATTCATTACACAGTGCATTGAGGTAGCACAGGGTAAAAACAATAACAGAATACAGAGTAAAGTGTCACAGCTACAGGGAAGCACATTGCAGGTAGACAATAAGGTGCAAGGTCATAACAAGGTAGATTGTGATGTCAAGAGTCCATCTCATCGTATAAGGGAACCGTTCAATAATCTTATCACAGTGGGATAGGAGCTGTCCTTGAGCCTGGTGGTATGTGCTCTCAAGCTCCTGTATCTTCTGCCTGATGGGAGAGGGGAGAAGAGAGGATGACCTGGGTGGGTGGGGTCTTTGATTATGTTAGCTGCTTCACCGAGGCAGCAAGAGTCCATGGAGGGGAGGCTGGTTTCCGTGATGCGCTGGGCTGTGTCCACAGCTCTCTGCAGTTTCTTGCGGTCCTGGGCAGAGCAGTTGCTGTACCAAGCCGTGATGCATCCAGATAGGATGCTTCCAATGGTGCATCAATAAAAGTTAGTGAGTGTCAAAGGGGACATGCCAAATGTCTTTAGCCTCCTGAGGAAGTAGAGGCACTGGTGAGTGTTCTTGGCTGTGGTGTCTATGTGGTTGGACCATGACAGGCTATTGGTGATGTTCACTGTAAGAAACTTGAAGCTCTCAACCCTCTTGACCCCAGCACCATTGATGTAGACAATTGCATGTACACCGCCCCCTTTCCTGAAGAAGGGCCTGATCATGGATAGGATATGGAAACAAAATTTTGGCCAAACCAACCTGCAATGAACATGCAATGACGGAAAGGAATGCCTTGGAATATATTGTACCTGTGGGTGACAAAGGTATGGTTGGGGAACTCAGAGGTAGGGTAGCACTGAGTGCAAGGTGTCTTCCGCACACTCGTAGAGGGGGAGATCTCAAACAGAACCTGGCCTATGCAAAGATTCAGGTGCTGATTTCTGTGTGACGGAGGCTACGATTGTGTGTCTCTGACAGGTTCCCACACTAATTGTGATGTACCAAGCCTGCGCGGAGAAAAGTATTCTCATGCTCGCTCTTTAGGTTTCTTGACAGATTCCAATTATCCCAGTTTGTGAGGAGAATCTGTTGCTGAATGCACTGACCTTGAAACAATATCTGCTTTTGAAAATAATGCAACAGGAATCATGATGTGAAGTAGTGACAAGCAATGATTTTAATAATGTGAAGGGCAATTGTGGGGCTTGGCAAGCGAGCAAAATCCCAGTAAATGGCACAGCACTGTAATCATTTCCTCTTAACTGCAAAATGAATGTTAAATACTTGAATTAACTGCATTGGGAATGTAAAATAAAGATGCCATCCGTTCAAAGGGACACTGGTGCTTCGGTTTCTAAACACACTGTGGAATTAAACCATTTTGACCTACAGACATCCAGATGTGAATTCTGCTCTGGGCGGAGTCAGATGACTTCAGAGAGAGACACTGTATCAGGGAAGAATCATAGAACTGTTACAGCAAAGGAGGAGGGCATTTGGCCCCTCAAGCCCATACTTGCTCCCATTCCAGCAAAACCATTGGTCCCATTCTCCCTGCTCTTTCCCCTTAGTTCTGCAAATTATTTTCCCTCAAGTATCAATCCAATCCCTGAGTGACTGTTCCCACCAGTGAATTTCAGATCATAAGTACTGGCTAAGTACAAAACATTGTGGGGGCAGATACATTAGGGACATTTAAGAGACTCTTAGATAGACACGTGAATGATAGAAGAATGGGGGGCTATGTGGAAGGGAAGGGTTAGATAGATCTTAGAGCAGGATAAAATGTCGGCACAACATTGTGAGCCGAAGGCCCTGTACTGTGCTGTAATATTCTATGTTCTATGTTCATTTTTCCTCACAATCCATTTGTGCCTTTTGCCAATTTTTTTTAATCCATGTCCTGTTGTCCTTGAGCCACCAACTATTGAGAACAGCTTCCCTCTGTCAACCACTGTCTAAAGAAGTCTTGATCTTGTCCACCTCCATCAAACCTCTCAAACATCTTTGCTTCAACAACCTCACTTAGCCTCAACAAGCTCACCAGCGCCTCTGCTTCCTCAGGAGGCTGAAGAAATTTGGTTTGTCCCCTTTGACTCTCGCCAACTTTTACCGATGCACCATAGAAAGCATCCTATCTGGATGTATCATGGCTTGGTACGGCAACTGCTCTGCCCAGGACCGCAAGAAGCTGCAGAGAGTTGTGGACACAGCCCAGCGCATCACGGACACCAGCCTCCCCTCCTTGGACTCTATGTCTTTACCTCTCATTGTCTTGATGTAGCAGCCAGCATAATCAAAGACCCTACCCACCTGGGACATTCTCTCTTCTCTCCTCTTCCATCAGGTAGAAGATACAGGAGCCTGAGGGCACGTACCTCCAGACTTAAGGACAGCTTCTATCCCGCAGTGATAAGACTATTCAACAGTTCCCTTATACAATGAGATGGACTATGACCTATGACCTCACGACCTCACAATCTACCTTGTTGTGACCTTGCACCTTATTGCACTGCACTTTCTCTGTAGCTGTGACACTTTACTCTGTACTGTTATTGTTTTTACCCTGTACTACCTCAATGCACTCTGTACTAACTCAATGTAACTGCACTGTGTAATGAATTGACCTGTAAGATCGGTTTGTAAGACGTTTTTCACTGTACATCGGTACAAGTGACAATAATAAACCAATACCAATACCAATACCTCAGCTTCTCCACACTAACCTTCTAATTCCTTATCCTCGGGAACTTTCTTGTAAACGTGCACCCTCTCCGGCACCTTCATTTCCTTTCCAAGAGAATGTTAGAACCAGCCAAGATTCCTGTTTCTGATAACCATCCAGGGGGTAGTCGATGAAATTCTCTCTCCCATTTCGCCCAATCCCACCATTTAGAGTTGTAGGTCTAGCCAACCTAGACGTCTGGGACACACAAGAAGAAATCCATATCACAGAGTCCTACAGTACAGAAACAGACCCTTCAACCCACCATATCCATGCCAACCTTGTTGACCATCAACACTAATTCCACTTGCCTGCATTAGGACTGTATCCTCTATATCTTGCCTATTTCAGTGTCTGTCTAAATGCCTCTTAAGCATGGGTGAGGTGCCAGTGTGCGGCCATTGCTAGTAGAACTGTTGAACTATTGTATCTCCATGGAAGGAGAAAGGCTGAGACAGAATGGAGGCAGAGAGTATAGGCACAATGAGTTTAAGCCAAAGTTAAGCCTCAGTTTGTTGAAGCCTGGTGCCTAATGCTCGGCACTGGGACTTGGAGGGATATCCAGGCTTTGGAGAGGGTGCAGGGATTTACCAGAACAGTTAAGGGATGAGGAACATCAATCCTGTGGACAGGCTGTGTTCTTTAGAGCAAGTAAGGTTATGGGGATTTAAAATAAAAACAGAAAATGGCACATACACTCAGCAGGTCAGGCAGTGTCGGTGGAAAGAGAAACAAGACTTAATGGTTCCGCTGAAAGACCCTTCATCAGAACTGGGAGAGAAAGCAAGTTAGTTTTAAGTTACGGAGAGGATGTGGGAGAGAAGGATCGGACAAATGGAATGTCTCTGACAGGGTGAGGCCAGGGTTGCCATGGTGATGAGCTGCTGATGAAGTCATCTGGCTGATAGATTATTGAGGGAATTTGGAAAAAGGGAAAACAAATAAAGGACATACAAAGATTGGGAACTCCAGTCAGAGCTGTAGGAAATGCCCTGCGTTAATGGAGAGAGCTTTTTACATGGGGATTTTAAGTTTGGTGTACTTACTCATGAATGGGCTAACCCAAAAGAAGGAAACAGAGGCCACAGATTTAAGATAGAAACATAGAAAACCTACAGCACAATACAGGCCCTTCGGCCCACAAAGTTGTGCTGAACATGTCCCTACCTTAGAAATTACTAGGCTTACCCATAGCCCTCCATTTTTCTCAGCTTCGTGTACCTATCCAGAAGTGTCTTAAAAGACCCTATCGTATCCGCCTCCACCACCGTTGCCGGCAGCCCATTCCATGCACTGACCACTCTCTGAGTAAAAAACTTACCCCTGACATCTCCTCTGTACCTACTCCCCAGCACCTTAAACCTGTGTCCTCTTGTGATAAATTTCCAAAACAGATGAGTCTTTTTTAAATGACAGTTTGTTGGAATTTTGGAGGCATAGATCTATACGGCATGGAATCAAGCCCTTCGGCCTAACTTGTCAATGTCGACCAAGATGCCTAACCGAGCTCGTTCCATTTGCCTATGCTTGGCCTTTATCACTCTAAACCTTTCCTATCCATGTACCTGTCCAGATATCTTTTACATGTTGTAACTGTCTCAGGTCCCTTTTAAATCTTTCCCCTCTTATTTTAAGCCCATGCCCTCCTGCAGTACACTGCCTGAAAGGGTAGTTGGAGCAGATTTGGTTATAAAGGAGGGACGCAAGAGACTGCAGATGCTGGAATCCTGAGCAAAAAGCAAACTGCTGGAGGAACTCAACGAGTCGAGAAGCATCTGTGGAGACAGAGGGATAGTCGACATGTACGCATAACCCAAAAGGTCGACCACGCCTTTGCCTCCACAGATGCTGCTTGACCCGCTGAGGTCCCCCAGCGGTTTGCGTTTTTGCTCTAGCTGTAAAAGGGAATTGGAAAGCACTCGAAAAGAGGATACTTGCTGTGTTAGGGGAAGAGAAAGTGTTGGAAACGTTTGGAGAAAATCAAAATTTTAGGGGATTTGCTGGGCGTGTGGAGCTGAGACCAAGCTCAGATCAACCACCATGCTGAATTGTGAGGCTAGCTCGAGGGAATGAACAACCTCCTCCTGTTCCTGTTTGTACTTTCTTTCACAACTCCAAAGACTCAACACGAGGACAATGCCCCCCTTCTCCGTTGCATCTTCTAATAGGCGATAGGAAAAAGACTGGAGAAAACAGAATTATCTCTTTGTTGAGAAAATCATCTGGTGCCATTTGCATATAATATGTGGTTCCCTGAGAGATTCTCTTCACTTGGTAATTGGAACTGTCCATTTTCTTGTCAGGTGAGTATTTTTAACACATTCACACCAGTGATAACTTAGATACAGCATATAAACACATCCAAGGGCTTCAATTAAATTAAATCATTCATGCACATTTTTAAACTGTATAATTACAGGACAGTAAATTTGTTGGCAATGATGTGTAAGATACTAATTTAGTCTTGGCTGCTCTGATATAAACATGCACAGTGAAGCCTGAGTGATTTATGAGAAGGAGTGAAGGCAGAGGATTAAATTACGACTTCAGAAACACAGCCAGACACCCACTGCTTTTCATTCTGCTTCATTTTCACTCAATAGCATCTTCATTTTCCTCCCCTCCTCTCCCGGAGACACTGCTGAAGAAAGATTCAACAGATCTCCCAGGTCTCCATCACTTCCACTTGTGGCTTGCTGCAGTGAGGCATTTCACACAAAAGGCACCGAGCCTGGCACGATCCTTATCTGACAGCAAATGGTAGGAGTTAGAAACCCCACCAATTCTTTATCTCACAATCTTTCTCAGCCAAGTTGCATTGCAGCCAACTTTAGTCCTCTGACTGTACATAAATTACCTCAGAATGAGCCCTTCGTTGACCGTAGAGCCTTTTTGGTCTTTATCGCATTGTACCAAGTTGCATTGTTTAGTTAAGTGCTGAGCCATTGCCAACGATCTCTACGCATGAGAAAGTTTCCATTGCCATTTGCAAGAAACTGCAGAGAGTTGTGAACACGGTCCAGTGCATCACACAAACCAGCCTCCCCTCCATTGACTCTGTCTACAATTTACTAGATCGTAGAACTAATCCATGGAGAAATATCCACAAGTTAATACAGGATCTAGAACGTATCCTTAAGGCAGTATAGAAGAGTTGTGAAAGAGGCACTAATGACATATTGTTCCAGAATTAGGAGCATTAAAGGCCAAAAGTAAAGGAAATTTGGCATGTTCCCAAAGACTTACTAATTTTTATAGATGCACCATAGGAAACATACTATCCAGATGCATCACAGCTTGATATGGCAACTGCTCTGCCCAAGACCACAAAAAATTGCAGAGAGTCGTGAACACAGCCCAGTCCATCATGAAAACCAGCCTCCCCTCCACTGGCTTCATCTCCACTTCCCACTGCATTGAGAAAGCAGCCAACATAATCAAGGTTCCCTCCCACCCCGGTCATTCTCTCTTCTCCCCTCTCTTGTTGGGCTGAAGATACAAAAGCCTGAGAGCCTGTACCACCAGACTCAAGGACAGCTTCTATGAGACTCTTGAATGGACCTCTCATGTGCTAAAACATGAACTTTTGAATCAGAATCAGAGTCAGGTTGTTATCACAGACTTATAAATCGTGAAATTTGTAGTTTTGTGGCAGCAGTACAGTGCAAAATTCCACTATTTATTTATTTTGTAATTTATAGTACAAAATTATTTTGATCTTCCAATCCACTTCGTAGTGGCCCTTGCACTTTATTTGTCTGCCTGCACTGCACTTTCTCTGTAACTGCAACACTATATTCTGCATTCTGTTTTCTTTTTACTACCTCAATGTACTTGTAGATGGCACTATCAATCTGGATGGTGCACTAAACAAAAAGCTTTTCACTGTATCTGGGTACATGCGACAATGATAAACCAATACCATTCTAATCCACACTGCGATAATGCATTAAAAGAAACAATGGCATCTTGCACATCCCAAGCAAATAAGAACCATAAAAACACAAGCAATAGAAGCAGGAGTAGGCCATTTGCCATCAAACCTGCTCTGCCATTCAATTAGATTGTACCTGAGCTTTGACCTCAGTGCCACATTCCTGCATAACTCCATAGTTCTGGATTCCCTTAAACATTATTCATCATTGTCCTGAATATACTTGGCATCTGAGCCTCCACAGCTCTCTTGGGTCGAGAATTCCCAAGGTTCACCACCCTCTAGGTGAAGAAGTTTCTCCCCATCTCAGTCCAGAGTGAGAAGAAACTGCTGCACTCAGGGGCATATATACACGATAATTTCCATTTGTTTTTAATTTACTTGGGTTGATTCTAAGGTACATTTGTTTGAAATTTGTTTTAAAAAATGTTATTTCTTCTCAGGAACATTCATCTGGGGAGTGGCTTAACCAGCTGTGAAAACAATGCTGGGCAAGGCCTATCACTGATGCTCAGAAAGGCCCAGTGCTGTGGTGGGTTCGCCAATCAGCCCAAGGCCGGGGTCCCGCTCCAGTAATGAGTGGGTTTCAAGGACTAGTGGACAGTGAACTCGGGCAGCTTGCCAGTCAGTGGAAAATTCAAACCCATTCACTTCAATGAGGTAGTATTTTGGCAGTGGCGGTTAATGCAAACCATTACTTTGTTGTGGGTTCCCAGTTGTTAATTAACTAAGGTCAGTGGATTTTTGGACTCTGGGGGAATCCAAGGAAACATGAGAAAGTGGATTTTTAACCATGGGATCAGCCATGATCCTATTGGTTAGGGGAGCAGGGGTCAAATGGCCTACCACTGCTTCCAAGTCTCTCATTCCTTGCAGAGGACTGCTCAGTTACAATTAAAACCCAACCTGACCAAAGCCAAACAGAAACTGACCAAGGCCAAGGAGATCATTTTTTCCATACCTGACCCAACCATTGATGGAAATAAAGCAGTCTCAAGCATCCTGTGGATCTGTTTCAGGATGAAGCACCAAGTATTGATAAGAGACAGAGGACACATGCAGTGATACTAAATATATCATCTTGCCTCAGACAATCATTGGGACACAGTTAATCCTGTACTTCCAGACACTTTACCACCTGATTCTCCTAGTCTCCGCTGTCCTTGTTTGGAAAAATGCTTTGAGATTTGGTGTAATTTGAGAAGGCAAATGGGGGCCCTGTTTTTTGTTTGAAAGGCGGCATCTCTAGCTCCCTCAGTACCACACTGGATGGTATATTACGTGCTCCAGTCTCTGGACTGGGGCTTGAGCTCAGGACCTCATAACTGCAGTGAGAGTGCATGGTTGACAAAGTGTGGAATCGCATCCCAGCAAGGAACTTCAATATGGGACAAGAAGGTAAAGGGACAAGATAGGTGGCATGGTAGCACAGCTGTTAGCACTGCAGCCTCACTGCTCCAGGGACCCGGTTCGATCCTATCCTTGGGGACTGCCTGTGTGGAGTTTGCATGTTCCCCCTGTGACAGGTATTGGTTTCCACTGGGTGCTCTGGTCTCCTTCCACAGAAACATACTGGTAAGTTAATTGGCTGCTGTAAATCACTCCTGAGTGGAGGTAGTGACTCAAGACTCAAAGGGGAATTAATGGGTATGTGAGAGAGAATCAATCACAAACCTACAAACAAATAAGGAGAAGAGAAATGAGACCAAGGGGGATTGATCCAGTATGGACCAGATGGGCCGAATGTCCTCCTCCTTTGCTGTATTAAGGAAGGATGGTTTACTCAATGACTCAACCTTTGGGTTTCTGATCCCAACAGTTGTCTTCTCTTCTTACAGAGGTCTCTCGGAATGATACCTGCTCAGACCTTCCCGAGATTCCCAATGGCTGGAAAACCACTTCCCACAGAGAAATGGTCCGAGGAACCATGATAACCTATCAGTGTGACCCAGGATATGACATCCTAGGAAGCGACACCCTCACTTGCCAGTGGGATCTCACTTGGAGCAGTGATCCTCCATTCTGTGAGAAAAGTAAGTGGTCCATTGTTAAGGTGAAGGTTAATAACAAGAGTAATGCAGCAATATAATAGTAATACCTCGGCAGTTCTAAACAAAATGGTACTAGGATCTTATTTATTAACTAATTCACAGGATGTGGATGTTACTGAACATCTCTGCATTTTATTGTCCATCCTAATTACCCATGAACTAAGAGCACAGTTAAGAGTCAACCATACTGATGACTCTAGATTCAGATATAGGCTAACACTAGTTAGAACCACAAATTTTCTTCCCTGAAGGACAATACTGAGCCATATAGGTTTCATGGATCAACAAACGATCTGCTAGAGGAACTCAGCAAGTCAAGTAGCGTCTGTCTCTCCGACAGGAGGTCTGTGAGATGCTTTCTCGCTGCTCTCTCTCTCTCTCTCACTCTCTCAATCTCTCTCTCATTTCAGCAGATTGTGTGTTGCTCTAGATTCCAGCATCTGCAGTCTCTTGTGTCTCCGGGTTTCATGGTCATGATCATAAATACATTGTTAGTCATGTATCAAAATGATGAATTGCTTGTGGAGTCTAAACCACAGTTCATTTTGAATACAATGTCAGTGCAGTATCTTGGCACCTGCCATAGGTTTGCTTAGTAAAAAAAGTAGACAAGTAGACAAAAAACAGTAGACAATATCCTTATTGGGTTTGTATTCCTCGCAGTTTAGAAGAATGAGAGGTGACTTTATTCAGACATATAAGATCCTAAGGCAGCTTGACAGGGTAGATGTTGAGATGGTTCAACTGTTGGGAGAGTCAGGAACAAGGGGACATAGCTACAAAATAAGAAGCTGCTCATTTCTGAGGTGTGTAGAAACAACTTCTCTCAGAGGGTAGGGAATCTTCAGAATTCTCTGCCCCCAAGGATTGTGGAGGCTGGATCATTTGAGATATTTAAGGTGGAGATAGATAAATGTCTGAAAGATGGAGGAATTGAGGGCTATGGGGAACTGGCACAGAAGAGGAGTTGAGGCCAGTGTAGACCAACCATGAAGATATTGAATGGCAGGCAGGCTACAGGAGTTAATTGGCCTACTCCTGCTCTTATTTTCTGGCCTGGGATAATTCTGTACTGGTCCATTAACAAAAGTGTACATTAACATAATGGTTAAATTACTGGATTATCAGCCACAGTTATTTAATTACTTGAAATTGCTGCCATGCAGGGATTTGAACTCATGTCTCGGGATCAATGGTCCAGAACTCTGTTGATCCAGTAATATATCCACTGCATTACCATCCACCTTTGTCAGTGGACATGTACAGATGATGCTAGGCCTAGACAGGATGAACAGAAAAGATCTATTTCTCATGGCAAAGAAGCCATTAACAAGGAGAAATAGATTTACGCTAATAGGTAGCAGAGTTAGAGGGGGTATTGGGGCAATTTTATTTTTACCCAAAGGACAGTGAGGGCCTGGAAACCTCTGCCTGAAAGAGTAATGAGGCAGAAACCCTCATCGTGTTTAGAAAATATCTGGATCACCACTTGAACTGCTGTAACCTGCTGGGTTTTGTACAGAGCTGGGAAGGGGGAATAGTCACTGGCTCCCTTCTCGTCAGGACACAGTGGGCTGAATGGCCTCCTTCAGTGCTGTAACATGCTGTGATTCCGTGAGTAACCGAATGTGACGTGGATTTGGTGCACACTGCAACATCTGACATATTTTCACTCCCAATGTACTGAAGGTACAGTTAAACTTCCTGAATAAATAATCACCTTCCTGTCAGTTTTTGCACCTTACGACCATGGATCAACGATGACTTGTACGTCTGTATTTTAATCAGTGTGTAGGTGGATGTGCTTTTTAAAAGTAAGGTTTGCAGCGCTGGGGAATTGTTATCCAGTGTCAAGCTTATGACGAATACTTTATGGATCACTGGGCAGAGGTACATTCTTGGGTAAAAACTGGAAAGATTTTTGACAGAACTATTGTCAAAGGTATTACCTACTACCCCCCTTTTTCTTCCGAACAAAACTATTTCCGGTGCCAAGAAGGTATGGCACTAGCCATATCCAAAATGAACTATTGTTTAGACTCCACAAGCAATCCATCATTCTGCCATGGTGACAGACGATATAAATGTGATGGATAACACAAGCATATGCTTCAGCAAGATGAATGTGAACTGCTTATAGCAGTGCTGTGCTCGCAGCTGGTGGATCTGGCAGTCCATCCAAGCATAAGAAGGATAGGAGATCTTCTATGAAAAGGGTCAAAGGCAGTTAATACACTATAGGCCAGTAAATGGTTTTTAGAACATTTACAAAAACCTGTTATGCCTAGCTTTTGTATCTGGAGTATTGCATTCAATTCTGGCCCCATTTTAGGAAGGATGTGGAGGCTTTGCAGAGGGTGCAGAAGAGGTTCACCAGGATGCTGCCTGGATTAGAGGCCATGTGCTATAAGGAGAGGGTGGACAAGCTTGTGTTGTTTTCTCTGGAGTGACGGAGACTGAGGGGAGACCTGATAGAAGTTTATAAGATTATGAGAGGCGTAGACAGGTTCTTTTTCCCAGTCTAATACTAGAGGGCTGCATTCAAGGTGAGAGGCTGTGGTAGTGGAGGCAAATATGATAGAGACATTTAAAAGGCTCTTAGATAGGCGGATGAATGTGCAGAGAATGGAGGGATATAGATCATGTGCAGGCAAAAGAGATTTAGTTTAATTCAGCGTCGTGTTCAGCACAGACATCGTGGGCCGAAGGGCCTGTTCCTCTTTGTACTGCTCTATGTTCTATCCCTTTGCAGAATGCTATTGATGGAAACTTACAAGTGGTGGAGCTCCCAGCCACCCACCCTGTTCCCTTTCGAGGTGGTGGAGGTCATGTTCTAGGGAGGTGCTGTTGAAAATGCCTTGGGTTGCTGCAGTGTCTTTTGTAGACAGTCTTCCCCACACCTACCACCCACCACCCACCCCAATCCCACTGCCTGCAACTGTTGTGGAGCAGCAATGGGGGGGATGAATGCCTAAGTTTGCTGCCGAAGTGACACCATGTTAACACAATCACTATGGCCCTAATTCATTCGAATGGCTTGTAATCTCACTCGCATCAAGTGGTAAAGAGATTAAACAAACTGCACTTGACTTGGGATGTGTAACAGGGTGCAGATAATACTACAAAGGACAAAAATGAAATCCAGGCTTGCAATATAATTGTGTGGGGTGTTAACTGTGATTCTGTCGCTTGTCAACGCCTTCAGGAATAACAGTAAGAAAGGCTTCTTGTGTGCAGAGGGAAAATGGAAAAATGCAATGTGTTATTCAATGCAGTTGGGTTGTGGTTAGGTAGTACTTCAATAGAGTTCTCTTTGGAAGCCAAGATCCGTGGTCAATCACGTTAAGTACCTCAAGAGCACACAGGACTAATGAGTCTTGAATAACTCCCCAATGCTGTAGGCATGTTCAGTGGCACTGCCAATAATCATTTTGAATTATTACATGGTTCAAGCATAAGGTAATGAATAGAAAAAACAGTTTAGGTCCATGAGGGCTGTTCCTGCTGGTTTTCTTGCGTTCACAGTCTACAGCTGATCTAGGAATCACGAGGATATTACAATGCATGTTAATAACATGTAGAGACAGGCACTCCTGAGGCAATTTCCCACTGCCATGATGCTCTATCCTTGACTGCCTTGCAGATGGATATATTTTATGTTGTAACTAGATGAGGGAATTGTCCTACAAAGAAAGATTGAGTAAAATTGACCTGCACACCCTTGAGTTCAAAGGTGACCTCATTGGGACTTGCAAGATATTGAAATGGATTGTCAATTTAGAGGCTAAGAGGCTGAAAATCAAAAAAAATGCAGATGGTGGAAATCTGAAATAAAAACAGATAATGCCGAAAACACTCAGCAGGTCAGGCAGCATCTGTGCAGAAAGGAACAGAGCTGATGTTTCAGGTTGAAGGCTCTTTATCAGAATTGGGGAAGCAGGAAAGCAAATTAGTTTTACATTGTAGAGAGAGTGGGGGAGGGAAGAACATAGAACATAGAACACTGCAGCACAGTACAGGCCCTTCGGCCCACAATGTTGTGCCGACATTTTATCCTGCTCTAAGATCTATCTAACCCTTCCCTCCCATATAGCCCCCTATTTTTCTATCATTCACGTGTCTATCTAAGAGTCTCTTAAATGTCCCTAATGTATCTGCCCTCACAACCTCCGCCGGCAGTGCGTTCCATGCACCCACCACTCCCTGTGTAAGAAACCTTACCCCTGACATCCCCCTTATACCTTCCTCCAATCTCCTTAAAATTATGTCCCCTCGTGTTAGCTATTGTTGAAGGCTCAGACAAAGGCTGTAGCTCTGAAAGGGAAGGGCCAGGACTGCCATGGTGACAAACTGTTGATGAGCCCCTTTAGTTGATGGATTAACGAGGGGTGTTTGAGAGAGAACAAACAGAGATACACGTAAAAGCTGAGAAATTCAGGTCAGAGCTGTAGAAATGCCCAACAGATCAGGCAGTGTTTGTGGAGAGAGACAAACTGCGTAAATATCACAGATGAATGAGCTACAGCAGAACTAGCTGGTTCAGAGAGAGGAAGTGATTTACCTGTAGTTCTCGAGTTCAATATTGAGTCAAGAAGGGTACAAAGTACTCAGACTGAAGGAGAGTTGTTGGTCCTCAGGCTTACATTGCACCTTATTGGAAGAATGCGGGAAGCCACAGGTAAAGCAGGTGAAAAATTTGTCTTGCATACCGATCGTACAGGTCAATTCATTACACAGTGCAGTTATATTGGGTTAATACAGAGTGCATTGATGTAGTACAGGTAAAAATAATAACAGTACAGAGCAAAGTGTCACAGCTACAGAGAAAGTGCAGTGCAATAAGGTGCAAGGTCACAACAAGGTAGATCGTGAGGTCAAGAGTCCATCTCATTGTATAAGGGAACCATTCAATAGTCTTATCACAGTGGGGTAGAAGCTGTCCTTAAGCCTGGTGGTACGTGCCCTCAGGCTCCTGTATCTTCTACCTGATGGAAGAGGAGAGAAGAGGGAATGTCCCGGGTGGGTGGGGTCTTTGATTATGTTGGCTGCTTCACCAAGACAACGAGAGGTAAAGACAGAGTCCAAGGAGGAGAGGCTGGTTTCTGTGACACGCTGAGCTGTGTCCACAACTTTCTTCAGTTTCTTGCGGTCCTGGGCAGAGCAGTTGCCGTACCAAGCCGTGATGCATCCAGATAGGATGCTTTCTATGGTCAGAGTTGGATGAAGAATTAAAGTGATCGGCAACTACGGCTCAGGGAGAGGTGAAAAGGACGAAGAGAGCATCTCTTCATAATCCAGTCAGCATTGGGTAGGAAGAAAGAGCAAAGTGACGGCTGCAGCAAAAGTTACAGAGGCATACAGCAAAACAATGGGCCCTATGGCCCACAACGTTCATGCTGACCTTCTCGTCCACCTACAGTAATCCCATTTGCCCACATTAGGACCATATGCAGCCTAACACTGGCTAGGCCGTATTTAGAGTATTGCATGCAATTCTGGTCACCTCACTATAGGAAGGATGTTGAGGCTTTAGAGAGGGTGCAGAGGAGGTTCACTAGGATGCTGCCTGGATTGAAGGGCATGTGCTATCAGGAGAAGCTGGGCAAACTTGGGCTCTTTTCTCTGGAGTGGCAGAGGCTGAGGGGTGATCTGTTGGAAGTGTATAAAATTATGAGGGGCATAGATAGGGTGGACAAACAATATCTTTTTCCCATTATTGAGCGATCCAATACCAGCGGGCATGCATTTAAGGTGAGAGGGGGTAGGTTCAGAACAGATATGAGGGGCATGTTTTTTACTGAGAGAGTGGTGGATGCCTGGAATGCATTGCCTGATAGGGTGGTGGAGGCAAATTCATTGGGGGCTTTTAAGAGAGTCTTGGATGGACACGTGAATAAGAGGAAAATAGAGGGATATGGGCATTCTGTAGGTAGGAGGGAATAGCTATGTCGGCACAACATTGTGGACTGAAGGGCCTGTTCTGTGATGTACTGTTATATCTATCTATAGCCAGAAGGATGAGGGGGGGATCTCATTGAAACCTACTAAATATTGAAAGGCCTGGATCGAGTGGACGTGGAGAGGATGTTTCCATCAGTGGGAGAGTCTAGGATCTGAGGGCACTGCCTCAGAATAGAAGGACGTCTCATTAGAACAGAGATGAGGAGGAATTTCTTTAGCCAGAGGGTGATGAATCTGTGGAATTCATTGCCACAGACAGCTATGGAGGCTAAGTCATTGGGTATATTTAAATCAGAGGTTGATAGGTTCTTGATTAGTAAGGGTGTCAAAGGTTACGGGGAGAAGGCAGGAGAATGGGGTTGAGAGGGAAAAATAAATCAGCCATGATTGAATGGCAGAGCAGACTTGATGGGCCAAATGGCCTAATTCTGCTCCTATGTCTTATGGTCTTGTATCCTTCTATGTGTTGCCTATTTAAGTGTATGTCTAAATGCCTCTTAGATATGGATGTGCAGCCATTGATAGTAGAACTATAAAACTACTATATTTCCATGTAAGGAGAAAGACCGAGAGAGAGGCTTGATCAATGGAGGCAGAGAGTGTAGACACAAGGAGTCTATGCCAAAGTTAAGCCTCAATTTATTGGATTCTTGTATCTAATTCTGGGCACCATACTTAAGGAGGGAGGTCTGGGCTTTAGAGAAGGTGCTGGGATTTAGCAAAGCAATTAAGGCATGAGGAACTTCAATCCTCTTTGGAGACCCAAAAAATTGGGACAATGGCAGAGGGAGCATGCAGAACGACAGGCAGGAAGATCAGACAATTTAGTTCTAAGCTCTTCCCCTTCCCTCCACCTCTTCCTCCCAATGGCTGGTGCTACACAAGCAGGAATTATCAGCATGTTACTAATGACGTCATTACCAACTTAAGTACCTCATGCTATAGCTCTGCGGAGAGGGTCAGAAGGTTTATCAGACCCCAATTTGCCAAGGAGGTCTAGTAGGGAAGTGTGAGTGGACTTTGGATGGATTATCATTGGAGATCAAGCAACATCTGTACAGATGTTTCCATCGAGAATTCACGGCGGTATCAAAGAGCAGCAGGATAACTTGTACATACTCTGCAAGTTGCAGGGTTCAAATGGTCTCTTCTCATCAATCTGGTGGAAACGTGCTTTAAACCATGTGTGAAATGATACGTTATTCTTAACGATAACTGCGTTCAAAGGTTGATTATATTGCTGTCCATTGTATAATTCATTATACTTCCAGTGAAAGCTGTCTGGTTGATCATTTTCATTGTGTGGTCAGGCCTCTGCTCTGAGGCAGAAGGTTATGGATTCGAGTCCTACTCCAGAGAATTGAGCACACAAACCTTGGTTGTAGTACTGAGAGAGTACTGCACTTTTAGAGCTGTTGTCTTTTAGATTTTGAACTGAGGTCCCATTTGCCCAGTCAGGTAGATTTAAATGATCCAGTTTCAGCATGAAGAGCAGGGAACATTTTTCCTGGGTCAAAGTTATCCCTTAATCAATATTAGATTATTTAGCCATTGCCACATTACTGCTTATGGGAGGTTGTTGTGTCAAGATTTGGCTGCCATATTTCCTACTTAACAACAGTGACATCAACACAAAAACTTCATTCGTTTTCAAAGCACAAAAGGATGTTGTAAGACCATGAATGCAAACTTTGCTTCATGGAATAATTGCACTGTAACCTCTCGGTAGTGTAGTGATTAGAGTAACACTATCACAGCACCAGTGACCCAGGTTCAATTCCGGCCGCTGTCTGTAAGGAGCTTGTACGTTCTCCCCGTGTGTCTGCATGGGTTTCCTCCGGGTGCTCCGGTTTCCTCCCACATTCCAAAGACATACGGGTTAGGGAGTTGTGGGAATGCTATGTTGGCGCCGGAAGCATGGCGACACTTGCGGGCTGCCCCCAGAACACTCTACGCAAAAGATGCATTTCACTGTGTGTTTCAATGTACATGTGACTAATAAAGATATCTTATCTCTCTCTCTCTCCCTACCAATCTCTCTGTCTCTTTCTCTCTCTGTCGCTCTCTCCCTCCCTCTCTCTCTCTCACTGTCTCTAGTAATGTACTGCACAGACCCTGGGGACGTGAAACACGCCAGTCGCACAATTTCAGACACTAAGTTGCTGGTGGGGTCCACAATACAGTTCAGCTGCGACCCAGGTTTTATACTGGATGGAAATGCACTGGTGACCTGCTACAGCCGTGAGACTGGCACCCCATTATGGACATCGAAACTACCACACTGCGCACGTAAGTCAAAGGAATTCAGGAATTTTATAATTGTTGTTTGAACTCATGTCAGGAAAAATTTAAATCTAAAGGACAGAGTTTATAATTACAGCTCATGGTTTTGTTCATCACAGCTAAGGCACTGGTAGGGTCATGAAATTCATTTCAACTAGTGAGAGGAGAAAATTGGCCAGGAGGTTCTCCCCCTCCATTTGTCTGCCTCTCTTTCCTTCTCCATTCTACTCCCCTCCCTCTCCTCCCTATCCCTTCCCAACATCCCTTCTCTCTATTCCTCCCTTTCCCTAATTTTCCGTCCTTCCTCCTTGTTCCCTCTACTCCCTCCTACCCCATGACCCCATCCGCTCCTCCATTGGCTCCCTCACCATCCTCCCTCATTTTCCCCCTCCAGGCAGCACAGTTTCAGTGACCTGGGTTCAATCCTGACCTAAGGTGCTGTCTGTATGGACTTTGCACGTTCTCCCTGCGACCAAGTGGGTTTCCTCTGGGTGCTCCAGTTTCCTCCCACATCCCAAAGATGAGCAGGTTGGTGGGTTAATTGGCCATTGTGAATTAACTATAGTGTGTAGGTGAGGGGTAGAATCTGGAGGGAATTGATGGGAACGTGGGGAGAATAAAATGGGATCAGTATCAGATGGGTGTAAATGGATGTTTGCTGGCAGAGGGTCTGTTTCCATGCTGTACGACTCTATCCCCAACTCTTCACCTCCTTCTCATCCCTTCCTGACGCCCTTCCCCAAACCTACTCTCTTTGTCCCCCTTCTATTTCCCTTTTGTTCCAATGATGCAACTAGATAGATGGTTGAAAACTTATATCGCACGAGAGCCAATTCCTTTTCATCCATTCCCTGCTAAGGATCCACTTCAAAGTTATCTCTAGTGCTTGTGTGACCAAGAGGAATGCCATCGCTTGAGGTGCATTCTTCAGGGCAATAAAGCTCCTGTAAGATCTGGTCTGTGCGCTGCATGTTCCATGTCTATATATTTACAATGTTTTACACATATCCTTCTGGTATCAGTGGCTGACTTTCAGGAATGAATTAGAATGCAGAAGCCACAGAGCCGAGCCTTTCAAACCCACTGTGATTGTTTTTTCCATCGGTTCTAATCCCTCATCTCTCTGACCTCCTTGGTATTTCTCTCTAATTCCCACAGAAGGGAATTTAGGAATACTATTTAACTGTTTTTTCCATCAACTAAGTCTTTCCACAATTCTCTTATATCAAAGCCATCTCATCACCATCCAACCAATCGGTGAAAACAGCTTGCCTCATCATAGCTGCTCCAGATCTGACCAGGCCATTTCACTCCTGGCTAGTCTCCCTTATTCTACTCTCCTTTGACCTAACTCGTACCAAGTTCCCCTTCACCCATCACCCCTCCCTTCTTGATCTTCATTGCCTTCTGCATAAGGAACACCTCAATTTTAAACTTCCTACATTGGCGTTCAAATCCTGCCATAATCACAGCCCTCCCTGCACTGTAATCTTCAGCCCTATGAACCTCTGGGATATCTGCTCTCCTTTAATTCTGGCCACTTGGTCTTCTCTGAATGTACTTGTTAATTCTACAGGGGACCATGGCTTCAGCAGGTGTAGAAAGCGTTCCCTCAACCTCACCACTATCTCTGGATCTTTTCTTTCCTATGAGACACTCATTAAAATGTACCTCTCTGACCACACTCATATCTTCCTCTGTAACTTGCAGCCAATATCATTTTGTTTGATGTGAATCCAGTGAAGTGCTTTGGGCTACATTAAAGTCACTTTATAAATGGAAAAATGTAATTGAACCCCTCCATCAAAATATCCCTTGAACTTCATAACACAGAAAGCTTTAACTTTTAAAGCCATCCTCCCAACCCTTCTCTGAATCTGCAACCCAATGAAAAATTCTGCTTAAAATTCCACTGGACTTTTCTATTTATTGCGTGTCCTTTCTATTTGAGTTTCTAAAAACTGGATGAACTGCTGGGGGAACTCAACGGATCAAACGGTATCCGTGAGGGTAAAGAAATTGTCAACATTTCGGGTCGAGAGCTTGCATCAGGACTGAGAGGTGGAGAGGGGAGTTAGCAGGTATAAGGAGGAGAGGCAGAGTGGTGAGAAAGGAACCGGGAGGTGATAGGTGGACTATGGAGGGATGAAGGATGACGGGCAGATGGAGCCAGGTGGGGGAGGGAGAGGGGGGTACTTGGGAGACAGAAGCAGGTGGTCGATAGGTGGGAGCAGACAAGGGAAAAATAAGAGGCAGGTGGAGCCAAGCAAGAGGATGGTGAAGGCGGAGACGGAGACCAGCTGGAGGGCGACAAGCAGATACACAAAGGCTAAAAGTGCTGGATTCTGATAAAGAAGGTGATTACGGGAACCATTAAGGGAGAGACGAAGGGCAGATAGAGGGTATACGGTGGGAGGAGTGTGTGTGTGTGTGTGTGTGTGTGTGTGTGTGTGTGTGTGTGTATGTGTCTAGCAGATGGATGGAACTGGGAGGGGGAGGGGGACAAAAATAGGACATGGGGGAGGGGGTTGCTGGAGAGGGGTATGGAAAAGGGAACAAAAATGAGGGGACCAGAGGTGGATTGGAAGGAGGGGGGGGGGGGGGGGAACACAGGAGGGAAGGGTTACCTGAAACTGGAAAATTCAATGTTCATACCATTGGGTTGTAGACTCCTCAGAAGTCCAAAATCTGCATGTAGTAATATAACTGAGATAGCACATAACCATGCACAAATTCAACACAACCTCCTTATTATTAGGTTATATGTTTGATGTTCCACAAGAAAGGATCGTGATTGCCTTTTCAATGACTGCAATTATTTGCTCACCTTGCCTGGATATTGCCTAATGTATCCATGCAACAACTTTACTCTGTTCCCTCGTTCCATTGAATTCCTAAATCTGTTTTAAAAAAATATAATCAATTAATCACCTACAAGGTACTCCTTTTGACATTTTCTCCATGAGAGCGAATTTTGCAATGGTTTCTCATCATAATTGGCATAGTGGTTATACCCCTGCTCTAGTAACTGTGTGGGCTAAACTGATGAACTGGATAGATATGGTCAAGTCTCAGCACAGCAGCTGGGGAATTAAAATTCCCCATTTCTCAGCACATTGGCTTGGACTTCATGAACTGAGTGGCTTCAGCTTTATGTTGTAATAAGACCATAGGATATAGGAGCAGAATTAGGCCATTCGGCCTATCGAGCCTGCTCCACCGTTCAATCATGGCTGATTTTCTTTCTCAACCCCATTCTCCTGCCTTCTCCCCATAACGCTTAACTTCCTTACCAATCAAGAACCTATCAATCTCTGGCTTAATTACACTCAATACACTCAGTGAAGGGCAGGTTGTGCCTCACAAGCCTAATAGAGTTTCTCGAGGAAGTGACAAGACAAATAGATGAAGGTAGAGCAGTGGATATGGTATATATGGATTTTAGCAAGGCATTGGACGAGGTTCCCCATGGTAGGCTCATCCAGAAGGTCATGAGGTACGGGATCCATGGGAAATTTGGCTGAGTGGATTCGGAAGTGGCTTGCCCATAGAAGGCAGAGGGTGGTTATTGAGAGGGAGTATTCGACCTGGAGGTCAGTGACTAGTGGTGTTCCGCGGGGATCTGTTCTGGGACCCCCTGCTCTTTGTGCTTTTTACAAATGACTTGGATGAGGAAGTGGAAGGGTGGGTTGGTAAGTTTGCAGATGACATGAAGGTTGGGGGTGTAGTAGATAGTGCAGAAGGTTGTTGTAGGTTGCAGTGGGATATTGACAGGATGCAGAGCTGGGAAGAGAAGTGGCAGATGGACTTCAAACCAGAGAAGTATGAAGTGATACACTTTAGAAGATCTAACTTGAAGGTAGAGTACATGGTTAGTGACAGGATTCTTAGCAGTGTGGAGGAACAGAGAGATCTTGGGGTTCTAGTACATAGATCCCTCAAAGTTGCCACACAAGTTGATAAGGTGGTTAAAAAGGTGTATGGTGTGATGGCCTTCATTAGCTGGGGGATTGAGTTCAAGAGCAGAGAGGTAATGTTGCAGCTCTATAAGACCCTGGTTAGACCACATCTGGAATATTGTGTTCAGTTCTGGTCGCCACACAATAGGAAGGATGTGGAAGCTTTGGAGAGGGTGCAGAAGAGATTTACAAGAATGCTGCCTGAATTGGAGAACACCTCCTAAGAGGAGAGGCTGAGCAAGTTTGGACTCTTCTCCTTGGAGAGATGGAAAATGAGAGGAGACTTGATAGAGGTATATGAGATTATGAGAGGCACAGAGTGGACAGCCAGCATCTTTTCCCCAGGGTGGTAATAGCCAATACTAGAGGTCACCCATTTAAGGTGTGTGGAGGAAAGTTCAGGGGAGATGTTTTTACACAGAGAGTGGTGGGTGCCTGGAACGCACTGCCGGGGGTGGTGGTAGGGGCCGATACAATAGGGTCATTTAAGAGACTGTTAGATAGGCACATGGATGAAAGAAAAATAGAGGGTTCTGAGAGGTGAAGTAGAGAGGGGGATAGATTGGGGATAAAGTTCATATAGGTTGGCACAACATCATGGGCTGAAGGGCCTGTACTGTGCTGTACTGTTCTATGTTCAATGATTTGGCCTCCACAGCCCTCTCTGGCAACGAATTCCGCAGATTCACCACCCTCTGGCTGAAGAAATTCCTCTTCATTTAAGTTTTAAAGGGACTTCCCTTTATTCTGAGGCTGTGCCCTCAGATCCTGGACTCTCCCACTGATAGAATCATCCTCTTCACCTTCACTCTACCCAGGCCTTTCAGTATTCGGTAGGTTCCAAGGAGATCCCCCCCCTTGTCCTTCTGAACTCCAGCAAGTGCAGACCCAGAGACATCAAACGTTCCTCTGCGTTAAGCCTTTGATTCCCAGGATCATTCTTGTGAACCTGCTCTGGACCCTCTCCAGGGCCAGCACATCCTTCCTTAGATACGGGGCCCAAAATTGCTCACAATATTCCAAATGCACCTTATAAAGCCTCAGCGGTATATCCTTGCTTTTATATTCTAGTCCCCTGGAGACGAATGCTAATATGAGAAATAATGGTAGAGTTATTGTCCCCCTCCCTGATGACCCATTTGTATAAATAAAGGCTGCTCTGTAAAATATTGAACTGTGGACAAATTGAAAATTGACACTTCTGTAAAATGGTGGGGTGAAAAATCAGACAAGAACCTTTCTATACAGAAAAATATGTACTTGAGTGAGATCTTTGAATGTCGATTCTCTCTGAGAAAGTCTCAGAGCATATGAATAATTAATGTTAATATCAGAACTATTACCTGGAGGAAACAATGTCACCTCCCAGACTATTAACGTGATCTCCGAGGAGAGAGGTGGGTGAGCGGGGCAGTGGAAAGAGAAGCCTTATTGCAAGGTATGAAGTAACGGTTCTTCATCAAAATAATGTTCAGGTATGAACGTTTGAATATGAATTAATGATAATTAATATGGTGGTTAATATTAATGAGGTGTTTCATTATCACAAAGAGCTGTGTAAAGTTCAGCACTGCGACAGGCAGATGGTGGCACCATGTGACAGGTCGATACTGAAACTGTGACAGTTAGCTAACAACACTGACAGATAAGTGATGACACTAAGCAACAGGTAGACACTGACAATCTGAGTCAGGTAGATACTGCCACTTCCAACAAGTAGATAACATTACAGCATTGACTACCTGTCTAAGGTATTTAATTAGCTGTAGAGCATTTGGGCAAGTCCAAGACTACTACTAGTATCTGACTAGGATCAAGAGTTTGAGGATTTTCACCTTTCAGCATCTTCTTTACAATGATGCTTATTGTTAAGATTTTGCTGTGAATGTGTTACGAGCCATTCCCTGGCGCTATAGAAAAGCAAGTACATTGTGTGTTTTGTAACCTGTGCACTTTTGCAGACAGGCTCACAGTCGATGCCAGATACATTGGTTCCATACACCGTACCTAGCATGCCTAACAGCACAACAGCACCCGAGACCATCCCAGAGGTTCACTGTACTCCACAGGATACTGTCATACACGTTACAGCCACAGTACATCAACAAACAGACCACTGTGTTAATAACTCCCCCAGAGCAGGCATTCGTAAATCTTTGAAACATTTATTCAAATGATGTGACAAATATAGTACAGAAATTATTGAGCATCATATTTCAGGACACAATTATTAAAACGTTATGCAATTAAGAAGTCTTTCCGAGGATAAATAATTTGGTGCATTGAATTCATGTGCTGTTGGTCACAAACCAAGGTTCCAGTCAAGCTGAGACAGATGGCATCAAGATGTATGCAGTAGCAATGTGTGCAGTGTGAAGTGGCTATTGGCCCTCCCACATTAAGTCATTTAAAAGGAAGACTTGAATCGATATTGTACTTTTCACTGCCTAGCATGTTCCCAAGTGTTTGACAGCCAACGAGCCTCTTCTCCAGTGCCTTTGCTGACGTTAGGTAGGAAATGCAACAGCCGATTTGCACACAGCAAGCTTCTGCACAAATGTTAGTGTGCTAATTACACAGAAATTTCATTAGGTGAATCAGGTCTCTATTCGGGTTTATGCTTTACACAAGCCATATCCAACCTTTACTGCATTAAGTACATAAAGTCTGGATAAATACCCCAGCTTCTATGGTGGGATTTGAACTTGCATCTCTCGATCAATGGCCAAAAACTCCAGTTGCTAGTCCAGTTGCACCCCTACCATCTCTCCACACATACTGACTGATTTGCTGAGTATTTCCAGTATTTTCTGTTTTAACTGAAGACTAAGTTATCTGTGTTAATTATGTAAATATTGGCCAGGAGACCTGGGAAGTTTCCCTGCTCTGCTCTGAAAGTAGCGCCATCTGAAATTTTACATCCACCTGCCTGCGTAGGTGGTGTAAAAACTCATTCAATATTGCACAGTCGAGATTTTGTGCTCAAGTACCTGGATTGGGATTTGAACCCACAAACTTCTGGCTGGAAGATGCTAAGATTGGAGGCGTAGTGGACAGTGAGGAAGGCTTTCAAAGCTTGCAGAGGGATCTGGACCAAATGGAAAAATGGTCCAGAAAATGGCAGATGGAATTTAATGCAGACAAGTGTGAGGTGTTGCATTTTGGAAGGACAAATCAAGGGAGGACACACGCAGTAAATGGTAGGGCACTGAGGAGTGCGGAGGAACAAAGGGATCTGGGAGTTCAGATACATAATTCCTTGAAAGTAGAGTCACAGGTAGACAGGGTTGTAAAAAAGGCTTTTGGAATCCTGGCATTTATAAATCAAAGTATTGAGTATAGGAGTTGGAATGTTTTGGTGAGGTTGTATAAGTCATTGGTGAGACCAAATTTAGAATATTGTGTGCAGTTCTGGTCGCCGAACTACAGGAAGGATGTCAGTAAGATTGAAAGAGTGCAGAGGAGATTTACAAGAATGTTGCCGGGTCTTCAGGATTTGAGTTATAAGGAAAGATTGAGCATGTTAGGACTTTACTCCTTGGAGCGGAGAAGAATGAGGGGAGATATGATAGAGGTTTATAAAATGATGAGGGGCATAGACAGGGTTAATGCAAGTAGGCTCTTTCCACCTAGATTAGGAGAGATAAGTATGAGAGGACATGGCCTTAGGGTGAAAGGGGAAAGGTTTAGGGGGAACATTAGAGGGAACTTCTTCACTCAAAGAGTGGTGGGAGTGTGGAATGGGCGGCCATCTGATGTGGTAAATGCGGGCTCGCTCTTAACTTTTAAGAGTAAATTGGATAGATACATGGACGAGAGAGGTCTGGAGGGGTATGGGCTGGGGGCAGGTAAATGGGACTAGCCGAATAATGTTTTGGCACAGACTAGAAGGGCCGAATGGCCTGTTTTCTGTGCTGTAGTTTTTCTATGGTTCTATGGGAGCTGTCAATTGATCCATGGCTAATGGAAGTCTTTTGGGCAGTAGCATAGATACACTTTCAAAGCCAACTGGTCAACATTATCTAAACAATGCTTCTTTTTGACTTGAACCAGCTTGTGGTGAACTGAGTGTTTAAGTGTCAGGCAGACCATGGTTGTACTATTTCTCTGACACAACGGATATTCTCTGCCCTGAAAGCCATACATGTGCGGAACTTGGGAGCAGCGAGGGGAAGGGGTGGGTTCCACACTAATGCTTGAATGCTGAAGGTTGTATGAAGAGTTCCTGGAAGTATTATAGATTCATTCAGCAGGGAAACAGGCCCTTCAGCCCATCATATCCATGTCGACCATCAAACGCCCTTTCTCACTAATCCTATATTATTCTCACCACTTTCTCATCAACTGTTCCCAGATTCTACCACTTACACTATGAGTAATTTATGGTGGTCAATTAACCTACCAACCTACAAGTCTTTGGTTTGTGGGAGGTAACTGGTGCACCTTGGGGAAACCCACACGGTCACAGGGAGAACGTGCAAACGCCATGCAGACAGCACCAGGGTCAGGATTGAACCTGGGTTGCTGAAGCTACGAGACAGCCGCTTCACCAGCTGTACCACTGTGGTGCCCCTACAGGGAAAGCAATTAATCACAATTTATTCCATTGCTCTGATCAACTGTTTGATTTTAAAGGAGGAGGTTAAAAACTCACTAATAACTCCAAGCAGTCAGGCAAACTGAAGGTATACTGCTCAACGTGACGGCACAATGAAACAAGACATGTTGCATGCAGAAGTTGGATATGTAACTAAGTTTTTCTGAGAGAAAAAGGCTGAAGGATAATAGGAACTGAGCTGTCAGTGGATCCTCAAACATTACCTTTCCGTCTCTTCCTCTCCATTTGTAAGAAGGATCTAATTCCAGAAAATTCCTCGTGTTCAGTCAATAGCCAGCAGATCCTAGCGTGAGGTTGTCAGTCCAGTTCTGTACTGAGGGTGTGCTGCACTGTTGGCGGTACCCACCATCAGATGAAATGTTAAAGAGAGAACCAGTCTCTCACTTCAAGTGGATGTAAAGGATTGGGAGGAGAGCAGGGGAGTTCTAACCAATATTCCAGTCAATATTTTTCCAAAATTCAAAATCATACAACAAAAACCAGATTGTCATCTTATTATCACACTGCTGTTTGAGGGGACAGCTGTGCATAAATTGGCTGCCACGATTCCTATATTACAACAGTGACCACCTCACTGGTAGTAGAGCACTGTGGGGTGTGCTGAAAGGAATGTGATCTGTGTTGTATAAATGCAAACCTGCTTACTTTACAAATGCCCATGATGTGTGTCCAACACAAAAGAATGTGGCAATAATCAAGAGAAAGGTTATAGCAACTGGAACTAGACGATTATGGAATTAGCAGTGTTTAAGATGAACCTGATGCTTTTGATGCAGTCGCTATCAAATCGCTACCCGAGTCAGTGAAAAGCTTCTTGCTGCCATCTCCTGTTGCCGTAAAGGAATTGCATGTTAAAAGGTTGCTAGAGGGAGATCAATTGCACTGCATCCATTTCAGCAAGCGAAATCGCCTTCTTCTGATCGTATGTGCAACAACCGTAACCTAAAAATAAACAACGAGAAGCAGGAGAAGGCCAGTCGGCCCTTCCTACTTGCCCTACCATCCAATGCCATTTTCCTTCACCGACCCATATTTTTCGGGTCTCGACCCGCGATGTCGACTGTTTATTTCCCTCCATGGATGCTGCCTGACCTGCTGAGTTCCTCCAGCACTTGTGTATTGCTCCAGATTCTCAATTTCCTTAATCTCTATCGACTTCTGTCTTGAATATAGTCAGCAACTGAGGCTACACAGCCCCCCCGCGACGGAGAATCCGAAAAATTCACCACCCTCTGGATGAAGAACTTTCTTCTCATTCCTGAATAACTGACCTCTTATTTTGAGACAGTGACCCCCAGATTCCAGACACCCCAACCAGGAAAAATATCATCCCCGTCAAGCTCGTAAGAATTTTGCATCTTTCGATGAGTTCTCCCCTCATTCTTCTGAATTCTAAACTATATAGGCACAGTCTGTTTAACTTCTCATCACAGTCCAGTCCCCATCCCAGGAATTTACCAATGTTGCCCTCCTTCAGACATAAGTATATCCTTCCTTAGGTATTGAGACCAGACCTATACGTGATATGGAACTAGAGATTGGAGAAGCTGGAATCCGGAGCAAGACACACAAGATGCTGGAGGAACTCAGTGGGTCAGGCAGCAGACTCAGTCCAGATGAAGGGTCTCGACCTGAAACATCAACTGTCCATTTCCTTCCATAGATGTTGCTTAACCCACTGAATTCCTCCAGCATTTTGTGTGTTGCTCCTAAACGTGATATCCTAGGTGTGGACTCTTGACCTCACAATCTACCTTGTTATGTCCTTGCACCTTATTGTCTACCAGCAATGCATTTCCCTGTAGTTGTGACACTTTACTCTGTACTCTGTTATTGTTTTTACCTGTACTACCTCAATGTACTCTGTACTAACTCTATGTATCTGCATCTGTACGAACAGTATGCAAGACAAGTTCTTCACTGTACCTCAGTACAAATGACAATAATAAACCAATACTACTAGTCTCACTGTGGCCCTGTGTAACTACAGTAAGACACCTTTCCTCTTATAGTCAATGCCCACATACCATTTGCCTTCCTAATTGTCCCTGCATGTTAACTTTCAGTGACTTGTGTACAGGGCACCCACGTTCCTCAGAATTTAATACCCTTCAATCTCCCAGCAATTAAAAAAATACTCTCCTCTTCTATGTTTTCTATGTGCCAACTTAAAGTAGTAGCACCTTTAATCAAAAATAAGTTCAGCAATCGTACTGAAGCCTAAATCAGGCCTTTCAAAAGGGACTCTGATGAAGAGTCGTTGATCTGGAACACTAACTCGGGTTCTCTCTCCATAGCTGAAAATTTTCTTAAAAACACAGATGCTGGGAATCAGAAATAATAACAAAATGCTGGAAAAACTCAACAGGTCAGGTGGCATTTGTGGAAGGAGAAACAGTCAATATTTCAGGTCAAAGACCCTTCATCAGAACTGAGCAAGAGAGAAAGAAAAATAAAACTGCTGGAGGAACTCAGCGGGTCAGGCAGCATCTGTGGAGGGAAATGGTCGGTCAATGTTTCATGTCAAGACCCTTTATCTGGACTTAGTCAGCAGTTTGATTTTTGGTCCGGATTCCAGCATCTGCAGTCTTTTGTGTCTACAAGAGAGAAAGCAAGTTAGTCTAAGTGGCAGGGAAGGTGGGGAAGGATAATGGGTGGGTGAGGCAAAGGGATTGTCTGTAACTGGGTGAGATGATACATACATTAAATGGACGGTTGAGCTGATCTGTCTCTCTCGATAGACGCTGCCTGACACGCTGAGTATCTCCAACATTCCTTGTTCTTCTTTCAAAAGGGAATTGGTATTGGTTTATTATGGTCACATGTACCGAGGTACAGTGAAAAACTTGTCTTGCATACCGATCGTACAGGTCAATTCATTACAAGAGGGATTTGCAAGGCTATGGGAAAATGAGACTGATGGGTTGCTGTACTGGAATAGACCACATGGGCAGAATGGCCTTATCTGTACCATTACTGGTCTGTAATTGAACATGTGGAAAGTCATCCTTATTCAGTCCCCAAGTTGCATTCCATTGACTTCAACAGATGCAAGTTTCAGAGAAAGTTCTTTTTTATTATCCTGCTGATCAAGAGGTCGCTTCTTAACATTTGATGACGATCGTTGCTGGTTATGGGCAGCACTACTATACCACAGATTAGGCAATACCGACGGAGGGCATACCCTTCCCCGGGGACCTGGAGTTTCCAACATTGAGAATAGCCTTTTGGCCCAACTGCTGTTTCTGCTCCACAAGAGCATTGCCCCGTCTTCCGTTTGCTAATCCTATCAACGAATCCTTCTATTCCGATCTTCCTCCCGCATCCATCCTCCCTCTATATGCGTCAATGTAATTTGCCTCAAACGCTCCGTTTGGCAGTGAGTTTCACCCTCACCATTCAGTCCCTCAAGCCTGCTTCAATAGGATCATGGCTGATCCAACATTCCTTTTTGCCCATCCAATCCCCTTTTGAAAGAAAAACAGGGAATGCTGGAGATCCTCAGCAGGTTAGGCAGCGTCTGTGGAGAGGGACAAACCAGCTCAACTGTCCATTTAATGGTTGCATCATCTCACCCTATTACAGACAATCCCTTTGCCTCACCCACCCATTATCCTTCCCCACCTTCTGTGCCACTTAGACTAACTTGCTTTCTCTCTTGTAGACACAAGAGACTGCAGATGCTGGAATCTGGAGCAACAAACAAGTTGCTGGAGGAACTCAGCGGGTCAGGCAGCATCTGTGGAGGGAAAGGGATATTCAATGTTTCAGGTCAAGACCCTGCATCAGAATCCTTAGTATGGTTAATGGTGGATAAGGCAAGGGGAATATCTATGGTAGGGTGAGGCAGGGGTTGTCTTGATGATATAAAATGTTCATGAAGTTACCTGGATGTGTAACATAAGCAAGAAACATTCTATTTCCTCTGTGACTATCTCTGTGATTATTTTGTGATTTTATTGGTGTCAAATGGTGTACTTGATTCTCAAGCAATGAATCAGTTTTGCATACAGTCCAGAATATTCAGTTTTGCAATGAGAGGCTCAATATGTAAATAACATGCCACCATGCAAGTAAACCCTACCTGTTGTGAAATCTATTTCCTGTGTCTCAATGCGTTCTAAAGATGTTACAGTTGTCAACAATGCTCACAGTTTTGAGATGTACTTACAGCAACCGTTTCTGTACAATGTGGCTCTCTAACTCTCTCTCTCTGCTGGGAAAAATGGAGCACAGAATCATTCTGTGAAGAGCAATGGAAGCATGGCATCATGATACAAAATCCCCATGAAGCACAAAGTTATATTTTAAATAAAACATTTTCTTTGGCATGTGCTCTTCTGCACAATAGATATCAAAAGAACCATATGCCATTGTGTACCTATAAGAGTGTGGCAGTTAGCCACAGCCAGGTCATCTCTCAATCACTGGGACCTTATGTCCATACTTTAATTGCAGTCCAAATAAACCCTTCTCCTCAACTTTTCCTTTCTGCCTTCACTTAAAGAAAAATGTAAGTCATTTAACCCAATCGGAAAACGAAGAGAGAGAGGCCAAAGGTCGCTATTCCAACCAACTGTACACAACAGACAATGCACTCCATCAAACAGAGTGTCAACAAGGCAGCCTTCCCAGCCAGATGGCATTAGGTTTGCAGTCCCGTTGCTGCCTGTCATTGAGATTTTGCTTCCTCAGTTGTGACGGGCGTGTCCAGATGGTGGGACAGATTGTGGCTCCTTGGAGAGGAGTAAAGGAAATGAGGCTCCTGTCATGCCCTGCCATTCCTTGCAGCTGATGATGTGAAGCCTTTGGACTTGAGGGGCCGTGGGGATGTCTCACCTCACCTCAAACACGGGCAGCAGCACCTGAGGTAACAGGATCAGAGATCTAAAGATGTTTGTTTTTAAATGAGTTTTGGCTTTTGAATTTGAAAAGGGTGCAACTTTTCACAGTGTCTGATGGATCACCCACAATGACCAGTGCAGTGCTGAGCAAATCAATACAATGAACACAAAATACTGGAGGATCTGATGAAGGGTCTCAACCCGAAATGCCGACTGTTCATTTCCCTCCATAGGTGCTGCCTGACCTGCTGAGTTTCTCCAGCATTTTGTGTCCGTTGCTCCAGATTTCCAGCATCTGCAGTCTCTCTTGTGTCTCCATTGTGAGCAAATCAATATTCGTTTGTAGTTCTTAAGTTCTGTAATGTTGCGAAAGAGCAAGGCCTTCAGGTGCAAGGAAACACCCTCTTCAGGTAGGTTCCCCTCCCATTCTGGCACAGTATGGCACAGGGTATCTTACAGCTCCAGGGACCCAGGTTCGACCCTGACCTTGGGTGCTGTCAGTGTGAAGCTTGCACATTTTCCCTATTACTGCTGGCTGCTCCGTTTCCCTCCCACATCCCAAAGATGTGCTGGCCGGTAGGTTAAATGGCCACTGTGACCTACCCCTTATGTGGGTGGCTGCCTGGAAGAATTGGGGAGATTGGTGAGCAAGTGGGAGGATTGTTGATAGGCTTGCTCTGACAGCCAGCAGGGACTTGATAGGCCAAATGGCCTCCTTGTAACGAAATAAGTTGCACACCATTCTGCCTTATAAATATATCGTGGTTCCTTCATTGTTGTTAAACTCCCTCCCTAATGTTTCTGTGGGAGCATCTTACCCAGAAGGACTACTACGATTCAGAAGGGGGCTTCTCGAGGGCAATTAAGGGTAAGGAATAAATGCCAGTCTTGCCAGTGATAAGCAGATCCCAAACAACAAATAAAGAAACCTCAAATTTAAATTTCTTAGCTAGCATGGTGTAATTTGAACGTGTTCCTGGATCAATGATCAAACTCTCAAGAGGCTAGCCCAGGAACTTAACTATTGCCAGCTGTCCAATAAATTCTTCCACAGAACATCAGATCATCCTTGTGCTCAAAAGTGCATCATTGGTTGACCTGAAAACTGCTGCAAGTCAACAGTCCCCCTTCCCCATAACATCCTTTTCCCAACCGTCTGATTTTTTATCTTTCAGCTGAAGAGTCGGTAGCCTGTGAAAACCCTGGACTACCAGAAAATGGTTACCAGATTCTATATAAGCGGCTGTATCTGCCAGGAGAGACGCTGACCTTCATGTGTTATGAAGGGTTTGAGCTGGTTGGAGAGGTGACCATCAGATGCATCATTGCTCATCCATCCCACTGGAGTGGGCCACTGCCTTTGTGTAAAGGTAAGGCCAAATTTCTACTCACCCTTGAGCAGTGCGCACTCCAAGTACGCCAGAAGGTTTCAGCGTATTCCGAGCTGGTTCTGGATCCCCAATGGCCAGCTTCCGCACTTCGCAGCTTTTCCGAGCAGTGGGATCAGGAGAATTGCCCACAAATCCAAGAGTTTGCAGTAGAAAATTAGCGCTATATTTAGAGTGCAAACTTAATGCTCAGGTTTATGGGGGTGGGAAAGAGCTGAGTATTCTGTCTGAGCACGTCACCTGGACTTTGGTCTATGCCCATCGAAAGGAATTGGCATGCTGCCCATTCCTTGTTCACGTTCACAACTTAGCGCTAATTCATCAAGTTGCCAATGTGAACTGTGCTACTTCTAAGGCAGTCCGCCAAGATGGAGGGTGGAAAATACAATCCTGCAGCCAAATCTGAAGAGCCCACAGCTGGGGAGAGAGGATGAGAGCCTCAGGAGGCAATGGAAGTGTCAACCATGAGCGGTGATCAAAATTTCACAGTAAAGATGACACAAGAAATTCTGCAGATGCTGGAATCTGGAGCAATACACAAAAAGTGCTGGAGGAACTCAGCAGGTCAGGCAGCCTCCATGGAGGGAAATAAACAGTCGATGTTTCAGGCCGAGACCCTTCTTCAGGACTGGAAAGGAAGAGGGCAGAAGCCGGAATAAGAAGGTGAGGGGAGGGGGAGGAGCACACGCAGGCAGGGGATAGGTGAGTCCAGGTGACAGGTGAGTCCAGGTGAGAGGGGGAAGGTAGGTGGGTGAGGGAGGGCGGGACGATGTAAGAAGCTGAGGGGTGACAGGTAGAAGAGGCAAAGGGCTGAAGAAGAAGGAATCCGGTAGGAGAGGGCGATGGACCATGGAATGAAGGATGGGGGAGGGGAGGAGAGGAGATGGGCAGGTCATCAAGGTGGGGGAAGGGAGCCACAGGAATAAGGAAAGACAAAGGAGTGGGGGGGGGGGAAGGGGAGAAAAGGAAGGGGTGGGGTTACCGGAAGTTAGAGAAATCGATGTTGAGGCCATCAGGTTGGAGGTCATTCCCACGTAATGAACAGGTTCTATTTTACCAGACAACACACAAGATGCTGGAGGAACTTAGTGGGTCAGGCAGAATCTACCGTTCATCTGGAAAGCTCTCAGTCCAGATGAAGGGTCTTGACCCGAAGCATCGACTGTCCATTTCCCTCCATAGATGCTGCCTGACCCGCTGAGTTCCTCCAGCATCTTGCTTGTTGCTCCAGATTCCAGTATCTGCAGTCTCTTGTGTCTCCGTTTTTGCAGACATTCATAAGTCGATTTTATCCGTAAGTTGGATAGTACACCTATGTCACTCGATACGGTAACCATGCCTCTACTGTGCTGCATGAATTATATCAAAAGCACATAAGTCCGATAAGAAAGAACAATTGCAAAAGCAGAGAGAGAGGAAATTAGTTCTGCCGTTCATAGGAACAAACTTATGTAGTACGTACATTGGACTTTTGAATTTAATAATATTAGGGGACTTGTTCATAGGTGTTCATGGGTGTTCGTAAATCGGGCGTTCGTAACCCAGGGACAACCTGTATGAGAATTTAGTGAGGCAGTCTTTAAGCCTCAAAACCCAAAAAGTTTAGCTTTTAGATACACTTTTAGTATCAACCTGGGAAACCAGCTTAAACGCTTCCAAACAGCTGGCTCAACCCAGAAAAGGGTGTCTTCTCAAAAATGGCTTTGAACCCAAGCTAATGGCATGTGATAAGAAGTCATTGTGCTGAAAATACCTGACCTTGCAAATTATGTCACAGGTGCAGATAACATCCCTACAATTGCATTGCAGAAAGTCAAACCAGTCCAGTGCAGTACTGAAGGAGTACTTTACTGCCAAAGATACCATCTTTTAGGCGAGACATTAAACCAAGACTCTTTCTGCTGTCTCAGATGTAAAATATCCCACAGCACTTTTTCCAAGAAACGCCTGGAAGTTCTTTCTGATATCCTGGCCAATATTTATCCCTCAATAGCATAACAAAGCAGTAAGGTTCCTTAACGATTGTCAGTCAGTGACCTTCTGGGCCCTGTCGCTTGCTGGCGAAGGTGGTTCTTCTCCGAAATCTCCTGACCCCAGGTGACCTCTGATGGTAGCGATCCATGTTCCTCTGAAACTTCAGAGTGGTGGGAGGCCTCTGGTTGAGTGAGATCCCAGGAATGGGGTACCTGCATCAGTCTCGGACTCTGGGTAGGGTTGTGGAATATTGAGGGAAGGGGGGTGTGGAAACAGAGAACTACACTACTGTCAGGTTCAGATTAGTTTATTGTCATATGCACCTAGGTGCAATGAAATTCCTTGCTCTTGTGTGAAGCTCAGAGAGCAAACAGTGTACATGGTCATAATAAACACACCAATAAATACAGTGACAAGCGCAAAACAACGGAATGATGCAAAGTACAAAAGTGCAAACTAAAGTCATGTAAAAAGAAAGGCTAAAGTGACAATAACGGAAGAGGCAGAACTAACATTCGGAGAAGGTGGCAGTGCCACTGGGAAGGGGATGTGAAAGAGGTGATTGGTTCAGGAGTCTGAAAGCAGTGGGGAAGAAGCTGTTCTCGAGTCTGGTCATCGAGGCTTTCAAGCTCCCACAACCTGTACAGTGTAAAGCCTGAACATGCCTTCTGTTAACTTATCCTATATTTTTTTTCCTCAGCTCTTTTTATTCTTAATTGTGTCAATGCATCGTTAGCAGAAAAGGTTCTAACTCTTTCTCAGTTTCCTTAACTATTGATTAGATTAGCTCATTCTGTTTAGCTACAATTTTAACGTCCTGGAGCTGCAGTTACTTGGAACCTCACTAGTGTCCAATAATGTTTTGCAAGTATAAACACTATTGCAAAAACTGCTCCCTTGAGTATCCGCCAGCAGCATCACATTATCAGAGAATATTTCAGCATGAGTTCCTCTTAAGTGCCTTGTGAAAGAATTGAAGGGTTCTATATCAGCAGCTGTGTGGTAGTGAATTCCAAATTCTCATCATCCTTCACCTAGAGGCTTTAAAAAAAATCCTACTTATTTCTTTTTGTGGTTATCTTGCATTTTGCTCTCCCATTAGTACACTCTGTTGCACTTGTCCCATGGCAGTCCTTCATAACCCTGAAGCACTCTTGGATAAATACAAACTTAGCTTTAGTGAGAGAATGAGCCCAATTCCATTCATAATTCTAACCATTATTTTTCTGATAATTCTGATTCCTTCCAGCTGCCTCGATAACCTTCTATTTGCTGTTTCTCAGAACTACACAATATTGCCAAACTCAGATTTTATATTCAACTTTTAATCAGAGCCACTTTAGCAAGGGCATTTGCCATCACTTCTACCTCATTTGTGTTTAAAATCTTAACCTTTAAGATGCATTTTCTGTCCCCTATTCTCACTTCTAAAATATCCTTCTGCGTTGAATTGTCCATTCTCTTGCCTGCAGTCTTCCACGATTATATATAACGGTATATGTATATATACTGAGTGTATGTATCTATGAACAGCATCACAAATTATATATAACATCAATACTCTATGTATTGACGTTATATATAATTTGTGATACTGTCCATTCTGTTCCCAGGCTCAGCACATTTATGGAGCTGAGTAAAATAGAGGGCTATGGGTAAGCCTAGTAATTTCTAGGGTAGGGACAAGTTCGGCACAGCTTTGTGGGCTGAAGGACCTGAATTGTGCTGTAATTGTTCTATGCTCTATGTTCTATATGTCTGCAGTAAATTAAAAGCAAAGTGGCTTTCGACAAGGCACTGCATTTCGATTTCTAAAATATTGGAAAGAGGGTGGGAAGTTAATGGCTGGTGAGACTGGAGAATTGGGCTCCAAGAAAATCCAGGCATTGATCCGCTGCACTTGGGACTTGCTTTTCATAATTTAAGAAACAATTTGCATCTCTTTGGGGCTACTCACATCCTTTTCAGAATGTCCAATTAACTAACCAATTAACTACTTCTTGCACAGTCATTTACTAGCTCCAAAGAACAGCAATGTGTAAATTGCCAGATAAAATGTTTTTTTAGTGATGTTGACTGAGGGATTAATATTGGTCAGGACAGTGTGGCGAGCTCCCTTGATTATAGTACCATGGGATCTTTGGCATCATCCTTCAAAGGCCATTGAACTGTCTCATCCAGAAGATGGTTCCTCTGACAGTGTAGCATTCCCTCACTGGAGTGTCAGCCTAGATTTTTGTGCTCAGGTCTCACAGTAAGTATCTCAAACCCTCTGACTTAAGACAAAATACTACATATTGAACCTTGGCTGACGTACGTCTTCAAGTATGTTTCTTAAGCTCCCAAAACAACTGACAGGATGATCCTTCATGTGTTACCAGCAGAGCAAGGGATTTATTTTTGCTTAAGCACTATACTGGACCCTTAAGTGAAACTGGAGTACATGGTCACAATCTTGTTCAGCTCCACATTGCTGCATTGTGAAATCTATTTACAGGATTATTCTGATGAGTACTAATTTGCACAACTGCTTTAAGGATTTTCATTTGTAAAAGAAAACTCGTTCTTCTTTTTATTTTCAGCCGCTCAGTACGGCTTCGAACACTCATTGGAAGGTGAGTTGACAGCAATGTTTTAACTGTCACTGTAGGATGACGATGAGAAGGTTCAATAACTGGTTGGGGACAAGAATCTAAGAATACGTATCGTGGTTATGAGAAAATGCAAAATGGGTTGGATGGAGATTGAAGCTTTACTAAATGTTACCCACACAAGTTTACACACTTCAGTTACTGCATGTACTGGACCCAGAGTAAAGGTCTCTCTGTAATATCACATCAACTGCTTTCAGATTGGGTACACCACATGTTAGAAGCAGAACATATCTTCCTTGTGGGAGAGTATAGAATTAGAGATCACTACTTAACAATGATGAGTCGCTGATTTAATACAGAGATGAGGAGATAAGGCAATTTCTTTTCTCAGAGGATTGTGAGTCTATGGAACGCTCTTCCTCAAAGGGCAGTGGAAGTGGATTCTTTAAATATTATTGAGAAAGAGGTAGATAGATTATTGATAAGCAAGGGGGAGAAAGGTTACTGGGGTAGACAGAAAAGCAGAGTTGAGGTTCCAGTCAGATCTGCCGTGATCTCATTGAATGGCAGAACAGGCTTAAGAGACCAATTGGCCTTCTACTGCTTCCAATTTATATGTCTGTGTGTTTAAACAATTGGCACTTGGTGCTTACATCAAGGACTCTCGGGCCTGGTACAACATGAAAATCAAAAAGCTGCAGATCGAAGAAATATGCAATTGCTGAAAATACTCCACAGGTGAGGTAGTTTTGTGGAGAGCTAAACAGAGTTAATGTCTCGGTTCAAAATCTCTTGATCAGAACTTCTTTCTACACCTATCTAATTTGCTTCCAACACCACCCATCTTGGTGGAGTCAAACCAAGAGCCTGGTTATATTTTGCATTTTCATCCTTTGGACACTCACCCCTTCCAGGGCCACTATCACCTCCTGCTCTATCAACCCTTGCTCCAGCTCATATCCCAAACTGAAAGTCTGATGCAGGGACATGGCGGCAGTAGTCAATGTTATGGACCCATGCACTGAGACGAGAGTAGAGGCCATAATGCAAGCAAGACAATAAGATAAGGTATCTTATTGGTCACATGTACATCAAAACACACAGTGAAATGCACCTTTTGCGTAGAGTGTTCTGGGGGCAGCCCATATGTGTGGCCACGCTTCCGGCGTCAACATAAAATGCCCATATGTCTTTGGACTGTGGGAGGAAACCAGAGCGCCCCGAGGAAACCCACGCAGACATGGGGAGAGCGTACAAACTCCTTACAGACAGCGGCCGGAATTGAATCCGGGTCACTGGCGCTGTAAAGCGTTACGCTAACCGCTACACTACTGTGCCTGCACCACTCAACATTGGCAGCCAAAGGTGCAGTGTGTATAATGGAAACGAGAACAGACTAGTTGTAATGTGGTTGAGCTGGAAAGCAGCTGATGGTTCATTAGGTAACTGCAGCACTGGCTTTTCAGCCAAATGCAGGCAAGACCAAGTTTCAATGTCCTTTCTACATTGAGTTGAGATTACTACGTTTGGCCCTACTTGGTGCTTTTATCCAATCAAATTGATGGAAATGAAACCCAGGCAGTTGATATATTGGCCAACCTCTCCATCAGCTATTACTTTCTGCTAGTATTGTTTGTTAAACCAGTCCTTCTGCGATAAAGTAGCAATTAAAATAGCAAAGGAGGAGTGCATTATATAAGAGATTGGTGAGGTCACACTTGGTACTGTGCACAGTTTTGGTTACCCTGTTAGAGGAATGATGTTATTAAACTAAAAGGAGCGCAGAAAAGATTTACCAGGATTTGGGGGCCTGAGTTACAAGGAGAGGTTGTGTAGACTAGGACTTTATTCCCTGGAACGTAGGAGATTGAGGGGTGACCTGACAGAGGTATAGAAGATCATGAGGGGTATTGACAGGGTGAAAGCACATCGTCTTTTTCCCAGGCTGCTAAAGGCAGGAGGGCAGACACAAGAGATTTAAAAGGGACATCAGGGACAGTTTCTTCACACAAAGGGTGGTGCGTATTTAGAATGAGCTGCCAGAAATAGTTATTGAGGCGGGCACATTATCAATATTTAAAAGCCATCCAGATAAGTATATGGATAGGAGAGGTTTGGAGGGCTATGGCCAAACGCGGGCAGATGGGACTAGCTCGCTGGGCAACACAGTTGGCATGGACGAGTTGGGCTGAAGGGCCTGTTTCCATGCTGTTTGACTCAATGACTCTAAGCTATTTATATTGTTAAAGTCACTCTGAGGCCACCTTCCTTCCAACTGAGAAGTGTCACATTCAGAGCTTGTTCATAAAGAACAGCCATTTGTCTGACAAAGCCAACACTCCCGATGCTTTTCTCAGTGGAAGAAGAGTCTCAGCATCTTCAGGGGAAGAGGGGAGAAAAAATTCAGGGAAGGGGAAAGACCCTCACAGCTTAAGTGTGGGACCGAAGGAGCTCTGAGAGAATAAAGTGACCTTTCTCTTGCTTCCTCCCCACTCCCCAGCAGCAGAGGCAGCTGCGGAGAGACCAATGGATGGTGGAAACATGGCTCTGGCAATATTCATCCCCATCCTCATCATCTCCATACTGCTGGGAAGCGCCTACATTTACGTCACCAGGTAAGCAACGGTAACCCTTTGGACCCAATTTGACCTTGAACCCAATTCGATCACAGACATCCAGAATCTCATCTGGTCCTGGTGGCATTTAAAAGCAAATAAAAAGCGCAGCACACGCACAGATAAGGACAGAGGCCACGTTGAGTAATACTAAGCAAATAATCACACCCTGGATGAAGTACCGAGCTGAGCTGGCCAGACCTCACTTGAACTCAATTCATTTGGTCAGGTTCCATTGGGCTCTGCTTGGGTAGCCAGACTCTATTCCAAACTCACCAACGCTTCCAAGCCAAATCTAAGACACTCACCATTTGGAAGGAGAAGGATATGGACACAGGGGGTGAATGGTAGCACCCTTTCAACATTCCGCTATGTTAATTTGGCCATTTGTTCCTCTTCCTTTATCATCACTGAGTCAAAATCTTAGCAGGAGGAACATAATGTGAACCAATCAAACATCATTCAGACAGGGTAAGAATAGCAGATTTTCACCGGTAAAAGGCATGGCAAATGAGATAGATTTTTATAACAATCCAGCAGTGTTGTAAAATTCCCCATGAGCCAGGTTGGGATCATTTGTCCAGTGACAAAGCTACTGTGGTCTCTTTCCCAGCTGTGGTTTTGATTAAGCACACCACTTCTGTGCCTGTGCCCAGATTCCTGACAGAAGTCACAAGCCCAGCCTGACGGAGACAGGCATGATCACCCAGGAACCTAATGGTTTGATAAGGATTAAGCCGACACAGAGGATTCATGCAGGATGAAGGAATCGCAATTGTTGCCAGGAAACTGAGCATGGATCTGTAGTATTGATCATCGTAAAGAGGCTGATGAGCACAGAATTCCTTTTCATTTAGTGTAGTCTGTAGTAACTTGCTCCCTGGAGAAGGAAACTGCAAACACAGGTGCTCTCTCATACTGCTCCACACATCATCAAAGACCTGGTGCACAGTTGCAGTTACAACTACCACCTATCCAATTTTTCTTTCTCTCACTCTTTTCCAGGTGCAGATATCACTCGAACCTGCGCCTGCCTCTGATGTCCTCTCATCCATACAGCCAAATTACGGTGGAAACAGCCTTCGACAATCCCATCTATGAGACAGGAGTACGTAACCAGATTCTTATGCGGGGGGGGGTGGAGGGGGGAGGGGGTTAGTTCAAGAATGATTGGGTCTGTATTCTGGAATGTGGAAAATTTGGAAATGGAAAAGGTTTGTTGGCTCTGGACAAGTCAAGTAGCCAAAGGTAGTTTGCAATTACAGGAATAATATGAAGCAACAAGGATGACCTGATGATGTTGCTTACACAATGGACAGTGTCATCAAAATATTTGCAAATAAGTGAAAATTGAAAGGTTCTTCCAAGCAAATAACAGAGGCAGAAAGTCGAGGCATTGATTCATTCAAGAGTCAAGACCATGAATGTGAAACAGTTGGTCATTTGTCTACCAGTATCTCACAAGAAACTGCAGCAAAAGATTATGAAGAGGAATTTGTCTTTGGTCATTTTGCTGATGGATGAAGGATTATTAGCCATCAGTTGCTTTCACTGCCACATGTTTCATTTCACTGAAGTCCACAGAAATAAATGTTAGGAAGTGAATATGACCAGTGGCCAGAACTCTTGTACTCATTCACAGTCAGCAGGCAAAAGTGAATCTCTCCACCCAATCTATGTTACTTTGGACAGTGGTCAGTACTTTAGTGAAGACTATGTTTGAGAATTCATTTCATAAGAATCCTTCAATGGATTAATGGATAAATACAATTCTGGGGCTATCATCAATCATATGGCTTGGGAAAGTCCAAGGTCTAATCCCTGCTCTGAGTTCAATGAGACAGTAAGAAGATTTAGGGTAATCAACCATGGTACTCCTGGGCTAGAGAAGGTAAATGCATTGCACCTGATTATTATATTGGAACTCATCCTCAAAGGAAAGCACATGTCTCAACACTGGGAAAATGGGATCGTGGTCAGTCATGATGGGCCTCAGACTGAATAGTCTCAGGATCAAGAGTCTCAGGATAGTGGGTCATCTATGTAGGACTGAGACAAGGAGAAATTTCTTCATGCAGAGGGTTGTAGATGCTCAGTTGCTTAATATATTTAAGACTGAGGTTGACAGTTTTTTGGATATTCAGGGAATCAGAAGATGGGATCTGGCAGGAAAGTGGAGCAGGATCTGATTGAATTATAACACAGGTTCCAGAGCTGCCTACTCCTTCAAATGTTCTTATGCTCATAGACATACCAGACTCTCATTGATTAGTCTGAAGCATGGAGAATACCACCTGGACAAGCACATTGGAAGGTGAAGTCACAGAGAGTAAAAAGTTTAAAAGGATAACACACCTTTTAAAATATTACACCATAGTACTTGTAAAGGCAACACATGACAGCACAGTAAGTTGTCTTTCATTGATAACTCTGAATCACATTCATACAGCACCGAAGGAAGTTATTTGCCAATGAGTCTACACCAACTCTACGTAAGGGCTACCCAATTATTCCCCTCCTCCCTCCTCATAGGTCAGAGAATTCCCGTCCTTCATCCAGTTTTCTTTTGTCATAGAGCGATGGAGCTATACAGCACAGAAGCAGGCCTTTCGGCCCACCCCGGGACCATGTCGAACCTTTTCCCTATCTACACTAATCCACTTTGCCCACATTATCCTTCTACGCCTTGCCTATTCAAGTCCTCGTCAACATGTCTCTTAAACGCAGTGATTGTATCTGAGTCCACCACGTCCTCTGGCAGCGAGTTCCAGAGATCAACCACTCTCTGTGTGAAAAGAACATTCCCCTCTAATCCGCTTTAAAACTCCTTCCTCTCACTTTAAACCTATTGCCTCTTGTTTTCGATACCACTATCATGGGAAAAAGATTCTGACTATTCAGCCTACCTATGCCTCATAATTTTATATACCTCGATCAGGTCAGCCCTCAGCCTCCTTTGCTCTAGAGAAAATCAAACTCAGTTTATCTAATCTCACACTAAAGTCCTCCAATCTGGGCAACAACCTGGTTAATCTCCTTTGCACAGTGTAAGTCATTAAAAAGTCTGCTACCAACACCCTTTTGGTCAATGTATTCTAGATCATAACAACTTGCCAGGTAACGCAAAATCTCTTCATCTCACCTCTGCTTTACTTTGCTCATTGCCTTAATGGTGGTTACTTTGATGGTTTGAGGTTGGTATAACAATTTTGTCATTGTTACTGAGATAGATAAAAAGAGCGCTGCTCTCAATGTTCTACCTTTGTTCCTCCATCTCATTCCAGGACACTAGAGAATATGAAGTTTCCATATGAACAAAGACAGGGGAGAGGCAGGATAATGAGATTCCAGAAAACTGCCAGAACCTTGCCAGTACCGAACCCAGAGAATGACACTTCTCCACGCTTTCCAATCCAGAGTAGCAATCACTGATCTCCTAGACCTGGATGCCCCCCTACGTGTAATGTACCCAGCTGTGTTCCCCTGTAAATAAGCCTTGCATCTCGGCGTGGGACAAGCTCCTCAAATTTTCCCGATGTTATTCAGAAGCAAAACTGAGTAGTTAAAGGAGACCAAAATGTTTGAAAAAAAATACATGTACAGCAATTTATTTTTGGACAAAGCAATTCCCCAATGTCCAAATTAAATTTCTAGAAATTCATGCCTATTTGGTTGCACTAACCACACTATACAAATAGTATCGACACATTATACTCTGCCACTGAAATTCATTACATTGACTTCAATTTTGGAAGCACAGTACAACATGTTGCCACTACTATATAGCAAGGTTTGTGCTACCAAATGGGCACAGGCATTGTGTAAAATTGTTTCATGTGGCTCCTGTAGCTTTCCTCTGTTCCGGAGAAGTTCTATTGATTTTAATAGCAATCGTTGGGATCGAGACGGGGATTGGGTGGGGTGTCTATTCAAACCAGCCTTTGGAAGATAATATTATCCTCCAGGCATGGTACCCACATGGAAGCAGCACTTGATGTCACAAGAGTGGTTTGGAATGGAGATGATCCAAAATGATGGTTGACCATTACATGGGAAATGAGGAAGTTTTACTTCATTTATTTCAAAACAGTAGCCCCAATGAATATTTTGATAACCTATTCTGACACAGACATTGGTTCATCACCTTGAATGCAAAATACCCCTCTCCTTTAAAGTTCAATTTAGATAGCCATCTATTTGACTTTGTTGAGTTAATTGTTAAATCTGAGATTGACAGCATTTTGTAAACCAAAGGCATTGAGAGACAAGGAGGAAAGGCTGGTGTATAGAGTTAGGTCACTGATCACCCATGATCAGATTAAGTGATGGGACAGACTTGAGGGGCTGATTGACCTATGTCTGTCCCTACATTTCTACATGGTCCTTATAATGGGAAAATTGCTTGACAAATATTTTCCAAATGTCTCCTTTATGCCTAACTGTACACCATCTGTGTACGTACTTTCCCTGTATATATATATATTATGTATATACAGGCACATACATGTGTATACATGCATGTACTGTATGTCTGTGTATATTCATTAATTGAAAAACATCTGATGTGATGTGATGTACATCTGTGCATGTATATTCTTGCTGTACATCCACAGAATTAATACATGCCCTTGGTAACATAGATTTTGTTGGTATCTCTGTTTTCATATATGCTCCAAATATAAGCAAAGCACATAACACCAGCACGTGTGGATAGGGAAGGATTTTTTGAACTTGCCTCTTTGCTACTTGCTATTGAACATTTTTATTCTGCTGATAAAGTTACACCATGGAGAATTCTGCGCTGATTAAACATTGCTGTGGTCAGTTACAAAATATATTGATAGTTCTCCCCCTGCCCTTGTAATGTGAAGTGCCATTGGTGTTAAAACAACACAGTTTGACTCACTCTGTTGAGGAACAAGTTCATGCTGTGAGGAGCTGCCCTGCAGTTCAGAAGGATTTGGTTTGGATCCCAGGTCCAAGCTGAGCTGGGAGCAGGCATGAGTTGGGGTCTCAAGGCTGCCCCCTGAGCTGGGAACTTGGTATAGTATCAGCCCCGATTCTCACTTCCAGTCAGCGTCCATAAACACGGGCAGCTGAGGACTGGAACAAGTTCAGCTGTGTTGGTCAACCTGAATAATGATTCATCCTGTTGAATACTATGTCCAGACTTACCTGTGAAAATGGAGCACTGGATGTTATACCCTAAAGGTTAACCACCAGGTTGGATTGGCAGTAAGGAAAGCGAATGCTATGTTGGCATTCATTTCAAGAGGAATAGCATATAAAACTAAGAAGGTGTTGATGAGGCTCTATGGGGCACTGGTGAGACCTCATTTGGAATACTGTGTGCAGTTTTGTGTCCCTTATCTTAGAAAGGATGTACTGATGTTGAAGAGGGTTCAGAGAAGATTTACGAGGATGATTCCCGGAATGCAAGGGCTTACATATGAGGAGCATTTGTCGGCTCTTGGTCTGTATTCATTGGAGTATAGAAGAATGAGAGGGGACCTCATAGAAACATTTCGAATGTTGAAGGGACTGGACAGAGTAGATGTGGCTAAGTTGTTTCCCTTGGTGGGTGAGTCCAGAACAAGAGGGCACAGTTTTAGAATTAGAGGGTACCGGTTTAAAACAGAGATGAGGAGAAATTTCTTTAGCCAGAGGGTCGTGGATTTATGGAATTTGTTGCCACATACAGCTGTGGAGACCCGATCATTGAGGGTGTTTTAGGAGGAAATTGATAGGTAGTCAGGGTATCAAGGGATATGGGGAAAAGGCCGGGAATTGGGGCTAGATGGGAGAATAGTTTAGCTCATGGTGAAGTGGTGGAGCAGACTCAATGGGCTGAATGGCCTACTTCTGCTCCTTTGCCTTGTGAGCTTGTGTACCATGGCACTACAGGTTCCTCGAGAAATGTATGGCTAAAGGGAGACTCAAAGAAAACTGCTTGGAAAGGTGGTTTAACCTTCCACAACAGAAGGCATGGAAAAAAATACAGTGATCGATATTTTTAAAATAATTCTCTGTACTCCTCACTCTACAAGGACCACCTGGTATTGGTTCAGCAAGGTTCTAACTACAACTTAATATTATCAACTTACTGTCTGCTTATGAGCAAATATCTTACCTGCAGTTGGCTTGGCTGAGTGGGAAATTTTGTTATTAATGAACAGACGCACTTTCCGTGATCCAGCATGTCCCAAGGTGCTCTAGTCAATGAAGTACATCTGGAGAGTAGCCACTGTTGCAATGCAGAGAATGTGGCAGCCAATGTACAAGCAGCAACCTCACACAAAGTCCAGATGAAACATTCCTAACCCTGTTGATTTAGGGATTGATTTTGGTCAACAGTGCTAGGAAATCTTTTGGATTTATCCGTAGGAACAGACTGGGCTTTGATTTAATATCTCATTTGAAAGATATCTCAATACTCCCTGGTACATCAGATAGGACTTGAACCTAAAACCTTCTGAGTCAAAAGTAAAAGTACTATAAATTAAGGCAAATATTACTCTGGTATTCTTTAGATTATAGTTGTTAATATATATATATATTAAGAAATACTCAACAGCACAAGCAGAATGTGTGGAAATAGAAACAAAGTTAATGTTTCAAACATTACCTCTCTCTCTTTCCACAGATACTGCCTGACCTACTGAGTGTTTCCAGAATTCACTGTTTTTATTTCAGATTTCCAGCATCTGCAGTTTTTTGATTTTTATGTATCTTGTTAGCCTTGGGCCAAAGCAGATTTTACTGGTGCTTTGTTTAATTCTGAAACCAGAGATACTGGTGGGCATGAGCCAACTCCGGGCAATTATGCTGCTAACTTGGCCTTCGTTTATCTTGTTTGTTCACAGTGGGCACCGTTTCCATGGGCCACTGGGAATAGCAACAAGAGTCAGGTTTATCACTGTGGGCTCACTGGAATTGTTCACAATAACATCAATTTAAAACTGACTGCAGCCAATTGGCTTCAGTAGATTTTCCTGATGGGTCAGAGCCCTACATTGGAAGACTTGCCAGTTCTGTCTGGACCTGTCTGGGGTCCTCTTGCTTCCGAGCAGCTCACCCAATCAAACAGCAAACAGTTAGAGTCATAGAGTTATACAGCAGAGAAACAGGCCCTTTGGCCCAGCTTGTCCATACCGACCAAGTTGTCTAACTGAGCTAGTCCCATTTCCTTGTGTTTGGCCCATATCCTTCTAAACCTTTCCAATTCACATAACTGTCCAAATGCCTTTTATATGTCGTAATTGTGCCAGACATAAGCACTTCCTTTGGCAGCTCGTTCCACATACTTACCACCCTCTGTGTAAAACAATTCACCACTCTCTATGTGAAAACAGAATGTAAAAGTTGTCATAGAATTATAACATCATAGAGCATGTCATAACATCATTATAACATCATATGCAAATAGGCTCTTCAGCCCAAGCTAACCATCAACCACCCACTTATACTAATCCCATTTTATTCTCCCCACATTCCCATCAAGTCCCCCCAGATTCTACCCCTCACCTACTCATTAGTTGCAAGTTACAATGGCCAATTAATCTACCAACCAAATAGTGGGACCTGTGTTGTGATCCTAAGTATTTGTTTCCCATGAGTTGAATCCTAGAGATTATTTATTAATTCCTGAAGACTCCAAAACAATCTTGAAGGATTGGCAACACCAGGGCCCGGGTTAAGTGTCCAGTTGACCTCAGCCAGACCAGCACTGTCATGAACTGTAGAGTAAATGGCTCCTGTTTCCGATTGTGAAACAGCATGTGTAGAGCAAAGACAGGATTAGGCTGAGATGAAACTACAATCTAAAGATGTACCTAGTTGAGATACAAGGATGATGTTGCTATTCAGTTCCAGTGCGGCGCTGGGTTAGGGTGGGTGGAGGGGAGGGGGCAAAATGTTGAGAAGAAATAGGGGTTGGATGCAAGGGAGAATATATGAGGAAATGTCTGGAGAGAAAAAATAAGAATAAAATAAGAAATAGCTTGATGAGTAAATGTGGCATGACTTCTGAAGCTGAGAGCTTCCAATGCTTGGGTTCTACATTTATCCTGAGAATTGTTGAGTGAGACGTAGGTCTTATGTCCCTGGGATCTTGCTGTGTGCAATTTGGCTGCTGCATTTCCTGCATTACAACAATGGTCACATCCCTAAAAGTGTTTTATTACATATGAAGTTGGAATACTCTGAGTTGGTAAAAAGGGCTCTCTGAATCCTGGTCTTTTTATGACGATTACCCAGTAATTTCTGCTAAAGAGCTCCAGTGAACTCCTCCATACAGCTAAATAGCCCAGTAATGGCTTTAAACTTTTTCTCTATGTAGGCAGTTAAAATTCCTCAATGCCCTACCCTCGAATGCCCCACTCTGTTCTCACAAGCATTAGTTTTAACCAACCCATCTGAACGGGTGGGAAGGAGACCCAGCAGAAGTATAGAACATAGAACATAGACCAGTACAGCACAGGAACAGGCCCACGGCCCACAATGTTGTGCCAAACTAATTAAGCTAATGACACTTAATCCCTTCTGTCTGCACATGGTCCATATCCCTCCATTCTCTGTACATCCATGTGCCTATCTAAGAGCCTCTTAAATGCCTCAGTTGTATCTGCCTCCACCATCACCCCTGGCAGTGCATTCCAGGCACCTGCCACTCTCTGTGTAATAAGCTTGCCTTGCACATCTCATAGAACATAGAACAGTACAGCACAGTACGGGCCCTTCAGCCCACGATGTTGTACAGACCTATATAAAGACCTACTCCATGATCAATCAAACCCTTCCCTCCTTCACGGCCCATAACCCTCCATTTTTCTTACATCAATGTGCCTATCTAAGAGGCTTTTAAATGTCCCTATCAGCTTCTACCAGCACCCCTGGCAGTATGTTCCAGGCACCCACCACTCTCTGTGTAAATAAACCTACCTCTGACATCTCCCCTAAACTTTTCTCCTCTGACCTTAAACTGATGTCCTCTTGTACTGGCCATTGCCACCCTGGGGAAGAGGTGCTGGCTGTCCACTCTATCTATGCCCCTCATAATCTTATACACCCCTATCAAGTCCTATCTCATCCAGCGTCACTCCAAAGAGAAAAGCCCTGGCTTGCTCAACCTCTCCTCATAAGACATGCTCTCTAATCCAGGCAGCTTCCTGGTAAGTCTCCTCTGCACTCCCTAAAGCTTCCACTTCCTTCTTATAATGAGGTGTGCAGAACTGAACACAAGTGTGGTCTAACCAGAGTTTTATAGAGCTGCAACACTACTTCACGGCTCTTGAACTTAATCCCCCGACTAATGAAGGCCAGCACACCATACGCCTCCTTAACCACCCTATCAACGTGCACGGCAGCTTTGAGAGATCTATGGACTTGGACCCCAAGATCCCTCTGTTCCTCCACACTGCTAAGAATCCTGCCATTAACCTTGTATTCCACCTTCAAGTTCGTTCTTCCAAAGTGCATCACTTCACACTTCTCCGGATTGAAATCCATATGCCACTTCTCCACCGAACTCTGCATCCTGCCTATATCCCGTTGTAACCTACAACAACCTTCTACATTATGTCCTTTGAACTTTCCCCCCTCTCACCTTAAATGCATGCCCTCTATTATTAAGACATTTCAACCCTAGGAAAAAGATACTGGCTGTCTACTCTTTCTGTGCCTCTCATAATTTTATAAACTTCTATCAGGTCTCCCCTCAGCCTCTGCGGTTCCAGAGAAAGCAACCATAGGTTGTCCAACCTCTTCTCATAGCACATGCCCTCTAATCCAGACAGCATCCTGGAAAACCTATTCTGCACCCTCTCCATAGCTTCCCCAACCTTCCTATAACGGGGAGACCTGAATTTAGAACAGAGAACACTACAGCACAATACAGGCCCTTCGGCCCACAAAATTGTGCTGACATTTTATCCTGCTTTAAGATCTATCTAACCCCTCCCTGCCACATAGCCCGCTATTTTTCTATCATTCATGTGTCTATCTAAGAGTCTCTTAAATGTCCCTAATGTATCTGCCCCCACAACCTCTGCCGGCAGTGCGTTCCACACACCCACCACTCTCTGTGTAAAAAAATTTACCTCTGACATCCCCCTTATACCTTCCTCAATCAACCTAAAATTATGTCCCCCTTATGTTAGCCGTTGTCACCCTGGGAAAAAGTTTAGTGCAATACTCCAGAAGCAGCCTAACCAGAGTTTTCACCTGTCTGGTCCTTTTGTCCTTTAAAGATTTAAAGACTCCTTTAAATATGTACATTGACTTCTCAAGGTGTTATCAAGGCCTGATATCCACTTTACCCATGATGAGGAAACCATGCAGAGAGGAACAGGGTTGAGAAGTAGTCCATAGTAGTCTTGATTGCTTTTGTTTCTTTTCTTTATTTAAAGAATATTTGAAGGGTCACAGCCTACAGAGCTAAGGACAAAAAGCTGGGAATTGGAAGTAATAAGGTCCATTTTTGGCTGTCACAGACACAATTGGCCAATGTCTCCCTTCTCTGCAATACATTTCTACGACTCTGACTCTGGTGAGAGACCAGAAGCAGCAGCAGTGCTCCCACAAGGTGTTCTCTGCCCCGGCTCTCCTAAAGCACCTTTGCTACCACATACCCAAGTACAAATGCTCCTCCCACTTGATATTGGGCCATTTGCCGTCTACAGCCAGGAAATAAAGTCCAGGCACTGAAATTACCTGACGTCAGACAGCAGACGTCAGGATGGTCTGCGACCCACCTATGCTCCAACACAATTCCCCACTCACGTAAAAAATGGCTACATGGGCTAGTTATCAAAGTGCCACCAAGGTGCATGTGGGCCATTACTGATTCCTTCTGCCGTGATGCAGTAAATATCTGTCTAAAAGATCTATGTATTTCCCCACAATACGATTACACAACTTAATGCAACAGGGGTTTTGAATCAAACCATCCCACCTTGTACAAGAATGATCAGGACAATTGACATAAAGAGAGTGGGTTGCTTATCATTACATTTGCATAAACAGGAAAGACTGCACTAAAATCTGGATTAGACCAGGTACTGGTAACAGTGTATTCAAGCAGAATTTTACATACATTGGAGCCTGTCAAGTTCAATAGGTTAAGAATGCCAAATTATTTCATAGAAGCGGTTTACTAAACATTTTCAAATTAGATTAGCCCATTGAAGTTTGTGGGAGCTTGCTGTGTGCAAATCAGCTGCTATGTTTCCTACAGTAGATTATAAGTACACTTTAAAAAGTACTTTGTTGTCTGTAAAGTGCTTTGTTATGATGTGAAAGGTGCCATATAAATGCAAGTTTTGTTTTATAATTGCTGTCTTGCTGTTGTTATTCAGACATTCTGTTAAACATGACCAGCCTTTCTCCTTAGCAAGGCTAATGGCCTTTATGGATGCCACATTTTCCCGTGATAGTAAAAGGGACCATTTATAAAATTCTGATGATTGACACTTTTTTAATTGGGCAATAAACTGTGTGATATCCTTACCTGAGAGTGTTTTTTTTTACTGAAACATCATGCAGCCTTTGCTAGTTTATAATATATTCTTGGCAGTATAAGGACAATTATAAAGTAAGATTGGATGAGATTGGAACTTGAATTTCTGGATAATTGTGGTTCACTTTTTGTGGGTCTGACTTTCCATTCCTAGTATAAGAATTTTACTATCTGTTCCAATATGTGAATTTTCTCTAAATCCTAAAAGGCTTAGCAATAACTTAGTTTTAAGCCTTAATCAGAATCCGTGGATGTGTCACAGCAATGGTTTCTCCATACATGGCATGTAATACGGATGAATAGATCACTGATTGGATGAAGAAATGAAGCCGATGTTGACCATACATCATCCAGCATGCTCCAAAACGTGGAATGAATCCAAACTTGACCATGCATTAGCTCAAGGAATAGGGGCAGAATGAAAGACCCAATTAACCTCATGCTTTTTCGAGACTTCAGCCCACCTCTCTGTGTTAGCCTCATCTTTCTTAAGCCCGTGCAATTCTAAAAGCTCTTCTTATTGAAATTTCTCCATAAGTGTCCTTCCCTGGTGACATATATTGCATCTGTTTGGGTGGCTTACAGTTAAACCCTTTGCCATTGTAATTTGCCCTGATCGTTGTTGTCAACAGGTGATGTACAACACATTGAATGTCAAATTGTTTTACCCAGCAAACATATCACTGAGCTACCATTTTCATTGAGGTTAATTATGAACACAGGATAAGGTGCATCCCACAATCGCAGAGTGAAATAAAATAGAGAATATAGAACATGCAGTGGGCTTCGTGAAAGATACATTTTAAAAAATATTAGATTTGTATATTGTTCTGTACACAAAAATGCTTTATTGGTGTGTCAGTTGACAGGGTACATTAATGTGTGGTAAAAGCCCCAATTTCTGAAATTTGAGTTGAGTTGGCATGGTCCATTACTTGATGGCCGTATGTTGGCCGTAGATAAAAGCAAACTCAATTGTATAGCAAAATAACATTAGGATTGTCCATTCCTAATTATTCCTTGAATTGGATAGCTTGCTAAGACTATTCCAGAGAGCAGTTAAGAATCAATCACATTGATGGGTCTGGACTTAATTCAACATGGGACAGAACAAGTAGGGGTGGACATACCCAATAACCTAACCACAGTGATACTCTTCCCTGTATTATATAATTCTCTTCAACCACCAGTTCAGTGAAGAGGCCAGTGCAGGAATATATAGACCTCTCCATTCACATTAACTTCTTGAGGAATATTAATCAACAATTGGTAAACTTTAAGTGATATTAGATATATTAAATGGTGTTCCTCGCACAACAACATCCTATCAGGAATCAAGTCACTCCTTTGGAAAGTTTGGTGAACATCTAATTCTGAAAGGAGTTGGAAATTACAGAGCTATGCATAGAAAGAAATCAAATACTGTGTATCTGGCACTGGGAATATTATCTATGGCTTTATAACGGGTGCAGATGGTAAGAAAATATTAATGACAAAGACCTTTTACTCCACAATGATTAGCAATCAAAATTCACTAGGAAATCCCTAGGAGATGAATATTTTATTGAGAATTCATCACAAAATAAATTATAAATGTTTGATTTGAAGGACATGATTGAATGAATTATTGCTTTTTTTATTACTTCATTTTTTTTAATTACATTTTTTGAAGAGATGACCAAAGAGGATTGGCAAGCGTTGTCTACATGAACTTTATCAAGGCTTTTGACAAGGTCCTGCCTGGTAGATGGTCCAGAAGGTGAGATCACGTGGGATCCAGGGTGAGCTGGCCAGTTGGAGACAAAATTGTTTTGATGGAAGGAGTCAGAGGGTAGTACTGGGAGGTTACTTTTCAGATAGGAGGCCTGTGACCAGTGGTGTGCTACAGGGATCTATGTTGGGTCCCCTGCTGTTTGTCAGCTATATTAACAATCAGGATAAGAATGCAGGCAGCATGATTGGTAAGTTTGCAGATGACAACAAAATTGGTGGTGTGGTAGAAGGTTGCCTGAGGTTACAACAGCATCTAGATTAACTGGCAAGTGGGCAAAGGAATGGCAGATGAATTTAACTCGGGCAAGTATGAAGTGATGCATTTTGGGAAGTTAAACGAAGGTACGACTGACACAACAAACAACAGGGCGCTGGGGAGTGTTGTAGAACAGAGAGACCTAGGGGTACATGTACATAGTTCACTGAAAGTGGTGATACAAGTAGACATAGTGATATGGTATGCTTGCCTTAATCAGATGGGGCATTGAGTACAAGAACTGGGATGTCATGTTACAGCTGTACAGGGCATTGGTGAGGCTGCACCTGGAATATTGTGTGCAGTTCTAGTTGCCATGCTATAGGAAGGATGTGATTAAGTAAAGGGATTGCAGAAAAGACTCACAAGGGTATCGCCGGGACTTGAGAGCTTGAGTTACAAGGAGAAACTGGGTAGGCTGGGATTGTTTTCTCCGAGCAAAGGAGGCTGAGAGGTGACCTTACAGAGGTTTATAAAATCATGAGGGTCATAGATAAATAAAGACCCAGGGTAAGGGAGTCTGAAACTAGAGGGCATAGGTTTAAGGTGAGAGAGGAAAGATTTAAAGGGGACCTAAGAGGTAAGTTTTTCCACACAGAACTTGGTGGGTATATGGAACGAGCTGCCAGAGGAAGTGGCAGAGGTGGGTACAATGACAATGTTTAAAAGACATTTGGATAGGTCTTGAATAGGAAAGGTTTACAGGGTAGGGGCTAAATGCAGGCAAATGGGACTAGCTCAGGAAGGCACCTTGGTTAGCACAGACAAATTGGGCCAAGGGCCTTCTTGCTTGCTGTATAAGTCTATAACTCTATTTATGAATAGTCATCATTTTAATAACAAATTCCCTACCCTATTCTCTCCTTTTATGCAGCACGCACATATACACACATTCTCTCTCGCTTCCAAATCTGTAGGTGTGGGTTCCTATTTCAGAAGCTTGAGCACTAAAATCTCAGCTGACACTCAAATACTGAGGCAGTGCTACAATTTCAATTGAGATGTATGTGGGAGCGCACTGTTCATAACTTGGCTGCCAGATCTGCTGAGTGTTTCCAGCATTTTCTGTTTTTATTTCACACTTCCGGCATCTGCAGTGTTTTTATTTTAATTTCCAGAAAAGAGCTGTCCCCAGCACTTAGTTGTAGCCTTGTATCAAATGCTCACTGCATCAAAGGCAGTGAAGCTTTCGGAGCTGAGGGGCCTGATACAGAAAGATTCCCAGGACTGTAGTGGAAGGTTTGGGAGGCTGCTCCATCACTGTCAGTGTTATCCTCGCCCACCACAAGTCAATCCTCAAGGTAAGAATGAATAAAACATAACATGCACTGTTGGGCACAACCGCTACCCTGAATAGATTCTGAAGTAGTCTCTGAAGGAATGGAAGAGCTGTAATATAATAATTAATTTATTGTACTATTATGGTAATACATAATTTTAGATCCCTGTTTTTCTTGGGAATCATTTTATTTATAAGCTCAAGAAATTGAAATACACAATTTTATTTGCCAAATATTATCTTTTCCACATAAGAAATGGCTGAATTGGGCTAACGACTGTCATCTCATTGATAATTTTACACAGCAGCAGGCCACACATGTTCAAATAGTTTGTGGCAGGAATATATTCTGGGGCATTATCTCCTGGCAAAATGATGATTCATTTGGGGGCACCTTCATCTCTGCATCTGAAGGTACTGGGTTCAAATCTCGCCCAAATGACTTAACCAGAAAAATCCATAGAGATAGCCGATTGCAATGCTGAGGGAATGCTGCACTGTTGGAGGGGTCAACATTTGAATGAAACATCACACTAAGACCCTGTCTGCTCTCTTAGGTGGACATGATAGATGTTACTGTGTCACTCTGAAAGAAGCCAGAGAAGTTCTCCCAGTGTACTGAATTATATTCCTCAATCACCATCAATAAAACAGAGCATCAGATCATTATGACACTGTTGTTTGTGGGATCTTGCCCATATTGGCATGTTTCCTATGTTTCAACAGTGACCAACTTCAAAAGTACTACATTGACTGTGAAGTACTTTGAGATAACATGGAAGATGTGATAGAAATATACATTATTCTTTCAAAGCATGAACCATCTTCATCCTTGTGCCTGCTTTGTTCTGCACTAGGTGCAGAGGTGGTGCAGTAGGGCTTGTGTTTCAGCCAGTCTAACCCAACTGTGTACATTTAAAAAGATGGTTTCTTCATAAAATCCCATTTTCCAAATGTTCAAACCCTTGGACTCTTGCACTAGGTGAGGGTCACAGATTTTTTAAATTATTATTCATTGACAAGGCGTTAGCATTGTTGGTGATGCCAGCATTTATTGACCACCCCTAATTGTCTCCGAACTGAGCAGGTAATTAAACATCAACCACATTGGAAGGTCTAGAGTCACGCAATGGTCGGATTGACTAAGGACAACAGGAATTCTTTCTCTGCAGTGGTGAGGTTCAGGGGAGATGAGAAAACAAGCCTGCTCACTAGGCAAAACATGACCTCTCCCTGCTTCAATCTCAGGTTCCCACCTGTTTTAAGAAGAGCACTATCATCCCGGTACCGAAGAGAAACAAGGTAACATGCCTCAGTGACTACCGACCGGTGGCTCCAACATCCACCATCATGAAGTGCTTTGAGAGGCTGGTCATGACACGCGTCAACTCCAGCCTCCCAGACAACCTGGACCCATTGCAATTTGCCTATCGCCGAAACGGGTCTCCAGCGGATGCCATCTCCCTGGCCCTACACTCAGCTCTGGAGCATCTGGACAGTAAAGACACCTACGTTAGATTATTGTTTATTGACTACAGCTCTGCCTTCAATACAATAATCCCAAGCAAGCTTGTCACCAAACTCCGAGACCTAGGACTCGACACCTCCCTCTGTAACTGGATCCTTGAGTTTCTAACCAACAGACCGCAATCAGTGAGGATAGGCAGCAATACCTCTAGCACAATTATTCTCAACACTGATGCCCCACAAGGCTGCATCCTCAGCCCTCTACTCTACTCCCTATACACTCATGACTGTGTGGCCAGATTCTGGTTTAACTCCATCTACAAGTTTGCAGATGATACCACCGTTGTAGGCCATATCTCAAACAGCGATGAATCAGAGTACAAAAAAGAGATAGAGAGCTTAGTAGAATGGTGTCATGACAACAACCTTGCCCTCAATGTCAATAAAACAAAAGAGCTGGTCATTGACTTCGGGAAAGGGGGCGGTGTACATGCACCTGTCTACATCAATGGTGCTGAGGTCAAGAGGGTTGAGAGCTTCAAGTTCCTGGGAGTGAACATCACCAACAGCCTGTCCTGGTCAAATTACGTAGATGCCATTGCCAAGAAAGCTCACCAGCGCCTCTACTTCCTCAGGAGGCTAAAGAAATTTGGTTTGTCCCCTTTGACTCTCGCCAACTTTTACCAATGCACCATAGAAAGCATCCTATCTGGATGTATCACGGCTTGGTACGGCAACTGCTCCGCCCAGGACTGCAAAAAACTGCAGAGAGTTGTGGACGCAGGCCCAGCGCATTATGGACACCAGCCTCCCCTCCTTGGACTTTGTCTTTACCTCTCGCTGTCTTGGTGAAGCAGCCAGCATAATCAAAGACCCCACTCACCTGGGACATTCTCTCTTCTCTCCTCTTCCATCGGGTAGAAGAAATAGGAGCCTGAGGGCACATACCACCAGACTTAAGGACAGCTTCTACCCCACTGTGATAAGACTATTGAATGGTTCCCTTATACAATGAGATGGACTATGACGTCACGATCTACCTTGTTGGGACCTTGCACCTTATTGCACTGCACTTTCTCTGTAGCTGTGACACTTTACTCTGTACTGTTATTGCTTTTACCTGTACTACATCAATGCACTCTGTACTAACCCAATGTAACTGCACTGTGTGATGAATTGACCTGTACGATCGGTTTGCAAGACAAGTTTTTCACTGTACCTCGGTACAAGTGACAATAATAAACCAACACCAATACCAATGTTGACAGCTGGCTTAAACTAAGCCCTCTGTCTTAACCAGTTGTCAATGTTGTTGAAAACTATGAAGGTTCCTGAATGTCTGTGACATCCAGAAACACTGTAAACTACTAAAATTAAACTCTTAAAAATATTTCAATAATATTAGAAAAAATAAGGATGTTTAATAAACCAAAACTCTCAAGACCAGTGGAAAACAATGAAAGACGACACAAAAAATGGCAATTACCTAAGACTCATCTCTATCCTGTGCAACAGCTACTCTCCATTCCAATGAACACAGATGTTGTAACTGCACCACGTTTAATCTAGGCAGAGGTTGGGTAATCTGCTTTAATGACCCAAGTGCTGGGAAATTTCCCCAACTCCTGGACAGCTGGAACAACACTGGAGCATGTTTGTGAGAATACTGCAAATAGCTGATGGCAACTTCAAGACCTCTGTGCTCACACAGAAATCCTGAGTGTGGTCAGTTCAGAGGAAAGCTGCCGATATTTCCCCACATAATGCTGTGGGGGCTAGCTGGCCACAAATTGGCTGCTGGATTTTCCACATCAGTGACCGCCCTTCCAGAGTGTTAGTCACTGGTGTAATGCAAGAAACATTGCAGCCAATGGTTCACTGTAAACCACTTTTGGATCTCTGAGGTCACAAAAAAAATGTTTAATAGTTGCAAGTCTTTCTTCCTTTCATTACGTGAGAACAAATTAAGCTTACAATATTCAGTTATGTTACATGTGCAACACAATTGACCAAGATTCAATTAAACTTATTCTTAAACACATTCACCAAACCTGGCTCATTGTATTCTGAATCTCACTGAAAGTGCTCAGATGGTGCTACTCAGTGCATTGTGGAGGACTGGAGACCAGAGCAGTGTAAGCCTGATCCCCCGTGAGTTGGCTTATTCTTATGACCTGAAATTAATCTAAATTGCTGGGTTGTGGAAGGCAAAAGTAGTCGGCGCTCCTGTGCCTGGGTGATATTCAGGGACCACTGCTGGAAGTGCATGGGTTGTGTTGCTCGGGTGTAGACAGCATCTGATGAGGCTGTGATATCTGAATTATCTTCCTGACAGTTAAGGTGAAGGTCCACGCACAAAATAGCAATGATATTGCTGGGTGCCACAACCACACAATGCCCATGAAACTGTACCCCTTCAAAGCAATAAAGAAATATTGCACACCTTTGAAATGGAGAGAGTGAGAGGAGACTCATATGGATCAGCTGGGCAAAGTGTTCTGTATATTATGTGTGATTTTCTGTGTTTTGTGATTGATAGCATTAATATCCTATAAAGGGACCAATCATAAATCTTCCTGTTGCAATACATGATCTGTGTTATAAACAGAGCATCATTCGCAGTATTAGTGCAAAGACTGGTTTCTTAAATATATTTTAAGCGAATGGAAATTGTGCTGTTGAATTTGCAATCCTTTGTTCATTGCATATCTGTCTGATAATACCTGCACAGTTATATTTCAAAATGTAAATGAAGTTCATTATTGAAAGGTATTCTGAGGGACAGGATATGTAAGTATTTGGATAGACAGGGCCAGATTAGGGATAGTCAACATGGCTTTGTGCGTGGTAGGTCATGTCTAACCAATCTTGTAGAGTTTTTCAAGGATCTTACCAAGAAAGTTCATGAGGGAAAGGCGTGGACATTGTCTACATGGACGTTAGCAAGGCCTTTGACAAAGTCCCGCATGGGAGGCTGGTCTAGAAGGTTAAGTCGCTTGGCATTCAGGATGAAGAAGCCAATTGGATTCAGCGTTGGTTTAGCAGGAGAAGCCAAAAAGTGGTAGTAGATGGTTGTCTCTCTGACCAGAGGCCTGTGACTAGTGGTGTGCCGCAGGGATCGGTGCTGCGTCTGTTGTTGTTTACCATCTATATTAATTATTTAGATGATAATATGGTAAACTGGATCAGCAAATTTGCGGATGCCACCAAGACTGGGGGTGTAGTGGACAGCGAGGAAGGCTATCAAAGCTTGCAGCGTGATCTTGACCAGCTATGTAAATGGGCTGAAAAATGGCAGCAGGAATTTAATGCAGACAAGTGTGAGGTGATGCACTTTGAAAGGACAAACCAGGGTAAGACTCACACAGCGAATGGTGGGGCTCTGAGGTGTGTGGTAGAGGGACCTGGGAATGCAGATCCATAGTTCCTTGAAAGGTAGATAGGCCTGTAGAGAGAGCTTTTGGGTGTTATGTTGAAGTTGTACAAGATGTTGGTGAGACCGAATTTAGAATATTGTATGCAGTTCTGGTCACCAATAAGCTTGAAAGAGTGCAGAGAAAATTTATAAGGACTTGAGGACCTGAGTTATAGGGAAAGACTGAATAGGTTAGGACTTTATTCCCTGGAGTGCAGGAGAATTAGGGGAGATCTTATACAGTTATACAAAATTATGATGAGTATAGATAGGGTGAATGCATGCAGGCTTTTTCCCCAAAGGTTAAGTGAGACTAGAACTAAAGGTCATAGGTTTAGGGTGAAAGGTGAAATGCTTAAGGGGAATCTGAGGGAAACTTCTTCACTTGGAGGGTGATGCGAGTGTGGAACGAGCTGCTGGCAGAAGTGGTGGACGTGGGTTCAGTTGTAAGATTTAAGAAAAGTTTGGATAGGTACATGGATGCGAGGAGTTTGGAGAGATATGGTCCGGGTGCAGGTAAATGGGACTAGGCAGAAGATCAGGTTGGCATGGACTACATGGGCCGACGGATCTGTTTCTGTGCTGTAGTACTCTATGACTCTAAGTGAAAGGAAATTATAAGGCATGAAATTCAGAAAAATGTTTAAAAATCTGAATTGTGAATTTATTTTGCTGAACAGTCTCCCTCTATACACCTACCTGATGTTTTACTAGTGGAGGCTGTATTTTGTTGTTTTTCTTCTAAATGCAGATACTTATTGTCTATGAATTTAGTGTAACTTATGTCTGAAAGTAAACAGGACTAACATGTCTATCACTTAAAATAGTAATAGGGTGAGAAATGGGTAGAAGAGTCTTCTAGAGCTTCACTGGTTCTCAGTGAGAATGTGGACCAGGAGGTGCTATTGGTGTGTTGTCATTCTATCTCATTGTAACCTAATTTGCGGGTCTGGTAACCCTCACTTGCATCAGTGCCCTATTTGGCCAAGGTATCACCACAAAGATATTGAAGTATTTAGTCTGAGATCGGTAAGACCTCCATCTCTTTTTGAATCCTTCTGGTGACTGATGGGTTGTACCGACAATTTTTTGTGAGGTTAATTTCATTTTAGCCCATTGTGTTCCACACAAGGGCTTGACAAAGTGCAGTGAGATGTACTTCTCCATCCCATTCACTGTCTATTGCTAATTGAGGAAGTATTTTTTGGTGGTCAAATTATTACAGCTTGGAAATAAAGCCGTCAAACATTGCTCATAACCTTCACTGTGTGTGTGATGTTACTGATATTGAAGATAGCATGGCAAGGATTCACCTGATGGGCTTTAAATAGAACCAGGATAAAATGGCATCCTTTGTGGCCTTCTTATCATCAGGACGGTGATTAGTCAGCCACATGTCCAACGTTGTGCCTCCCTGTCTCCCAGTATTTGATCCCAACAGACTGATCAATCAGTCTCCTCCAACTCCCTGTTGCTTAATCGTAAACACACCCTTGTTGAAACCTGCCCTTTAAGCCAACACAACGGTTGAGAAGAAAGACATAAAGAGGTTTCTTCGTAATGTTTCTCTTAGTATTTGGGAGCCAGTAGCAATGCCCATTCTATAAGATAGTACTATTGGCATTGTGTGGACAACTGGAGAGTTGACTGGATGTTTAATGTGATGGTTAAGTCATAGGGCCACAGGGCTACTAATAACTTGTGATACTAAATAATAAGTCTGGTCTTTGCCTACCTTTACCTAGTTTAGAGACACAAGAGACTACAGATGCTGGAATCTGGAGCAACACCCAAGACGCTGGAGGAACTCAACGGGTCAGGCAGCATCTATGGAAGGAAATAGACAGTCGACATTTCGGGTCGAGACCCTTCATCTGGACTGAAAGATAGAGGGAAGATAGATAGTATACAGATGTGGAGGGCAGGGGTGGAGCACTAGCAAGAGATAGGTGGATCCAAGAGGAGGGGTGATAGGCAGATGGAGGAGGAGAGAGTGGAGATATCTCCTCAAGTTGGGAGGTGACAGGTGGAGACGACAATGGGCTGAAGATGATGGAATCTGACTGGAGGGGAAGGTGAGGCATGCAGTCAAGTGAGGGAGGTGGGGAGGGCAGATGGGAACAGTAGGGGAGGGGAACCAATGGGAGGAGTGTGTGGGTGGTGGGAAGATGGAGTGGGTGGAAGGGGGGAAAGAAACCAGGTGATGGGGGCTGGGGTGAGTGGAGGGAGAACTGGGTAGATCAGGAGGAGAGTGAAAAGGGATGGAGGGGGAGCTGTAGTTTAACCCAACTGGGGCATTAGAATTTTCCCAAGTAACAGCATCAGTGGATACTTTCACTGCACTTCCAACCGGTAATGTTGGAACTAATGCCTGCACAACATCTTTTGGTTGACCGGATGACTTAAAACAAAAAAATAATTACTTCTCCATATATTGAGGATTAGACAATTTAAATAACTTGACGATGCAGTAAATCATTGCGGCATTGAAAATGAAGAAACTCCCACTTGTCTTTCAATATTGTGGCTTGCATGTGCCCTAACACTTCATGGGGAATTGCTTGGTAATCCTGGTGATTATCAGTCTCAAAATATTTAATCAAGCATGTTATGACAGAGCTCTGGAAATTAATATAGTACAGAGCCAACTTTTCCAATTCAGTTTTCTCATTTCTTAATGTTTCTAGGGAATCCTGAAAATTTTAACTCCTTCTCTGAATGCCAGATACCTCCAGTACCTCACGACAGTGGAGACTATTCATGTGTATTTTTACAACGCCAGAAGGGGTTGAATATGGAGGATTTCACTGTTGAGCCATTGCCTCATCCTCATTCCATTTCTAAGCTTCCCATAGGGTAACGAAGAACAGAATTCCCTTCTCCATTCTTGTTGGCTACTCATCTCTGAGCCATCATGGGCTGCTTGAGGGCAAATTCATGGCAAGTTACAGGGGATACAGGGGAGGAGGAGTTGGGTCATAGGTCAGCCATGATCTCATTGCAACAAACAACCTGCTGGAAGAACTCAGCAGGTCGAGCAGCATCTGTTGTGGGCTGGGGGGGGTGGGGGGGGGGGGGGCACGGTTAGGAAGGAAATGTAAATGTTTTGGATTGAAATCCTGCAACAGGACCTCCAGCAGATTGTGTGTTGCTCCAGATTCCAGCATCTGCAGTCTCTTGTGTCTCTATGATCTCACTGCAGGCATTAAATGGCATACTCTTATGCAGTTGTCAGTGTCTCTGTGCCTCTGTGGTGCTTATAGCCATCCTCAGATGGCGGGAGAGAATTAAAGGGTGGTGTTAAGCAGTGTATGTCTCAACCCAATTCTGTTATCACGGTTCTATTGCGAAAAAGTTGCTTTAATATACAATTAATTTTAATTCTGAACTACCGTTAACCATTTCTTCCTGCAGATTCAATCACTGTTGTTACTTTGATGTAAATAATTAAAGCTCATTTATCAACCACGCATAATTTATTAAAAAAACATATGAATTACCAGAGAATAAATGTTCTCTGATGTTTACTCTTTCAACTAATGCATATGTTTTCAATAACTCTTAAATGCTTAAACTGAAAGATATTTTCCTTTCCCTGGAAAAGAATCTGGAATCAGATTTCATCATCTTCAGGCGATATCTCCACTCTCCCCTCCTCCTGGATCCACCTATCTCTTGCTAGTGCTCCACCCCTGCCCTCCACACTTTTATAAAGGTGACAAGGAATTTGACCTTTGAAATACGGTTGTTCAATGGGTCTCAAACACCACCCCCCTCCCTCACTATCTTCATTGTTTGCTTGCTGTTGAGGCCCATTTCTAAAGAACTTAGAAGATAATGAACAGAAGCAGAAATAAGCCAAGTGGCCTTTCGAACCTGCTCTTCCATTCAATAGATCCTTGGCCGATCCTGTATCTTAACCACTCTCCCTCAACGTCAATTTCTCTAACTCCCGGTAACCCCTCCCCTATTCACCCCCTTTCTTTCCCTCCCCCCCCTTTGTTTTCCCTCATTGTTGTGGCCCCCTCGCCCCTTCTCTTTGCCCAGTCCCTTTTTTGCTCTGTTCCTGTGCTGTACTGTTCTATGTCCTATGAATCACGAGACCATGCGTACAGAAATTTGTCCTAAATATCCAACCCCCCTCGTGACCTACACATCCGTTCCTCACCTCCGTCCCTTTATTCCAGGGTCCACAGCCCTCTCCTACCAGATTCCTTCTTCTTCTGCAGCCCTTTGCCTCTTCCACCTATCACCTCCCAGCTTCTTACATCACTCCCTTTCGTGCCCCCTCCCCCACCCACCCACTTTTCCCCTCTCACCTGGACTCACCCGTCCCCTGCCAGCCTGTGCTCCTCCCCCTCCCCTGATATTTTTATCCTGGCTTCTGCCTTCTTCCTCTCCAGTCCTGATGAAGGGTCTCGGCCCGAAACGTCGACTGTTTACTTCCCTCCATAGATGCTGCCTGACCTGCTGAGTTCCTCCAGCATTCTGTGTGTGTGTTAAGCACTCTCCCATCTGGTCCCTATATCTTTCAATTTCTTTTATATCCAAAAGCCTATCAATCTGAATCTTGAAAACACTCAACAGTGATGCATCGACTAGAACTGCTGCATCACAGCACCGGAGACCTGGGTTCCATCCTAACCTCGGGTGCTGTCTGCGTGGAGTTTGCATGTTCTTCCTATGACTGCGTGAATTTCCTCTGGGACTTCCATTTTCTCCCACATCTCAAAGACATAGACCATAGAACGTTACAGCACAGTACAGGTCCTTTGGCCCTTCAACATGTGGGTTGGTGGGTTAGTTGGTAGCTGTAAATTGTCCCTAGTGTGTATTTGAGGGGTAGTTGATGAGAATGTCAGGAAAGATAAAATCCTTTATGTGCTGATGGTCAACATGCTGTTTGTCTCTATAACACTGTGGCTGAGCATCTACAGCCCCCTGGCATGAAGAAGTCCAAAAAGTCAGAGGCCAAGGGAAGACCTAATAGAAGTTTATAAAATTATAAGAAGCATAACTAGGATAAAGAGCCAGAATCTTTTTCCCAGGGTAGAAATGTCAAGTACTAGAGGACGTAGCTTTAAGGTGAGAGGTGGAAAGTTTAAAGTGGATAAGCGGGGCAAGTTTTATTACACAGACAGTGGTAGGCATTTCCAGGGATGGTGGTGGCATTCAAGAGGCTTGTAGATAGGCACATGAATATGCAGGGAATGGAGGGATATGGTTTACGTGCAGGCGGAAGGGATTAGTTTAAGTTGGCATCCTGCTCAGCACGGACATCATGAGCCGAAGAGCAAGTCCAGCTGAAGGGTCTCGACCCAAAACGTCGACTGTTCATTTCTCTCCATAGATGCTGCCTGACCCACCGAGTTCCTCCAGTCCCTTTTTTGTGTTGGTCTGTTCCTGTGCTGTACTGTTCTATGTCCTATGAATCATGAGACCATGCGTACAGAAATTTGTCCTAAATATCCAACCCCTTATCCTAAAATTATGCTCGGGATTCTCCAGCTAGAGGAAACATCTTCTAAGATCTGCCTTGATAACGCATCTCAAATTTTACATGTTTCAATGAGATCACTTCTTATATCACTAACACCCAGTGAATATAGCCCAACTTTATTCAATGTCTCATCATACTTCATCCCACTCAGTCTCCTTCAAGTACCACAGGCCACAAATGAAGAAAAAATTAAAGAGAAAATTTTTTTCAGGCTGTAATGTAGGGTAGCTTGATCACAGATGTGGTTGTGAAGGTTTGTTCCATGACTGCACATTTGCAGATTTACTGTGGTGATTGATCGTGGAAGAAATTTTTATAAATAAGGTTATACTGATGCAACAAAATAGTGACAAAGGGAATGCTTAGCCTAACATGAATAAATGTAGAAGGGAGACTTTCTGTTTCTAAATAAATAGCTTAGCAGTAAGTTATGTAGGATTTACAGCAGAGAATTAGGTCAATCAATGCAACCAGCAGTGTCTATGCTCCATGCAAGCTCTCTCTCGAACTTTTAATCTCACCCTGTCAACACATCCTTTTATTCCTTTCTCCGTCAGACCCTAATCTAGTTTCCCTTGAAACGTATCTACGCTATTTGTTTCAACTATGCCTTGTGGTAATATATTCCACGTTCTAAATACCCTCTCAGTAAAGAAGCTTCTTCTACATTCATTATTTCTTTTTATTAGTGACAGTCTTATTTTCATAAAGCCTCTCATGGACACATTTTTATTTGTAGTCTATCAAAATTCCTTCATAAATACAAATACCTCCATTAGGTCACCCTCAGCCTTCTAAAGAAAAATGCTTCAGTCTGTTCAGTCTTTCTGGTTATAACCTCTCAGTTTTTGTATCATTCTTGTAATCCTTCTTTGCAGTCTGCAGTCTTTATATCCAGTTAATTACTAATTGTGTAGATAAAAGCAATAGCCAAGTTACACCCAGCAAGGTCAAGCACACTGCAGTGGGACATTGACTAGATAATCTGTTGACAGCAAAATAAAAACAAAAATGCTGGAAACACTTAGCAGGTCAGGCAGCATCTGAAGGAAGAAACACAAAATTAACGCTACAGGTAGAAGACCCTTCAAGAGATCTTCAAACATTATTGACAGTGATGCTGTTTGAGGCTCTTGGGTGGAATAAAGCAGGGATGTAAAAGGTGTTACATAGAATTAAACAGAAATAACCGCAGAAAGGACTGAAACTTATCTTGACCAGTTACACTTTGACGACCTTACACTACAATAGACTTTTTTTGTTCTAATTGTGTTCTTTCATGTATTATTTTCTATAATTTATGCTTAGTTTATGTTTTTCTTGTTTATGTTGTGTCGCTAATGCTCTGTGCCTGTGATGCTGCTGCAAGTAAGTTTTTCACTGCACCTGTGCACACATGTACTCGTGCATATGACACTGAACTCAACTTTGACATAAATGCCGTGGCTGCACTGAAAGCTCAGAGGCTCAAGAGTCCAGTTATTGTGAAGTGAGTGCCTCATCTCTTAATGCACCAAACTTTTTGTAACTTCTGAAAGGTACGTCAGGAGTGTGACAGAATACTCTCCATTTGTCTGCATCAGGTGAATTCCCTGCAACACCCATGACATTGAACAAAGCCTTGGACAATACAGACAACCTAATTAGCACTCATTTTCCATCCATCCGCTGCCCATTGACTTTCTGTGGCAGCAGTGTAGGACATACACAAAATACATTGCAACTTGCTTCAACCCCCCACATAACCTCTGAACTCCTAACATCTTGAAAACCATACAATGATTGTATTCAAGGTGGAGTCAGGTCCAGGAATTGATGAGCTTATATTATCCACAAATCCGACAAAGTTATAGTCCATCCCCCCCTAAGATGCTACTTGACTCGCTGAGTTCCTCCAGCCACTTGTTTATTGCTTTGTTTCTAACTTGCTGTCTCACCCTGGATCCCATGTATTCTGACCTCCTGGATCAGCCTACCATATGGGACCTTGTCAAAGGTCTGCCTGGCCTACTATTTCCAGCATTTTGTCTTTATTTCTGTGTTGTTATTTACCCTGCAATTGAGAAGTCCTGATCTCAGTGTTGTATATCTTGTTTGCCCTATTTCCCTTCAAACACTGATCTAACCCACTTATAAATGACTTTATGTCAATCATTAATTCTAGTGCCGTGTGACGGAGAGAAAACTTGCTTGAATGTGCCCCCCACATAACCTCTAAATTCCTACATTTTGAATATCATACAACAATTGTATGCAAATTGGAATCAGGACCAGGAATTGAAGAGCTTACAATATCTACAAATCTGACAAAATTATAGTCCTTCCCAGGATTTCCAAGCCAATTTCTTTAATCAACTTTCATTGTAATTAAAAATTAAACAGTTCACATTTTTAACATCTTACAGGAGAATAATTAAATTCACATTGATTGAGATAGTTTTAACCTGCATTTCAATTTAATGTTTTTTAATTAAATTTTATGAAGCATTTCATTTGCCATTCTCAGCAAACCTGTCCAAACCCTCAGGGATCAGATTGCAGTATCACTGTGATGGCACGCATTATTGATAATGGAATGGTGAATGAGTTACATTGTCAGTTGTCACCACATTACCAGGGTCCAAAGGCCCATAATAAAAGGATGACATGACGCATTTCTGTGTATCCTGAGGTTCCACTTTGGCTGCAATCAGGAAACTGCATTCAAAAGAAGCTTCCTTTCCCCAATTCACGTTTCTCTTCAAGAGTCTGCTGAAATTCATTTGCAGTATTACAAATATAAAAATTTGAATGAAGCCAGAGAGGAAAAAAAATCTTTTATGTAGTTCCTTTCAGAACACCCCTAGGTGTTTAATAGTCTTTGCATAATCTTTGAAGTTTAATCGTTGTTCAAAAGGAAACATGGCAACCAAATAGCACAGAGCAAAAGCTGCTATAAACCTCAAGCTGATAATGACCAGATAATCAGAGTTATAGAGTCATACAGCACGGAAACAGGTCTGTGTAAAAAAGTTGCCTCTCAGGTTCCTATTAAATCTCTCCCCTCTCACCTTAAACCTACGCCCTCTAGTTCTTGATTCCCCAACCCTGGGAAAAAGACCATGTGCATTCACCCTACCTGTGCCCCTCATGATTTTATACACCTCTATAAGACCGCCCCTTATTCTCTTACGCGCCAATGAGTGAAGTCTTACATTTATCACAAAATATTGTAATGATGTTGATTGGGTGGTAAATATGGGGCTGATCATGTGGAAAAATTCAACTCTTCTTCAAAGTAGTGCCTGGGACCTTTTACATCCCCTGAGACGTTCCCCCAACAATGAAATGCTCCCTCATTGCTGTGCTGGAGAGTCAGTCTATATGAACCAGCACCGTCAAGTAACATTATGGAACATATTCCTTTGCTCTCTTTCAAACACAATGGATTCATTCACATACTTAGAAACATAGAAGTGTTCTGGCACAGAAGGTGGCCATTTGGCCCATCAAGTCTATGCCAACTTGTAGTAAAACAGTCCCATCACTCAGCACGTCCCCATTTCCCTGTGAAACATATTCTCTCAAGTGCCTATCCAATGCCCCTTTGAAGGCACTGATTGATTTTGTTTCTGCCTCCGCTGCAGGCAGCGAATTTCAAAACTACTCCCTTCCCCTCATACCCCTCCTTTGCCTCCAAGCCCTTGAGCTACCTGTTAGTGGGAACAGCTTCTGTCTACATAACATATCTCAATATCTCCTCTCAATTTTATGTTTTCCAAGGAGAATAACCCCATTTTTTCCAGTCCAACCTCATGGCTGGCATCCTTCACCTCTGGAACTACTGTGCGTCCTCTTTAAGATCTTCACACCCTTCTCGATATTAGTAACCAGAAATGGACGTAATACTCCAATTGTGTCCTATACAGTATTGGATAATTGCCTGATGCAGTTTCTTTCTTCTGACTAAAAATGGGTTTAACAAAACTAAATTTTTATTATCAAGTCCTCCACAAATGAGTGACTCAATTTATTATCCCTGAATTCACTTTTGAATCGCATTGTGGCCAGTTTGTAAATAAACTGGAAAGGTCTTCAAATAAAAACATCAGTGAATTGCCAGTGTCCCTAAAAGATAGCATAATCTGAAGAGACTTCCCCGAGGGACAAAATCTTACAAAGTTGGCCATGACCAGTCCATTGGGTGAAACCAGACTGGGAAAGATTTGAATCTGAAAGCAGCATGAAAGATTATGAAAAATCCAAACATAGCTAATGTTGTTTAGTTAAGAAGGGCAGCAGGGATAAGTCAGGTAAGTACAGGCCAGTGAGCCTTATGTCAATGGTCGGGAAATTATTGGAGAAAACTGTAAGGGACGGGACTTATGTGAAAAGCAGGGCTGATCAGGGATAGTCAGCATGGCTATATGTGAGGGAAATCCTGTCTCACTACTTTAAGTTTTTTTGAGGAGTTAATGAAGAGGATTGTGAAAGGAGGGCAGTAGATGTTGTCCATATGACTTTACCATGGCTGGTCCAGAAGGTTAAGGCACTTGGGATCCAAGATGAGCTGGTTAATAGGATACAACATTGGCTTGATGATTGGAGGTAGTGGCAGAAGGTTGCTTTTCCGGTTCGGATTCTGTGACCAGTGGTGTACTGCAGGGATTGGTGCTGCAACCTTTGTTGTTTGTGATACACATTAATAACATGGATGTGAATGCAGAAGTTACAATTAGTAAGTCTGCAGATGACACAAAAGTTGGTGGTGTCGAGGACAGCGAGGAAGGTTGTCTAAGGCCACAGCAGGATATAGATCAGGTGGAACCTTGGGCGAAGCGTTGGCAGATTGAATTTAATTCTAAGAAATGTGAGGTCATTGCAATTTAGGGAGTGAAATAGGGGTAAGACATATAGAGTAAATGGTAGGGTGCAAAGGAATGCTGATGAACAGAGGGACCTAGGGTTCAAGTCCCTGAAATGGCAGTACAGGTAGGCAGGATCATGAAGAAAGCATATGGCATATTTGCCTTCGTAGGTCAGAACATAGAATATAAATGTTGGGATGGAGACACAAGAGACTACAGATGCTGGAATCTGGAGTAACACATAAAATGCTGGAGGAGCTCAGTGGGTCAGGCAGCATCTGTAGAGGGAAGTCATATTGCAATGTAAATGTTGGGATGTTATGTTACAACTTTACAAAAGACTGCACTTGGTGCAGTTTTGGTAGCGACCCAACTAAAGGATAGCTTTGCACTAGAGAGAGAGAGAGAAGATTAACCAAGAAGTTAACCAATTCAGGAGGATTTTACTTATGAGGAGAGGTTGGATAGGCTGGGCTTGTTTTCCCTGGAGTGAAAGAGGCCAAGGGGAGACCCAACAGAGATATATAAAATTATAAGAGGCAAAGATAGGGTAGATGGTCAGAATCTTTTTTCCATGGTGGGGGTATCAAAAACAAGAGGGCATAGGTTTAAGATAAGAGGTAGGAGGTTTAAGGGGGATTTGAGGGGAAAGTTTTTTTCTTACACAGAGAGCGGTAGATATCTGGTGCTCACAGCCAGAGGAGGTGGAGGAATCAGATCCGATCACTACAGTTAAGAGATATTTAGACAGGCACTAGAATATACAAGGCATAGAAGAATATGGGCCTAATGCAGGCATATGGGATTAAGTGTAGATAGGTAAAACAGTTGACGTGGACACTGTAGGCTGAAGGGCCTGTTTCTGTGCTGTACAACTCTATGACTCTATAACTGATCTTAGCTGACACCCTGCACATATAGTATGATGCACTTTCCCCTTCACGAAACAACCTGGAGAAACCAGTACATCTGAGGTAACTAACAGACTGACTCAACGCTTCACAGTTTAAACTTTTTCATGCATATTTGACAATGCTCTCAGTTAACCCTTCCAGGTCCAATACCAACCCAATAACACTAGTCCTTTCCAAATGAGCAACCTAACCTTGCCATCCTTGGTCCCTTCAGGTCCAGTTAGTAAACCAGCTGCTTTGTCTAGATTTGAACCAGACAGCATGAAATAGTCCAAAGCTTGGCCACTGACTGCGCTGAATTGGACAATCACAGCAAGGATTTAACACTAACTGACCCCTCCTCCCCATCAACTTGACTGCAACTCTGCATTTGCAAAAAGAATATCAAACCCTACTTCTGCTGTTCCTGGTTACTATCCAGTGACACAATGGGGAGGACATCCATGCAGTAGAAGAATCCCTACCAGCCCTGCAACTGCAGTGAGAAGCAGATCATTTCATGTCTTTATGTTTGGCCACTACCTGAACAAGGTGTTAAGTGAGAGAACTTAAGAGTGTTGGAAATGCTTATGACAGGAAAGAATAATGACTTCAGTGGAAGGAAATAAAAACTTGCCTTTGACCCATATCCCTTGATAATAATAACAAAAATATCCCTGCAGCTCCTCAGGATCAAGATTGAATTGTTTTCAATGAATTGCCCTGGGTTCTGAGGCGATGAGCCCTATGTGGGCTCTGCCACAGGTGCAGCTTAATGGGCGCTTGGGAGAATTCCTTCTACTGTTTTCACTAGGCCTCGAAGTGCTCCTGTCAAGGGGACTCCAAGTTGATAACATCTTCCTGGAGGTACGTACCCCAGTTTGAACAGGCTTTGGGTAGCAGTTCCCCGGAGTTACTGAGGATGCTTTGCCCCTTCACAAATACCCCTACATTAAAACGTAAGAAACAGGAACAAGAGTTGACCGTAGAGCCCCTCGAGCCTGCCCTGCTATTCAATATGATCATGGTTAAACTCCCACAGCAACTCTCTTTCATAGAAAATAGAGCAGTACAGCACAGCAACAGGCCCTTCAGCCCACCATGTCTGCACCGACCGCGATGCCAATCCAAACTAATCCTATCTGCCTGCACACGGTCCATATCCCTCTATTCCCTGCCTGTTCACATGTCTGTCAGAATGCTTCTTAAACATTGCTGTTGTATCTGCTTCTACCAGTTCCCCTGGCAGTGCGTTCCAGCCACCTACCACACTGTTTTGTAAAGAAAAAGTCTCGTAAGTTTTCCCCCACTCACCTTGAACCTATTCCCCCTAGTATTTGACATTTCCACCCTGGGATGAAGACTCTGCCTATCTATGCCTCTTAAGTTTATATACTTCCATCAGGTTGTCCCTCAGCCTCCAGTGCTCCACAGAAAAAAATCCAAGTCTTCCAACCTCTCCTGATAGCTAATACTCTCTAATCCAGGCAATATGCTGGTGAACCTCTTCTGCACCCTCTCCAAAGCGTCAACATCCTTCCTCTGATGTGGTGACCAGACTACACATTATATACTCCAAGTGTAGCCTAACCAGAGTCTTATACCTTTATTCCTTTTTAAGAAAAATAAGAAATAGGAGCAGAAGTATGCCAGTCAGCCCCTTGAGCCTCCCCACCCTACAAGACCAAAGCTGATTTATCACGTCCCATAATTCAGAAATGCATCAATCTCTATTTTGAATGACTGAGACTCCATGGTCCCATAGGGCGGAGAATTGCAAAGATTCGATAGCCTCTGAGCAAAAAAATTCCAGTTCTAAATGGCCTATCCCTTATTTTGAAATCCCTTATTTCTACAAGGGAAAATATTCACCCTATCAAGCCATCCAGGTATTTTGTACATAAGACCATAAGATAACAGGAACGGAATTAGGCCATTTGGCCCATCACGTATGCTCCGCCATTCAATTATGGCTGATTTTTTATTTCAATCCCATTCTCCCGTCATCTCCTCGTAACCCTTAACCCCCCCCCCCCGTTACCAATCAAGAACCTCATCAATCTCTGCCTTAAATATACACAATGACTCCACAGCCCTCCGAGGCAACGAATTCTACAGATTCACCACCCTCTGGCTGGAGAAATTCACCATCCTCTCAGTTTTAAAGGGACGTCCCTTTATTCTGAGGCTCCTCGGATCCTAGACTCACCTACTAATGGAAACATCCTCTCCACATTCACTCTATCCAGGCCTTTCAGTATTTGGTAGGTTCCAATGAGATCCCCCCTCATTCTTCTGAAGTCCATCGAGTACAGGCCCAGAGACATCACAAGGTCACATTTCTGCCTTCTGAACCCTCGAGAATAGTGGCCTAACTTACTCTTTCTCTCAAGTGACAGATCTGCAATCCCATGAACTAGTTTAGTAAACATTTGCTGCATCTTCTTTATGGGCAAGTACATCCATCTTTAGGCAAAGAGGTCAAAACTGTGGGTAAAAGCCCAGGTGTGGTCTTACCAACGGCCCTACGGAATTGCATCCCTAATCTCATCTGCTTGTAACAAGGACCAGCATGTCATTTGGCTTCCTGCCCCTGCATGTAAGCTTTATGTACAAGGACACCCAGGTGATCAAAAATTTCTGGTGGTTTTTTCCCCCCAGTCGAAGTGGATAAACTCACATTTTTTCCATATTATACTCCATCTGCCATGTTGTTCTTCACTCAAGCTTCTTTGCATCTCCATCACTACCCACATTCCTACTTTCCTTCAGGCCATCAGCAAACCAGATGTTACATCTGGTCCCCTCAGCCAAATTTTTGATAATAGATTGTGAATAGCTGGGCACCAATCCCCTGCAGTGCCTAACTAGTCACAGCCCGCCAACCTTGGAAGGATCTATTTATTCCTATTCTCTGTTTTCTAATTGTTAACCAATTCTCACTCCACGCTGATGTATTGCCCCAGGTTATAGGGGTTCACCAGCCTTTGAATTGGACCTTATCAAGAGCATCCTGAAACTCCAAATAAACCACATCCACTAGACCCACATCCTTTCATTCAAAGGTAATTGCCCATTTAATTCCAACTGTGAGGCCGAGCTGTGCATAAATGTTCACACTGCCAAGTTTCCAGTGTCATACGTTGCAAGTCTCCAGTCAGCTGTGAGATGCTCCGCAGTGGGGAGGTGGAGCTGCAGCTTTGCCGCGAACCTTCGGGTGGCGCGGCAGCGGGAGGTCGGTTCGCTGCCAGCCGCGGGTGGGCGCGTCATGTGCTCCCGCAACGCGCATGCGCACCGGTGGAGACCGGGAATGGTCGCCGGGAGTTGTAGTCTTTTAACTTCCCGCCCGTTTGTGGGAGGGGGGGGTTGGAAGCCGAAGCGAGAGCTTGCAGCGTCGTGAAATGCGTTCGACGCAAGGGCGGCGAGCTCATCGATGAAGAGAAGACGACGGGTAACGTCTGATAAAAGGCGGCGGAGAGGCCCGAGCGGCGGGGAAACCGACCGGACGGAGAAGGCGGGTTGCGCTAGCGACGCGATTGCGTCACGGGGGTCTAGCAGGACGGGCCGAGCGGCGCCGCGACGCGATTACGTCACGGGGGTCTAGCAGGACGGGCCGAGCGGCGCCGTGACGTCACGGCGGCTGGGCCGGCTGGCGAGAGGAAGCTGCAGATTAATGAATCGGGTCGGTGGCATCGTTCAGGTGGGCACCGTGTCTGCATTGGGTCGGGAAGGTGGAGGGGGGGGCATGCAAATGCAGTCTTCTTTGGTTTGCATGTTGGAGAGATGCAAGGCAGCAATGTATTTGCAGCGAAGCAATGACTGAGCTTGTATTTATATGTATTTCCCCCCCTGTTTTTTTCCCCCTGTCTCTCTCTTCCTGTTCTGCGGGGCTTGTATCACGTTAATGCAGGGTCAAGCAGAGACTGCAAGCTCGGGCCTGATCGGTCATCTCACCTGCATGTAGGGGGATGAGGATGACATAGCGCTTTATTCTTTGAATTCTCAGTGTGTGGTGTCTGTGTAAGAGGGAGACAGGTGTGTGGTTATCCCCCTGCCAGCGTTGTTTTGTTTTGTAGAAGGCTGGACTGCGAATGCAAGACGAGATACTGGTGCAGGTGCGATGCACAGGCAATGCTGATAACAGACGAGTTGTCCCTCAAAGCGTTGTGCAAAGCGGGCGTGCTGATGACTAAATGTTCATTTAATCGTAATTTTTTTTTCAAATTATGAAACCTTTTTCTTTAAGAATGGCTCGTTTCGCTCATTGTGCAGGAATGAATGCAATTTGGTCCTCTACTGTGGAGAGGCTTCAAGATGTCAATAATAAATGCCAGCGTAATGTTGATTTGCTCTTAGTATTTTTTTTGGATCCCCTGTATCATAGTTCATTCCCTACTACTTGACGCAAAAGGGATTTCTGTCCAGGATTCTTGCTCCTGAATCTTATTTAGTGATACTTGAAGAGCATTGGGGTTGTGCATAACGTAAAGGTTGCAACCCCCCCCCCCCCCCCACTTCCCCATCCTCCACTGCGTTTGAATTATCTACCAATATTAAAGCAAAATACTGCAGATGGTGCATATATGGAAATATTCAGCAGGGGTAGGTGGGTGAGTGTCTGTGGAGAGAGAGAGATACTGGATTAATGTTTTGGGTCAATGACCTTTCATTTCTCACAAGACGCAGTTCTGATCAAAGGTCAAAACTAAAATACTGTGGATGTAGAAAATCTGAAATAAAAACAGAAAACACATTTTATATAATCAGCAAGTCTGCAGTTCTGCTAAAGAATCGGTGACCTGAAAAATTAATGCTTTTCTCTCTACGTATGCTGACTACTTCCAACAATTTTACTTCCAATAATTGAGGAATGACCACTTGGCCAAGGTCCAAGGGGCTATCAGTGATGGTGAAGTCCAAATCCAGTATAATCTTTGTAGGGAGGAGAAAGAAAAGCGAAGGGGAGACAACAGGTTAGCAAAATTACCACAGAAATGTGAAGAGCAGTATATTGTGTTGTAATGTTTAAACTTGCACTGGTTGACTGGAATTTGGGTTCAAGCTCTGTCTTCATTGATTAGGTTTAAAGTCTTTTCTCTTGAACTGTGAATTATGTATCCTTAACATGGTGGTCAAGTGCCCACACAACAATACAGTTGCCAGCCTCACTTGGTAATTGGTTTATTATTGTCACATATACCGAGATACAGTGAAAAACTTTGTTTTGCATGCCATCCATAGAGAGTAAGTACATCGAGGTAGTACAAAGGGAAAAGCAATAACAGAATGCAGAATATAGTGTTACAGAGAAAGAGCAGTGCAGGTGGTACAGACATAAGGTGCAAGGGCCATGACAAGGTCAAGAGTTTGTGAGATCAAGAGTTCATCTTTATAAGAGTGTTAGTAATTCTTAGTCCGAGAATTTAGATTTAAAAGAATAGGATGATTTTAGATATAATGAATAGATCTGCTGAGAACCACTTGCAGAGTCACCATGCTCCAGCACCACTTGAATAGATGCTAATAATTGGTGTGGGTGATTGGTGCAGAACATGATGCTTGTTAGAAAACTTCACTGTTGATCTAATCCATGTTGTGCCCATCTTTGTGCGCTTTTGATCAAAAATGGGATTTTTTTTGTTGTTTGTTTGCTATTTGCATCTCTGAACATGTTGCTATCGTGCAATTTCATGGTTGCTAATCGCCCTTTGATCTCCTGCCGGTGACCATTCCTGCAAGTCATGAAGAATGTCAGCAAGATTCCTTACCAGGAGGATCACAAAGTCTAGTTTTGTCTTCTCTTGCCATCCTCCTATGTATTTCTTTCAGGAAAGGTAGAAACAGGTTAATGGAAGAGATAGAATGTAATAATGCAATATTGTCAGGTGTTGGGTTAAACAAAATTATACATTATAGAAGGAAGTGAAAGATTCAAAGTTTTTAGATTTTGAGAAAGAATGTTTTAAGTTGCAGTGTCCCAGCTATGTTGAAGGGCACTATTAGAATTTTTCGTGTGTTTTGACTCCTGCATTTATCAGAACTGTGTTCTTATTGACAATTGTTTCAGCCAATTGACAGCTGAATCAGGACTCATAGCAAACAGTTGATTGTACTGCAATTAAAGCCAATTTACTCAGGAGTCTTTAAAAACTGAAGGAAACAGACTGAAGACAAGACAGAAACAACAGCACTCTCTGTCAGTAAAAGTAGCCTGACTTCTGCAGAAAATGCAGTGAGTGGAGGATAATTACATACTGTTTATTTTACGTAAAATCATCTACATTCTAGGTTGTCACTTGGCTCGGTTAATGGGGGAAATATATAATCATCTGTCCTCTGGCGAGGAATAACATTGACACCAAATGCAGCTAAATTAAAATGAACAAGAAAGGGTATTCTGAGTTGTCGTCTTCCATTTATTTTTTTACCATTTATCCATTTTGTTTTCAGGGATAGCCCTCTGTCCAACATCCTTAACAAACCACTGTATTATCCTTAGCTAAATAGATACAGATTTCACCTTTTCATCCCTAAGTCAGAAGTTTATGTGTTCAAGTCCTATTCCAGAAGGCTTGGAGCAAAAATGTGGGCAAGTATCACGTGAGGGGCAGCTGCACTGTCGAGGTGCTGTCTTTCTGATGAGAATTTAAAGCAAGGTCCTGTCCTACATGTAAAAGATTGTCTGGCATATTTTGAACAAGAACTGGGAATATTCTCTCTTGTCCTTGCAGTATTTACCTTTCAAGCAGCAGATGAACGGGTTTTTATATGATTGCTATTTGTGGGGCCTTGCTGTGAGGAATTGACTGATGTATATCCAAACTTCTCTACGTTGGTTGTAAACAAGATCATGGCTCCAGAGGTTATGAGCAACGCCATGTAAATGTCCGTTTTTCCCATTTATTTTGTAATTGACAACTTTCCATGTGAGAAGCTGTGTGTACAAGTTTTCACAAAGACTTGTTAATAATCTTCCCTTAAAATACTTATAAGGAAAAGTTGGACAAACTTGGGTTGTTCTCCCTAGAGCGTTGTAGGCAGAGGGGAGACCTGATAGATTTTTTAAATTATGAGAGGCATAGGTAGGGTAGGCAGTCAGAATATTTTCCAAAGGTAGAAATGTCAAACACTGGGGGACATGCTTTAACCTTCAAAGGGAGGAAGTTTAAAGATGCTGTGAGGGGCAAGTTTTTTATGCAGAGAGTGGTAGGTGCCTGGAATGGGTTACCAGGGGTAGTAGTGGAAGCAGGCAGTTTCGCAGAGTTTAAGAGGCTTTCAGATAGACACATGAATATGAAGGGAATGGGGAGATATGGATGATGCACAGGAGAAGGACATTTAGTATAAATTGGCATCAAAATCAGCACAACATCATGAGCCGAATGGCCTGTCCCATACTTTTCTGTTCTATGTACTTAATTTTCCATTGTTTGCTCTAACTCCGTTGACATTGCATCAACTATTCTGATGCATTTTTATTTTTGTCTCGGAATCAAGAATGCATCTGTAGTTTTTAATTCATTTTCCAGGGTGCAGTTGTCACTGGAAGCATTTCTTGCCCGTCTGTAATTGCCATTGAGAAGGTGGTGGTGAGCTGCTGCTGCCTTGACCTGCTGCAGTCCCTTTGGTGAAAGTGCTCCCGCGATGCTGTCGGTTTGGGGAGTTCCAGGATTTAGACCCAGTGACAATGAAGGAACGGCAATGTATTTCTCATTCGGGATGGTTTGTGACTTTGAGGGAAGCATGCAAGTAGTGGTTTTCCAGTTTGCGTCCTGCCCTCATCCTTGTACGTAATGCAGGTTATGGGTCTGGAGAGTGGATTATGTAATCTAGAGCTTGCTTAGAGCTTGTTTTATTGGTATTTTTAAAATCTGCTTTACCAAAGTGTACCACTTCTGCAAATTATGTGTATTTAGCCATCAAAAGCAGTGTTCATCGTTCAGGGGGATAATCATAAGATACTTGTATTCACAGGACTTAGTAAGTATTCTTTTGAACCAGTGATGCTCAGTGACCTTCAGACTATCTTTATTTGTTCTCATAAGGGGTTATTTACTAGTCAGCATTCTGTATCTTGCAGAGTTTAAAGATGAGGTATCTTTTGTTTTTTTGATCTTTGCAGGCTACATGCTGCTAGCATAAGTACTGGGTACTGCTTGACAAATCCGAGCAGCCTATCCTCAATCACTTCCAGTGAGACAATTTAATTGATGTTTTATTTTGCACAAGCAGTCAGTGTTATGAGTGTCATCCTGTTGTTAAATAGCATGTTGTGAAGGCTTCCATTGTATTTAAATCATATTTAGCAAATACCCTGTGAGAGGTGGAAAGAGATGTGCTTCATTTTCTGAGGGTGAGTGGTTCCCAATCAAGTTCCCAAATCAGAGTTTTCTGGCAGGCGTTCCGGCATTTCTTGTCAGGACATCCCCACTGTTGCCCCGTGAGCAAGCAATGTGCTTGTGCTTTTGTGAAAGACGGAAAACACTCAATCACGTCGGTCAACATCTGTGGAGCAAACAGATGAGTGAATAGGAATGGAAGAATTGAAGCAGGATTTGGCCGTCAAGCTCCTTGAGCCTGTTCCACTGTTCAGTGAGGTCAGGGCTGATCCTGTGCCTTGTGCCATGAAGTTCATAGCCAAAACTCATTGTCAGAAGCAGGAGAAATTACATATGAACAGTAAGCAATTTTTAGAGAGGAACATAGCAAGGAGGGGCATGGGAAAGGAGGAGGAGTAACATGGGTATACTAAACATGAAATGGAAGAAAAAAATGGAATGCCCTATAAAATGTTTAGATGGAAAACGGGAAATAATTCAGTGGCTGAAGGAATATTTACACTGGATAATTAAAAAAAATTATGGATGGATTTAAAATATGAACCAAACCTGTTCATGCATCCAATTTCCAACAGGTACCTTGGTTTCCAAACTGGATGGAGATCCTGCAATTTTTTTCTCCCTCCATAGCCAAAACAAGATCGGCTAATTCAGTGAAGCTCAGTAACTGGATAAATAATAGCTAGAATTACATGGAACCCACTGTGCTGAAATAGACTGTTGGGCCCAAATGGATCATCCTGAAGTTTATTCTCCTCACAAGTCTCCTTCCACTCTAGTTATCTCATGCTGCACTTTCCCCACATCACTGTAATCCCCTCTCTCTCAAATATGATTATTTTGTAAGCCTCTCTAAACAGTTGCATTCTGAGTATTCTGTTCTATAGAGAATATCTGAATTAACCCAGTAAGTGTATGATTATCTCAGGTTCATAACGTAAAGAATAACGTATCTTGTTACTGATGTAACATTAATAATTTCCAACTGATGTTCATGGAATAGATGAAACAAAATGGACTTTCTGACTCCCCAAGTTCTGTCTATTGCTTGAGGTGCAAGTCAAGGTTATGAGTGTAGATTAAACAACACTAAAGAAGCTCAAGGCTACCCATGATAAAACAGCTGTCATGATTGGAACCCCAGCATGGCCTTAATACTATTCAGAAGCCTGCAAAGGTTTGGGACTGTCACTGCAACAAGAATCTACTCCCAAGTCGTACACTGTCCCAACTAGTGATAGTCCAGTGTGGAGACAAGAGAGACTGCAGATGCTGGAAATCTGGAACAACAAACACAAAATGCTGGAGGAACTTAGTGGGCCAGGCAGCATCAATGGAGGGAAATGAACAGTCGATGTTTCGGGTCAAGATCCACATTGAAAAGCAAGAAACTGCAAGTGCTAGAGATGCTCAGCGCATCAGTCAGCACGTGTAGAGGGAGAAACAGATTTCAGAATCAGGTTTATTATCACTGACATATGTCATGAAATTTGTTGTTTTGCACCAGCAGTACAGTGCAAGACATAAAAATGACTATAAGTTACAAAAATAAATAAATAGTGCAAAAGAGGAATAACGAGTTAGTGTTCAAGGGTTCATGGACCGTTCAGAAATCTGATGGTGGAGGGGAAGAAGCTGCTCCTAAAACATTGAGTGTGGTTCTTCAGGCCCCTGTACCTGCTCCCTAATGGCAGTAACGCAAAGAGGGCATGTCCCAGATGGTGAGGGTCCTTAACGATGGCTGTCGCCTTCTTGAGGCACCACCTTTTGAAGATGTCCTCAATGGCGGGGAGGGTTGTGCCCGTGATGGAACTGGCTGATTCTACAACCATCTGCAGCTTCTTTCAATCCTGCACATTCAATCCGTACCAGGCAGTGATGCAACCAGTCAAAATGCTCTCCACTGCACATCTGTAGAAATCTGCTAGAGTCTTTGGTGATGTACCGAATCTCCTCAAACTCCTAATGGAGTAGAGCCACTGGTGTGCCTTCTTCATGATTGCATCAATGTGTTGGGCCCAGGATATATCCTCTGAGATGTTAATGCCCAGGAACTTGAAGCTGCTCACCCTTGCCAACGTTGACCCCTCAATGAGGACTGGTGTGTGTTCTCCCGACTTCCCCTTCCTGATGACCACAATCAGTTCCTTGCTGACGTTGACGGTGAGGTTGTTGTTGCAACGCCACTCAACCAGCTGATCTATCTTGCTCCTGTATGCTTCCTCATCGCCATCTGAGATCCTACCAACAATAGTGTGTCATCGGCGAATTTATAGATGGTGTTTGAGCTGTGCCAAACTACACAGTCATGAATGTAGAGAGAGTAGAGGAGTGGGCTAAGGAAGCATCCTTGAAGTGCACCTGGAGATGTTACTACCAATCTACACTGACTGTGGTCTTCCGATGAGGAAGTCGAGAATCCAGTTGCAGAGGGAGGTACAGAGGCCCAGATCTTGAAGCTTGTGTTGATTAGTACTGAGGGGATGATGGTGTTGAATCTAAGCTGTAGTCGATAAACAGAAGCCTGACGTATGTTTTGCTGTTGTCTAGGTGGTCCAAAGCCTAGTGGAGAGCCAGTGAGATTGCGTTCGCTGTAGACCTGTTGCGGCGGTGGGCAAATTGCAGCGGGTCCAGGTCCTTGCTCAGGCAGAAGTTAATTCTAGCCCTGACCAACCTCTCAAAGCACTTCATCACAGTAGATGTGAGTGCTACCGGACGATAGGCATTCAGGGAGCTCACCCTGCTCTTCTTGGGCATCGGTATGATTGATGCCCTTTTGAAGCAGGTGGGAACCTCCGACCACAGCAGTGAGAGGTTGAAGATGCCCTTGAACACTCCAGCCAGTTGGTCAGCACAGATTTTCAGTACCCTGCCAGATACACTGTCGGGGCCTGATGCCTTGCGAGGGTTCACCCTCTTGAAGGACGTTCTGACGTCGGCCTCTGGGACAGAGATCACAAGGTTGCCAGATGCTGTGGGGATTCGCACAGGTGTAGTGTTATTCTTCCTTTTAAAGTGTGCATAAAAACATATGTGTAGACAGTCATATGTAGATTTAATGTTTCAGGTCAGTGACCCTTCAGAACAGAAAGGGAGACAGTCATGTGTAAATTCAACCCAGTAAATATTGGCCATTGGTTATGGAAATGGAACCATTGCCTATAATGCTGCTGACTTGCTAAGCATTCCAGTGGTTTCTGTTTTAACACTGTACATCCAACAATCGGTTCACACCTCAGGAACAGAAATGAGAAAGTGGTTGGTGTAAATCAATATGTACAAACAGAGTTTATTTTTTCCAAACCAATTAAAAATAAATAGTGGGTCTTTTTATGATGTGGACTAGGTCTTCGAAAAGTAGTCCAAAATCAAAATACTGCAGATGCTGGAAAACTGAAATATAAACTGGAAATGCTCAGCAGGTCAGGCAGCATCTTTTGAGAGAGAAACAGAATTAACACTTCAGGCCTTGACCTCGCGTCGGAACTGGTCGAAGTGAAAAATGGAATGGATTTTATGTTGCAGAGAACTGGTGAGGGACAGAGGACAAAGGGGGTGATTTACAGGGTGGAGATCAGCAGATGTTGAATGTTACCATTGGAAATAGTAGTCAAGCTATATTTGAAGGACAATAGGAAATGAGTGCCATTTGAAATACCCTTGCTATTTCACTGTAGCCCTGCAAACTGTTCCTCTTCAATTCCCTGTAGAAAGCACTATTGAATCTGCTCCCTCTTCCCTTTCAAGGTACATTCCAGATTTCAACAACAACTTGAATTTATAGAAAAAATTCCTCCTATCTGTTTTTCCCACCAGTTTCTTTGGCTCTGTGTACTCTGGTTACCAATCTCAATTAAATATTGTGTTGAATCTTCTCTGATGTAAAAAAAGAAACAAAATCCCTTTTCTTTAAACTGAAAGTCATGGCCACAGGTTTAGAGCAGTAACTGATGACTGAGTAATTAATACTACAAAGCACTAATGAAGTGGCCATTTAATGCAAATAACTTGCATAGTCCAATAGTTGCTATCATTTTAAAAAAAATGTAACCAGCACACTGGGATGTGGGGGGGAAAAAAACAGTATACATCCCAATTTCACTCCACATTTGGAGTCCCCTTCCTTAGATAAAATCTGTAACACTGAAACAGACTGTGATGTTTATAATCTGCCTTAGCCTCCTCCCATTCCAGTTACCACTTTGTATCTTGCCCTTCCTTACCCTCCTCCCTTCCCCCTCAGCTGTGCATCAAGCTTCCCTGTCAACCCATCAGCCCGATCTGCATCAGCCACCCTGTAAAGTAGCATGTTCCATTTCTTACCACTGTGGAAAGAAATTTCTCCTAAATTCTTTACTTGGTCCGTTTCTTTATAATTCATGCAGGTATGGATGTGGCTGACAAGCCCAGTAGTTAATGTTCAACCTTAATTGCCCTTAGGAGGGTGATGGTCAGCTTGCTTCATAACCTCTGCAATCATTATGGTAAAAGTGTTTTTTTTAGTAAGGAGGCTTCAGGATTTTATCCCAGCGATGAAGGAAAAACAATGTTAGGAGATTGTGACTTGGAATCTGCGGGTAGAGGTGCTCCCGTCAATATGCTGCCCTTGTCCTTCTAGGTCACAAGTTTGAAAGGAACTGTCAATGAATGGCAAATTGTTGCATTGCATTTTGTCGATGGTGTTCACCGCAACCATAGTGCATAACTGGTGGGAGGAGTGGCTGTTCAGATTGGAGGTGAAGTGATCTGTTTTGACCTGGATGGAGCTGAGCTTCATGGGTGTTGATTGAGCTGTTAGTGACAAATTGGTATATGTATCTTATTTTCCAAAAGGGAGACAGGAAACTTCAGGCTATTTAGCTTAATGTCTGACAAGGGAAAATGTTAAAAGCTATCATTAAAGACAATATAGCAGGGTACTTGAAAAACATTCAAAATAATCAGGCAGAGTTGACATGGATTTGTGAGAAGGAAAACGCATGAAATGACGAATTTCATGGAGTTCTGTGAAGAGATATCTTGTGCTGTGGATAAAGAGGAACTGGTGGATGGATGTACCATACCTAAATTTTAAGAAGGCATTTGATAAGACACTTCATCAAAAGTTGTTGCGGAAAATAACCTTTACTCAACTGACAAGTGAAATGAGCTTGTTTCATGGGGAAAGGTTGGGCAGAATAGGCTTGTATCCACAGAGTTTAGGTGACTTGATTGAAACATATAAGATTCTGAGGGGTTTTGACAGGGTGGACGTAGAGAGGATATTTCCTCTAGTGTGAGAATATAGAACGTGGGGTCACTGTTTAAAATTAAGGGGACATCCATTTAAGAGAGGTGAGGCATTTTTATTCTCTCAGTGTCGTGAGTCTTTGAAACTATTGAGAGCTGAAGCAAAAGTATTTGAATATTTTTACGGAAATGATAGATTGACTCATGATAAGAAAAGGGATGAAAGGTTACTAGGGATAGGATCGAATATGGAGTTCAGGTTACAGTTGGTTTAGTGGCGCAAACTCAAGGGGCTTACTCCTGCTCCTAATTCATATGTTTATTCGGTGACACAAGAGATGGTAGATGCTGTAATCTGGAGCAAAAAACAAACTGCTAGAGGAACTCAGCGGGTCGAGCATATACGTTTATATGTCCACTTCACCTGCGTTCACTTGTAGCCTCTCTACATTAACCCCTTCCTGATTTAAAAGTTCGCATTTTTTTTACAGCATGGTAACAGGCCCTTCCAGCCCAACGAGTCTGCGCCGCCCATTTTAAACCCAAATTAACCCACCCGTACGTCTTTGCAATGTGGGAGGAAACCCACGCAGACACGGGAGAACGTACAAACTCCTTACAGACAGCGACGGGAATCAAACCCCGATCGCTGGTGCTGTAACAGCGTCGAGCTAACCGCTACGCTACCGTGCCGCCTACTCTATACAAGGCATCTTTGTCGTTCTATTTTAGAAATGATCTCTTTTGATGATTATTTCACTGGTATTTTGTTGTCTCATCAAAGTGTAACATTTAGATGTTGAAATACAAATTGTACAAGAATATTCCTGAAAGAGTAATGATGTCTTTTTTTTAACTGAATCGTGTGAGGGTCTACTTATGGTTCATTGTGTTAACCTGTATACTAATGATCTTTCAAATTGCCCCCTTGTGTGTAATGGGAGTAATTTAAGTTGACAGTTTTTAGCTAGTTTCAAACAAGACCAAATGCATTTGTTAGTTGTTTACCTGCATACTATATTAGCCTACTCTGCATGCTTTCTTTTACTTCATTTTCAAGCTATAATAGTGATAAATTGTTTCAAAATACTGCTTCACAAATGGGCTTTTATTTCACTGGCATGTTCTGTTATTTATTGTCCAACGCTCAGCTCTCCATTTTTGAAAGATCACTCCTGGCGTTAACAATAAGTGCACTGTCAAAAGGTTGACTTAAAACAATGTTTAAATGCCAAAATTGTTTGTAATATTCTTTGAATCCAGTATATTACAGAACTAATGAGTATGTGCCTTGTCTCTGTGCTCTTGTTTGCAGGACCTGGGGCTCTTAGCAATGCTGATTTATAACCAGATGCTCTATAATACAACAATCTAAATCGAGGCTTGCTGGTTTCGTTCCTATGCAGCAAGAAGATCGTGGTTATGTGTATGTTCTGTGAGACAAGCAGACAGACTAAATGTTTCCTGGCTGCCAATACAGTGCTTGGGAGCCAAAATGCCATCTTTGCCTGTCAATTAGGCCACAGCTGCTTTTTTTCCACTTAAAAGATTACTAACACTGCATGGTGTGGGTGCCCGTGCAAAAGTCAAGGGCTGACAACGTTGCCTTGCTACACCGATCTAACACGAATCTTGTGAACATGTTCATTGAATGGTTAATAGACTGGGACCTGACACTGGACCGAATCAAAGGCTTGGTCCTGGCGAGCTTGCAAGCAGTGAGAGAGTGTGACGTAACAGCCGTGACCACCTTTGCCTGCATCTTAGGGCTTTTTGTGTGGTACTGCTACCACATAGGCAGTGAGCAGCCCCGCAGCCACACACCAGTGAATGCCATAATGCAGAGTGCTGACATAAACGGATTGCAAAATGGTTACACATGCTGCCAATCTGCTGATTGCATAAGGTGCACCCATAACGAGGGACGCAATCAGAAACTTTATCACAATCTGCAGGAATACGCCAAGCATTACTCGTGGTCAGGAATGGGACGGATCCATAAAGGAATCCGGGAGCAGAGCCGATATTTGAACACCAGACCTTCCATTCAGAAACCAGAAGTTTTCTTCCTGCCTGACTTGCCTACAACTCCGTATTTTTCACGAGACGCCCAGAAGCATGACGTAGAGTTGCTGGAGCGGAACTACCAAGCCATCCTGGCCGAATTTGAATTGATTTTCAAAGCATTCTCAAACTGCAACCTTCCACAGGGCTGGAAGGTTAATACCACCCCCAGAGGCGACTGGTTCACCTTCTATCTGGTTAACCAGGGCATCTGCCTTCCCAGTAATTGCAGAAGGTGCCCTCGGACGTACCGCTTACTAGGCAGTCTTCGCACTTTCATCAGTAACAATGTCTTTGGGAATGCCTGTTTCTCTGTATTGAGTCCAGAAACACTCATCACCGAACACTACGGACCCACAAACGTGCGGATCCGCTGCCACTTAGGTATGTGAGTACTTGATTTTTAACGTAATAGTTGCTTTGTGTGGTGGGAAGTACCGTGCCTGGTGTGGCTTTTCTTTTCTCTTCAGCACCTTTTTCAGTATCAAATGGGATGTCATGATAATGAAGACATAAGAGACTGCAGATGCTGGAATCTGGAGCAAAAAACAAATTGCTGGAGGGACTTAGTGGGTCAGGCAGCATTTGTAGAGAGAAGTGGGTGGTTGACATTTTGGGTCAAGATCTTCATCTGGATTGAAAGATAGAGGGTCTCTTAAAATAGAGGGTCCCAGATGAAGGGTCTCTTAAAATGTCAACACTCTCTCTGATCACTTTGCACTAAGATGGACTTTGTCGTCTTTTTAGAAACAGAAAAACTACGGCACAATTCAGGCCCTTCGGTCCTTGAGGTGTTGTTCTAATTGTATTTTTTTTCTTGTAAAAATTGTGTATAATTTATGTTTAATTTATGTTTTTTTTTCTTGTGAATGCTGCTTATGTGATGCTTTGTGCCTGTGATGCTGCTGCAAGTTTTTCATTGCACCCGTGCATACGGGTGCTTGTGCATGTGACAATAAATTTGACTTTGACTATTTCCATCCATAGATGCTGCCTGACCCGCCGAGTTTCTCCAGCATCTTGTGTTTGGTGTCATGATAATAATCCAACCTTGGGCAGCATTGATTTGAGTAATTTATTGCAATCACGTGCAGACCAACATTAAATTGGGCCATTCCTGTGTTCTCTTTATTTTGTATTTCATCTTCATTAAGGTGAGGGATGCTGGTTTTTTGTAACTTCAAGCATCAAGTCACTTTGCAGTCAGGTATTACTGTGATATGCAGAGTAAAACTGTCTCTTCTCCAGCAATATCCCCCAATCACAAGTGCATTTAGCATTTGTAACATGGAAACAAACACTTTGGGCCAACCTGTCAATCCAAATGATTATTTCCTCAATGAGCAGTATTCCTGATGCCACGTGTTCCCATATCCCTTTACACAAGTTGCTGAAAATGGATGTAATGTGTTTATATATTGAAGGGATGTGGGCTTTACAAGCTGAGCTAGCATTTAATTGCTCATCCGTAGTTGCCCTTGAGAAGGTGGTGGTGGACTGCCTTCTTGAACTGTTGCAGTCCTTGAGGTGTTGGTCCACTCACAATGCAGTTAGGGAGAGAGTTCCAGGATTTTGACCCAGCAATGGTGAAGGGACAGCGATATATTTCCAAATTGGGATGGTGTGTGGCTTGGAGGGCAACCTTCAGGTGATGGGTGTTCCCATGCTTTTGCTGCCCTTGTTCTAGCTTGTTCAGGTTGTGGGTTTGGAAGGTGCTGTCTAAGGAGTCTTAGTGAGTTGCTGCAGGGCGTTTTGTAGATGGTACAAACTTCTGTGCCTTAAGAACACTTCTGTTGCAATTCCTGATGCTGTAGACCACAACCTCACAATCTTCTGAGTTTAAAAAAAATTAAATCCCTCCTCTGCTTGCACCTCTTGCATTTGATCTTGCATCTGTCCCCCTACCACTGCAAGTAATCTGTTTGAACCAACTTTGTCCCAGGACATTACAGGATAGTAACAAGGGTCATGGAAATAGGATAACTTTGAACATGACTGTTTGCCTGTATGATGGCTAAATGTTGCAAAGAATTGGTTGGGCCAAATGGCCTGATTCATTATTATAATTATGGTTTTTTTGTAAGTACCACAGTCATGAGCACTTCCTTATACATCTATGTGCTACTTTTCCATTTGAATCATGCTGCCATTGCGATTGAGATTATTTGCGTACCTGTATGTCCTTAGTGAAGTTTCCCAAAAAGTTATTTTTTACTTATGGTTTTTAGGGGCTGCCAACAGCCAAGTGCCCTGCTTTGAGGCTTCCACTTAAACTGCACTGAATTAACTGTGAAGATGACAATTGTCTGGTGCTAACAGTCGTTCCAATATTCCCTCCATATTTTCATTTGGGTTCCTGTCCTGCATTTGATGTTTACCCCATAGCGACATCGTAGAACTCATTTGGGGAAAGGTTAATCCTCGAGTACACCAAAGCTTCAGTACCATTATAACTAGTTATCATTTTGCAGTGAATATTTTGACTGTTTTGGATGAGCAGTGTTCTAAAGGCTCTAATGGCCAGTTTTTTTTTGTGTGTAGTAGCAGCAATAGTTGAATGGGGAGCATTGGCTGAAACCTTTTATTTTCCCTCCATCATCTGTGGTGTGTTTAGTCTCTAAGTCAGGCACTTGTGTGTTCCAATCCACTTCTGAGACTTGAGCACACATTCTTGGCTGATGCTTTGGGACGGTGTCATGGCCAGTAATTATCCTTTCATCTGCTTGTCACAACTTTCTGGTTGTGAGAACTTGCTGCTACTATATATTTTTGCAGTAATCTCCCCTCAACAAAAAAGGTTAATTGAGTTTGGGAGGTCTGGAGGTCATAAAAAGAATTGTAATAATGCAACTCTGGTCTTCCTGTGAATAAAGTGATGGAGCAATTCACCAGGGATCACAATCTAGTGCAGGTATTGTGGAGTGCCTTGGATGCCACCTATTATAAAGATACATAACCACTTGCATGTAGGTGGGCTTTGTTTCTTGTTTAGTTGTTGTATGGTTACATCTGTGCTGAAAGATTAATGTTCATGATGTAATTGTCACTGGTTTACTGAGTAATAGTCTAGGAAGTGACTACCAAACAGTTATACCATCAGTAGATACATTCAAAAGTGATCGCTGGCATCTCATTTAATGGTTGACATGGCAGCAAATTTTGAGAGGTTTGTCATAGGAACAAGAGGCTGAGGAGTTCAGTAGGTGTTTTCACTCTACTTGATGGCTCACTGAGTTAATGTATTATACAGTGATCTGTTAAATAATAGAAATCAGGTGCTTAATTGACACTTCATCCACAACCCTCAACATTAACCCTTTCCACCACCCACACCATCGCTGCAGCATCTATCGAGTATACTGCAGTTGTGAAGGTTTTTCAATAGCCACTCCCATGTAGAAAAGCGAGGGCAGTAGATACAGGGGAATAAACCTGTTCATTCCCCAACCCCTCCTGCTCTTCCCACACATGCACATGCACCATGCCTTTCCTTCTTTGTCACTGCATTCAATTGCTAGAATTCCCCCATTCAACAGTACCTTGGCAGTGCTTAATTCCCCCATTCAACGGTACCTTGGCAGTGCTTTCACTACATGAACTGCAACAGTTCTACGTTATTCATCATCATCATCTCAAGGGCAACCAGGGATAGACAATTGCAACAACACTACATTCTTTGATTTTAATTTTTAAGAAGTATTCACGTTAGGCTGAAGATGGGCAAAATTGGCCAATATCAATTCTGGAAATGACATTTATGATATCAGATGAGTACAAGGCTGGATTTAGCTCCAAGCCCATATTTGAAAAAACTGATAAAAAGTCTGAAGTATGTGGGTGAAATAGCAAAAGGCATTCCTATGATACAATTCAGCACTTGAGATGGTGGATATTGGCTAAAATGTGTTACTTGTTTACCTGGCAGCAATCCTATCATTGTTGCAGTGAGGCACAAGGGAAGAGAGCACTGCAGCCAGACCTGGTGAAAATGCTGCTCACATAATGAACCTGCAGCAGTCCAAACCTGTCCCTTCCTACTCTGAGCTGCCTTCAGGAAGCGCATCCTGCAGTAACAGCTGTCTTCTTCACTTACACCAATGTGAGATGATCTGAAGCTGGGACCTGCATCCAGAGGAGTCAGTGGGAGACCAATGTGCTCACCCTGCCAAGCCCCAGTTGAGCTTTCCCAGGAGACCAGTCATTTCTGTTTTGACATGATATTTTCATTACTCCTGTCCTCTCCACAGTACTTTATTGCTGCAGGATTTTAATTTTAAATTTTATTGCTACATAGTTGGAGATCTTCTTGGTAACCCAAAGTTGACATAGGACGAGAAAGAGGCTAGGCTTCAATCCCACTTGCAGTCAGGTATTCAACTGATATTTGTCTATATTTCCACCTGCCTTACAACCTGCTTTTGGTGGAGTTCCCACAGACTCTAACAAAGTTGTTAAACTGGCCCCTATGTTTTGCAGTAGTGTTGTGATGGCTCTAATTCTTGCATGCCATACTTGTAACATGAATGTGATGCATGATTGCTCCAAGAATATTTCTTTCAAGGGGATTTGCTGTTAACTATGTATAAAAAAAACATTGATTATTTAGCCCCTTGAGCCTCTTCTGCCAGTCGGATCGTAGCCAATTTTGCCTCCTTTCCATTTTCCAGCATTTGCTATTTATCCCATGACACCTTTACCAGCAAACATCTCCATTGTGTGCAGTTCTGGTTACCACATTACAGGAAGGATGGGAAGGCTTTGGAGAGAGTGCAGAAGAGGTTCTCCAGGATGTTGCCTGGATTAGTGTATTTGCTATAAGGAGACGTTGGACAAGCTTGGACTGTTTTCTCTGGAGGATCAGAGGCTGAGGGGTGACCTATTTCAAGTATATAAAATAGGGTAGACAGTCACTCTTTTTCCCAGGGTAGAAATGTCAAATACCAGAGAGAATAGATTCAAGGTGAGAGGAGGAAAATGTAAAGGAAATTTATGAGGCAAGTTTTTTTTTACACAGAGAGCGGTAGATACCTGGAACACATTGCCCAGGGAGGTAATGGGAAACAGATATAATAGCATTGTTTAGAAGCATTTAGACAGGCACATGAAACAGGCAGGGAATAGATATAGACTATGTGGCAGGACAGATGGGATTAGCTTAATTTGGCACAGACGTGGTGGGCAGAAGGGTCTGTTCCTACACTGTACTGTGTTTCATGTTCTATGATCTCGCTACGAAAATTCATCTGATCCAGGATCAACAGTCTTAAAAAGTAGAGAGTTCAAAATCCACAGTGTTCAAGATGGGCGGACAAACCAGACAATTCCAGATAAGTGAATGTCAGAAGTACTAAGTTAAACCAAGGGCTAGCTTTAAAAAAAAAATGAAGCAGGGTCCACTTTGGGCAAAATATTGAAGAAAGTTTCAAACGGCTGGTTTTCATGTGTGGGTTCTCGTGGTGAATATTGGCAGACAGCTTCACTAATGCAGGCATCGTAGCTGAGGCCAATTCTTTCCTCAACAGATGCCCCTGTGTGCATTTTACATTAGACACCCATCAAAAGTTTTTCACTTCATCTCTTCCCTCAAGCAATCTGAGGGAGTGGGCACTGAGGGAGAAATAAAACTGGTAGTCATTCAACCCAACTGTCATCTGCAGTGTTTCTGACTGAAACTGTTAATTAGTGTTCAGCTGTTGGCAGTTTGGGAATAAGTCCCTCAATACAAGGAACCAGCTAGATTGTTCATTTTGTGTCAAACTTTTAGCCAGAGGAAACCTTCCCTTTTCCATATATAATGGATTTAAATACAGATCCATTAGCAAGAAGTCTAGTATTGAATGCAACCGTTCATCTGCATTCTTCAGGATCAGTCGTGTTATTCCACTTTGTGTATAAGCCTTCTGGCATCAGTGCTTTACCTTTGTAAAGTCTTTGCATTTATCCATACTTTTTTTTGATCTATTGATTGAGGCTTTGGTGACGTATAATTTTCCACTGTTGTGCTGGAATCAACCATTGGCTGATACTTGAAGCAATCCTTCTGAATTACTAGATGGGAAAGTAATTGTGAATCATTGAATGAGCTTCACAATTAAGAAGTTGTAATTTAAATGTGCAACGATGAAAAGGCTGGTGGTCCAGCACATTAAGTGTGGCTTATCCTATATTGGTCTACACACTGTCCATCTAATATTGTGAGGGAATGAAACCCCTACCTTCACAAAGATAATGGAGATGAGCAATACTGCAGCATCCATCCATCTTCACTATTCAGAACAAACATTTTGTCTTTCTGGGGACCAGCAATCACATTTCTAACTGATTATCCAGTTCTTTTGGGGGGGAAAAAAATTATTGTTATTTATAGAACAGAAGGAGGCCATTTTGTTCCTTTTATGCACCTCAGCCAAAAATGGACTTGGATTAATCCCACCTCTCAGTGCTTTCTCTGTAGCCCTGCAATTCATGATTCATCAGGTTCTCCTGTACTGTTTAAATATGGAGAGCGTTTCTACCTGCACCATATGTTGAATGAAATAATTTTTTCCCAGCTCCCCTTTAATCCTTCCACTAATTAAATTTTAGCTATGACTCCTTTTTTTACTGACTCCCATTCTTAAGAAAATAGATCCTTAATATTTATTCTGTCTAGGCCTCTCATAATTTTGTACATCTCATTTAAATCTCCCCACCAACTCCTTTGCTACAAAGCAAACAACCCCAGCCTACTCGGTCTCTTCTCAGCTTCAACAACATCCTCACAGTGAGTGTGGTGACCAGTACAGTGCACAGTATTCTATCTATTGTCTAACTAATTCTACCTACACTTCAAGCATTACCTTCCCACTCTTGGCTTTTTGTTGGTTGACACACAGAGTACAAGTTTCTGCCTTAACCTTCTTGTCCTGCTTTCTTCAGCGATTTAAGAAAATGCACTCCAGGATCCCTCCATTCCTCTGCACTTCCGAGTATCCCACCGTTTATCATGTATTCCTTTGTCTTGCTTGTTAAATCACTGAATGCATGACCTCACACTTCTATTTGCCACTTTTGTGCCTGCCGCACCACTTCATCGATGTCTTCCTATAGCCTAAATTCTTCCTCCTTTTGGTTAACTACACTGCTAATTTTAATATTGTGGCAAACTTCTTAATTCTAGCCTTGCATTTCAATTCAAAACATTCATATATGCTGCAAAAAGCAAGGGACCTAGTACTGAGTCCTTCTGAACCCCACTCCATACAACCTTCCAGTCAATAAAATTCCTGTTGACTATTATTCTTTGTTTTTCATCCCTGAGTCAATTTTTAATCCAATTTACTATTCTTCCTTGGCTTCTCTTGCCGGTTACTTCTTGATGTGTCTGGACAAGTGCCTTGCTAAGATTCCTGTATGCTACATTAAATGCACAACCTTCATCAAAACTCCTGTTTCTCCTTTCAACAAAAAATTAGATAGACCCAACCACCCCTTAAACAAATTCATACCAAGTATCCTTGATAAATCTATACCTTTCTAAATTCTAATAGTAGCTTTTATGATGTCCATGCTGATGTGAGGTAAAAGTGGGATGGGGAGAAGTATCTAGAGATGGGCAGTTCCCTGGAATTTCTGTAGTTCTCGATGGAAACCAAGTAGTGTGGTGTATGGCTAATGAGAGTTTCTGCAGAACTGCACTGAGAAATCAAGAGAGGCCTTTGGAAAATCTCCCTGCCTCAATACAGTATTTGGTCATACTTCAAACTGGAATTCAACCCAATGATTTGGCAGAGGAGTATAAAAACCTGAGGGCATAAATTTAAGATGAGGGACGGTTTAACAAGTTAAAATGGGGAGGTTTGGAGGAGTTCTGGGGACAGGGATAATTTTTTCACCCAGGGTTGGTGGGAGCCTAGGGCACACTGCCCTGCGGAGTGGGAGAGGCAGGTACTCTCACAACATTTAAGAATTATCTAAATCAGCATTTTAAAGTGCCAAGTTATGGAGGGCTGTGGACCTAAGTGATGGTAAATGGGATTCCTATAGATGGATACTTGATGGTTGGTGTGGACATAGTGGGCCAAAAGTCCTGCTGAATGACTCTTGGACTCTATTTTTTTAGAGTGTAATAGAATAAGATGGGCCGAAGATAGCTAATTGCATTTTCGCTTACTTGGCCCTGCTGTTCGTCTTAAATGTTAGGTGCTAAATATCACAGTTGACATTCTCTATTGGTGTGATGTTTTATAATGAAAGTGCTGATAATCCTACTGTTCTGCAAATAAGTAGTTTAGAAAGCAACATTCCAGTGCCATCGAGTAGTAACTTGTGATTTTATGCATGTCGAAGTCACAGATTATACATGGAAATGGGAGACCATTGAACCCATTGGCCCTGTGTCAGCAACACCAATCCAGTTGTCTTCACTTGCTTTTTTTCCCCATAATCCTGGAAATTATCCCTTAATCTTATATCCATTTATTTTGGAAAGTTATTGTTGCATCAACTTGCACCACCATATGAAGCATAGCTTTCTAGGTGATCATTTACTATATTACACTAAAACCTCAACACTGTCCCTCTTCCACCTCCTATCTTTATTGCCAAAAAAAGTCTACCATATGGCTGTTAGATCTCCTGAAAATAGCTTCCATCCACCAAAATCCCTCATAATTTAGAACATTTCCATTAAATCTCTCCTTAGTTTCTTTGCTCTAAGGAGAACAACTCTCAATGCCAGCTTCTCCAGTCTCTCCAGCCAACTGAAAGCCTCAGTTACGGTGCCTTTGTAGTGACACCGGTCTGTACCCACACCAGACTCTTGATATCCTTATTTAAAGTGTGTTACCTAGAATTAGGTATAATATTCTAAGTAAAGATAAAAATTGTCTTGTTACTGTCTGGTAAGTAAAATGCTGCTGATATTGGCCTCCCAGAATACGCATGCTGATGATTGGCCATTGCAAACTTAAAATGTTCAGTTATCTGAGCTACTTGCAACTTGGCTAGACAGTCCTCTGTTGTACTCAGCAGAAGGGAGAGCCAAGAAGCGCTCTGACTAAGATGATTTTCTGCCTGAAAATGCAAAAGAATTTATCTTTTAGGAACAGGAACATTGTTATTCACCCAGTCTAGCCTATTTAAGATTGTCTCTATGGAATGAGAAGTGAGTGGGAGTAACAGAATTTACCGTGAAATCTGCAAGGTTTATGAGTTTGACATGAAGCAAACCCAGTTTGTTGGCTTAGAATCCGTTATATCACCTTGTGTAAGGTTGGGAGAAGCACCCTTGGCAGTGAGATGTCAGCAGCCAATAAATACAGAGGTTCTGTAATATAGCTGCTAGTTTCTGCTAATGTTTTACCAGATATGCAGTGGCAAAAGGACATTAAAGATACATGGGACTACATAGTTCACTTGTGGGTGTGGTCACTGCAGAACTTGGGAGGACCTCTAGTACAGAACCCAAAGAATATTAATATCTGCTTTGGCATAAGTGACATTGTGTAGGCATTTTCATAACATCCCATTTGATAAGCTGTCTGACTGAGAATTCTGATCGTGGTACCAACATGAAAAAAAATTGTGGATGCTGGAAATCTGAGATAAAAACAAACAATACTGGAGGTACAGGACCTCCTTGGGTTACGAACACCCAAATTATGGACACCCCATACCTACAATCGAGTGTTTGGGAGACCAGCGGGATAGATGGGGATGGATTTGCCAGCTGCTGCGGGGCTGCAGGCATCTTGTGCTGGGTGCGAATGGGGCATTTCCGTATATCTTCTCTCCCCACCCACACCAAACCACTCCGAGCTGCCACATCCGGACTGGATGGAGCTGAGCAGACTTGCTCCCCCACTCACTGAGGCAGTGAGGCCGGCTGGCGGCCACTCTCCCCGAACCTGCTCGTTCTCCTGTCACCACTGTTTCTGTGATCCTCTCCTACACACTGTTTTTGTTCATTTCCAACTTATGGACTGTTCAGGTTATGAAGAGTTCTCAGGGACAGAACCCTGTTGTAACCTGGAGATTTCTTGATCTCAGAAGGTTAGGCAGGATCTGTAGAGAAATAGAAGAAAAACATTCAGGGACCTTTGGCGTTAACTTTCCATGGATGCTGCTGGTGTGCAGAGAATTAAAGCATTTCCTAGTTTTAAGTTTGATTACAGTGTTGAACATGTCACAGACCCAAACTCTCTGAAGAGCCTGTTGTATACTCAAGTACAGTGTTGGTTAGCAGATGGTACCAATCATCCTTATCGCATTTAAGATTATGTTTTGTTTTCCATTGGCAATGCTGTTCGGCTATGTTCTGTCTGAATGTTAATTGTAACCATAGCCTCCTTTGTTTTAGGTTTGAAGGTTCCTAGCAACTGTGAACTGGTGGTAGGCGGAGAGCCTCAGTGCTGGGCAGAAGGGCGGTGTTTGCTATTTGATGATTCCTTCCTTCACACAGCATTCCATGGAGGTAAGGCTATGGTTAAAGATCACAGCTTCTGTAACCTCTCGTGCTTAAGTTCTCATTCTCGTGTTCAAATCCCGCAAGGGTCTCTCTGGGGGCATTTGTGCTGCTGGCTGTAGCATGCCGGTTCCATGTTGGAGTGAGCCAGGGGTGGGGTTTGGTTTTGGCCTGGGTCTTATCCCACAGGGGCAATCTGTGCATAGAACCAGAGGACACAGCTGAGGTTTGAAATAAATATTTCCTATCTGTGGAGAAGGATGTTGTAATTAGAGATTTCAGGGAGGGCGATGGTGGAATTCTAGAACAAATTACGTTTAAAAGGAGGAGGTGTTAGATGTCTTAATGGGTTTAAAAGTGGAATTATCCCTCCTGGTCTGATGAAATGTATCCAAGGATTCTCTGAGAGGCAAGGGAAGAGATTGCTAGCATTCTAACAGAAATTTTCAAAGCTGCTCTGGTCACAGAGGAGGTGACAGATGTCTGGAGGACAACAAGTGTGGTACCTTTTATTCAAGAAGGGCAGAAGGTAATTACAGGTCGTGAATCGAATATCAGTGATCGTGAAATTATTGGAAAAAATTCTGAGGGACACTATTAATTTGCACTTGGAGATGGGAGGATTTTTCAGGGAATAGTCAGTATGGCTTTGTTAAGGGGAGATCCTGTCTAACTGATTTCATTGAATATTTTGAGGAGGTGACCAAGTGATGATGATGATGATAATGCTGTTCATATAAGTCTGTGGGTACTTCAGTGTAGCCTTTGATAAGGTCCCACATGGGAGCCTATTCTAAAAGATAAGAGCCCATGGGATTCAGGGCAATATCACAAATTGGATCAATAGCTTCAAAGTCAAATTCACATTTATTGTCATATGCACAGGTACAAGTGTACACAGGTGCAATGAAAAACTTACTTGCAGCAGCATCACAGGCACATAGCGTCATATAAGCAGCATTCACAAGAAAAACACAAATTAAACATAAATTATACAAGAAAACACAATTAGAACAAATCAAAGTCTGTTTTAGTGCAAAGTGGTCATAGTGTTGCTATACTGTAGTGATTAGGGTTGTGTTAGTTGGTTCAAGAACTGAATGGTTGAAGGGAAGTAGCTGTTCATGAATCTGGTGGTGTGGGACTTGATGATGAGATGCAGGTGTTTGAAAGTCTGTGACCAGTGGTACACTAGAGGGATTGGTGCTGTGACTCTCATTTGTCATATACATTAAAGATCGAGATGTGAATGTAGCAAGTTTGATTAGTCAGTTTGCAGAATACATGAAGATTGGTGCTGTTGTTGATAGGGGGTAGTTTTTGACTACAAAATTATTGATTAGTTGGTCAGGCCAAGTGGACAGAGCAATAGCAAATGTAATTTAATTCTGTTAAATGTGAGGTGATACATTTTGGGAAGGTTAACTAATCCTGACAACATTCCTTATGATTCCAGGTTCAGCTGAAGATGGTCCGCGGGTTGTCTTCATGATTGACTTGTGGCACCCGAACGTTGCAGCCACTGAGCGCCAAGCTCTAGACTTCATCTTTTCTCCGGCCCGCTGACTTCACTTGATCCTGTTTTATTCTTCCTCCTGAGTGGCAAACCTCGGAAGGAACGGAGCACTGGACGGAATGAGGGCTCTTGGATCATTAGACCTGCTGCCCCCTTCTCATTTCATCAGAAAGGAATCAGTGGGCAAAATAAGGAAAATATAAGCTTTATTTGCTGAAATTGCACGCAATGTCGTGTTAATGGTTAGATGAAGAAAAAAAAGTCCAAGATTGATTTATTTATGTATGCTTCGGATTTATTTTTTTAACGAAGTGGATCAGGCTCAACTTCCTTTCTTTCCACCAGTCAGTGGGGTAGGTTGTGCTGCCTATTTGATTTTTGTCACGCTGCATTGCAGCCAGTAGGACTGTTTTCCTTGAGCTGTGTACTTTTGATTTTAAACTGTCTCCTCTGTGAGAGCTAATCCAGGTTAGACACTGTGAAGGTTTTCTGGCCCAGTTTATCTGGTTGTCAGTATTCATTTTGGCAGGGGTGGGTGGGACTGGGTGGGTATAGAGTGGGAAAAACACAATAGCTGTCCAAGAATTTTCCAAAGAAATTCCTGGGATTGTGTGCCCATGTACAGGTGAGCGGAGTAGGATCCTAATTGAGCATGTTAAAAACTCCTGTGATTCGGAGTTTCTAGATCAGTTTGCGATTTCTCACAGACTGCTTACTGTCTCGCTTCTGTACCTCAGCAATTTTAATGTATTTTGCAGTGGAAAACATTTAAATTATAAAGGATTAGTTTTATATATAAAAAAAACATTGAATAGGTTAAAGGAAAATTACACACAAAACTCGCTCTTTTCTCATCAGGGAAGATGACAGATCAATAGGTCATACAGAGAGTGCTAGGTGTAAAGGAAGAGACATTAGAAAGTGTTGCTGTGATTATCACAATTATTTTTGAAATGCAAGTCCTTCATGAGAAAATCAGTACAATTCGTTGTTCCATTCATTGAATGGGAAGTTCTTTGATGCATCGGCCTTCCATACACAGTAACAGGAATGAACAAGAAGATATCATCATTAAGTTCCAATAGTTAAACAGGTTTACATTTATTTTTAATTCTTTAATCAATAAAAAAATTCACTTTCGTGAATCTGAAGAATACTCATTTTGGGTCATTATTTTTAATTTATCAATGTACTTTGGGATTGAAACAGTTATCCAGAATTATCTTTTTATTCCTTTGGCATCATCAAAGGAGCAGAATGGTTTGCAGAGTTGGAAGGTTATTTTTCCACTTTGTGCACAGTGCCTGAAGAACTTCAGTCTGTGATGAAGGGTGGTGCACCACAGTGTTAGCTGCAGGCTTTGTAATGTGCGGGAGCCCCATGCAAGAAAAGAAAGGAACTGCAGATTACTTCTCATCACCATCTCCATGTCTTAAATACTTAGCTTGAGCTTTGTCTATCCCAGTGAACTCTGAATAAGATTGTCCTATCAAAAGATGGTAAGGAGGTCAACCACTGTACTGAATTTTTGGCAGCTTTGAATGGTAGATTTGTGTTTGAATGAAACTGAAGTGAATGTGATTGGAACCTTAAACAGCTGCCTGATAAGGAGAAACTTTCTTCCAAATTCAGCTGTAACCAAGCCTAGGCTCTTTGTACCATGTGAACTTAACTTGTAGTGCTGCAGTTATCTACTTCGATTACAAATGTAGTAAAATATTACTTTTCTATTTGTGCCACCAGTGAATTAGCATTATGTGAACTTGCGTCTAAAAGGAATTAATGCAATGCCACAGAATTCAGTTTAACATCTATGCTCTTCATGATACAATGTGATGCTTGCCTACTACTGTGAGTCTGACATTTCCATTTGATGAACTATATTTTCATAAGTATGCTTACCTCTGCTGGCCTAGTCATTTTGGTTGCGCAATCTGGCCATAAGATTCCCCCAAACCTTGGGGTAAATGACTTCTATTGATGCACTTTACTATATATGATAGCTAATGTGTTGCATGTGTACACATGGAATTGTGCTGGTGCAAGATTTGAAGAAATAAACCACACATTAAGTTTTATTGCTGTGTTTTTTTGTTGATCAACATTTACCTTATTCATCCCAAAGTTAATACTCCTGCCTTACATTTATCAGAGGTGAAAGTTAAACTTGCTATGCAGTTTTGTGTTGGTCAGGAGAACATTCACTGTCATGCTTAATAATCTCTGAGCCACACAATTGAGAAATCCAAATGATTTTCATCTTTGGATTTATGACATTGTCATATTTCTGCAGTTGATTTATGTTCTGAGAACAGGCCCTTCAGCCCACAATGTTGTGCTGAATTCATTAAGCTAACGATGCCTAATCCCTTCTGCCTGCACATTGTCCATATCCCTCCATACTATGCACATTTGTGTGCCTATCCAAGAGCCCCTTAAGCGCGTCTATCACATCTGCCTCCACCCCACCTCCAGGCAGCGCATTCCAGGCACCCACCACTTCTGTGTTTTCAAAAAAAAATTGCCCCATACATCTCCTTTGAATGTTTTCCCCTCTCGACTTAAATGCATGCCCTCTAGAATTAGACATTTTGACCGTAGGGAAAAGATACCAGTTGTCAATGCCTCTCATAAGTTTAAAAACTTCTATCAGGTCTCCCCTCAGCCTCCACCACTCCAGAGAAAACAACCCTAGTTTGTCCAGCCTCTCCTTGTAGCACATGCCCTCTAATCCAGGCAGCATCCTGGTGAACCTCTTCTGCACCCTCTGCAACGTCTGCACATCCTTCCTATAATGGGGCACCCAGAATTGAATGCAATACTCCAGACGTGGCCTAACCAGAATTTTATAAAGCTGCAACATAACTTCCTGACTCCTGAGCTCAATACCTTGATTAATAAAGGCAAGCATGCCATATGCCTTCTCTACCACCTGTGTGGCCAGTTCATTGTTTTCCCTCATTCCCAAGATGTGGGTATTAAAGTAATGGTTACTCAACTTCTTAAGAGGAAGAGGAGAAGTAAAGTATGTTTTGCTGATGTCGAGTGAGAGGTTAATGATCGCTGAATTTCTGACTTACACATTAGAAATGGGTTTTGTGGGACCAGATCACATTCTGGAACGAGGGGAATGCAGAATATATTGAAATCCTTCAAAGGTGCAACCTTCAGAAAGAAATGATACACATATTGCAGTCTTCATTTAGATGCACAATTTCAAAGGTAAGTGTTCCATCCGGTATTCACTCTCTTAAAATAAGTATTTTGAAGTTAATTGTACGTATTAAAATGTTTCTAATGGCAAAATAGCAAGCTTTTTGTGGAGCAATTTCAACTTTCAGAATCCGAATCAGATTTATTATCACTGACTTAGATTACATGAAATTTGTTGTTTTGCGGCAGCAGTACAGTGTAAAGACACAAAATTACTATACCTGTAAATTACAAAATTAAATAGTGCAGAAAAAAAGGAATGTTGAGGTAATGTTCATGGACCATTCAGAAATCTGATGGCAGAGGGGAAGAAATCGTTCCCGAATCATTGAGTTTGGGTCTTCAGGCCCCTGTACCTCCTCCCTGCTGGTAGTAATGAGAAGAGGGCATGTCCCAGATGGTGAGGGTCCTTTGTGATTGATACCACCTTCTTGAGGCACCGTCTCTTGAAGATGTCTTCAATGGTGGGAAGAGTTGTGTCCATGATGGAGCTGGCTGAGTCTGCAACCCTCTGCAGCCTCTTGCGAACCTGTGCTTTGGAGCCTCCATACCAGGCTGTGATGCAACCAGTCAGAATGCTTTTATTATTTTTCCTACGTGACTTTCCACACAGGAAAAATAATAAAAGCATCCTGACTGGTTGCATCAGTCCTGCCCTGGCATGTGCCCAGAAGGGGGTGGGGGTCATTAATCTAAAAGCAGATGAGCACTTCTAGGACGCTTGGCATGGTTAACCCTCTGGGTGACCTCTCTTCCCCTACAGAATGCTATTTGGTTTGTAGTATCCAAATTATATTAACTTATGGCACGGAAAGGAATTTATTCAGCCAGGTGTGCTTATGCAGCCAAAAGAGCAGCTAATTAGATTAAACCCATTTTCAAGCTCTTCATTCATAGCCTTGTAAGTTATGGTTCATGTGGGTACTTTTAATGTGGCCAGAGTCTCTGCATCTACCAGCCTTTCCTACCACCAGTGCTTTCTGGGTGGGAAGAATTCCACATATTCCCTTTTAATCTTGCCAATTAACCATGTGTCCCTCCAAAGGTATGGACCTTTGTGTTAAGAAAAACAGATCCTTTCTGTTCACCTTCTCCAGGTCTCACATATATTTCATACACCTCAGTTAAGTCTTTCCTTGGTCTCCATTTGTTCCAAAGAAAGCAACACTGGCCTGTGACCACAGTGTGTGCCACAGGGATTGGTGTGGGGTCCACCGTTGTTTGTCATATCTATTAATTATTTGGATGAGAATGTAGGTGGCATGATGGTATGATTAGTAAGTTTGCAGATGGCGCCAAAATTGGTGGTGCGGTGGACAGTGAAGAAGGTTGTTGTCTAAGGCTGCAACAGGATCTAGGTCAACCGGGAAAGTGGGCCAAGGAATGGCTGATGGAATTTAACTTGACAAGTGATAAGTGGTGCATTTTGGGAAGTTAAACCAGGACAGGACGTACACAGTGAATGAAGGGCCTAGGGGAGAGTTGTGGAACAGAGAGACCTAGGGGTACAAGTACATAATTCCAAGAAAGTGGTGACACCGGTGGACAAGCTGGTGAAGAAGGCGTTTGGCATGCTTGCCTTCAGTGAATGGGGCACTGAGCACAAGAGTTGGGATGTCATGTTACACCTGTACAAAACAGTAGTGAGACTGCACCTGGAATATTGTGTGTGGTTCTGGTCACCATACTATAGGAAAGATGTGAGTAAGCTAGAGACGGTGCAGAAAAGATTTACAAAGATGTTGCCAGGACTGGCGGGCTTGAGTTACAAGAAGAGACTGGATAGGCTGGGACTGTTTGCCTGGGGCGGAGTAGACTGAGGGCTGACCTTCTAGACATGTATAAAATCATGAGGGGCTTGGATAAGATGGATTGTCAGTCTTTTTCCCAGGGTAGGGGAGTCTAAAACTAGAGGTTTAAGGTGAGAGGGGAAAGATTTACAGGGGATCAGAGACGCAAGTTTTTCCGCACAGAGGGTGGTGAGTATATGTAATGAGCTGCCCGAAGAAATGGTTGAGGCAGGTACAATTACAACAGCTAAAAGACATTTGGACAAGTACATGGATAGGAATGATTTGGAGGGGTGTGGGCCAAATGCAGAGAAATGGGATTAGCTCAGGAACTCACCTTAGTCAGCACAGATCAGTTGGGCCAAAGGGCCTGTTTCTGTGCTGTGTACATCCATGACTCAATGATTCCAGCTTTATCAGTTCCCTCTCATAAGTAAAATTAAGCAAAATAAAAAGTATTTACATCCATACATTGCCTTGCACAGCCACAGAACATGGCCAAACTTTTTACAACCAACGAAATTCTTTTCCTAAAGTACTTGTTCTAATGTGGGTATCAGCAGTCGTTTTGCGCATAGCTTTGTCTGATCATCTGCTTTTGAAACATTCTTTGAGAGAGAAATATTACCAGACGATACAAGGAGAAACTGTGCAGACTAGGACTTTATTCCCTGGAACGTAGGAGACTGAGGGGTGACCTGATAGAGGTATGTAAGATCATGAGGGGCATAGACAGGGTGAAAGCACACAGTCTTTTTCCCAGGGAGAGGGTGATTAAAAACAAGAGGGCATAGGTTTAAGATCAGAAGCGAGAGACTTAAAAGGGACATCAGGGGCAGCTCTTCATGCAAAGGGTGAATTGGACCCATAATCTTTTGACTTGCTCTAGGAGGCTGTTCAGTTTGTATTCCAGTTCCACAGTAACATATGTTAATGCCAATTTATTTTCTGCTCTGTGACCATATACTTGCTCATGCATTATTTTATTATTAAACCATCATACCAAACTGAAGGAAAGATTAAAGCAAATATGACAAGTAACTGAACATGGAATGGTTCTTGGCTGAGTACTGACTTTGCAGATCTGTACTGATTTAGCCAAATGGACTGAAGAAAAAAATTAACCAGTACTGCACTGCACCTTAGCGATGAGTGTGCCTTTGACAGAACCTAGTTTATTCTAGGACTGATGCATTCACACTTCAAGTCAAGTTTATTGTCATGTGAACAAGTATGGGGAAGTACAGGTACGGTGAAAAACTTGCTTGTATCATAGGCATGTAGGTACAGACAACTCACAGGATATAAATTATACAAGGCAGTGAAAAGCGAGAGGAAAAAAGACATGCTGAGGTAGGGTTAGGATTGTTCCTGAACCTCGTGGTGTGGGACTTCAGACTTTGATACCCCCTGCCCGATGGTAGTAGGGAGAAGAAAATGACCCCGATGATGGGGATCCGTGACAATGGATGCCAACTTCTTGAGGCAGAGCCTCTTCTAGATGCTGTCAACAGTGGCAAGGGCTATGCCTGTGACGGGCTGTGTCCACTACTCTCTGTAGCCTCTTGCATTCCTGTGCGTTGGAATTGCTGTACCAGGCCGTGATGCAACCAGTCAGGATATTTATAAGTGTGCGTCTATAGAAGTTTGTTGGAGCATATGGTGACATGCCAAATCTCCCTAAGCTTCTAAGAAAGTAGAGGCACTGGCACGCTGCTTTCATGATTGCATCTATGTGGTGGACCCAGGACTGGTCATCCGAGACATTAACACCCAGGAATTTGAAGCTGCTTACTCTCTCCACCTCTAACCCACCAATGATAACTGACACGTGGTTGCCTGACTTCCCCTTTCTGAAATCTAATGATTAGCTCCTTGGTTTTGTTGACGTTATGCGTGAGGTTGTTACTGCAGTACCACTCAACCAGATGTTCTATCTCACTCCTGTACGTTGACTCATCACCACCTGTGATTCAGCCGAAAACGGTGGTGTCATCTGTGAATTTCAGAGTCAAAGTCAAGTTTATTGTCATCTGCACAAGTACATGTAAGCACAGGTGCAAAGAAAAACTTACTTGCAGAGGCATCAAAGGCATAAAGCATCATGTAAGCAGCATTCACAGGAAAAACATTAATTAAACACAGTTTTTACAAGAAAGAACACAATTAGAACAAAAAAAAGTGCATTTTAGTGCAAAGTGGTCATAGTGTTGCTAAACTCAAGTTTAGAATTTATAGATGGTATTGGAGATATGGTTAGCCATATACCCGTGGTGTAAGGAGAGTAGAGCCAGGGAATAAGCACACAGCCTTGATGCACAGCGGTGTTGATGAACAGTGAGAAGAAGATATCATCGATTCGTACTGACTGAGGTCGGCGATAAGGAAGCCGAGGATCCAGTTGCAAAGGGATGTACGGATGCCCAGGTCTTGGAGCTTGGTGATAAGTTTGGAGGGGATGATAGTGTCAAACGCCGAGCAGCAGTCGATGAACATCAGCCTGAGACAGTGAGCTTTCCAAAGAGACAGTGGAAGGCCAACAACCCAGCGAGGAATATGTGCTTTTAGGGCAGGACAGAAAATATTATGAACATATTGGGCTCCAATCAGAGTGTTTACCCTGGACAAGTGGATAAAAATATGGTATTATGAGCCGTTAATAAGAAATCCCCATTGTAGTCACAAAAGAGTTCAGGAATTTCACACCTATTAATGGTTAATGGGAAAGTGTTGAATAAAGGAGACAGTACTTGAGTAAAGAGAGTGCCAAATGATGACATGGTGTCAGGCGTCGAGCTGGGGGATAGGTGGGGCATATAGTGTCAGTTGTACAATATCTGAGGGGTAAATCTTTCACACAAAGAATAGTTGGTATCTGGAATGAGCCGCCAGAGGTGGAGGCAGGAACAGTAACAACATTTAAGAGGCATCTGGACAGGTACTTGAATGAGCAGGGCGTGGAGGGATATGGAATTAATGCAGGCAAGTGGGACTAGTACAGATAGGTATGATGGTCAGCATAGACAGATTGGGCCAGACGGCCTGTTTCTATGCTGTACAGCTCTATGACTCTATTAGGTTAACTCACTCAGCAAACAGTCTGTTCAAAGGATGGATGAACCCAACTTTATGATCAAAACTACACCAATACCTCGGAGTTAAAGCAGGAGAATTTCACCTGGAAAGCGAGTGGAGGATAATTACTGTATATGCAAATTATGTGCATAAAATCTATCTGTTGGAGGAATGAGACCAATCATCTCCAGTCTTGCAATGGCATTTTCATGTATGCAGCTTTCAGTAATATATCTGCAGCTGTATTTTCCTTTGGCCAACCTAATGTGAAAAGAATTGAAGTTGCCCTAAATATTCTTCCCCCCTACCTTGTATGCATCTAACTTTGTTGTGGTTGAGTGTTCATCTTTGTTTTGCAGTTTAGCAGGGAGCAGGGGCTACATGGTGAAGTTGGTGAAGGTACATATAACTTTTAGTCATTAAAGGTGATCAATTGGAAGCAGCAATTCTGTTTCTCTCTCTCTACACATACCACCTCATCAGCTGGATTGTGGAGTATTTTCTGTCCTTCAGTTAAAATTCCAGCACCTGCAGTATTTTGTTTTTGCAACAATAAAAATGCTGTAGAATTTAAACTGCATCTCCTCCCTGAATGCAGAATCACTGCTAAATATTCGGAATCAAAACTCAATCCAATCAGATTCTGGAGCAGATTACCTCCTACAAGATACAAGATATTTATTTGTCACACATCGAAACACACAGTGAAATGTGTCTTTTTGCGTTGCTAAGAATGTTCTGGGGGCAGCCCGCAAGTGTCGCCACGCTTCCGGTGCCAACATAGCATGCCCACAGCTCCTAACCTGTACGTCTTTGGAATGTGGGAGGAAACTGGAGCACCCGGAGGAAACCCACGCAGACGCGGGGAGAACGTACAGACTCCTTACAAGCAGCCTATCCAATCTCTCCTTCTAGCCACAGCCCTCCATTTCAGACAACATAGCAGTGAATCTCTTCTGTACACTCTCTCTATTGCTACCACATCATGCCTGTAGTGTGTCAACCAGAACCACATCATGCCTGTAGTGTGTCCAGCCAATGTTTTCTCCAGCTGCAATAACATCCCAACTCTTAAACGCAATGCCTCAACCTATGGAGGTAAGCACATCAAATGCCTTTTTCACTATTTTCAGGAAGCTATGAACCTGCAGCACAAGGTCCCTCAGTACATCAACACTCCTTGAATGAGTTTTTTTGATGACCTGACCAAGAAAGTCAATGAGGGCAAGGTGGTAGATGGGGTTTCTGCGGACTTCAGTAAAGTCTTTGATAAGGTTCCGTATGGTAGGCTGCTGTGGATGGTTAGAATGCATGGAATCCAGGGAGAGTTGGCTAATTGGATGCACAATTAGCTTGATAATTCAAGGTTAAAATCCAAATGCAGGGTTTCGACCCAAAATGCCGGCAATTCCTTTCCTCCCACAGATGCTGCTCGACCCGCTGAGTTCCTTCAGCAGGTTGTTTGTTGCTCCAGATTAAAACATCTGCACTCTCTTGTGACCCTAATTCAAGGTTGTGCCGGACTCTCGATTGTATTATACGCTCTTAACATATTGTAATGTAAATACAGCAGCAGAAAGCAACTTTTTCTAAAAAAAAAGGCAGAAAATAAAATCTCTATTTGCAGATTAATGCCTTCTTATCTGGAATTGGTTATTAAAATGTTTTTGAGAGGGAGAAGGGGGATGTCAGGTGTAAGTTTTTTACACAGAGAGTGGTGGGTGTGTGGAAAACACTGCCAGCAGAGGTTGTGGGGGCAGATACATTAGGGACATTTAAGAGACTCTTAGATAGACACATGAATGATAGAAAAATATGGGGCTATGTGGGAGGGAAGGGTTAGATAGATCTTAGAGCAGGATAAAATGTCAGCATGACATTGTGGGCTGAAGGGCCTGTACTGTGCTGTAGTATTCTATGTTTCTATGTAACCCTGAGGGCAACAAGCCCAGAAGGCTGAAGTTTCCCACTTCACTGAAATATCTTTCAAATGATTTTCCTTTGCCAACTTTGCAATTTCAGGTTTCACATGCCCTATTCACCTCTTATCTGTCATGCTCATCTGTTATACTTGTTCTGCTAAGAATTTTAAACATCTAACTTTAGTGTTTAACGGTAGTGTAGCAGTTAGCGTAACACTACTACAGCGCCAGCGACCCGGGTTCAATTCCGGCCGCTGTCTGTAAGGAGTTTGTACGTTCTCCCCGTGTCTGCGTGGGTTTCCTCTGGGTGCTCTGGTTTCCTCCCACATTCCAAAGACGTACGGGTTAGGAAATTGTGAGCATGCTATGATGGCACCGGAAGCGTGGCGACACTTGCGGGCTGTCCCCAGAACACTCTACGCAAAAGATGCATTTCACTGTGTGTTTTGATGTACATGTGACTAATAAAGATATCTTTTTGTTTTAAGAAGTCAATAATTCATCATGCATATCTACCTTTGTAACATTCATAAACATTCAACATTTTTAAGCAGATGGCAGCAGTTAATAAAGTGCACTAGAAAAAGGAGAAACAAAGGACTGCAGATGCTGGAGTCCAGATGAAAAACACGATGATGCTGGAGGAACTCAGCAGGCCAGGCAGCATCTGTGGAGAAAAGCAGGCGGTCAACGTTTCGGGTCAGGACCCTTCTTCAGGACTGAAGATAGGAAAAGGGGAAGCCCAATATATAGGAGGGTAAAGCAGAGCAGTGATAAGTGGACAAAAGAGGGGAGGCGGGGTGGGCACAAGGTAGTGATAGGTAGATGCAGGTAAGAGATAGTGATAGGCCGTTGCGGGGGAGGAGGGGAGAGCAGATCCACCGGGGGAAGGATCAAAGGTAAGGAGAGGAAAATGGAGGTAGAAAAAAGAGAGATAGGCTAGGAAATGGAAGGAAAGAAGAGGCGTGGTTGGGGGTGGGTGTCGGGGGGGAGGTGTGGGGATTACTTAAAGTGGGAGAATTCAATACTCATGCCATTAGACTACAAGGTTCCAAGACGGAAAATGAAGTGCTGTTCCTCCAGTTTGTGCTTGGAATTCTCCTGGCAGTGGAGGAGGCCGAGGACTGACATATTAGTGATAGTGTGGGAGGGGGAGTTGAAGTGACTGGCAACGGAGAGATGCAGATCGCAGTTATGGACAAGCACAGGCGTTCTGCGAAACGGTCACCTAGTCTGCGTTTGGTCTCACCAATGTAGAGGAGTCCTGAAGAAGGGTCCTGACCCGAAACGTTGACAGCCTGCTTTTCTCCACGGATGCTGCCAGACCTGTTGAGTTCCTCCAGCATCATTGTGTTTTTCAACATCTCAGAGGATCTATCTTGGGCCCAACACATTGATGCAATCACAAAGAAGGCACGCCAGCGACTCTGCTTCATTAGGAGTTTGAGGAGATTTGGTATGTCACCAAAGACTCCTGCAACTTTCTACAGATGTACGGTCGAGAGCATTCTGACTGGTTGCATAACTGCCTGGTACGGAGGCTCCAATGTGCAGGATCAAAAGAGGCTGCAGAGTGTTGCAGACTCAGCCAGCTTCATCACAGGCACAACCCTCCCCACCATTGAGAATATCTTCAGGCTATGGTGCCTCAAGAAGGCAGCATCCATCATTAAGGACCCTCACCACCCGAGACATGCCCTCTTCATGTTACTACCATCAGAGAGGAGGTACAGGAGCCTGAATACCCACACTCAACATTTCAGGAACAGCTTCTTCCCCTCCGCCATCAGATTTCTGAACGGTCCATGAACCCATGGACACTAACTTGTTATTCCTCTTTTGCACTATTTATTTATTTTTGTAACTTACAGTAATTTTTATGTCTTGCACTGTACTGCTGCCGCAAAACAACACATTTCACGACATATGTCGGTGATAGTAGACCTGATTCTGATTCTGAAGAATGCACCAAACATGGGGAGCAGGTATTTCAGTGAAGTATTCTGCACATTCCTCTTTCCCATTAAAACCTGCTAGTGAGAATTCCAGGCCCAGTGACTCTGTGCAATCAGTGACAACTCCCTGCCCCACCCAAAAAACACAAGGCTAGTTGGTGTCTTTTCTTAGACCCAATTACCTTAAACTGCTATTGAAGGAATTTTATTTTGTGTTAATAGATGCTGTTAGTTTTAGGCTGCATTCTTGCCTGTCATCTGGTCTGATGTCACCGGACTCAGTTTCGAATTCTTTTACATCTGGAGGTCATCTTTTTAAGTAAAAGTAGCACTTTTGGACGTGTAATTTGAGACAGGACAGGTGGTAGCTTAGTGTGGTAGGTAGGTAGGTTGGTGATCGTGTGGAACGAGAGAGTTTAGACTGAGCTTTTCCTCACATACTGTGTGGTTTGTGGCAGACTAATTTATAAGAGAATCTCGATGTTTGGTCAACAACTTCTGAAGCTGGAGATTAAAAACACTGCAGATGCTAAACATCTGAAATTAAAACAGAAAATGCTGAAAACACTCAGCAGTATCTGTGGAAAGAGAAACAGTTAATGACTGATGTATGTTATTTTTCCATCTAGCAGTTCCTAAAGTGCCAGGAAAGTTTCAGATCTATTGCAGAACGAACAAGATAAGATAAAATATCTTTATTAGTCACATGTATATCGAAACAGGCAGTGAAATTCATCTTTTGTGTAGAGTGTTCTGGGGGGAACCCGCAAGTGTCACCGCGCTTCTGGCACCAACATAGCATGCCCATAACTTCCTAATCCATACATCTTTTGGAATGTGGGAGGAAACCGGATGGGGAGAATGTACAAACTCCTTACAGACAGCGGCCGGAATTGAACCTGGGTCACTGGCGCTGTAATAGCGTTACGCTAACCGCTACAGTACCATGCCTGCCCCCTACACTACCGTGCCTGCCCACCAAAGCAGCTGAGATGTGCTGTGCTTGGCCTGGACTACTGGTATCCTTGAGCTTTGATATCTACCCTCATCTAGACATTTGCAAACATTCACTGAAGGTAATTTACTTAAATCCACCAGAAAAACATTTTGCAATGACAACACACTTAGAGTCCAAAGATTTAAGAAAGAGATGCTGGAATCTGCAACAAAAAACAATCTGCTGGAGGAACTCTGTGGGTCGAGCATCTGTGGAGGCAAAGGGATGGTCAACATTTTGGGTCGAAACCCTGCAATGGGATCTCAACGTGAAAAGTTGGCTGTCCATTTCCCTCCATAGATGCTTCCTGACCCATTGAGTTCCTCCAGCTCCTTTGTTGTTCCAGATTTCGAGCATCTGCAGTCTCTTGTATCTCCATATTGGAGACTTTGTCTCAGCAACTGAGGCGAGTCTCATGAATATTAATATCAGTTTAGTGAATTCTTCATTTATGACTTATGTTTTTATTAGGGCTGCCCTTCTGCATAAGCAATGATGTTATGTTAAATTTTGCATTAAGACTGTATTGTTATATATCTGGCAGACTTAATGATGCTGATCATGTACAAAGTTGATATGAGATATGATTTGATTCAGGATGATGAATGAAAAGCAACAGTTTATTGAAAGTCAATTAGCCGAACCCTTCATTTGAGGAACCAGCAGATTGCCTCATCTTTGTGGCATGGGAAATACAGATCTGTGTCAAAGTAAATGCAATATATTTAACCTTTGGTGAAATTCACACAGAAATACAAAATACACTTGATCAGAATCAGGTTTATTATCACTGACGTATGTCGTGAAGTTTGTTGTTTTGCGGCAGCAGTACAGTGCAAGACATAAAAATTACTGTAAGTTACAAAAATAAATATATAGTGCAAAAGAGGAATAACGAGATAGTGTTCATGGGTTCATGGACCGTTCAGAAATCTGATGGCAGAGGGGAAGAAGCTGTTCCTGAATCGTTGAGTGTGGGTCTTCAGGCTCCTGTACCTCCTCCCTGATGATAGTAACATGAAGAGGGCATGTTCCGGGTGGTGAGGGTCTTTAATGATGGATGTCACCTTCTTGAGGCACCGCCTCTTGATGATGTCCTTGATGGTGGGGAGGGTTGTGCCCGTGATGGAGCTGGCTGAGTCTACAACCCTCTGCGGCCTCTTTCGATCCTGTGTTGCACTGTTTTAAGGTTAACACCTATCTTGCGTGTCTTCATCTGCTCTTTCAGTAGACGTAAAAAGAATTACACAGCATGTACTTTCTAAGAGGATCCAATCATATTCATTCTCCGTGCCCTGTTCCTTGATTCTTCTGTCAATGGAAACACAATTTCTCTCTATCTAACACATGGGGGCATAATTTTCAGGTGACTGGAGGAAGGTATAAGAGGGATGTCAGGGGTAAGTTTTTTACACAGAGAGTGGTGGGTGTGTTGAACGCACTGCCGGCCGAGGTTGTGGGAGCAGATACATTAGGAACATTTAAGAGACTCATAGATAGACACATGACTGATAGAACAATGGAGCGCTATGTGGGAGGGAAGGGTTAGATAGATCATAGAGCAGGATAAAGTGTTGGCACAACACCGTGGGCAGAAGGGCCTGTACTGTGCTGTAGTGTTCTGTGTTCTATGTACTTTCCTCTCTGTTCCATACTGACCTGTTTAACCTCTATCATGTCCCCCACTTCAGTTCCACCACCCTCCCACTCCTCGCGACCTCCACCTCTGCTCCCTCCACTACTAACTCCCCAACTTCACTCTGCACTAAGGAATCAGCAGGGAATGAGAATCGATAAAACTGCAGATGCCGGAAACCTGAGATAAAAACAGAAAATGCTGGAAACACCCAGCAGGTCAGGCAGCGTCTGTGGATGGAGGAACAGAGTTAATGTTTCGGATGAGGTGTCTCTGACCTCAACTGTTAACTTGGATTCTCTTTCCACAGATGTGCTCATCTGTACCTTGCACTAAAATGGACTTTTTTTTTGTTCTAATGGTGTTTTCTTGTAAAAATTGTGTATAATTTCTGTTTTTCTTGTGAATGCTGCTTATCTGATGCTATGTGCCTGTGATGCTGCTGCAAGTAAGTTTCTCAGTGCACCTGTGCACACATGTACTTGTGCATGTGACAATAAACTCAATTTTGACTTTGATTTGCAAAATGTTTCCAGCATTTTTTCATTGTGATTATTTTTTAAAATATTGGAAATTCTGCCTGAGCTGCAAAGCATTTTCAGGATTCTGTCTTTCTCTATAAATATGATTTTAGTTTCTTTACTCTCGTTGATCACAGTGAAGGAGGCAAATTACTTTATAAACCTGCAATATGACCACAGGTTGCACCAGATTCTGAAGAAGTCAAATCCCATTTTTATCCTACAAGATGAACCTGCTGTTTTAGGAATGGCATGCTGCAATTCAGCTGCTTTTCATAATTGAGCCTGTTGGTTTATGCAGTTAAGCAAAGTTCTGCCTTTACTTTGAGGGTTTAGGAATTTAACGTGATTTCAGTGTGGTTTTGTGAGATAACATTCTGTAACTACAAACCATTGGCCTTTACTGTTGAATGCCAAGAAAGTGCAGCACAATACCGGGTTATTCAAGCAGGGACTGGTGTGAATTGGCTATTAGACACTCAAATAGTGTGTGAATGACTACTTAAGTGACTAATCAAGCAACAATGGAAAACACTAGGAGCCCTTCTAATCAGTGTGCTTATGTTTAAAAATATACTGTTTTTTTTCCCTGGCTACAGAAATGTTTTCCAACAATCTCATTCTGGCATTTATGTGGGCATTTTCGACGTAGCACCAAGGAGGCTGCAGAGGGTTGTAGACTCAGCCAGCTCCATCATGGGCACAACCCTCCCCACCATCGAGAACATCTTCAACAAGCAGTGCCTTAAGAAGGCGGCATCCGTCATTAAGGACCCTCCCCATCCGGGACATAAGTTAGCAGTGGGCATTTCTTTTTTTAAATTTAAATTATTTTAAAAATTTTATTTACAGCGCGGTAACAGGCCCTTCCTGCCCAATGAGACAGCGCGCCCATTTTAGACCCAAATTAACCTACCCGTACATCTTTGGAATGTGAGAAGAAACTGGAGCACCCAGAGGAAACTCACACAGACACGGGAGAACGTAGACTACAGAAAGATTTGATTAAGCTACAGTGGGTGCAGAAGAGATTCACCAGGATGTTGCCTGGATTGGAGGGTTTGAGTTATCAGGAGAGATTGGATAGGCTGGATCTGTTTTCACAGGAGGCTGAGAGGTGATATGATAGAGGTATATAAAGTTAAGAGAGGCATAGATAGGGTAGACTGCCAGAGTCTGTTTCCCATGGAAGAAGTGTCTAAGACTAGCGGGCGCTGTAGAAATGTGAGAAAACCAAACTGCTGGAGGAACTCAGCGGGTCAAACATCATCTGTGGAGGGAAAGAAATCGTCGATGTTTCAGGTTTCAGATCGTGTAGGACAGGCACGGTAGTGTAGCGGTTAGCTTAACACTTCACAGCGCCAGCAACCCAGGTTCAATTCCGGATGCTGTCTATAAGGAGTTTGTACGTTCTCCCCGTGTCTGCGTGGGTTTCCTCCGGGTGCTCCGGTTTCCTCCCACATTCCAAAGACAGACGGGTTAGGAAGTTGTTGGCGTGCTATGTTGGTGCTGGAAGCGTGGCGACACTTGCGGGCTGCCCCCAGAACACTCGACGCAAAAATGATGCATTTCACTGTGTGTTTCGATGTACATGTGACTAATAAAGATATCTCATCTTATCTTAGGACTTGAGTCCTGATGCAGGTTCAGCAATTTGTTTGTTGCTTCAGGTTCCAGTGTCTGCAGTCTCTATGGAAGTGCAAGCTCTTCCTTTGCTTTGATTGGCAAAACAATCCTACATCAGCGGTCACCCACATTTTCGGATGCCTTCTGTAAGCACAATTTCAGAAACTGGAGGTGGTTCAGCTGGACACATCCCCATCCTGCACACCCACCTGCAATTTATGGAAGAGCTTGAGAGCCCTTCAACTCATCTAACAAACCTTCAGAAATAAAGATAGATGAAGGGCTCTTAATGCTTCTAATTCTGGAGCCTTCATTGCCTTGGCAATTCAGGTGTGTATCTCAGTCAGTCTCACCACTCCCCCCTCCTCTTTATACTGGCTGTTTCTCCTTCTCCGGTCTCAGTCCTGATGCAGAGGCTTGGCCATAAACGTCGACAATTCCTATTCCCCCCCCCCCCCCCAACAGATGCTGAGTTCCTCCAGCAGATAGTTTGTTGTTCCAGATTGCAGCATCTGCAGTCTGTCTCCTCTTTATGATTTTGTTACTTGCACTTGGACTCCTGTTTCTCCGGTACTTCTGGCAGGCATGTTCTTCCCTGAAGACAGACACAACGCGTTTAATTCATCTACCATTTCCTCGTTCCAGAGACCTGAGTATAACAATGTAGGCTGACACACAAGTGCAGTACTGAGTGTGGGCTGCAATCTCACAGGTGCTGTTGATGTGATTTGTACCCTTAGATCCTTCCAACCACTGAGAATTACACTTTCCAAGTAATAAGTGACCTCCCCACCAGATATACCAGCCCACATTTAACTGTGATTTTTCCCTGCCTGATCCCAAGGGTCCTGAGACAGACAGAGATTTTCTGTCTGGGACAGAGTCAGAGACTTTTTCCCAGGGCGACAATGGCTAACACGAGGGGGCATAATTTTAAGGTGATTGGAGGAAGATATAAGTTGGGGGGTGTGGGGGGGGGGTTGACAGCGGTAAGTTTTTTACACAGAGAGTGGTGGGTGCATGGAACACACTGCCAATAGAGGTTGTGGGGGCAGATACATTAGGGACATTTAAGAGACTCTTAGATAGATACATGAATGATAGAGAAATGGAGGGCTATGTGGGAGGGAAGGGTTAGATAGATCTTAGAGCAGGATAAAATGTCGGCACAACATTGTGGGCCAGAGAGCCTGTATTGTGCTGTAGTTTTCTATGTTCTTGTTAATCCAGTAATGGAGGCTATTAAATTTATTAATATTCTCCTATAATTTGTTGCTGTGTCCCCACAATGTGGTATCTGCTGCAGATTTAGATACTGTGTTCCTGATACCCTAAGTCTAAATCATTAATGTAAATTGTGAACATCTTCTTATCGGTGACTAGCTCTTCTCTTTCTGAGGTGCTGCTTGTGAATGTAGCAAAAGTGGTAGAGGTGATGGGAATGTGGGGAGAATAAAATGGATTGGACAGGATGAGTGTAAATAGGGACGCTTGATGGTCAGCATGGACCCAGTGGGCCGAAGGGCCTGTTTCTGTGCTGCATCTCTGGATGACTGTTACATTACTTTGTGGAAGTTTGGGATTTTGCTTCATAATCTGCGCAGAGATAAAGTAATGGAAGGGGCTGCTTGCAGTGGGTGGGAGAGGAGGGGGCTGTTCATTGGACTCACTCAGATTGGTTCCACCATGTTTGATTTACCTGGTGCTGATGTTGGGTTTCCAACCTTAAGGCTGAAACAACCTCTCAACAAGGAGGCGACCAGCATGGGGAGATAGGGCTGAATGGCCTCCTCCCCCCCCCCCCCCACCCCAGTGCTATATATGTCTATGTTTCAACAGAAAGGCCATGGTCAGAGTTTCATTCAGCTATTGCACATACTGGAATTGGAATTGGTTTATTATTGGTACAGTGAAACACTTGTCTTGCATACCACTCATACAGATCAATTCATTACACAATGCATTGAGGTAGTACAAAGTCAAACAATAATATAGAATGTAGAATAAAGTGTCACAGCTACAGAGAAAGTGCAGTTCAGGTAGACAATAAGGTGCAAGGTCATAATGACATAGATTGTGAGGACAAGAGTCCATCTTATCGTACAAGGGAACTGTTCAATAGTCTTATTACAGTGGGATAGAAGCTGTCCTTGAGCCTGGTGGTATGTGCTTTCAGGCTTTTGTATCTTCTGCCCGATGGGAGGGGGGAGAAGAGGGAATGTTCAGGGTGGGAAGGGTCTTTGATTATGTTGGTTGCTTTACCGAGGCAGTGAGAAGTGTAGACAGTGAACTTTTATTCTGAAATGTGGGTGACAAAGTGGAACAGGTTCCAGGACGTCTCGAGTTGGGACGTATTGTGGACGAGGCTCCGTAACATGATTGAGACCTTCAAAGGTGAGACAAACTTTTTCTTAGAAGCAACAGAAGTATATTAGTGTGACTGAAGAGGCAATTAGTATAACAGCTCCAAAATACATGAGGTTATTGTTGATCATTAAAGGTGCCCAATACTTTATTCTTATACCATTCGAAAAAGTGGGACGATGCAATCCACTGAATTACCATCACATTAGTCTCCTCTTAAACAGCAATAAGGTGACAGAAGGCATCTCTGGCCGGACTATTAAGTGACACCTAAACCAACGAGCTGCTCCCTGACATTCAGTCTGGGCTTCACCAGCATCATTCAGCCCAAGACCCCAATTTAACTTTGGTCCAAAGAAGGACTAAAGAACTGACAAGTTCAGTTTAAGTTTGTTTTTGTCATAGGCATACACACACAGGGTATAAGTGCCATGAAAATCAGCTTTCTGCAGCAGCAGCACAGTATAATACTGACTTCCATGGTTGAGGCAAGAGAGAATGTCCTCGACTTCAAGGCAGCATGTAACCCAGTGTGATATCAAGGAACCCTGGCTCCAGAGAGAGTCAGAAAGAAAACTCTGTATTGGCTGCTACCTTACCATGGTCAAGCTATTCAACTATATGTAGCACCACAACCAAACCAGTCCCAGCCGTACCTGATGTCCACATGGACTTCCCAGACCTAGTACAGAAGAGGGAACACTTGTTTTTCCCTTTCCTTAACCCAAGGGTCCTGAGATACTCCGGCCTTTCTGTGGTTAATCCAACAACAAAGGCCAAATATCAAGCTCTACACCTTCCTGTGTGATCATAAGGAATTGATTATTTTTATTTGTGGTAAAAAATGTCATAACTTCAGCTGAATCCTTTCAAGAGGTTTGTGCTTCTAGAAATGGCAGCCTAACTGCACAGCACTCGGTGAGTGCTGACTGACAGAGCTGCTGTCCTCCAGGTAAGATTTTTAACCAAAAGCACTGCATGCTGATAAATGTAAAAGATCCCATGGTATTACTTCAAAGAAGAGCAGGGGAGTTCTCCCCAGAATCCTGCTCAATATTTATCCCTCAATCACCATCGCAAAAACAATTATCACAAAGACCCAAGATGTCGACAATTCCTTTCTCTCCCACAGATGCTGCTCGATCTGCTGAGTTCCTCCGGCACCCTGACTGAGAAAAATAATGGAGGGTATTAGTAAAAAAACTAGAGAAGTTAATGAGCCTATAAACTAATAAATCCCACAGACCTGATGTTCTACATCCCAGAGTTTTAAAAGAAGTGGCTGAGGAAATAGTGGGTGTCTGCTAATTAGTAATTGGTTTATTATTGTCACATGTCCCAAGGTACAGTGGAAAAACTTTGTTTTGTATGCCGTCCAGAGAGATCATTTCAAAACGTCGGTACATTGAGGTAAATACAAGGGGAAAGCGATAAGAGAATGCAGAATAAGGTGTTACAGTTACAGAGGAAGTGCAGTGCAGACAGACAATAAGGTGCAAGGGCCACGACAAGGTAAATTGTGAGGTCAAGAGTTCATCTTTATCATACAAGGGGTCCGTTCAAGAGTCTTGTAACAGCGGGATAGAAGCTGTCCTTGAACTTGGTGGTATGTGTTTCAAACTTTTGTATCTTCTACCTGATGGAAGGTGGGAGAAGAGAGAATAACCAGGGTGGGAGGGGTCTTTGATTATGTCGGCTGCTTTCCTGAGGCAGGAGGAAGTGTAGACAGAGTCCATGGAGGGCAGGCTGGTTTTTGTGATGGACTGAACTGTGTCCACAACTCTCTGCAGTTTCTTGCAATTCCGGGCAGAGCAGTTGACATACCAAGCCGTGATGCATCCAAGTAGGATGCTTTCTATGGTGCATCTGTAAAAATTGGTAAGGGTTAACAGGGACATGCTTAATTCCTTAGCATTATGAGGAAGTAGAGGCACTGGTGAGCTTTCTTGGCCATAGCATCAACGTGGTTGGACCAGGACAGGCTATTGGTGATGTGTACACCTAGGAACTTGAAGCTCTCAACCATCTCCACCTCAGCACCATTGATACATACACGGGCACATGCACCACCCCACCTCCTGAAGTCAATGACCAGATCTTTTGTTTTACTGACATTGAGAGAAAGATTTTTGCCTCGAAACCATGTCACTAAGCTCTCTATCTCCTTCCTCCGTCTTGTCATTATTTGAGATCTGCCCCACCACAGTAGTGTCATCTGTGAACTTGTAGCTGGAGTTGGAGCAGAATCTGGCCACACAGTTGTGAGTGTCTGGTTGTCACCTTCCAAAATCCTATGGATTCAGGAATGCTTCCTGCAGATTCAAAGGCAGCAATTGTGACCTCATTATTTAAGAAAGGAGGAAGAGATATAAAAAGGGAACTACTGATGTGTTAGCCTGACATTGGCAGGAGGGAAAATAATGGAATCTATAACATAAGATATTCTAATTAGTCACATGTACATTGAAACACACAGTGAAATGCATCTTCTGCATTGAGTGTTCTGGGGGCAGCCCGCAAGTGTTGCCACACTTCCAGCATCAACATAGCATGCCCACGACTTCCTAATCCGTACGTCTTTGGAATGTAGGAGGAAACCGGAGCACCCGGAGGAAACCCACGCAGACACAGGGAGAACGTACAAACTCCTTACAGACAGCGGTGGGAATTGAACCTGGGTCGCTGGCGCTGTAATAGTGTTACGCTGACCGCTACGCTACTGTGCAGTTAGTAGGATGGGAAGAGCTGACATGGATTTAAGACTAATCTATTGTAGTTCATTGAGGATGTATCTAGTAGATGAGGACAACTCGTGGATGTGGCGTACTTGGATTTTCAGAAGGCTTTTGATGAGGTCCCACACAGGAGGTTGATGAACAGGGTAATATACGAGTGTGGATTGAGAGCTGATTAACAGATGGAGAACAAAGTGCAGGAACATTAGGGGGAACTTCTTCACTCGGAGAGTGGTGGGAGTGTGGAACGAGCTGCCATCTGATGTGGTAAATGTGGGCTCACTCTTAAGTTTTAAGCATAAATTGGATAGATACATTGATGGGAGAGGTCTGGAGGGTTATGGACTGGGTGCAGGTCAATGGGACTAGCGGAATAAAGTTTCGGCACAGACTAGAAGGGCCAAATGGCCTGTTTTCTGTGCTATAATGTTCTCTGGTTCTATGGTTCTAAGTAAGTCCTGCTCAGGTTGACAAGCTGTGACAGTTGGGGTATCACAGGGATCAGTGCTGGGGCCCCAGTGATCCACAACCTATGTCAACAATATGACTGAGGGGACCAAATGTAGCATTTCCAGGTTTGCTGATGGCCTGAAGCTAAGTGGGAATGTGAGTGCTGATGGGGGTGCCCAGAAGCTTTATAAACGACAGGAAAAGTGAGGAAATGGGGAACAACATGGTAGATGGAGTAGAATGAAGAAATGTGACACCCTCATCGACTCCAGGGAAATCCCTGACCCAGGACTGTTCAGAGTGGAGAGGGAACATTCGGGCTGCTACTGAGAACCTCAAGACCATGCTTCCAAAGCACTAAGAATCCCAGCATAAAATGCAGAAGGAGCACCTCACCACAAACAACCCACCAGCCCCTTCTGTGGGAGAGTCTGCCCTTCCACGTTGGGGGGGGGGGTGTGGAGGGGGTCTACACAACCCTGTCCTCATCGACAGAGCTGCTGCAGAGATGGTCAACAGCATCAAGTTCCTAGGCATCCATGTCACCAGCAACCTCTCCTGGATCCTCCACACTGATGTGGTGTTGAAGAAGGCACATCACCGTATGTACTTTCTTAGGCATCTGAGAAGATTCAGCTTGTCCATGGGGATTCCCTCGAACTTCTACAAATGCACTATAGAAATCATCCATTTCAGCCTGGTACAACAACTGCTCTGCTGTGGACCTTCGGAACTGGCAGAGAGCGGTAAACACTGCCCAGTCTATCACAGGCTCGTCACTTCCTTCCATCCAGTCCATCTTCACGGTGCCTTGCCTCAGGAAGGCGAACAGTATCATCAAGGATGCCTGCCGCCCTGGCCATTCCCTTTTCTCTCTTCTACCTTCTGGGAGAAGATACAGGAGTTTGAAAGCCCAGATGGCCAGATTCAAGAACAGCTTCTTCCCCACTGCTGTCAGACTGAACCAATCACCTCTCTCACATCCCCTTCCCAGTGGAGCTGCTACGTTCTCAGACTCTGAACTCTCCCTCTCGGTTACCCCGTTATTGTCACTTCAGCATTTCTTTCTGCACTACTTCAGATTGCACTGCAATCTTTGCTCCATTCTGCTGTTTTGGGTTCCTGGCTGTATTTATTGCTGTGTTTATTATGACCATGTACACTGTTTGCTCTGTGAGCTTCACATGAGCAAGGAATCACATTGCACCCTGGTGTATGTGACAATAAAATAGTCAGAACCTGAACCTAATCGGCTCCCTCAGGAACAGGAGTAGAAGCAAGTTTTCCTCAGTCCCTAAAAGTCAGGAGGTTCCTTTGCAAACTCAAATCTTAACTCCTGCTTCCCAATTTATTTACAATGAACCCGTTTTAAACTGAACCGGCGACGCATGTTGTCCCTGCCTCTGGTCTGTTGTCACTGTGGCGCTTTAAGGAGAAATCTCATCAGAGTTTTCTCTTCCCATTCATAGGCAAATCTCTTTTCACAACGGTGGATGCCACAAAGCGAGGCACGCCCTCGGAGCTCGCAGCTGGCACCAGAGTTAATGTGTTGCTTGAAGACTGCAGACGCCAGCTTTCCCCATAAAACCCAAAGACATCCCAAGGTTTCAGTTCCAAGAGTGGTTCCACATCGATTGCAACCATGTACCGAGCCGCCCTCGCCTTCTGCGTCCTGGTCGGCCTCCTGCACGTTCTCTGGGCTCTCCCCGTCAGTCCCAGGTCCTTCCCCTTGGAAGACGAGGACCTTTTCTACGATTTTCTCAGCGGCAGCCTGGAGATGGAGGTGGAGGAGGAGGAGGGCAAGCGGATGGGCAGGCGGGAGACGGTGGTGGGTCTGAGGCACCTGCACTGCTCCAAGGCGAGCGAGACCTGGTCGGGGCCTCCCAGCAGCGCTGTCCCGTTCTCCGAGAGCGTCCTGTACCGGGTCACCGTTACCACCGCCTCCACCGAGCCCCCTTGGAAAGTTTTCCCCCTCTGGCACCTCATGATGTTCATGAAACGCTTCTACAGCTGCTGCAAATTTGGGTATCCCTGCAAGAAGATCAAGGGTTACCAAGGACGCTTGCTTGGACGTGAGTAGCACTCTCAATACGGGAGCCAGTTGAGGTACTATTAGTTCGGGGCAGGGGGAGAGAGATTAGTATTGGTATTGGTTTATTATTGTCGCTTGTACCGAGGTACAGTGAAAAATAGGACGGGGATTACGTCCTGGGAGTGACTTCGGATTTATAATCCAGCAGAACCATCCTGGAGAAGAAATGGCCTGACAGAGAGAGAGGAGGCTGTAAAAAATGTCAATTATTCAGCAACAAACAAGATGCTGGGTGCTCGAGCTCCCCCAGCATCTTGTGTGTTGCTCCAGATTCCAGCATCTGCAGTCTCCTCTGTTAATTGTTTCTCTGGTGAATGCTAACTCTTTCTCCACAGACGCTGCCTGACCTGCTGAGTGTTTCCAACATATTCTTCTTTTATTTCAGATTTCCAGCACCGGGCAGATTTTTTTCATTCCTTACCCCTCTCCCACATTAACCTTTATTGTGTGAAGTGATAATGTTCAACAGAACATGTGGCTCCCGTTTCTCGCCCCGTGTTCGCTTTCTGGGCTGAGGGAGGGGATGTTTTACTCAGGAGAGGGAGCGGGAGAGCTGGCATCAGGGAGCAGAAACGGTGAATGTAATTCTGTGGAGCACGCAATAAGTTCTCGGCGACGTGACCCGTGTTACTGATGGCGGATTTAGCATTCACATGCCAATTGGGGAATTTTGTCGCCCTCTCACAACTGCATGAACTGCTGCTGTTTTTTTTTGGAAGGGCGGCAACTTTTGTCTTAAAGGATATCCACGCGGGATATCTTGAAGAGAGCCCGAGTGGATTTCTCAGGGTTTGGGATATGGAGCAAGGTTGAATTGTTCAGAGAGTTTGAAGGTACCTGCTACCTCCCCGAGAGCCGAGAAGTGTAGGGGCGTGGGTCAGTGGGCGTGGTGTAGGGAGAAGAGATTTCTCTCTGCATTGGGAAGGTGGTTCCTCGGAATCTGGGGGATAAGAAAGAAGTGAAGCTTCTGCAACGTCAGCATGGGGGTGACAGACCAAGGTGATGTGCATTTGGAGACAAAATGATTCTACTACAGAATTTATTTTAACCAGTCTCACGAGAAACCCTGAAACATGGGAGATTCAGAGTCGAGATGATGCGTTTAATGTTGTCATTCTGATTATTTGGTCGGAGTGAAGTGAGCAGATCACAGTCAGTCCTGGGAAATCTCACCCATTGTTCAACGGTTACTCTTTAAGCACATTTTTAGACTGAGGTACAATTGAATGGTTCTGCTTTATTCCAAGTTTTGCAATTAATTAAATTGAATGAAGATTGGTATTGGAATTGGTTTATTATTGTCACTTGTACGGAGGGTACAGTGAAAAACTTGCCTTGGATATGGACTTCTCTGCAACTACACAGGCTGCTGCAGATGAAGTAGTGGAGAGCAGAAGTCTCAAAAGCATTTGGTTGAAAAAAAAACTTAAAGACTAATCATTTTCAGAACTATAAAATCATTTAGCTTTGTTCTTGGCTTTCTCTTTTAAAATTCTTTGACAACTCTTCAAAACGGTACATACAAAATGGTGCATACATTTCTTGTTCTTCAGGTGATGACAAGGAGATGGAGTTCTTCCTGAGACCAGAGTATCTGTCTGTCAATGTACTCAGGGCACAGCTGCATTTGAACATTGCCAATCCAGACAGAGTGGTGGTGGAGGCAGAGATCAGAGTGAAAACTCTGATGACTGTAATCAGCAGGACACGGTAAGGAGACATCGTACCGTGCATTGGCGGTTGGGACTGGGGAAAATCAAGGGCTGACCTCCCACAACCAGACACAGTCCAGACTAGCATGGCAAGCCTCGTTTAGTCTCTCCAGTTTTAATCACGTCCTTGCTATAGTATTGCGACCAAAACTGCACACAGTATTCCAGGTGCGGTCTCGCCTACATCTTGCACAGCCTTAACATGACGTCCCAACTGAAGTGCTGGGTTTTGTCTCGTCTCCCTGGGGTGGAGGCAATCCAGAGACTGCTGCTGGAAGTCCAAGCTGCGATGCTTCTAATAGTCCATCAGTTTTCACTATCAATAGATGCTGGATGACAGTCCTTGGGAGCCAATCCCAGTGGAACTGCCAGGGAAGGAAGGGATAAAATTCCAAATACTGGCTGCTAATAAGCGTGGAGATTAATTTGTATAGTAAGTCTTCACTGCTTTCTCTGGGTGCCTTCTGAGAAGGGATTGGGATTATGTGTCTTCAGGCAAAGTTTCATTGCACGATTAGCGGTAGAAAACATTAGAGAGAATTAATCTGCAGCAATTTAGAGCCATACAGCATGGAAACAGGGCCTTCATTTGCCATGCGCTAGCTGGCTGTTAATAACCATAGTATATCTATAGTACATGGTATACATCCTAGGGGTACAAATTCCCTGAAATTGGCAACACAGGCAGACAAGGTGTGAAGAAAGCGTAAGGCATGCTACCTTCATCAGACGGAGCACTGAGTACAAGAGTTGGGACACCATGTTACAGCTGTACAAGATGTTGGTGAGACCGTACCTGGAATATTATGTGCAGTTCTGGTCAGCACACTATAGGAAGGATGTGATTAAGCAGGAGAGGTTGCAGAAAAGATCCACAAGGATGTTGCTGGGACTGGAGGACTTGAGTTACAAGGAGAGACTGGGATGGGCTGGGACTGTTTTCCCTGGAGTGAAGGACGCTGAGGGCTGACCTTATAGAGGTTTATAAAACCATGAGGGGCGTAGACAGGGTAGAGGCGGGTACAATTACATGACATTGGACAGGTACGTGGATAGGAAAGGTTTTGGGGGATTTGGGCCAAATGCAGGGAAGTGGAACGAGCTCAGGAAGGCAACCTAATCAGCACGGACAGGTTGGGCCTGTTTCCGTGCTATGTAATTCTATGACTCTTAGTGATCCAATTTCCCAGCAATGCAGCCATGGGGACTCCAGTGCTCATCTAATACTTAGAGGTTGTGAGAGTCTCCGCCTCCACCACCCCTCAGGCTGAGTGTTCCAGATTCCAAGCATCCTCTGGGGTGAACAAGCTCTTCCTCAAATTCTCTCTAAATCTCCTAGACCTGACCTTAGACCTATGCCCTCTGGTTATCTACCCCCCCTCATAATTTGCATACAGTCAGGGTCCCCCTCAGCTCCAGAGAAAACAAACCCAGCCTTATCAAATCTCTGCTCATACCTGAAGCACTCCCTCCAGGCAACGTGCTGGTGAATCTCCTCTGCACCTTCTCCAGTGCAATCACATCCTTCCCATATAGAAATGTACACAGAAATCAATTGTAGCCTAACTATTTTATTTAGATGTACTATCACCTCCTGTGTCCCACTAATGGAGACAGGTATCATGTTGTTTCAACCACCTTATCTACCAGTGTTGCTTCCTGCAGGGATCTTTGGATATGTGCTCCTCTGTAATTGCTTGCATCTTACTATTCATTGTGTGTGCATTCACATCTGTTATGGTAGACAACGAGCAGCAAGGACTTCAGCATTGATCCCTGTGGTACACTTCTTGACACAGGCTTATAAGATATCTTTATGAGTCACATGTACATTGAAACACACAGTGAAATGCATCTTTTGCATAGAGTGTTCTGGGGGCAGCCCACAAGTGTCGCCACACTTCCGGCACCAACATTGCATGCCCACAACTTCCTAACCCATACGTCTTTGGAATGTGGGAGGAAACCTAATCACAAATCAACTCTCCACCATCTTATTGTCAAGACAGATTTGGATCTAATTTGCCAAATAGCTCTGGATCCCATGGCTCTTAGCTTTGGATCAGTCGGACCTTGTCAAGAGCCTTACTGAAGTCCATGTAGACTAAATCAACACACTTAGCCACCTTCTTGAAAAATTCAACCAAAATAATCAGACAGGATTTCCCTTTGACAAGGTCACACTGACTCTGTTTATCTCATTACTGTCTCTCCAACTGTAGATTAATCCTGTTCCTCAGAAATTTTCCCAATATTTTCCATACCTCTGCTTAGACCTGCATGCCTGTAATTGTATGCTTCTCCCTCCTGCCCTTCTTGAATAAAGATACCACATTGCCAGATATCTGGCACTCCCTCCGTCTCTGCAGAAGATTCGAACATTTATGTCGGGATCCCAGCAATCTCTTCCCTTGCCTCCCATAACATCTGGGAAACATCTCACCAGGCTGCAGGGATCTGTCCACTCCAAGCATCTTTGTTAAGTAATTTCAGAGTCCGCATCCCTGAATCCTCCAAGTACAATATCCTTTTCTATAGTGAATACAAATTATGTGGCAGTATAGGTATACAAATTGTAATTTAAAAGGTCTCCTTTTCTGAAGACTTGGCCGTATCTGGCTTAACTGGATCATTGAAGTAACTGTGAGGGTAAAAAAAAGTCATTGACTGACAGTGAGAGGGTTAGAGAGGGGGCAATCAGATCCCTTATGGTGTGTGTTGGAATCGAGAGTGAGGAGGAGGTGGGTGGCGGGGGGAGGGAGTGAGAAATAGGAGACCATCAGGTTGCGGTGAGAGACCCATGTAGTCACAGGCACAACGAGCAATGTATTGAACACAGAGGTTCAGGACTGAACCCGGGTTCTCCTGGCGATTTGAGACAGCAGTTTGATCTGTGCCACTGTGGTGTCTCAAGGAGGCCAGAAGATTGTTGGGGGTGGGGGAGGCGGAGGGAAAACACAAATAGGGACTAGTTGGACATGAGAGGGTTTGGAGGTCCAAGTTCCTCTGCAGTGCTCCAAAGGAATGCCACATCACCTGCATGGCTCTGATGCAGAGAATGTGTATGGATCGCAAGGGTGACTGATGACGGAAGTTGTCATAGAGAGACCCAGAGCAGAAACAGGCCCTCAGCCCATTGAACATCAACTACCCATTCACACTGATCCTGTTTTATTCTCCTCACAATCTCATCAACTCTCCTCAGGCTCAACCATTCACCACACACCAGCGGCAAATTAACCGACTAACCCACCCTGACAGGAACCCGAGCATCCGGAGGAAACCCACATGGTCTCAGGGAGAACGTGCAAACTCCACACAGACAGCACCTTGAGGTCAGGATTGAACCCGGGCCTCTGGTTCTGTGAGACAGCTGTGCATGATCGAATTTTCCAAGTGATATGTTATGAGCTGGGAATTGCCATGAATATGCTTCACTATGGAAATAAAACAAGTGATGTTCAGTTGCTAAGCAAACGGCAGGGCTCAGTAGTGTAGCAGTTAGCGTAATGCTTCACAGCGCCAGCGACCTGGGTTCAATTCGGCCGCTGTCTGTAAGGAGTTTATACATTCTCCCTGCTCTGCGTGGGTTTCCTCCAGGTGCCTCCGGTTTCCTCCCACATTCCAAGACGTACGGGTTAGGAAGTTGTTGGCATGCTATGTTGGCGCCGGAAGCGTGCGACACTTGCGGGCTGCCCACCAGAACACTATGCAAAAGTTGCATTTCACTGTGTGTTTCGATGTACATGTGACTAATAAAGATATCTTATCTTTATGCAACTGAGTCTCCAGGGTGTAGAAATTCATGGCAGAAAAGGGGGCCATACGGCAAATCAAGTCCACGTCAATTCATGGCTGAGAAACCCATCAGTCCAATGGCAGACAGAACAACTCAGCCCAGTTTTCAGCTCTTGGTTTGTGGCCTTGCAGGTGCAACGCTTCAATCTTCAGCTGAATGGCTGCAGTGTGATCAGTCTCAGTACCTCTGGCAATGGGCTGAATGGCCTCAGGTGTCATACACTTCCACAACTCTCTTGTGGGAGCCAACAGGGTCAGTAAAGGGAGAGAGTGCACAAGCGCGGGGAAGTTGCCGCTCTGTCTGTGTGAAGCATCATAACTCCAGTTGAGTTAGGAGTTCATAGGGTCAGTCCCAGGAAAGCACCACCCGTTGTTTACCAGTTCCTTAACACTGCTTTTTATTCCATTGTTGTGTTGCAGGAACATCAGTCTGGCACACCAAGTCCGAGTCCGAGATGGCCTTCGACACACTCTTCCTCTTCAAGATGATGAAGGAGGAACATCTCAAGGAAGGTGGTGGAACAACCCAGTTCCTGCTGATACTGAAATGTTCTCAGGACAATCGCCAGCTGAACTGTCGTGACCACGGCGTCAGTGTGCTGCGCGCCCCGTTTATGGCCATCGTTATGTTTAAAGCACATTGCATCTTGTGCACCTCAGGGTCCTGCCAAAACTCGCTGTGTATTCATTCCTTCGCTGTGTTGGAAGCAATACTTGAACCGCTTTGTGAGCTCTATTGGAAATGGGATTTACTGTGCTCACAGTAGAGCTGACAGAGAGACAGTGTTATTATATAGGGAGCAAATGGACTTGTTCCTGATGGTGAACCTCTTCAGCAAGGGGGTCTGATGGCGAGGCTTGCACTTTGTTGTGGGATTCATTCTTTAACGGGGGTCCTTATGGTAGATCAGGCTTTTTAATATGGAGACCTGTGTCAAGACACTTTATGAGTGAGAATCCTGATCAGGAGACTCGATCATTAACTGGTGGCCTGACCTGACAGGGAGACTACCTGCTGACAGAGATATGAGACTCATTCATGGGGACCTAATGTTGAGATTCCATTTTTAACTGGGGGGTCTTGATGGTAGGATTCACCCATTTATATGGAGTACTGGACACAGAACGTGAATAAGAATCCTGAAGGTGAGACTCTTTCACTGTTGAGGGTGGTGAGGCAAAACATGTGTTTTAAAACCACCATCAAATATGGAATGGCTCTTCAACATGACCATCTGGTTTCAGTGACTTGGAAAGAGATGGACGGCTCAAACACTGTTAAAGTCGACAGTGATATCACACGGGATCACTAACTGTACACAGGCAATGTATAGGGAGCAAATGGCTTCCTTCTTGTGTGCTGCTCAAAAGTCACAAGTGCAAATGGTAAGACACATCTAAAATGGTGGTTAAACCTCACCAAATCATTGGAGTCATAACAATTTACCTGAGTGACACTGGTAGTTCATTGGAGCTAAATAGAACCATCTTAATGAGTCATTTGAATTAATAGTTATTTAGTCCAAGTGACATCCATTTATATCAATATTGGTGCAGACATTGCACTGTGATGTTAGCATTCAAATTAGTTTTGCTGAGGTCTTGTTTATAATAATTTAATGAACATTTTATATGTTAATACTGCATAGTGTGATCCCTGGGATTGAGACTAAGGTAATGGTGGACACATGCACTTTAGAATGCAAATAATGTACAGAATTTGAGGACATACATAACCTGTAAATACAGATTGAATTTATTTATGTCTAAGACTGATGTTCTTCTGTTAAATAAATGTGATAAGCATTTAAATTAGAGTGGTTTTTTACTGTGTTGTGTTACACTATTATATGCTACAATTTTACATGTGTTTAAAAGACAGATGACTTGGGAATTATAGGGTACAACAGCCCAAGTGTGGTAACTTCTCAAGTTCAGAAATATGCTTTTGGTACCCTGTCCTGAGACAGTGTTAGGGAGTTTAGGGTGACGTCTATCCACAGATTGAAGTAGGGGTCACACTGATGAAGGGTTGCTGAGGGGGGAGGGGGCGGAATTGGGGTCACACTGATGAAGGGGTTGCTGAGGGGGCGGGAATTGGTCAACAAATTGGGAAGGTTGGTTCCTGAATGTAAATGATAATGGATATTGGGAGTGGCAGTGCAGCAGCTGGTGTTTGAACGGCGAAGAGTAAATAATCGACTTACCCGATGGTTGGTTGTTGTAGTGACTTACAGAAGTGAAAAGGTGCCAGAACTGAGGCCTGGATTGTGATTGAATCGGCTAATCTCAGCCAGCTGGCAGTGAAAGAGGAGACTCCTGGTTCTAGCCAGAGATCAGCGATAGAAAAAGAACATTACATTTGTTTTATTTTGAAGACAGGTTCAGCCAAAATCTCCATTTGCATAGATCTTCAACCAGGGAGCAAATTGGCTCAAAATTGTATTAAAAGTGTCTTTTAAATAGGAAAAGAGTTCGTAAATGTTCATTAATCATTCATGACATTGCTCACCTCAACTTTAACAGGCTTCATTACTTACAAATTGCTAAAAAATGGACTGAAGTTCTATGTTGGCACTTGTCTTCTCTTGATTTGTATGCAAGGCAAGGATCCTTCCAGCTTAACCCAACTGCCAGGACGTGGCTACCTCCAGGGACACTTTGATGGTGTTTTGATGGGTTTCTTAACGTTTCTCATAATTTTGTCATAATATAGAGGGAGGCCATTTGGCCCACTGAGTCCATGCCAGCTCTCAGAACATTCCCAATAGCCCCATTCCCCATTTATTTCCAGATAATCTATCTTCTCTCACATGCCCACCAATGACCCCCTGATTCTACCCCTCACTGATAATCCATCCATAAATGCTCTTCAGCTAAATATCTTGTCAAGCCTTTTCTCAGCAGGCAATTAGGAATCTTGAGCAACACACAGAACTGGAGGAACTCAGCAGGTCAGGCAGCATCTATGGAGGGACCCTCTGTTTCAGGTCGAGACCCTCTGGACTGAGAGATAGAGGGGAGATAGCCAGTATAAAAGAGGAAGGGGAGGGGTGTGAATAGCGACAAGCTGGGAGGTGATAGGTGGAGGTGACAAAAGGGCTGAAGATAATAGAATCTGATAGGAGAGGAAGGTGGAGCCTGGAATAAGGCCAGGGAGATATCTCCAGCTAGGAATCTTTATTAGTCACATGTACATCGGAACACACAGTGAAATGCACTTTCCGTGGAATATTCTGGGGACAGCCCGCAAGAGTTGCCACACTTCCGGTGCCAACATAGTGTGCCCACAACTTCCTAACCCGTACGTCTTTGGAATGTGGGAGGAAACCGGAGCACCCGGAGGAAACCCACGCAGTCACGGGGAGAATGTACAAATTCCTTACAGACCTCAGTGAGAATTGAACCCAGGTCACCGGCCAGACTGGGTAAAATAACATTTTCATTTCCAAAGGGCATCAGAAAACCTCATAGGTGTTTCTCCACCTCCCTCATTCCCACATAATCAGATAGTATCATGGTCATCTTGTTACAATGCCTTTAATTCCATAGCAACACATAAAGGAGCTGAAGGAACTCAGCGAGTCAGGCAGCATCCCTCAATGTCAGCAAAACAAAAGAGCTGGTCACTGATTTCACTCTCTACATCAACGGTGCTGAGGTCGAGAGGGTTGAGAGCTTCAAGTTCCCAGGAGTGAACATCACCAGTCGCCTGTCCTGGTCCAAGCATGTAGATGCCATGGCCAAGAGAGCTCACCAGCGCCTCTACTTCATCAGGAGGCTAAAGAAATTTGGCATGTCCCCTTTGACACTCACCAACTTTTATCGATGCACCATAGAAAGCATCCTATCTGGATGCATCACGGCTTGGTACGGCAACTGCTCTGCCCAGAACTGCAAGAAACTGCAGAGAGTTGTGGACACAGCCCAGTGTGTCACGGAAACCAGCCTCCTCTCCATGGACTCTGTCTATACCCCTCACTGCCTCGGTGAAGCAGCCAGCATAAAGACCCCCACCCACCCGGGACATTCTCTCTTCTCCCCTCTCCCATCAGGCAGAAGATACAGGAACCTGAGGGCACGTACCACCAGGCTCAAGGACAGCTTCTACCCCACTGTGATAAGACTATTGAACGGTTCCCTTATATGATGAGATGGACTCTTGACCTCACAATCTACCCTGTTTGACCTTGCACTTTATTGTCTACCTGCAATGCACTTCCCTGCAGCTGTGACACTTTACTGTATTCTGTTATTGTTTTCACCCCGTACTACCTGAATACACTGTGTAACGAATGTATGCAAGACAAGTTTTTCACTGTACCTCGGTACAAGTGACAATAATAAACCAATACTAAGCTACGGAGGGAAATGGACAGTTGATGTCCTGAGTTGAGACCCTTCATCAGGTCTTGTATCTCCATCTTTAATTCCATATTCCCTACATTTCCTTTATGACATAGCAGGAAGCCATTTAGCCTGTCAAGCCTATGCCAGTTCAATCCCATCCCTCCACTAATTTTTCACTGCAACCTATTTTTGCCATTTTCCCCACCCAAATACACACCAATGCCAAATTAACCCACCAACTTGCATGTCCTTGGGAGGAAACTGGAGCACCCAGAGGAAACCCATGCGGGGAGAACATGCAAACTCCACACAGACAACACCGGAGATCACGTTTGAACCTGGGTCATTGGAGCTCTGAGGCAGTGCTGTCCCATCTGATGAATTGACTTCTGCTGCTGTTCTGGAATTTAAACAGATGACAAAACTGTTAGTGCGGGGCTCTGGTAACGTAACAACCAAGGCACAAATTGCGATGCATATCTTAGCGAGAGGGGCTGGGGAGGTGAGGAAACTTGTTTTAGAGCTTTAGTTAAATCTTTAAGTAGGTGCTGATGAAGCAGAACTACTAATCTCTGGGAGACCAGAGTACTCTCTTGGTTGAGTGTGTGATCCGATATTGCTGCGTGTTTTCTCACTGTTGGCTGCACTCCCAAGTGTAAATGACTCCGGCAGTTTCAAAAGGATAAAAAAATAGACCAATTAATCTGCCAGCAGATCAAAGCCTCATTCCAGTCAACCTGGGGTTCCTAAACTTTTTAGATAAAAGCAAATGCTGGAAACACTCAGCAGGCCAGGCAGTTTAGGAAAGAGCAACATGGTTAAATGTTTCAGGTCAAAGATGTTTCCTTAGGTAGATCTTTGACCAGAAAACATTTGTCTCCAAAGGTAAACCTTGTCACCCCAGCCCAAACCTCATACCCGATCACTCCCTAATGTTCAATACCCCCTCGTTGATCCCTTAATCCCACTTCTACCAAATTGTCAGCTTGTCTCTCCTTAGCTATTGCCCCCAAGGAGAACAGACAAGGGGGGACTAGCGGATGTGATCTATTGAGATTTTCAGAAGGCTAACAATGACAGAAGCCAGGTCAACAAGGTCAGATGGATTTGGGTGGGAAACTTGTGTGAAAAACTTACCCCTCAGGTCCCCTTTAAATCTTTCCCCTCTCACCTTAAACCTATGTCCTCTAGTTTTAGACTTCCTGACCCTGGGAAAAAGACTATGACAATCCATCTTATCTGTATCCCTCGTGACTTTATAAATCCCTGAGATCACGCCTCAGTCTCCCTCACCTAGCCTAGCCAGTCTCTCCTTATAACTGCGACTGTCAGAACCAGCTTGATCCTACCAAATTCTGCTTCTTTATCCACTCCCCCTCCCTTTCTTGACCCTGCTACATTGTCAAATTATATGGTCCACACCTCATCTCAGGTGAGATCCAATTTCCCCAATTTTGTCCCCCTCCTTGGCTACTTATTGGTTTGAATCAGGTTGTTCATGCTCGCTATCTGTTGGACCGCTAGCCAAGTTTCCAATCTTGCTCTTATCTATGAACAAGACATTGGTTAGGCCACACTTGGAAGATAGTGTGCTGTCCTGGTCACCACACTGTAGAAAGTATGTGGTGGTGCTAGAGAGAGATTCACCAAGACATTGCCTGGAATGGAGGGCTTTAGTTACAAGGAGAGATTGAATAGGCCGGGTTCGTTCTCACTTGAGTGCAGGAGGCTGAGGGATGACCTTTACACAATCATGAATGGCATAGATAGGGGAGTCTAACACCAGGGGACATGGTGAGAGGGGAAATATTTAGAGGAGATCTGGGGAGGGGGGTAATTTTTCACACAGAGGGTGGTGGGTACAAGGAGTAAGGTGCCAGAAGAGATGGTAGAGGCAGGTACAATTATTGCAATGTATTTATAAACCATTTGGACGTGTACTTGGATAGGGAAGGAGGGGTATGGGCCAAATGCAGGAAATAGGATTAGAGTAGGTAGACATCTCCGTCAGTGTGGATGAGTCGGGCTGAATAGCCTGTGTCTGTACTGTACGATTGTGATCTTAAGGCTGATGAAAAAGACGATGATGCCGGAGGAACTCAGCAGGCCCGATAGTGTAGTGGTTAGCGTAACGTTATTACAGCGCCAGCGACCCGGGTTCAATTCCCGCCGCTGTCTGTAAGGAGTTTGTATGTTCTCCCCGTGTCTGTGTGGGTTTCCTCTGGGTGCTCCGGTTTCCTCCCACATCCCAAAGACGTACGGGTTAGGAAGTTGTGGGCGTGCTATGTTGGCGCCGGAAGCGTGGCGACACTTGCGGGCTGCCCCCAGAACACTCTACGCAAAAGATGCATCTCACTGTGTGTTTCGATGTACATGTGATTAATAAAGATATCTGATCTACCTCACCCACTGCTGAAACCCTCTACCTTCTCTTTCTTACCTCCACACTTGTTTCCAACCCCCCCCCCCCCCATAACACTTTGCCCAGCCTCCTCTCTCCCACCCTCCATAATCCTTGGCTCATCCAAAACTCTTCATTAGTTGCAACCAAATCCCTGCCAAGCATTTCCACCCCCGCACCCCCCCCCCCCCGCCCCCACAGCAGCCTCAAATCTATTGGTATTGGTATTGGTTTATTATTGTCATTTGTACTGAGGTGCAGTGAAAAGCATGTCTTACAAACCGATCGTACAGGTCAATTCATTACACAGTGCAGTTACATTGGGTTAGTACAGAGTGCATTGATGTAGTACAGGTAAAAACACCTAACAGTACAGAGTAAAGTGTCACAGCTACAGAAGCCTGGCTAACTTCCTACATTAGGGAGCACAGCTGGCAGAGCCGCTGCCTCCCAGCTCTAGTGTTTCAGGTTCAATCCTGACCTCCGGTGCTCTCTGTGTGGAGTTTGCACCTTCTCCCTGTGACTGCATGAGTTTCTTCCCACGTCCCCAAAACATGTGGACTACTGGGTTAATTTGCCACTAGTGTGCAGGTGAGCAGTAGAATCTTGGAAAGTCAATGAGAATGTGGGGAGATTAGAATGGTTTAGGGTAGGATTAGTGTAAAATTGGGTGCTTGATGGTCAGTGTGAATTTGATGACCCGAATGGCCTGTTTCCGTGCTGTATCTCTTTATGGCTATTTCAACAGAGACTGTTCTTCAGAAATACTACTTTGGCTCTAATTGTTATTGCAGAATAAGTTGTAGGGGAAGGGAAGTAAGGAAAGTAGGATATGGGGATAATGGCATCGCTCCCCAGAGAGCCAGCATGGTCCTGATGGACCGAATGGCATCCTTCAGTGTTGTAATGATAACCTATCTACATGTACAAGAAGTGCATATGAATGTAGAAATCACTCTTGTTTTAAATAGTGGGTGAATTTATAACATATTCACTAATGGTCTGTGATTATTCTATATTCAATATTGTTCTAGGTCCCAATTCTTTTAAAATTTGAAATGGTTGACAAGTATGCTAAAACATGCCAGCTACAGTGCAATCACAGACACATTATTGTTTTCATTAATAATGCCAGTGAGAGATTATAAACTGTAAACCTAAAGCTTTCTGATGAAAGGTCATCACCCTGAAATGTTAACTCTGCTTCTCTCCCCCCACAGTACTTCTCCAGTTTTGCATTTCTAAGGTATAGCTCCCCTTTTTTTTAAAGAAAAACAAAACTCAATTGAGACGTTGGTTTGGAACTGGAGCTGGCAGACCAGGGCCCAGAGAAATGGAGGCGAAAAGCCAGGCCACCATTCACATGCAGATATGGAGTCCTGCCCTTACCCTCTGAGGGTAATGAGGTGATAATGTTTTTAAGGATGAGTAGCCCTAAATCCTACAATTCTCCTGCTGCTCTTTAAATTAAATCCAGCAAAGCTTCATTGTAATGCAGAAACTACATTCATTTAGATGCTTAATGCAAAGTGCAGGATTAGTGCTTAATGTGAAAACATTACATTCAATGCAGCATTGTCCATTGCCACCTGTCAGGCTAGGATTCTCATCTGCAGACAGCCGACCCTTGTCTGTGCATCATTTCAAAGGGTGGACAAACTTCTTAATCATAAATCAGCAAGAGGACAATAATATTGAGGTCCCTGATGATTTGGACGCTAATCAAATAATTTATGAAGTAAAACAAGAAGGCCCTGGGTTAAATGTTAACTCTGCACAAAAGTAGCTGATGTCAGGAAGGTGCTGGGGGAAGGGAGTGATGGGTGTTGGGGGGGGGGGGGGTGAGAGAACACACAAGAAAATAGCAGCAGGAGTGGGACACCTGGCCAGCAATTCCATGGATTAAGAATGACTTCAGCAGAGGCCTACAAAGAGGAGCAACAGGCAATCTGCTGGAGGAACACAGCGAGCCGGGCGGCATCTGTGAGAGGACTACAGTTCAGGGTTCTTCTGCCACTGGAGATGGAGAGAGGGGGTCAGGCGAGGAAGCCCCTTAAATATTGTAAATATGGGATTGGGGTAGCACTCCAGGGAGCCACACGGTGAGGCATCGGTGCTGTTTTTTTTAATAAAATTAATTGCACTGTTTTATTGTATATAGATTATTTTTTTTATGATGAATAAAGTTTATTTTGGAATAATAAAAAAAATCTGAGAGAGGAAAGCAATGGTCAATATTGAGTCCCTCCAGCAGATCGCTTGTTACACCAGATTCCGGCATCTGCAGTCTCTTGTGTCCCCTACAAAGAGGGCATTTTCCCTTGTTACCTAAACTCTACAAGCCATAGGTGAGGAAGGTTTCACAGAAATGCCTTAAAGAATACAAAAGGGAAAGAGCAGCGGGAAACCAGTTCACTGAACCTCAGTTCACATCCTCCTCTGGGATTCGCTGAGCTCTTCCACAGCCGTTCCACTTTCTTGTCACAGTCTTTGAACCTCTTTGTGCCCTGAAATCTAGTCAGTCTTCAAAATCCTCGGCGACTAAAGTGGCCCGATCCAAACATTCACTGCCCTATAATCTAAATCATTTCTTCTCATCTCAGTTCTATACTTTACCCGAACTCTATGCCCAACATAGTTCAAGGCTCTCCAAGCAGAGGAAACAACCTCCCAGCTCCAGCCTGTCAATGCCTCTGAATTTTAAATGCTGTAGAGAGATTGCCTGCCAATATTCTAAACAGGATTGGATATGGGGCCATTCTACTCAACCGTTCCTTTCATCCCAGGAATCAATGCAGTGGCACCTTTTCTACAGCAAGTACCTCCTTGTTTAGGTAAGGGGACAAACATTGTACCAACATACAATCTATGGTCTCAGACTCCTGCACAATTACTCAGAGAAAGAGGCCATTCAGCCCATTGAGTCTATGCTGGTTTTCATAGCAATCCTAGTCCCTTTCCTCACTCATTTTGCTGTAACCCAAATCAAGTCAGAGTTTATTGTCATGTACACAAGTACACGTACACAAGTACAAGTACAGGTACAATGAAAACCTTGCTTGCATCATAGGTACACAGAATATAAATTATACAAGACAGTGAAGAGAGAGAGAAAATGAAATGTTGCAAAAAGACATTGGTGCAATAAAAAAAAGACACAATCAGACAAGTGCATGGCAGTGCAAGAGGTGGTCTGTAGTGTTCTATTGCTGAGGTTGCACAGGTCAGCTCAAGAACCTGATGGTCGTAGGAAAGTAGCTGTTCCTGAACCTGTTGGCGTGGGACTTCAGGCTGCTGTACCTCATGCCCGACGGTAGCAGGAGAAGGAAGGCATGGCCCAGATGGTGGGGATCCTTGATGATAGATGGCACCTTCAGTGGTGGAGAGAACTGTGCCTGTGATGGAGCAGGCTGTGTCCACTACTCTGTAGCCTCTTGCATACCAGGCCATGATGCAACCAGTCTCACACAAAATCTATTCCTCGCCATTAAACTCCAGGCTCCTTGGAGTGAATGTGTACTCTGCTTCCCTGACATCCTGTGTGCTTGCTATACTTGCATATCGATTTCTCTAACTTGAATACCACTTTCCACCCTTCCCAGAAGCAATTCCTCTGAAGGTATCCAGTTGCATTAGTACCACGTCCCTCCATGGTTCCGAGTGTAGCCGCCCATTTTCACCTGAGTCCATACAGGGATATCATAACCAATGCAATGTTGGTCAGATGCTCCAACACACATTTTTCAAAGCAGACACTCAACAAGTTTGAGAGCAATGAAGTCAATTGTTGCACCTTCTCTTGCTACATCAGGTTAAATGCCAACTCAGTGAAGAACAGCAGTGTAACCTGGATGGTTCAACACTATAATAGGTGATGTTCATCACAAAGTCTAATTATCAAGGAGAACTAAAATCCAAGCTTCTGGACGAGCAAACCACAGTGAACACGGTCTTGTCCCTCCCCATCTCTGTGACCACCTCTATTCTTAAATACCTCCAGCCTTACGAAAACAGGTTGAGTGAACTCGGCCTTTCCTCGTTGGAGCGATGGCGGATGAGGGGGGACCTGATAGGAGGTGTATAAGATGATAAGAGGCATTGATCGTGTGGATAGTCAGAGGCTTTTCCCCAGGGCTGAAAATGGTTGCCACAAGAGGACACAGGTTTAAGGTGCTGGGGAGTAGGTATAGAGGAGATGTCAGGGGTAAGGTTTTTTTTTACTCAGAGTGGTGAGTGTGTGGAATGGGCTGCCGGCAATGGTGGTGGAGGCAGATACGATAGGGTCCTTTAAGAGACTTTTGGATAGGTACATGGACCTTAGAAAATAGAGGGCTATGGGTTAGCCTAGTAATTTCTAAGGTAGGGACGTATTCGCACAGCTTTGTGGGCCGAAGGGGCCTGTATTGTGCTGTAGGTTTTCTATGTTTCCATAATCTCTTCTGTCTTCCAATTCTGGACTCTGCATTCTTGACTTTCAATCCACTCTCTTGGTGACAGTGGTTCCAACTACTGAAGGCCTGAATTCTGTCTCTGGAACTCACCAACTCCTCTCCTCCATTTTCTTCAGACCTACCTGTTTGATCCAAGGTTTTGATCATCTCTCCTAATATCTTCTTATCTGGCATCGTCCCAAATTTGGTTTGATCAACAATCCTGTTCCATTATGAAAAAGGGTGCTATGGAAATGCAATTTGTTACTGATGACAGAAGACATATTGATGTTAGTCAGGAGCTTAGAGAAAACCCAGCATCTTACCACTCCACAGGATGGCAATGAAGGATTTAGCAAGTAATTCACTAGAATTATCTGGACCCTCGATACTTTACTCAAAGAAGATTACAGTCTGCAGAGCTTGTTTATTGCACAGATGCATGAACTCAGTACATTGAATCTCTCATGTTTGGTACAGTCGATTTTTCCAAGTTTCCACAAAGTACAGTAAAACTCCAGGAATCTGCATCCGATCATTTGGAAATCCCGATGGTTCAGCATGTGGCTCATTCCGTAGTCTGGGATGGTCAGCCAGGGGTTCAGTGTGCAAGGGGGAGGAGCTGGGGGGGGGTGTCAGGAGTACCAGGAAATGGGTAGACGCGTGGAGAGAGCCGGGTGCGGAAGTGCTGGGATGACAAGCTGAGACTCACTTGGTTCTCAGTCATGAAGAACAGAAACATGGCCCTTCAGCCCACCCTGTCCATGCCGACCATCAAGTAGCCAGGGCTTCTACACCCTGCTCCCTTTAAACTCATGGGTTCAGTGTGACAAGTAAAGAAAAACAAACTGAAAGGGTGTTGGAGTAACATCCAATTGCCTGGAAAATCTCCCAGTCCAACACCATCACAGTCATGGAGTCACACAGCACGCAAGCAGGCCCTTTGGCCCAACTCACCCATGCTGACCATGATGTCTATCTGAGCTAGCCCCATTTGCCTGCGTATGGCCCATATCTCACTAGGCCTGAGGATGCCAGATTATCGGAGGTTTACTGCACCATTAAAACAAGGATCTATCAGTATTGCAGATAACAGATAATATATGTTGATAAGTAGTAAATAAATGATTAGTCAGGTTGCAGCTTAGACTGCAAGGAATTAAAAAAAACATGAAGGAACTCAGCAGGTCAGGCAGCATCTGTGGAAGGAAATGGATGGTCAGCGTTTTGGGTCAAGACCTTTCATCTGCACTCCTGCTGAGTTCCTGCAGCAGCTAGTTTTTCTTACTCCAGATTTCAGCATCTGCAGTCTCTTGTGTCTCCATTACACTGCAAGGTCCTGCTGTCAAGAAGTACTAAATCTGTACAAAACACAAGACTGCAAGGCTAATTATAGATGGGGTGCTGCCACGCTATAAAAAAAACCCAGCCCCTTCATTGAGGCTGAAGAGGAACGAGAGTGAGTGAGGCAGGTTGAGAATGCATCATTAAATCGTGGTGTCAGAGATGCAGTATTGACTCCCACATATTTATAGATGTAATCAATCGGCTGGAGGAACTCAGTGGGTTGAGTAACATCTGTGGGGGTGGACGGGAGGTAAAGGAACTGTTGACTTTTTAGGTTGAGGCTCTGCGTCAGGGCTTTAGTTCCTCCAGCAGATTGTTTGTGACTTCTCCAGCACCTTCAGTCTCTTGTGTCTCCTGATCGTAGATATACTTTGGAACAGCATTATAATGACGGTAGGCAATTGTGCTTCGTTCTTGGTGGTCTTCGGGGAAGAGAGAGTAAAAAAAAATGCTACATACTTATAGCGATAAAAGTTTTTCATTGAAGTAAGCAAGCAATGAAATTGGCTATAAATTATTTCATATCATTTTCACTAAAACATTATATAAGAATAATGGGATCAATCTTCTCCCTATTTGAGTAGAGAATCTATCTTGAAAGGTTTTAGGAATGAGAAAGGATTAGATTAAGCTCATTCCTTTACAACACATCTTAACACAATTTAGCGAGACGTCTCAATGCAAGATTGCTATTCACTGCTCCTTTCCAGGCATATATCTAGAGCCATTTTATAAAGGGTGGCTTCAACGAACTCTCTTGTTAATTTGTTTCTCCAATCTATCAGCCTTTGTTTGATGCCAGACCACAATAACGCTAGTCTGCTGTAAGTATAAGACACCTATCACTGTATACGTTAAATTTACATTTTTAATGATTTCAACGTAGACGGATGGCTTCCTCTCCCAGGGTAGGAACCACCAGCTAAGTGCATGTTTTCTGTATTGTTATCAATTGCTCACTGGATCCAGGATTTTGAGCAAGTTTGTTCTCCCTCCATCCCATCCTATGCTGGGTAAAGTTATCACAGAAATCATGACTTTACAGATCAAATCTTAAGCTTCCAGTTTCGCAAACTTTCAACACTGCATCAAAAATTTAAGGAAGGAATTGTAGTGTTTAAAAAACAGAGCTGTTGATCAACATCTGAAATGGAAAGGTGCAGACAGATAAGAGGCATAGATCGAGTGGACAGTCACAGACTTTTTCCCGGGGCGACAATGGCTAACACGAGGGGACATACTTTTAAGGTGATTGGAGGAAAATATAAGGGGGATGTCAGGGGTAAGTGTTTTTTTTACACACAGAGAGTGGTGGGTGCGTGGAACACACTGCTGGCAGAGGTTGTGGGTGTAGATATATTGGGGACATTAAGACACTCTTAGACACATGAATGATAGAGAAATGGGGGGCTATGTGGGAGGAAAGGGTTAGGTAGATCTTAGAGCAGGATAAAATGTTGGCACAACATTGTGGGCCGAAGGGCCTGTACTGTGCTGTAATGTTCTATGTTAACCTGTCATCTGCACCAACTGGGTCCTTAGCATTCTTATGTTCCTCACTTACCTCCTCCCACCCTCACCCCCCCCCCCCCCCCAAATTAAAACCTCTTGCATTCAATAAAATACATGTTCAGGTGTTCTATATTAAACTCCATTATATGGTTTGTGGCAAAACTTTGAATGTTAAGAAAACCATTCCTAGTTATCAATAACCTTAAGGTTACTTGCTTCTGTGTAAAGTGCAAAACTTAACCAAGGGAAAAATATCATGTGCCCCTGGATGTTAAATAACCGAGAAAGAAAAACCATTAATATCAAGAGATTTTCATTTGTTACTATAAAAATACTATTATAGTACACATGAAAAAAACCATCTATATATTGGATTGTCAAATCAGCATGTTAACCTGTACCTAGATATACGTACATCAATAAGGGTGGATGGAGTCATCATTTAACAAACCTGGCTTCCAGGAAGTATCAGGTGCTGCATTAGGAGCAGCAGACTGCTGTTATAATTAGTCTCAAGAGCTTCATGGGTAGAGGGGGCAAGGTAAAGAGGCCAGGGTTCACACCCCTGAAAAAGCAAATGCATATCACTGAATGTCAGGTTGAAGTTGTTGTGATGTCCTCCAGAGTTACACTGGGCAGCACCCACAATACAACAGGAGCAAGAGTAAAAACACTGAGAATAAAAACATTAAAAGTATTCTAATAGTGTCATTCTGTTCAAATGGTCAAAATTTGGAAGTGATATCACCCATTTACAGCAGCCTCCAAAGTCTGCAGATCCCTCCTTAAATCTATCTGCTTCTCCAACCTCCTGCAAGATGTTCCTTAAAGGTTTCTCTGACCAAACTTTGGGTAACCTGTTCCAGTATCTCCCACATGGCTCAGCATCAAATTCTGCTTGACCATCCATTGGAGAGTCCGGGACATTTTACTTACAGCATTATATAAACGCAAACCGTTGCTTTTCTTTGACTGCAGTGAAAGTTAACCAGAAAAATTAGAGGAATTGACAATTCTTCCCATAAGTGTTTTGCCAATATTCCATTTCACCTGACACAACAGTTAGCTTCACAAAAGGTCTCCCATCAGATTCTCTGGACTGGTCTGTCAATTATTTTGCAGAAAGGGCAGAAACCCTGGTTCGAGCCCGGAGTAGTTGTCTTGGATCTCTCTTCTCTCTCCAGAGCCCCCAAAACAAAACCAAAGCAAGTTATTAGGGTGGTCCAGGTATCACTCAATTTAAGCAGAGAAACAATGAGCACTTCCTCAGACCCCCAGTAATGATTGTAAATAGGATGTGCGATTTTAAAATATACCTTTGTTCATTTGCTCTTTTAAAAATAAATGTGCTAGCAATTGTTCGTATAATACTGCAGTCTAAATCTTGGAGAACGCTGCTGCTCAGAGCAGGTTCACTCCGTACTTTAGCAGCTTCTGCTTGGCTCTTCCCGGTAAAGCAAAGGCACTGTCGTGAGGATTCGGAACCCCAGAGTTGCGGACTGGAGTTGCGAGATATTGGAAGTGAGTTTCCTGGGCAGAATTGCGGCAGCTGTAAACGGCAGTGGAGGCATTTCTGTTGGAGAAAGTGGGAAGGATTAAGGAAGGCTGATCTTCACTCATGTCCCTGTTACTTTGTGCATCCAAGTTTAGGCTTGCTGTCAGTACCAAGGGAGTGCTGTTCTGTCAGCAGTAACACCTTGTAGATAAGATCGTATCCCCCATCACCTCTCTCAGGGGGAATCTTTAATAAAAAAAAATCTTTGTACTATTTTGAAGAGCATGGGAGTTCTTCCAAGAGTCCTGGCCAATACAAGTCCCTCAAATGACACCGACTTGTCGGATCTTGCTGTGCTACTTTACAACTGTGTTACTACTTCAAAAACACTCATTTGAAAACTAAGGGAAAATGGGATACATTTCCTTTCAAGTCTCATCCAAATCACTTCGCAGCCAAAAATGTACTGCTAATCGGAGACACAAGAAATCCTGCAGACACTGGAATCTGGAGCAACACACAAAAAATACTGGAGGAACTCAGCAGGTCAGGCAGCATCTGTGGAGGGAAATAAACAGTTGACATTTCGGGCCGAGACCCTTCATCAGGACTGGCAGCCCATGGAGCCCAGGGAAATACATTATGGCACAGAAAGAGGCCATTTGGCCCACTAAGTCATGCCAGCTCCCAGTCCTATCCCATCAGTTCCATTCTACCTTTGCTTATTTCCTTCTAACTCTGCAATTTATTCTCTCTCACAAGCCCATCACCTCTCCTTTGATTTACTTGCCACCTATCTACACTAAGGGGGTAAATTACACTGGCCAATTAGCCTACTAATTCAACCTGGGATGTGGGAGGAAACAGGAGGACCTGGCAGAAACCTATGCAATGAGAATGGCCAAATTCCACACGAACATCACCCAAGGTCAGGATCGAACCAAGGTCCTGGGAGGTCTAACGGTGGTCTCTCTAAATCAACCAGCATTCTCGCCCTCCCTGCAGTCAAATGACTTGCCAAGTAACTGGAACTACAGAGACACGTTTATGGAGCTGGCATCCACTAATTCTTAAAGAAAACCCATTATTTTCAGCTGATGAAGGGTCTGAAATTTTAACCCCATTTCTTTTCCCACAGATGCAGCCTGACCTGCTGAGCGTTTCCAGCATTTTCTGCTTTTACATTGATTCCAGTAGCCAAAGGTGAGGGTTCATGCAGGATAATCGACGGTGCTCCCCCAGCAGTCACGTCGTCACCCATTGTTTTCTTGCTGCCACTCACGACACTTCAAACCTGCAGTCTGACTGGACCTGCAAACCCCAAATTAATAAACGTGCATCCAACCCAACCAAACCTTCCAAGTGCACCAGTATCCTACGTACCTGACAGTCATCTCACGAATGCCACTGTTGAAGTTCAAGTCAGTGTGCATCAAGGAAGTGGCTCTGAGAAAGTGACCCTTCTGTGCCCCAGAAGAGAGCTGAGCTTTAAAGTAAAAAGTATGGTAGTGGTTATTCAATTGCATGGTAGTGTAGTGGTCAGCGTAACGCTATTACAGCATCAGCGACCTGGGTTCAATTCCGGCCACTGTCTGTAAGGAGTTTGTACGTTCTCCCCGTGACTACGTGGCTTTCCTCCGGGTGCTCCGGTTTCCTCCCACATTCCAAAGACAAACAGGTTAAGAACATAGAACAGTACAGCACAGAACAGGCCCTTCTGGCCACAATGTTGTGCCGGCATAGCTAATCCCTTCTGCCTACCGAATGCCCATACCCCTCTATTTTCCTCTCATTTATGTGCCCATCCAAGTCCCACCTGAATGCCCCCAATGAGTTTGCCTCCACCATCCTATCAAGTTAGGAAGTTGTGGGCGTGCTATGTTGGCAGCGGAAGCGTGGCGACACTTGCGGGCTACCCCCAGAACACACTACGCAAAGATGCATTTCACTGAGTGTTTCGAATGTACATGTGACTAATAAAGATATCTTATAAGAGGGAAGAATTGTTTTGTTGCTAGAGCTTTCACAATACGTGTCTTGCTCTATTGAACCATATTGTATGCAATGTTACAGTTTGGTCTGATAGATTTCATTGACCACTTCCCCACCCACCTGTCCATTGGTAATGGGATCTTTGAGAGATACAGCACAGAAACAGGCTCTTCAGCCCATCGAGTCTGTACTGACCATCAACAGTAATCTCATTTTTTTTATTTGTATCAACTCCCCCCAGATTCTACCGCTCACCTACACACCAGGGGCAATTTACAGTGGCAGATTAACCGACCAATCTGCACTTCTTTGGGATGTGGGAGGAAAACTGAGCACCCGGAGGAAACCCACACAATCATAGGGAGAACGTGCAAACTCCACACAGACAGCACCCGAGGTCAGGATTGAACCCGGGTCTCTGGTGCTGTGAGGTAGCAGCTCCACTAGTTGCGCCACCGTGTTGCCCTATTTCATAGGCATCAAGCACCCTCTAGTGCAATGGTTCCAATCTGGGCCAGGAAGTCACTGCAGCAGAGGTAACATACTTAGAACCTTCGCAAGAATAGCAATAATATATAAAAGTGTATTCTGCACACTAGCTGGCCTGGGTGTAGGATTACTGGCAATTGCTGAGACAGACCCAACTCCTTGCACATTTGGGTTGCATATTTTGCAGTGTAAGTGGAGCTTCATTTTAAAAGATAGGGAACTAATGCTCCAGCACATGGCAAAAGCAGCAATGATTCAACCTCCATCCATTACAGAGAGGATCAGCAAGTTCATGCACTTACCAGCAGGGTTGCAATTACAGAAGCTATCACTTTGGCCGATGTGGTTTCCTGCTCCCTGTCTCCTTCCCTTCCTCGTCTAAAGTTCACTCACTGATACTGGCTTTTTACTTCAGGGCCATTATAATTCCAGACATTAATCTTCATTTACAAAACCTTCTAAACCCTCATCCAGACTTGCTTTTCATCTTCAGATCATTTGCGAGTGGACAATTATGCAACTTCACCCTTGTGACCTAACAGTGGACAGAACCCTTAGAAAAATAACCTTGCAGCCCTCTTCTTAAACTGCCGCCTCTCTCCCCACTTCAAAAGCTTCCTCGAAGCCTCAAATCATGCTTTGGCCAGCTCCCCTAATCTCATTCCCACTCAGAATTCAATCTACTCCTTCGTGAACAAAACCAGGGGTGTGGAGCAAGGTTTTGGAGGAACGCAGCAGGTCAGGCAGCATCTACAGAGGGAAATGAACAGTTGGGCCGAGACGGTCCTGATGAAGGGTCTTGGCCCAACTGTTCACCTCCCTCCATAGACATTGCCTGACCTGCTGAGTTCCTCCAGCATTTCGTGTGTGTTGCTCCAGATTTCCAGCATCTGCAGTCTCCGAGGACAATGGTTTCATTGTCAGAGGGCATGGCTTTAAGGTATTGGGTGGGAAGTTCAAGGGTGATGTCAGAGGGAGGTTTTTCACCCAGAGAGTGGTTGGTGCATGGAATGCGCTGCCTGGGGTGGTGGTGGAGGCTGATACATTGGACAAGTTCAAGATAAGCATATGGAGGAATTTAAGTTAGAGGGATATGTGGGAGGAAGGGGTTAGATAGTCATAGGTGTGGTTTGAAGGGCGGCACAACATGGTGGGCCGAAGGGCCTGTATTGTGCCGTATTGTTCTATGGTTCTAGAGAAACAAAGGACTGCAGATGCTGGAATCTAGATGAAAAACACTATGATGCTGGAGGAACTCAGCAGGCCAGGCAGCATCTGTGGAGAAAAGCAGGCGGTCAACGTTTCGGGTCAGGACCCTTCTTCAGTGTTCATAGTGTTCTGCAGTCTCCCATGTCTCCAGAAGTGTGGATCTGTCCAGAGTAGGGACCACCGAGGACATCTGCTGGTCCCTTTTCAGATTGTACATTCTCCTCCTTTGTGCCTTTTCCAACTTGAATTCTATGAAGACACAAGAGAGACTGCAGATGCTGGAATCTGCAACAACACACAAAACGCTGGAGGAACTTGGCAGATCAGGGGGCATCTACGGTGGGAAGTGGATAGTCGACGTTTTGGGTTGAGACCCTTCACCTGGATTCGAGATGGTGTCTGACCTGCTGAGTTCTTCCAATGTTTTGTGTGGGTTCTATGACAAGTGACTGCTGCACATTTGTGATAAACTGGTCCAACATCCTTGAGTGCATTTTTCATCATAAGGATAGGATATTTCAGACACCAACAACCAACCCTTAGGTGTGGTAGGAAAATATCTGCTCCAGGTTTTAAACCTGAAAATCCCTAACCAGAATACTGCTGATGCTGGATATTTCCATTTTGTTTTCTGATTTAAGTCTGAATATCTCAACACTGGAGTTTCTCCCATTATCTCAGTTGGATGTACCAAATGAACTATGCAGAATGTGACAGCGGAAAAGATTACACTGGCTTTTATTGCTTCGGTCAGTTGGGGTAATTTTTTTTTTACTTTGGCTGAACGTTGTTGCTGGAAAATGGACAAGTTGTGACTGTGGGATAAAGAAGAGGGCTTCTCCATGGTTACCCGTCGACCCACGTGACACTCACTAACTGTTATTGATGCACCATAGAAAGCATCCTACCTGGATGCATCACGGCTTGGTATGGCAACTGCTCTGCACAGGACTGCAAGAAACTGCGGAGAGTTGTGGACACAGCCCAGCGCGTCATGGAAACCAGCCTCCTTTCCTTGGATTCTGTCTTTACCTCTTGCTGCCTCGGTGAAGCAGCCAGTATAATCAAAGACCCCACCCACCCGGGTCATTCTCTCTTCTCCCCTCTCCCATCAGGTCAAAGATACAGGAGCCTGAGGGCACATACCACCAGGCTTAAAGACAGCTTCTATCCCACTGTGATAAGACTATTGAATGGTTCCCTTATACAATGAGATGGACTCTGACCTCACAATCTACCTTGTTGTGACCTTGCACATTATTGTCTACCTGCACTGCACTCTCTGTAGCTGTGACACTTTACTCTGTACTGTTATTGTTTTTACCTGTACTACCTCAATGCACTCTGTACTAGCTCAATGTAACTGCACTGTGTAATGAATTGATCTGTACGATCGGTATGCAAGACAAGTTTTTCACTGTACCTTGGTACAAATGACAATAATAAACCAATACCACAATACCATGTTCAGCATTCATGTGTGAGAATGAACACACACACACACAAACCATACCCATAGACTTCCTGCCCACCTCCCCGACACACACAGACCCACACAACTATTACTGACCTGTCAGTATGTGTTGAATGCAGTCATAATGTGCAAAGTTAAAGCCAAGTAAGTTGCAGAAATTCCTGCCAAGTAAAGTCTCACTCAGGTGCACTTCTAACCCATTTAAGGAGGCCAGAGAGCTGTGGTACTGTGGAAGAGGCAGAAGTGGTTAGAGTCCCTTGGTCAAGACAGACAGAGATAAATAGCAGGCACTGTATAATTGCAGTGGATACTGGGTCAGATGTCCCAGCCTAAAACTACAAGCACACCCAAATGATGGGGATTGGGGGCCCCCAATGGCTCTCTCACTCGTGGGAACGTCAGCAGTGGCCGAAACCGAATGAGCGCTCTATCTGAAAGTGTGCCACACAGGAGTTGGGGCAGGGGCCGCAGACTGACGGAGTGGGTGGGAAGGTTACATGACTGGGACTGGAGGATCGTGGCAGGTGGGGATGCAGTCTGAGATCAAGAATTCCATCGGCAACCCTGGGAGGGGGTATCAGTGGCCATCAGAAGGGTGAGGGGAGGATGAAAGTTGAATCACCAGAATTTAACCAATAGGGTTTCCAATCCAGCATCCAGAGTGACAAGGACGACTTGTCCCAGGAAGTGCCCAGTCAAAAGTTCTGGAGTAGTGTGAAATGTTCACTCGGGATAAAATATAGATCTTGAATCGTGTAATGCTGTGAAAGACAGCTTCATGCAACTGGAGTTCTGGGCACACATGCAAAGTTTGCAAAAATGTTAAAAGTATAAGAAAATTGTTTTAGCTTCCAGTCTTTAAGTGCTTAACCTTTCCAATATTAAATAGATTAGGAGGTACATTAAATTAATGCAAATTTAAAATAAACTTGTTAGTACTTGTGCTGAAATCAGTACAGATGGAGAACTGACAGCTTACTATTTACATAACTATCCAAAAGTACACCTATCAGCATACTGCACCTATCTTCAAAGTACATCAGTGGGTCGACAAGGCAAGTTATACAAAGCTCATAACTGGAGAATGGGAGTAACTGATTATTATCGAACAGGATTCAGGATAATGTCACACCCTCTATGATAAATCTGGTTCCTTGTCAAGAGTGAGCAAACATAGTGCCAAGACATACAAAGAGCTCTGCTGTGTCTGAGCTCGGGTAAGGGGCAGTAAGGACAGAGCAGGTAACTTTAAAGGGGTGCTCATGGAGGAGCGCGCAAGAATAAATTTCAAGAGCAGCCATTCAGGAAAAAGGTGGATAAAACCATCATGTCCAGTGATGATGGTGACTCCATCAAGGTTAAAATAATCCTCTCAGTTTTTGGCTGTGCCCACACCAGGGACTCACAGCTGTAACCTGTCAAACAAGATCATTTACAGGAGTAAGAGAACATAGAACAGCACAACACAGGAACAGGCCCTTCGGCCCACGATGTCTGTGCCAAACATGATGCCAAATTAAACCAAATCTTCTCTGCTTGCACATGATCCATTCCCTGCATATTCATGTGTCTATCTAAACGCCTCCTAAACACCATTATCATATCTGCTTCCACTACTACCCCTGGCAGTCCGTTCCAGGCACCTAACACTCTCTGTATATATAAAAAAACTTGCCCCCACATCTCCCTTAAACTTGCCCCCTCTTCCCTTAAATGCATGTCCTTCAGTACTTAACAATTCTACCTTGGGAAAAAGATTCTGGCTGTTTGCCCTCTCTAGGCCCCTCATAATCGTATAAACTTCCATCAGGTCTCCCCTCAGCCTCCAACACTCCAGAAAAAACAACCCAAGTTTGTCCAACATATCCTCTAATCCAAGCAGCATTCTGGTGAACCTCTTCTGCACCCTTTCCAAAGCCTCCGCATCCTTCCTGTAATGGGTCTACCAGATTTGCACATAAGGTTTTATACAGCTGCAACACAGCTTCCTGGCTCTTAGGGCAGGCATGGTAGTTTAGCGGTTAGTGTAACCCTATTATAGTGCCAGCGACCAGGGTTCAATTGCGGCCATTGTCTGTAAAGAGTTTGTATGTTCTCCCCGTGTCTGCATGGGTTTCCTCCCACATTCCAAAGACGTACTGATTAGGAAGTTGTGGGCATGCTATGTTGGTGCCGGAAGCGTGGTGACACTTGCGGGCTGCCCCCTGAACACTACACAAAGATGCATTTCACTGTGTGTTTCAATGTACATGTGACTAATAAAGATATCTTATCTTATTCTCAATGCCCTGACCAATGAAGGCAAGCATGCCTTATGCCTTCTTTCCCTCCCTATCACCTTAACTACTTGTGTGGCCACTTTCAGGAAGCTATGGACTTGGACCCCAATATCTCTCTGTACATCAGTGCTGTTAAAAGGTGCTGCCATTAACTCTATACTTTCCCCGAAGCTTGCTGGCATTTGTTACTTCTGTCTTATCTGCACCCAGTGTACGTGCAAGAAGATCGTTCATAATTTAGCTTCATTACTTAACGCTAGGCATGAGTTAGTTACTTACAACATCTTCAATAGCCCTGTGATTGGCTCCAAATCCATCTTCGGCCAGAAGAGACATTACCAACCCTTTCACTGTGTGAACATAAAGGCTTAGCTTCACCAAGTTTCCATGGTCTGTGGGTTCATGTGCCAGGGATGCATCCTGTTTAATTTCTGTGCTGCCTTCTCTGTACCCTGCAAGAGTGCCTCCAACTGTGGCACTGTGGGTCTTCTGAGCATCATCAGGTAGAGAGCTCTGATGTTGCTGCAAGGGTGAACTTTGGACATCAGCAGAGCAGATTAAAGTAGGCACGACACCAGCCTCCTTTTGCTCATAACCAGGACTGCTTTCAGAATGAGGCACCAGGTGCTCGGTCACAGAGTTAGAGGTAGGACAACCACTCACATTAGCTAATCTGTCCTCAGTCAGTTCCATGTAGAGATCAACAAAGTGCTTGGATTCTCCCTTGGACTGCCCTTCATCCAAATGTGACGAAGGCCCAGAATGTCCAGGAGAAGAAGACAATGAGGCTTTGTTCTGTGGATGAGAGCTTGCACTCCCTAAAGACTTGTAGTCAAATTCCATTGGATGAGATTGTGTGATGTGCTTTCCTTGATAATTCTGGGATGGATCCACAGAGTCCATTGGTGCATTCCTGTCTTTGGAGTTTGGATACGAGGTCTCAAACTCAGTGTAGTTTGCCTTGGAGTGGCTGCAACCAGTACTCATTTCCTCAGGATCTGGACTGTCCGACAGTGTTCTGGAGAGCAGCAGTTTCTGAGTCCTTTTCTCAAAGGAATCTGGGTTTGGGCTCTCGGGTGTCCTGCAAAATGATCAGAAAAATGCAAAGTGCTCCAGCTTTCATCTTACTTTTACATTTCAGTTTCACACCCAGTGACCATTTTCTCCCCATCTGCCTGACCTGCTGAGTTCCTCCAGCATTTTGTGTGCATTGCTCCAGATTCCAGCATCTACAGAATCTCTTGTGAACCCTTCATTGGAGTAGGGTTCCTCCAATGCCTTCAAGCTCAACAATAGTAATTGGTTTATTATTGTCACATGTACCGAGATAGAGTGAAAAGCATTTGTTTGCGTGCTATCCAGACAGATCATTCCATACACAAGTACATCAAGATAGTACAAAAGGGAAAAAAAAACAGAATGCAGAATATAGTGTTACAGTTACAGAGAGAGTGCAGTGTAGGTGGACAATAAGGTGCAGGGGCCATGACAAGGTAGACTGAGAGATCAACAGTTCACTTTTATCACACAAGAGGTCAGTTCAAGAGTCTGATAACAGTGGAATAGAAGCTGTCCTTGAGCCTGGTGGTACGTGTTTTCAAGCTTCTGTATCTTCTACTCAATGGGAGTGGGGGGTGAAGAAAGAGGGGAGGAGAAGAATGTCCCGGGCGGGAGGGGTCTTTGATTATGTTGTTTGCTTTCCCGAGGCAGCAGGAAGTGTAGACAGAGTCATGAAGGGGAGGCTGATTTTCGCGATAGACTGGGCTGTGTTCACAACTCTGCAATTTCTCGCGGTCTTGGGCAGAGCAGTTGCCATACCAAGCTGCAATATAGATGTGTGGGCGCTAACAACTCTGTCATTAACAACTCTGTCATTCTCAAAGAACCACACACACTTTCAGCTTGCATCTCCACAGCCAAGCTCAGTTTTCCTTGCACAGGAAAGGAGACTAAAAGAAAAACTATCTGATAGTAGTCTAGAGTCTGTGGTTATGTGGATGGCAGTTTGGCTCTGATGCCCCATGTTCTGACCAAAAACAAAACCTGTTCCCACTCATCATCTACTGCACATCCCACCCCACCACCGGTAGTATCTACAAGATGGCAACATCTGTCATCAAAAACCCAGGCCATGCCATCGTCTCGCAGCTACCATTGGGCAGGAGGTACAGACGCCTGAAGTTCCATAACACCAGGTTCAGGAACAGCTACTTCCCTTCAACCATTTGGTTCCTGAACCAACCGGCACAACCCTAATCACTACCTCAGTATAGCAACACTATGACCACTTTGCATTACAATGGAATTTGTTTTTTTATTTGTTCAAATTAGGTTCTTTCTTGTAAAAATTATGTATAATTTGTTTAATTTATATTTTTCTTGTGAATGTTGTATATCAAATGCTCTGTGCCTGTGATGCTGCTGCAAGTAAGTTTTTCATTGCACTTGTGCACACATGTACTTGTGCACGTGACAATAAACTCGACTTTTACATTTGGGTTCAAGTGTTGATTGTGGCCATTTGGATAGGGTATTACGGTGAACCATACCCCACGGCAAGTCAGTCCCCTCCATAAAACTCCAGCTCACCCATACATCCATTCAACCGAGTATTGCCGCAGAACTGCAGATTCCTCTTCAGTCACAAACACAGGCAAAATTGTAACATCCTGAGGTAATGGAGCATCATCTGTAAAGAGACAGAAGTGTAAACATTCAGTGGAACATCATTCACTGGAAAAATGCATTCACATGGTAGCATGCCAGCATCTGGGCTCCAAGCAAACTGCCCTCATCTTTTTTGTTTCTTATAATATACACATTATATTCATTCGTTGAAGGGATGTGGGCTTTGCAGGCTGAGCCAGCATTTAGTTGCCCATCCCCAGTTATCCATTGAGAAGGTGGTGGTGAGCTGCCTTCTTGAACCACTTTAGTCCTTGAGGTGTGGGTACACCCACAATGCAGTTAGGAAGAGAGAGCCAGGATTTTGACCCAATGACGGTGAGGGAACGGTGATGCATTTCGAAGTCAGGATGATGTGCGTGGCTTGATCAAATTGTGTGTAAAATTATGAGAAGCTCACAAAGATGAAACAGAAGGGACCAATTTCCCCAAGTTAATTGGTGCAATGTAGTTAAGAAAAATGTACTTTGTTCATTGAGCACTTGTGTTCCCTGCCTGAGAGAGTGATGGAATACTTGAATAAGCCCTTGAAAAGCCATAATCTGCCAGCCTATGGACAAAGAGCCGAGAAGTGGGAATAATCTGGAGTCTACTATTGACCAGCATGGACGTAGGAGGCCAAAGGGGCTTCTTCTGTGCTGCAAATTAACGTAACCCATGACAAGGGCCAAGTTAAGACATGAAGAATGTTTGCACAATCGTAATGAATTGTTTCTACAGCTGCTTATTTCTAAGCCCATTGGAAATTGCGACACACAGTATAAATGTGGTGTCGGAGGCTGAGGACTGACCTTCTAGAGCTTTAAGAGATCATGAGGGGCTTGGATAAGGTGAAAAGTCACAGTCTTTTCCTCAGGGTAGGGGAGTCCAAAACTAGACTATACATAAAACTAGTTCTATGTTCTAGAGGGCAAAGGTTTAAAGTGAGAGGGGAAAGATTTAAAAGTGACCTGAGGGGCAACTTTTCTACACAGATGGTGGTAGGTATATGGAATGAGCTGCCAGAGGAAGCTGTAGAGGTGGGTACAAATATGACATTTAAAAGACATTTGGACAGGTATGTGGATAGAAAATGAAGAGGGGGATATGGGCCAAATGCAGGCAAATGGGGCTTGCTCAGTTCGGCAATTTGGTGGGCATGGACAAGTTGGGCCGAAGGGCCTGTTTTCCATGCTGTATAGCTCCATGACCTTATGCTGGTTGATTCACCCTCCAACACTCCCTTTCCAAGCTCATGTGTAAAAGACTATGTCTTTGAGTGAAGTACTGCAAAGCAGGTCTGCGTATCTGCATCCTACTTCTGCAAGGAGACCATAGTTGTGGGACACAAGGACATATTAAGGGGAGCAGAAACCAGAGTTTCTGGAGCAGGGTGGGGTGAAAAGACAAGAAATGAAATCATACCTGATCGCTCTGTCAGACTCTGGAAAGAAAAAGGCAGTGATCCAATTAAACCTTGTAAACACTACACAAAAATATTCACCAACACACTCCAGAGCATCTTATCTACTAATGAATGTCTGTATAATCCAGATAGCAAAAGGAGAATATGGAATGATATCAAATATACTTTCACACTTGTGTCTCGCCTGAAAATATTAGATGCGCGTTTCTGATGGAGTTGATAGCAACCCTACTAAAGAGAGAGAAAAAGAGACAAGGAAACCATGGTGGGTGCAATCTGGAAGCCTAGCTTGTAATTTAAAAGCTGAGAGAGGAATGAGAATCAATAAGGTTCTGAAGCAACAAACAATCTGCTGGAGGAACTCAGGGGGTCGAGCAACATCTGTGGGAGGAAAGGAATTATCGACATTTCAGGTTGAAACCCTGCATCAGTGTCTGAAGTCTCTTGTGTCTCCAATAAGGTTCTGGAGTTCTACAAATAATTAATTTGGAACTGAGAGATGTTGCCACATGTTTGGAGCTTAGAAAAAGATGAGTTCACAGGAACAGTGAGCAAGTTACAGTCCTTAAAGTAAAAGAGATAAAGAATACAGAATGGGAGAAAAAAAATATTGAAATTATAAGGATTTTCCTCAACTGTAAGAACTTCCCCAAGTATGGTAATATTATTGAATCCTTAGATAAGCTCAAACTTCGAGAGTTAGGAATTACCAGGATTGAAAGAAGTGTTTGTCACATAAAAAAACTAAATAAAGTATCTTGGAGGCAGCAAGATGGAGTTCAGTGTGAGACCTGAGGAGTTCATAATACTCAGCAGAAATGTATCTCAAATCACAAGATGAAGATAAAAAGATATCTTTATTCGTCACGTGCATCGAAACACAGTGAAATGTACCTTTTGCGTAGAGTGTTCTGGGGGCAGCCCACAAGTGTCGCCACGCTTCCGTCGCCAACATAGCATGCCCACAACTTCCTAACCTGTACGTCTTTGGAATGTGGGAGGAAACTGGAGCACCCGGAGGAAACCCACACAGACACGGGGAGAACATACAAACTCCTTACAGACAGCAGCCGGAATTGAACCCGGGTCGCTGGCGCCGTAATAGCGTTACGCTAACCGCTATGAGAAAGATGAACCATTCATGGTTAACAGGAGGAGGAGATCAGGAAAATATTAAATCAGAAACTGAAGCATACAACATGGCAGAAGTTGGCAGCAGACCAGAGGACTGGGAACCTTTCAGGAGCTAGCAGAGAGCTGAAGAGCTAATAAGCAGGCAGAAAACCGAAAGTAATATCAAAACAAACAGAAGGGCTTCTACGGATGTATAAGAAGGAAGAGGATAGCTAAGACAAGTGTGGGAACCCTGGAGAGAGACACTGAGGAATTAATAATGGGAAACAGTTAATAGTTTAGACCAATATTATGCAACACATTTCATCGTGGAGGACACTGCAAATGTTCCAAGGATAACATACGGGCTAGTTTCAAATAAGAAGGAAGAACTATCGGGAGGGATAAAGCATGGGGAAAACTAATTGGAACTAAATGCAGACAAGTCACCAGGACCAGAGGACCTGCATCTAAGAGTAGAACCATTTTTGAAAAAACTTTAACCTCTCACTGCAACTAGTGGAGTACCCTTGGGGTTGGTTCTTCTCCCTCAGTTATGTACAACTTACATTACATTAGGAGAGGACAAAATGCCAGGCTTCGAAGTTTGCTGATGATACGAAGGTAGGTGGAAGGGCATGTTGTGATGTGGACATTGTGATTCTGCAATAGTTGGCCAAAAACCTGGCAGATGGAGTTTAACATGAGGAAGTGTGAGCCCATGCACTTTGGTAAGAGGAATCAAAAGGTGGTCCATTACCTAAATGGAGTGGGACTACAAATGAGTGAAGTTCAGAGGGATCTAGATGTTCAAGCGCATGAAATCACAGAAAAGTTAGCAGCTAGCCCCAACAAGTAGTTAAGAAGGCAAATGACACGTTGGCTTTTTTTTTTGCAAAGGCCTTGGAATTTAAGAATAGGGAAATTTTGTTAGTTGTACAGGGTGTCCATGAGGCCACACCTAGAATACTGTTTTGGTCCTCTTACTAAAAATGGATATAGCAGTATTGGAGGCAGTCCAAGGGAGATTTACCAGGCTACTTCCTGGGATCAGAGGGTTGTCCCATCAAGAGAGGCTGGACAGTTGAGTCTGTATTCCTTGGAGTTCAAAAACAAGGGGACATTGCAACAAATTAAGGGGCAGCTCATTCAAAACTGAGGTGCGTAGAAATTTCTTCTCTCAGGTGGTAGTGAATCTCTGGAATTCTCTGCTCGAGGGTGGAGGATGACAGGTCATTCGATATAATTGAGGTGGACACAGATAAATATTTGAAAGATCAAGGAGCTGAGGGTTATGGAGAACTGGCACAGAAGAGCAGTTGAGGCCAGCATGAATCAGTCACGATCATATTGAATGGTGGGGCAGGCTTGAAGGACCTGGTGGCTTATTCCTGCTCCCATTTTCTTGTGTTCTTGAGGATAGCAGCAGATTTGAAAATTGTGAATGTGATGCCTTTGGTTCAAGTAAGAAAGGAGATTTTAAAAAAAAGTGGGAAGCTATGTACACCTCTTATTTAAGAAAGGATACACTGGCATGGTTTCCATGCCATTGGAATCAGTTGGTTGATTTGTGAAGTATCATGTGCTTTTTGTAGTGCAACATCAAGTACACGTTAAACAAATACACACACACACAGGCATCTCCGCTTTGTGGGCTACTTCTCAAGTCTTTCGGCGATTGGGGAAGGGCGACGGGAGCAGGCAATGTGATAGCTGGAAGCTCCTAGTCAAGAACCGGCATAAAAGCAGTGCCACTTGAGAGCCCATAAATAGATCAACGGAATGAAGACCATCATCCTCGACCTCGAGGGATAGCCACGATGACGACGACGACACTGGTATTGGAGCGAGTCCAAAAGAGTTTCACTCGGCTAATTTCTGGGATGAGAGCGTTGTCCTATCACAAACAACTAATAAAGCTGGAATGGTAGTTTTTGGAGTTTAGAATGAGGGTGATCTTATTGAAACACAAGGTCGTAAAGGGGCATGACAAGGTAGATACTGAAATGGCTCCACTAATGGGAGAGTTTCAAACGAAGGGGGACACTGTTGCAAGATAAGGGGGTGGTCATTTTAGACTGAGAAAAAATTCATACGCATCTCACAGAGGGTGGTGAATCTCTGGTAATCTCGACCCAAGAGAGTTGTGGAGACTAGATCATTGGAGATATTTAAAGAGGAGGTCTTTGAAAGATCAAGGAATTGAAGGTTTTGGGGAACTGGTACAAAAGAGAAGACCTGGGCAGATCAGTCATGATAATATTGAATGGTGAGGCAGGCTTGTAGGACCAAGTGGTCTACTCCCATTCCTATTTTCCTGGAAGTATTCTTATACAAATCAGTGAAGCCAGGAATAATTGACGGTGTATAAACAGGCATTAAACTTCAGTTATATTTCAAATGAGAGCACACAATCTACTTGACCTTGATAAGATTGGGGGAAAGCAAGGGCTGGAACAGAGGGTGACTGGGGAGAAGTACCTCCTTAAGAAGTGAGCCATTCTTATATATCCAAGGGCTATGTGAACTCAGCTCTGGTAAACATTGACAGTTCAATGCTGAGTAAATGTACCCTGGATGACATGAGGACATGATTCCTATAAATTCAGGAGCCTTCTACCAGACCACTTAAGTCACTAAGGCAAGCCATTGGTGAGGCAGTTTCTTCCCAACGAGGCTAAATTATTAAACTTCCCAGCACTGTAGCAGTCTTAAGAGTTGCTTTAAAATGACCTTTAATCACGCATGGATGCCAAGAAATAAAGCCAGATGAAGCAGAGTACAGCAGTACAATCCCTTGCACAATTTGGTTTGCCACACACTGACTGAAGGAAGACAGAAAAACGTTCAAGAAAGGTGCTCCCAGTCAAAAATAAACCTTGCAAGCGGATAATATGGTGGAATGACATAACCCTTTCATTACTGTAAAATATTTTGTTTGTAAAATATTTTGAATTCTCTTGGAGAACAGTTTCAAATTTGAACCAAGTAAATCACAGCACAGCACAGAATTGCTCTTCGATCTAAAGCATTTACAGGGCGTCCCTGTTTAAACAATGATTCATCGACTCACCTGACCACAGACTCCGGGCTGGTAAGCAAGTACTTTTGCTGTTACTTCAGGCGGAAGTTGAGAGCTCACTATTCTGTGAAAGTTTAAACACTGCATATATTAACACGTTGACCCCAATAACTCTGATACTTTTTTTCCTCCCCCACTCAAAACCCCCGAGTTTGGCTTCCATGAGCACCAACAGTCTATTTCCTAAACACTTCTTATTCTCATGTGAATTGGGAGAGGAAATTTCCACAGGCAATAGGACACCAGAGGGAAGCTCGATCCTGTGCTCACCTGTGCGCTGAGCATCGAAGAAAGTGACAGCAATGCCCCTAAATCTAATCCAAGAATGTTGGAATCATTGTGACACTCCCACCTCTAACTTTAGGGAGTTCATTCACTCGGGGCTAAGCAGGTTGGCTTTGTTCTGGTAAGGTGTACCAATCTTCAAGGAGCTGTTTTCAAGACAGTGTGCTCTGGAGTGTGAAGGGTTAACCCAAGATAGAGTTGACTCACGGTAATGGGAAGAATATTGCAGAAACACAGATGTCCAGTAACCATGGCAACAGCCTGTCCATGGTGACCATGGTTGCACCTCGGTGACCAGCCCAACCTGTGCTTGGATTTACTGTGCCAAGTGAACCTTCAGCAGCCTCAGAGCCACCTCAAGCCCGTGAACCTGGGCAGGTCCCGGCAGGCACACATCTGCCAGCTGTGCCACGTTCCACTGCCACGGGCAGGTCCCGGCAGGTGCACATCTGCCAGCTGTGCCACGTTCCACTGCCACGGGCAGGTCAGGGCAGATGCACATCTGCCAGCTGTGCCGTGAGGTTCCACCATCCCTCGGCCACCTCGGCCAGTGCCACGGACAGGAGCACCTGGTGATGCCCCACCTCGCTTCACCAGTTCAACCCCTGGTCGGAGACTCCCAATGATCCCAGCAACCTTGAGGAGTAGAGCTGATGGTGCCGCAGCGTCAGGAGACGGGGAGGGGTGGTCCCCGAGGATGCCTCCTTCTGTCCCCACAGACAATGGCATCCTGAAGAAGCCAGCGTGTCCCTAGTGCAGCGAGGAGCTCCCACCCCATGTGAAGTTCAAGGCCAAGAGGTGTGCGCAGACATTTCACCCCAACATGGTCCTCGTGGCAACAACCAGCCTCACCCCCAGGTTCTCCAACACCCAGAGTAAGCCCAACACAACCAGAGGAGTTGGTTACCGAACTGCAGCCATTCCCATTGGCCAAGAGCTCACTGAGCTTGGAGAGGTTGGATCCAGAAACTCAGCCGTCCTCCACCTCGGAGTTAACCCTCAAACCAGCCACTGGGTAACTGACAATCGTAGAACAATACAACAAAGGAACAGGCCCTTCGGCCCACCATGTCTGTGCTGACCATGATGCCAATCCAAACTAATCGCATCTGCCTGCACATGGTCTATATCCCTCCATCCCCTGTCTATTTATGTGCCTGTCTAAATGCCTCTTAAGCATTGCTATCTTATCTGCTTTCATCATACCCTGGCAGCACATTCCAGGCACCTACTATTGTGTAAAAATAAATTTGCCTTGTAAACCTCCTTTAAGCTTTTCCCCTCCCACCTTAAAAGGTATGCCCTCAAGTATTTGATATTTCCACCCTGGGAGAAAGACTGACTGTCTGCCCTTTCCATGCCTCTCATAATTTTATAGACTTCTGTCAGGTCTCCCCTCAGCCTCTGATGCTCCAGAGAAAACAATCCAAGTTTGTCCAACAGCAACGCACAAAGCGCTGGAGGAACTCAATGGGTCAGGCAGCATCTCTGGAGGGAAATGGATAGTCAACGGTTCCTCCAGCGCTTTGTGCATTGCTCCAGATTTCAAGCGTCTGTAGTCTCTTGCATCTCCAAGTTTGTCCAAACTCTCCTAATAGAGAATGTTCTCTAATCCAGGCAGCATCCTGGTAAACCTCTTCTGCATCCCTGTCCAAAGTCTCCACATCCTTCCTGTAATGTGGTGACCAAAATTGCATACAATATTCCAAGCGTGACCTAACCAAAGTTTTATACAACTTGTAGAAGAAATTTTAGGAATTATAAGAAAATTGGGAAAGTTTGTAATATGGTCAACTTAAGTGTCATATAAATTAGAAAGGGATGACATAGAAATAGGCCAATACTGGAGGTAGCTTAAAGATCACTTGGAAGAATCAGGCTAAAAGCAGGGAAGTGTTTAGATTACAGGACATAGCTGGCTGGATTAGAGATAAACAAATGCAGGTTGGAATACAGTTTAAATGCAGGACAACTGATCATGAGATAAACTGAGTAACTACAGAAGGAGAAGACCATAACCTAGAGCATCTAATTGCAGGGAGAATGGGGGAGACTGCTGTCTGGCAAAGAAAGCAAAGTCCCAGTTAGAGGTAGCCCCTGCAGAGATAAAACCAGGATCAAATGCTACAAAGAGCAGTGGGTTATTGACAAAATTGTGAAATCTGCATGTAACTATAGTAATGCGAATACTATAAGTTGCTGGAAGTCTTTTGGATCAGTGGAGTATCTTTGAGCTCTCACTCGAAGTGCTCCCCAGTGTACACTGTGACAGGCCTGAATAAGCCAACTTGTTCAAGAAACTCACCATTGCTGTACAAGATATTTTCTTTGCGTGTTGTCCTGATCTGAGCTGTAATTAAGAGGGCAACTGGGCCCCATGTGAAAGCGGGTTCAGGTTAAACACACAACTTCCTCCTACACAAGTGCAACATGACTTCCTGACTTTTATACTCAAAAGTCAACTGTATGTGCATTAAAACCAAAGCAGATTTACCTCAATAAATCTATTCAGCCTTAAACAAAAACTACTAATGGATGCTGGTGTACTGCACAAGGTCAAGGAAGTGGAGTGTAGACTTACAGGTTGGTGTACAGGATGCAACCAGCCAGGATCTCTGGGCAACGCTGACAGCTCTGTAAAATGAGCGCAGCTTTCAACAGCAAGAGGGGATCCACCTGGTGGAGACAGACAACAGAGAACTGGTCAGGACCCTTCCACCCACCAGAGAGGGCAACAGTGCAACCTCAGACCAACATACAGGTAAGCGAAGCAAAGACAACATGGGAATGGGAAGGGAAGTCGAAGCGACATGCAACTGGGAGCTCAAGGTGGCCAGTGCGGACAGAGCACAGGTGCTCGGCAAAGCAGTCACTTAGTCTACACTTGGTATCGCCAATGTAGAGGAGGCCACATCGTAAGCACCAAATGCAACAAGCAGAGTTTGTTCAAGGAAAGCATTCGCAGTATACCCTATGAACTAGAACCTGCTTCTATCACATCAGTTCTTGAACCATGCCTGCATTTCACCAACCTTAGCTGTCTTTTGCCAATCTAGACATGGTTCAGGTAAGAATCCAGAGATTATTACCTTTGAGGTTCTCGTTCTTAATTTGGTGCCTAGTTGCTCATACTTGACTATGCAGAACCTTCATTTCTCCTGTAGACTTTATAGCTTCAGCATTTTTGTTTGCAGCATTTGGACTACCACACAGGCTTCATACGAATGATGGGCAGCTGCACGCAGAGGTAATAAAGGCTGCAGCATGTCACCCAGTCCTTCAAGCCCAAGAGCCTTAATATACTGGTGGAGTAATGAGATATAGGTCCTAGAATAAAGAGGTATGAAGCTCAGTTCAATCTAATCAGTGTTCTTTTATATCAGTGCTGCTTGTTCAATGTTATAAATGGTAGCTGCACTTGTGGGCAGAATTATTGAAGCTCGCCTCGCTTGTTTACCAAGTACTTGCAAACATGTTTCAGCTACGATAAAGAATAGATCTTATTTTACCAGCAGCGTTTACCAGGTTTTAAGGAATAATTCCATGCATGTTGTTATAGTTTGCCATGCACTTCCAGATAAACTGGTAGATGGAAAGTCAACAGTGAAAAGAAATGGAAAAGTTCAAGGGGAAATAAATTGTAGATGTGAGAGACTAATTAGACAGCTCCTTCAAAGAGCCAGAACAGGAACAATGGGGTGAATTGCCTTCTCCTCCAATGTAGCGTTTGAAGATCCTGTCCCTTGCAAATTAAGATCAACTACTTCAGTGAATAAACTGATGTTTTGTTACTCATTTCTGCTTTGACTATAAGGAGCTACTGCCTCAAAACAAATCCCCAAACGCAAAAGGTGTAAAGGCAGGAAATCTCCCTGGATTACATCAGTCCTGTCCAGGTTCCACAGGGAGTTGAAAGTCCGATACAGGCCACAGCTGTTTTGTTGGATATGCTCCATGTACAGCTCCCACTGACGGGCCAGCTCTGCTTGATCCCGCACCTGGGAAGAAAAAAAATGAAAGTGTGAATGATTTGGTAAAAACACAAGCTGCATTCAGGCAGGTTCTGGAGAACAAGGTGCTGCTCTTACTGAATCTGGCCAGAGCAGTGGAATGGTAACCTTCATTTATTGACCCTCTACATCAGGTCATGCAGCAGGCTCAGTGGAATTCTCGCGAGGGCTGGTATACAGGACAAAAAATGCCCAAAATGTGGTTCAAGCTGACAAATTCCTGGCTGAGACACAAGAGGTTGTGTTCCTGCTTATCTTGCAGCAGCTGTTCCACCGAACTGTGACACTATATTAGCACATAGAACACTATACGCAGTACAGGTCCTTCAGCTCACAATGTTGTGCCTACATTTTATCCTGCTCTATCTGACCCTTCCCTCCCCCATAGCCCTCCATTTCTCTATCATTCATGTGTCTATCTAAGATTCTCTTAAATGTCCCTAACGTATCTGCCCCCACAACCTCTGCCGGCAGTGCGTTCCACGCACCCACCACTCTCTGTGTAAAAAAGCTTACCCCGACATCCCCCTTATACCTTCCTCCAATCACCTTAAAATTATGTCCCCTCGTGTTAGCCATTGTCGCACTGGAAGAAAGTCTCTGACTGTCCAGTCAATCTATGCCCCTTATCATCTTGTACACCTCTATCAAGTCACCTCTCATCCTCCTTCTCTCCAAAGAGAAAAACCCTAGCTCACTCAACCTATCCTCATAAGACATGCTCCCCAATCCAGGCAGCATCCTGGCAAATCTCCTCTGCACCCTCTCTAAAGCTTCCACATCCTTCCTATAATGAGGTGACCAGAACTGAACACAATAATTCTGCATCCTGTTACCGCTTTTCCCTTGTAATACCTTGATGTACTGAAATGATCTGTATGGATGGCATGCAAAACAATATTTTTCACTGTACCTCAGTACATATGACAATAATAAACTAATTTACCACCTTGGTCCATCTGTTTCTCCTTTTTTTTTGTCCATCTATCATCCACATGCCTGTCTTCCAATTCCAGCCTGCCCGTCATCCTTCACCCCTCTTCAGTCCACCAATCACCTCGGGCTCCTGTCTCACCACTCTCCCTTTTCCCCTTTATACCGGCCATCTCCCCTCTCCATTCTCGGTCCTGATGCAGGGTTTTGACCAGAAACGTCGACAATTTCTTTCCTCCCACAGATGCTGCTCAATCCACTGAGTTCCTCCAGCAGATTGTTTGCTGCTCCTAATCTCATGAATTTTACAGCTGAAATGGAAAAATCTGCAGTGATGCAAGAGAGGTATTTTTCACCTTGTAGGGGAGAATCTTGGACCGGCAATCTCAAGGCTATAAAATCTCACTGTTAACTTAATGTGCCAGTGATGATAGGGTCCACATTAATGATATCCTCCTCTTCAATAACGTTGCCCCAGTGTATGTGTGCATTTCATCCTATTTGCATATATCGCCCAATGTTCAGTGTATTGTCCAAAGAAGTTCAGAATCATGGTATTACTTACAACTCAACTGCGCAGTTTGGAACTGAAGCAATCTGTGACCAGGAAAACCGCTCTAAAATGTCTTAGCCATCAGATGAGTTCAACTTTTATTTTAAATAGAGATGAGAAGAAGTATTTTTCTAAAAGGCCTTTTTCTACCTGTTGCTAAAAGCTGAACTCATCTGATGGTTAAGCTATTTTAGGTAGAGTCCCTGGTTAGAGTTTGCTTTGATTCCAAACAGTGCCAATGGGCTTCAGGTAATACTATGACTCTGATCTCGTTTGATGGATAACATGCTGAACTTTGGGCAGATAATTGACACATGGATGGGACGATATGCACACGTACACAGGGGGCAAATCAGAAACAACTTTCTACAATCAGTAATCTCAACTTTCCTTCACTAGTGTAAAAATGCTTGAGCAATAAAGGTGACACCAAGTTCCCCCAAATGCAATATAGGTGTCCATTTATGGGCACCTCTAACAGGAAACAAGTCATCCAGTAAAGTAACAGAAAAGGTCATCCAGGAATACAAAATTACGCAGGGACACAAGAGACTGCAGATGCTGGAATCTGGAGCAGCAAACAAACTGCAAGAGGAACTCAGCGGGTCAAGCAGCATCTTTGGAAGCAAGGAGGTAGTTGATGCGTCGGGTCAAGACCCTGCATCAGGACTAAACTTGCATTGCTGATCTGTTCAAATAATTTATGCACTCAGCCCAGTCAAGATTTACACAAACAAAAGAGCACGTTCTTGATCTTGATCAGGGAACCGTACACAGGGGATGCTATACAGCAACCGACAGCAGCAGGGTACAAAGCAAGATTACATTCATTCTTTTATGGACTGTGGTCACAACTGGCACTTATTGTCCATCTCTGAGCTGAGTGGCTTGCCAGGCCATTTCAGAGGGCAGGCAAGAGACTAGACCAGAACACCACAGGTGGTTTCTTGTGGGACATCAATGACTGCACTGTGGGGGCTTGCTTTGCAAAAACAAAAGCTGTAGAATATTTCATGATTCAAAAGTCATTGTGGGATTTCCCACAATGGTGCTTTTACCATTGTTACCAACTTAATTCCAATGTTATTTGATTATTTCAATCTAAATTCTTGACCATTTGTAGTGAGATTTGAACTCCTGTTTCTGGATACTACTGCAACAAACTAATCACTGCAAAGTGAATGGGGTTTTGCGTAAACTTTCAAACAAGGAAACAAATCCAAAGCATTACCTGGTACACGTGCTTACTGGATCCATTGTAAAATGTAAAGACACCTATAAGTTGATCCAGAAAATGCTTACAGCTCACATCAGGGACATTTATGGCACATCCAAGAGCCTTTAATAGACCACAAAAAACATACAAATGTAATAGTGATTATAATCAATGGTGGAAATTCTCAGCATCAGGCAATCGTCTTTCTGATGCAAAGGTACATCATACATACCCAGAGGTATTCCCCATCCACTTGGATAGCAAACTTCAGCTTTCGCAAGCGGATCAGACTGGGTGGAGTTCCCGAAATCTCAGTAATGCAGCAAACTACTCCAGCGACTTGCCCACAGAGCAATTCCTGTTGGTCAATGGTGGTCTGCTCAAGAGATAGATAGAAAGATTTGTATTTACATAGCAACCTCAGGATGCCATATGGTTCATGAAATATTCTACAGCTTTTTTTTTTGCAAAGCAAGCCCCCACAGTGCAATAATGACAGATATTTATAGTTGTTAAGTAACCAAAGGAAAAATATTCACCATCATTCTGGGAAGAACCTCCCTGCTCTGCTTTGAAATAGTGACAAGAGATTTTTTTTCCCACTTCCATTCAAGAAAGCAGATTGGGCCACAGTTAAATAGAGTCATGGGGCAATACAGCAAAGAAACAGGCCACTCAGCCCAACTTGTCTATTCCGACCATGGTGCCCACCAAGCGCCCACGCTTGGCCCTGAACCTCTCCTGTCCACATACTTAGCCAAATGTCTTTTAAATGTTGTTATTGTATCTGCCTCGACCACTTCCTCTGGCAGGTTGTTCGGTATACATACTGCCCTCTGGGTCAAGAAGTTGCCCCTCAGGCCCCTCTTAAATCTTTCCCCTCTCACCTCAAACCTGTGCCTTCTAGTTTTTGGTTCCCTTTCCGTGGGGAAAAGACTACGTGCATTCACCCTTTCTATACCCCTCATGATTTTATACACCTCTAAGGTCACCCCTCATGTCTAATCCAAAAGAAATTGACATTGTCCTTAAGATTAGAAGTAAAGTTCCCGCAAGCAGAATGAAAATATTTTTAATGATTATCCATTTGTTCAGTAAGTAAAAATTAAGCATCAACTAACTGCCTTTATAACTTTGTTTTACAACACAGGGCAGTTCTGGTGGTTGGGCTGGCAAAAGCAGTACGACCTGAGCCATTCGGTGGGCCAATGCTCAGTCTATAATGACTCAACAGACTTCAGATGGACAAAAATGCCCACACACAAGCACACAGGGTCCCCAGGTTAATTATCACCTTACGCTGAGGAGGAAGATGTAATCTGATCGTGGTTAGCATGGGAATTATAGTCACAGAGTATAGAAACAAGCCAATCGGCCCACCACATCTACGCTGATCATCATGCCTATCTATACTAATCCCACTTGCCTGCATTAATTCCATACCCCTCCACGCCCTGCTCATTCAAGTACCTGCCCAGATGCCTCTTAAATGTTGTTACTGTTCCTGCCTCTACACCCCTCTGACAGATACATTTTGTCTGAAAAATCTACCCCTCAGGTCCCCTCTCACCATGGCAAATGGATTCTATCTATGCCTCCCATAATTTTACATGCCTCTATCACATCTCCCTCTCAGCCTCCTTCACTCCAGGGAAAACAGACCCAGCCTGTCCAGTCTCTCCTTATAACTCAAACCCTCCAATCCAGGCAACATCCTTGAGAGTCTTTTCTGTATCTTTTCTAGCTTAATCACACCTGTCTTGTTGTGTGGCAACCAGAAATGCACACAGTGCTCCAAGTGCAGCCTAACCAATGATTGACATGACATCCCAAATCTTGTACAATGCCTTGGCCAATGAAGGCGAGAATGCCATACACCTTCTTCACTGCTCTGTCTACCTGTGTTGCCACTTTCAGGGAAATATGTACTTGTACCCTGAGGTCCCTCTGTTCAACAACACTCCCCAGAACCCTGCCATTCACTGTGTATGTCCTGGCCTTCCCAAAATGCTTCACCCCACACTCGTCCGAATTCAATTTCATTTGCCATTCCCTTGCCCGCATTCCCAGTTGATCTATATCCTGCTGGAACCATAGACAACCTTCTTCACTGTCCACTATATCACCAATCTTGGTGTCATCTCCAGACTTACTAAATCATGCCACCTACATGGTCAGATATATTAGTGATTTGGATAATAAACAACAGAGGACACAGCACCGATCCCTGTGGCACACCACTGGTCACAGGCCTCCAATCTGAAAAACAACCCTTCACTCCCACCCTCTGCCCCCCACCACCAAACCAATTTTGTATCCAATTGGCTAACTTGCTCCGGATTCATGTGTTCTAACTTTCCAGACCAGCCTAGAGGCCTTGCTGAAGTCAATGTAGACAACATCTACCAATTGCAGTCAACAAATGTTTGAAACACTTCCTTCCAAAGAATCTCGACAACAATGCAAACCAAACCACAAACTTGTTAATAAGTGAAGTTTGGTGTACCTATAATTAAATACGAATCAGTTTCTTTAAGGGGATGTCAGGGGTAAGGTTTTTTTTAAACACACAGAGTGGTGGCTGCGTGGAACACACTGCCGGCAGAGGTTGTGGGGGCAGATACATTAGGGACATTTAAGAGACTCTTAGATAGAAACATGAATGATAGAGAAATGGGAAGCTATGTGGGAGGGAAGGGTTAGATAGATCTTAGAGCAGGATAAAATGTCAGTACAACATTGTGGACTGAAGAGCCTGTACTGTGCTGTAGTGTTCTATGTTTACCCTTCTTCCCAATATCCTCTTCCCTCAAAACACAGATAAAACTATCTCACCTGTGAAGGAAAAAAATAATAGATCCCGGCACTAGTTGGATCACCCTCTTCTTTAACTTTTGAAGAGTCATAAAGGAAAAAATAGCTACACCTGAAGAAAATGGGAAAATAAAAGGAGAATGATTAGATGCAAATGTATAAATGCTGATAACTGCGCCACTTTAATTAAGAATACATCTCTACATTATGAGCTAAACTGCTTCATTCAGAAACTGCTCCCAGAAATTTGGAGAACAACCTTTGGACTTCATTTTCTTTCCATGGTTCAGATGTTGCACTCATCTACACTAGGAGAGAGATTAGTGCTAGGGAATTGAGCACTTTGCATTTCAACCATCCAGTGTCAATGCCAAATGCCCCCAAGTGAGATATAGACAGCTGAAGTTGTGCATCAGTCTCTATTCAAAGTGTTCCTGCTGTCACCAATCTTGTTGGAGGAAGACAAGGCTTATTGCAATACACTGCAAGTTTGTGGATTCTTAAGTGGATTGAGAACGGTCAAACTCACTTCAGGTGGACACTTGCAGTGAGCAGGCTCTCTCTGGCCATCAGTATGAGCTGGGCCAGAAGCCAGGCCATATCTTTAAGACGTGCTACAAAATGTCTATCATCCATTTGGATTCACTCTGAAAAATTAATTGCTTTCAGTCTTTGCTGTTGCTTCCACTAGTTTCATTAAGTTTTTATTTCATTATTAGGATTGGAGACGGTAAGAAATACAGAGAACAAAATTACTGCTTGCGCTGATACAAAGAGAAAAGGCATTATAGATTATACCACTATTAAAACCTACAGCATGGGAGAAGATATCTGGTCTAACAGTCTTTAAAATGTAACTCTTCTCTCTCTTCCTGAACGCAGTGCCTGATTACCGGGCCCGATTCCAACTCATTCCACAGAATCAAATTCCTTTCCAATTTCACATTCTCTTTCCTTATTCAGGCCACAATTCTTTATCAGTAGCTGGTGATCTTATCGCTAGGCACCCAGAATCAGTTTAATTTAAAGTTACCACTTAAACAATCCATCCAATTTTTTAAGCCTCAGAAGGCAAAAGAACACGCAAGACAACAAAGCCTTGGAAAAAGTGCCTGAGGGTTTAACAGTTGTGCTTTTCCAAGGAACAGGTTTTTTAAAAAATCATAATCAGGAAAGACTTTACTGTTGTTTGTAGCCCATTTGTTCCATGTACCAAACCAAAGGACATCCCAGTAACCAATTCCTAGACAAGCTGCAAAATGACATCTCAATTAAGTTAAAACAAGTTGTCCAAAACTCCTTTGGATTACACTTCTATGAACAATTTGAGTATGACAACATTATTTTGAAAACAAATATATTGTAGCTCTCTCAATGATTTGATGAGCAACAGCAATGTCCCATTGAAATCTCATGACATATTTCCTTACAACATTGAAGGAGGCCATTCCGCCCATTATGTCTATACTGGGTCTGAGAACAATCCCATTAATCCTATGCCACCTCTTTTTTTTCCTGTAATTTATTCTCTCTCTAGTGTCCATTAACTCCCCTCTAATTCTCCCACCTACAATAGGTGTAATTTACAGTATCCAATTTAGCACATCCTTAATGAACATAGAACAGTACAGCACAGAACAGGCCCTTCAGCCCACAATGTTGTGCTGACATAGCTAATCCCTCCTTCCTACAGAATGCCCATATCCCTCCATTTTCCTCTCATTCATGTGCCCATCCAAGCCCTTCTTAAAAGCCCCCAATGAATTTGCCTCCACACCCTATCAGGTAATGCATTCCAGGCATCCACCACTGAGTAAAAAATGTACCCCTCACATCTGTTCTGAACCTACCCCCTCTCACCTTAAGTGCATGCCCTCGGGTATTGGATCGCTCAATAATGGGAAAAAGATATTGCTTGTCCACCCTATCTATGTCCCTCATGATTTGATACACTTCCAACAGATCACCCCTCGGCCTCCGCCGCTCCAGAGGAAAGAGCCCAAGTTTGTCCAGCCTCTCCTGATAGCACATGCCCTCTAATCTGGGCAGCATCTGTGTAAACCTCCTCTGCACCCTCTCTAAAGCCTCGACATCCTTCCTGTAGTGAGGTGACCAGAATTGCACACAATACTCTAAATGCGGCCTAATGATGCGAGAGGAAACCAAGGCACCCGAATAAAACCCACGCGAACAACATGCAAACCCCACACAATCAGCACTGGAGGTCAGAATCGAACCCATGTCACTGGAGCTGCCTAAAGTGCCACCACGCCACCCACAGAAATACTGAGCATGTTTGTAGAGAGTCTGGCCCAAATTATAGGTAACTGGTTGCTTCAATTGTACGAGGAAGCAGAGGGAGAAGATCCGACTGGTGACACCAGGCTAAAAAGTGCATATGTTTCCAAAATACATGACAAAATAATCAGTTTTCCCCCCGTGGGAAGCCACACCTGCAGAATGGACACCCTTTACTGTATTCACAAAGCCCCCAATTTCCATTCCATCATTCCCCAACATCTTGCTCCATCTACCTCTCTAGGCATACGTGACAACAACTCAACTGATGCAAGTTCCAACCTGCGCCTCATTCAACAAAACTGCATAGTTGCTTACAGAGCAGCAAAAAGGCTGTAGAGAGGAAATATCATTTTATTCTGGGCCCTCATAGCTCAAGGCTAGGGATTGGTAACTGTGTCACCATGTGATAAATCCTATGATTTTGCAACCTAACAAAACAAGTGTGGTTTTTCGTCAGTAACCAAAAGTCAGAGCACATAAATGCTGGAAATATAAAAGCAGAAAAGACCCGAAATACTCCCCAACATCTATGGTTATGTCTCAGATCAATGACCTTCTATCAGAAATGAGGACGTAAGAAAGAGGAGCAGAAAGTTGACCATTTGGCCTCTCAAACCTGCTCGATATTCAATAAGGTCATGACTGATTCAATCTTGGCCTCATCACCACTCTCTCTCCATATCCCTTCATTCTCTTATGGTTCAAATATCTGCCAGTCTTTGCCTTCACGACCCTCTAGGATAGAGGATTCCAAAGAATCTCTGTTCTCCAAGTGTAAATATTCCTCATCTCCAACTTAAAAGAGTGAACCCTTACTCTGGATCTTGGGGTCAGAGATAACTTGCACTTCTTCCAGTCCCTCTGTGCCTCCATCCTACAATGCCCTGAGGGCCCTCTGCTTCTTCTTTGAACAGAACTAATCCCCATATATCACCATCTTCATTTGCCTGGCTGAATTCATTCCCACATGGAACAACTTCTTTAATCGCACACCTTTCAAATCAAAGGTACAGCAACGGGAACCCACATGGGTCTAAACCACACCCGTCTCTTTGTGGGACCCATGGAACAAGTCCTTTTTTAATCCTACTCAAGCCCCTCCTTCGCCTCTTTTCCACAACATTGATGCAGCTTCCTCTTTCCGTTTGGAACTCAATTTTGCAGCCAATTTCTACACTTCTCTCTTTTGCACGGTCAATCCTTTCCATTATCTTCCTCATTTCGAATCCTAGGGGTAACGATCCCTTACACACCCACACACTCCCACTGCTGTCTTGACCACACCTCCTCCTTGTTAGAGCTTCATTTCATTCCCTTCCCCAGTTTCTCCAGATCCATTGTACTTGTTCCAATGACAACATTTACCACACAAGTACTTCCTTTCTCGTTAATCCGTGGTTTTCCCTCCACAGTAGCTGACAGGGCTCTCAAATGCATCTATCCCATTTCCCATTCTTCTACTCTCACCCAAGCAAGGACAGATGCCCTTTGTTCATCACCCTCCTTACCACCAGCTTCCACATTCAATGGATCACCCTCTCCAATTTCCCCCATCCCTCATCTCCAACTGCCACCACCAGACACCTTCTGCTCCCCTTTCAACATTCAGAAGGGACTGCTCCCTCTGAGCTCCATGTTCCGTCTCACACGAACAGAGTTGAGAATCTTTGGAAATCTCTTCCTCAAAGAGGAGTGGAAGCAGAGCCTTTGAATATTTTGAGGCAGACTTATTTTTAAATTTTAAGACATCTTTATTAGTCACATGTATATCAAAACACACAGTGAAATACATCTTTTTGTGTAGTGTTCTGGGGGCAGCCCACAAGTGTCGCCACACTCCCAGCGCCAACACAGCATGCCCACAACTTCCTAACCTGTACGTCTTTGGACTGTGGGAGGAAACTGGAGCACCCGGAGGAAACCCACGCAGACACAGGGAGAACGTACAAACCCCTTACAGACAGTGGCCAGAATTGAACCCGGGTCGCTGGCGCTGTAAAGTGTTACGCTAACCGCTGCACTACCGTGCCTGCCCAAGAGCTGAGCTGAGCTGAGAGATTATCAGGGTACGCAGGAAGACAAAACTGGGGGGACTATCAGATCAGTCATGATTGTACTGAATACTAGGCAGGCATGGTAGTGTAGCGGTTAGCATAACACTATTACAGCGCCAGCCACCCGGGTTCAATTCTGGCTACTGTAAGGAGTTTGTACGTTCTCCCTGTGTCTGCATGGGTTTCCTCCGTGTGCTCTGGTCTCCTCCCACATTCCAAAGGCGTACAGGTTAGGAAGTTGTGGGCATGCTACGTTGGTGCCAGAAGAGTGGTGACACTTGCGGGCTGCCCCCTGCATACTCTATGCAAAAAGATGTATTTTATATTTCATTCCATACATACATCAAGAGCAAGAGGAAAACGAGGCAGAGGGTACGACCACTCAAGGATAAAGGAGGGAACATGTGCTTGGAAACGGAGGATGTGGGCGAGGTCCTCAGTGAGTACTTTGCATCAGTATTTACCAAGGAGAAGAACATGGAGGATAAGGAGATCAGTGTGGAGCGTGCTAATGTGCTAGGGCATTTCGAGATAAAGGAGGAGGTAGTGTTGGGTCTTTTGAAGAATGTTAAAGTCCCCAGGGCCTGATGGGATATACCCCAGGTTATTGAGAGAGGCAAGAGATGAGATTGCTGGGGCCTTGACCAATATCTTCATGTCCTCTCTAGCCACAGGTGAGGTCCTGGAGGACTGGCGAGTAGCTAATGTTGTTCCATTATTCAAGAAGGGAAATAGGGATAATCTTGGTAACTACAGACTGGCAAGTCTCACAATCAGTGGTAGGGAAGTTACTGAAGAGGATTCTTAGGGATAGGCTTTATGAGCATTTGGAAAACCATAGCCTAATTAGGGACAGTCAGCATGGCTTTGTGCAGGGCAAGTCGTGCCTTACTAACTTGATTGAGTTTTTTGATGAGGTGACCAGGGTGATTGATGAAGGCAGAGCTGTGGATGTTGTCTACATGGATTTTTAGTAAGGCATTTGACAAGGTCCCTCATGGGAGGCTCACCCAGAGATTAAGATGCATGGGATCCACGGTGAATTGGCCGTTTGGATTCAGAATTGGTTTGCCCATAGAAGACAGAAGGTAGTGGTCGATGGGACTTATTCTAGCTGGAGGTCTATGACTAGTGGTATTCTGCAGGGGTCTGTACTGGGACCTCTGCTGTTTGCGATGTATATAAATGACCTGGATGAAAAATGTATATAAATGACCTGGATATAAGTTTGCAGATGTTACAAAGCTTGGTGGTGTTGTGGATAGAGTAGAAGACTGGCAAAGGATAAAGCGGGATATAGATCAGTTGCAGATATGGGCGGAGAAATGGCAGATGGAGTTCAACCCAGCCAAATGTGAAGTGTTGCACCTTGGGAGATCAAATGTAAAGAGACAGTACACTGTCAATGGCAAGATCCTTAACAGTGTTGACGAGCAGAGGGATCCTAGTTCACAGCTCCCTCAAAGTGGCTACACAGGTTGATAGGGTGGTAAAGAAGGCGTATGGCATGCTTGCCTTTGTTAGTCGAGGCATTGAGTTCGAGAGTCAGGATGTTATGCTGCAGTTTTATAAACTCTAGTTAGGTCACATCTGGAGTATTGCATTCAGTTCTGGTCGCCCCATTATAGGAAGGATGTTGAGGCTTTGGAGAGGGTGCAGAAGACGTTTACCATGATGCTGCCTGGATTAGAGGGCATGTGCTACGAGGATAGGTTGGACAACCTTGGGTTGTTCGCTCTGGAGCAGCGGAGGCTGAGGGGAGATCTGATAGAGGTTTATAAGATTATGAGAGGCATAGATAGAGTAGACAGTCGTTATCTTTTCCCCAGGGTTGAAATGTCTAATACCAGAGAGTATGCATTTAAGGTGAGAGGGGGCAAGTACAAAGGAGATGGGCAGGGCAGTTTTATTTTTAAACAGAGAGAGTAGTGGGTGCCTGGAGCTGGTGATGGTGGAGACATATACGATAAGGGCATTCAAGAAGCTCTTAGATAGGTACATGAATGGGAGGGAAATGGTAGGATATGGACATTGTGTAGGCAGAAGGGATTAGTTTAGTTGGGCATTTTATTACTGATGTAATTGGTTCGGCACAACATTGTGGGCTGAAGGGCCTGTTCCTGTGCTGTACTGTTCTATGATCTACGATTTTCTCTCTCCACAGTTGCTGCCTGACCTGCTGGGTGTTTCCAGCATTAATTTTTGCTATCGGTTCCCAGAAACCCAGTGATTTACACACAGTTCCAGCATTGTTTCTCTTTCTCTCCCCTCTGTGCTCATTCTCCTTCTAGTTATACCTCAGGTCAGCTGTGACTAACAAAACTTCATTGCCCCTTCACTCCAGGCACCCACTCCAAGAAACCAGCCTCCCCTCCATGGACTCCGTCTACACTTCTCGCTGCCTCAGTAAAGCAGCCAGCATTATCAAAGTCCCCACCCACCCCAGACATTCTCTCTTCTCCCCCCTCCCATCGGGCAGAAGATACAATAGCCCGGAAGCACATACCACCAGGCTCAAGGACAGCTCCTATCCCGCTGTTAAAGGCTGTTGAACGGTTCCCTAGTACGATAAGATGGACTCTTGACCTCATGACCTTGCACCTTATTGTCTGCCTGCACTGCATTTTCTCTGTAGCTGTGTTTATTCTGCATCCTGTGTTATTTTACCCTGTACTACCCTGATGCACTGTATAATGAACTGATCTGTATTAATAGTATGCAAGACAGGTTTTTCACTGTAAAAGTGACAATAATAAACCAATTCCATTCTCTCTCTCTGATGGTCTCCACCCTATTATAGACATTCCCTGTATTCCCTCCACCCTTCTCTGCAACTTAAAACCCATTTTGTTTCTAACTTTTCCTAGTTCTGAGGAAAGGTCATCAACCTGAAACATTAACCCTGCTTCTCTTGTCCCAGATTTATGATCCAGTTCATTTCAGTCAACAGTGGAGATAAAAGCTTTAATTTCCTCAATCAATCTAACCTTTGTCACCCAGAAGAAACAACAAAAAGAAACCTTCAATAATCAAGGTCTTTAGAGAGTGTATGCAGGTACTTTGTACTTAGCAAACACTTATAGAAACGACACAGCACAGCAAGAAATTAATGACTGAAACCATGAATAGGCCAATTTTGTGATTAAGCCAGTGAGGGTGCAGAAATGTTTCAGAAGGATGTTGCAGGGACTGGAGGGCTTGAGTTATAAGGAGAGACTGGCAAGGCTGGGACTGTTTACTCTGGAGTGGAGGAGGCTGAGGGTGACCTTACAGAGATTTTCTCTAAAAGTCATGAGCAGCATAGATAAGATAGGTGGTCAGTCTTTCTCCCAGGGTAGGGGAGGCTAAAACTAGAGGGTATCGGTTTAAGGCGAGAGGAGAAAGATTTAACAGGAACCTGAGGGACAAGTCTTTTCCCCCCAACACAGAGGGCAGAGGGTATGTGGAATGAGCTGCCAGAGGAAGTGGTAGAGGCGGGTACGATTACAATGTTTAAAAGATATTTGGACAGGTTTATGGATAGGAAAGGTTTGAGAGGAATACGGGCCAAATGCAGGCAAATGGGACCAGCTCAGGAAGGCATCTTGGCATGCACAAGTTGGGCTAAAGGGCCTGTTTCCTTGCTGTATAACTTGATGACTAGGAGACCACTTTGAGAAATGTTACCTCAAAAAAAATTATCAAAATACACAATGGTCTACAAGGTCACCTAACGGAATAATGGACCAGTTAAATGATTTGGGAAGATATTATAAAGGGTCCACATAAAGGCAAATTCTTTCATGGATGTCAAGTGTTTAAGAAATAAGTAGAGAGCACAATGGGGGTTGTGAGCTTCAGGTATTCCTGGAGAGGTTAGCCAAAAGTCAAACAACCTTCTCCCTACATTCTAATCTCGTGATCACTATTAATACAAAGATTTAAGCTAACAATGGGCTATTTCTGTTTCACCGCAGGCTGGTTTGAGAACAGTCTGTCATGCTCCAAGTACTACAGGATATTCAGGGTGCAGCTCTTGCAGTGGAATATATGCTACAGTGCTTAATGTGCAAACACATACATATTCTGATCACCCCCACACACACATTCTTGCCCGCACTCTTCTCGCTTACTCCACCCTGATCCCCTCTCCGAGCCTCCCTACCTCTGACCCCTTCCCACTAAATGCCTCCCTCAGTCTCCAGCCCTCCCTCTCCAGTCCCACTCTTCCAACAATAGCCCACCCTCACTCTCAAAGTACTGGAAGACATCATTGACAGTAGTCTCAAATGGCACTTACAAGAAACATTAGTGGGGGCTAAGTCCTTGAGTATATTCAAGTCTCAGATAGATTTTTGTATGAAGTGTAATCAAGGGTTACAAGGAACAGTCAGGAAAGTGGAGCTGAGGCCAAGATTCAAGATAATCTTACTGAATGCTGGAGTAGGTTTGAGAGGCCATCTGACGTAACCCCGCGGGTGCGAGGGGCCACATGGCCTAGCTGTGTTACTATTTCTGATATTGTGCTCTAGGAGTAGGTTGGAATGAAATTCATACTGGCCACAAAGACCAACATACAACAGTTGAGCCAATTTACCTGTTTATGTGCTGTAAGATTTATGTTCTTTTTCACTCTTACAACGTAGTGCAATACAATCTTTGCACCACTGCATGACAGTCTTTGCACTATTGTTGTTGTATCTATTGTTTTGTTTATTATCACCATGTATAATGTAAGCTCATGTGAACAAAGAATTGCATTACACCCTGGTGTAAATGATAATAAATTAATCTAATAACAATTCCAGACTAGATTAAAAGACCTGTATGTTAGTAACTTGCAATCTGAGAAAACTGTTTTTTTTTAAATAAAGGTACTGTATAAAAAATACTGCCTTCTATCAGCAACCGAACTGCAGAGTCAGGAGCTAGTAGTCCTGATCGTTAGTACTCCAACTAAACCATACTTCCGTCACATGTTGGATGCTGAAAGATGGAGGTCAGCTGTGATGCCTTCCCCATACAGACAGCCTTCAGACACAGTCAATTCATGCACAAAAGAAGAGCAACTTGGACAAGGTGCCAATAAGCAGCCAACTTCACACCATAATTCATCATTATCGAGTAGGGGAAAAAAAAAATCACAAGAATGTTTTTTTTAAAAAGGGAAAAAAATCCCTGCTTAAGGTTAGTGACTCGAGTTAATTTGGAGGCTATGCAGAAGCTCATTGAATAATAAAGTAACATCATTGTATTGAGCACCAATGTAACATACAAAGACATCATTCTGTTCGGCGGTTTCATCTAAAGTATCCTCTACACTGTGGAATAGAAATCTTTCAACCAGAAGGACAGTGATCATGGGGAAACAACTAACTTTATGTACAAACTGCAAAATTCCATTGTACATAACATCATATTGAGAAGAGGAGGATGTCAAAGATTATAATTTTCCTGTGAGCAGTTGGGATCAACTGGAGATCTACAACTTTTCCCCCCAAACTATTATGGAAGGGGAGTTCCGGGATGCAAATTGACAATAGAGAGCTCCCTTTGTTAGCAGCCTTGCATTTGACATCACCATCCTAATGGAAACATGGCACTGCTAAATTCCCACAGCGGCAGAGAATATCATCACAGGCTGTCCACCCCATCCCCCCACCAGCCTCCTGTCACCCAGTTTATTTCCCCTCTTCCACCCACACTATTTGCCCATCACCCACACACTCCTCCCAATGCGTCCCCTCACCATCTGCACACCCAGCTCCCTTATTTGGTTCCATGCACCATCTTCCTTATACTCTCAATAGCGGTCCCCATCAGTGATGAAGCTTCATGATAAAAGTCCCAGGACTTGATCTTAAACAGCCTATCTTGGCGACTCAGAAGCAATTACTAATCTCACAGGGATAACCCAAAGTCAAAATCCTGATCCGAGATACCTAAAAAAAGAGAACTTGGAAACAAATTGTTGTTCTTGCATTGTCACCAAGTCAAAAATCCCAGAACTGCCAGACCAAATCCATCGTGGAATGGCCATAACTACACAGACTACAACTCATCACAGCCTTCTCAACAGCACTTAACAATAAAAGTTGGCCTTCTCTTCATCTTATAATTGAGAAAGAGACAATCAGATGAGTATGTCACATTGACCTTTACAGTCCCTTGCAGAGTGGCGCAGAACCTAATCCTGTTTCAAGTGCTAGTTCCATGTGCTCATAACCTCTGGGGTGGGGGTAGAAGAGGAAGCATAAAAAAGATTAAAAGACTTTGCAATAGGAACTACAAAATAAAACTGATCTCAGCAAGCAGAACAGAGCCCACGATCAATTTCAGTGCCTTGAGCTAGCAGAAACGGAGAGAAACAGCCCCTGAGCTTATCTTCCATGGAAAGGCCTATGCATAGATATTATGCAGAATATTAAGGTAAGGTAAGGTATCTTTATTAGTCACACGTACATTTAAACACACAGTGAAATGCATCTTTTTGTGTAGAACATTCTGGGGGCAGCCTGCAAGTGTCGCCACGCTTCCGGCGTCAACATAGCAGGCCCACAACTTCCTAACCCGTATGTCTTTGGAATGTGGGAAGAAACCAGAGCACCCGGAGGAAACCCACGCAGACACGGGGAGAACGTACAAACTCCTTACAGACGACGGCCGGAATTGAACCCAGGTCGCTGGTGTTGTAATAGCGTTACTCTAACCGCTACACTATCGTGCCTGCCCACACTTACTTACACTGAAGTAGTACAATGAAATAGAAAAGATGAAAGTTTGGTCAAAAAAAGGGAAATTCCAAGGAGCTGGTAAAGGAGGAAGGAAGAGAAAGGGGATTCCGGAGTTTGAGAAGACATAGGTGCTGATGGTGGAAGGAATTCTGTGTGGATATCATCTAATACTGGGAGCCATGTGTTGTGAAACAGGTTCAGGGTCTCAGAAGGCGAGGACTCTGAACACAGTCTTAGAGATAAATGATTTATTTACAAAAGATGAACACGGAGAAAGGGTAACGGGAATAACACACACGCGCGCACAGTTGATAGCGAACGTGGGAAAATCGCAACGAGGGTAAAATACACACACACACAACAAACTGGGTACAATCAAGGAAAAACAATACGATACCTGCCACCCCTTGGCTCAGTGCAGGCACAGCTCTCTGCTACCAGGGATACTAACTAAGATGCTCCCAACCCTTTTAACAGTGCACACCTCACCAACAATTTCTCCAGTGCCATTTCACAGTGCTCAGCCTGGAGTGAAGCAGGGTCATCCCTCGGAGCAGACAAAGAGGGAGAGCCAAGCACATGTGGCACTCTTTATAGTGCTGGAGGGGTCCAGCCCAGGTAATTTAAAAAGGCCAATGACCCGGTGCCAGCAAGGACTAATCAATCACAAAGACCAATGGTCAGGTGTACACTGATGGGTGGGGCGGGGCCAAACCTTGATTGGCAGTGGTGTGTCTTCCGACCAGGTAGGGGCAGTGCTGTCATGTGACAGCCACGACACTCCACAATACACCATGAGCAGAAGTATTCAATAAAGGAAACTCTAAGACATTATTAAGTGGCCTATGCACGTGCAAATTTAGATCTGTGAAGACGAGGGGATCAAAGCAGGAATTCAAACTTATAAGACCATAACGTATAGAAGCAGAATTAGGCCATTCGGCTCCGCCATTCAATCATGGCTGTTTTACTTATTAATCCCATTCTCCCGCCTTCTCTCCGTAACCCTTACCAATCAAGAACCTATCAATCTCTGCCTTAAATATACCCAATGACTTGGCCTCCACAGCCCTCTGTGGCAACAAATCCCACACATTCACCACCCTCTGGCGGAAGGAATTCCTCCTCATCTCAGTTCTAAAGGGACGTCCCTTTATTCCGAGGATGTGCCTTCAGATCCTAGACTCTCCTACTAATGGAAACATCTTCTCCATGTCCACTCAATTGTGTTATACTGCCTGCAAAAAACTTGGGACACCTGATGCAGCAATCTAAACTGCAGCAGCTTTGCATCAAAGAAGATGAAATCTTCAATGTGCAATGTGTTGGCATTGATGATAACATGAAGAAATCATGAAGAGGAAGGGGATTCTTTTGAGATACTGTTCTATAACTCAGCACAGTGCAAAGAATTAGCTTTCAGCTTAGAAAGGCCTAGATTTTAACATTCTCATCCTGGTTTTCAAATCCCTCCATCACCTGGGCCAAACATCTCTAAGTCAAAGAGTCAGCAGAGAAACAGGCCCTTCGGCCCAATGCCGACCAAGATGCCCACCCAAGCTAGTCCCATTTGCCCACATCCCTAAACCTTTCCCATCCATTATCCAAGTGTCTTTTACATGTTGGTATTGTATCTGCATCAACTACTTTCTCTGACACCCCTACCTTCCAGCCTTTGCAAGGTTGCCTTCCTCCCGGTGCAGCCTCCTTTACACCCACGATTTTCAATGCTATTCCAATGAAGGCCATACATTTATCTGCACTCTGGGATCCCCTCCTTCCTACCGCACACCTTCTTTCAGAATACCCCACTAAAAAACTAAAGCGCTGGCCAGGTTTTCCCGTCATTAGCCAATATACCACATTACCTGGCTCGCTGCCAATTTTTGTTTGATTTTTTTTTCCCCGCACCGTGAGATGTGTTTATCCAGTTGCATCACTGAACGGAACAACAATGGGTGACTTGCAAACCAAAACACCAGCGCATAAACACTTACCACGCTGTGGCTTTCTGCTCGGTGGCAACCGCGGTGGCCATTTACTGCTACCAGCGGGTCCCTCGGAAAATACAAAGCAGTAATGAAAACACTGGTATCAGGTATAGAACCGCAGCGAATTTCAGTAAAAACAGCTGCGGACTGGCATACATTCATCTCGTGGCCCAGTGCATCTTAGGAAAAGATGAAACTAGTTTGGCATCGATCTCCAAGAGTGACTCTGTCAAACGAAAACTCTTCCTGTTAGTACGTTGTTAATTTATACAGGACGAGTCGTCCTCCTCCTTCCCCTCCGCGCCCCATCACTCCTCCCACATGAGAGCATTGGCTGTTGGCAGCACAGTTGACAGCTTTAGAGCTTTACTTAACTGTGATGCAACAGAAGGAAGCCGGGGTTTTTCAGCCTTGTTTCTTGGACGCTCTCTGAAGATCACCCACTTTGTCTTGTGATCATTCCATGCACTTCCTGACTAGATGAAGGTAAACTGGACTCACGTCTACACACGGTTGATTTGTGAACAGTAAGTGTCTTAAACAGGGTAAAGCACGTGTTTTACATCTTCTGTCCACCCTGATCATTCCTGAGACCAGTGAACTCCAGTCACTCTGAAGGGCTTCACACCTGGAACAGTAATATGTTTGATTTGACTTTCAGTTTTAAACAGATACTTGCTTCAGATTGCACATAAAAGTTTCCCAGAAGTAAACATTCGTAAATGAAACTTGTATGATTAAATAAAAGACTCATTCCCCCCCCCATTCGAAATAATTAAAGCAATTTGTAGAGTCATACAACACGGAAACAGGCCCTTTGGGCCCAACTCGTCCTTGCTGGCCAAGATGCCCATCTAAGCTAGTCCCATTTGCCCACATTTGGCCCATATCCCGCTAAACCTTTCCAAACCATGTACCTGTCCAAGTGCCTTTTGAATGTTCTGTCGGAAACTTATCTCACTGATATTTACGGGAGCTTCCGATGTGCAAATTAGATGCAATATTGGCAATATAATCTTAAGTAATGAAACTTCCTCCAAATGATGTGTCTAGATCCAGGGATCACTGTCCTAAAATAAGGTGCCAGCCATTCAGGACAGAGATAAGAAGAAATTTCTGCACCCACAGAGTGGTGAATCTTTGACATTCTCTACCCAAAAGGGTTGTGAAAGCTCAGCCACTGAGTATATTCAAGACAGACACTGGTTTTTAGACATTAAAGGTATCAAAGAGATATAGGGTTAGTGTAGGAAAGTGGTGCTGAGGTAAATGATCTGGGATAATCTTTTGAGCAGCAAAGTAGGCATGAGGGGCTGAACTACCCACTCCTGCTTCTAGTTCTTATGTTCAAATGTACTTAGAGTCATAAAGTAATACAGCACGGAAACAGGCCCTTCAGCCCAATTTGTCAATGCTGACCAAGGTATTCACCTGAGCTAGTCCCATTTGCCATTGTTTAGCCCACATCCCTCTGAACCTTTCCTATCCATGTAAATGTCCAAATGTCTTTTAAACATTGTAATTGTACCCACCTCTAGAACATAGAACATTACAGCACAGTACAGGCCCTTCGGCCCACGATGTTGTGCTAACATTTTATCCTGCTCTAAGATCTATCTAACCCTTCCCTCCCATATAGCCCTCCATTTCTCTATTGTTCATGTGTCTATCTAAGAGTCTCTTAAATGTCCCTAATGTATCTGCCCCCACAACCTCTGCAGGCAGTGCGTTCCACGCACCCACCACTCTCTGTGTAAAAAAACTTACCCCTGACATCCCCCTTATACCTTCCTCCAATCACCTTCAAATTATGCCACCTCGTGTCAGCCATTTTCGACCTGGGAAAAAGTCTCTGACTGTCCACTCGATCTATGCCTCTTATCATCTTGTACACCTCTATCAAGTCACCTCTCATCCTCCTTCTCTCCAAAGAGAAAAGCCCTAGCTCACTCAACCTATCCTCATAAGACATGCTCTCCAATCCAGGCAGCATCCTGGTAAATCTCCTCTGCACCCTCTCTAAAGCTTCCACATCCTTCCTATAATGAGGTGACCAGAAATGTACACAATACTCCATGTGTGGTCTAACCAGAGTTCTGTAGAGCTGCAACATTACCTCATGGCTCTTGAACTCAATACCCCAACTAATGAAGGCCAACACACAATCCGCCTTAACAACCCTATCAACCTGCATGGCAACCTTGAGGGATCTATGGACGTGGAGCCCAAGATCCCTCTGTTCCTCCACACTGCTAAGAGTTCTGCCATTAACCTTGTATTCTGCCTTCAAATTCAATCTCCTGAAATGTATCACTTCACACTTATCTGGGTTGAACAGCACCTCCTCTGGCAGCTTGTTCCATATTTATTGGGGCAGAACTGATTGCCGATGGGGTTTAGCCAATCATTTAAATGCCAATTTATTGGTGTCGAACCTATTGCCAATGGCATACAAACCTACATCAAACTCTTCTAGGTCCTGATATCAACTTGCCAGTGCACCATTTTGATCCAAAAATTCCAAACCTTACATGGTGAATGGGCATAATGTACAGACCATCCCCAGTTTACGAACACCCAACTTACAAACACCCCTACATATGAATGAGCTCCCATAATGTGATTAAATTTAAAAGTCCAACTTATGTACATACGTTCATTCTTATGAATGGCAGAACTAGATTCCCCTCTCTCTCGCTCCACTTTTAGAAATTGTTCTTTCTTATCAGTCTTATGTACTTTCGATGCCATTTGTTACAATACTGTTGAGGTACAGTTACCCAAGTGCTTTTTGTGTATTTTCTGACTTACAGACGAAATCGACGCAAGGATAGCTGTAAAAATGGAACGCATTCATTATCCAGGACAGTCTGTAATAGTAGGACAGACTAAGTCTCCACAAAACAACTGAAAACAGCCAGCAAAACCACACCCTCGGTTTAGATGGTTATCAATGACAATTTTTTAAAATGAGAATATTTTTTTAAAAATTCACTTCAAAATGTTTAAAAAGCAAACTGAATTATAGAGCCATAGAGTCATAGAGCAATACAGCACAGATACAGGCCCTTCAGCCCAACCAGTCCATGCCAACCATGGTGCCCATCCAGCTCATCCCAATTTCCTGCATTCGTCCCATATCCCTCCAAGCCCCACCCCGCCCTTCCGTGTACCCATCCAAGTGCTTTTTACATGAAACTTTGTACCTGTCTCAACCACTTCCTCTGGCAGCTCATTCCACACATTCACCACCTTCTGCCTGAAAAGTTGCCCATCAGGTCCCTTTTAAATCTTTCCCCTCTCATCCTAAATCTATGCCCCCTAGTTTTGGACTCCTCTATCCCGGGAAAAAGACTGCTACCATCCACCTTATCTATGCCTCTCCTACTTTTAAACATTTCTATAAGGTCACCCCTCATTCTAAGGAATAAACAAGTAACCTGGCCAACCTCTCCCTGTAACTCAGGCCCTCTAGTCCTGGCAACATCTTTGTAAATCTGTTCTGCACTCTTTCCAGTTTAACCATGTCTTTCCTATAATAGGGTGACCAAAAATGCACACAGTACACCGAGTACAGTCTCATCAATGACTTATACAACTGCAATCTAATGTGGTAAGGTGACAAGATAAGATCTTTATTAATCACATGTACATCGAAACACACAGTGAAATGCACCTTTTGCATAGTGTGTTCTGGGGGTAGCCCACTAGTGTCGCCACGCTTCCAGCGCCAACATAGCATGCCCACAACTTCCTAACCTGTACGTCTTTGGAATGTGGGAGGAAACCGGAGCACCTGGAGGAAACCCACGCAGACACAGGGAGAACGTATAAACTCCTTACAGACAGCGGCCGGAATTGAACCCGGGTCGCTGGCGCTGTAATAGTGTTACATTAACTGCTACACTACCATGTCCCAACTCCTATACTCAATGCCCTATTTTTTTAAAGATGCACATTACCTTGCGCTGTACGCATCATTCTCCCTCACAACTGTTCTTCTCCAGTTAAATGAATGGGTTCACTTTACCTGCTCCAGGTGTAACTTGGCAGGTTCAGTAGGCAGGTTCCTCGGCAAATTCATGCCCACCACTCTACTGCAACATTGCACCACAGTCAGGAAGCTTAAGCAGCAAATTCAGGACTTCAGTGTTCATGCTGGAAAGTGGAGATGGGATTGGTGGCGAAAAGATGGGAAACGCTTACACTTTAAGCGGATTTTCTGGCATTTCCCAGCAGCTTCCAACCTGTTCACCTTCTGGCCCTTGGGCAAGTTTTTATTTAGTTTCAGGATGTGGGCATCATTTGCTTGCTTCCACTTTCCTGATGTTTCTAATTTTGAAACTGCTTTGAATTTCTTGCGGTTGACTAATACTTAAGTAAAACATAATTTTGTGGGCTTCAAACATTGACTTTACTTCACTCGTTTCTCTCCCATTGTTCCATATTTGGCTTTTACGTCAGTCCTGGCTTCTCTCAAAATCATGTACATGTTCCTTGTTCTGAAACAGTACCCCATCAGAGTGACTGCCAAATGTTCCTATGTTTAAAACCAAAACACAGAATTCAATTAAAATTAACTAGTGACAAGGTGCACCTAGGTTTTTAAACAAAATGGGATATATCAGCTGCAGAGGTCATGATGTTTTGCCTTTTCAGCCTCTTGTCAGACTGAGGTAACAGCAAGACTAACCTCTATAGTCGAAGTGAGTTGGAGTCAAGGATAGTCACATCAAAGACAGATTTTTGGTTGAAGAGTAGGCAGTGACTGCCTCCCAGTCCTTGATTTTTGTCTCTCACTGTTTTGGGCCATTAAGTGTTTGGACAATATATGGTCTTGCATTTCGAGAACATCCAATCCAATTTCCCAAGATGGGTTACTGAAACCACATAAAAGCAATGCAAGGAGGTGTTTGCAAATGGGACTAGCTGCAGCTTTGCAGATGACACCACCGTAGTGGGCCAAATCTCAAGTAATGATGAGTTCAAGTACAGGAAGGAGGTGGAGAGCCTAGTGGCATGATGTCATGAGAACAACCTTTCCCTGAAATGTCAGCAGTCCAAAAGAGCTGGTCACTGACTTCAGGAAATGGGGTGGTGCACATGCTCCGGTTTACATTAATGGTGTGGAGGTTGAAAGCTTCAAGTCCCTAGGAGTAAACATCACCAATAGCTTGTCCTGATCCAACCGCGTAGATGCCATGGCCAAGAAAGGACACCAGGGCCTCTACTTCCTCAGGAGGCTAAATGAATTTGGCATGTCCCTGTTGACCCTCACCAATTTTTATAGATGCACCATAGAAAGCATCCTACCCAGACACATCAAGGCTTGGTACGGCAACTGCTCTGCCCGACATCGTGAGAAACTGCAGAGAGTTGTGGACACAGCTCAGCACATCATGGAAACTAGCCTCCCCTCCGTGGACTCTGTCTACATTTCTCGCTGCCTCAGTAAAGCAGCCAACATAATCAAAGACCCCACCCACCCCGAACATTCTCTCTTCTCCCCCCTCCCATCAGGCAGAAGATACAAAAGCCTGCAAGCATGTACAACCAGGCTCAAGGACAGCTTCTGTCCCACTGTTATAAGACTATTGAATAGACCTCTTGGATGATAAGATGGACTCTTGACCTCACAATCTACCTCATCATGGCTTTGCACCTTATTGTCTGCCTGCACTGCACTTTCTCTTTAACTGTAACCTGATATTCCGCATTCTGTTATTGCTTTTCCCTTGTACTACCTCAATGTACCAATGTGATGAAATGATCTGTATGGATGGCATGCAAAACAAAGTTTTTCACTGTACCTCAGTATATGTGACAACAATAAACCAATTTACCAATTAATTTACCAATTTACTAGCTTAGATGGGCATCTAGGTCATCATGGACAAGTTGGGCTAAAGGGCCTGTTTCCGTGCTGTATAACTCTATGACTCTAAAACTTCCCTACTTTAATTTTCCAAGCCCTCTGCAATAAAGATCATCATTCCAGTTGTCTTCCTAGTTACTTGCTGCACCTCCCTGCCAACTCTTGGTGTTTCATGCACTACAACCCTCACATCCCTCCATAGTGGAGCATGTTGTAGTCTCACTCCATTTAAATAATAATTTGCTTTTCCATTCTTCTTTCCAAAGTGGGCAATCTCAACATTTTCCACACAGCACACTCAATTTGAAATCAAACAAGCTAGAAATTAGACGTTTTGAAGTTGCAGTGCCGTATGACTCTATGACACTAAACAGCTCTTGATCAAAGACCTGGAGGTTATGATGTGTCTTAAAGGAGGGACAATAAAAATTCCAGTGTTCTCTGTAAAAGAAATGTCACAGGTTGTTACAAAGTCAAGCAGAAAAACCTACATCAAACAAAATGAGACGCTAACAGAGGGATATAAAGCGTCAGACCGAGGCAGCCGAAGGCTCTGCCACAGATAATAACTCAAAGAGATTAGGAAGCTGGAATCAAAGATACATTGTGGGAAAAAGTAACTAAGATTCTAACAGAGCTTTCTCAATTCTAAAGCATTTCACAATCAATGAAGTATTGTTTTAAAATGCATTCACTGTTGTAATGTAGGAGTGGGAGATTCTATCAAGACAAGGTGTAGAATGTGTCGTAGATGAGAAACAAATGACAGACATGCAGACCAAGAATATGTAAAGCAAGTTTTGCTCTATCTTCATTGGCCAATATATTTGGGTGCTCCAGCAGTGTGGATGAACCCCCCCCCCCCCCACCGCCCCAACTTTTGATTGCGATATTCGAGGCTAAGAGGAGGATAAGAGTGGAAGGAAACGAAGTTGAAGGATTGACGGAGACACGAGAGACTGCAGATGCTGGAATCTGGAGCAATACACAATCTGCTGGAGGAACTCAGCGGGTCGAGCAGCTTCTGTGGGGGAGAAGGGAATTGTTGACGGTTCGGGTTGAAATCTAGCATCAGGTCTGATGGATCTGGTAGTGCATGGAAGAGAAAGAGGGGAAGCAAAAGAAAACATATTTATAGTGTTATCTTAATCTCCAGGCACTCTATCAGATTTAAGAACCAATAAAGAACTTAAAGAGTGATTATATTGTACAAAAACACAGCTAATTTGTGCTCAGCAACCTCCCACAAAAGGCAAAGTAAATGAACAAATAATCTGCTTTTTGAGGAACAACTGTTGACCGGGATAAACTGCTTCCCTCTTCTTTGTAATAGTGCTGTGGATTATTTTACTGCAGGTGGTTGCCAACATATACGGTTTCAGGCTTTTCAATTACCTGAATCTTTTATGTCGACCTGAATGTTTAGTGACACATTGTCAGAAGTATCAGCCTGGATTCTATGCTCCAATCTTTTAAGATGAATTTAAGACCATAAGGTGAAATACTGTGCCATTGATGATACACCATTCATTTATTTTTTATATTTTAAGATTGCCTCATGCAACACCTTTACCTACTGGCTGGCTGCTACACCTTCCAGCCCCAGTTTATACTATTTCAGAGGAACAGGAGTCCATTCACCCTAATTACACTATCTCACATAGCAACAGGTTATCCAGCCCTAGTTTATATCACCTTGCATTGGTACAGGAGACTTGTTTTCTCTGGAGTGTAGAAGGCTGAGGGGAGACCAGATGGAAGTTTATAAAATTATGAGAGGCATAGATAGACAGCCAGAATCCTGTAATGGGGCAACCAGACCCCACCCATCTGTGTTATTCTCTCTTTTCTCCTCTTCCATCGGGTAGAAGATACAGGAGCCTGAGGGCACGTACCACCAGACTTAAGGACAGCTTCTACTCCATTGTGATAAGACTATTGAACGGTTCCCTTATACGATGAGATGGACTCTGACCTCACGATCTACCTTGTTGTGACCTTGCACTACACTTTCTCTGCAGCTGTGTCACTTTACTTTGTACTGTTATTGTTTTTACCTGTACTACTTCAATGCACTCTGTACTAACCCAATGTAACTGCACTGTGTAACGAACTGACCTGTAGGATCGGTATGCAAGACAAGTTTTTCACTGTACCTCGGTACAAGTGACAATAATAAACCAATACCAATACTCCAAATGTGGCCTGACCAAAGTTTTATACAGCTGCAACATGACTTGCCAACTTTTACACCCAGTGACCCAACAAAAGCATGCCGTATACCTTCTTCATCACCCTATCCACTTATGTTGCCACTTTCAGGGAGCTTTGGACTTGCACCCCAAGATCCTTCTGTACATCAGTACTCCTAAGGGTCCAGCCATTTACTGTATACTTTCCTCTTACATTTGACCTCCCAAAGTACAAAACCTCCCACTTGCCCAGATTAAACTCCATCTGCCACTTCTCCACCCACATTTCCAACTGATTGGAACTTGAGGTCATTCAACCCAGGTTTATACTATTCCCCCATTGGAACAGGTGACCATTCGGCCCCACGTTATACTGTGCCACAGAAATCCAACAGGAAAACATTGCAGGTACGAGAAATGTAAAAATAACAACAGAAAACTTTGCAAAGAGACAGAAACTCAGACCCTCCCGGGAGAGTTCAGCAGACAAGCCTCTAGGTCGACGACGTCTGAATGATGATGTCGTCATCGCGCGAAGCCCCGCCCACCAGGGGGGGGGCGGGCAGGACGCCACACTCAAGATGGCGACGGAACAGGCGCTCCGACGTCAACCGAGACCCCCGCCCCCGTCACGTGGGGCGGCCACCCGCGGCGCTATAGGCACAGACCTTCGGATGACGTCACTCGAAGCCCCACCCCGTCACGCCGGACGCCACACTCAAGATGGGGTAATTGGCATGGTGGAGGTGCTGCGATCCAGTGTTTGCATTTGGCGTGGGTTTGTTTGTTTAGGTGGAATTTTATATCTAAAAAGGGCTTTTTAATTGTCTCTGTGTTTCTTTACTGTCCGACCATGCTTCTGTTGGCTGGTTTGAGTGGTCCTGCAGACACTGAGGGTTGATGGTCTGTACAGTACAGGGATGGTCCCATCCCTGTCCTGAGCCACTGGACCTGGCACCTCACCTCCAGTTAAGCTGCCTCACTGCCCTGGGATTCTGCTGCTTCACTTTCTGCTGGCGCAGGAAGTACTGGGGAGGGAACATTTAAAAGAAAGTGTCTTTTGACCACTTTTTTTTGCAACTAAGTTTTTGCTCTCTGGGTCACTTGTGGTGAGAAGGGCTGGGTGGGATGTTTTGGGGTGGCTGGTCCAGGAATGGATGGAGGCGAAGGTGAAACTCAGAGAGGAGTTCCCCATTTGCCGCTGGTGTGAAGCCTATTCCTGAGGCAGTTTAGCCCCTGAGCTACCCTAGTCCAACTATGGGTGTAATAATGTGTTTTAAAATACTCTATGGTTGAGGAATGTGAGGAAAGAAAGGATTTGGACTTATGCAGGGTTTTTTTGTGACTGCAAGACTTCCTAACCTGTAGTACAGGGAATGAAGTGGATTCTGATGTAATATAAGAAAATGGTAGTGAGAACACAACATGCTTAAATTTCAGCATCATTGGTTGACCTGCATTTAATGTTCTAATTTAACATGGCAAAACCTAACCCAATGCTGAGCCAAAACAAACCTCCAAAGAGCAGCTTTATTACTGTTTAGTTTACATCAGATAGAAAAATTGTCACCTCAAGGTTAATTTTCCAGGCAATATCACTAGATTATAAATCTGTTCTTCCTTTTCTATCTGTATTGCACTGCTTCTTGGGTGACACTACCTTCAGGAGAAGTGAAAATTCAATTGTGGATTATTGTCACAATCATTGGAGTTGCAAACCTGTATATGTAAACAGAGGCTATGTAAAAGGGGTTTTGATCTCTGTGATTAGTTGGCAAAATTCAGTTGGTTTGGGATTGTGCTGCCCTCTGGTCTATCACCCAAGCTTCCTACTCTCTTCGTGTTCATCTCTGGTGGAAGTGCCTCATCAGTTTGGGAGAGGTTGGGCTCTGTTTTCAAGCTCCCTCACTCTCTGATGTGCCCTTCTGCTTTCAATGTTTTCCCTTCGCATTACCTCTCCTACTGCTCACAGGCAAAATGACAAATTGACAGAAATATTAAAAGTTGTTTCTGCATGTGAGATATGATTAACCCTGCTGTACCTTAATACCTCATTACTGGTTGATCAGGATAAGGGTTGGTGAGCTGTCTGTATGAAAAGTCTTGGAACATAGAACTCTCGCGTAAAGATTGTATAATATTGACTCATCAAAAATGAAGTAATGGGTCCAATACGTTGGTTACTTTTTAGTGCTTTCCCCCCCTCAGTATTTCTGTCATGCCTCACTTAGGTAGTAGAGGGCCAAAGCCAGCGAAGAGATGACAAAGTAATTTTAATGAGTTTTCACTAGCTGAACTTCGATTATGCACACTGCCATGTCAGGGTGTTGATAGTGAAAGGCATGGATATTGAGCCTCTTGACAGAACTTTGGCAATCTTGTTGATAAATTTTAACCATTGTTGTAGCTGCTTCTGCTCCCAGGCAAGCAGTGTTATTCCATCACACTGATTTTAGCCGCTGTAGGCAGGTAAGATGTTTTGAACAGTCAGAAGGTGCAGCACATTTTTTTTTCATTTAACCCTGCACTTCTAATCAAGGTGTTCATTTGGCTGATCCAGTTGAGTTGGTCAGCACTGACCACCCAAGGTGCTGGTAGTGTGTGATTTGGCAATGCTGGTGCTAGTGAACATCAAGGAGAGAGCTGAATATCTCTTGTTGGAATTGGTAGTATTTAGCACTTAATGGTTTGCGAGAATTATTGAGGCAGTCACTGAGAAAATAGTTGAAGATGATAGAGCCAGGACTGATTCCCTGAAGAACTTGTTACCAAATGCAAACAGATTGTATTACCTTTGTCTTTGGGGACTTCAGTTTTGCCAAGACCTGTGCATGCAATGCCCAATTGAATGTTGCCTTGATGAGAAAGGCAGGGCCCCTTAACTTCACCCTGTGCTTTGCTGTGCATTTATGGGAATTTCCTGGTGCACAGGTGTCATGTGCCTTGATGCAGTGGCTGACTCCACACTTAAATAGTGGCCATTTTAAGATAACAGACCTTTTGCAGAAAACTTCAGATACTTTAAAACCAGAAGGAAAATTCTTCCCTTTGTTTCTGAGCCTTCACTAAGTTAGGTACAGAATCCAAATCAGAGTATCATAGTAACACAAAAATGTAATTACATCAAATATATTAGATGAGGGAAAAGTAAACTGTCTTATAGTTTGTGCTAAAATGTCTTACATTCTGTGCTCTAGTTACAATGTTAGTGTACTTTTAAAACTTTTGTATTTCTCTTTTTAGGAAAGGGGGCTTCAGTTTGGAAGCAACAAATATTGTGAGAACTCCAATCAAATATGAACAAAAACAGTGGGGCATATGAAGATCCAGCAGATATTGCTAAACAGCAGGAACAGCACTACTATCTTCTCTCTCAGCTGCAGAGTCTGGTCAAAGACTTATCAAGGTAGTGGAATGATGAATTCAGACATTCCAAGTCTCTGTTTTCAACTATATAGACAATCTTGCTGAAATTTAAGCTCTGAAGAAATTGAGTAATGAACTGTTTTGCGCAGGAATGCTTTGTGCTATATATCTGTCATGTATTTATCTTTTTAAGATATTGTACAAAATTAAGTTTCACTGGAGAAATCTGCCAGAAGAACATCAAATTTGTACTGTAAAAAAAATTCCAAACATTTTGTAATGTAACAAATGCATTGCACAAAGAAACTGCATTCTGGCATATTTCAGGACTCTAGTTTTGTATGCTGTTTCATACCCGCAGTGCTATTTATAAATGTGATCTGTTATCCTATCTTGCAATTTATTTTAAGATTGAGGCATAATCTGTAATTGTTCTGGGATCATATGCAGATAATTCTTTTTGGAATCTGCAACAAGATGGGTTTAGAATTATTTACCAATTCTGAAATCTGATGCATCTTGAATCCAGAAGCGTTTCACTGAAGAAGCTGTTTTTATCTTTCGGAAGGAAGCCCATGTTTTCCTGGGTGGGAATAATTTACATGATTGAAGTATTGGGTGCTCTGGAATTGAACAAAATTGTCCATTCTTGGATTCCAATACATGTATATGGGGCATAATTATCATGGGAATTCTTCCGTGCAGCACTGATGAATGGAATGTGTTGAAGTGAGCATTTTGTTCCATTAGATTGCAAGTGACACTGCGAACTTAAGGTAGCCTGTAGCATGTTCTACGTCTATGAGGTGTGTGAGAAATTGTAGCCCCAGTTCCATTATCTGAACCAAAGTGTAGGTTGACTGCGACCACTCTGAGTCCAAGCCTGGGTGACCCCACAAAAGGAGCACGTGGTGTTGGCGTGTACATTTACAACCTTCTGCAGCTGATGGGCACCTACATAGACTCATGTGATTGGTGGATAGCAAAAATAATAGTTTAAGTTAGAATTCCCTCCCTCATCTGCCTGTTGCCTCCACACCTGGATCCACCCGTCACCTCCCAGCTCCTGGTCCACCCCTGCCCCCCACCCTTTTATACTGGCTACCTCCCCTCTTTCTTTCCAGTCCTGATGAAGGGTCTCGACCCGAAACATCGACTGTCCATTTCCTGCTGCCTGACCCGCTGAGTTCCTCGAGCTCCCTTTGTGTGTTGCTTTTAAATTAGAAGATTCCTTTGTATTGATTCTCTTCTTTTAAAAATAAAAAAGGTGTTTTTGACAACCCCATTTCATCTTGCAAGTAATTGGAAGAGGCTTAAGAGCAGAGAATGTCAACTTTTCAGGCAGAAAGTTCATCAGAACTGAAAAAGCATTATAGCTGAGTAGTATTTCAAAAGCAAGAGAGCAGCAAAAAAGGAAGCAGACAAGCAGACATTGCATTGGTTAATTTTATATTTTGAATTGTGTTGAGGGAAGATTTAATCAAGCTATAACCAGAATGAGAGAGTCCTGGTCAGGGAGATATGGAAACATTCTATGTCTTTCAGCAGTTAGGTCAATAACAAGGAGATAAGGATTTAAGAAAAGTGGTGGAAGGATTACAGTGAAACTGACAATACTTTTCTCCCAAACAATGACAAAAGTCTGGATCTCACTACCTGAAAAGTTGGAGGCAGAAACCTTGTCACATGGTTGGGACTCTGGAAATACCTCTGGAACTTGGAAGTGGGATTAATTTAAAAGGTGTCACTGTCTTTTGGCTGAATTGGACTTGTTGATCCTAACGACCTTCCATGTTGTAATTTTCCATGATACAGTGACTTGTGTCGCCATCAGTTCAGCTATATAACCATCTCCTTTTTCTCGTTAAGCACTCTACAGGTCATCCACTCTCTTTTCTAGTCTTCCTTTTCCCACTTTTTAAAATTGACATCTGTAGATTTTATCAGCTGTGCAGAAAGTCTTACCCTTATTCTACCTGTTGATCCTGAGTGATAAGAAATTAGCTTTAGATTAATGCCTGTCTTCCTTTTTAAAGCTCGTGCCAGCAACGATTGTCCTATGACATACTAAGTAACCTGGCCTTGGCTTTGATCGATGGCACCGTCTTTGAGATTGTGCAGGGTTTGCTTGAGATTCAACACCTGACCGAGAAAAATCTCTACAACCAGCGTCTGAAACTGCACAGTGAGCACAGAGGTAGGAATGCTCTGGGTGTCCCAGACTGAGAACTGAACTTTAACAAGTTTAAAGTTTGTAGCAGAATAAGCCAACAGCAGAAAAAAAACTTTAAAGTTACCCAGAGTTAACTTCAGAGAGACTGAAACAGGCAAAATATTTCTGAGTTACCAGTTTGTTTAAAAGTCAAATGATCAAGATTCTCTAGACAAAAGCAAAATACTGTAGGTGCTGAAAAGCAGAAAAGATTGAAAATACTCAGGTCAAGCAGCATCCATGGGGAGAGAAACGGTTAATATTCACCCCATCTCTTTCCCCTCCTGTTATAAGATTGTTATGACTATTGAATGGTTTCCTTATATGATGAGATGGACTCTTGACCACACAATCTACCTCATTATGACCTTGCACCTTATTGTCTCCGGACACTGTACTTCCTCTGTAGTTGTGACACTTTACTCTGTACTGTTACTGTTTTTACCCTGTACTGCCTCAGTGCACTGTGTAATGAATTGATCTGTAGAATCGGTATACAAGACAAGTTTTTCACTGTGCCTCGGTACAAGTGATAATAATAAACCAATACCAATACTCTCCCCCACCCTCCTGATCTGCCCGTCACCCACACGTTCCTCCCACAGGTTCCCCTCCTCCCCTCCTTCCCTTTATTCCATGGTTCACTGTTCTTTCCTATCAGTCCATCTTCTTCAGCCCTTTGTTACTTCCACCTATCACTTCCCAGCTTTTTACATCATTCCCACTCTTCCCCCCACCCCCCCCCCCCCTAAAATCTGGATCGACCTATCACCCGCCAGCTCCACCCCTGCCCCAAAACATTTTATACAGGCTACCTCCCCTCTCTTTCCAGTCCTGATGAAGGGTCTCGACCCAAAACGTTGACTATCCATTTCCCTCCGTAGATGCTGCCTGACCCGCTGAGTTCCTCCAGCTTTTTGTTTGTAGCTCTTAATATTTCAGTTCAGTGACCTTCCATGAAAGAACTAAAAGTTAACTCTGTTTCTGACAGAGTTTCTCATTGGGAGGTGAATTTAACCAGCTCTTTGGATCGTTCATTTCCTCAGGCAGCGATCAAATACCTGAGCACTAATGGATTGTGCTGTGAATGTCGATCAAGTGTCTACTTGGCTATGATCTGTCACTGCACAGGCAGGCACTGGCCAGTCTTCTGTCGACCAGCTCAGATGGAATACTGTAATGACCTCCGCAGACTGAGGAGCTGTATAACTTGGCTGAATCCATTGCAGATGCTATTAATAATAGCCATAACACAGCATGAAGGGATCTGGTCTGTGTTCCATCAGTTGAAAGGGAACTTAAATGTCCCTGGAGTCATTGTCTCATTTCCTCCATGTGGATTCAGTGGTATTTAGAGCAAATTTAAGTCAACTTGCATTTAAACACTGCCTTTAACGCAGTAAACCATACTGAGGCCCATGCAGGTGTAACATCAGATCAAAAGATGATACCATGCCACAAGGAGACATCAGGATAGATGATCCAAGAATGCATTGTAATACTACTGTACTGGTTATGGTACAGTGCTGGTTCTATTTAATTTATGAGAAAGACCTTATTTCAAAAGTTGATTTTTGAAACCACCACTCTTCTTTCAAAAAGATGCACTTTATTGCAATATTCATTTGATCAAATAGATTCTTAGAAAATATAATTTGTACTTGTTTTTCCTTGTAAGCTCTTAAACAGGAGCTCCTGAGAAAACACAAGGAGGCACTACAGGGCTGCAAGGTTCACAATCTGACAGTGCTCAGAGCTACACAACAAAGAGAGCTGGAGGTGAGCCTGTTCTGATAGTCTGATGCTGGTTTTGGCACAGTGCCAAGTAGTTTTCAGAGATTTTTCTTGATTTACTTTCAGCTCTGTACGTGGACTTAGAATATTGTATGGCACGGTAGTGCAGCAGTTAGCGTAACGCTTTACAGTGCCAGCGACCCGGGTTCAAATCCGGCCGCTGTCTGTAAGGAGTTTGTACATTCTCCCCGTATCTGCGTGGGTTTCCTCTGGGTGCTCCGGTTTCCTCCCACATTCCAAAGATGTACAGGTTAGGAAGTTGTGGGCATGCTATGATGGCGCCGGAAGTGTGGCGACACTTGCGGGCTGCCCCCAGAACACTCTACTCAAAAGATACATTTCACTGTGTGTTTCGATATACTTGTGACTAATAAAGAGATCTTATCATAATATACAGAAGGTGCAGAATAATAAAATGAGTGCAAAAATGTATTGACAATATTTGTTCAAATCTCAAACTATCCATGTCCTGAAACTTAATGTATCATTACAAGGGAAATTCTGTAATTATTTTTCTCTTCATTTTTATTTCAGATGGAATTTTAATTACTTTTGTTCAGTATTTGGCTGCTTATAACCTGAGATTTCAAGTGGTCACTTCCAACCTGTAAAAGGTTGGAAACCAGTACCAATGGGGAAACTTACAAATTGCATTGTCAGAATTTAATATCCTTCTGTAATAGTCTCTGAGATTGGGGTGTTGAGCTGCTGCCTTCAGCTGCTAAAGTGCTTGAGGCAGGGGGACCCCACCGCCACCCACCCCACCCCCCCCCCCCCCCCCCCCCCCCCCCCCCAAGTGCTACTGGGTAGAAAGATTTTGATTGCATGGTGAAGCAACACCAATACATTTCCATTTCTGGTCAGTGTGTGACTTGGAAAGGAAACCTGGAATTTGCGGAGGTCCACGTTCTGGACTTGTACTGCTGGCTGCTTGTGGTTGGGGGTTTATGATGCTGTTTAAGTAATTCTGGTGTGTAACAGCAATAGAGGGAGTTGATGTTCATTGTGGTAAGCGTTGAGTGCCATCCATGATTGAAGTAAAGTTGTCAGGACAAAAAGTGATGACTAAATCGTGTTTTGAGTCTTTTTAGAAAGAAAATCTTCCTCTCCCAGCAGCTTCCCTTTCTCCTAACCCTCACCAGTCACTGTTTTCTAGGCCTTGGAGCAAAGGGTTAAAGATGAGCAAAGAATGATGGATGAGAAGATAGTCTTGGAGTTGGATCAGAAAGTGATTGATCAGCAAAATACATTGGAGAAGGCAGGGGTTCCAGGATTTTACATTACTACAAATCCTCAGGTAAATCTTTTCAAAAAGATGTCTCAAAAAGATTAATGTATTTATAAATTGGTTTATTATTGTCACACGTACTGAGGTACAGTGAAAAACTTTGTTTTGCATGCCGTCCATACAGATCATTTCATCACGTCAGTGCAGTAAGGTAGTACAAGGGAAAACCATAACAAAATGCAGAATAAAGTGTTACAATCACAGAGAAAGTGCAGGCAGACGATATGGTGCAAGGTCATAACAAAGTAGATTGATCCACCTTATTGTACTAGGGTATATTGATATTGAAGTAGTCTTTCTGTCTGAAAGAGTTATTTTTCTTTCAGTTAGTTCATTGTCAATCACATTTTTATAAAATGTTTGTCAATTACATATTATAAAATAATTCACCATTTAACTTTCAAATCTGTTTGTGTTTCAGTCCCAAGCTCTTGTATCACCAGCAGCAGTGTGCAGGGATGGAGGGATATGGCAAGCAGGTAGGTTTAGTTTAATGGGCATCATGGTCGGCACAGACATCGAGGGCCGAAGGGCTTGTTCCTGTGCTCAACTGTTCTACGTTCTTAATCTAACTCAGACAATCTCACCAATTGTTGTCTTGCTATTATTATCATAATTGACCTCATTCACCACAAATTGTGAATTGCACACAAATTCACCAATGCTTTCCTTGAAGGCTTGCACGTATGATTGGTCTGAGCACGGCTTGCTAGGAGCTAGAATACGCATCCTGTAATTTTCTGAGCGCACTTTCTCAGCTTCAGCTCTCCTCTACTACAAAGGCATTGTAAACATTGAAGTGCTCTAGAGGTGAGGCAGCATTCATCAAGAGTGAAACCAGGCTAGATCTGTACTTTAATAACCTTTCACCAACTAATGAGAAGTCATCAAAGTGACGTTAACGCTCTCTTCATCTACTGAGCATTTCCATTATTTCCTGATTTTTATTTCCAATTTATAGCATTTCCAATACTTTGCCTTTGTAGCAGCTTGGGTCTGAAGTTGAGAAGGTGCACTCAGGAAATGACAGGATGTGCATTCCAGCCCCTTGCAAGCCGATCTCAGATCAATCATACTTGCAAGGCTTCAAGAAAAGCATTGGTGAATAACAAATGCGCTTGTGTGCACTTCACGATCTGTGGTGAATGAGAGTCAGTTATTGTAATAGCAAGACAACAATTGGTGATGTTGTTCCTGAGTTAGTGAGGGAAAGGATTGAGAGCATAGAACAGTACAGCACAGGAATAGGCCTTTTGGCCCACGATGTCTGTGTCGACCATGATGGCAAATTAAACTAATCCCATCTGCCAGCATGTGATCCAGATCCCTCCATGCCCTATATGTACATGTGCCTAAGTGCCACCATCGTGTCTGCTTCCACGACCACCCCTAGCATCGCGTTCCAGGCACCTACCACTTTCTGTGTAAAATTTTTAAAAAAAAAGGCTTGACCCCACACATCTCCTTTAACCTTTGCCTTTCTCACCTTAAAGCTATGCCCTCTCGGAGGTTAGGAATTCTCTCGCTATTCAGAGCCTGTGCTGGAAGTGCAGGTGTGCATACTGAGGATCTAGAGTAGCCTGTCAATATATAAGCTAACATTACAAGTGTGCTCCAGTTAAGGTAATAGATGAACAGCAGCTTTGTGTCAGAAATCAATAATAGAATGTCATGGTTTAGTTGGCACATGTGAGATACAGAATTAAAGGCAAGGAATTGTATCCTTGATGTGTGAGAAGGATTTGGGGGTGGTGGGGGTATCTCATTGAAACCTACTGAATGCTGAAAGGCCTGGATAGAGTGGACGTGGAGAGCTTGTTTCCATTAGTAGGAGAGTCCAGGATCCGAGGATACAGCCTCAGAATAAAGGGACGTCCCTTTAAAACTGAGATGAGGAGGAACCTCAGCCAGAAGGTGGTGAATCTGTGGAATTTGTTGCCACAGAGGGTAGTGGAGACCAAGTCATTGGGTGTATTTAAGGCAGAGATGGATAGGTTCTTGATTGGTAAGGGGGCTAAGGGTTACAGGGAGAAGGCGGGAGAACGGGGTTGAAAAGAACAATCAGCCAAGATTGAATGGTGGAGCAGACTCGATGGGTTGAATGGCCTAATTCTGCTTCTAAATCTCACAGTACTTAAAGCTCAAAAATTTTCAGTGGCCCAAGATATAACTGGTTTCATAACTCTTCATCTTGCAGGAGCTGACCTTACAGATGAATTTGCTGGAACTAATCCTAAAAATGCAGCAGAAAGTATCTGAGGCGGGGAGCTGCTGATCTGGTATTGGCTCCAGTTTGGAGAAAGAACAGGAGAGGCAGACAAGTTTCATTACAAACCTTCCAGCAGTCATTGGAATTGAAATGCCAGAGCCAAAGCCTTTATTGTCCACAGTACAATGCTATTTGTCCAGGAGGTCCTGTGATGAATCCTGGCTGGTTCAGTGAGAAGGTTTTCCTATGCTTAAATGCCTCCAGTATTACATGTTAACTCATTGTATTTTACACGAACCATGAAAACTGGCGTGTTAAACAGATTACTGTTATTCCTGTTCTACAGTTGCCATAGGTTCAGATACTGCCAGTGCATCAGTATTTGATTCCTTCCTTTTGTTTGTCCAACATACACAATACGACAGACTTTGTGAATGATGCATTGTTTTTTCTCGGCATGTCTTGCATCAAGACCACTTCTGACCGAAAAACACTTTTTGTCTGGTCTAGTCTAATTTGTAAAGTTGACCGAGAATCTTTTGAGAGGATCAATAAATGAATATTCGGTTTTCTGTTGCTATAAATTGTTGATCATAAGCTAAGCAATGTGAGTTTAAGCAAATGAAATACTGACAAGGGGAAATTGGTATTATTTAAAACTATTATTTTTGTTAAAATTGGGGTTCATGCAAAATGTGTGTCATCCTTGTTTAAAGTAATATTCACTGTACTTTGGTTTACGTGTGTTGTCACTGAACCTGGGATTCAAGTATCAGAATTATTTTATCCAAGTATTTTCGGTTAATACAAACCTAGAAAATAATTTGAAATGTACAAGAAGGTAAAGTAAAATCACCAAAAGGCAAGTCAGACTTGTGGCTACTTTAGCAGGACCACTCAGTGAGCTACCAAATTCTTGTCTGGATTCAGAAATTGTATTGACAGGTCAGTGTTGTATTTCGACTTTGGTATGTTCTATATCTGCACGTGATTCTCTAAATAGCTTTTGGCAATTTGCTTTTCACACTACTGAATAAAACTTCTTAGAATCATATCAATGCTGCATTTAAATGTCGGTCAATTTTTGTTCTGTAAACACGTGTAATACTGCTCTCTTTAATTGGGTGACTGAAATGCACAGCATAACATTCGAGCAGAATCATGAGACTTTTCAAAATGGATGCGTCCAGTTGCTGTTCTAATTGATTTTGCAGTACAAAATTTCCATGAATAAAACTTAAAGTCTCCAATTATTTGTAGTATATCTTGACCTTGATATTTTGAGATGACATTCCACTCATATTTTGAGAACCGAATCAGTAAACACATTAATTGGAATATCTGCAGTAGCTTTTTTGTTCTTCAGTCACAAATTGCCAGGTGACCCTAATGTCCTATTTAAAAAGTACCCTAAAAATTAAAACCTTGTTTAGAGCTGGTTACCATGGTAGTTTCAAAACTGGTGGTTAAGTGCCATGGGGAAAGACCTTCAAATAAACTAAGTCCCCAGTAATTGTGTTTGAATTTGATCACATTAGAGATGCACTTCCAAGCAATGGAAGAGAGTTTGAAGCACTTGGTAAAGAGATCTATTAAAAAAACAAGTGATTTCCATCCTTTGCTACTTCAGTATTTTGTGCAGAGATTGTGGATAGATCTTTCAGTCTTGTGTGTGTTTGAATCGTCTGGTTTTTCATACCTGCCCCCCCACCAATTTCTTTAGTGACCTGTTACAGTGTGGAAAGGGTGGGCTTTTTTTATTTGCTCCTGGGATGTGGGTGCAGATGGTGTAGCATCTTTTGCCTATCCCCGAATGTGTGCATTGATTGGTTTGTAAGCTTATCTCAGAGGGCAGCTAAGCATCAGGCACATAATTAATATTTTGAATTTACAGCATCTACACTTTTTATTACTTCCTTATAAACCAGAGTTGCTTTTGTTGTCTGGTTTCATAATACATCTGTATTATTTGTTTTAATCACTCAGTACAGTAATAAACTAGATTATCCCCATTTTCTAAGCAATGAGGTTTCCATTGAATTCTTCATTGGATTTTGCAGTGAATGTTTGATAGTAATGGACCGAAGTTTTGGACCTGCCCAAAACAGAAATATTTCCAATACTACACTGCGTTAGTGTAAGACTAATATCGAAAAGATCCAAACGAATGATCTGCAGATAGAAGTTAGAATCCTACCATAGCAGTTGGGGAATTTAAACCAAGCTAATTCACTTAAATGAATCTAGGATAAAAAGCTAATATCAGTAACAATGGTGGTGAAGCTACCTTACTGTTGCAAAACCCCTCTCTCACTCAGGTCTTCAAAGAAGGAAATCTACTGTGCTGCCCTAGTCTGGACTATACAGGCTCCCCCCCAGATTACGACAGGGTTCTGTTCCTGAGAGCTGTTTGTAACCTGAGTCGTTTGCAAGTCAGAAATGTGGGCACCCAGCAATATAGTTAAAAACATGCAACTTTTTCTAAAGGGAGGAATGGCTTAAGTACAAACTCAACCGTTGAGATATTGCTGCAAGCCAAGTTCGACGCCTGTAACCCAAAAAGGACTCTGGAAAAGACAAGGCTATGAAAAGACCTTCCAGAATGTTTCAAGTACATGATGTTTTCTTTATGGATGATCTGCAAGGCCAGCACTGATTACCCATCTCTAATTGTCCACTGGGACATTTCTGAAGACAGTTAAGAGCCAACCAGATTGGTGGATCCATGCCTGTAACCTCTGCAGCTGCTGGTAAATTCATCCTGCTTATCTCCCAAACACTCGTATGTACAGGCTGTATATAAGTTGGGCATTTGTAACCTGGGGAAGACCTGCATGTGTTTCCAGATCCACCAATCTGGTTGGCTCTTAAAAGTCTTCAGAAATGTCCCAGGGGACAATTAGAGATGGGTAATCAGTGCCGGCCTTGCAGAGCATCCATGAACAAATAAAGAAAACATCATGTACGTGAAACATTGTGGAAGGTCTTCTCATAGCCTTGTCTTTTCCACAGTCCTTTTTCCTCATCCCTGACAGTAATAACCTCTTGAGTTCTGGTATTATCCTTGGAAACTTTTACTCCCATTTTTTTTCATTGTCATAGAGTTATACAGCACAGACACAGGCCCTTCAGCCCTACTGCTCCATGCTGTCCAAGCTGCCCCATCCAAGCTAGTCCCATTCGCCAGCGTTTGACTCATAACCTTGTAACCCTTTCCTATCCATGTACCTCTCAAAGTGTCTTTTAAAAGTTGTTGTTGTACTTGCCTCAACCACTTCATTTGGCAGCTCATTCCACGTAGATACCGCCCTGTGTGTAAAAAAAAATGTTGCCCCTCAAGACCCTATTAAATCTCTCCCCTCTTATTTTAAACCTATGCCCTCTAGTTCTTTATTCCCTAACCCTGGGAAAAAGACTGAGTGCATTCATCCTATTTAAGCCCCTCATTATTTTATAGCCCTCTATAAGATCACCTCTCTGTCTCCTACGCTCCAAGGAATAAAGACCTAGCCCATCCAACCCCTCCCTATAACTCAGTCCCTCAAGTCTTGGCAACATCCTTGTAAATCTTTTCTGCACTCTTTCCAGTTTAATAACATCTTTTCTATAGCAGGGCGACCAAAACTGAACACAATACTCCAAGTGCAGCCTCCTGTACAACTGTACCATGACCTCCCAACTTTTATACTCAGTGCCCTGATTTATGAAGACCAGTGTGCCAAATGCCTTTTTCACCTCCCTGTCTGCCTGTGACTCCACTTTCAGTGAACCATGTACTTGTACCCCTAGGTCCCTCTGTTCTACAACACTCCCCAGGGCCTCACCTTTCACTGTGAAAGTCCTACCTGGATTTGACTTCTATATTCAATTTTGTAATATGTAAACTAGAACAGTGAGGAATAAATTATGTCTGGTCAAAGCAAGGTAAGACATAAATAAAAGCTGCTTTGAATTCTTTTCATCTAGAAATTAAGCCCTGGTGCCATTTTGTGCAATAATTTGCATTGCTGCTGCTTCTGGGGTTTTTGAATGTATATTTGTAAGTTCCATTTCACCTCTTGTTCATACATAACATCAAACACTACAGCACAGTACAGGCCCTGCAGCCCACGATGTTGTGCCAACATTTTATCCTGCTCTAATATCTATCTAACTCTTCCCACATAGCCCCCCATTTTTCTATCATTCATGTGTCTATCTAAGAGTATCTTCAATATCCCTAATGTATCTGCCCCCACAACCTCTGTCAGCGGTGCATTCCACGCACCCACCACTCTGTGTAAAAAAAACTTACCTCTGACGTCCCCCCATACCTTCCTCCAATCACCTTAAAATTATATCCCCTCATGTTTACCTGATTCTTACTTTCTGTATTTCTCCTACCAAAGTTGACCATCTCACACTCACCGATATTGAAACTCATTTGCCATTTGCAGGTTGATTTTGCAAGTTGATTAATATAGTTTATTACGGCCACCTTCATTATGCACCACATCGTCCCTTAGGTTGTCTATTTTTAGTACAATGCTTCCAGTTCCTGCAACCAGATCGTTTAGGTGAATAATGAGTAACTGTAGTCCTGGCAACATACTCCTTGGAACAGCACTTCCAGCCTCCCACTAGTCTTTTGTTTCCTGTTTGTAATTTGCAATCTGTTGTTCTATTTGTACAAACTCTGCTTACTTAAGTCTTAGTCACCATTCCACTGTCATCTTAGCTTGTAGGAGCTGTTTTGAAATCCCGTATCTGCAAATATAATATATTTCTCTTTCACTGACTGTGGTTGGATCCCTATGATTTTCTTGAAATGAAACTGGAGACATAGAAGAAATGAAATTTCAGACATTTGTGGCTTTTTGATATTTTTACTGTTAAACCAGCTTAACCTGTGTAACAAGTTTTAGTTTATGTCTTTCACTGTGTTTTTCAAAGACAAGGTAATAGCATTTAATCTGTGACTTTGCACAGGTTCTGTAATTACCTGGAAAATAATGATGCTCTCAGTACATGCTATTCCTGGTATGTTTAAAGAAGGTGCTGCAATTTCAAAGTCAAAGTCAAGTTTATTGTCAGATGCACAAGTACGTGTGTGCACAGGTGCAATGAAAAACTTGCAGCAGCATCACAGGCGCATGGCATCATATAAGCAGCAGTCACAAGAAAAACATAAACGTAAATTCTAAACAATTTTTACAAGAAAGAACACCATTAGAACAAATCAAAGTCCATTTTAGTGCAAAGTGATCAAAGTGGTCATAGTGTTGCTATACTGTAGAGATTAGGGTTGTGCCGGTTGGTTCAAGAACCGAATGGTTGAAGGGAAGTAGCTGTTCGTGAACCTTGTGGTGTGGGACTTCAGGCTTCTATACTTTCAATATGTAGTAGGAAAGAGATAAGGCATTAGTTACAAGACAGTTCCTGCTGCATTTTTTGTCTAAGACCCTCTTACCACCTGCCAACTCGTGCTCCTCCCCCTCCCCCCACCCTTTTATTCTGGCTTCTGCCCTCTTTCTTTCCAGTCCTGATGAAAGGTCTCAGCCCGAAACGTCAACTGTTTATTTCCCTCCATAGATGCTGCCTGACCTGCCGAGTTCCTCCAGGACTTTTTGTGTGTTGCTAGAGCAAAATGACGGTTGTTTTTTTTTGTTTTACACACATGCGAACATAAGTGAAACGGCTTACATATGATGAGTGTTTGTCCGCTCTTGGACTGTACTCACTGGAGTACAGGAGAATGAGAGGGGACCTCATAGAAACATTTAGAATGTTGGAAGGACTGGACAGAGTAGACGTGGCCAAGCTGTTTCCCTTGGTGGGTGAGTCCAGGACTAGAGGGCACAATCTTAGAATTAGATGGTACTGGTTGAAAACAGAAATGAGGAGAAATTTCTTTAGCCAGAGGGTGGTACATTTATGGAATTCTTTGCCACATACAGCTGTGGAGGCCCGATCATTGGGACCGTTTAAGGAGGAGATTGATAGGTATCTAATTAGTCAAGGTTTCAAGGGATATGGGGAAAAGGCTGGAAATTGGGGCTAGATAGGAATAGTTTAGGCTTAGCTCATGGAGCAGACTCGATGGGCCGAATCGCCTACTTCTGCTCCTTTGTCTTGTGAACTTGTGATAAAGCAATTAGGAGTAGCCCTGGGCCACAAACAATCTGCAGAAGGAACTCAGAGGGTGAAACAGCATCTGTGATGGGAAAGGAATTGTTGACGTTTCCAGTCTAAATCCTGCCTCAGGTGTCTTGTTGCTCCAGATTCCAGCATCTGCAGTCTCTTGTATGTCCGTACAGCCCCGATGCCTGCTCTGTCATTCAATAAGGTGGCTGTTGTTTTACCCTGGTGCTGCTTTCATGCACTAACATCCTATTCCCTAATTCCGTTAATATCCAAAAATATATCCATATCTTTCTTGATCCTGGTAAATCTCCACTGTAACCTCTCCTTCCTTTAGCATGGTAACCAGAACTGCACATGGTACCCCAGGCCAAACCAAAGTTTTATAAATTTGTAACATGACCTCCCGGCTCTTAGACTATATGCCCTGGCTAATGAAAGCCAAATCCTGTATGCCTTCTTTACCATCTTGTGCCACCAGATTTAGGGATCTGTGGACGTATAAACCATTGTCTCTGTTCCTCAATACTCTGTAGGGTCTGAGCATTCAGGTGCATGTTCTACCCGTATTAGACTTCCAAAAAAGCACACCTTGCATTTATTGTGAATAAATTCCATCTGCCAGTGTTCTGCCGAATTAACCAGCTGATAACTATTATTCTGTAACCTAAGATTATTCTCCTCACTATCAACACCACCACCAATTTTCATGTCATTTGCAAACTTAATAATCATATCTCCTGCTTTCATATTCAAATCGTTATAGCTATAAGACAAATAGCCAAGGGTCACAGCAGCAACCTCCATGGTACAAACTGGTCACAGGCTTCCAATCACAAGATCAAACCTCCACCATCACCCTCTGTCTCTTATTACCGAGCCAATTTTGGAAATAAATTCTTTTGGACCAGCCTTCCATTCCAGACCTGGTCTTAGAGTCACACAGCCTGGAAACAGGCCCTTCGGTCCAACTGGTCCATGCCGACCAAGATTCCCATCTAAGCTAGTCCCATTTTCCCGTGTTTGGCCCATTTCCCTCTAAATCTTTCCTATGTACCTGTTCAAATGACTTTTAAATGTTGTTATTGTATTTGCCTCAACCACTTCCTCCGGCAGCTCGTTCCATATACAGACCACCTTCTGCATGAAGAAGTTGTCCCTCAGGTCCCTTTTAAATCTTTCCCCTCTCAGCTGAAACCTATGCCCTCTAGTTTTTGATACTCCAATTCTGGGAAAAAGGTTGTGTGCATTCACCCTATTTATGCCCCTCTATAAGGTCACCTCTCAGTCTCCCACTCTCCAAGAAATAAAGTCCTAGACTGCCCAATCTCTCCCTATAACTCAGGCCCTCGAATCCTGGCAACATTCTTGTATATCTTCTTTGCATTCTTTCCAGCTTAATGACGTCTTTCCTAATAACATGGTAATAAAAACTGTACACAATACTCCAGGTGTGGCCTCACCAGCATCTTGTACAACTGCAGCATGATGTTACAACTCCTCTACTCAATGCCCTGACCGATGAAGGCCAGTGTGCTTAAAGCCTTCTTCACCACCCTGTCTACCCGTGACACCACTTTCAGGGAACCATGTACTTGTACTCCTAGGTCCCTCTGTTCACTGTGAAAGTCCTACCCTCATATGTCTCCCCAAAATGCAACACCTCACACTTATTTGAATTGAATACCATTTGCCATTCCTCAGCCCATTTACCTAGCTGATCAAGATCCCAGTGTAATTTTTGATAACCTACTTCATTGTCTATGATACCAGCTGTTTTAGTGTCATCTCCAAACTGACTAACCATACTTTGTACATTCTCATCCAAGTCGTTTATATAAATGAACAACAATGAGCCCAGCACTCATCCCTGTGGCACACCACTAGTCACAGGCCTCCAGTCCAAACAACAACTTTCCACCATTACCCTACTATGAAGCCAATTTTGTATCCACTTAGCTAGCTCTCCCTGGAGCCCATGCGATCTAACCTCCAAACTAGTCTTCTGTGCAGGACCTTGTCAAAGGCTATACTGTAGACCACATCAACTGCACTGCTCTCATCAACATATGTTGCTACTTCTTCAAAAAACTTAATCAAATTATTCAGACAGGATCTCCCTCCAATAAAGCTGTGCTGACGATCCCTGCTTTTCCAAGTGTAGATTCATCCTGTCCTTCAGAAATTTTTCCAATAACCTGCCTACCACTCTCATTGGACTCATGTCTTGTAATTACCTGCTTTCTCACAGCCGTCCTCCTTGGATAAAGGTACCACATTTGCTGTCCTGCTGGTCTCTGGCACCTCCTCTGTCACGGGAGAAGATCTGAAAATTTCTGTCAGAGCCCCAGCAATCCCTCCCCTTGCTTCCCATAGCAGTCAGACAGACAGCAGAATTTTAGATGAGCGTGTTTAAATTGGGTGAAAGATGGGAAGTTGGCCAGGACAGTATTGGGGTCATCAGACTAGAACAGGACATGGATGATGAAGGGTCTACACCCAAAACGTTGATCGTCCATTTCCCTCCACAGATGCTGCCTGACCTGTTGAGTTCCTCCAGCAGTTTGTTTTTTGCTCTGGTTTCCAGCATCTCATAATCCAGCAAATTATGTGAGGCATAGATAAGGTGGACAGGAACAGTCTTTTCCCCAGGGTAGGGGAGTCCAAAGCTTGGGGGCATAGGTTTAGGGTGAGAGGGGAAGATTTAAAAGGGACTTCAGGAGCAACTTTTTCACACGAAAGGTGGTGAGTATATGGAACGAGCTGCCAGAGGAAGTGGGTGAGGCAGGTACAATAGTATCATTTAAGAAGAACTTGGATCGGTACATGGAGGGGCGGGGCCTCAAGGGATATGGGCCAAACACAGGAAATTGAGACTGGCTAGGTGGACAACATGGTCAGCATGGACTCATCTGGCTGATGGGCCTGTATCCATGCTGTATTGGTCTACGATGGCGGGCACAGTAGTGTAGCGGTTAGTGTAACACTTTACAGTGCCAGCGACCCAGGTTCAAATCCGGCCACAGTCTGTAAAGAGTTTGTACGTTCTCCCCGTGTGTCTGTGTGGGTTTCCTCTGGCTGCTCTGGTTTCCTCCCACATTCCAAAGTCATACAGGTTAGCAAGTCGTGGGCATGCTATGTTGGCACCGGAAGCATGACGACACTTGCGGGCTGTATTTCACTGTGTGTTTTGATGTACAGGTAACTAATAAAGGTATCTCATCTTACCTTATACCTTATCTCATGACTCTATGAATCTATGACTCTATCTTGTGAGGTAAGACTCCGGCGATGGAATGTTTTCCCCTTGATGCTCTTTGACCAATTTTAGCAGGACTCCTTGATGTAATCCTAGTCTCTTGTGTCTCCATGGATGAACAACTCAGTGGGTGAACTGAGGCAGGCTCTGACCCAGGTCACGTTACAGAGGTGGAAATAGGTGGGCCTTGTGGCTGAGCAGATTTTGGACAGAACTTCACTTCAGGGTCACACCCAGGGTCGGGCTTGTGGTTCGGTTTCAGACCATTGCCAGGAAGAAGGGCGGAATTAGCAGACAGGGGACAGGATTCCTGCTTAAAAACAAAGTTAGGGCCCAGTTGAAGTGTGATGATATTGAGTGTGCCGTCCGAGAGCTCTAAACTTAAGTCAAGACTTTAAGTTCTATCTGGTGTAAGTATCTACGAGTACCCTCACAATAGGGATATTATACTGTATCAACCTACACTTCAAGGAATAGTTGACTTCACTACTTTAGTCTCTACAGAAGGGTCTAGCTGTCAGTAATCACTATTTTGAGCAGTGGGTCCCTCCTCCCAACCAAGGAGAAGATACTTCCAGCTAACAAAGCAGTTTAAACACAGGTTATTTTATTTTAAGTGAGACATCTTTAATTCTAATAAGTAATTCTCAACAATGACTTGTAACTTACAAAGAACTTCCAAACACAAGTACAATTCTTACAAACTAAAAAGTCACACCAACAAGCTGCAGACGAATAAATCGTCCGTCGCAAAAACCAAAGGCTGAGGAGTGAATTCTAGGTCTTCTTTCTGTAACCCCTTCTCTCTGTCATTCCCCCCCGACTGCTTTCTAACATTGATACCGGTTTTTCACTCAGTTGACATTATTGGCATGTGATGTTTTTTCAACCACACTTTCAGGCCAGGTGACTGGAGATTTAATTAAGTAAATGTGGATCTCTTGTTTCCATTGTTCTCTTGTTTATGTTAAGAGGCTGAGCAGTTTAATTTAGCAAACAACAAACATCTTGAGCCTCGGACAATTTCTGAAGCTTTTGCAAAAGGGATTTTTACCTTAATGAGCAACCATTTCTTGACCTTTGGACAGGTCATGCTGCAGTGCTAAAAAGCTGAGGTTAGCAATAAGCGTTTTTGGGGCCTGGAGAGTGAATATCCATCACAGAAGGGAAGGGTCACCAATCCAAATCTGGATGCAGCCAAGCAGTTTAACAAAACAGGCAACTGCAGGATTAAAGAGATGTGTGTCACTTATATAACAGGTAAGAATGAAACCAAGCTCAAACACAGCTTCTATCCCACTGTTATAAAACTCCCGAATGGGCTTCTCAGACAATAAAGATGAACTCTTAATCTTGATCTCTCAATCGACCTTGCACTTTATTTGTCCACCTGCATTGTACTTTCTCTGTAACTGTAACACTAGATTCTGAATCCTTTTTTTGTACTATTTCGATGTGCTTATGCATGGAATGATCTGTTTGGATGGCATGCAAACAAATCCTTTCACTGTATCTCGGTACATGTACCAATAATAAACCAATTACCAGCCAAATGGAGAACAAAGGTTGGAGGGGGGTAGATTGATCACAGAGATATTTTAAACAAAATATATTTTCTCTCTTAATCCGCACACTCTATTAGTTAAATAAAAAAGAGAATGCTGGAAACAATGGTTCCGAAAGAGAAACTGAGTTAATGTTTGCGTTCAAGAAAGACAGGAAAAACAAGTTAGTTTTAAACTTCAGAGATTGTGGGAAGTAGAACAAAGGGAGTGTCTGTGGCGATAATTGGGGGAACTCAGCACGCCAAGCAGCATCTGTGGATGCAAAGGGAGGGTCGACGTTTCAGGTCGAGACCCTGCAACAGGACTGAAAGTGGTGAGGAATTGGCTTATCTGTGAAAAAGATTTTAACCATAGAACCATAGAACAATACAGCACATCAGGCCCTTCGGCCCACCACGTTGTGCCGCCCTTCAAACCACACCTAAGACTATCTAACCCCTTCCTCCCACATATCACTCTATCTTAAATTCCTCCATATGCTTAGCTAACAATCTCTTGTACTTGACCAATGTATCAGCCTCCACCACCACCCCAGGCAGCGCATTTCATGCACCAACCACTCTCTGGGTGAAAAACCTCCCTCTGACATCTCCCTTGAACTTCCCACCCATTACCTTAAAGCCATGTCCTCTTGTTTTGAGCATTGGTGCCCTGGGAAAGGAGCACTGGCTGTCCACTCTATCTATTCCTCTTAATATCTTGTACACCTCTATCATGTCTCCTCTCATCCTCCTTCTCTCCAATGAGTAAAGCCCAATCTCCTTTATTCTCTCAGACCCAATTTTGACCAAGACTTGGCCACCTTATCACAGATATTCCCTTTGTTCTCTCCAGTCCTCCTACTTCCTTCACTACAACTCAAAGATAACTTAGTTTTCTCTCTTTCTCATTTCTAAGGCTCTTCTATCTGAAACATTGCCTCTGTTTCTCTCTCCACAGACGCTGCCTAACCTGCTGAGTACTTCCAGGATTTTCTGATTTATTTCAGATTTCTAACATCTGCAGATTGTTTTAATTTTTTTTCTCTGTGTAATTTGATCTCAGTTTTTCTTTCTATCCCGGGCTCCCTCTCTTCCTCAAATCAAAACTTCTTTGATGTGGAAGATCAGCGGCTGGCCACGAGGTGCAGGGGATCCTGACAGCAAAATTCGCCCCGCTTCAACAATTTACGCTGCAAAATTCGCCCCTCCTCAACAATTTAGGGCGCAAAATTCGCCCCTCAACAATTTACGGTGCAAAATTCGCCCCTCCCCAACAATTCAGGGCGCAAAATTCGCCCCTCCTCAACAATTTACGGAGCAAAATTCACTCCCCCCCCCCGCCGCCAATTTACAGCGCAAAATTAAAATGCAATCGGAAGGATAAGATAAAAATAATCCAATTCATTCGCCATCTCCAGCTCTGCCCACTTTTAAAACACCTGTATCAGAATTTAAATTGACTCGGGATTTTTGTTTTGCAACACAACCCACGTCGATTTAATTTTCCTCTGGCAAAATAACTCGAACTTCAGGTTTGCAACAGGCAAAGGTAGGGTAGGCTTCACATTTAAATCCTTGCAGGCTCAACAAAATATTAATTCTTAAGCCCAAAACGCGTTTGGATTTAAAAAAAAATTCTCGCTAAGAGATCAGAAATGTTATCTCTTAACTCCCTGTTGCAAATCTCTTCCTGAATCCTCTATTTAAAAGTGGACGTGTTTCCCCTGTTGTTACGACCAGCTAGAGAGCTCTGTGGGTGCGTTCAGTGCCCAGTGCGGAGTAGAGACCCGAAAATGTAGTCGCTGACGTGTCCTTCCAATTTAGTCCAACCTCACCGGCCGCTTGAGTCAGAACATCTGTTGAACTGTCCTCTGGTACTGGAAGGTAACCTCAAAACCTGTGACCTTGTTTCCCCCCTCTGTTCTTTGACCTCTTTTATTTCCAGTGCTTGCTCGCTCTCTCTTGTCTCCTTTTGACACCTTCTGAAGACATGTCATTGGAATTCTTTATCCACAGGTACTCTTCACCCAATGTCGAACATTCCCAGTATTATCCCTCTCTCTCGCCTTCTCTCCAGCACTGTCTGACGTCAGTGCATCCGGAGAGAAAGACAGGAGAGTGATTGTAAGAAGCGGTCAGACAAAGGACTCGGGAAACCAGGTACACCCTTCCTCCGTCTCCCTCCACACCCCATTCTACGCCCACCCTGCTATTTTTCGGCTGCTGTTTTGGGAGTGCCATTGCCTCTCTGTTTGCTTCTCCTTCCCCGACGCCCACTGAACCTTCTCAAGCAGCCGTGAGCTTATTTTTTCCACAGAAAGCTTCCCCCAACAGTCCGCCGCGGAGGTGGTTTGCAAATCCGCCCGGGATTTTTTTTTCTCTGTTGCAAATTAACAATTTACCGGCGTGGAATGAAATGAGTAGATATTTTAATGTGTTATCTAGAATTTTGCTCCCCCTAAAGAAAATAGCCCACAAGCTTCTCTCTGAGTTTCAATTATTGAGGGAGCCACAATCGAATGTTATTGTCCTTCTGTTATTTTTTTCCCACTTGTCTCTGAGTCTAGGTGAAACCAGCTGGTAACCTGATGTAATACAAATGTCGATATCACGACATTGACACCAGGGTGTGAGTAGCTCCAGTATCAGGCGTTGGGTGACGATGCAACCAAGCAGATCGCTTAGCAGAATGAAGATTGACAGGGATAGGCAGATATCGGTCTTTGCGTGTTCCAGGGTGGACACTTGCATTAATTGTGCGATTATTGTGTGGTTTTATCAGCTCGGTTAGTCTATTGGTTTTAACAGTGCTCTCAGTTCTGTGCCTCCTTGCCGCTTCAGTGGTTCCAGGACTAGCATCCACCTGACAAGGTGGGAGCTTGTCCAGGTATGTCCTGTTCACAAGTAAAAGCAGGACTAATCCAATTCAGGTATCTCCTACCCAATCAGGCTATCCTCAATCATCAGCAAAGTGACTTGGAATTGGTTTATCATAGTCACTTGTATCGAGGTACGGTGAAAAACTTGTCTTGCGTACTGTTCATTCAGAACAATTCATTACAGAGTGTGTTGAGGCAGTACAGGGTAAAAACAATAACAGAATACAGAGTAAAGTGTCACAGCTACAGAGAGAGTGCAGGGCAGGTAGACAATAAGGTGCAAGGTCATAATGAGGTAGATTGTGAGGTCAAAGTGTCCATCTTATCGTATGAGGGAACCGTTCAATAGTCTTTCTATAGAGGCTGTCCTTGAGCCCGGTGGAATGTGCTTTTCAGTCTTTTGTATCTTCTGCCTGATGGGAGAGAGGAGAAGAGAATGTCTGATGTGGGTGAGTGGGGCCATCGATTATGCTGGCTGCTTTACTGAGACAGTGAGAAGTGTAGACTGAGTTCACGGAGAGGGCCATTCACCAGAATGTTGCCAGGATTCAAGGGCCTGAGTTATAGGGAGAGGTTGGGCAGTCCTTGGACTGTAGGAGACTGGGGGGTGACCTTAGGTGTATAAAATCATGAGGGGCATAGACAGGGTGAATGCACCATCTTTTTTCCCAGGGAAAAGGAATCAAAAACTAGAGGGCATAGGTTTACACTGAGAGGGGTAAGATTTAAAAGGGAGCTGAGGGGCAACTTCATGCAGAGGTTGGTACCTACAGTATATGGAACAAGCTGCACGAGGATGTGATTGAGGCAGATATCCAAATATCTTTTAAATGTTGTTATAGAGTAATACAGCACTGAAGCAGGCCCTTGAGCCCAACTCATCCATGCCGACCAAGATTCCCATCTAAGCCAATCCCATTTGTCTGCGTTTGGCCTGTATCCCTCTCAACCTTTCCTATCCATGTACCTGTCAAAATATCGTTTAAATGCTGTTATTGTACCAGCCTTAATCACTTCCTCTGACAGCTCATTCCACATACTGACCACCCTCTGCATGAAGAAGTCACCCCTCGGGTACCTTTTTAAGTCTCTCCTCTCTCATCTAAACCTATGCCCTCTGGTTCTTGAGTCCCCAACCCTGGGAAAAAGACTGTGTGCATTCACCCTATCTATGTCCCTCATGATTTTATACCTCTATAAGGTCACGCCTCAGTCTCCTATGCTCTAAGGAGTAAAGTCCCAACCTCTCCCTGTAACTCAGGCCCTTGTAACATTCTTGTACATCTTTTCTGCACTCTTTCCAGCTTAATGGTATCTTTCCTACACCAAGGCGACTAAAACTGAACACAACACTCGAGGTGTGCCCTCACCAATATTTTGTCAGCTGCAACATAACATCCCAACCCAAGGCCATCACTGCAGGGGTTCCTCAGGGCATGTCCTGGGCCCAACCATCTTCAGCTGCTACCTCAGTGACTTTCCATCCATCGTAAGGTCAGAAGTGGAGATGTTGACTGATGATTGGACAATGTTCAGTTCTGTTTGCAACTCCTCAGCAAATGAAGCTGCCCATGCCAGCGTGTAGCAAGATTTGGACAAGTTCCAGCATAGGCTGGCAAGTGGCAGGTAATATTTGCGCCACAAAGGTGCCAGGCAGTGACCGTCTCCAAACACCAACCACCTACCCCTGATATTATCATTGTTGAGTCCCCCACTGTCAATATGCTGGGGGTCACTGACAAGAAACTCAACTGGACCAGTCACATAAATAGCATGGCTATGAGACCAGTTCAGAAACTGGGTATCCCACACTGTTTGAATCAGCTCCAATACCCCAAAACCTTAACCACCATCTATCAGGCTTAAATCAGGAGTCCGATGGAACACTCTCCACTTGCTTGGATGAGTGCGGCTTCGGTGACGCACCAACAACACTCAGGAAGCTGGACATCAATCAGGACAAGGCAGTCTCCTTTGGTCCTCATTAATCACTTTGAACATTCATTCCTTCCACGACTGGAGCTGCAGTGTGTCCTACCTACATAATGCACTGCACGCTCATCCAGATCTCTGCAACACCACCTCCCAAACCTGCAATCTTTACCACCAAAATGGACAAGGGCTTTAGGTGCATCACACAAAAAGCCGGAGGAGCTCAGCAGGTCAGGCAGCATCTAGGGAGGGAAATGGACAGTCAACATTTTGAGTCGAGACCCTTCATCTGGACTGGAATGTTACTCCAGATGAATGGTCTCGACCCAAAACATTGACTGTCCATTTCCCTCCATAGATGCTGCCTGACCTCCTAAGTTCCTCCAGTGCTTTGTGTGTTGCTCCAGACTCCATCATCTGCAGTTTCTTTTGTCTCCAAGGGCTTCAGGTGCTTGGGAACACTGCCTTTTCCATGCTCCCCCTCCTCTCTGAGACTTGAAGATATTCCGTCAGCATCACTGGCTTTTATTCTTGGGACTCTTTCCCTAATAGCACTGTGGGAGTTCCTTCACCAGAAGGACTATAGCAACACATGAAAGCATGTCACCACCACCTTACCAATGGAAGTTAGAAGCAAGCAATAAATACTGGCCTTGCTGGTGATGCTCAGATTCCAATCAATGAATAAACAAGAAGGAAAGTTGTACTGGTTGGAAACTTTCCATCACAGGCTTCCTCCTTGTTTTGTCTATGTGAGTTAGTGACTAGATACCAGAGTCTTGTTTGGGAGGTTTAAGTTTTTTTAAGACATTCCATGCTGGTACTTTAGGATTTAAGCAATTTGATTATTTTAAATAAAGATTCTTTCGAAACATCCATTGAGTAGACCAAGCAGATTCTAGGACTGATTTCTGCCTGAGCTGATTTCTTGGGAGAAGGTGGTGCATGGTAGGCAGTTGGAACAAACAGAGAACTTCCAGTCCCTCAAACCAATCTCCCCTTAAACCATGGCTATTCCTATCCATTTTATCTGTCTTGGTGCAATATCTCTTGGTCTGGGATTCTTGTAGATGGGGCTGTCAGGTGAGGGTAGGGTTAAGTTGTATTTCACAGCAAGATGCTCGGTCAAGATCCAAATGCAAGTCTCATCAGGTTGAGGCACCAGTGGATGACTCTAACTGAAGAACAGTGTCCTGGTAGGAAGGTTTGTACCTTCATGATAGGCAAAATGGGAAAAAAGTTGATGCTCAGTCTTTGAGATCATTAGAAACAGAGATCGATAGATTGGAACTGGTAATTGGCTTATTATTGTCACGTGTACCAAGACACAGTGAATAACTGTTTTGCAAGCCATCCATATAGATCAAAGCAAAACACAAGTGCATCAAGGTAGTACAAGGGTAAAGCAACAACATAATGCAGAATATAATGTTACAGTTACAGAGAAAGTGCAGTGAAGGAAGACAATAAGGTGCAAGGCCACGATGAGGTAGATTGTGAGTTCAAGAGTTCATCATTAATATACAAGAGGTCCATTCAAGAGTCTTAGAACAGTGGGATAGAAGCTGTCCTTGAGCCTGGTGCAGCTTTTGTATCTTCTTCCCTATGGAAGGGGGGAAGAAGAGAGAATGTCCGGGGTGGGTGGGGTCTTTGATTATGCTGGCTGCTTTACTGAGGCAGCAAGAAGTATAGACAGAGTCCATGGAGGGGAGGCTGGTTTCCGTGATGTGTTTGAGCTGTGTCCACAACTCTGCGATTTCTTGTGGTCTTGGGCAGAGCAGTTGCCATACCAAGCCACGATGCATCCAGATAGGATGCTTTCAGTGGTGAGGGTCAACTGGATCATATCGAATTTCCTCAGCTTTCTGGGTGTGAAGGGGATCTAGGACAGTGCAGGAATGTGAAACTGAGCTAGAAGATCAGTCACGATCTTGCTGAATGGCGGAGCAGGCTTGAAGGGCCAAATAGCCGACTCCTACTACTAACTCTCATGTTCTTATTTTATTTTCTTAGATATTACCTAGAATTATGTGAAGTTGCTTTACTGCGCAGGCATGGTAGTGTAGCCGTTAACGTAATGCCAGAGACCCGGGTTCAAATCTGGCCACTGTCTGTAAGGAGTTTGTACGTTCTCCCTGTGTCTGTGTGGGTTTCCTCTGGGTGCTCCGGTTTCCTCCCACATTCCAAAGACGTACAGATTAGGAAGTTGTGGGCACACTATGTTGGCGCCGGAAGCGTGGCGACAATTGCGGGCTGTCCCCAGAACACTGAGCAAAAGATTAATTTCACTGTGTGTTTCGATGTACATGTGACTAATAAAGATATCTTTTCTTATTTTACAAGCTGCATAAGACCTGTTACAGATTATACTGGTGTTGAATGTCTATTACAAAATAGAACAATTCAGTTTGCATTGCAAGAACAATTAATTCTTTTTGTGGTTGTGCGGGAGTTTAGAACTAAGGATCATGGCCTTAGTGTGGGGGCAATTTTCACATCCAGATGAAGCTGCACATTTAGTGTAAGACGTGATTGCATTGGAGAGGATACAAAGGAGGTTATTTAGATGTGGAAACATTGTATAGGCCTGGGGTTATTCTCTTTGCAACAGAGGAGGCTAATCTCTTACTTGAGATTACAAAATTGAGGGGGCTTGGATAGAGTAAATTGTTTCCCATAGCAGAGAGGTCACACACTGAGGGGTGGGGCATGGATTTAATGTAATTGTTTGGGGATTAGAGGAGAGATGAGGAAATTTTTTTTTCACCCAAGGTTGTGCGGGTCTGGAACTCACTAAGTGGATAAGAGAGGTAGAAACCCTTGCCACATTTAAAGAATGTTGGAATATGTACTTCCGATTGCTGTGACATTCAGGACTGCAGACTCAGTGCTGGAAGGTTTTGAACTGTACAGGCATGGTGTTGTATGTTTTCTATGATACTATGAATATCTCTCTCTGCAGTCTTCCTGTGAGATCACACCTTGAGAAATCTGCACTTTTTTACTGTCTTAGCTCAAGAAGGATATGGTTGCCTTAAAGGGAATCTAACAAGGATTCATTGGATTGATTCCTGGGTTGAGAGGCCTGTCCCTTGAGGGGAAAATGAATAGAATGGCCAATGTTCTCTGGAGCTTAGAAGAATAAGACATGACATTTATGAAGGAGTTCGCAAGGTGGTTGTTGAAAGGCTGTTTCCCCGGTGGTGTCCAAAATAAAAAGGCAGAATCTCAGGGTAAACGGCAGTCATTTAGGAGTGGGAAGAAATATCTTCCCTCGGAGGTTTGTAAGTTATTGGAAGCTCCTACTCCAGAGACCTGTTGTTGCTCAGTGTATTCAAGGCAAAGATCAACAGGACACCAAGACATTCGAGTCATGGGGATGGTGTGGGATATAAAAGCTCATCCATGATCTTACTGAATAGTGAAGCAGGCTTAATGGGCTGGATGGCCTCCTTTTTTTAAATATATTTTATAAGGTATCTTTATTAGTCACATGTACATCAAAACACACAGTGAAATGCATCTTTTGAGTAGAGTGTTCTGGGGGCAGCCCGCAAGTGTCGCCACGCTTCCGGCGCCAACATAGCATGCCCACAACTTTCTAACCCATACGTCTTTGGAATGTGGGAGGAAACCGGAGCACCTGGAGGAAACCGGAGCACCCGAAGGAAACCCATGAAGACACGGGGAGAACGTACAAACTCCTTACGGACAGCAGCCAGAATTGATCCTGGGTCGCTGGTGCTGTAAAGCGTTACACTAACCGCTACACTAGATAGGGATGGTGTTTGGGGATTGTAACTGCAAAGGAGCCACAATATGTTATATATTTGGAGACCCAAGAAACTACAGATGCTGGAATCTGGAGCAACAAACAATCTGCTGGGGGAACTCAGTGGGTCAAGCAGCATCTGAGGGGAGGAAAAGGAATTCTTGATGTTTCAGGTCAAAACCCTGTGTCAGGACTACTGTGTGTATGTATGTATGTGTGTGTGTGTGTATATATATATATATATATATATATATATATATATATATATATTTTGCCTGGACTGGAGGGCTTTAGTTACAGGGAGACATTGGATTGGCTGGTCTTGTTTCCCTGGAGCGAAGGAGGCTGAGGGGCGACCTGACAAGAGTGAAATAAAATTATAAGGGGCTTAGATAGCAAAGGTAGTCCGAATCTCTTTCCCATAGCAGGGGTATCATAAACAAGATACCCCAGGTGGAAAGGCCTGTATCCGTACTGTATTGCTTTATGACTCTGACTGTAAGAGGGCATTGGTTTAAGAACTGAATTTGAATTGGAATTGATTTATTATTGTCATGTACCAAAGCGCAGTGGAAAAACTTGTCTTGCATACCGTTCGTACAGATCAATTCATTACACAGTGCATTGAGGTAAAACAATACAGAATGCAGAATAAAGTGGCACAGCTACAGAGAAAGTGCAGGCAGATGATAAAGTGCAAGGTCATAATGAGGTAGATTGTGAGGTCAAGAGTCCATCTTGTCATACTAGGGAACTGTCCTTGTCGTACTAGGAGCTGTCCTTGAGCCTGGTGGTACGTGCTTTCAGGCTTTTGTACCTTCTGCCCAATGGGAAGAGGGAGAAGAGAGAATGTCTGGGTGTTAAAGGTGAGAGGAATGAGTTTTAAAGAGTGTCTGAGAGGAAAGTTTTATGCACAGAGGGTGTTTTGCATCTGGGGCATGTTGCCAGAGGAGGTGATGGAATCCAATACAATTACTATGTTTAAGAGACATTTAGACAGGCACTTAGATAGGCAAGGCATAGAAGGATACGGACCTCGTGGACAAATGGAATTAGTGGAGGTGGGCAAAAAAAAGGGTGGCATGGATGTGTTGGGCCGAGGGGCCTGTTTCTGTGCTGTACAACTCTGACTTTTTATTTGAATGAAAATCTTCACCTTAAGATAATCTCATTTGACTGGAGCAGGCTCACAATATAAAACTCAGAACAGGAACGAAAGTAGGTTGAAAATCAACAAACTGTAAATGCTGGAAATGTGAAATGAAAACAGAAAATTCTGGAAACACTCAGCAGGTCAGGCAGCGCCTGTGGAGAGAGGAAGGGAGCATCTCACATGGAAGACCCATTATCAGAACTGGGAAGGGGAGAAAACGAATCGGTTTTATGTTGCAGAGAAGGCAGGGAGAGGGGTGGACAGGAGAAAGGGGCTAGCTATGAGAGGGTGGGGCCAGGGTTATCCCGTTTATGAGTGTAGATTCTCTGATCCTGTACAAAGTCAATGCATTGGATTGCAGTCCAAGAAGCGTGATTCATGCAGTCCCCTACAATCAGGTCCTTGTTGTATGAAGTATGAGGTCCATGTTCATCATGAATCTGGACATGGAGGTGGGATAGCTCCCATACCAGACCCACGTTTTGGTATTGGTTTTGGTTTATCATTGTTACTTGTACTGAGGTACAGTGAAAATCTTGTCTTGCATACCGATCGTACAGGTCAATTCATTACACAGTGCAGTTACATTGAGTTAGTACAGAGTGCATTGAGGTAGTACAGGTAAAAACAATAACAGTACAGAGTAAAGTGTCACAGTTACAGAGAAAGTGCAGTGCAATAAGGTGCAAGTTCGCAACAAGGTAGATCGTGAGGTCAGAGCCCATCTCATTGTATAAGGGAACCGTTCAATAGTCTTATCACAGTGGGATAGAAGCTGTCCTTGAGCCTGGTGGTACGTGCCCCCAGGCTCCTGTATCTTCTACCTGATAGGAGAGGGGAGAAGAGAGAATGACCCGGGTGGGTGGGGTCTTTGATTATGCTGGCTGCTTCACCAAGGCAGCAAGAGGGAGGAGGAGGGGAGGCTGGCTTCCGTGTCGCGCTGGGCTGTGTCCACAACTCTCTGCAGTTTCTTGCGGTCCCGGGCAGAGCAGTTGCCATACCAAGCCATGATGCATCCAGATAGGATGCTTTCTATGGTGCATCGTTTTATTCATTTGTGGGATGTGGATATTGCAGGCAAAGCCAACATTCATCACCCATCCCTAACCACGGTGGTGAACTGCCGCCTTGAACCACTGCAGTCCTTTAGGTGAGGGTACTCTCACAGTGCTGAGTTCCATGACTGGAGGCAAGGCTCACTCTGGAGTGTATTGGGCTTCCCCTTTTCCTATCTTCAGCCCTGAAGAAGGGTCCTGATCTGAATCGTTGGCCGTCTGTTTTTCTCCGCAGATGTGGGTTGAATGATGCTTCTGTTCCCTATGTTCTTAAGTTTACCCCTTACAATATGTACAAATAATATCCAACGGGGTAGACATTGCCAGTGACTTGGAGCTATTCAGAAATCACATGTTGTCTCTCAGCATCACATGGCCTGTAGTCTAAATGTAAACATGATAAAAGCCATTGAATTGAGTCTCAAAGACTAGTTTGGAAACAGACCCTGGAAACAATAAGATGTAACGGTAGATCACACTTACAAAATCTTAACGAACACAGAACATAGAACAGTATAGCACAGGAACAGGCCCTTCAGCCCACGATGTTGTGCCAAACCAATTAAACTGGTAATTAAATGCCTAACTAAACTAATCCCTACTGCCTGCACATGGCCCATATCCCTCCATTCTCTGCACGTCCTAAGAGCCTCTGGAATGCCTCTGTTGTATTTGTCTCCACTACCACCCCTGGCAGCACATTCCAGGCACCCACACTTTTGTTTTTAAACAACAACAACAACTTGCCTCACACATCTCCTTCAAACTTACCCCCCCCCACCTTAAATGCATGTCCTCCAGACATACCGACCCTGGGAAAAAGGTACTGGCTGTCTACTCCATCTGTGCCTCTCATAATCGTAAATTGGTTTATTATTGTCACGTGTACCAAAGTACAGTGAAAAACTTTGTTTTGCATGTCATCCATACAGATCATTTTGTTACAACAGCGCATTGAGGTAGTACAAGGGAAATTAATAACAGAATGAAGTGTTACAGTTACAGAGAAAGTGCAGTGCAGGCAGACAATAAGGTACAAGGTCATAATGAGGTAGACTGTGAGGTCAACGGTCTATCTTATCATACTAGGACTGTTCAATAGTCTTATAACAGTGGGATAGAAGCTGTCCTTGAGCCTGGTGGTACGTGCTTTCAGGATTTTGTATCTTCTGACCGATGGGAGCGGGGAGAAGAGAGTATGTCTGGGGTGGATGTGGATCTTTGATTATGCTGGCTGCTTTACTGAGGCAGTGAGAAGTGTAGACAGAGCCCACGGAGGGGAGGCTGGTTTCCGTGATGTACTGAGCTGTGTCCACAACTCTCTGCGGTTTCTTGTGGTCATGGGCAGAGCAGTTGCCGTACCAAGCCGTGATCAGGTCTCCCCTCAGCCTCTGCCACTCCAGAGAAAACAAACCTAGTTTGTCCAACCTCTCCTTATTGCTCATGCCCTCTAATCCAGGCAGCATCCAGGGAAACCTCTTCTGCATCCCCTCTACCCTCTGCATCCTTCGAATACAAGCTTTTCAAAATCTATATAGTCTGCCACAAAGGAAGTGATCAATAGTTGACTTGTTTGTTTTCTCCTTCGGTTTACAGGTCTGTCAACTACTCTGCTTCCAGGAATGATACTTCCTCTGCTGAGCTGGACAACAAGATGAAATGCGGATAGGCGAAGGCTCCACCTCCTCTGTTCACGAGCCCTAAGTTTTAACCAGAGTATTTTGGACACAGTCACGGAGCAAAAATGGTGAGCAGGTTGCTCAGTGGAAACTCCCTGGCTCGGTTCTGCCAGAAGCTGAACAGAGTGAAGACCTTGGAGGAGAATATGATGGAGACTGCCCTGAATAGGTGCCTGTCTACTCTGGACCTGACCATGCTCGGCATTGGCGGTATGGTTGGCTCTGGCCTTTACGTCCTCACCGGCACAGTTGCCAAGGACGTTGCTGGCCCTGCTGTCATCATTTCCTTCATCTTTGCAGGTTTCGCTTCTCTGCTGGCTGCTTTCTGCTACGCAGAGTTCGGATCCCGCGTGCCAAAGACAGGCTCGGCCTACATGTTCACCTATGTCTCTGTTGGCGAGATCTGGGCCTTCATGATTGGCTGGAACATCATCCTGGAATATATGATTGGTGGAGCTGCTGTGGCCCGTGCCTGGAGTGGCTACCTAGATTCCATCTTCAACCACAAGATACGGAACTTCACCGAAACGTACATCGCCACGTGGAACGTACCCTTCCTTGCCCCCAACCCCGACATGTTGGCGGCAGGGATATTGCTGGTTGCCACGGCGTTCATCACTTGTGGGGCCAAAGTGTCCTCGTGGCTGAACCACGTGTTTTCAGCCATCAGTTTGGGAGTGATTCTCTTCATCCTGATATTTGGCTTCATCCTGGCCGATCCAACGAACTACAGTGCCAAGGAGGGTGGCTTTGCACCCTTTGGGTTTTCGGGAATCATGGCTGGCACGGCAACCTGCTTCTTCGCCTTCGTGGGGTTTGATGTCATTGCAGCCTCCAGCGAAGAGGCTCGCAACCCCCAGAAGTCTATCCCCATAGCAACAGCAATCTCCCTGGGCCTGGCCACTGTGGCCTACACCTTAGTATCTACAGTGCTCACTCTGATGGTTCCCTGGCACTCCCTGAACCCGGACTCCGCCCTCTCAGATGCCTTCTACAGACGAGGATACTCCTGGGCTGGATTCATCGTGGCTGTGGGATCTATCTGTGGTAAGAGTGGGAGAGCTGGAGGGTAGATTCCTTTACATTTCTAAGTTTGCTCAGTGGAATACTGCTCTAACTTTTGATCTTCACTCAATGCCTCACATTTCCATCAAATCGTAGTCCATGTAGTAATAATCATGACCTCCTTTCCCTTTTAGGAGATTTGCAATTGAATGCTTACCGCTCTTTAGAAGGGTGAAACACCTTGGTAGCCACCTATGATTTATCATCAAATCATTAGAGAACTAAACATTTTCTTTCTAGTTGAGAAACTGTGATGAGCAACCAAGACTTAGAAGTTATAAGGAACCTCTCAACCTCTCCTGTGATCAAGGGGGAAATTCGTCACCCAGAATGAGTTGAATGAGGGAAGCCCCTTTTTCTCATTCGGTTGCTTTTCGTGTTGCTCCAGATTCCAGCACCTGCAGTCTCCTGAGTCTCCGTATTTTCTTGATTGGTAGCTGACCTTCAAACTGTAACTCCTGCGTCAGGAAGGACTCAATGCCCGGGATTTGTGTCGTTGTGGAGAGCAATTCTGACCGGAAAAGAACGGTCAGAATCCTGCTTGATGAGGTAGAACAGGCCACACCCACATGAGCCCTGCCCACAGTCTGTCACTTACTTTTCCAACAAAATGTTGGGAATGAGTTGGTCAAGGGATTTGAGTAGTCAAGGTGTTAGCAGTTAAATTTAATGCAAAACTGTGTACCAGTGGCAGGTAAGAAATAGCTGACATGCATCCCTGAGAATGCTCCCTGGGAATTCTCTGGGCTTTTCCAGTGAGCCAACAGCAAAGGTTTTGCAGGCCACAAGTTTACTTGGTGCACTTACAGCTGAGAAAGTCCAACGTCAGGTCCTCACTCAGAGGTCCTTGTGGCTTGCAATTTGTTACGATAACTTGGTATCTTGGGTAAATTAAGGGACCATCCAGGTCAACTCTGGAAAAGTTACTGGGGAGTGATCCCTGGCTTAAATAGAAAGACAACTTCCATATGTGCAGAGGCATGGTGGGAGCAGAGGTGGCTTGCCTGATCCAGGGGATTGTTGTAGTTGTAGTTCTTTACTCACTCAGCTAGCAGTTGCCTCGGGTGCAACTGGATGCAGCACAGTGGGTCTGGTGAGGAGCAAGCATTGTGGCCTTTCTGCAGCTGCTGCAGCAGCCTGCTATGAAGCTGCACATGTGGCACCCGGAATCAGTGCTGCGCATCAGTCTAGCCGCAGTATGTGGGCTGGAGGATCCTCTGTCTCAGCTAAATGCCAAACTTCCCAGCATATCGTGCTTCATGGATAGTTTTGAAGTAACTTAGGGTGACACAAAAAGGGCTTGGGGTGACAGAGTGCAGCAGTTAATAGATCTGCTGCCTCAGAGCTCCAGCAACTGGGGTTCAATCCTGACCTCGGGCGCTGTCCATGTGGAGTTTGCCTGTGACCATGTGGGTTTCCTCTGGATGCTCTGGTTTCCTTCCATGTCTTAAAGACGTGCGGGTCGGTAGGTTAATTGTCTGCTGTACATTGTCTCCGAGTGTGTAGGTGAGGTCTAGAGTTGATGGGAATGTGGGGAGAATAAGTTACAGGGAATAGGATTGTTCTGTGAGCCAGCAATAACAAAATGGCCTCCTTCCATGTCGTAAGAAAATATTATGATAATACGGGATGGTAAATGTGGTAAGAGTCTTGAAATTAATCAATTTGCAGAGGAACAGTTAACAAATCTTTAAGTGCATATCAAAAACTCTAAAGCATACATCAAAGTAGGTGTTGGGTATATTAACAATGCCGGGCTGATAACTACAGAAACAACAAACAAAAATCTGGAGGAACTCACTGGGTCAGGCAGCATCTGTGGAGGGAAATGGACAGTCGATGTTTCGGGTCGAAACCCTTCACCTCTTCAAATGTCGTCTGTCCATTTCCCTCCACAGATGCTGCCTGACCCACTGAGTTCCTCCAGAATTTTGTTTGTCGTTCCAGATTCCAGTATCCGCAGACTCCTGTGTCTCCTGATAACCACGTGCAGAGACAGGCCAATTAGTCCAACAGGTCCCTGTTGCAATTTACTAGCCTCCTCACACTTTTCTTCATCTGTGACCATAGACATATCCTTCTACACCTCTTCTTCATGTGTTTATCAAGCTACCCATTAAATGCATCTCTATGATTCACATCAATTACGTCTTGAGATAGCCTCTTCAATCTACCATCCAACCCCTGGGTAAAGAATTTCCTACTGGAGTAATTAGGGGCTAACTTATACATTTGGACTCCAGTTCTGGTCCCCACAGACATCGAGACATGTGGCGGCATGGTAGTGTAGTGATTAGTGTAACACTATTACAGCGCCAGCGACCCGGGTTCAATTCCCTCTGCTGTCTGTAAGGAGTTTGTACGTTCTCCCTGTGTGTCTGTGTGAGTATCCTCTGGGTTCTCCGGTTTCCTCCCACGTTCCCAAAAAGTTGAGGGCGTGCTATGTTGGCACCGGAAGCGTGGCGACACTTGCGGGCTGCCCCCAGAATGTTCTCAGTAACGCAAAAAGATTCATTTCACTGTGTGTTTCGATGTACATGTGACTAATAAATGAATAATAATGTTCTGTGAAGCTTTGAAGATTCAGTCAGATCAGCGCTCAACCTCCCTCCCCCCAAACACAAAATATTGCAGAAAATCTGAAATAATAACAGAATGTGCAAGGAATACAAGGAATAGTCAGGCAGCATCTGTAAAGGGAGAAGTTTCAGGTCAACTAGCAGAACTGGTAAAAGGTGGAGGTAGGACAAGAACTAGGTTTCAGAGAAAGCTGGGATGGAGAGACGGGAACAAAGGGGATGTTCGGTGGAAAGCAGGGAGCGATCAACTGACAATAAGGGACGTGAGAACAGAGCAAAAGTGACGCAAAAGATGGACCTAGACCAATGAGTTCTAGTCATTCAACTATTCCTAGTATTGATCCAGTCAGTCTATTCTGTACTCTCCATTCCCTCTCTCTCCTCTATATGTTGGAGCATATAGAACTCAGTCTTTTTCCTAGGGTTGAGGTATCAAGAACTAGAGGGCATAGGTTTAAGGTGAGACGGGAGAGATTTAATAGGAACTTGAGGGGCAACTTTTTGTCCGTATATGGAATGAGCTGCCGGAGGAAGTGGCTGAGAGGGGTACAATAACTTTTAAAAGACAGTTGGACAGGTATATGGATTGGAAAGGTTTAGAAGGTAATGGGCCAAACATGGGCAAATGGGACTGGCTTGGATGGGGCAGGTTGGTTGACGTGGACCAGTTGGGCCAAAGGGCTTGTTTACGTGGTATGACTCTGTCTCTATGTGGCACAGAAAGAGGCCACTTGACCAATATACTCCATGCTGGCAGTGATGCTCCACTCAAGTCTTCTGCTGAGCATTCTTATCTAACCTTCAGTGTAACCCTCTATTCCTTTCTCCATCACATGCTTGTTCAGCTGCCCCCTTAAGTATAAGAATATAAGAACTGGGAGCAGGAGTAGGCCATGTGGTTCTGTTCCACCATTCAACAAGATCATGGCTGGTCTTCTACCTCAGTGCCGTTATCCTGAACTATCCCCATATCCATTGATTCCTCAGAGTGAACTCAATGACCGAGCTTCCTCGATCGTCTGGAATAGAGAATCTCTTTTGAACCAGCATTTAGAACCAGCATTTAATTGCCCATTCCTAGTTGCCCATGAGAAGGTGGTGAGCTACCTTCTTGAACCACTGCAGTCCTTGAGGTGTGGGTATACCCACAATGCTGTTAGGGAGAGGGTTCCAGGATTTTGACCTAGCAACTGTAAGAGAATGACGATATATTTCCAAATCAGGATGGCGTGTGGCTTGGTGTTCCCCTTGCTTTTACTGCCCTTATCCCCTTGTAGCTGGTAGAGGTCGCAGGTTTGGAAGACCACACTTGGAGTATTGTGTTCAGTTCTGGTCACCTCATTATAGGAAGGATGTGGAAGCTTTAGAGAGGGTGCAGAGGAGATTTACCAGGATGCTGCCTGGATTGGAGAGCATGTCCTATGCAGATAGGTTGAGCAAGCGAGGGCTTTTCTCTTTGGAGAGAAGGAGGATGAGAGGTGACTTGATAGAGGTGTACAAGATAAGAGGCATAGACCGAGCGGACAGTCAGAGACTTTTTCCCAGGGTGATGATGACTAACACGAGGGGACATAATTCTAAGGTGATTGGAAGAAGGTATAAGGGGGATGTCAAGGGTAAGTTTTTTACACAGTGGTGGGGGCATGGAACGCACTGCCTGCAGAGGTTGTGGGGGCAGCTACATTAGGGACATTTGAGAAACTCTTAGGTGGACACATGAATGATAGAGAAATGGAGGGCTATGTGGGAGGGGAGGGCTATATAGATCTTAGAGCAGGGTAAAATGTAGGCACAACATTGTGGGCCGAAGGGCCTGTGCTGTTCTATGTTCTTAGGTGCTGTCTAAGGAGTTTTGGTGAGTTGCTGCAGTGCATCCTGTAGATGGTACAAACTGCTGGTGCTGTGTATCAGTGGTGGAGGGAGTGAATGGTTGCAGATGGGGTGCCCATCAAGCAGGCTGCTACGTCTGTATGGTGTCGAGCTCCTTGAGTGATGTTGATGCTGCACTTATCCAGGCAAGTGCAGTGTTCCATCTCACTCCTGACAAGAGTTCCATAAAAAATTAAAATATGTGATTAATGTAGGAATAGTGTAAGTGGGTGCTTGATGGTTAGCGCAACTCATTGGCAGAAGGGTCTGTTTCTATGCCGTCTCTCTCAATGACTCTGAGTCTAGTTTCAAAGATTAGCACCTCAGCTGTTGAAGAACCTGAGTGAAATCTTTACAGCCAGATACCTCATCCTTTGGGGGAAAAGGAGTCAAACGCTCCTTGGTCAAAATATCTTTCCTAAGAAAGGTTTGGAGTTTTCAGAGATCCTTCAGCAGGATTACAGAATATCTGAGTCACTCTCAAACAACTTGATATTTTCAGGAATGGGTGTAGTTGTGCAGGGTAAATGCCAAGAAGATCCATTCATTCTGCATGGAATTTAAAGAAATTTAGATAAGGGTAGAATCCTGGGATCTATCTCACACTCTCCACCACCATTCCGTAACTTTGAAGATCTACGGTAAATGTTCCCCACCTCGAGAACAACTCCAGCTTCTGCTGCGTCTGCACATAACCAATGTCACTCCTCCTCGGTAATGTTCAAGTCGATATTTGAACCCTCTCCAAGGCATCGATATATCTGGGATAGTGACTCAGAAAACCAACTGCTGTCTTTCCCAGTGTCTGGTTTGTTTTGTGGGCCCAGGACAAGAAATGTAAAACATGAAGCTGTCCGACAGCATTTGGGTACAAAGAAAGGTAATGCTAGTGGTCGCTGGTACCTGTAGACTTACGTCCAGCTGGTTCTAGGCTTTTGGGAGGGGAGGGGGGCAAAGAGGTATGATCAATGAATATTTCTGAGAGAGATCCTGAAGCCATTATAACTGCACCATGGAATTCTCTCTTGTTGATTTGATAATTTCAGTGTTGAGCTCTATACTGAAAGTACAGTGTTGAGCCTTCAATAAGCAGCCTGGCTTTCTGCCCATTATCCATTTTATGGTTGCCTTTTGGAAGCACCCTATTCCTGCATTATTATGTAAAAACAAGCTTGCATAACACCCACTGAACCAGTTATACTGGCCTGTCCCCAAACCTCTATGCCTCTCTTCCCTCTCTTAAGGCCCTCCTTTGAGCAAACTTTGGTTCATCTGATGTGTTGGGCCACATCGTCCAACCGATGTCCGCCAGGGTTGTGGGGATGCAAGGTGAGCAGCCCGGCATTGAGAAACAAGCCTGCTGAGCTCTCACCCCACGGTGGACTCTGCAACACTTGCCGATCACGGGCCCGTGGGGAAATCATGTGGCTGGTTCTCACAAACTGATGACATTAACAATTAACGTTATACTCCCCTCCTCCAACGCTCCCTGTGGTTCCACTTCCCAAAGCCTAGGGTTGCCTTTCCCAGTAATAAGTATGAATAGGATTCAACCAATGTAATGACATTAATAACCTATGTTTGGAATATTGCAATTCATTGCATAATGATAATATTAAGTCATCCTTGCCAACATGTTAAGCCATTACTCCAAGAACAATTGATAACTTCACCCAGATCATGACCTAGAATCAGATTTATTATCACTGACATGAAATTTGCCGTTCTGTGGCAGCAGTATAGTGTAAAAGCATAAAATCTATAAATAGTGCAAATAAAAAGGAATAATGAGGTAGTGTTCATGGACCGTTCAGAAATCTGATGGTGGAGGGGAAGAAGCTGTTCCTGAATCATTGAGTTTGGGTCTTCAGGCTCCTGTACCTCCTCCCTGCTGGGATAAATGGGAATATCACAGACTTCCTAGACTGGGGTGAGAGTGCACTGTTGGGTGGCAGTGGGGGAACCTTCACTCTGAACATCTTATTGTATACAGGCTGGGGGGTGTTTGTGAAGAGAGGTGTGGGAAGTCACAACAAGGCCAAGTTCTGGAGCCAGGCCAAGTGAGTAAAGAGGACAGGCTTGTTCACTCCGACTCTGCTCACAGCTAGAGAGGACTTGAAAATGGTAGAAGGACTGGACGCAATGGTGCCAGCTCACCCTTGTCCAGTTCTGCATCTAGTGGTTATAGTCTGAACTCTCAGGAGACTGCAGATGCTGGAATCTGGAGCAACAAACAATCTGCTGGAGGAACTCATGGGGGGGGGGGGGGGGGGGGGCGGGGAAGGAATTGTTGATGTTTCTGGTTGAAACCCTGTATCAGGACTGAGGGTGGAGAGGGCAGACGGCTGGTATAAAGAGGAAGAGTGGAGTGCTGAGACAGGAGGGGTGAAAGGTGATGGGCTGGTTGTGGTCTGAACTGCTTCCCAAACAAAAACTTGTCTGTCCAGTTGGATAGAATGTTTGAAATTGGTGATAATGTCAGGGCTAAACCCTATGAAATCTACCATTATAGTGTTAGAACAGATATTGAGAAGTACTTATTTTAGGAACTGTGACCATGAAGGCCCTTTTATAGGAACCACAACAAGCTGTTTCCAGAAGATATCAGTTGGGGCCTGCCTGTGTGTTAGAAAGTTGGTCAGTGACGGACATCCCCAAACCTTTCCTGCATTACCTTAGCAAGTCAGAGTGGGACTTCTGTCTTTTCTCCAAATTAATTATGGTGTTTTCTACCTCTTGTCTCCAGAGATAATAGTCAAGGTGTGGAGTTTGAGGTTCCACTGCTAATTAGATTTAATGAGGGTCAGGGATTGATGTGTTTTATTGGTTTGTAAGTGCCGAAATTGAAGTTGTTCCAGTCCACGTATCACCCTTGTCCACCCCTCCCCTCCCAACCCCTCACCACTCTGGAGACTCTGCCCCTTCCTGGGGTCTCACTCGGTCCGGGATCTCAGCAGTCCGGCTGTGCGCATCGGAGCTGGGAGATTCAGCTCCCAATGTTTTGGTGACAGACCCTCTGTACCGACTGGTGAGGGGGTCTGAAACTATGAGTACAGGCAGGTACAACCCCAGCTGCTTTAGAACACAGAACAGTCCAGCACAGGAACAGGCCCTTCAGCCCACTAATTTGTGTCAATCTAATTAAACTAGTAATTAAATGCCTAACTAAACTAATACCTTCTGTTTACACAATGGCCATATCTCTCCATTCTCTGCACATTCATGTGCCTGGCTAAGAGCAGCTTAACTGCCTCCACCACCAACCCTGGTAGCACATTCCAGGCACCCACCACACTTTTTTTAAAAAAAAACTACTTGCCCCACTCATTTTCTTTGAATTTACCCCCTCTCATCTCAAATGCATGTCCTCTAGTATTAGACATTTTGACCCTGGGGAAAAGATACCAGCTGCCTACTCTATCCATGCCTCTCATAATCTTATAAACCTCTATCAGCCTCCGCTGCTCCAGAGAAAACAACCCAAGTTTGTCCAACCTCTCCTCATAGCACATGCCCTCTAATCCAGGCAGCATCCTGGTGACCTTCTTCACCCTCTCCAGAGCCTCCACATCCTTCCTATAATGGGGTGACCAGAATTGAATGCAACACTCCAGGTGCAGCTTAACCAGAGTTTTATAAAGCTGCAACATAACTTCCTGACTCTTGAACTCAATGCCTCGACTAATAAAAGCAAGCATACCTTCTTTACCAAGGATAAGGTCACAGAGTCATAGAATCATACAGCATAGAAACAGGTCATTTGGCCCAATTTATCCACTCTGACCAGTTGCCACCTATACATATTAATCCCATCTTCCAGCATTTGTTCCACAGCCTAGGATGATCCAGCCCAATATGACCTCAGTGTTTTTGTCTGCTTATGTTCTTGTGAAACAACTTGGGAAGTAAGGGCCACAGTAAAGTCATCAGGCCAGTTCCACTGATGACCAGCCAGCAGTTTTGTCGAGCAACGACTGGCTAGCTGTGGTGTGCATGACAACAGGCCTCATTGGGAAAGTACAGAGGGTGCTGAAGAACCATCCACCCTCTTGTTCTGGGCCCGGCACTGAGTGCAGCAGCAAAGCTGCAACACTCTGAACTGAGTTTCAGGAAACACTTCATATCTGGCCCCTCAGCTGTACAACTATAAATCCTGGCACATCCAGCATGGCCCCATTCATTTCCATGGAAAAAGTAAATGAGGCTGAGTGTTTGCTTTTATTAAACTTTATTTTTAAGTAATTATAAAGTCATAGCAGGAAAACAGGCTCTTCAGCCCATTAATCTGTGCTAACCATCAGCTACCCATTTACACTAGTCCTACATTATTCCAATTTTTTTTACTCTCCCTGCATTCTCACCAACTCCCCATAGATTCTATCACTCACCTACACATTAGAGGTAATTTACAGCGGCCAATTAATCTGCCAACCCGCACGTCTCTGGGGTGTGGGAGGATACCAGGGCACCCGGAGGAAACCCACACAGTCACAGGGAGAACGTGCAGACTCCACACAGTCACACATCCCCGAGGTCAGGATTGAACCCGGGTCTCTGGTGCTGGGAGGCGGTGGCTCTACTTGCTGTGCCACTGTGCCACCTTAGTGTCTTACTGATGTTTTTAACGTGTTTAGATTTGATCACATTTTTAAACACAGTTGATATTTTTAAAAAATAATTTAAAAAAGATTATTGTAACTCTTCCAGAGACATTTAGCAACAGTGGGAAAGGTCTTTTGCCAACGTGAGCTGTCAGAAGATCATCAGGGAGGGGCCTTGGTTTGCACAGCCTGGGGCCTATTTGCCACTCATGGACTGCAGAACAGCCACAACCAAGTGAGCCAAGTAGCTGTGCAGATTAAATGCAATAGTGGATATCCCACTACTGCAAGGCGCAGGCAGGGTCAAGCACAATCTGGCCTATTTTATAGATGGAGTTTCCTTGATTCATCTCTTGAATGGTATTAATCCCCTTTTGTTTTCTCCCTCTTCTCAAGCGATGAACACGGTTCTTCTCAGCAACCTGTTTTCCCTGCCCCGGATTGCCTACGCCATGTCTGAAGATGGGCTGCTCTTCAAGGTATTTTCGCAGGTGAACCCAGTCACCAAGGTCCCTGTGCTTGGCATCGTGGTCTTTGGAATCCTGATGGCCATCTTGGCCCTGGTGTTTGACCTGGAATCCCTGGTGCAATTCCTGTCCATCGGAACGCTGCTGGCTTATACCTTTGTCGCCGCCAGCATCATCGTGTTGCGCTACCGGATGGAAAAAGCTGATGCCTCCCAGTTGCCGGCGCCCAATCAAAGCCCCCAACCCCAGGACAGTGGGGGGCTGAAAGAATACGAGTCATTTTCGGATAAACTCCAGCTGGTGGAAAGGCAGAAGTCGACCAAAGAGAAAAGGGAGCCAGGTCAACTGAAGTCCTCCTTCGAGCCTTACTTACACTTCCTGGACAGTTTTGCACCAGGAGAACTTGTGATGGTGGCAGTTGTCACTCTGGTCGGCTGTTCCACTTGCCTGGGCTGCATACTGATATTTGGCAGCAGTTACCTCCATCTGCCACAGTGGGCTTTCATTTTATTCACCACTCTCTTTACAATTGGCTTTCTCATCAGCTTGTTCCTGATATGGATTCACGAGCAGCAACAGAAACTATGTACTTTTCAGGTAAGTCCTTGCAAACTTCTCAGGAAACGCTCCGTCATCTCAGGCAGAGTTTGGCATGACACACAGAGTGGTCTGAATTACTGCAGTCAGTCAGTGTGCTTGCAGGATTATACCAGAAAACGCCACAGATTTTGAGCTGAAATGATACTCTGGGTCATAAAACCTACCAGGAAGTGATTCCTATATATTAAGAACTAGACTTCATTTCAGCTCATAATCTGTGGTGTTTTCTGGTATAATTGTGCAAGCACAGTTGCTGACAGTAATAATTGGGAAGATAAATTGCTGCACAAAGTGCTTTGAACAGTATGTTCTCTTCACAGAGAGGAGGTGGTGGAATCAGACATAATTAGTATGTTTAAGAGTCATTTAGACAGACACCTAAACAGGCAAGGCATGGAAGGATACGGATCCAATGCGGGCAAACGGGATTAGTGTAGGTAGGCAAAAAGGTTGCCTACCTACACTATGGGCTGAAGGGCCCATGCAATTCTGACTCTGGGAAGGGTTTAAAGGGAAACTTTAATTATTGTTGGAAGTTATAAGTGAGTTTGAGAGAGCAGATGGAGAGAAATTGTATCCGGGTGGCAGCTGGTGAACTGACGACACAGTTTTAATTGGAAAAGAAGGCAGTGGGAGAGAGAAGATTCTTTTCAACACTGCCTAAAAGGTGTGGTAACAAGGCTTCGTGGTTTGAGCCCACAAGTACACACAGATATTAAATAACTAACAGGTTAGGAGGAAGTAGTTGTTGTATTACATTAAAAATGATAAGCAATCCAGCCTTGGGTGTTTGAGATCTGTTTGAGATGCAAATCATGACTTTCTCAGCTAGGACAGACCAGGACCGTGAGGGCATGTAACGACATGCAGATTAACCCACCTATGGTCCTTGCATGCTGTGTGAAGCCCCCATCCAGAGCTGGAGAAGGCCTCTTTCTGAAGGCTAACCACCTCACCGAGGCTCCACAATATAGCCCTGGCTTGTGAAGAACTAATCAGTTATTCTACGTGGATTCCAAATGAAATTCCACCCTTCACAGTTTGGAGTCACCCACACAGCATATTCAAACTATCTTGTGTTTCTCTAATCATTGCTCTTGGCACACTTTGAGATCCATGTCCATGCATGCTTTTGACCTCTCTCTGCAACAGCACCAATTCCCCTGACTCTCTCAGGGCTGTCCTGGATAGAGTGGACGTGGAGATTGTGTTTCCATTAGTAGAGGAGTCTAGGATCCGAGGGCACAGCCTCAAAATAAAGGGATGAAAAACACAATGATGCTGGAGGAACTCAGCAGGCCAGGCAATGACCGCCTGCTTTTCTCCACGGATGCTGCCTGGCCTGCTGAGTTCCTCCAGCATCATCGTGTTTTTCATCTAAATTCCAGCATCCGTAGTCTCTTATTTCTCAGAATAAAGGGATGTCCCTTTTAGAACCGAGATGAGGAGGAACTTCTTCAGCCAGAGGGTGGTGAATCTGTGGAATTCGTCACCACAGAGGGCTGTGGAGGCCAAGTCATTGGAGGCATTTAAGGCAAGAATTGATAGGTTCTTGATTGGTAAGGGGGTTAAGGCGATGGGGGGAAGGTGGCAGAATGGGGTTGAAAAAAAATCAGCCATGATTGAATGGCGGACCAGACTTGATGGGCCAAATGGCCTAATTCTGCTCCTATATCTTGTGCCCCTATGGTCCTGGTCCCCATGCCTCTTTATCCTGAGCCACATTCAGTGTTTCAACAGAAGAATTCTTCCTTTAAAACATGGACGGTTGCGAAGTTCTTGAGTTCCAATACTGCTTTGGATCCTTCTTGTCGTCCACTTTGCTCTGATGTCTTCTCCCCCAGCCTAACCCTTTGCAAAGCTTTCACTCTGATCTTCTCCTCCCTGATTCCAGGATCAGTCCCCAGCAGAGGCCTCAGCTTCATTTCCCTTCATCCCATCTTAATGAATTCAGAGCCCAACATAATATTGGACCCTTCTCCATCGCCACCAACTCATTGAGCAGGATGTCCTCATGCCAAACTGTCAAACCTTTCCACCATCTCCAGAATCCCTATCCAACGCTATTCACCTTCTTCAGGTCTCTTACCCTCCCTAGATCTATTCATCGTTAACTGCCAACGCAACATTGACCATCACATCTTTTTCCACTGCCTTTACTCACTCGACCTTATCCCCCTCTGAACTTGCAGTACCCCAGGACCCCACAAGGGTGGGGCTGCTGTGGTGTGGTGAGTTGACCCCTTCCTCATAAAGGTCAAATGTCAGTTCTCGGACACCTCCTCCCACCTCCCACTGGACCATGAACCCACCACTGAACATCAAGCCATTGATCTCATTTCTTCCAAAGATCTCCCCTGAGCTGCCTCCAGTTTTGTAGTCGCCCAGTCCCACACAGCCCACTTCTACCTTCTCTCCAAGATACACAAACAGGAGTATCCTGACAGACCCATTGTTTCAGCTTGACTTTGCCTGAATTTATTTCTTCTACTTGGCTCCATTCTTTTGCCTGTTGACAAATTCCCACGTACTACTCATGCATAGAACATAGAATAGCATAGCACAGGAACAGGCCCTTCGGCCCACAATGTTGTGCGGAATCAATTAAATTAGTAATTAAAAGCTTATTAAGCTGGTTTCTTCTGCCTACACAATGCCCATATCCCTCTATTCTCTGCACATTCGTCTGCCTATCTAAGAGCCTCTTAAATGCCTCCATTATATTTCCCTCCATTACCACCCCCTGCCAACACATTCCAGGCACCCACCACTCGCTGTGTTTAAAAAAAAGAAAAAAAAAAGCAAACAAACTTGCCCTGCACATCTCCTTTGAACTCAGCCCCTCTCACCTTAAATGCATGGCTTCTCGTATTAGAGACTTTGACCCTGGGAAAAAGATACTGGTTGTCTACTCTCTATGCCTCTCATAATCTTATAAATTTCTATCAGGTCTCCCCTCAGCCTCCACTGCTCCAGAGAAAACAACCCTAGTTTGTCCAACCTCTCCTCATAGCACATGCCTTCTAATCCAAGCAGCATCCCAGTAAAACTCTTCTGCACCCTCTCCAAAGCCTCCACATCCTCCCTATAATGGGGTGACCAGAAGAGGTCCTTAAAACACATGCATAGAACATAACACCACAGTACAGGCCCTTCGATCCATGATGTCGTGCCAACACTTTATCCTGTTCTCATATCTATCTGACCCTTCCCTCCCACATAGCCCCCCATTTTTCTATCATTCATGTGTCTATCCAAGAGTCTCTCAAATGTCCCTAATGTATCTGCCCTCACAACCTCTGCTGGCAGTGCGTTCTCAATCTTAAATGGGAGATTCCATATTTTTAAACAGTCACCCACACAAAAAAAATCTTCTCACTCAATTGTCAAGACTTTTCAGGGTGTTTGGCATAGAACAGGCAGCATATCCCAACTCTGGGTCACCTGCGGTACAGCACTTCCAAAAGTGCAGTGCTCAATCAAGAGTTCACACTCTGTAACAGGACTTCAACACACTGAGGCAGAAGCAAGGGTGTTGCCACTAACCCAAGCTAGCACTATGAATGACTGAGGACAATTATCACTCTACCTCCCAAAACCGAGACCATCCATCACCGTAGAATAGGAGTAAGCATTACTGTCCTACCTGGCTTTGCTCTTCCCCATCAATTCATCTGGAGAAGATACTTTGATGTAAGTTTACAATGAGTTGTATCACTGATCAGACAATATTTTATCTCTGCAGGTTCCACTGGTGCCCTTGATTCCTGCTGTGAGTATTTTACTGAATGTGTTCCTGATGTTAAAGCTGAGCTTGATGACCTGGGTGAGATTCACTGTTTGGTTAGCAATAGGTATGATAACTTCATTCGAAAGCTCTTTTCTTTATTTTAAGCTTCTGTTTGGACAACTGCTTTCTTTTGCCAAGGTTGTGTTGACCTGATCATGGATTGGGGAATGGAGGCTACTGATGTCTCCTAACCAACTCCCTGATTTGCAAAGGGTTGTCACAAAGTTACATTATGTAAAATGGGTAATATATTGAAGGTTTTTTATCCAGAGGGTGGTTGGGGCTTGGAATGTGCTGCCTGGGGTGGTGGTGGAGGCAGGTACATTGGTCAAATTCAAGAGTTTGCTAGATAAGCGCATGGAGGAATTTAAAATAGAGGGATATGTGGGAGGAAGGGGTTAGATCGTCTTAGGTGAGGTTTCAAGGTCAGCACAACCTTGTGGGCCAAAGGGCCTGTATTGTGTTGTACTGTTCTATGATCCTATGATATGAGCAGTCACCTGTTACCCTTCAAAACTGCCTAGAATTGTTTTTACTTAACAAATGGCATCACAGAGTCATACAGCATGAGAACAGGCAAATCGGCCCACTAACTCTGTACAGACCAACAGCCACCAATTTACAGTAACCCTACAGTAATCCCATTTTTTTATTCTCCCCACATTCCCATCAGCATCCCCCCCCCCCCAGTATTCTACCACTCACCTGCACTAGGGACAATTTAGGAGGCCTAGTAACCTACCAACCTGCGCACACCTTTGGGATGTGGGAAACCCAAGCACCCAGAGGAAACCCAGGCTGTTACAGGGAGAACATTGCAAACTCCACAAAGGCCGAGGTCAGGACTGAACCCAGGTCTCTGGAGCCAGGAGGCAGCAGCTCTACCAGCTGGGCCACTGTGTCACTCCACCTGGAAAAGGCAGTGGAACCAGTTTCGATGGGAACTTTGCACAGGAATTGAATGGGAAAGGAAAGCTTTTCCAATGGAATTAATGCTTCTGCAGGGCTACACAGAAAAGACAGTGGAACGGGACTATTTGGTAATTCTTTCAGAGAGCCAACACGTGCAAATGGATCAAGTGGTTTCCTCCTTCGAGGGCACAGTGGTGTTGTGGTTAAGTTACCTGACTAGCAGCCAGAATTCTGGACGATTGATTTTGAGACATGAGTTCAAATCTCACCATGATATCTAGGAGACTTAAATTTGAGTAACTACATCAATAAATCTGGAATTTAATGGAAAAGTGACCACGAGAGTTTCTATGTCCCAACAACATACAGGTTGATAGGTTAATAGGCTGCTGTAAGTTGCCCACAATATATACGTGTGTGATAGAATCTGGGAGGGAGTTAATGATAATATGGGGAGAACAAAAAAGAGATTAGTGTAGGAACCGTCCATGTAAGTGGGTGTTTGATGGTCAGCATGGATTTAGTGGGCTGAAGAGCCCAGGTCTTTTAAAATTTTATTTACAGCGTGGTAACAGGCCCTTCCAGCCCAATGAGTCCGCACCACCCATTTTAAACCCAAATTAACCTACCCGTACATCTTTGGAATGTGGGAGGAAACCGGACCACCCAGAGGAAACCCACGCAGACACCGGAGAACGTACAAACTCCTTACAGACAGCGACGGGAATCGAACCCCGATCGCTGGTGCTGTAATAGCGTCACGCTAACTGCTACGTTACCATGCCGCCCCATACCGTGTCATACCATGCTGCATGACTCTGACAGTCCACTCTTAATCTAATACAATCAAACTGAAGGCTGGGTCCCATTCGGCTGTTTGGAGATCAGTCAGTGAGCAGCTTCAAATGTGTAATGTGGTAAAACTTCCTGCAGGAGATTCAAGCAGAGTTGGTGACCCTAATCTGCCATGGTGTGATTTGATCTTGCATCACCAATTTGTCACTCCAAGCTTTGGGGTGGTTTACTACTTCAAAGGCAGTACACAAATGCAGATTGTTATTGTTGAGAGAAACCAATGCCGGTTAACTTGAACTCGGAAGCTTCTAATGCCCTCTTGTCTGTTGAAAGGTTTCCTTGTCTATTTTGGCTACGGGATATGGCACAGCAAGGAAAACTTGAAGGAGCCCAAACCTCGGAATGTCAGCGCCCGTTACGTTGTGCTCCCCAGCGGCAGCCTGGTGGAGACGGTCCAGACTGTGCAACCAGAGTCGCAAGGCACCGCAGGCTTGGGGGAAGTGACTGAAGAAGAAGAGGGTAGATAGTATGGGCCTGTCAGCTTCGAGGGGAGATTCCCTTCAATGCTTGCCCCACCACCCTTCCTTCCAATGTCTCACTGTCCCAGGAGCAGTTGGGTAGAGCTGCTCCACACATTATTGGAATTGCTGGGGGTCTGGTTCTCACCACCCACTGCATCACTGTTTGTTTCACCCCCTGTGGTTTAAGTGCAGCTGCCACACGTACGTCCAGATTGAGGTAAAAGGAGCTGTTGACCAATTCCAGGTTGGTGGAACGGTCTCACCGCAAAGGGAGCCATTTCAGGCAAAGTCTTGGACAACTCTTGACGTGGTTGTTTGGGCAACCCACCCGCCTCTGGTTCAAGTCCCACTCCTAAGGCTTGAGTACATAAAATCAAGGCAGGTACACCAGAGCTGTCTATTAGTTGGGAAGTTAAACCCAGGCCCCATCTGTTCTCTCAGCTGGTTTTGAAGATTTTACTTTACTGTTTTGAAGGACAGGGGAGCTAACCTCAGCCACCCAGTTACACTTAATCCTCACTCAATGTTACTAAAAATAAATCTGGTCAATATCACTGCTGTTTGAGGGAACATGAACAAATTGGTTGCCACGTTTCCCATATTACAACAGTGAGCTCTTTTCTGGTGTACTTCAATGTCTGGAAAGTGAGATGGGATGTTGCAAACCTGAGGATAAAGGCACTGTGGAATTGCAAGACTTAGAGTCACAGAGTCATAGAGTAATGCAGCAGGGAAACAGGCCCTTCGGCCCAACTCATCCATGCTGACCAAGATGCTCATCTAAGCTAGTCCCATTTGCCCACCTTTGGCCCATATCCTTCTAAACCTTTCCTATCCATATACCTGTCCAAATACCTTTTAAATGTTATTGTACCAGCCTCTGGCTTTTATTCGCTTTATAGCCCCCAGTGTCTGAGTCCATTGACCCAATTTTCCCCTCTTCCCCCAACAGCAGAGGAGGGGAACGATACAAAAAGGGGGGGGGAGAAGGAAAACAATTTGGGGACACCCCTGTCCGCACTAGCTGTATATCGGGAATCAACACAATGTCACTGGTCGAGGCCATTGCAAGATCTTTTTAATAATGCATCAGCTCAATGGATTCGTATATTTTACAGTAACCATCGAATATCTGCCACATGATCCAGTTTCAAGGATTATAAATTGCCTGTTGATTATATAGCCTGAGAACTATTTCTGTCTTCACCATAGCCTTGCCAAACCAACCTATTCACCCTTGCATTGGTTGGCATTGGATGCTGTTCCCTACGGTGGGTTTGTTACCCACCAAGCCCCCTTCGAGTTAATTTGGCATTAAAAAGGAATGCAGCACAGGGAGCTTTCTGTATAGAGTGCCTTCCCTTCTCTTTATCACTCTCGTCTTCTATTTCATCACCAACCAACATCCTGCCTTGGTTCCATTCATCCTGCTCCAGCCTTGGACTCCTGGTCCTCACTGAGATAACATTCTCATTCATTTCCTTGGCTGTCTACATGTTCTCCTCCCTCTTTCATTCTCCCCCCCTTCCTCCTTTGACCCTCTGCACCCCTTCCCATCTTCCTCCACCCACAAATCTTCTTCAGATCTCCGGCTCCTTGGAGCTGATTATCTCTCTGACCTAAAATTACACTGTCTATTCCTGTTCAGTGCACTCCCATGTTTCTTCTGCTCTGTAACTATTACATGCAAAAAAAACTCAGAGGGGTGAACCACACTACACAGGCAGCCCAAAAGATTACAGCCTCTTAAATGACCTCACGCTGAATTTACTTAGTAGCAGTTGGACTTTGAGGCCTTAAAGGGACATAAGACTGCATATCAGCATAAGGATAATACTTTGTGTTATGAGCTTATCTGTTTTCCTCAATCAGCTTATCACATGCAGGCAGAAGCTTTGTATATAACGTGTACCACACATTAAATGTGATTGTAGTTCAGGTCAAAATTCTAGCCTCTTTCAGTGATTGGCTTAAATTTCAGAAGGTGGAGGGGAAACTTTGGATTACAAGAATCAAAGATATTGAGTTAAAATTCAATTACTTTTGTTAAATGTTTCTTAGATGTTATTTATATTTAAATCCTTCAACTCCACCGCGCCCCCCCCCCCCCCCCCCAAAGACTTCTTTTATTGCTCCGAGTCCAGGATCTGCTTCTTCCAAACAAAACTCAGGCCATTCACCACAACCTGTCTCTTGTCAGCTATTTGAAAGGCCTCTCCAATCAGTCCCACTCGCCTGAACCTCCCCCATTGCTCTGCAACTTTTGAAGTATTTATCCACTTCCCTTTTGAAAGTTGAGTAAAATAAACTTTGTTCATGATGACTCATTTTCCTTTTGCTGACTGCTTTACATTTGTGTCTGTTGTCCAACTGTGAGATTACCTCAGCTTGTTTGTTCCCCCTCCCCCTCACCTTTCTTTGATCTTCTCTGGGAGTGGTGTCCATAACCAGCCTGACCTGCTGGGTACGTCTCCCTGCTCTGCACTTCGCAACTCCCACATTCTTTCGTTTATGTCGAAGCTTAACTCCGACGAGTGCAAAAGGTTGCATTTTAGGAAGTTAAACTAAGGCAGGAATTACAGAGTAAATGGCAGGGCCTTGGAGAGTGTTGCAGAACAGAGAGGCCAAGGAGTACAATACATAGTTCTCTGAAAGTGGTGACATAGGTAGACCAGGTGGTGAGGAAGGTGTTTGGCACCCTTGCCTTCATCAGTTGGGGCACTGAGTACAAGAGCTGGGACATCATGTTACCAGCTGCACAAGACATCGGTGAGACCGCACTTGGAGTATTGTGTGCAGTTCTGGTCGATTAGATGTAGGAAGGATGCAATTAAGCTGGAAAAGGTGCAAAAAAGATTCACAAGGATGTTACCAGGACTGGAGGGCTTGAATTATAAGGAAAGACTGGATAGACTGGGGCTCTTTTTCCCTGGTGTGTAGAAGGCTGAGGGGTGACCTTATAGAGGTTTATAAAATGAGGGGCGTAGATAAGGTAAATGGTCACACTCTTTTTCCCAGGGTAGGGGAGTCTAAACCTCGAAGGCAGAGGTTTTAAGGTGAGGGGGAGAAATTTAAAGGGGACCTGAGGGGTAACTTTTCCACACAAAGGGTGGTGAGTATACAGAACGAGCTGCCAGAGGAAGTGGTAGAGGCAGATACAGTTACAAAGTTTAAAGGGCATTTAGACAGGTACACGGATAGGAAAGGTTTAGAGGGGTAGGGGCTGAAGCCAGAAAAATGGACTAGCTGAGGTAAGCACCTGGTCAGCATGGACAAGTTGGGTTGAAGGGCCTGTTTCTGTGCTCTATAACTCGATGAATCTATGTTCTTTTGTCTACGTTCTCATTCTCTAACAGTTCACATTCACTCATTGACCAGATAACCTTGTTTATAGCTTATCCCCATGGTCACTCCAATTTTACCCTACACTGCTTCTCTGCAGCTTAAGGAGCTGTCTTTCTTACCTTCCCAGCTCTGACGAAGGGTCTTTGGCCTGAAATGTTGACTCTGTTTCATTTCCCACAGATGTGGCCTGACCTGCTGAATACTTGCAGCATTTTCTGTTCTTATTTTACGCTTGTGTCTTCTGGTTACCTACCTGCCAGTGAAAATACTTTCTCCCTATCATACTGCCTGGTGATTCAAATTTTGAAATGGGCTCTTCTCCCAAAAGACAAGCAAATCCTCTTTTAAACTCAATAATAACGGGAATGCCAACTTCCACCTTTCTTGCATACTAACTGTGCCAATCTCAATCTGTGCTGGTCATATGTTAAGTAGCTGACCTTATAATGTCACATGAGGTTTGAACATCAGCAATGTTGACTGTACACAAGTACACTGAGTGGATAAATCTCCTTTTGCATCAGTTCTGCACTTACTCAGTTTCCTCAGACAAGACCAGGAGATGTTTAGTCCAGGCTTCATCCAGCACACATGTATTTACAATAACTGATGGATATATTTTCTTATATCTGACTCGTAACAACTGACCCCTTGTTAAGTGGACACAACTAAACACAGAGCTGATTATGGCAATGCCTGAGGTCTGAACTAAATCTCATGATCAGCATCAGTGCTCCCATAAATTGTTACTCACATTCAGGAATGAATGAGTTCCACATTCAAAAGTTTCGGATTACCTTAACCCCTTGAGTCCTCTTAACAGACAACTATCATAAGATCACCATCACTTGCTTAAAGGTACCCTTGTTCATCCACACTATCGTCCTGGTACCAAACACTGCTGAGGCCAATGCTCTCTCAAGGAGTCTGAATAGATCCAGTGGAAGAAATGGTCACCTCCTCTGCCTTTTTATTTGTAGTTCTTTTTGTTGGCATCAGGCGGCATGCTCTTCCTCTCCAATGAGTCTCTCACCTTCAACCTCTTCCTTCATTGTGATAATGTTTCCTTTTTCTAGATATTAGGGCCTTTGATTTTCTGACCCTCCCGTTCAAGTCTCAGAAATCCATCCAAAGTTCACCCAAGTCCTCACTGTACAGAGCAGTCGTCCCAGCATCTACACCAGCTCATTCTCAAGCCAACAAATTGCTCATCGGTTATAGTTTGGCGTCAATCAAACTAATTTGAATTGATGGCCTTTATCTTGGTTTCTCCTTATAAACTTGAATGTCTTTCATTTGTTTGAGAAGTGCTTGTTCAAGTCACCTAATGGCCAGCAATTTGATAATCCTTAAGTAACTATTGAGTGTAAAGAGGATCACTTCTGATCATATAATGTGCCTCGATGCCTGAGTTTTAAAAAATGCTTTCTTTCTTTCTCGTAACCAAATGCAGTATTTGTTGTTTGTCAGATCCAGCTTGCTCTTATTAAAATAAATTTATCGACATCCCAAATTGTCAAGCCATAGATTTCTCCTCTAAACTGAAACAGCCCACGTTTGAGGCTTCTGAGAGTCCCTGAGCCTGAAGCTCCAGTTACCAGGCTTTGGTGTGTAAAATGTTTGAATCAGTACGTGTAGGAAAATTAAAACCTTTAGAGGGGACTGTAGGGTAGGGAGTGAAGGTGAGGGGTGGTATGGATAATGGATAAGTAAAGCAAACATTCGGAGGAAAGCTAATGTATTTTTTAAAAAAAACTAAATGGGAGGTAAAGGTTACATGGACAAGGAGAATAGAAAGTAAAAAAAAATGTAGGACAAAATGGTACATGGAATGTAGGAGCTACCATGGATTTGAGGCAACAGGTTTGCAATAGGGAAGATAGGCAGTGCAATGAGATTATCTATCTGAAAAACAATGGTGTTGGAGGAACTCAGCAGGCCAGGCAGCAACCGTGGAGAAAAGCAGGCAGTCAAAGTTTCAGGTCAGGACCCCTTCTTCAGGACTGAAGATTGGAAAAGGGGAAGCCCAATATATAGGAGGGTAAGAGATAGTGATACCTGCATCTACCTATCACCACCTTGTGCCCACCCCGCCTCCTGTCTTTTGTCCATCTGTTACTGCTCTGTTCCCTCCTATATATTGGGCTTCCCCTTTTCCTATCTTCAGTCCTGAAGAAGGGTCCTGACCCGAAACGTTGACCGCCTGCTTTTCTCCACGGATGCTGCCTGGCCTGCTGAGTTCCTCCAGCGTCATTGTGTTTTTCATCTAGATTCCAGCATCTGCAGTCCTTTATTTCTCAAGATAACCTATGTCATGGCTACATAACTCTCAAAGTAAATCCTATGACTCCCCTATTAAATTCCTCATAAAAACATTTCACTCCCCAATTCCATTTGGATTGAATTTCAGAGTCAAACTTCCAGTAATTCCCAACTCTGTGAGCACTTTCCCTCCTCATAAAAAGGAGTGAGACCTCTCCAATTCTCCCCCAATCTCCTTAAATGATACGTGGTGGCAAACATGTATTTATATTTTTGTAGCATAGGATTTTTTTTTAAAAAGGAAGTGCTTTGCACTGCACTCTTATGTACATGTTATTCTTCGCAAGATTGTAACCTGCATTTCTGTCGCAATTCTTGTCAATGCTGTATTTATTTTGGGGACAAAGTTCTAATTTGATGAATAAATGTTCTGGAGCAGCAGGTTTTATTGACTATTTGATTTCATTGCCTTATCCTGTTTCTTGATTTTTATGGGCATTTTTTTTCTCAGGGGCCATTATCCAGTTGTGGGCCCAGACGGTGGCCAGTGACTCCTTCTTAAGCAGTCCCTCAAGGTCGAGGGTGACTTTTTCTACTCCAGTTGTGTGGGTTCTGAGATGGCCAAAGGGTCTTCTGCAGGATCCGCAGACACGGACACAGGTGGCGGAGGCGGTGCTTGGTGGGGTAGGTGGGTGCATTCCTTCTGACATTTCCCATTGAGGTCTGGGTGCCCCTGCTGAAGTTTCTCTAGGCTATCCTGCAGCTTCCCCAGTTTGTCATATGCCACATATTCGTGAGGACGATACAATATTTTTCCTCAAGGTTTTGAGAATATCCTTGACCAGTTTCCTATGTTCTCTTGGTATTCTCTTGCTGTGATGGAGCTCAGAGTAGACTGCCTGTTTTGGGATGTATTGAGGAAGACACGTGGATGAATTCCTTTAACAGGGGTTGGCCGTCACTAACCAGCCACTACGCGGACTGAACGGTGTGAGGTCTTGGTCAGGTGACAAAGGGGTCTAAGACAACCGCAGACTAGGTGCTTCTGCAGAGTTGTGTATGACTGCCTGCTGGCACAGATGCAAGTACATACACAAACACAGTCAACACACACATACGTGAACACATGCACACATATAAGATATCTTTATTAGTCACATGTACACCCAAACACACAGTGAAATGCATCTTGTGCCTAGAGTGTTCTGGGGTCAGCCTGCAAGTGTCGCCACGCTTCCGGCGCCAACATAGCATGCCCACAACTTCCTAACCCATACGTCTTTGGAATGTGGGAGGAAACTAGAGCACCCAGAGGAAACCCATGGGGAATACGTACAAACTCCTTGCAGACAGTGGCTGGAATTGAACCCGGGTCGCTGTCGCTGTAATAGTGTTACGCTAACCGCTACACTACATCCTGTTCACTTTGGTCATGACCCACCACACATCCACCAAACAACTTTCAGGACTTCTTGAGGGAATCATTTTTTATCCCATGTCTGTATCAGGAGCACTAAGGGTAGTGTTGGAGCCCCATCCCCTACTTTTGTTACAGCTGACTGAACATAATCATAGGATTTGGACTGGAGCCTTCATTCTTGGGGTAGGGGCCTGTGGTACAAGCCTCTGCTTCCTCAACATTCGACAAACAATTCGACTGTGGAGTGCGCCATACGTGAGTCTAATTAATCTCATTCCCCACCCCTAGCATCTATCCACATGCACATACATGTAAAAGTACGCAGATGGCAAATCCACAATGGCTTTTCGTTCAACTGTGGGGCACTAAAGCCAGATGGCAGTCCTTCAACAGCACCCTAGCTAAGAGAACTGAACATTGGGGTAGGCCATTCAGGCTTTCGAGATTGCTCTACTGTCAACATTGTCGGAATTTTGTGAGATCCATTGGTTCCTTGTCCTTTATCCTTGATCGGGAAAAATATGTTGTCCTGGGATGCTTTGAATCTTAATGGAGCTTTTACTCATTGGAAGGTGCATTTCACTCCCAATTTCCAGAAGTATTGAAGAAAAAAACACAGATTGGGTGATTGCTTCGTCGAGCACCTTCGCTCCGCCTGCTGCAAAAGCCAGGACGTCCCGGTAGCCAGTCACTTCGATTCCACACCCCACTCCCATACTGAGATGTCTATCCATGGCCTCCTCTACTGCCATGTTGAGGCCAGGCTCAGGTTGGAGGAACAATGCCTCATATTCCGCCATCATACTCTCCAACCTGACGGCCTCAACGCTGATTTCTCTAATTTCTGGATACCCCTCCCCTTTTCTCCCCACCTTTTTTCCCCTCCCCTCTCCTTTGTCTTCCCTCATTGTTGTGGGTCCCTCCCTCCGTCTCTTACCCCTTCACCTGTCCTAATGACTTGCCCATCTACTCCTCACCTCCTCCCCTTTATTCCATGGTCCACCGCCCTCTCCTACCGGATTCCTTCTTCTTCAGCCCTTTGCCTCTTCTACCTGTCACCCCTCAGCTTCTTACAACTGCCCCCCTCTCCCACCACCACCCTCCTACCTTCCCCCTCTCACCTGGACTCACCTATCACCTGCCAGCCTGTGCTCCTCCCCCTCCCCCCGACCTTTTTATTCTGGCTTCTGCCCTCTTCCTTTCCAGTCCGGATGAAGGGTTTCGGCCCGAAACATTTGACTGTTTATTTCTCTCCATAGATGCTGTTTGACCTGCTGAGTTCCTCCAGCGTTATGCGTGTATTGAAGCAATGTTTTGTTTGCCTGCTCTGGGACACAGTGTGACATTGTAGGGGATGATTGCAAAGTGACAACATTCTCAGTTATAGAATCATACACTAATCCCTCGAGTTTAACAACACTATAATCACTTTGCATGAAAGTGCACCTGTTTCTTTTGTTCTAATTGTGTTCTTTCTTGTAAAAATTGTGTATAATTTATGCTTACATAGAACATAGAACAGTACAACACAATACAGGCCCTTCGGCCCACAATGTTGTGCCGACCTTTAAACCTCGCCTAAGATTATCTAACCCCTTCCTCCCACATGTCCCTCTATTTTAAATTCCTCCATATGCTCATCCAGTAATCTCCTGAATTTGACCAATGTACCTGCCTCCACCACCACCCCAGGCAGCGCATTCCATGCCCCAACCACTCTCTGGGTGAAAAACCTCACTCTGATATCTCCCTTGAACTTCCCACTCATTACCTTAAAGCCATGTTCTCTTGTATTGAGCATTGGTGCCCTGGGAAAGAGGCACTGGCTGTCCACTCTATCTAATCTAATATTTTGTACACCTCTATCATGACTCCTCTCACCCTCCTTCTCTCCAAAGTGTAAAGCCCTAGCTCCCTTAGTCTCTCCTCATAATGCATACTCTCTAAACCAGGCAGCATCCTGGTAAATCTCCTCTGCACCCTTTCCAACACTGCCACATCCTTCCTATAATGAGGCGACCAGAACTGGACACAGTACTCCAAGTGTGGTCTAACCAGAGTTTAATTTATGTTTTTCTTGTGACTGCTGCTTATATGATGCCATGCACCTGTGATGCTGCTGCAAGTAAATTTTTCATTGCACCTGTGCACACACGTACTTGTGCATCTGACAATAAACTCGACTTTGACTTTGAAATTGCAGCACCTTCTTTAAACATACCAGGAAGAGCATGTACCGAGAGCATCATTATTTTCCAGGTAATTACAGAATTTATGAAAAGTCACAGATTAAACGCTATTACCTTGTCTTTGAAAGACACAGTGAAAGACATAAACCAAAACTTGTTACACAGGTTAAACTGGTTTAACAGTAAAAACATCAAAAATCCACAAATGCCTGAAGTTTCATCTCTTCCATGTCTCCAGTTTCGTTTCAAGAAAAGACGTATGGGTAGGTTAATTTGGGTTTTAAAAAATGGGCGGTTGCAGACTCGTTGGGCCGGAAGGGCCTGTTACCACGCTGTAAATAAAAAAAGTAAAAAAATTAAAATTAAAATCATAGGGATCCAACCACAGTCAGTGAAAGAGAAATAAATTAAATTTGCAGATACGGGATTTCAAAACAGCTCCTACAAGCTAAGATGACGGTGGAATGGTGACTAAGACTTAAGTAAGCAGAGTTTGTACAAATAGAACAACAGATTGCAAATTACAAACAGGAAACAAAAGACTAGTGGGAGGCTGGAAGTGCTGTTCCAAGGAGTATGTTGCCAGGACCACAGTTACTCATTATTCACCTAAACGATCTGGTTGTAGGAACTGGAAGCATTGTACTACAAATAGACAACCTAAGGGACGATGTGGTGCATAATGAAGGTGGCCGTAATAAACTATATTAATCAACTTGCAAAATCAACCTGCAAATGGCAAATGAGTTTCAATATCGGTGAGTGTGAGATGGTCAACTTTGGTAGGAGAAATACAGAAAGTAAGAATCAGGTAAACACGAGGGGGCATAATTTTAAGGTGATTGGAGGAAGGAATAAGGAGTACGTTTTTACACAGAAAGTGGTGGGTGCGTGGAACGCACTGCCTGCAGAGGTTGTGGGGGCAGATACATTAGGGACATTTAGGAGGCCCTTAGATAGATACATGAATGATAGAAAATTGGGGGCTATGTGGGAGGGAAGAGTTAGATAGATATTAAAGCAGGCTAAAATGTTGGCACAACATCGTGGGCTGAAGGGCCTGTACTGTGCTGTAGTGTTTGATGTTATGTATGAACAAGAGGTGAAATGGAACTTACAAATATACATTCAAAAACCCCACGAGAAGCAGCAATGCAAATTATTGCACAAAATGGCACCAGGGCTTAATTTCTAGATGAAAAGAATTCAAAGCAGCTTTTATTTATGTCTTACCTTGCTTTGACCAGACATAATTTAGTCCTCACAGTTCTAGTTTACATATTACAAAATTGAATATAGAAGTCAAATCCAGGTAGGACTTTCACAGTGAAAGGTGGGGCCCTGGGGAGTGTTGTAGAACAGAGGGACCTAGGGGTACAAGTACATGGTTCACTGAAAGTGGAGTCACAGGCAGACAGGGAGGTGAAAAAGGCATTTGGCACACTGGTCTTCATAACTCAGGGCACTGAGTATAAAAGTTGGGAGGTCATGGTACAGTTGTACAGGAGGCTGCACTTGGAGTATTGTGTTCAGTTTTGGTCGCCCTGCTATAGAAAAGATGTTATTAAACTGGAAAGAGTGCAGAAAAGATTTACAAGGATGTTGCCAAGACTTGAGAGACTGAGTTATAGGGAGGGGTTGGACGGGCTAGGACTTTATTCCTTGGAGCGTAGGAGACAGAGAGGTGATCTTATAGAGGGCTATAAAATAATGAGGGGCTTAAATAGGATGAATGCACTCAGTCTTTTTCCCAGGGTTAGGGAATAAAGAACTAGAGGGCATAGGTTTAAAATAAGAGGGGAGAGATTTAATAGGATCTTGAGGGGCAACTTTTTTTTTACACAGAGGGTGGTATCCATGTGGAACGAGCTGCCAGATGAAGTGGTTGAGGCAGGTACAATAACAACTTTTAAAAGACACTTGGAGAGGTACATGGGATAGGAAAGGGTTACAAGGTTATGGGCCAAACACTGGCGAATGGGACTAGCTTGGATGGGGCATCTTGGACAGCATGGAGCAGTAGGGCTGAAGGGCCTGTGTCTGTGCTGTATAACTCTATGACAATGAAAAAAGATGGGAGTAAAAGTTTCCAAGGATAATACCAGAACTCAAGAGGTTATTACTGTCAGGGAAGAGGAAAAAGGATTCTGGAAAAGACAAGGCTCTGAGAAGACCCGCCACAATGTTTCACGTACATGATGTTTTCTTTATTTGTTCATGGATGCTCTGCAAGGCCGGCACTGATTACCCATCTCTAATTGTCCACTGGGACATTTCTGAAGACAGTTAAGAGCCAACCAGATTGGTGGATCTGGAAACACATGCAGGTCTTCCCCAGGTTACAAATGCCCAACTTATATACAGCCTGTACATACGAGTGTTTGGGAGATAAGCAGGATGAATTTACCAGCAGCTGCAGAGGTTACAGGCATGGATCCACCAATCTGGTTGGCTCTTAACTGTCTTCAGAAATGTCCCAGTGGACAATTAGAGCTGGGTAATCAGGGCTGGCCTTGCAGATCATCCATAAAGAAAACATCATGTACTTGAAACATTCTGGAAGGTCTTTTCCTAGCCTTGTCTTTTCCAGAGTCCTTTTGGGGTTACAGGCGTTGAACTTGGCTTGCAGCAATATCTCAACAGTTGAGTTTGTACTTAAGCCGTTCCTCCCTTTAGAAAAAGTTGCATGTTTTTAAATATATTGCTGGGCGCTCACATTTCCGACTTCAAATGACTCAGATTACAAACAGCTCCCAGGAACAGAACCCTGTCGTAATCTGGGGGGGAGCGTGTATAGTCTGGACTAGGGCAGCACAGTAGATTTCCTTCTTTGAAGACCTGAGTGAGAGAGGGGTTTTGCAACAGTAAGGTAGCTTCACCACCATTGTTACTGATATTAGCTTTTTATCCTAGATTCATTTAAGTGAATTAGCTTGGTTTAAATTCCCCAACTGCTATGGTAGGATTCTAACTTCCTTCTGCAGATCATTTGTTTGGATCTTTTCGATATTAGTCTTGCACTAACGCAGTGTAGGATTGGAAATATTTCTGCTTTGGGCAGGTCCAAAACTTGGGTCCATTACTATCAAACACTCACTGCAAAATCCAATGAGGAATTCAATGGAAACCTCACTGCTTAGAAAATGGGGATAATCTGGTTTATTACTGTACTGAGTGATTAAAACAAATAATACAGATGTATTATGAAACCAGACAACAAAAGCAACTCTGGTTTATAAGGAAGTAATAAAAAGTGTAGATGCTGTAAATTCAAAATATTAATTATGTGCCTGATGCTTAGCTGCCCTCTGAGATGAGCTTACAAACCAATCAATGCACACATTCGGGGATAGGCAAAAGATGCTACACCACCTGCACCCACATCCCAGGAGCAAATAAAAAAAGCCTACCCTTTCCACACTGTAACAGGTCACTAAAGAAATTGGTGGGGGGCAGGTATGAAAAACCAGACGATTCAAACACACACAAGACTGAAAGATCTATCCACAATCTCTGCATAAAATACTGAAGTAGCAAAGGATGGAAATCACTTGTTTTTTTAATAGATCTCTTTACCAAGTGCTTCAAACTCTCTTCCATTGCTTGGAAGTGCATCTCTAATGTGATCAAATTCAAACACAATTACTGGGGACTTAGTTTATTTGAAGGTCTTTCCCCATGGCACTTAACCACCAGTTTTGAAACTACCATGGTAACCAGCTCTAAGCAAGGTTTTAATTTTTAGGGTACTTTTTAAATAGAACATTAGGGTCACCTGGCAATTTGTGACTGAAGAATAAAAAAGCTACTGCAGATATTCCAATTAATGTGTTTACTGATTCGGTTCTCAAAATAAGAGTGGAATGTCATCTTAAAATATCAAGGTCAAGATATACTACAGATAATTGGAGACTTTAAGTTTTATTCGTGGAAATTTTGTACTGCAAAATCAATTATAACAGCAACTGGACGCATCCATTTTGAAAAGTCTTATGATTCTGCTCAAATGTCTTGCTGTGCATTTCAGTCACCCAATTAAAGAGAGCAGTGTTACACATGTGTTTACAGAACAAAAATTGACCGACATTTAAATGCAACATTGATATGATTCTAAGAAGTTTTATTCAGCAGTGTGAAAAGCAAATTGCCAAAAGCTATTTAGAGAATCACGTGCAGATATAGAACATACCAAAGTCGAAATACAACACTGACCTGTCAATACATTTTCTGAATCCAGACAAGAATTTGGTAGCTCACTGAGTGGTCCTGCTAAAGTAGCCACAAGTCTGACTTGCCTTTTGGTGATTTTACTTTACCTTCTTGTATATTACAAGTTATTTTCTAGGTTTGTATTAACTGAAAATACTTGAATAAAATAATTCTGATACTTGGATCCCAGGTTCAGTGACAACACACGTAAACCAAAGTACCGTGAATATTACTTTAAACAAGGATGACACACATTTTGCAGTGAACCCCAATTTTAACAACAATAATAGTTTGAAATACTAATACCAATTTCCCTTGTCAGTATTTCATTTGCTTAAACTTACATTGCTTAGCTTATGATCAACAATTTATAGCAACAGAAAACTGAATATTCATTTATTGATCCTCTCAAAGATTCTCGGTCAACTTTACAAATTAGACTAGACCAGAGAAAAAGTGTTTTTCGGTCAGAAGTGGTCTTGATGCAAGACATGCCGAGAAAAAACAATGCATCATTCACAAAGTCTGTCGTATTGTGTATGTTGGACAAACAAAAGGAAGGAATCAAATACTGATGCACTGGCAGTATCTGAACCTATGGCAACTGTAGAACAGGAATAACGGTAATCTGTTTAACAAGCCAGTTTTCATGGTTCATGTATAATACAATGAGTTAACATGTAATACTGGAGGCATTTAAGCATAGGAAAACCTTCTCACTGAACCAGCCAGGATTCATCACAGGACCTCCTGGACAAATAGCATTGTACTGTGGACAGTAAAGGCTTTGGCTCTGGCATTTCAATTCCAATGACTGCTGGAAGGTTTGTAATGAAACGTGTCTGCCTCTTCTGTACTTTCTCCAAACTGGAGCCAATACCAGATCAGCAGCTCCCCGCCTCAGATACTTTCTGTTGCATTTTTAGGATTAGTTCCAGCAAATTCATCTGTAAGGTCAGCTCCTGCAAGATGAAGAGTTATGAAACCAGTTATATCTTGGGCCTCTGAAAGTTTTTGAGCTTTAAGTACTGTGAGATTTAGAAGCAGAATCAGGCCATTCAACCCATCGAGTCTGCTCCACCATTCAACCTTGGCTGATTGTTCTTTTCAACCCCATTCTCCTGTTTAATTTATGTTTTTCTTGTGAATGCTGCTTATATCTATCTATCTATCTATCTATCTATCTATCTATCTATCTATCTATCTATCTATCTATCTATCTATCTATCTATCTATCTATCTATCTATCTATCTATCTATCTATCTATCTATCTATCTATCTATCTATCTATCTATCTTTCTATCTATCTATCTATCTATCTATCTATCTATATATACCTGTGATGCTGCTGCAAGTAAGTTTTTCATTGCACCTGTGCACACATGTACTTGTGCAGATGGCAATAAACTCGACTTTGACTTTGATACAGCACAGAAAAAGGCCCTACAGCCCACTATATCCATGCCAACCCTCACATAGCCATTCATATTAATCCTACTTACCAGCATTTGGACTGTAGTCTTCTATACCTTGGCCATTCAAGTGATCGTCTACATATTTCCTAAATGTTGTGAGTGTCTCTGTCTCCACCACTCACACAGACAGAGAGTTCCAGACACAGGTAGTCACCATGATATGTTGCTCTCCTCTCTGGCCAACAGCAGAATAGCAATCGCTTTTAAAGCAGCCTAAAAGGTTGATGTTTGCATTCTGGTGATGAAAGAGTTAAAATTACCTTTGACTCTTGTGGTGTGCATGTGCAGCTCATGGGATTATGGGGTCACATTAAAAATTGACCCAGAATGTGCTGGGAGAGGATTTGCGCCAATTATTCTGTTCACTGAGTTCAGAGGCCACTCAAAGTTTACATCTCCTTCAGGTCTTTTCCTCGGAAACCATTGGTGAGCAAACGGAATGTTGGTATTTATAAATGAGAGGATTTGAGTACATGAATAAAAATGTCTGACTGCAAATAGATGGAGCCTTGGCGAGACTGTACCTGGAGTATTATGTACAGTTTTGATCTACAAACCTGAAGACAGGATACATGCAACAAAGGGAGTGCAATGATGTTTCATCAGGCAGGTTCTGGGATGGCAAGTTAGCCGTCGGAGGGCAGACTGAGGATACTCAGCCGTATTCTCTGGAGTTATGGAAAATGAGATGCAATCTCATTAAAACTTACACAATTCTTACAGCGGTGGCGAGGTGTTTCCCTTTGCAGAGGATTCTAAAACCATGCTTGGGCCATTTAGTAGTGGGTTGAGGAGAAATTTCTTCATTCAGAGGGTGGTGAACCTTTGAAGTTCTCTAGAGGGCTGTGGAGGCTTGCTCACTGACGTCATTTGAAACATAGACCTGGATATTAAGGGAATCGAGGAATATGGGGTTAATACAGGAAAATGGAGCTGAGGTAGAAGATCAGACATGATATTGATGAATAGCGGAGCTGACTTGAAGGGCCAAATGGCCTCCCCCTGCTCCTATTTCTTATATTGTTGACTTTTTTTTGCTGCTCTGTGTCCTTTGTAGCCACAATCAGGACGTAGACATCTGCAGGATATCGGCTGCAACGAACACAAAATGCTGGAGGAACTCAGCAGGTCGGGCAGCATCTACGGAGGGAAATAAACAGTCGACGTTTTGGGTCGAGACCCTTCACCAGGATTGGAGAGGAAGAGGGCAGAAGCCGGGATAAAAGGGTGGGGGGAGGGGGAGGAGCACAGGCTGGCAGGTGATAGGTGAGTTCAGGTGAGAGGGGGAAGGTAGGTGGGTGGAGGAGGCGGGAGGTGAAAGGGAGTGATGCGGGAACCTGGGAGGTGATAGGTGGAAGAGGCAAAGGGCTGAAGAAGAAGGAATCTGATAGGAGAGGACAGTGGACCATGGAATAAAGGGAAGGAGATGGGTAGGTTGTGAGGTCAGGGGAGGGGAAAGAGATGGGGTGAAGGGGCCACAGGAATAAGGAAAAACAAAGGAGGGGGAAGGAAAACAGAGAGGAGTGGTTACTAGAAGTTAGAAAAATCAATGTTTTGGAATTGGAATTGGAATTGGTTTACTATTGTCACTTGTACCAAAGTACAGTGAAAAACCTGTCTTGTGTCGTTCATACAGACCAATTCATTACACAGTGCATTGAGGTAGTACAAGGTAAAACAACACAGAATGCAGAGTAAAGTGTCACAGCTACAGAGAAAGTGCAGTGCAGGTAGACAATAAGGTGCAAGATCATAATGAGGTAGATTGTGAGGCCAAGAGTCCATTTATCGTACTAGGGAACCATTCAATAGTTTAATAACAGCGGGATAGAAGCTGTCCTTGAGCCTGGTGGTATGTGCTTTCAGGCTTTTGTATCTTTTGCCTGATGGAACTGAGGAAAAGAGAGAACGTTCGGGGTGGGAGGGGTCTTTGATTATGTTGGCTGCTTTACCGAGGCAGCTGGAAGTGTAGACAGAAGGGGAGGCTGGTTCCCGTGATGTGCTGAGCTGTGTCCACAACTCTCTGTAGTTTCTTGCTGTCTCGGGCAGAGTTAATGCCGTCAGGTTGGAGACAACCAAGGTGGAAAATATCAACTGTTACTCATTCCTGTATTCTGCTCTTAGATCACCAGCAGTTGGAAAAAAACCTAAGAGGTAATCTCTTCTGGAAGCAACTTTCCTGCAGCTTTCATTTAGTACCTGAAGAGGGCCCATCAATCCATTGCTGCTGAACACAACCGCTAGGCCTGGATTGTGGTGGTAATCACCAGAGGCATCCCTTTTCCTAATAACTCAGTTGGCATGTGTGAATAGGAGGAATAGGAGCAGCCGTCGGTCAACTGCCCCTTGATGCAGGGTTTCAATCCGAAACGTCAACCATTCCTTTCCTTCCACAGATGCTGCTCGACCTGCTGAGTTCTTCCAGCAGATTTTTTGTTGCTCCAGATTCCAGCATCTGCAGTCTCTTGTGTCTCCAACTGCCCCTTCGAGCCAGCTCCAATGTTTAACAAGATCATGGCTGATCGTTTGCCTCAGTGCTAGTTTCCTGCACTTATCCACATATCAATTGATTTCCTTAATAGCCAGAAATCTACCAATCTCCGTTTTGAATGACTGAACCTCCATAGTACTCTGGGATAGAGAACTTCAAAGATTCACCACCCGCTGAGTGAAGAAATTTCTCCCTCTCTCAGTCCTAAACTGCCTACCCCTTCATCTCAAACAATGTCCCCCGGCCCTGGACTCCTCAGTCAGGGGAACATCCACCCTGTATCTAGCTTGTCAAAGCCTTCAAGAAATGTATAGCTTTCCATTAGATCCCCTCTCGTTCTTATAAACTCTCCTGAACACAGTTCCCAGTCTACTGAATCTCTCCTCTTACAGTTCTGCTCCTAACATCTCTTGAACGTTGCTGTACCCGCTTTATGGAAAGTGCATCCATTTTCGGGAAAGGATATATAACTGTACTCAATACTCCAGGTGCGGTCTCAACAAGGCCTTCTACAATTGCATTTTTACGTCCTTACCCTTGTGTGGCCTAACATGGTAGCCAGACAGATGAAAGTCTCAGAGTTAAAATGTTAACTCTTTCTCTCACCATAGATGCTGACAGGCCAGTTGAGCACATCCAGCATTTTCAGTTTATATCTGCAGCAGAGTCATTGAGTTCTACAGCACGGAAACAGGCCCTTCAGCCCAACTGACCAAGTTGCCTTCCTGAGTTAGTCCCATTTGCCTGCGTTTGGTCCATATCTCTCTAAATCTTTCCTATCCCTGTACCTGTCCAAATATCTTTTAAAAGTAGTAATAGTAATCACCTTTACCACTTCATCTGTCAGCACATTCCTTGTACATTATGCTCTGTGTGAAAAAACTTGCCCCTCAGATCCCGTTAAATCTTTCCCCTCTCACCTTAGGTCTATGCCCTCTGGTTTTAGACTCCCCTATCCTGGGAAAAAGCTTGTGACCATTCACCTCATCTGTGCCCCTCATGATTTTATTTACCTCTATAAGGTCACCCCTCAGCTGTCTACACTCCAGGGGAAAAAGCCCCAGCCTATCCAGTCCCTCCCTAGAACTCAAGCCCTCCAGACCCAGTAACATCCTTGTGAATCCTTCCTGCACCCTTTCCAGCTAAATGACATCCTTCCTATCACGAGGGAACCAGAACTGCACACAGTACTCCAGGTGTGCTCTCACTAATGGTTTGTGCAGTTCTAACCACAATGTCTGCGCCGAACACTATGTGGAAATAAATGAATCCCTTCTGCCGGCACATGATCCACTGCTTCCACTATCAACCCTGGCAGTGTGTTCCAGGGACCTACCACTCTCTGTGTAAAAAAACTTGCCCCGCACATCCCCTTTGAACATCACCCTCTTACCTTAAAGCTATGCCCTCTAGTATTTGACATTTTAACCCTGGGAAAAGATTCTGGCTCTCTACTATGTCTATGCCTCTCATAATTTTATACTTTGCATTAAATTAGGAAGATCAGAATGCTTTACCCTCATCCCAGAGGCAAAACTATTAAAAAATGTGAAAAATTTCAGGGGTTTCCACATGCTATCACTGGAAGGTGACTGCAGTTTGAAAGTGTGCACACGGGAATAAAGCCAAAGTCAAGTTTATTGTCAAGTCAAGTACAGGTATGCACAGATGCAATGAAAACTTACTTGCAGCAGCATCACAGGCACATAACATCAGATAAGAACATAAGAAATGGGAGCAGGAGGAGGCCGTTTGTCCCGTCGAGCCTGTTCTACCATTCAATAAGATCAGGGCTGATCTGGCCGTGGACTCAGATCCACCTACCTGCCTTTTCCCCATAACCCTTAATTCCCCTACTATGCACCGTTAACCACCATTAAGCACCAATAAGTACTGTTCACAAGTAAAACATAAATTAAACATAAATTATGCACAATTTTTACAAGAAAGAACACAAGTAGAACAAAAAATAAAGTTCATTTTAATGCAAAGTGATCACAGTGGTCATGGTGTTGCTATACTGAGGTAGTGATTCGGGTTGTGCAGGTTGGTTCAAGAACAATGCTTGAAGGGAAGTAGCTGTTCTTGAACCTGGTGATGTGGGATTTCAGGCTTCTGTACCTTCTGCCCGATGGTAGCTGCAAGAAGATGGTGCGGCCTGGATGGTGGGGATCTTTGCTGATGGATGTTGCACTGGAGACTATGCTTCTTGCATCAAATAGTTCACTAGGAAGTCCTCTTCAGATCTGATAGAAACATAGAACAGTGCAGCACCAGCAACAGGCCCTACAAGGTCCCACAACCAGCAAACAAGCAGATGATGATCAGGTGGGATACATTTAGAGAAACATCACTTTTCCTTTTTCAACATAATGAAGTGGGAAGTAAGAAGATAAATGGGGCCTCAGTATAAACATCTCACCCGAAGTACAGGGGCTTCTGACGGTGTAGTATTTCCTCATTAATATTCAGTGGAAAGGAACTTGAACTCTCAAGAGGCTATTCCATTAACAATAGTGTGCTTACTAATTGATTGGCTGTGCACAAGTTTGATGTATAATTTGCATTAGTAACCTTTGAACTCAAAGTAATCATATGAAAAGGACTTTACAAGAATTGTGGCCTTCAATAAATTTAATTATATACACTCTCTTAAATTTTTCATTAGCAGAAATGAATGTGTCATCGCTTTGTAAAATATTTCTTTCAAGCGGGTTTGTGGGGTGACCAGAGCTCTTAATCCACGAGCAACATTATTGCTTCTGAAATATTGATGGTAGAGGGACAGGTGCAGAACGTATCTTTAAACTTTATTTTTTAAACTTTATTTATGCAGCATGGTGACATGCCCTTCCAGCCCAATGAGCCCGCGCCGCCCAGTTACACCCTTGCTAACCCATACGTCTTTGGAATGTGGGAGGAAACCAGAGCACCCAGATGAAACCCACACAGTCACGGGGAGAGCGTACAGACACGTACAGACAGAGGAGGGAACTGAATCCAAATACCGATGGGCAGGCCCGGTAGTGCAGCAGTTAACATAACACAATTACAGCGCCAGCGACTCGGGTTCAATTCCGGCCGCTGTCTGTAAGGAGTTTGTACGTTCTCCCCGTGTCTGCGTGGGTTTCCTCCGGGTGCTCCGGTTTCCTCCCACATTCCAAAGACATACGGGTTAGGAAGTTGTGGGCATGCTATGTTGGCGCCAGAAGCACGGTGACACTTGCGGGCTGCCCCCAGAACACTCTATGCAAAAAATGCATTTCACTGTGTGTTGTGATGTACATGTGACTAATAAAGATATCTTATCACTGGTGCTGTAATAGTGTTACGCTACTGTACCATATCTTTAATGTGAAACTGGGAGAGTTGTCCCAAGAGGATGAGAAACTGACAATGGTAAAGCACCTCCCATCCCAAACAAGTACTATCCTGACTTAGAAATGTATCAACAGTCCTTCACTGTCACTGAGTTGAAATCCTGAAACTCCCTCTCCAGCAGCACAATGGGAACACCTTCACATCTTTACCCCCATAACATTTTATTTTACCTTTGTCCTTACCCTTCTCATTCAGCAATAACTACACATCATAATCCTCTAGAGTGTCGGAGGCTGAGGGGGGGAGACCTGATAGAAGTATATAAAATCATGAGAGGCATAGATAGAGTAGGTAGAGTCTTGTTCCTAGCGTGGAAACATTAAATACCGGAGGTCATAGCTTTAAAGGTGGGAGGGGGAAGGTTTAAAGGGGATGTGTGGGTTCACGCAGAGAGCGGTGGGTGCCTGGAACGTGCTGCCAGGGGAGGTGGTGGGAGTACATACAATAGCAACATTTAAGAAGCCTTTAGAGAGACACATGAACAGGCAGGGGATTCCATTAGTTTAAATTGGCATCATGGTCAGCACAGACACGATGGGCTGAAGGGCCAGTTCCTGTGCTGTAATGTTCTATGTTATGCTCCAATTATATAGGGCACTGGTGGCACTGCAGCTGGAATATCACATAATGATCTGGTCTCCCTGCGTAAGGAGGGATATGCATGATAGAATGAGCACACAAGGTTGATACCTGGGACTGGGCTTGTCCAGTCAACAGAGATCAAGCAGATTGGGCCTGTCCTCTCTAGAGGTTAGTAGAATGAGAGATGATCTTGTTGAAACCTACACAATTCTTGACAAGGTAATATTTCCACTGGCTCGGGTGTCTAGAATGGGAGTTCATGGTCTCAAGGCAAAGGGCCAGCCACTCAGGACAGGGGGCAGTGAACCTTTGGAATTTTCTACCCAGGAGGACGGTGGAAGCTCAGTTGCTGAGTATATTCAAAGTAGAGATGATACGGTTTTTGGATATCAGGTGATTTGGAGTTAGGATGGCAGATGGTAAAATGGGCAATGATGAACTACAGGAGACTGTAGATGCTGGAAATCTGGAGCAACACACAAAGGCACTGGAGGAACTCAGCAGGTCAGGCAGCGTCTGTGGAGGGAAATGGACAGTCAACATTTCAGGTTGAGACCATTCGTCTGGACTGGAAAAATAGAGGGGAGATAGCCAGTATAAAAAGGTGGTGGGAGGGGATGGAGCAAGAGCTGACAGGTGATAGGTGGATGCAGGTGAGGGGGTGATGGGCAGCTGAGGGAGGGACAACATAGAACATTACAGCACAGTGCAGGCCCTTTGGCCCACGATGTTGTGCCGATCTTTTAACCTACTCTCAGATCAATCTAACCATTCCCTCCCACATATCCCTCCATTTTTCTATCATCCATGTGCCTACCTAAGAGTCTCTTAAATGTCCCTGATGTATCTGCCTCTACCAGCACCCCTGGCAGTATGTTCCACGCACCCACCACTTTCTGTGTAAAAAAATTACCTCTGGTATCCCCCCTTGTACTTTCCTCCAATCACCTTAAAATTATACCCCCTTCTGTTAGGCATTTCCGCCCTGGGAAAAAGTCTCTGGCTGTCCACTCGATCTATGCCTCTTATCATCTTGTGCACCTCTATCAGGTCACCTCTCATCGTCCTTTGCTCCAAAGAGGAAAGCCCTAGCTCGTTCAACCTATCCTCATAAGACATGCTCTCCAATCCAGGTAGCATCCTGGTAAATCTCCTCTGAACCCTTTCTAAAGCTTCCACATCCTTCCTATAGTGAGGAGACCAGAACTGAACACAATATTCTAATTGTGGTCTAACCAGGGTTTTATAGAGCTGCAACATTACCTCCCGGCTCTTGAACTCAATCCCCTGACTAATGAAGGCCAACACGCCATACAACCCTATCAACTTGCGCTGCAACTTTGAGGGATCGATGGATTTGGACCTCAAGATCCATCTGTTCCTGCACACTGCTAAGAATCCTGCCATTAACCCTGTATTCTGCCTTCAAAGTCGACCTTCCAAAGCAAATCACTTCACACATTTTTCTGGGTTGAACTCCATCTGCCACAACTTAGCCCAACTTTGCATCCTATCAATGTCCCGTTGTAACCTTCGACACTATCCACAGCACCACCAACCTTCGTTTCAGCTGCTTGAGAGTGGGAATGATGTAAGAAGCTTGGAGGTGAGAGCTGGAAGTGACAAAGGGCTGAAGAAGATGGAAAGACGGTGGAGCACGGAATAAAGGGAAGGAGGTGGGGAGGGGAATCAGTGGGAGGAGTGTGTGGGTGATGGGCAGAGGGAGAGGGAGGGGGACGGGGACGGGAAGGAGATAGTGTGATGGGGTCCAGTTGGATCATGAGGACAGAGTAAGGAGAAAAGGGAGGAAAACAGGACAGTGGGGGGCGATTACCGGAAGATTGAGTATTCAGTGTTCATGCCGCCAAGGTCGGAGACTGCCCAGGCGGAATATGAGGAGTTGTTCCTCTAATTTGTGTTTAGCCCTGACCTGGCAGTGGAGGAGGCCATGGACAGACATGTCGGTGTGGGCATGGGAAGTGGAATTAAAATGGCTGGCCACCGGACGGTTCTGGCTGGCATGGCAGACGGGGCGAAGGCGCTCGGCGAAGCGGTCCACCAGTCTGCGTCGGGTCTCACCGATGTAGAGGAGGCCACACGAGGAGCACCAGATGCAATAAATGACACCGAGGGGTTCACATATGAAGGACTGCCTCACCTGGAAGGGCTGTTTAGGGCCTTGGATGTTGGTGAGGGAGAAGGTGGAGGGGCAGGTGTCACACTTAGCGCAGTTACAGGGGCGAGTGCCTGGGGAATGATGAACAAGATGGGGTTTCACAACAATCAGGATAAAATGTCAGCTCAACATTGTGGGCCAAAGGGCCTGTACTGTGCTGTAGTGTTCTATGTTCTATGTTAATCCAGCAGTTTCATGGTTAGCATCACTGATACTAATTTCACATCTATCAACTTAACTTCAATTAAATTTCCTCAAATACTTGGATGGTTTTGAACTCATCAATCTAGATGATTGAGTTATTCATCTGGAAATTTCACCACTTTGATACTGTACATCCTACCCCAGAGATGCTCTCCTTTAAGTCCTCACCATCGAACCTTGTGTGCAGTGTAAGCCAGCTGGGAGAGTGTCAGAGAACTGATGAAGAAAAGGGAAACAATAAATATTCACTAAGAATGATGGAAGTGAGAAGAATTTGTCCACTTAGAAGGTTAATCCAAGTTGAATTGACTCATGGAACATAGGACACAGAACAGTACAGCATCAGAAAAGGCCCTTCAGCTGACAACGTCTGTGCCGACCATGATACCAGTTTAAACTGCCCACCTGCCTGCACATGGTCTATGTCCCTCCATTCCCCGCCTGTTCATGTGCCTGTCTAAATACCTCTTAAACATTGCTATTGTATCCGTTTCTGCCATTTCCTCTGGCAGTGCTTTCCAGGCACCCACCACTCTCTATGTAAAAACTTTCCTGTAATAGAGGTTACAGAGGGACATAGATAGGATGCAAAGCTGGGCTGAGAAGTGGCAGATGGAGTTCAACCCAGACAAGTGTGAAGTGGTTCATTTTGGTAGGTCAAATATGATGACATAGTATTAATGGTAGGACTCTAGGCAGTGTGGAGGATCAGAGGGATCTTGGGGTCCGAGTCCATAGGACACTCAAAGCAGCTGCAAAGGTTGACTCTGTGGTTAAGAAGGCATATGGTGTATTGTCTTTCATCAATTCAGGAGCCGAGAGGTAATGCTGCAGCTATATAGGACCCTGGTCAGACCCCACTTGGAATACTGTGCTCAGTTCTGGTCACCTCACTACAGGAAGGATGTGGAAGCCATAGAGAGGGTGCAGAGGAGATTTACAAGGATGCTGCCTGGATTGCGGAGCATGCCTTATGAAAGCAGGTTGAGGGAACTCGGCCTTTTCTCCTTGGAGTGATGGAGGATGAGGGGGGACCTGATAGAGGTGTATAAGATGATGAGAGGCATTGATTGGGTAGATAGTCAGAGGCTTTTTCCTAGGGCTGAAATGGTTGCCACAAGAGGACATAGGTTTAAGGTGCTGGGGAGTAGGTATAGAGGAGATGTCAGGGGTAAGTTTTTTACTCAGAGAGTGGTCAGTGCGTGGAATGGGCTGCCGGAAACGGTGGTGGAGGCAGATACAATAGGGTCTTTTAAGAGACTTTTGGATAGGTACATGGATAAGCCTAGTAATTTCTAAGGTAGGGACATGTTTGGCACAGCTTTGTGGGCCGAAGGGCCTGAATTGTGCTGTAGGTTTTCTGTTTCTATAAATCTCCTTTAAACATTCACCCTCTCACCTTAAACCGATACCCTCCAGCATTTGACATTTCCATTTGGGAAAAAGACACCATCTACCTTATCTATGCCTCTCATAATTTTATATACCTCGATCAGGTTGCTGTGCGTGGGCAGGGAGTTTGTTGCTCAGGCTGGTGCACACACTGCGTGTCAAAGGGACCGGTAGCTTGCTAGTTGCCACAGTACACATGACGAGCTGTTAACACTTATTATAGTCCCTGAGACGGACAGACGTTCTGGAGATTAAAATTAGCTTTTAGATCAGGTTTAAAACTGGTTGTATTTTGAAACACTGCTAACTGTTGTTGTCTTCTTGACGTGTTTTGCATGGAGGATTATGGAGAACAAAATGGCTATAATTTAATTCAGCTGACATTACATAAGCCAGCAAAGCTCATGTGGTTTAAGGTTCTCTGTGTTCAATTCTGCTTTTATTCCCTTCATCTGACATTTTTCTATTTATAAAATAATTAGTATTGCATCCGGTGTAGACTGGTCAGGCGTCAGATGTCATGTGGGATCATTAGACCACAATAATGAGGGATGGAGGAAGAGCCATTCCTTGTAAGTTTGAGATGGGAAGGAACCTGTCCTTTCCCCGGCATTTTCCACAATGCAATGCCAAGGAATAATGCAATGTAAATGTGTCTCCTTCCAGGAGGAGTTAGATCCTAAGGGATTATCCCAGGGTAGGAAAACGATGCAGCAGATTAACATACTAAAATGGTCTCAGTAGACAGATGGTACTGTCATGAAACGTTAATACAGGGAGACAGCCACGGCTTGATTAACTCCTCCCCTGCCTGCTATCTTCAGAACTTCTATTGGATATTTGTAGGACTAGAGTCGCTCCTGCCCTCTGCATTTACAATGCACCAATAATGTGGTTACTGCTCGTTCTGTAGGTGTCCTGACTAGGAATTTTTTGTAAACGAGAATTCCTTATTCTGTGGTGAAATGCTATTACTTGAGGATGAGAGATTCCAGTAATCGGAATGCAACAGCTGGCATCAGGATGCCCTTCCCTTTCTCTTTCCCGCTCTGTGCTATGAGCTAAACATTGCAGATATTCACAACTGTCTCGGGGTCAATCCACCAATGATCCAAAGAAGCACAAGTTTCGGTGAACAACCAGTCCAATAGCCGGACAGAGGACCCTTTCTCAGTGGCCCTCCCACCGATATCTGCTGGTGAATGGAGACCTAAGAGACTGCCGATGCTGGAATCTAGGGCAACACACTATGGTGCTGGAGGAACTCTGCGGGTCAGGCAGCAGTGAAGGGAAATGGACAGTCAAAATTTTGGATTGAGACCCTTCATCTGGACTCCGGTGAATGACCAGTTTACTCTTCCTGACTAGTAACAGCATCCTAATAGTAGCCCTTATCCTGACCGTAGCTGACAGGTCACACATTGAAGCTAAAACCACACTTCCACACTGCAGAATTCCCTTTGATCTAACTGTTTCCACACTCCCCCTCCCTTGCTGGCCTGAGCAAACAGTACTTCACTTTCCTCTCTGGCACCTGTAAAAGCTGATTGATGCAATTTTAATAGCTACAATTGGAGCACATTTTCAATTCGGAAGTAAAAGCTTATAAATTTCCCAGCATAGCTTCCTGTCCTTGAACTAAGCCAAGTGTAAACAAATAATTCCTGCAGTTCAGGATTTCCTCAAGCTTCGAGATAAAATTCATTCATAGCGAGTCACTTGGACAGGTACATGGATAAAAAAGATTCGAGGGATATGGGTCAAATGCAGGCAAATGGGACCAGCTTAGAAGGGAATCTTGGTCAGCACAGACCAGTTGGAGTTTGTATGTTCTCTCTGAGACGACGTGGCTTTCCTCTGGGTACTCCGGTTTCCTCCCACATCCCAAAGACGCATGGATTAGTAGGTTAATTGGCCACTGTAGATTATTCCTAGTGTGTAAATGACAAGTAGAATCAGGGGGTAGTTGATGAGAATGTGGGGAGAATAAAATTAGTAAGCTTAGTGTCATGGGTGCTTGATGAAAGAGTTTGTAAGTTCTCCCTGTGTCTGCGTGGGTTTCCTCCGGGTGCTCCGGTTTCCTCCCACATTCCAAAGATGTATGGGTTAGGAACTTGTGGGCATGCTATGTTGGTGCCAGAAGCATGGCGACATTTGCAGGCTGCCCCCAGAACACACTATGCAAAAGATGCATTTCACTGTGTGTTTCGATGTACATGTGACTAATAAAGAGATCTTATCTTATGATGGCATTGTATGGTATTGCTGGCTCTCTGGATAAATAAACAGGCCAGCTGGCCAAACCTGTCTCCCTACTGTTGCATTGTTCTGTTTCTCACAGCCCACAGCCCACAACGAGAGCCCTCTACAAGGTTGTAAAGGGACAGTGCAATTTTTCATCCATTTCCTTGAATGTAGAGTCATACACACAGAAAGTGACTACTGAGTCCACATCATCAAGCACCCATGACACTAAGTTTACTAATTTTATTCTCCCCACATTCTCATCAATTACCCCCGATTCTACTTCTCAATTGCACACTAGGAATAATCTACGGTGGCCAATTAACCTACTAATCCACGCGTCTTTGGGATGTGGGAGGAAACCGGAGTACCCAGAGGAAACCCACGTGGTCACAGAGAGAACATGCAAACTGCACACAGCACCTGAGGTCAGGATTGAACCAGGGTCACTGGAGGCTTGAGGTGGCAGCTTGACTGTGACAGTTCCTGCAATCACAAACTGCACAGAGCCTGTGCAGCCATTCAGCCCTGTTAATGGAGGTACAATCAGTCACTGAATGCAAAAAAAAACCTGGACTGCTGCAAGAACTCAGCAGGTCAAGCAGCATCTGTGGAGGCAAAGGGATGGTCAACATTTCAGGTCAAGACCCTGCATCGGTCACTTGTGTGTCCACAGTCAGCCATTCTTCCTGCAGGATTCCACCCTCAACTGACTGACATTTTGACTCATCAGGAACTCAAGTCGCTTTAACCTAGTTTATCTCATTCTTGCTGAGCATATTCCTCAAGAGTTAACGTCCCTGTGTCAGGCTGGAGCAGACCTCCCCGTCGGTCTTTAGCTGTCGTTTGGGCATAGAGCTGGCCAGTCAATTTCATCTCTGTTTTCCAAATCAGGTTACATAGTCAGCTCTCACGTAATGAGCACTGGTGTCACAACCAGAACTATCCACCAAAATTCCAACTGACGGATGGATTTCACAATGCATACCAATATCCCACCACAATACACCTTCCTTATTTGAGAGGCCTCCTCTTTATGTTAGTGTAATGATGCATTCATGATTGCCTCGGTGTGTTTCATCAGCTTCACCAGACATTTTGATAAGATTGGAACCATAGTACCAAGTAGTGTAACTGTTCTTTTACCGCCTCCATATTCACCTGCTCACGTTTAATAAAATCCATGCCCAGAGTCTTACAGTTCCCAAGCTCCTAGGAGTAGAACTCAATATTTCCTGGTCCAACCACGTAGACGCCACGGCCAAGAAAGCTCACCAGCACCTCTACTTTCTCAGAAGGCTAAAGAAATTTGGCATGTCCCCTTTGACACTTACCAACTTTTATCGATGCACCATAGAAAGCATCCTATTTGGATGCATCACGGCTTGGTATGGCAACTGCTCTGCCCAGGACCGTAAGAAACTGCAGAGAGTTGTAGACACAGCCCAGCACATCACGGAAACCAGCCTCCCTTCCATGGACTCTGTCTACACTTTTCGCTGCCTCAGTAAAACAGCCAGCATAATCAAAGACCCCTCCCACCCTGGACATTCTCTCTCCTCCCCTCTCCCACTGGGCAAAAGATACAAAAGCCTGAAAGCACGTACCACCAGGCTCAAGGACAGCTTCTATCCTGCTGTTATAAGACAATTGAAAAGTTCCCTAGGACGATAAATGGACTCTTGACCTCACAATCTACCTCGTTATGACTTTGCACCTTATTGTCTACTTGCACTGCACTTTCTCTATAACTGTAACTTTATTCTGCATTCTGTTTTCCCTTGTACTACTTCAGTGCACTGTGTAATGAACTGATCTGTATGGATAGTATGAGAGACAGGTATGCAAGACACTGTACTTCAGTACATGTGACAATAATAAACCAATTTACAGGTCAGAATGGGGCAAGATAGACAAATTTCCTACAATACAGATCGGTTAGCCCCTGAGGTTGTATGTACAGTGTGAGATGTCACACAGTTGGCCTGTAGTCCCTGCTGACAGGACAGTGAGATATGTCTCTGATGTGACTACACCTTGTAAGATCCATAACTCCCCTTTTGCCTCATCCATCTTCACTACTCGATATTGTGGACCACCTTGCTCTTTCGTTGGCCAGTATTCTTCATACTACTAGCTATATTCTTTTGTAACTATTCTTCAAAGAATCTTCACTATTCAAAGAATGTAATCACATTCTTTGGTGACCCTTGTTATTTGGTATTTATATAAATGATTTGGATGCAAATGCACAAGGCATGATCAGTAAGTTTGCAGATGGCTTGAGATTCGGAGGTGTTGCAGTTGGACAAGTGGTTGGTGAGGCTACACTTGGAGTATTGTGTACAGTTTTGGTCATCCTCTTATAGGAAAGATGTGATTAAACTGGAAAGAGTGCAGAAAAGATTTTTGAGAATGTTGTCAAAACCAGAGGGCCTGAGTTATTGGGAGAGGTTGGCCAGGCTACGTCTTTATTCCTTGGAACATAGGATAATGAGGGTGACCTTATGGAAGTGCTTAAAACAATGAGAGGCATAGATAAGATGGATGGTAACAGTTTTTTCCCCAGGGTAGGGAGTCCAAAACTATGGGGCATAGATTTAGGGTGAGACGGGAAAGATTTAAAAGGGACCTGAGGGGCAACTTTTACATACAGAGGGTTTTGAATATATGGAATGAGCTATGAATGGGACAAGCTTGGATGGGACATCTTGGTCACTATGGACTAGATGGGCCGAAGGGCCTGTTTCCATGCTGTGTAATGCTAGGTCCATGCCACCTGTCATACCCATCTACACGAATCCCATTTACCCACATTAGGTCTGTCGTCTTCTCTGGCTTGATAGATGCATGAACCAGAGGAGAGGAAGGAATGAAAGGTCACTGTCTCAGCTGTACTGCAAGTGTCATTCATCTTTATCCTGGATTGGCTGTGAGATCAAAGCTAATGTCACTCAAGTTCAAATAAAATGGTAAAATGGCACTTCAGTTTTAATGATCCGAGTTTCAAGAAGCCAGTCTCTGTTATAAAATTCTTGAAATACTCAGCCAGTCAGGCTGCATTTATCGATGGAAAAACAAAGTTAATGTCTTTGATCACTGACCTTTCATCAGAAGCAGTTCCCAGCATCTGCTGTGAATTGCCACAATTCTTGACACTGTTGGTAAGCAAAAATGAACTGGCAGTGAGAGAAACATTTATCAGTAGCAACTAAGAGTGGAAAATTCATTTACATTACCTGAATGGACAACTCATGTAAAACAGAAGCGTTACTGTTTTACAGCACACAAAACATTTTTGGGTGTGTTTCGATTTTTCCAAACTCAATATTTGCGAATCACTCAAAGTTAGCCTTCATGGTTTATGGTGTTTTCTGAACAGTTGTTTGTTCTACTGAACAAGACTATTTACTAGAGCACTTACCCCATCTCTCTTGGTTTCCTTGGACAATGGATTAATTGCATTCAAGGTAGGTAACCTGCTACAAATCTTCTCTAAAGCAGAGACTGTAGAGCCACTGTCAGTAATAACAGTTTCTGAAGCGTGAAGCTGTCAATGTGGACATTGCCTGCTTTTCACGTATTTCCTTATGATGGCGATGGAGGACATTTGGTCTATCAAGTTTATGCCACTCTCAGGCCACGGGATCAATTGCTTTCCTCCACTTATTTTCCTTTAACCTATTTACTCTCATATGCCCATCAACTCCTGATTCTCCTACCAACCATTAGGGGTAATTCAGTGGCCTATTAACCTGTGATCAATTATCCTTCCAATAGTCGACCAATGGTCAATTATCCCTCCAACAGTGGTCAACTAACCTTCCAATAGTGGCCAATTAATCTTCCAATAGTGGCCAATCAACCTCCCCAAAGCAATGTCACATCAGCATTACACTATAGATTTCACCAACTGAGTGCAGCATTTTTAGAGTTCTCTGGGGGTGTGTCAATATTACTAGTGATCCACTGGAGTGTGTAAATATTTGTAGTGATTCCTGGGAGTGTATCATTTTGTAGAGATCTCCTGCAGTATGTTAAGGGATCCCTGGTAGTGTATTAGGATTTGTAGAAATCTTTGTAAAGGCATCCAAATTGTAAAGGTCCTGTGGGAGTGTGTCAATATTTATAGTGGTCTCCAAGAGTGAGTCCCCAAAGATGCCAATTCGTGCAGAGATCTCCATTTGTAAATGTCTCCAGTCATGAGCTAATATTGTAGCAATCTCCTGAATATGTCATTATTTGTAGACATCCCAGGCGGCAACTTAGAAAGATTTGAAAAAAGTGTATTCCAATAATCTGTAAACAGTTTTATATCTTCACTTTGACTTACCAGTTTTACTCTAAAATGCAGAAAATTCCATATTGAATACTCAGAATAAAAATGTAAGAGGTTTTGTGATGTATTTTCCTTTTGATAAATGATTATTTTTCCTCTTCATGGTGCCTATTGAGATTTAACTTTTCTCAGCTGCACAGCTGAGTTAGAATTGAAACCATCTAAAAACATAAATCTTCTTGGAAAGTAAGCAAAGTTGTTTTACTTTGTAGGTCTGCTGCAGTCTGCAGTGATAATTACAGATCTCTGCAAATAAACCTTGTCACCATCCCCCACCACACCTCAGCCTTCCACCTTACTACTTCAGATCAATAAGGGCACAGCATGCAGCTTCACAGTTCCCTCTCTCCAACCAAACTTTTCGAAGGCTCGGATTGCAGGTTGAGGGTTGTAAGGCACAGAATCTGTAATAGCCACCTGGGGTGTTTTGCTGTACTGCCATAAAATAGACACTTCTTTTGTCCTCAGAGATCAAAGTCGAGCTTATTGTCATATGCACAAGTACATGTATGCACAGGTGCAATGAAAAACTTATCTGCAGCAGCATCACAGGCACATAACATCAGCAAGCAGCATTCACAAGAAAAACATAAACATACGGCATGGAAACAGGCCCTTCAGCCCAACTGGTCCATGCCAACCAAGATGCCCTATCCATTTGCCAGCATTTGGCCAATAACCTTTCCAATCCATGTACCTGTCAACTTTCTTTTAAAAGTTGTTATTGTACCTGTCTCAACCACTTCCTCTGGCAGCTCATTCCACATGGATACCAGCTTTTGTGTAAAAGAAGTTGCCCCTCAAGTTCCTATTAAATCTTTCCCCTCTCACCTTAAATCTATGGCCTCTAGTTCTTGATTCCCAAACCCTGGGGAAAAGACTGAGTGCATTCACCCTATCAGTGCACAATTTTATATACCTCTATAAGATCACCTTTCAGTCTCTTATGCTCCAAGGAATAAATTCCTAGCCTGTCCAACCTCTCCCTATAACTCAGTCCCTCAAGTCCTGGCTACATCCTGGTAAATCTTTTCTGCACTCTTTCCAGTTTAATAACATCTTTCCTATAGCAGAGCAACCAGAAATGAACACAATACTCCAAGTGGTGGATCGGAGGGTCTGTTTGTGTGCTGTACAATCTATGCCATTCACAACCTCTGTAGATGTTAACTGGAGTGGAACTCGGCACGTCCCTTCCTCATTTTCTCGCTCCCAGCAAAAAGAGGCAATCAAAAACTATTCTGTACTCCAGTGCATGCTTGAAACCAAAAACAGAACGTGTACTTCACCTGGTCACAGGTGATTCAGAACAACATAGCTTTCTAGTTATGGCTTTGTTGAACCATTAGAGAGAAACACAACCATGTATGTTCCAGCAGTAACATAACATCATTAATATTTGGTTTCATTAAAAAAAGACAATCTTCAAAGCAATTAGGACAGTTTAAGTTGGCTTATATCCCTGTGTATTGATTCCCAAGATAAGAGCCTGTGCTGATAGAAGTATTGTAAGAGGAGCTGAGCAATGAACTAGCGATTAGGGGCTGTGAGTCCATGAGTATTGATGAGCACATTACTCAATCCTTTTTTAAAAAGTAAACAATCAATTTCTGAACCAGAAGCAGAAGAATCTGGGAAATGGTAATGCATCAGTCGCTATAAAAGAGGACAATTTATAACTCCTCCTCAAGTCTCTCAATATTCTGTGTAACTGTGATCCAGCAAGGATTTGTTGGAAATGCAGAGATGAAAGGAAGGGGAAGAGACTTTATATGCGACTGCTCTGTGAGTTCAGGACTGATATCGACCTAACTCTATTTCATTTAACAAAAAAAAAATCAATTTCAGGTTTAAGGTGAGCAATTGATCCAGTATCAACTTGCATTTGAAGAGGAGAATTCCAAATGTCTCTGTCCTTTTCAGCTGGTTTATTAATTTCTTTAACATTTGCCTGTATGTTCTGTGAAGCTGCAGCATTCTGGGTGACTAGGTGTGGCTCCTAGAACCCACTGCTGAATTTGGTTAGTGTGCACTCATCCACAATGTTTGCTGTGGTTTGTTCTGTACAAGATGAAGAAAGGGCTCTCGCAGAGAGGTGCTGGTTGACTGCACTGAGGTCTTGGCACAGCCTGAGAGCTAAAAACATGATGTCTCAAATCAGAGGTTCCCCTCCCCACCTCCCTTTATTCCAGGCTCCACCTTCCTCTCCTATCGGATTCCATCATCTTCAGCCCCTTGTCACTTCCACCGATCACCTCCCACCTGGATCCACCTGCCAGCCCTTGTTGCACCCCTTCCCCTCCCCCTCTTTATACTGGCTATCTCCCCTCATTCTTTCAGTGCAGATGAAGGGCCTCGATCCGAAACATCGACTGTCCATTTCCCTCCATAGATGCTGCCTGACCTGCTGAGTTCCTCCAGCGTTTTGTGTGTTGCTCCAGATTTCAGCATCTGCCGTCTCTTTTGTCTACAGGTCAAGTCCAGTTGTGCAAGCGCAAGGATCTGCCACATGAATGTTGGCTGATGTCAAAAGCTGAAATCCAAAACTAAAATCGTGTAGAGCTCAGCGAGAAGACACATAGAGGTCTATTTTAGTATAACTGTATTCTTGGGTGAGATAGCTGATCACCTGTTGGTACAACATCTGCTGGTGACTGAATTCAGTTTATAACTGGTCTGGTGTTGAGACATTAAGAACACGTTGGCTAATTTGAATAGTCATACATTTCCCTCAGGAAAGTATATACTCTATGAACGGATTTGCTATATTAATTCTATTGATGGTTGCGTTGCAAAGGTAGGGAGGATATGGGCTTGTACCAGTGCTTTCCTAGGTGGTTAGTTCTTGTTCTCTGCTGTCTGGTCATAGAGTCATATGGCATAGAAAAAGGCCCTTCGGTCCAACTGGTCCATGCTGGCCAAGATGCCCACCTAATCTAGTCCCATTTGCCTGCGTTTGGCCCATACCCCTCTCAACTGTTCCTATTCATGTACCTGTCCAAGTACCTTTTAAATGATGTTAATGTACCTGCCTCAACCACTTCCTCTGGCAGCTCATTCCATATACTGACCACCCTCTGGGTGAAAAAGTTGCCCCTCAGGTTCCTATTAAATCTCTCCCCTCTCACCCTAAACCGATGCCCTCTAGTTCTTGATTCCCAACCCTGGCATAAAGACTGTATCAGAGGAAAGATATGAAGAAATTTTTTCCACAACAATAAAACAGATCAACTCAAGATCAGCTCAAGAGCAGAACTGACTATGGTCTGATTACCAGGCCACCCTTGGCTGGTAATATTTATCACAGGGAGTCAGAAAACCAAAGAGAGGGCAGAGTGCCTTGAAAATCAAATGCTCACAATTTCTAGTCTCTTATGTAACCTGACACTCTGGTTCAATGTTGCAGTGGATTTTCACCATGTGGTTGGAGGGAGCAGATAAATCTTGCACAGAACTCCTTCAAAATATGTTTCAATTAAGTGCTTCAAATGATGTTTCCATGCTGGGATCATGTTTACGGAGAAACTTGCTCAGCAGCAGAAGGAAACCTTTAATATCTGTTGAATGGTGGCAATGCAACAAAGTGGATTTCTCCACAAGGTTCAGAAGACAGGGCAGAGACATCAGCTGAGGGATAGACTACTGAAGTGTATCAATGTTTGTTTTCCAAGTACCCACTGCTGTTCACCTCTACACTAATGGTATTGGTATTGGTTTATTATTGTCACTTGTACCAAGGTACAGTGAAAAACTTGTCTTGCATGCTGATTGTACAGGTCAATTCATTACACAGTGCAGTTACAATGAGTTAGTACAGAGTGTATTGATGTAGTACAGGTAAAAACAATAACTGTACAGAGTAAAGTGTCACAGCTACAGAGAAAGTGCGGTGCAATAAGGTGCAAGGTCACAACAAGGTAGATCGTGAGGTCAGAGTCCATCTCATCGTATCAGGGAACCGTTCAATAGTCTTATCACAGTGGGATAGAAGCTGTCCTTAAGCCTGGTGGTACGTGCCCTCAGGCTCCTGTATCTTCTACCTGATGGGAGGGGAGAGAAGAGAGAGTGACCCGGGTGGGTGGGGTCTTTGATTATGCTGGCCGCTTCGCCGAGGCAGCGAGAGGTAAGGAGGGGAGGGGAGGGGAGGCTGATGTCCGTGACGTAGTTCCCAGCCCAGTAGTGGTTCCCATTCTCACCTCCTTTACCTATCAGAATGCAGCACCAGTAGAGCTTTGTGTTCCTGCTTATCTCTCTCCAGTAGCTGTCTCCAATCTTCACACTCCCTCCCCCCCACCGACCTTGCTCCATCTGTTTTTTTCCTCTCTCTCTTCATCTGCCTCCATCTATCATTCACCTGCCACTGTCTTCCAACTCTACCCTGGCACTACCTGCCTGTCATCTTACACCCCTTCTGAGTCCACCAGTCGCCTCGGAAATCCTTTCTTGTCTCTCCCCTTCTTCTCTTTGTACTGCCCACCTCGCTTCTCTACTCTCAGTCCTGATGCAGGGTTTTGACCCGAAATGCCGACGTTTCCTTTCTCCACACAGACGCTGCTTAACCCGCTGAGTTCCTCCGGCAGATTGCTTGTTGCTCAAGATACCAGCATCTGCTGTCTCTTGTGTGTCCTCGTTTCTCATATCAATTTGACAAATAGGAATTGAGTCCATTGATGGATTTGTACAGCAGACAGCAGAAGCAGAAGATGCCTGCAGTTCTGCAGCAGCTGGCAAATCCATCCCACTGGTCTTCCAAATGCTCGTTCGTATGTACGGGCTGTACATAAGTCGGGCGTTCGTAAGCTGGGGAGAACCTGTACCGAGATACACAGTTTAGGGTTCATGGTAAAATTCATTCTGCCTCTCATTTTTTCCATTGGCAAAGTTTTGATTAAGAAGCTATTGTCCATTATATATCGAGTGATAGAATTGTACAGCACAGAAACAGGCCCTTTGGGCAGGCACGGTAGTGCAGCGGTTAGTGTAACGTTATTACAGCGCCGGTGACCCGGGTTCAATTCCGGCCACTGTCTGGAAGGATTTTGTACGTTCTCCCCCTGTCTGCGTGGGTTTCCTCCGAGTGCTCTGGTTTCCTCCCACATTCCAAAGATGTACGGGTTAGGAAGTTGTGGACAAGCTACGTTGGTGCCGGAAGCGTGGCGACACTTGCGGGCTGCCCCAGAACACTCTACGCAAAAGACGCATTTCAGTGTGTGTTTCGATGTACGTGTGACAATAAAGATATCTCATCTTATATTATGACCTCAGGACCTCTCAAATGATGGAGGAGACACAGCAGTCAATTTGTGCACAGCAAGCTACCATCCATTCAACGTGAAACTGGCCAGGTAATCTGTTTCAGTGATGATAACTGAGGGGTAAATATTCACCAGGACATCAGGTAGAAATCTCCCGATTGAATGGGATCTTCTACAGTTACCTGACATAAAACATTTAGAACGTTCCCAATACTACAGCTCAATCCTCAACAGCCAATAATGTCTGAGAAGTCATGGAGCATGCATTCATAAGCCTGTGATTGTTTTCCAGGTATAAAGGCTGCCACCTTGAGAAAACCTTCAGTGCTGGGCTTTCGCACTTCCAAGATTTTTATTCCAGTCATATTTGTTTTATGGTCTTCAAAGTAGCCATAAGGGTTGCTACCTGTACAAATCCATTTATGAACTCAATTCCTTTCTGTCAAATTGATTTGAGAAATGAAGCAGGTTCCAGTAGTTCACGGTTTTACCAAGTGTGAGAAAGATGACAATGACAATTTCATAGGTTTTCATGGATCATTATCTGTTAAGGTACATATGCTTCCTTCTCAAAGTCGAGTTCATTGTCACATGCACAAGTATGCACAGGTGCAATGAAAAACTTACTTGCAGCAGCATCACAGGCACATAACATCAGATAAGCAGCATTCACAAGACAAAAATTAAACAGAAATTATATACAATTTTCACAAGAAAGAACACAATTAGAACAAAAAAAAAGCCCATATTAGTGCAAAGTGATCATAGTGTTGCTATGCTGAGGTAGTGATTAGGGTTGTGCAGGTTGGTTTGAGAACCGAATGGTTAAAGGGAAGTAGCTTTCTTGAACCTGGTGGTGTGGGACTTCAGGCTTCTGTACCTCCTGCCCGATGGTAGCTGCGAGAAGATGGCTTGGCCCGGATGGTGGGGATCTTTGATGATGGATGTTGCCTTCTTGAGGGCTGAGTCCATTACTCTCTGCAGCTTCTTACGTTCCTGCGCAATTGAATTGCCATACCAGACCATGATGCAACCAGCTTTTAGCAATACCTTTAGCTGCTGTATTATCTATCTAACTATCTGTGATAACAATTATTTGCTGCATTGCATCCTTACTTTCTGTAACCCATATTTTCTTAGGACACGGCAGGCCAGTTGGTCCATCAAGTCTCTGCTGGCTCTCAATGCAGATCCGTCAGCCCATTCCCCCATTTATTTCCCTATAACCCATTCCCTCTCACATACCTATCAAATACTTCCAAGTCTCCAATCACCTACCTACACTAGAGGCAATTTACAGTAGCCAATTAACTTATCAGGAAGTCTTTGGGATCTGGGAGAAAAATGGAAGACATGGAGGAAACCCATGAGGTCACAGGGAAAATGTGTAAACACCACACAGACAGCACCTGAGGTCAGCACCAATTGAATCAGTTTTATGATGGATCGACGTCAAGGTAGCACCCGGGTTGCTGGAACTGTGTGGCGGCAACACCAACTAACCCATGGTTCAATCTCCTTAAACCGACATTCAATGTTGGGAAAATGTATTCGGTCTGGAATGGAAATGTAAACAATAAGTATTTTACTATTGTTCCCCTTGCCTGAAGAATCTATAAACACAAATTGCTCCTGTGTAATGCCTTTCATAACCTTACTGCAGGCCAACTTGCTTTACTGTCAATTATTTATCTTTAAAGTAAACTTAATTTTGCCTTAAAGACAAAAGTTTTCACAAATTTGCACACAGTGAGGCCCCACAAAATAAGGAGAGGAACGATCAGTTCATTTTCTTTTGCTAGCTGAAGAATAAATATTTGCCATGGACATCGTGCGCTAAGGGGTAGGAGGTTCAAGATTAATAGCACAGCCTTTAAAAAGTTAACATTGGCTGAAGATTATAGATTGGGGAGCAGAAGACAAACAGGAGTGTGTTTGGCCAATGTGAGGTGGCTGCAATGAATGACATGACGTGGAAATGACAGACCGTATTAAACATCCAAGAATATATGACCGGGGAGTCAGGGTCTGGTGCTCCTTTCAGGTGGCCTTGAGGAGACCTCCAAGCACTGATCCTTCCTAGGTTAAACACAACACTGCTCTGCCTCAGCCACCTTGTGAGGGATCTCTGTGTTCAGCAACACACAAAATGCTGGTGGAATTCAGCAGGTCAGGCAGCATCTACAGAGGGAAGTGGACGGTCGACATTTCAGGTTGATATCAAATGTCGACCGTCCATTTCCCTCCGTAGATGCTGCCTGACTCGCTGAGTTCCTCCAGTGTTTTACGTGTTGCTCTATATTCCAGCATCTGCATTCTCTTGTGTCTCCATCTCCATGTCCAAGTCTTTTTGCAAGCTACAACTGCGGATCGCACCCAAGGCAAACTCTGATTTTTAACATAAGCTTTAGTGTAATCCACAATGCCCTTCTAACTTCAAAAAATATTGTTGACCAGTTGCAACACATGAGGATTTAAGAATTTGGACTCAGATAGCTGAAACATCAAACGTCAAATTGTGGTGGAAACATGTTTCAGTTACTATTGGAGTCAAAACCATCTTAATCCAGGTACATGGCAAAGGCAAATTGATTTTTCAGCACTTCTACCACTTATGGTTTTGGTATTGGTTTATTATTGTCACTTGTATCGAGGTACAGTGAAAAACTTGTCTTGCATACCGATTGTACAGGTCAATTCATTACACAGTGCAGTTTTCACTGTACCTCGGTACAAGTGACAATAATAAACCAATACCAATACAGAGTGCATTGATGTAGTAAAGGTAAAAACAATAACAGTACAGAGTAAAGTGTCACAGCTACAGAGAAAGTGCAGTGCGATAAAGTGCAAGGTCACAACAAGGTAGATCATGAGGTCAGAGTCCATCTTCTCGTACAAGGGAACCATTCAATAGTCTTATCACAGTGGGATAGAAGCTGTCCTTAAGTCTGGTGGTATGTGCCCTCAGGCTCCTGTATCTTTTATCTGATGGAAGAGGATAGAAGAAAGAATGTCCCGGGCGGGTGGGGTCTTTGATTATGCTGGCTGCTTCACCAAGGCAGCAAGAGGTAAAAAGTCCAAGGAAGGGAGGCTGTCTCGAATATTCTCCTGAGACTGTTTTAGCTGATACCAATAACACATATTCAGCAATAATACCAGAATAAATACTGTAGCTTTAGGTCACAGAAAGCAAAGCTACCAGAAGGTCAGGCTGACACTAATTCCAGATTACACAAAATTATTTTCTGAAGAACATTGCTAGGGCTTCGCAAACACTCTTTAGCTTTGACCAAGATTTCTGCTCTGGTGATGGTAAAAAATTACCTCAACATTAGATCATCTCATACAATGAGGGAGGTACAGTGGTGCAGCTGGTGGAGCTGCTGCCTCACAGCACCAGAGACCCGGGTTCAGTCCTGACACTGGGTGCCGTATGTGTGGAGTTTGTATGTTCTCTATGTTGCAGCTATATAGGACCCTGGTCAGACCCCACTTGGAGTACTGTGTTCAGTTCTGGTTGCTTCACTTCAGGAAGGATGTGGAAGCCATAAGAAAGGGTGCAGAGGAGATTTACAAGGATGCTATGGAGCATGCCTTATGAAAGCAAGTTGAGGGAACTTGGCCTTTTCTCCTTGGAGCGACGGAGGATGAGGGGGACCTGATAGAGGTGTACAAGATGATGAGAGGCATTGATCGGGTAGATAGTCAGAGGCTTTTTCCCAGGGTTGAAATGGTGGCCACAAGAGGACATAGGTTTAAGGTGCTGGGGAGTAGGTATAGAGGAGATGTCAGGGGTAAGTTTTTTACTCAGAGAGTGGTCAGTGCATGGAATGGGCTGCCGGCAACGGTGGTGGAGGCAGATACGATAGGGTCTTTTAAGAGACTGTTGGAGAGTTACATGGAGCTGAGAAAATAGAGGGCTATGGGTAAGCCTAGTAATTTCTAGGGTAGGGACATGTTCGGCACAGCTTTGTGGGCCAAAGGGCCTGAATTGTGCTGTAGGTTTTCTATGTTTCTCATTATGACCGTGTGGGTTTTCTCTACGATCCCTGGTTGCCTCCACCATTCAAAAAATGTGGGGTTGGGAGGTAAATTGGCCACTGTAAATTACCCCTATTGAGTAGAATCTGGCTGGGGAGCTGATGAGAATAAAAACTGGGATGAATGTAGGATTAGTGTAAATGGATGGTTGATGGTCAGTGTGAACTCGATGGGCCGAAGGGCCTGTTTCCCTGCCGTATCTTTCTACGACTCGAATAGTTCAAGAAAATCTTGAATATGTGTAAATGTATGCCTTTTGTCCATATTAAAGTTAACATTTAAGCTCCCCCTTTACTTTCCACAGTCATTTTATATGCAGCCGATATTTAAAATGTAAGCCTCGAAGAGATAAATGTAGTAAGACATCTGTTTGTGCATGATCCAGTTTAACAGGAATGTTAATCAGAGGGTTGGGTGCAGAGGTTAGCAAACTGGCTTTGACATGTTTCCTTGTCTTCCAGTTATTAAAATAAATTGTGTTAGCAGTTAGTGTAAGACTATTACAGCGCCAGCGACCTGGGTTCAATTCCTGCCTGTGTCTGTAAGGAGTTTGTACGTTCTCCCCTTGTGTCTGCGTGGGTTTCTTCCGGGTGCTCTGGTTTCCTCCCACGTTCCAAAGACGTACAGGTTAGGAATTGTGGGCGTGCTATGTTGGCGCTGGAAGAGTGGCGACACTTGCGGGCTGCCCCCAGCACATTCTCAGTGACACAAAAAGACGCATTTCTCTGTGTTTTGATGTACATGTGACTAATAAATAAATATTAAATATTAAATTGTCTGAACATTGGGAGCAGCCCATATAACATGCACTGACCTCTCTGCAAATTTCCAAACTCCTAACCCTGCTAGGCCTCACTGTGCTTTCCAAATCTAACCCAGAATGTAAAAAAAAAGTACTTAAAGTTAAAAGAAAATGAAGGTGAGAATGGTGCCAATCAGATGTAAAAATAGATTGGATTATGTGAATGTTTGAGCTCCATATTTAGCGACAATACTTGCTTCAGGTAGGAATGCCTTAAAAGCAGTTTGACCCAAACTCAAGTTGCATCTCTCAGTCATCATTTACAAAGTGTATGCTGAAAGAGGCACAACCTTCTACCAGCAATCTAAGATGAAGTAACTCTTGCTTTGCATTAAATTAGGACAGTTTTTACAAGCAAATAAGTAGCAAATTGTTTAATTCACTGAAATAAAAAATTAAACATTATAGCAGATGTTAGACAGATAAAGTTCATAGATAAATAATTCCCCTCGATGGATAACAATGCACCTTGATTTCAATTTGTATCCTCAGTTCAAACACTGCTTTTAAAGATCCATACTAGCCACAAGAAAACATTTGAAACATTTACTTATAGGTGCAGTCAAACATAAGGACAGAAGTAATGTTCCCAGTCACAACAATCTATTAGGTGAGTGTGGAGTTTATTTACCTTACTTTCTCCTTTATTTGAGGTGGGGCCATGGTGCAATACAGGTACTAGAAGCCATCAGTACATTTTCTGAGTCTCCTGTGGGAGGCTCGATAGTGGATGAATGCATTGGTATTCATTTATACAGAGTGACAAGTCCAACCTCTGCGACTTCCAAGCAGGTGTTTTTCTTCAGAATTCAGGTGTTGAGTTCTGTAAATTTGCACCTTAAATGTTGCTTTAAGTTGCGAGTAATTAACTCAGCAGAGAAGAGTTGCCTGGGGACAGCTAGGGGTGAAAAAAGAACTTGCAACTTCTACTTTGAACAGTTTTGCTTTATCTAACATGCGGCCTTTTGATACAAGGTCACTGGAGGAGCTGTGTGATGAAACATTTTTCATGGACAATATTAAAAATATTACTTATTTCAGTAAATTTCAACCCTTACATATCTGAAGCACAACTTGATGTTTTTTCAGTTCCATGAATGGGGAAAGAAAGCTAAAGTGATTGCCAAACATGGGTAGTGTCAGCTCCAGCAACGAAAAAACACCGGGGCACAGTAGTGCTCATGTTCCATTAAAATTGTTTTCATGTCCATGCAGGCAAATTCTTAAGATTCCATGACTCCTTGGATATAATGAAATTCTGTTTGGCATCTAGTTGAGACTGGCATTATTTGGAATGAGATTAGTTGCTAAGTAGCAATTCATTCAATGTACTGAAATATAAAAAAATAAAAGTGTTAACAATACTGATAATATTTGAGAATAAGGCTCCTGGATATATTGCTTTGAAAGCCATTGTATCTCTGATTCAGCTGCTGCAATCCCAACTCATTAAACTGCCTCTTTAATCAGTACTGACTTTTAAAAAATTGCCTGGGAGCTAGTAATTTGCATACACCACCCAACAACCTGACAGAAAAAAATATCCTTGTCCCTACCATTCCTTTGAGGTGAGGTGCTTGGCGATTCCCTGCCACTGTCCAAGGAAATAAAAATAAACATCTGGGTGCAATTTTGTCCACCTTCATGTGGCCATCTCTTTGAAGCAGCTCAGGATAAGTTCCAGGCCCCATAAGTACATTAACTAGCCGTTCTTCATGTTGAACTGTTGCTTGGTCATGGAGGACATCAGAGCCTTATGTTTTCTCCTGATTTCCACACATGTCTATTATCCAGCATATTTTAGTAATTCTGTCTCCAACCTCCCTTTGTTGCGAGGACAGGGGGACCTACTTGTTGAGATTATACAACCTAATAGAAGCCAGAGGTTTAATAGTGAACCAGGCTGCACTGTGCATTTGCCTGTTTGTTTTAAAAAGGGAAGATCAGTATTATTTTAGCAATTTATTAATTTTACAGTGTTGTCTTCTTTGTATGCTATTCAAGGGGGTAAACTAGAGGGAGAGAAAATCATCTTTTCTGTTCTGTCTCCTTCTGACAACCTTGTGAAATCTACCTATTAAATAATATTGCTGAAAATATATGGCCTAAGAATGTGCAGTTCAATGAAATAGATAACAATTACTAATGGCGCTGAAGCTGTTTAATTAAAAATATAAACACTCAAGATACAGAGAAACAGGAGTGAGCCACAAGGCCTTTGACCTTGCTCCATCCTGTAAGACTATGACAGATCCTCCAACTCAACTCTAAGTTTCTGTCCAGCCTTAATATCCCCTAAGTCCCTTTGAGTCCAAAATTCTTATCAATCTGAATATATTCAGTAGAGCTTCCACACCATTCTGGGTTAAAGAATTTCATAGACATGTAATCTCTGACTAGAGAAATTTCTTTTCATCTCAATCCTAAAGGCCAATAAAGGCCAACTGCATATCCTGAATCTTTGACACCAAATTCTGGTCTCTGCAGTCAGAGAAAACAGCCTCTACACTATAAATTCCTCTTAATTTTTTTAAGAAAATATATTTCTCATCCTACTTAACTTTAGTTTAGCTTCTTAATACTATTCCTACTTCTCTACCAGTTTGCACTCTTGCATGGTGGTCATTTTTCAAATTCTAAAGAAGGCTAGTTGATCTGAAATGTTAACTTTATTTCTCAGTCTACAAACCGAAATGTTAACCTGGTTAACCTCCCCACTGACCTGGGATTTTTTGTCTTGTATACTTTTCTTGTGTTTGCTCAGGAAGTGATTGCTAATACGTTATTTGAACAAAGGGGTCCTCACGGGACTGTTTGTTTCTTTATACAGGTCCTCCTCAGTTTAGGAATACCTGACTTATGTACAGCCCGTACATACAAGTGAGTTTTTGGGAGATCAGTGGGATGGATTTGCCAGATGCTGTGCGGCTGCAGGCATCTTCTGCCGGGTGGGAATTTGGTTCATGGCCACACTGCCGACTTGCGAACTGTTTAAGTTACAGACAGTTCAGAGGAACAGAACCTGCCATAACCTGGGGACGATCCGTACAGCACCAGTCTCTGTGTAATAGTTCAGGAAAGCATGACAATTTTCACCTCCTGCAATTAGTAGACCCAAGATCAATAGCGATATTTACTTTGTTGAGAATCCCAAGATTCACCAACTTGTCTGGGCTGATGATCAACTCTCTGATCATCATTGGTTTGTGAAGATCAGCATTTGGAACAAACAAAAAGCAACAGGATCAAGGGTTGGCCATACAGCCCCTCAATTGGAAATGGTGGCTTTGTGGCCAAGTTTGTGGATGATACAGAGATAGGTGGAGGGGCAGGTAGTGTTGAGGAAACAGGGAGTCTACAGAAGGACCTGGACAGGTTGGGAGAATGGGCAAAAAAGTGGCAAATGGAATACAGCGTAGGGAAGTGTACGGTCATGCACTTTGGTAGGAGGAATGAAGGCATAGACTATTTTCTTAACAGGGAAAGAATTCAGAAGTCAGAGGTGCAAAGGGAGTCCTAGTGCAGGATTCCCTAAAGGTTAACCTGCAGGTAGAGTCGATAGTAAGGAAGGCAAATGCAACGTTTCACTTTGAGAAGACTAGAATATAAAAGCAAGGATGTAATGCTGAGGCTTTAATAAGGCATCGGTCAGACCACATTTGGAGTATTGTGAGCAGTTTTGGGCCCCATATCTAAGGAAGAATGTGCTGGCATTAAAGAGGGTCCAGAGGAGGTTTACAAGAATGACCCTGGGAATGAAAGGGTTAATATATGAGGAGTGTTTGATGGCTCTGGGCCTGTACTCACTGAAGTTTAGAAGGATGAGGGGGGATCTCATTGAAACCTACCGAATATTGAAAGGCCTGGATAGAGTGGATGTAGAGAGGATGTTTCCAGTAGTGGGAGAGCCTAGGACCAGAGGGCACAGCCTCAGAAACGAAGGACGTCCCTTTAGAACAGAGATGAGGAGGAATTTCGTCAGCCAGGGGGTGGTGAATCTGTGGAATTCATTGCCACAGACGGCTGTGGAGGCCAAGTTATTGGGTATATTTAAAGCGGAGGTTGATAGGTTCTTGATTAGCAAGGGTGTCAAAGGTTACATAGAGAAGGCAAGAGAATGGGGTTGAGAGGGAAAAATAAATCAGCCATGATTGAATGGTGGAGCAGACTCAATGGGCTGAATGGCCTAATTCTGTTCCAATGTCTTACGGTTAATTCTGCTCTGCCATTCATTATGATCATAGCCGATGTGATTCGGGCCTCAACTGTATTTTTCTGCCTGATACTCATAACCTGGATTCTCCTGTAGTTTGAAAATCTCCTTTGCTGATCCTTGAATATATTCAATAATGAAGATCAATGGCTTTTTCTAGGGTAGAAAAATCCAAATAATCACAATCCCCTGAGAGAAGAAACTCCTCACTTCAATCTGAAATAGTAGTCCCCTTATCCTGAATCCATGTTCCCTACATCTAGACTCCCTCTCCTGGGGAAACATCCTCACAGCATATTCCTTGTCAAGCTCCTCAGAACATTATGTGCTTCAATAAAAATGTCTATGATTTTTCTAATTCCAGGGAGCATAGGCTTGAATGAACAGTTCTCTGTTAATGGTGGTGCATCATTCTCCTCATGAAATTGAACAGTTTATAGCAAATGATTAACAACTGATGTTGATTTAGTGGACCTTTTGATTATTCACACATGCCTGGATGACGGGACTTCCAATACCCATCACTGAGGTTCTCCCTCACTGCATCTGATAATGGAGTCCACAGTGTAGTAATTTACTCTAATTTTTCTGTATTGTAACTAAAAAGTATGGAAGCAGCTCTAATAGTGGTTTTGTAATGATATTGATTAAAGGTTCTTGGGAAGAAGTTATTATAATGGCATAATTCAAAATTACAGACAAATCAGCATATAACAGGGATTGTATGCTTAAATGCAAAATTATAACTGTATCAACTATTGCGCCTTACAGCCGATCAGCTTACTGTTATTTGTGAACTCGAGGATTCTATGAAGTTAATTTTTACCTGAAATCAATCTCGCCATCCTTTTCTTTGTCCAATAAATCCATCAGTTTTTGCTGTTCAACATCATTTAAAGGGACTCTAGCATTCTGAAACAGATGGAAGTTGTCACTGTGTAATCATTAAAACATGAAGTTTGGTTAAACCTCATTCATTCCGCTAAACAGATTTCATTCCACTCCGCTGTGGCTTTATACTATGTGAAGACTTGTAATGGTGGTGTTAGCTGCCAAAGCTACACAGTGACTGACAGGGCCCTGGGGCATGCTGTAGAACACTGAGACATGGGGGTATAAGTACATCATTCCCTGAAAGTGGTGACATAGGTAGATAAGGTGGTGAAGTAGGCCTATGGCACATTTGCCTTCATCAGACGGGGCACTGAGTACAAGAGTTGGGATGTCATGTAACAGGTGTACAAGATGTTGGTGAGACTGCCCCAGGAGTATTGTGTGCAGTTCTAGTCGCCAGACTATAGGACGAATGTAGTTAAGCTAGAGAGGGTGCAGAAATGATTCACAATGATGTTGCCGGAGTACTTGGGTTATAAGGAGAGACGGAATAGGCTGGGACTATTTTCTCTGGAGTGAAGGAGGCTGAGGGGTGACCTTATAGAAGTTTATAAAATCATGAGGAGCATGTTCACTGTCTTTTTCCCAGGAGAGGGGAGTCAAAAACTAGAGGGCCTGGGTCTAAAGTGAGAGGGGAAAGATTTAAAGGGAAGCTGAGGGGCAAGTTTTCCACATAGAGGGTGATGGGTATGTGGTCCAAGCTGCCAGAGGAAGCGGTAGAGGCGGGAACAATTTCAATGATGGGCCAAAGGGCCTGTTTCTGTGCTGTATAACTCTGTGACTCTATGACACTAGCTCTGGTACTGCACAGTCACAAGCAAACTGCCAAAACAAGTATTCAGACAACATCCAAACTAAAAATCATAGTAACAACAGGAAAGTATAGTAGGACTACCTGTGTGTAAGTAGCAGAATCAGCATGCAGTAGAGAAGCCATCGCACAACCAATGCTTCCGATCAAAGCTCTGCTGTTGCGAGTGATGGTAGACAATTAAGAAGCTAACTCCAAGACCAATGGCAGGGCCCAGCATGTGAGTGTTAAAGACAAGGCTGATTCAGCTCAGCTTCCTCCTGAAATCCCCACTATCACAGAAGACAGTCTCCAACCAATTCGAGTCACTTCACATGATATCTACAAGTGGCTGCAAGCTCACGACGCCTACTGTACTGAAGACCTGTGCTCCAGAACTAGCTGCACCTCTAACCAGGCTGCTCCAATAAAGTTACAACAGCAGTTCAGATAATTACTGCCCTATCTCAACCATCAGCAAAGTGATGGAAGCTGTTATTGACTGTGCTGTCAAGTGACACTTACTCACCAATTACCCACTCACCAATACCCAGTTCAGGTTTCACCAGTTCCACTCCGTTCCAGACCTTATCACAGCCTTGGTCCAAACACGGACCAAAGAGCTGATTTCCAGAGGTGAGGTAAGATTGATTGCACTTGGTAACAAAGCAGCATTTGACCAAGTGTGGCATCAACCAGCCCGGGTAAAACTAAAGTCAAGGAGCACCAAAGAGAAAACCTTCCTGTACTGGGAGTCATCCTCACACAAAGGAAGATGGATGTTTTTGGTCAATTATCCCAGCCCCAGCACATCACTTGCAGGAGTTTCTCAGGCCGGGGTCCTAGGCACATCAATCTTTAGCTGCTTCATCGATGACCTTCCTTCCATCGTAAGGTCAGAAGTGGGATGAATGCACAATGTTCAATTTCCTCAACAAACAAAGTAGACCATGCCGATGTGTAGCAAGACCTAGGCAACACTCAGGCATGGGCTGATAAGTGGCAAGTAACATTTTTGCCACAAAGGTGCCAGGCAATGACCACATCCAACAAGAGTTTAGCCACCTCCCTCTGATATTCAATGGCATTACCATTGCCGAGTGCCCCACCATCAATATCCTGGAGATGAACATGGACTAGAAACTTAAATGGACTAGCAACTTAAATGGACTAGCCACATAAATACTGTGACCACAAGGCCAAGTAAGAGGCTGGGTATTCTCCTGTGAGTGACTCACCTCTTAATACCATAAAATCTTTCCATTATCTACAAGGTTCTAGGTCAGGAGCATGATGGAATAATCTCCATTTGGCACCTCATCCACTACCAATGCACAGTGGCTGCAGCGTGTAGCATTTACAAAATGCACTGCAGTTACTCACCCAGGCTACTCCAGCAGCATGTCCCAAATCTGCAATGTCTGTACCACCAAGAAGGTCATGGGTACCATGTGCATGGGAACACCAACACACGCAGGTTCCCTTCCAAGCTGCACACCATCCTGATTTGGAAACACGTTGCTGGTCTTTCATTGTCACTGGGTCTAAATCCTGGAGCTCTCTCCTCAACAACTGTAGGAGTACCTTCACCAGAAGGACTGCGGCAGTTCAAGGTGATAGTCTGTCACCACCTTCTCAAGGGCAATTAGGGGTGGGGAATTAATGCTGACCTTGCCAGCAATGCACAGATCCCAAGAAATTAAGAAAAAAATGAATTTACTGGGTTGAACTTGTCACATAAGTTTAGTTTCATGAGAAACAAGCAAAGATTAAGGGGCTGAACTGGAGAATTTACTTACTGTGTCCTTTTGGAAAAAAGTCCTTTCTACATCTTGCTCAAGGCCCAGCTTCCAGTTGAGAGAATGAAAAAATAGTAGAATTTGGAGAAAGTCACAGTGGAAATTGGACTAAGCTTTCTTTGCATAATGAGTGTTGGAAAAGAATTCTATTTATTCAACTAAAACACGTAATATTTAAATACATTGAAAATAACAGCAATATCCATTTGCTGTCTGGTCTGGTGGGTGAATGATCTGTTCAAAAGCTGTGTGGATACAGCACCATCTTCTGGTACTCTACTCTTTACAAATTGGGCAAAGTACCAGCTTTTATTTACAGTGAGAACAAGATTTCTATGAGCTGTAGTTTCCAAAACCTATCTGGTTGTGCAAATTTTGAAGGGTAATCATTATTTAACAAAAGGTTAAAAGGCAACATTCCCTGATTACATCAAAATATCAGTAATAATTACGTACATCTGTTGACAATGCAGTTTTACACTTGGAGATCTGTAATGACTAAACATGACAAGGCGATATTCCCTGTCTTCAGATGTGTGCACAACAGCTCATTTATAATGCAGTGCAGTCAGCAAAGATTTATAGTATAAACATCAAGGGTCAGTGGGTGGAACCCTCACCCTGAGCCAAAAAGATATGGGTTAAAGTCCCGTTACTCGGCCTTTAGTACAAAAAGCTGTGCAGATCTTTGCCTGAGACTCTGTTGGTCCTAATGGATGGATGTAAATGATCTCACAACTCTGTTTCGAACAAGAACAGGTAATTATCCCTAATGTCATGACAAATATTTATAATTCAACCAACGTTACTAAAATAGGTATTCTCTCCATTAACACATTGCTGTTTCTGGGATCTTGCTGTTTTATGGGTGTCACGTTAGCGTAACGCTTTTACAGCGCCAGCAACCCAGGTTCAATTCCTGTCGCTGTCTGTAAGGAGTTTGTACGTTTTCCCCGTGTCTGTGTGGGATTCCTCCGGGTGCTCCGGTTTCCTCTCACATTCCAAAGATGTACAGGTAGGTTAACATGGGTATAATTGGGTGGTGTGGACTTGTTGGGCTGGAAGGGCCTGTTACCATGCTGTATAAGTAAAGTGTTTTTAAGCTTTCATACTGGCTGCTGTACTTCCTGTATTATCACTGGCCCTTCAATGATGACGGGTTTGAATCCTGGTACAGGAGTTCCCTGGGTTATGGAAGACTTGACTTATGGAAATCCAACTTCACACAAATACTCCAATGTCTCCATGAAAACAAACTGCCAATTGTACCTGATCATGGATGTTTGTTGTAGAGTTTAAGATAAGATTGAATAATTTATGCTGAAAACGGTTTGACTAAAAAGAAATGTCTCACAAGAATTTTGTTGTCTTTGCTGGGTCTTTTATGACCAAGTCTATGACGTCTGGCTGCAAATAATTCAACTTGTTGTTATCTCTGTGCCCTCCTTGTTTTTCCTTACTGGGACACTGCTTGTTTCCAACCTACGGATAAGTCGGTTTACGGACAGTTCTCCAGAAAGGAACCCTGACGTAACTTGGCGAGCACCTCTATTTCCTCCCCAAGAGCAATTTCAACACAAGGACTTCAGTTGTTCAAGCAGTGGCTGATCATCACCTTCACAAGGGCAATCAGGGATGGGCAATCAATGCAGCTTGCCCTAAACCACCACAAAATAAATATAACAAGAAACTACAAGAGTGACTGCACTCTATGTGTTGTATTTTGTTGGCTGTAAAACACTTTGGGATCCCCTGGAGTGATGTGTCCTTGCTTTTCTTTTGGAAATACCAGTTACAATGTACAGTAAAACCTATAATCTGGACAGTTCACCAACTGCTATCAGCTCATCTTTGTTTTCAAGTTATAAAAATTTCTGTATATTTTTTCAGTTCAATAGAGAGTCCTTTCCCTAGAGTTGTGCAAGTGTAAACATAGAACAGTACAATACAGGACTAGGCTCTTTGGCCCACCATGTTTGTGATGACCACGATGCCAATTTACTATCTGCCTGCACATGATCCGTATCCCTCTGTTCTCTTCCTGTTCATGTGTCTGTCTAATTGCCTCTTAAACATTGCAATCATTAAACGTGGAATCCCAGATACAGAGTGGTTCCTCTGCTGCAATGGATCTTGAGTGTACAGCTCCCCATGCCATTAAAGCCATCAATTTCACAAAGCCCAACGCTGATCAATATTGAGCTGGGTTTTCAAGAACATAGAACATTACAGCACAGTACAGGCCCTTCAGCCCACAATGCTGTGCTGACATTTTATCCTGCTCTAAGATCTATCTAACCCTTTCCTCCCACATAGCCCCGCATTTCTCTATCATTCATGTGTCTATCTAAGAGTCTCTTAAATGCCCCTAATGTATCTGCCCCCACAACCTCTGCCGGCAGTGCGTTCCACGCATCCATCACTCTGTGGAAAAAAACTTAACACTGACATCTCCCTTATACCTTCCTCCAATAACCTTAAAATTATGTCCCCTCGTGTTAGCCATTGTCGCCCTGGACAAAAGTCTCTGACTGTCCACTTGATCTATGCCTCTTATCATCTTGTACACCTCTATCAAGTCACCTCTCATCCTCCTTCTCTCCAAAGAGAAAAGCCCTAGCTCAGTCAAACTATCCTCATAAGACATGCTCTCCAATCCAGCCAGCATCCTGGTAAATCTCCTCTGCACCCTCTCTAAAGTTTCCACATCCTTCCTGTAATGAGGTGACCAGAACTGAACACAATACTCCAAGTGTGGGTCTAACCAGAGTTCTATAGAGCTGCAACATCACTTCATGGCTCTTGAACTCAATACCCCGACTAATGAAGGCCAACACGCCATACGCCTTCTTAACAACCCTATCAACCTGTGCAGCAACCTTGAGGGATCTATGGACGTGGAGCCCAAGATCCCTCTGTTCCTCCACACTGCTAAGAGTCCTTACTTTTACTAAATAATGAAAAGGGCTGATGTGTTGGAGGGTACCTGTGGTACAGAATTTGTGATTTTATGTGACTTCAGAGTACCACTTGCATATTTATGTTACTTGGGTTTCTTAACAAGGTTTTGTTTGGAGTGTCTGTTCAGGCATCCTTCACTGTATTTCAATTGTAAAGGATTCAGTGACAATACTGACCTTCAGTCCCTCCTGGAATTTAGAGAGTCTGATATGCCTGTTCTCCTCTAAATCGAATGCATCTAAGAAATGCTCCAACTTCAGGTGATTCTCCTTCATGTATTCTTTCAGTCTTGTCAGGGGATCAGCCTGTGACAAAAGGACCGTGTTAATCAGCAATCAGCAGAAAAGTGGTATGTATACCCGATTGTGGTTGGACATCTATTCTCAGATGTTCATTTTCTCTTTTTTAATTTCTTGTCAATTTTCTCCCCTCCTTGTAACGCTGATGAAGGGTCTTTGACCCAAAGGTTAACTCTGTTTCTCTTTGCACAGATGCTGCCTGTCCTGCTGAGTATTTCCATCATTTTCTCTCCTGAACCTTCTGGGAACCAGTTGGAGATTGGCATTGTAGGATCAATGGCCTAGAGAAGTCTCAAACAATATAGTTAGCACTTAGCAAATCTGTAAATTTTCATTTGGCAACAACGAGTGTAGATATTTACATGCTTAAATTACATTCAATAATGCCAACATTGCATAAGCTGGTAGCACTCTAGCCCCTGTGTTTGAACATTGCAGGTTCATGTCCCACTCCAAAGACACAGGCACAAAGCTCTAGACTGACACTGCAGTGCAGTGCTCAGAGTGCTGCACTGTCTGATAACGTTGGCCTTCAGATGAGACATTAAACTGAGGCTGCTCTCCAGGTTTGCATAAAAGAGGAATGAGGGTTAATATCTTAATCATCGCTATTTGCTTGTTATTATGTTTCTGTTGTTAGAGTTTGCCAAGTGCAATTTGACTACTGGGTTTCCTACTTAACAACTTTGATTAGATATCGTAGTGTAGTGGTAGCCAGAGTTCTGGATCACTGATTCAGAGACATGAATTAAAATCCAACAATGACAGCTGGAGAGCTTAAGATTCGAGTAATTAAATAAATCTGAAATTTAAAGAAGTGTCAGCAACAGTGGCTATGAAACTACTGTAAACGCCATCTCATTCACTGATGTGCTCTAGGGACATCAGCCACCCGATATGTTGTGACCTCAGAGTGACTCCAGCCCCATGAGTGGGATTGTCTCTTAACTGCCTTCTCCGTTTGCGTGCAATTAGGGTGAACAATAAATGCCGATGTTGCCAGTAACATTCACATTCAATGAATAAATAAAGAAAAAAATTACAAAGTACTTCATTGATTATAAAGTGCTTTGGGATTTTTCAAGGTTATGAAATTCACTAGATAAATGCAAGCCTTTAATACAATAAATCCTTTGCTGATATTATTTGTTTTAGTGTCCACTCCATCCTCCAAATGCATGCGTTTTATGAGGCAAGGAACTAAAATACATCTTCAATATTTCAATGATAAGATGGTCCTCAGGATAGTGAGGCAGAAACCTCCTATTTACATATCCCTGTTGTGAAAGCAAAGAGGAAAAAGTAAACATTTACTTTAATCAGCTTCAACTTTATTGCTCCATTGGTGATAAGGAGACCTAATGCTTCTTTGCGGACATGAACTTTACCAGTTTACTAGGTACATGGTTGAAGAGTCGCCAGACACTTGTAAACTAATAATCTGGAAATGGTGTAATGCAGTGCAGGGCTAAGGATCACCAAATAACATTGGGGGTTGACAAGTATATTTAGGGATATATTTGACAATAATAAATACCGTTCTTCTTGAAGATACTTTAGTTCAGATTAGCAAAACAACTTTCTACACTATATAATAGGATTCAACTGAATTAAACAAAAGGTAATGCCATTTAATACCACACACTGAAAGTCGTGTCAGTCATAAAACAAGAGTAAATCTTTACCTTGGATCTTTGTATCTTGAACTGATCTAGATTCTTCTCATGTTTCACTTCCAGATTTGGAGCCTGTTCTTTTACGCTATTGAACAAGTCCTCAAAATCGTTATTAACTCTGATATCCTGAATAGAAATACAAAGAATCAATGCCATGCTGCTGTGTGTTGCTGGGAAGACACAAGTTGTAGAATTCAAATAGGTGAGGCCATTTAGTCCTGAACCCATCATGAGCATATGGGTACCACTATGAGCGATGAGGCACTCTCAATCCTGGTATCTCTACGGAAATGAAATGTACAATATTCTTACCATGCACGGATTATGCAATGGAGAAATGAGGGAATTAATTGGATAGTGCTTTTAAAGAACTTGGACAATGGGCCAACTGGCCTTTTATGCTAAGTCATTCTATGATATAGCTTTAGTAAATTTTCCTTCATATATTATACCGATACACAAATAACTTTTAGCGCTGACTGCTGCAGTACCATAACAAAAATCAAAAAATGCTCTCCCATGTCCAATGAGAAATGCATGAAATGTCTGAGTGAAAAGACGAAATTGCAGTAGTTATCTAAAATGTAAACACATTATCTTTGATTCAGCCAATAAGCATCTGTGGAATAAATGGAGTAATTAACAACTCATAATCAAAGATGATGAGTATGCTGAGGGAAAATTATGACCTAGAAATTCTTAAGTGCTGCAAGGTAAAATAGGCTTGAGAAGAGGATCCCCAGGGGTTTTGTGCAGGACTGTGGAAAAGTGAGTTCTCTGAGCACAAGACATGCAAGGCAAAGTATCACAAATTCCGATCCATCTGGATTAATTGTACACGGTGAGCGTGCATTACTGTGAAAAATGCCAACTCAGATTCCAATTTCCTGCCATGGCTATAGTTCTCAGAGCAATATTTCTTAACAGCAATTGCTGCTTCATGTGTTGGAGCTGACTTGAAGCAGTTTTGGCTTCACGTCAAGGAGCAAATTTGGGAGTGGGCAACACATGTCTCTGCTGGATGATGGGAGAGATGTCATTGGAAGTAGGCAAAACAGGTAGTAATCTGACTGATCAGGTTCCCCAGGTCACACTTGCCACACTGGAGACATCAGAATCATAGAAGATTTGACGATCATCTTCAGTGCTAGACTGCCTGACAGTGCTAAAGGACAGGCCCTTTCACTGACACTGGAGAAGGCCTTCTTCTTCCCGGTTGTGCATTCACATGGCTTCTGAAGTGCATATGCATGCATTACTGTTGCTGCAATGGCATCACACCAAATGTATGTTGCACAATCATTGTAACCATTGCTGCACGCTCAGCTTAGGTGCATCATTTCACACACATGGTGAACAATAGCAGAATTTCCCAAGTGCTTTTTGTATTTCAGTTGCATAAAATCACACAATTTTCTAGCTAATAAGTTCTATTTTTATACCAGAACCAGAATGGTACTTACAGAGAAATCCAATGACTTTATGGCACTTTTGGGATTTTCTTTTATAGCCTTCAAAATCCCATAACATCCAGCACTCCGCATAGGATTCCGGGCCATCTGCGAACATTGATCATAAAATCTTAGTCATAGAGCTATATGGCATGGAAACAGGCCCTTCCACCCAACCCGTGCGTGTCGACCAAGTTGTCGAACTGAGCTAATCCCATTTTCCTGCATTTGGCCCATATCCCTTTAAGCCTTTCTTATCCATGTAAGTGTCCATATGCCTTTTAAATGTCATAATTGTACCTGCCTCTACCACTTCCTCTAGCAGCTCATTCCATATTCTCACCACTTTCTGAGTGAAAAAGCTGCCCCTCAGTTCCCTTTTCTCAATCACCAAGTAGATCCAAGGCAGGAATCAATAGATTTTTGGATTTTAAGGGTACCAAGGAATATATGACTGGTGTGGGAAAAGACTGCCGTGATAAAAGATTCAGCTGTGATCTTACTGAATGACGGAGCAGGTGTAAGCTGCTTCTACTTCTTAAATTTTAAATTAAAAAAAAAATTTTATTTACAGCGTGGCAACAGGCCCTTCCGGCCCAACGAGTCCGCGCCGCCCATTTCAAACCCAAATTAACCTTCCTGTACGTCTTTGCAATGTGGGAGGAAAGCAGAGCACCCGGAGGAAACCCGCGCAGACACGGGAGAACTCCATCAATGCTCAAAGCCCACAACAAAGCAAGAATTTATTTTGCTTCCAATGATAAAAGTCATTGCATTACAGTAAAGCCCGAGATATCTTGAGAAAAAAGGCATTATACAAATCAAATACAAAAATCATGCACCTGTGTGTTTGTTATATATGAAAGCAGTGAGCCTCTGACAGCACAGGTTGGACCTTGTTGAATATATACCACTGGAACCCAAATGAGTGAATAAGAATAACTCAGCAGCTGCAAAGTTTGCCTCTTTCCTCTCCACAAACCAATCCCTCTCCAATGTTCCTCCTAATGTGTTTGCCCTTCACTCTGCAACTTGTTCTACATGTGTCCCAACAAGGCAATAAATTACTTCAGCAACACTCCCCCCCGATGAGGGCCAAATATCACCCCTCCAACCTGTTGTGTGTGTGTCAGTAATTGGAATGGCTCCTTCAAGCACCAGTTAAGCGACTATTTCCGTACCATTGGTCTTCCGTGCTCAAGGGTTTTGACATTTTTAAAAGTCAAAATGAGAGAGATATGGGACAGATTGTGATACAAAGACATCTGCAAATTGTCCTGCAGAGGGTGGGATGCAGGAGATATAAGAAGACACAAAGAGAATTAGGGTGGCACAGTGGTGCAGCAGTTAGTACCACTTCATCACAGCTTCAGGGACCTAGTTATGATCCTGACCTCGGGGTCTGTCTGTGAGGAGTTTGCAAATTCCCTTCAGGCACTTGTTTCTTCCCACATCCCAAAGGTTGATTGGCTGCTGTAAATTAGGTTAATAGCAAAAAGAATCAAAGTGGAATTGATGGGCTTATGAGAGAGAATGAGTTGCAGGAGGCAGGAAAATAAGGAGAATTGGAATGGAACTAATGGGACTGTACCCCTGGGAGCTGTCATGGATGCAAAGGATTGAATAGCCTCCTTCTGAATCTTTAAACATATAAGATAGGCACAAAGGAACACCGTACAGCATCCCCTACAGATTCATCAGTGGCATGGCCACCATTCTGCTCCATTCTGTTAACTGCCACACAGGTTGCTTTCGAGAAGATGCACACATACATTTCTCCTGTCTCATGATGCCTTCTGCAACAAAAGGAACTTAGTCTTGTGGGGTGTTCACGGTGGAATAGTTGACTGTGGTTGAGGTGCGGGTTGTGCTTAAGTTGAGGCTTGGAAAGTGTTGAGTATGTGAGGATATGAGAAGAATGTTTAGCAAGGTGCGATGTATGGATTGCAAAGATATTTCAGAGCGATGGGCAGAAGAATGTTGGTAATGAGGCAGCTGGTGACAGTTAGGATGCAGAAGTAGTTTAGTAATGTTCCTATGTTAACAACTCCTATCTATTTTTTTGATTTTTTTTCCTTCATTGCAGTCAAGTCCTTGAGCAATATTCTCCTGCTGCTTCCTCATGTTTGAACACTTTCTTCCTCCATGGGAGAAAGGATGTCTCACCTTGAATCAATTTCCTCCATTAAGGCGCTCACTGCTGCATCTGAGAACCTTAATACTTGCATTCTCCCTACTTCAGCTACTTCCTACCAAAAGTGTTGTGGTATGAATTTGCAGTCAGAACCCCATTTTAAGCGACTGTCTGTAAAAAGTGAACTGGCCTCCTAACATCACACCCCATTGAGAGATATGCAAGCATGAATCCTTGCAAAGATGACTGCATGGGTACTAACACAGGTAGGAAGTCTATAACCAGCAGCTGTTCAATTCCCAGACAAAGGTTTATTTAAACTATAATTAATTATTTTATGCAGTGATTGGGATAGCTGTATTACAAAGGGACATTTCATTAGCATACCTGTTGAGCAGCATACTTACATTAAGTCCAATTAGAGTGATATTAACTCTCAATCCTAAGGATAACAACACAGCTCCTTCTGCAGAAATACGATTATTACTACGACCAAACACAAAATAAGGATCAAAATTTTTGCAATCTCAGACTATCACACAAATCCAGAAGAGCTTAACATACTTTGTTGAACAAAACTATAAGTTAAGATTTCATCAATACAAATTCTTCATGTTATTTATAACCTCAATGTTGCTTTAGCATTATACAGATTATATCAGTGGAAAGCACTGTTATCTTTGAGTCACAACATTGTGATTTCAAACCTCAGTCTAAGGTTGCATTGCTAGAAGTGCCAGAGTCTGCTGGTTTTTATAATAGATTTTACATGTTCCCTCCTATCTATTACACAGATAGGAGGGAGTCCTCTTGATATTTGATGCTAAATTCTACCTCAAACAACACCAGCAAAAGCAGACCAGCTGGTTATTCATCTTTCTTGTTTGTGGGGTTATGCTGTGGGCACAAAGACTGCCCCCACCTGCCTATCTAATAGTCAATGCTTTCTGAAGTAATTCATCGATTGATATGAGATATGGTAAGACATAATATAATTGTAAATAGGTACATTTTCTTTTGCAGATTGTTTCCAGTTTTGTTACTAATACATCAGTGCAATAAACTGAAGATATCAAAAAATCATATTTCGCAAATACCCACTGCAATCTGCAAACTGGTTTATAGGATTTGTTATTTTTTTCAACTATGCTGGAATCCCAGCATTAAAGAGGAAGATACTAAATTTAGTTTAAAAAATAATAAAGTAAAACTAGTATCAGTAATGCAGGCCACAAAACTACTTGATTGCTGGAAAAATCCTACTTGGTTCATCACTGTCCTTCAGGGAAGGAATCTTACCTGGTCTGATCTAAAGGTGACTCCAGACCACCAATATGATTGACTTTTAAGTGCCTCTGAAATGGGCTTAGAAGCCAGTCAGTTTAAGGACATTAGAGCTGGACAATAAATAAGGTCTATAGCCCGTGATACAAGACAAGAGAATCATTTATTCTCTTGCCAATAATTGGTCACACTCAAGACATGAACTACCTCACCTAGACCTATCTGTCCCAAAGATTCATGAGGTGGCCTCATGTTAATAGACCATGCCTCCCTTGACAAAATCTACTGAATGGGGTTGGTAAAGTCCAAAAACTGGCCCTGAAGTCTACCCTACATTCTTCTTTAAAAAAAAATCAGAATTCAGTCCTTGCATATTAGGAATAATTATTTGAGAAAACTATTTCAATCATGAATACGAATAACATTCTTCAACTGAGCCACTTTATATAGTTAAAAAAACTGTAAGAATGTAAACATTAGTATACCTGACATTCAGATGCTCTAAAACATTGTTAACTTTAAGTGCTTCTCCAAGAGCTTTTGCTCCTTCATTCCCAAATCCATTATAGGATAAATCCAGTACTCTCAGAAAAACGTTATCCTGTAGGAGGGAAAATAAACTGTAATCAACTGCTATTCTAATGGAAGCCTTTGTAAATCTTGAACACATTAGTTTCTGGACCAGATTATGGTCTAAATACAAAATTTAAACTGCTAGATTTAACTCTGCCTTGATTTAAAATCAGTTATCTGAACATCAATGGTATCAAAAATAATGTAATCCCTACTCAAGGAAAAAATAGAACATCTAGAAATAAAATATATAATATGGATTCTATTGATTTCCTATTTCCTTACAACATAGATAGTGGCGATTTGGCCCATCAAGTCTTTGCCAGCTCACAGAGCAATCCTGTTCTTCCACTAATTCTTCCCTGAAACTTATTCTCCTTATGTTATGTTCTCATCAGCTGCCCCCAGATTCTGCAATGCACTTAATTTAGAGTGGCCAATTAATCTCCCAAGATGCACGCCTTTGGGACATGACTGGAAACTGGAGCACCAGGAGAAACCCACGCAGTCAGAGGGAGAACGTGCAAACTCCACACAGACAACACCTGAGATCAGGATTGAACCTGGAGCATTGGAGCTGTGAGGGAGCAGCTCCATTAGCTGTGCCACTCTGCCACCCATTCCCAGAGGGAATTTCACAGGGGAAAATCTTGTTTGAACAACCTTACTGAATTTTTTAAGGGGGTAGCCAAGAGAGTACACAACGGTGATACAATCGATGTAATTTATTGAGGTTCTGAAATGGCTTTGATAGGTCAGAGAATGTGGAGTCAGGGGGGCAGCAGAATGGATTGCTGGCTGTCTCCAAGACAGAAAGTAGGGAGTGGGGTCTTTAAAATAATGGAAGATTTTATGCAGAGGATATAAAGAGAAAGTTTCCACGTGGGGATGGGCATAAATGGAGACCATCAGTATAAGATAGTTGTCAAGAAGCCCTATAAGAAGTTCAGGAGGACAGAAAGTAGGAGCAGGAGTAGTCTATTTGGTCCTTCAGTACCATCAGTACCTTTCGTACTGATCAGGTCCTTCAGTACCTTTTGCCCCATTAAGATGAAATAAGATTAGACATCTTTATTATTCACATGTACATCGAAACACACAGTGAAATGCATCTTTTGCGTAGAGTGTTTCGGGGGGCAGCCCGCAAGTGTCGCCGTACTTCCGGCATTATAGGAAGGAGATGGAGACTGTGGAGAGGGTGCAGAAGAGATTTACCAGGATGCTGTCTGGATTAGAGGCTTTGAGCCATAGGGGAAGGTTGGACAAACTTGGGTTGCTTTCTCTAGAGCGTCGCAGGCTGAGGGGAGGCCTAATAGAGGTTTCTAAAATAATGAGAGGCATGGGTAGTGTAGGCAATCAGAATCTTTTCCCCAGGGTAGAAATGTCAAACACCAGAAAGACATGCTTTTAAGATTGGAGGAGGGAAGTTTAAAGGCGATGTGAGGGACAAGTTTTTTTACGCAGAGAGTGGTGGGTGCCTGGAATGGGTTACCAGGGGTAGTAATGGAAGTAGGCAGTTTGGTGGAGTTTAAGAGGCTTTTAGATAGACACACGAATATGAAGGGAATGGAAGGATATGGATGATACACAGGAGGAGGACATTTAGTATAAATTGGCATCAAGATTGGCACAACACCCTAGGCCAAGTGGCCTGTCCAGTGCTTTACTGATCTATGTTCTATCTAGTTCACCATTCAATGCAACAATGGCTTCAGTACCCTGTTCCTGGCATCTCTCCATATCCCTTGATCCCTGTAGCATTAAGAAATGTATTTATCCCCTTCTTGAATATATTTAAAGCCTGGCGGCACCTACCCTGAGGCCTTCTGCTATTCCTATGCATCCTTTGCCATGTAGGTAGTTCCAGCTTAGGTTTAGTTCCTTCAGCCCAGTATTTTCTGCGATAGCATTTCCCAGCTCATTTCCTTGCAAAGTAACAAATAAGTTAGTAAAGTGAAACATCTTAATAAAATCTAATAATCTGTTTCTCCAGGTGATGTACATGGACATCATCCCTGAAATCATTCTTGTCCATCTCTTCTACATTGTCGAAAGGCTCTGCATCCTTCATAAAGTGTGTTTACCGGAACTAGATACAATGGACTGGACTGTGTTGGCTATCGCCAGCGACATCAATTCACAAGCTGTGTAATGGAGGTTCAGATCTTTCCAATAGGTTTGGAAGGCTGAATCTGCCAGCAGCAGAACCCAGTCTTGCTGGGTTATACATGAACCATGTTGGGAAATCACCTCTTGGATGCTGCACTGTCAGCATTAGAAACCAAGACCCTGTTGAGGTTTGCAACGTAAAGATTTAAGAGACAGAGGGTAGGGCAGACTAATTTTTGAAAATTGTTTTGTTTTACTTTAATGTTTTTACTAGATGTTTTATGTCAGAAATGTTTAAAACTGTTAAAATCACTTACAACTTTTACAGCTAGAAAAACTCTGCCCCCAGCTTTGCTTCTTCTCAAAGCTTGTCAGGTAGACCAAGGGGTGGGGCTTCCTCACAGACTCTTAAGGTCCAGATCACAGCGCTGGATACAGGAATGAGGAAGGCCACTCAGACAGGTCCTCTACAATTGATGTTGGGGCTGGGGGAAGGGTGAGAGGGAGTGAAATTGACTGCCAGCACCAATACAAATTCAGACCTCACTAGCGTGATCTGGTCCATTTTTCCAATTGATGCTGAACTAGTGCTCTGTAAAGAATTAGTGTCACTATCATTTTTGTTCTCTTTGCCTCTGTTTATAAGGCTCAGGATACCCTTGCCTTTATTAATAGTTTTGTGGACCTGTCCTTCCACCTTTAAAGATGTGTGCATAAATACATCCAAGTCACTTTGATGCTGTATTCTCTTTAAAATTCTGCTATTCAGTTTGATTTGTCTGGCCTGGCCTTGAAATTGTTACCATTTGCCCTCTCTTACTGATTTGCTTGCAATAAGTTGTAAACTTGAACCCAATCTGTTCCCCTTATCATTCCGTACACCTCAGTCAAAACTTGCAGCAGAAGTGTAGGGCTGTTGTTCTTTTAGCCTATTTTGATGAACACCTTTGATCCATTCCTTATGACCCAAGATGACTTACTTGTATGGAAATGAAAATTGGGAGACCTGTGTTGTACAGCCATACCTGGAGTATTACTGATCCTGTTGTGGCTCAGGTTTAAGATCTGCAACTTGAGTGGGTTGCTTATAGCTTCAGCCAGGTAGTTAGCAGCATGGTCATCAAAACAGTTTCCCGCAAGGTCAATCTTTATTAGAACTGTATTCTCCATGAGCATGTTGCTGATTGCTTTGGCTCCTTCAGTTCCCAGTTGGTTATCGGACAAGTCAACATCTACATAATATTAAGAAAGGCATCTTGTAATTAGATTTAGCTTTCTGAACAAAGACAGCACAAGAATTATTAATAATCTTTCAGCATTAAAAAGTATACATTGCAATAATCATTGAATGTTAATTTTTAATAAGCAAAACCTTATGAATTGCTAATTTCAGAGGCTCAGATTTTGTCCCATCTAAAAGTACCTGTACAAGAGTACTTCTCATAAAAGTCACTAGGTAGCATCAAGGAGCCAAAACCTAGGCTAACATCTCCATTTACTAGCCTATGGATTGTGGCACCATGGTAGTGTAGTGGTTAGCGTAACGCTTTACAGTGCCAGCGACCCGGCTTCAATTCCGGCCACTGTCTGTAAGGAGTTTGTACGTTCTCCCTGTGTCTGCATGGGTTTCCTCCAGGTGCTCCGGTTTCCTCTCACATTCCAAAGATGTAGAAATTAGGAAATTGTGGGCATGCTATGTTGGCGCCGGAAGCGTGGTGTCACTTGTGGGCTGCCCCCAGAACACTACGCAAAAAGATGTATTTCACTGTGTGTTTCAATGTGCATGTGACTAATAAAAATATCTATCTATCTATCACTTGTAGCATTCCCAATTATCATCCTAATTGAAATGACAAACTAAAATTGCACAAAATTGCATTATACCTACGTTAGACTGTTGTTTATTGACTACATCTCCACCTTCAATACGATAATTCCAAGCAAACTCATCACCAAATTCCAAGACCTGGGACTCAACATCTCCCTCTGCAACTGGATCCTTGACAGCCTGACCAACAGACCGCAATCAGTGAGGATAGGCAGCAGTACCTCCAGCACGATTATTCTCAATACTGGTGTCCCACAAGGCTATGTCCTCAGCCCCCCATTCTAATCCCTATACACTCATGATTGTGTGGCCAGATTCTGCTCTAACACCATCTACAAGTTTGCAGATGATACCACCGTAGTGGGCTGCATCTCAAATAACGATATCAAAGTACAGGAAGGAGACAGAGAGCTTAGTGACATGGTGTCATGACAACAACCTTTCCCTCAATGTCAGCAAAACAAAAGAGCTGGTCACTGACTTCAGGAAGGAAGGCAGTGCACATGCACTGGTCTACTTCAATGGTGCTGAGGTTGAGAGCTTCAAGTTCCTAGGAGTGAATATCACCAATAGCCTGTCCTGGTCCAACTACGTAGACGCCATGGCCAAGAAAATTCACCCACACCTCTACTTCCTCAGAAGGCTACAGAAATTTGGCATGTCCCCCTTGACACTCACCAACTTTCATCAATGCACCTTAGAAAGCATCCTATCTGGATGCATCACAGCTTGGCATGGCAACTGCTCTGCCTGGGATCGCATGAAACTGCAGAGAGTTGTGGACACAGCTCAGCCCATCACAGAAATCAGCCTCCCCTCCACGGACTCTGTCTATACTTCTCGCTGCCTTGGTAAAGCAGCCAGCATAATCAAAGACCCCAGCCATCATGGACATTCTCTCTTCTCCCCTCTCCCATCAGGCAGAAGATACAAAAGCCTGAAAGCACATATAACCAGGCTCAAGGACAGCTTCTATCGCACTGTTATAGACTATTGAATGGTTCCCTGGTACAATAAGATGGACTCTTGACCTCACAATCTACCTCATTATGATCTTGCACCTCATTGTCTACCTGCACTGCACTTTCTCTGTAGCTGTGACACTTTACTCTGCATTCTGTATTGTTTTACCGTGTACTACCTCAATGCACTGTGTAATGAATTGATCTGTACGAATTGCATGCAAGACAAGTTTTTCATTGTACCTCGGTACAAGTGACAATAATAAACTAATTCCAATTCCATTTGTTAAGATTGGTGTCTCTTGTGAATTTCATAAGGGGCTGTTAACTAAAGTTGAAGCTCATAATATTGAAGCACATGAAAATATTTATCTCACTTGTAAACTAGCTGAGTTTTAGGAGATACAAGCCAGGGATAAGGGGCAGGTACTCAAATTGCAAGGATAAGCCTAGTGATATTCTGAAAAGGGTCTCTTTGAGCTATAACTATTTACTGAATTTATCAATGAATCACATAATAGGATAGAAAGCCATTTATCCTACCCTGATGATGTCACCAAGAAAAGACTGTAATCAGTTGACTGAAAACATTAAACTATAAAAAGATATTATTAAGCAAATTGAGAAAAGTGAGGCAAAGGATTTCACCATGGGTAAATGATATCATTCATGTTGGGCCTATAAAGAAGAACAAAAGGGCCAAGAACAAACTGCAGTAGAACTCCAGTAATCTAGTACCTGATGGTCAGAGGTCAATGATAGTTTGGCATCTAGCTCACAGATTGGTATCGGTGACTGAATGAATCTATTCTGGTCTAGTCTGTCATTTTTGGTTCTGCTGAACTTGAAGCAAATTGCTGAATGTTGTTTACTTTACACTTTTTCACTCAAAAAGTCACCCCACTACATTTCCTGCTCCCTTTAAGCTCACCAGCCTCTGTTTCCTGGACTGCCTTTCAACTTACTGGGTTGTGTTTCCTGTGCTCTCTTTAAAGTCACTGGGCTCTGTTTCCCATGCTCACTTTAGATTCACTGGAAAATCTATTATGTTACTGTGTAAAATGTAAAAAAAAATGAAATAAAAGTGCTAAGGTATTAATAGGAGTAACATCCAAAAGTGTGGAAAATCTGCTAGTCTGGCACCACCAAAGTCCGAAGGGTGCCAGGTTACTGGAGTTTTACTGTACTTTATAAATGGTCAAAAGTCAACAAGAGTGAAGTTCCAAAGAAACTTAAGGGTTTGTCTATAAAACATAGATCATTATGTGTAGGAGGGAAGGGTTAGATTGATTATGGAGTAGGTGTTTATATAGGTCGGCACAACATCGTGGTCACAGCCAGGTACTGAACTTAGTTTAAAAGGCTAAAGGAATGTTGGCCTTTATACTTAAAACAAAAATGTGATAAAAATTATGATACTGCAAAAGAGTCTGTTGGTACCAGTGGCCAGATTATCACCAATGGCCAGATTACCATGGACAAGCCCTCCATCTCAGAATTCAGAATCAGATTTATTATCACTGACATGACATGAAATGTGTTGTTTTGCAGCAGCAGTACAGTGCAAAGACATAAAATTTATAAATTACAAAAATACACAAAGGAATAATGAGATAGAGTTCATGGTTTGTGGATCGTTCAGAAATCTGATGGTGGAGGGGAAGAAGCTGTTCCTGAATCATTGAGTTTAGGTCTTCCGGCTCCTGTACCTCCTCCCTGATGGTAGTAATGAGAAGAAGGTGTGTCCCGGATGGTGAGGGTCCTTAATGATAGGTGTCGCCTTCTTGAGGCACTGCCTCACACTTAATAGATGGCCATCTGGATTCCTGTAGCCCAAAGTATGTCATTGTCTGCCCTTATCTGTACCTTGTTCCATCCTCCAGCATCGCCCAGAGGTATCACCTCCATAGTTGTTCCAGGACTAATAACCAAGGAATCATCACTGGACCCCTAACCCTCACTACTTTCCACTCATAAATAAACACAATTGGCACCAAGTCAGTAGTTATGACTTGGATGGAAGGGGCATCACATATACTTTCATGGTGTCTGAAGATGACAAAAAGTTTGCAGATGACATGAAGGTTGGAAGTGCTATGGATAGTGTAGAAGGTTGGTGTAGGTTACAGCAGGATATAGACAGGATGCAGAGTTGGGCAGAGAAGTGGCAGATGGATTTCAATCCGGAAAAGTATGAAGTGATGCACTTTGGAAGATCGAACTTGAAGGTGGAATACAAGGTTAATGGCAGGATTCTTAGCAGTGTGGAGGGACAGAGGGATCTTGGGGTCCAAGTCCATAGATCCCTTCTAGTTGCCGCGCAAGTTGATAGGGTGGTTAAGAAGGCATATGGAGTGTTGGCCTGCATTGGTTGGGGGATTGAGTTCAAGAGCCGCGAGGTAATGTTGCAGCTCTATAAAACTCTGGTTAGACCACAGTTAGAGTATTGTGTTCAGTTCTGGTCACCTCATTATGGGAATGATATGGAAGCTTTAAAGAGGGTGCAGAGGAGATTTACCATGATGCTGTCTGAATTAGAGAACACGTCTTATGAGGAAAGGTTGAGCGAGCTAGAGCTTTTCTCTTTGGAGCGACGGAGGATGAGAGGCAACTTGATAGAGGTGTATAAGATTATGAGAGGCATAGATAGAATGGAAAGCCAACACCTTTTTCATAGGGCGCCAATGTCCAATAACAGATAACATCCTTTTAAGGTGAGTGGAGGAAAGTTTAGGGGAGATGTCAGAAGTAGGATTTTTACACAGAGAGTGGTGGGTGCTTGGAATGCACTGCCAGGGGTGGTGGTAGAGGCTGATACAATAGGGACATTTAAAAGTCTCTTAGATAGGCACATGAATATAAGAAAAATGGAAGGTTATCGGCTGTGTAGGAGGGAAGAGTTAGATAGATTATGGAGTAGATGTTCTGTAGGTCGGCACAACATCGTGGGCCGAAGGGCCCATACAGTGCTGTACCGTTCTATGTTCTATTAAAAGCTGGCACGGTAGCGTAGCGGTTAGCGCGACGCTATTACAACGCCAGCGATCAGGGTTCGATTCCTGTCGCTGGCTGTAAGGAGTTTGTATGTTCTCCCGTGTCTGCGTGGTTTTCCTCTGGGTGCTCCGGTTTCCTCCCACATTGCAAAGACGTATGGGTAGGTTAATTTGGGTTTAAAATGGGCAGCACGGACCTGTTGGGCCGGAAGGGCCTGTTACCACGCTGTAAATAAAATTTAAAAAAAATTAATTTATAATTTAAAAATTAAAAAAAATAAGACAGCATAGAAAGTGAAAATTGCAAAGACAACGTGTCAGTTTGGTTATAAGCCTTGGGCAGAACACAAAGAAGACATTTTCTCCTGGTGGCAAGACTATGAACTTAGTGCTTGTTACTTTACACTTCAGGCACTGTAGATGGATCAGATGCACAGTCACATCCTTTTAAATAAGGGACAAATAAAATGGAGGCTTGATAACAATATAAATCTGAAAGAAATAATGACAAAATGATGATAACTTTTGAAAAATTATGTGATATAGCCTAAGATGTTTAAATTAAAACTGTCAAAACAAGCAAACCTTGTGAAAAAGTGACACCAATTCCACTTTCAACTTTGGTTCCATCCTAACTCTGCTTGGACCCCAGTCACAGCCTGCAACTGTGATCGCCATAAGGAATGGAACTTATGTTATTAAAAATAAGATGGAGAGATAGATACAAAAGTAAAGTAAGGTTACTAATTTTTGTTTCAAAAATTTTCCAATAATTTCCCCCTTTTCTCATCTTCCTTTCTCAAAAACACAACCCTTACTTGGACACAATGTAACTGGTGAACCCACATGGCAAACAGCAGGATGAAACTACTCTGCAGACTGAAGACTACACATAAAAATGGTTAAACCTGCAATGTAACAGTTCTCCTTCAGCATCTCTGCGATTGCTTTCGCACCCATGGCCTCCAGCCAGTTATCCTTCAGATTCAACTTTATGACTGTAGTGTTGGTTATCAGAGACACGGAAATGGCTTTGGCCCCCTGAAAACAACAATTAAAAAAAGATTAGAATTTCTCTGCCTTGATCAACAGCAGTCTAAAGCTGCCAGAATGACAAAACTAGAATTGAGGTTTTTTTTCTCTCTAGTGGGATACAGACGTGTTTTATTCTCAAAATAAGCTGTATGAGAAAGATTTGATAGCTCTGAAGATGCAGTTTATTTGCTACTTTCTTAAAGGGTTGCAGTCTACTGCAGGAAGAATAACACCAGCTTTGGGCTCGAGTGAGACCTGGTACTAGAGGTAATTGAGTTCTGGTTGACATTGCTGAGATACAATAGGAATAAAGTTCTTATTGGATATCTTGGGGACTTGATAAACATTAGAGAGCCACTTATAATGTTTTAGGAAGACAAAAGGTTAGACCCACTTCCTCTCAATTTTAGAAATATATTGTAATAAAGAAAGGCATGCACAAGTATGCAAAAATGCATGCAACAGGTTTTGGAAAATATCAATCATGACTCAGGTTCTATCCAGAGTTAGAAAGTTAAGACTTCAAGCTCAATTTCTGAAATTTGGGTACAAAATCTAAGCTGATGTTCTAATGCAGTATTGAGGGACTATTGTACTGTTAGAGACATGTTGAATTGACAAATTATTTGGGGTTGTAATAGTATTTTTGAAGATATTAATTGGCTTTTCTGTGTATTATAGATGATCATGTATGCCAATTGCATGTTGAGTATATATCCATTTCCACTGGATCAATTAGATTGTCAAGTAGAGGGTTCCTTATCACATCACTTCAAGGTGTCAATGACTTCAAGAGGAGGGAACAGATGAGAAAGTTAATGAGGGTTAAAAAAAACAAAATGTTTAAAAATCTAAAAAACCAGGAGATGTTAGAATTAGATAACAAGTTTACAGCATTTGTGAAGAAGAATGCAAGAAAAATAAACTTTTTAGACTACCACCTATTTTCATAAACTGACAAGCATGTGCCTATTTCTGGCATTTTATGTTTCATTTCTAAAATAGACATTTAGCCTGAAGATCAAGATTTGTGACTTAGTTTAATATCCATTAATCATAGAACCTAATATTAAAAGTGAGTACAATATGCAGCCACAACTATATATTGCATTTAGCATAAGAGATAGAAGCAGGAATAGGACAATCAGTCTCTCATCTGCTCTGCCATTCAAAGAGAACATGGCTGATCTTTTACATCAGCTCCACTTTTGTGCACTAACCATTTGGTTCCCATATCTAAAAATCGATCAATCTCTTTCTTGAATATATTCAGTAAGCTTCCACAGGTCTCTTGGGCAAAGAATTCCAAAGATTCATTACAGTCTGTACGAAGAATATTTTTCTTATCTCTGTTGTGACTGACGAACCTTTATATTGAGACTGTGAGGCTCTAGACATGCCAGCCAGTCAAAAGCTGTGTCCACCCTCCCAACCCTCTTAAGAATTTGTATGTTTCAAAGATGACCTCTCATTCTGCTAAATTCTAGAGCGTGCAGGCCCGGACTGCTTAATCTCTTCTCATACAACAAACTTGCTGTTCCAGGAATCAATCTGGCAAACCTTCATTACACTCTCTTTCGCAAGTATATCCTTCTCTCGGCAGTGCTAGATCCATACAAGATGTTTCAGATGCATTCTCATGAGGGGCCTGTATATTGAAGAAGGACCTCTCTGTTCTTACACTCAAATCTACTTGTAAAAAAGGCGAACATATCTTTCGCCTTCTTATTTGCTTGCTGTACCTGCATGTTAACTTTCCGTTACTCAGGTACAAGGACACACAGGAACCTCTGAACACTAACACATTTCAACTTCCAACCAATTAACAAAACAGAAGTACCCAAGAAGGACTTTCTAGCCCAGACTACAGAACTAGTTAGCTGGCGCTGTTAAACCCTGAAAGGAAACAATACTGGCAGATGTGGGGGTCTTCAACACCTTGAGAAAGAATGACTCGGAGTAGGAAAAGGTAGATGAATCTAGACAGTAACAAGATGAGATTGCTAGCTAGGAAGAGGTAAAGCCTAAAATTCTGTTTAATTTCCACCTTAGGGGATGAAAAAAAATTTCAGATAAAAACTGTGGCAAATATAAATGCTCCTGACCAGTGTCATAATAGAAATGGAAGTTCCATTTAATTAAAACCTAGAACCTTATTTAAGCAATAGACTTATCCACTGCCAGTAAAATCAGTGGAAAAGTTCTTTCTAATAAATGTATTCAATGAAAGTTGGTCTGACCTGAGGTCCAAGTCCATAATGCATTAGAGACAGTTCTGTACTGTTCATGTTGCGCAAAAAATAGGAGATTGGTACCACTCCGTACATTTCACATGCCTGTCTATACTGAGCCTTCCCTGTAGAATCATAAGTATTTGCACCTTCTGAAAGGAAACCATATCAGATTAGCCAACTTGACATACAACATTGATATGTGTCCTGGCCTTACTTAAGCTAATATCGCAAACCTGGTAAAATTTGTTCAACATACAGCACCCTTTTCTTGTGAAAACTCTTCATCATTAAAATATGACATAACCTTGCCGTGACCTGTATGGTGCTGAGCACAGTCTGCATCTGGCTTCTAGCCCAAGTAATTATTTTTTACTTGGCCTCTGCATTTGAAGCCAAGTCAACTTTTGTCGGATACTGACAAATGAACATTTTTCCTCAGTGACATCTGCACAGTGATGAGGCACTGCAATCCCAGCTGCTCTTCCCCAGTCTTTTCCTGGAGGCCAAGGTATTTCAGTTCCTGAATCAGAATTAATTCAGACCAGAAATCAGTGTTCAGCATTTCTGGTCTGTATGGATTTTTTGGTGTTTTTACTAATTGGACCATGGGAGAATTGGAAATTAGTAGACTAAAGACAGTTGTTGCTTCTTCCTTTCCTTCGGTTCTTGTCTCCTGGAATTGTGGCTCAATGTCAATCCCCATACAATAGTGACATGACCGGAAGGGCTTGTTACCGTGCTGTATAAATAAAGTTTAATAAATGCAATTACTGAATAAGAAAACAAAAATCAATTAAATCATTATTAAACTCTACCAGAACATAATAGGTTTATGTAATCACAGCAACAAATTCATGGATTATTTGTTTGGGTCATTTCTCTAATCAGTTAATGTTATATAGTTTTATATAGTTAATGTTAGGAGTTTAAGATGTGTCCCAATACTTTTCCTTCTGCTGAGAGCAAGTCCTACATGTAACTAAGTGAAGTAACTGTGTTTTCCATGATTCACCTATGAGGCTGGACAATGAGTCTCACCAGGATACTCAACTGTGAGCAGAGACACAAGAGACTCCCGATGCTGGAATCCGAAGCAAAAAACAATCTGCTGGACAATGAGTCTCACCAGGATACTCAACTGTGAGCAGAGACACAAGAGACTCCCGATGCTGGAATCCGAAGCAAAAAACAATCTGCTGAAGGAACTCAGCGGTTGAGCAGCATCTGTGGGAGGAAAGGGATTGTTGACGATTTGGGTCGAAACCCTGCATCAGGACGGAGAGTGGAGAGGGGAGATGGCCAGTATAAAGAGGGGAAGGGGAGAGGTGAAACAGGAGTCTGAGGTGATTGGTGGATTGAGGAGGGGTGTGAGATGACAGGTAGGGTGCACCAGGTAGGGGAGGTGTGCAGGGGTGGAGCTGGGAGACAGTGGCAGGTGAATGATAGACAGAGGCAGACAGAGAGAGAGAGAAAAAAAATGCTCAACTGTGTGCGGTCGGAGGGTGTCCAGCCAACAGCAGAACCTAGCATGCTCACCAACATGAATTCATACACAGCAAACAGGAATGAACACCTGGACTGATTTCCTATTCCCAGCCTAGATTTTATCTGCCTCAGTGCAGACAAGGGATTCAACCTGGTATCTTATTGATCTGTAGGGTTCAGAGCCCCACCAGGGCCATGAAATCAATAACTAGGACAAAGCAACCAACTCTTCCTTTAGCCTTTTGTGCTGCAGGAGCTTGGATGAAGTTTGTACATGCCACTGAAAAAAAATCCAACACAGTTTGGAGTATGTATGAATCTAGTGACATAGTAAGTTTGCCTTACCAATCAGATCTGCATCTCTTTGATCAGTTTGCATCTCACCATCAGACATTTCTTCACTTGATTCCTCAGAAGAACTGCTGAAAGATGGGAAAACTTTGCAGACTTGTTCCTTCTTCAGATGATCCTTGCTATGTTTTCGAGCAATTATCTGGAAAGTTTAAAATAAGACAATTGATTTGACATCACTGGCCTCTATTATTGCAAAACATTCTGGCAAAACATTTGACAATTACATTCAATTAATTAATGATCTGAATAATGAAGTAGTAATTTCACTTTATGGACAAGTGACAAAAGTTAATTGTACAGCTTAACCATTGGAAGAAGACTCTTGGTAGTTATTCAGTGAAGATAATGTAAATAATGGTGCTAGGATTAAGTCACTGAATGACCGTCCACAGCCAAGGAACACTGATCCAGAGACAGAAACTTAAATTCCACCAGAGCAGTTGTGTAATTTAAATTCAAGGAAATAAATAAACCATGTTTTTAAAAGGAGCGAGTAAGTATAATCATTACTACCAGGTTGTCACCTCGTTCACTAATGTCCAACAGGCAAGGGAATATTATCCCTACCCTGTCTGGCCTATATGTGACTCCAGATTCACCAATGTAAGATAAGATATCTTTATTAGTCACAAGTACTTCGAAACACACAGTGAAATACATCTTTTGCGTAGTGTTCTGGGGGCAGCCCACAAGTGTCGCCACACTACCGGCGCCAACATAGCATGCCCACAACTTCCTAACCCATATGTCTTTGGAATGTGGGAGGAAACCAGAGCACCCGGAGGAAACCCACACAGACATGGGGAGAACGTACAGACAGCAGCCAGATTCGAACCCGGGCCGCTGGCGCTGTAAAGCGTTATGCTAACCGCTACATTACTGTGCCAATGTCGTAGACGCAACACTGCCTCTCCAGTTCAGGGGCAATCTGGTATGAACTAAGAATGCTGGAATTACCAAAGATCCAGTGATGTCCTCATTGGTCCAAAGGATGAGTAACTTCAGCCAGACGCTGAGGCTGTTCTCCTTGGAGCAAAGAATGTTGAGAGGAGATTGGATAGAGGTGAATAACGTCATGACTGGCTTAGATAAATAAGCAGAAGCTGCTCCCATTCATGGATAGTTCAACAGCACTGAGTAGAGACAAAAAACAGAAAGAGTACCGGTGGAAGAAACAGAATCAATAAGGGCTTTCAAAACAAAATCACATCGGTGTTTGAGAGGAAATAACTTGGGTGATGGGGGAGAAAATAAGAGAGAAATCAGACTAATATTTGCTTTACTAGGAGTTAGCAAATACTTCGAAGGCTGAGTGACAACATTCTGTGCTTTAACAATTCTACATTCTGTAAAGGAATTAAAAAAAAATCTTTTCCTTCCTCTCCAACAAAGACATTTATTCCTCGAAACTTAAAGGAAGAGAATGTGGCCAGAGGATTCGTGGAAGGAGCTCCTGACCTTAGGACTCTGGATTGAAACTCAGCATAAGGGTGGAACTTATGGGTGGCATGGTGGTGTAGCCAGTAGAACTACTGCCTCACAGCTCCAGCAATCCAGGTTTGATCCTGACCCCTGATGTTGTCTGTGTGGAATTTGCATATTCTCTCTGTGACCACATGGGTTTCTTTCAGGTGCTCTGGTTTCCTGCCAATTGGAAGACTGGTTGGCCCCTGCAAATGCTCCTAGTGTGTAGAATATGGTGGTGGTGCGGGGGCGAGATGGTAGGATTGTGGGAAGAATGGGGTAGGGTGAGATCAGTGTTAAAATTGAACTGCTGCAAGAACTCAGTGGGTTAAGCAGCATCCCTTGAGGCAAAGGGATGGTCAACGTTTTGGGTCAAGTCCTACATTGGGACTGAGACTGCAGTGGGAAGATTGCCAGTATAAAGAGGTAAGAGGTAAGAGATTGCCAGTATAAAAAGGTGAGACAGAGGCTGGCAGGTGATTGACAGAATTGTGTGAGGTTGGGGATGACGGGCAGGTGGAGCCAGATGGGAGAGGAAAGGTAGAGACAAGAGGCCAGAAGGTGATAAGTGAAGCCAGCTAAGGGAGGGATGATGCCTAGTTGGAACCAGATGGGGGAGAGGGTATGAAAGGTAAGCCAAGGGAGAAGAAACCCAGGTGGACAGATGTGAGGGTGATAGGCAGATGGAAATGGAAAAGGTGAACAAAGGGAGAGAGAACCAAGGTGAGAGTGGGAAAGGAACACAGGGGGTGTGCGTTACCTCAAATGGGAAAATTTAATGTTCACAGAATTGGGTTGTAGGCTACCCCAGTGGAACATGAAGTGTTATTCTTCTAGTTTGTGTTTGGCTTCATTGTGGCAGTGGAGAAGGCCAAGGACTGACAGGTTAGTGTGAAAATGGGAAGGGGAATTGAAATGACTTGCAACTGGAAGCTCAAGGTGGCTGTGATGGACAGAACGCAGATGCTCTGCCAAATGGTCACCTAGTCTATGCATGGTCTGATGTAGAGGAGGCCACACTGAGAGCATCAAATACAATAGATAAATGTGTAGGAGGTGCATGTGAATCTCTGCCCCACTGTGCAGGGCTGTTTAGGTCCCCAGATGGTCGTGAAGGAGATGGTGTAGGAACAAGTGTTACACCTCTTACAGTTGCAGGGGAAAGTGCCAGGGACAAGCAGGGGTGGGTGGGAAGGGATGAGCAGATCAGGGAGTCACAAAAAGATTAGTGTAAAGCTGGGTGCTTGATGGTTGGTGCAGACTTGTTAGGCTGAAGGGCCTGTTTCTGTGCTGTATTTCTGTATGATTCTATAAGCTTGAGAAACAGCAATAGATGGAATATCAACCTTCTCATCTGCTCTCCAGACATCCACTGCCAGAAAGCTGAGGGTAGATTATTTTCCCAGAAAATAATGCAACATTTCAATTTATAATAGGTTTGCAACTAAGAACAGAGCAAGGTGCCTTAAATGTTCATATCACCTGAACATTTACACCTCAATCAACATAATTAAAAACTGATTATCTGGTCATTATCACATTGCTATTTGTGAATTGCACATTGCTATGTACCAATTTTTCTTACAAGAGTTCAAAACTACATTGGCTGTGTAGCACTATTGTGTTTTCTTTCTGGAAAGATCCCAAAGGATTGGAAAATTGTACAGCATAAGAGTAGATAGGTTGGTGTTAATATATTAGCCTATATATACAGACAATTGACTAATTTACAGAAAATAGAAAGAAAGAATAAATGAGCCAGTATCGGATTAGCAGTGGGGAACAATTGAGGTCCATGCTGTGATCTCAACTGCCTGCAATCTGCATTAATGGCAGATGAAGGAACCAAATGCACTGTAGTCAAAGTCGCTGATGATAAGAAGTGGGTTAGCAAGTTGTGAGGAAGACACAAAGAGCTTGCAAAGGGAAGAAGTTGGCAGACAGAGAATAACATGGGTATGTCAGAAATAAGAACGAAAAAAAACAAATTATTGTTTAAACCACTGAAGTCTACAGTATATCACAGTACAAAGAGATCTGTATGTCTAAGTACATGAAATACAAAAGGTTATCATACAGGTACAGCAATACTTAGGAAGATTAATGAAACTTGGCCTTTATTGCAAGGGGCTTGAAGTATAAAGGGAAAGAAGTTTTTACGAAATTTTACAGGATACTGATGAGACCTTATCTGGAATACTGTCTACAATTTTGGTCTCCACTAACTTGCTTTGGATCGTCATTGCCTCTGCTTGTAGGGATAGTGAAAGTGCTATATAAATGCAAGCCTTGTGATTATGGTCCAGAGATGAGGCGATTGGATGGACCTCTTGTATGATAAAATGGACTCTTGACCTCACAATCTACCTCCTCATGGCCTTGCACCCTATTGTCTACCTGCACTGCACTTTCTCTGTAACTGTAACACTTTATTCTGCATTCTGTTATTGCTTTTCCCTCATATTACCTCATTATACTGATGCGATAAAATGATCTGCATGGCTGGCATGCAAAACAAAGTTTTTCACTTCTGGCTTGGTAACAATAGTAAACCAATTTACCATCTTCATCGTCTCTGCTCCTAGAGACACTAAAGGTACTATATAAATACAAGGAGCTTAGAAAAAATAGAGGGCTATGGGTAAGCCTAGTAATTTCTAAGGTAGGGACATGTTCGGCACAGCTTTATGGGCCGAAGGGCCAGTATTGTGCTGTAGGTTTTCTATGTTTCTATGTAAATACAAGCCCTGCTATTATGATCCAGACTTTCATGGTCTCTGCTTCTGCAGGTAGTGTAGATGCTATATAAATGCAAGCCTTGTGACTATGGCCCAGACCTTCATTGCCTCTGCTCCTAAACATAATGAAGGTGCTATATAAACGCAAGTTCTGCCATTAAGGTCCAGACTCTCTGCTTCTGGAGGTAGTGTAGGTGTTGAACCAGCTGTGTGGTGCACAGTGCAAGTGCTGCCTCCGCTTACTTTGTTGTCCACATTGCCCCTGCTCGGAGGGTTGCCCGGCCTGTTGGGCAGCCTGCTGCCGATGCCCCCGAGATGCAGGGCGCCACCAGCTCCTGAATTCTCCTCACCCTGCTCCCTTTCACGGCCCAGAGCAGACTCGGACTCACTCCCTTCGCCTTCTCCCTGGCTCAGACCCATGACGGGGGAGGAAACGCTCCACCTGCCCTCGGAGTCCGTTAGGGGAGGAAGCCTGGCGTCGACCTCCCCACCCGCGCCTCAACCTACCCCGGCTACAAGTGATTGGCATCCGAAGCAGCCAATAGCCACTCGGTGAAGGGAGGCCCTGTAGGTTTTCAACCAAACAGAACGCGAAGGCGGGGCTTCGTCTGACCAGCAGGTTAGGTTGACTCCCTCGCAGCTTCCCGTTGTCATGGCGACTGAACATTGCCCCCCCCTCCCAAACTCTTGCTCTTTCATCCCCAATAACTCGCCATACAGTTTCTCCTTTGATTAAATCAACAACGAGAAACACACTTAACCGAGTCAAACCCACGAACCTCTTTTAATAAAACGTGATTCAACTTAAACGCCAAAGAACAGCGGCGGCGGCTAACCCAGAATGCCTCGCGGCATTTTAAAAACATTTTTTAAAAAAATCAATAACAACCTACACTTTACCGTGTTAATTTATATCACGATTGATTCCGTCCCTACGTTGCAGAAATAATAAATCGTGCTCTTTGCAGCGGGGGAGGGGGGGGAAGGGGAGGGGTCAAAGGTGAGAAATTGGCGCCACGTGTCTGCCCTGACGGAGTGAGGAGAGATCGAGATATTAAATGGGTTTATGGTGGGATATTGTGATTAAACCGCGCTTATTTGATGAAAGTGGATAGTATTGACACCCATTCGATAGTGGGGAGGGGGTAAGCGGGTTGAGGCTTGCCGCCCCTCCTCTCTAAACCTGATAGCCGGGCCGGGCCGCCTCCCCTCCTGCCCTGATCCTCGCCGCAGTACATGTTTATTTATCACCAGCCCGCCCCCCTTCCTTTCATCGGCGGCGTCTCTCTTTGGAGTTGCTGCGCCCTCCCCCCCCCCCCCCCCCCCCCCACACGCCAATTGATCTTTTGCTCATAGTCAATGAGTTGAGTTCACAGTGACGATCCCACGCCTGAAAGGGGGGGGGGGGGGGGGGTAAAACTGCCTGCCAACCTTCCAGAGCAGGGCTGAGAATATTCCTTTTGCTTGTAAATAGAGGTTAAATGTTTTGCTTTTTTAAAAAAACAAAAGTGGGTGTTTTTTTTTAAAGTTTGGTGATTGCGATTTTCCACGCTACGCCTCTTTCCCCCAATATATTTTTGAGATCAGTTATCAACCAGGAATGTCGAAGCAGAGTGTTACTGGGGCGTCTCAGTCCCAGTCCCAATCCCAATCCCAGTCACAATCACAATCCCAGAGCGCCTCGTCCTCCAGTGCGACGGGATCCAGCAGCCTCTCCTCTGCAGGCAGTGCCACGGTCATTTTGGATTCCGCTCCTTCTCAAGAGCTCACTCCAATCCCCGAAGAAGAACCACCAACGCCTTGGGGACGGCTTTGGGCGCTGGAAAGCGGATTTTGGAATCTGGGTAAACCATTTAATTTAACGGTCTCTTGTCGAACTGCTCATTGCTAAGGAAAAGACTCTTTTTAACCTCGAATAATTAGATTTATGATAGCTCCAGAATTCCTATACTAGCTAGCACGCTTGCACGTTGTACAAGCGTGCTATGCTTGAGCCCTAACAACTCATTGTAGTTTGGCGACGTCTTTCCTGTCTGTTAGTACCTTAAGGGTGGAATTTTGAGTTTAAATTGAGAGTATTTGCTCATTTCATATTTTTGAATTGACACGCAAATTGCATTAAGGCAGTCATGGATAAATCCTGTTGGGAAAACTAATGTTCTGCGTGCTGCAAAATGCATCTCCAATCTTGCGGAAGGCTTTCTAAACAACTTAAAGTATGATTTTTTGATTTTGAAATGGTTTCACCTGTAATTGTAACTAATTACTGTATTGGCATTTTTGTAGTTATTTTTACTTTGGTCATCTTGAAAGCGAGCCTTCACAAAGTAGTTCTTTCATGACATAAAGAACTATAGCGTAATCAATCCCATATTAATTGCTTGTGTCACAAACTATTCTGGTGAAAATATTAGGATAAATACTAATCAATAGTTCTGTTCTGCAGTTAAAAGTCATAGTAAATTGCACTGGCCAAATGAAAATGTCTAACATACTTGACAAGTACTCCTGTTCCTCCTAAACTGTTACATGCAAGTAAGTTTACTCCTAACACTGGGTCCTAACCGTTTACATCTTTGGGGTTAACTGAAGAATACATTAGAACCTAATCGAGCCACGCGCAGCCAGTGTTACAGAAGGGGCCTTTGGAGGTGTGAACACAGCAAACTTTGCTTCCTTGCTTTTTTCTGTGTGACTAGTGCTGCCTTCCTCCCTCATAATGAACCTCAATTTATTGCCATGTTTGATGCAAAGGAGATATTCAGTACTCAACAGTTGGGGCTATACTAAATAGCTTGCTGCAACAAACCAATATCAATTGTGGGATAACTAGGCGTGTGGATATTGTGTAAAAAATGTCTTTCTGAACTGATCTGTTTTGCATTTTGCTTCTGTACAAAAAGCATGATGTAATCTGCATTTAAAATATTTTGTTTTTGCTTTGGATTTATGTATGCATGGACTCTTTGGCCATGACAAAAGTAACTTTTGAGCTGTGGTTGTTGTGGGCATGGCATGAGGGGAAAATTCCAATGATAACTGACAATGAAAGCCACAAACTGGGAAGCAAAAACTAACAGCAACTAATGCTGTGATACATTAGTCAGCATGTGGACAGGCACTGGTCGAGGCAGAAATACTTGTCTTGCTTAAGCGATACCTGGATGCAAATATACAGGGTTAGAGACCTGGGATTAGATTGGGAGCTTTTGTATTTCTGACTGGCACAAATGCACAATGGGTTTGTAACGTAAATCTTTTAATGGTACTTTTTTTGGGATTTCTCAGACGCCTTTTTTTAAAAAAAGTGCGTTAGAGACTTGTTGCCACTGTGTGAAACTAAATTAATCTCCAATGTTTTATAATTATCATGTAAACATTGTAGCATGAAATTTTGGTTCTGTATTTTTGAATGGCCGAGTGGGAGCAGAAACGGAATCACACTGCACAGTAGGGGTCGTGTTGAACAGTGGAGGAAGAGGAAAACGTTCCAATTTGTTAACCTCAGATTAGGAAACTGTAGAAGTAATCAGAGCTGTACTGGAGCTATTGTGTATGTGTATTTCTGAAAAGAAACTGGCTTCAGAATTGCAAATGGTTGATCCTTTCAATCTTCATTGTTTGTAGAGTTCTCTGGTTAATCTCAGTTTATAAATTTTCTACAAAGTTCTTGTTTGACTAATGCTCTCATTAAATGAAACGTAGTTAGGTTGCTCAGTGCTAGTAGAGTGACGAAAGTGATTGGATTTGTCAAGGCACCTAGGAAATACCTGCGACATATAGTTTGCTAAGAACTGAATTCTTATCTCAATAAATAACAAGAGTTATCTAAAGTTAATCTTCTATATAAAACTTGTGACTTTTTTTTACATTTATCATTTAGTTTTTATAAACCATAATTGGAGGCTGGAAGTCATAATTTTATGATCCTGTTTCCTTTTTCATTGTTGTTGTGCACTTATGTGATGGCCATCTGCTGTTTAAGCACAACCTGAAAATTGAAAGTCAAGCAGTTACTTCCTTCTGTTACTAATATTGTGAATGTGTGCATAATTTATTTTTTGTTTCTGCGGGGTTATCTGTGGGTCAGTGCTCAGTGGAGATCTTATCTTGCTCTGCCAGTCCCACTTTAACGGTTCAATGTGAGAAATTGTTGCAAATCTGGGTGATCTGGTTACTGTAAAACAACAAACTTTCATGTCATCTAAGTCGGTGATAATAAATCTGATTCTGATCTGTAGGCCTTCTGTTGCTCTGTTTTCCATGAAGACAGTTCAACCTGAAGCTCCTTGAGCCATGACAGTAAATGTATGTCCTCTACAACATCCGTACATTGTGCAACACACACGATGCTGGAGGAATTCAGCAGGTCAGGCAACATCTATTGGAGAGAAATAAATAAAGAGTCGATGTTTCAGGTGAAGGATCTTGACCCAAAACATAGACTTTATTTATTTCCCTCCATAGATGCTGCCTGGCCTGCTGAGCTACTCCAGCATTTTGTGTGTGTTGGTCCAGATTCCAGCATCTGCAGAATCTCTTGTGCATTTGTACGTGGTGGTAGGGTGGCTTTCTGTGGGGGGGAGGGGGAAGGAACTCAAAAGTCATTTCTGGTTGATTTTTTGCTCTCTGCTTTCTTGAAGTTCTTGAATCTCTTGCACAGTAAATCAACTAGTTTGAAGTTGAGATCAAATGAATTATTGTAAGCTTACGTTATTCTAATTTGGGTCTATTACTGCTAATGCTAATATGTTAAATACTAAGTTGTACCATTTGTGAAGACCTTTGAAATCTTAAATGTTGCAGTATCACGTAAAATTGTGTGTATAAAGAGAATCTGTAAGGTGTAAGGAAGCTTCCTTTATTCAATATGCTCCATACTGTATAGTTCTATTTTCTTTCACCCTGACTTAATCAAAAATCCACCAAACTACAAAACCAAACCTGCTGTTTTACGCTGCTTAGGCCAGGATTTTTATAAGAACCGTCCAATATACAGCTGCCCAAGGATTATATTTATTTTGTATAATTTGAGACATTAGAGCTTGCAATAGCTTTATGCAGTGGTAACATGCCCCTACGTCTTTTTTTTTACATATGCCACTAAATATTTAATTTATCAGTCATGGAAATTTTGTAACACAGGAGGCCATTTGGCGCAATTTTTTGTGTGTGAGAGAGAGAATAGTGTTTCACTGAATTTAAACACTTAAACTATGGAATTTCTTCACACCCAGATCCTGGCAGTAAAACCTTGACTTTTTTAAAAGCCTAAAATCTAAAAGTAATTTGCTAGAACTGGCTTTCATTAAACTTGAGCAGGGAACAAGTCGAGAACAGAGCAATGATCAGATTGTGGCAGTGGATGGCAGTCTTAATGGAGGCATAGGTCACTTGAGTTGCATTGTCTTGCTCATTTCCTCTTCCATTCCAAAAATAATCTGTGCTTCTTCATGTACTATCCTACCTTTTTCACCTTTCCTTTCTCTGAAAGATCTTTGTCTGTGTCTGCTTTTCAAATCTATCCACTATATTCAAATTCCTATAGCATTGTTCTATATCTAGTTTGCTCTGGTGAATTTTAGAATTTTAAATCTTCTGGTTGAGGCTATATTGCAATATCACTCTGTCTTCACCTCAGAAAGTGACTTGGCTATATAAACCACCTCTTGTGACTCCTCTGTGCCCCATTTGATTTCCAATATCACAAAATGTTGTTGTATAACCCCTAATCCTCTCTGGATATGCTTTTGCTGCACTTTCTTTGCTGGCCTCCCATACTCTTAACCTTCGACCAGTACCCAGTTCAATCATCCATCAACCCCATTCCGACTGACCAAGGTTTTACTGAACTCCAGTGGGTCAAGTTTAAAACTGTTGTTTTGAAATGTGTCCACTTCAGTTTTACAATCTCAACCAGTTTAGTGTTTCCTTCCTTTTGATATGCATTTCTAACCATCTGGGTATCCTCCCTTGTATATTACACCATTGGAGCAGTGTCTTACAGTCTCAAGCTCACAATTTTGGCAGGAACTTCAACGTAGTGTTTAGGATGTGCTGCATTGTTGTAAATACCATTTTGGTTGAAACATTAGAGACCCTGTTGGTTCTTCCAAGAGAGTGTACTTCTTGGAAAGGCACTACAGTAAAACATTACAACATCCACTACCAACTAAAAATACTTCATTGGCTTTAGTCACCTTTGAACACTCAGTGGGTCATAAGAGGTACTTTATTAAAGCATCTTCTTCCCTTTTAATAAAAGGACCTGAAATGTGTTAACTGTTACTCTTTCCACATTTGCTGCCTGACCTGCTGAGGGTTTCCAGCATTTTCTGGTGGAGTGACAGAAACTATCTGAGGGGGATAACATCAGTAACCACATTTTAACCAAAATATCATTAGATTTTAAGAATACTTGAGTGATGGACTCATCCAGTGATGTCTTTTATTTTTGTCACAGATTGCTTTCATAATGAATACTGGTTTGGGAGGGATCAATTATGCCAGTACAGTTTTGATCATCCAATATTGAGGAAGAAGGAATTTTTCAAATCGTACAGCAAGAAACACTTCAGGATGGTTAGAGTAAGTAATAGCACGTTAGTATTATGATGCCCTTGATTTGTCATTGCCCATTTTATCCCACTTCTTGTCATGAAGCATGGAAAAGAGAAAGTGAGTAAATTGAACTTGTATTTTTCAAGTGAGCACACCCCAAATTAAATGCCTGATTGTGTTCTGCTTTGTTCAATCTAGGAACATAAATGTAAACTATTAAGTGGTACTGTTTTCCCCATATTCCTATTAGATGCTCTATACATTTTTTTAAGAACCTTGCGATATTTGAAATCAAAGTCCATTAGATGTATTGAGTATTACGACTACTGTCAGATGTGTGCCCTTATCCAGGACATGGTGTTTCCTACAAAACTCTACCAGGCAACCTTATCCTGTGCTTTCTTCACCACTGAGTAATGCTTGCTGTTAGCCTCAATATGCTAGTACACATCAACTTTGGTTTGCATCAGGATGGACTGCAGTCCTGAAGTGGGTATTCTTATAATGCATTTGTAATAAAATACTATAATTTCATCACAAACTAATTTTATTTTAATAATTCTTCATCTTAATTTCTGACATTTGGGGAAATCTTCTTGGTGGAAAGTAGCAGGCCAAGACTTGGGTTATTTTTGTGAATACTGTTTACTGGTCTAGGCCACTCCTTAAAGCTTTTAGTGATGTATGTTAGGGATTCAGGAGCTGCAAAGCTGCATTTTAAAGACTAGTTGAAATCATTGAGAGGACAAATGTTTCCAAGAAGAGGATGTGATCAAATGCCTGGAACGTTTTATTGGCATCTCTGGTAGACACTTGCAGATAGCCAGATAGGGATGATAGTGTAGATGTAGCTCCACATAGGGGCATGGTAGCCGAGTAATTGGGGAGGGGATCCTAAGTGAAGGGCATTTTTGCTGCCCTAGTTAATTAGATCCTCAAAGTTTGGCCTTCCTGGGATGGATTTCTGTCTAGGGGCCAAGAGAATGGTATATGTTAGGGATTTGGGAGTTATGGAATTATGGATAGCAGACATTAATTCAACTGAGAACCAGTCTTCAGTTCTTAATGTAAATTGCAAGCAGTAATCAGGTTGAAGGTAAAAGGACAGATTTGCAAACAAACAGCACTGTCTAGAGAGCATGAGCTGCTGGCCCACAGCAGGGAGCTGGCTGCTCAAGAGATTTGGTTTGCAAAGTGAAGTGACCATAGACGTTCTCGACTGCATTAGCCAAACGTAAAATAATGGGATTATGTTAATTGGCCTACATCAAATCAGGCAACTATGGCTAAGTTATTTTGCACCATTGTGACCGAGTTCAAGGAAGCTGATATTGTCACTTAGCACATCAAACATGGTCATCCGTTTATATGGCCTATCAATAGTTGAGATATTTGTGTACTCAGAGTCAGCCCTCACAGCATTAATTTTAGGTGTCTGGGTTCTCTGTCCTCAGGAGTTTTAGCCCATCCATGTGAATTACTTTCTTTCAGCAAAGGTGTCTGAACATTCAGAAGTGTCTCCCATTGTAGATATGTAACTCAAAGGAAGCATTGTCAGACTCAAAATATTGAAGTAAACAATGTCATTGTAACTATTGAAATTATATTGAATCACCTGCTATTACCTTTGATCTTAAGGGTGTAAAAATATGACGTACTTTGAGTTTGGGAGACTCCGCCAAGAGGGTCTCCAGGAGAATGTCTGCTTGTCGTGATGAGTAAAGACTTCTATATCACCAGCTTCGGTGTCTCTCTGGTGACAAAGTCACAACAGCTGCTACTTTTCACTTTCATTTATAGAGAAGTATTACTTTTTTATACCCTGAAACTGGGAAGCTGGGTGGAGTTTTGATACATTTCCACATTCCAACAGTGCATGTTCTAATAATTCAAAAGTACCTCATTGACTGTAAAACAGTAAGGGATGCTTAGGGTTCAAATCTTTTGAAAAGCTTGTATGATAATGTAAAGAAATGCAGTTGGAAATTCTAGCAGTCAGTGTTTTTAAATTGGTAAAATTCATCAGTTGTTGTCTTTCAATACCTTGCATCTGGCTCCTTTCCAATTTAGCAGTGGGTCAGCTAGAATGTCCAAAGGAAGTATTAACTAATATTTAAATGCAAATGTGCAAATTGGCTTATTGCACCCATGCTAAAAATAGCAAATGTAGAATTGGGACAAGAATGTTGGTCTTTAATCAACTTCAACAGACATTTATTTGAGATTGGGGAAGTGTATAGGCAATTCTACTTCCTGCAGTGCCAAATTACAGTGCACAACTTTTTAATGTGTTCTTAAATAGGAGGAAGTCCCCGGAAATTCATTTGTAGTGTTCATTGAAGATCACAGTTCGAATGGGACCTTTCTAAATGGGCAGATGATTGGAAGGAATCGGAGATTACCATTGTACAATAATGCAGAAATAGCAATTAATCATGAATCACACAAAGGTAAGAATGTGTTCTTGAACACTTTGGCTGATCCAATTTGGACAGCTGTGTGGTAGTGCAGATTAAACATCCAACTTGGAAATTTGTTACATGTATATCTCTAGTATTGTCAAGATAGTGATTTGGACTAATGATTAATTTTGCTTTTACTTACTGATAATGTACTTAAGCTCTAATCTTTGTGCTTTTGAATTGGTGTGTGGTTTGCTGATGCTTCTAACTGGGCTCTGAATAAATGCTTGTATTAATTAATGAATGAGCACTCTGGGATTTACTCGCTCCACACTTCCTGAATTTTCACTTGTATGGTTATTTTGTTACCTTCAAAGCATGTAACCTATGCACCTACTTGGCTCAAACACCAAGAAACCATAAATGAGCAGATAGTGTGGGTAAAAAAGCCAAATACTCAATCTTTGGTCAATGAACTGTTTTGAACAAAACAATATCAAAGAAGAGGATTAATTTAAGTTGCTTTTAGTGTTTCTTTGATAAAATTAGACAATAGTTTACAGTAGTCTGAAGATCCTCCCTTAATAAGTAAATTCAAGTTCATTCTTCCATTTCTTTATTTGAAATTTTATCTGCAGAGTTTCCTTTCACAGACATGAATCTGTTTTTTTAGTTGTCTGAGATTCAGTTCCTGAACCTTTTTGGTTTTAGGAGGTTCAACCAGCTAGCAGCCTAGAACTTGTGGAATATATGCATGGTCACGCTACAAAATGGATGCATTCCCACAATGCAACTTAAGGCTAACTCCCTTCAGAATCCAGTAAGCTTTACATTTTGGACCACATCAGGATTTAGTGGCAGTCAAGATGTGCTGATTTTGTTTTGTACTTGTACGGTAATAAAAGATCACACAGTATAACAAAAATTATAAGAGTTTTTCTATGATACCTAAAGGAGAAGGATTGGGCTTGGTTAGGAAAATCAATGCAATTATTGTGTATAATAATTTGTAATACAAACCTGCAACTTCATTGGACAGAAATGACCCTGCTATATTCTTTTGGATTCGGGTCTCTGAAAATTACTGCTACCACAGCATTGATAAATTCGCGACTGCAGTTGCAAGAGTATTGGAAACCTTGTTGCATCTTTGCTTCAGCTTGGCTCTAGGCTTCCTATTGCCTGCATAACTGCTAGACTCCCTGGTCAAAACCTCAGACTGGTCAATGTTGTGGGAGAGCCCATGATTTGTCTGCATGATTACTATAATTTGAGCCTAGTATTTTCCTGTGTTGTCAAAACTGTGCATTTCGAGTTTTTGTCTCCATGTTTCAAATTTTTAAAAAAACTTTTCTCTGGGGGAAATGGAAAGGATAAAACTTCCATGTAGCAGCTTTCATGACCCCAGGATGTCCCAAGGTGCTCTAGAGACTTCTGAAGTCAGTTGGATATTGTAATGTAGGAAATTAATAATGTAATTGGGACTTTTAAAAGGTTCTGAATTATATTGTGACCCAAACAATGTTTTATCACACCTTCAATTTTTGATTATCTTTTGCCCTCCCCAAACTAAACATAAGCATTGCTATTCGTGTGCTTTGCTATTCCTGTACATTGCAACAGTAGAGCAATATTACCATGGTTTCAACTATTTAGATGATGCAAATGACTTTGTTCTCCTGCATTGCTGTTTTCCAGTTTTTGTCTTTTCTGATCTCACGACGAATGACCAGTTGAACCTACCAAGAGAGTTCCGAGATAAATACATCATCTCAAAAGCTCTTGGCTCGTAAGTTCAAGTTGCAATTTTTTTTTCCCTTCTAAGTCAATTAAAGTCCTTTGCTTGTATTATGTTCTGAACAAAAAACATGTAGGAAGGGCTGGGGAAATAAAATTTTGTTTAGTGTGGGATTTAGTGCAACTGCATGCTTGGTCATCTCAACCTTGGTGGACTGAAGGACCTGTTTCTGTGCTGTATGACTCCGGCTCTATAATGTTACAAAGTTATTGGCAGATCAAAGAAAAGTTAATGCACCTTTTCTCTTTCAGACCTACTGCGTAGTCTTGCATTTGTGTGTGATTTGCTTTCTCTGCAATGTTTTTGTTTAATGCTTTGTTATATTTTTCTAGAAAGAATTCACTACCCAAGTGGCCATTCATCTTCCCTTGAGGCAAGAAGGAATTGATTAGTTTTAACTTTATTTTTTGGTGAAGGGATATTTTGACTGAGCTCGTCCTCTAACTGATCACAATTCTAGTTAGGGGTTCCTGGATACGTATTGGAACTGAACACTAGTACTTTCTTCCAATTTTCTAATTTAAAAAAAACTACTGAGGTTGATAAGATAATGTATACTTTGTTTTTGCAAAGTTAACTGAATTCAGTATAACTATTTGAAATTTGTTCAATATTATTAGAAAGGTTTTTAATTATTGTCTGATTGGAAGGTGTGAACTGAAATCATGTTTAATGGTATCAAATTTAAAGTTTAAAAAGAGTTGTCCTCTAATTTCAACAAAAATAAACTTGTATTTAAAAAAAAATTGAAGATGCTGGAAGCCTTAAAGATACTAGAAATGTTCCACAAGTTTGACAGCATCTGTGGAAACAGGAACTTCAGATTGATGACACTTCGCCTTCATCCTAAAAAGTTAACTTTCTTTTTCCACAGGTGCAGCCCGGCTTGCTGAGTTTCAGAATATTCTAACTGTATGAAAGTGGTGTAGTTCATAGCTATTCATCTTCTCTCAGATCACAGTTGCACCTGGGAGGTCTTTTTACAATTTTAAGTTTAGTGACTTCAAAATGCAAGCCATATTTTGTTTTAAGAATAGCCATTTTATGATTCCAATATTTTGATACTGATCAGTAAACAAACTGATTGCTTCAGTTCGGATCTTCTTGTATGATAATAGAGCACTTCCCAATTCTAAGCTTCCATTCTAATCTCAAAATCAAGGAGCTTTGGCATTGTTCAAGTAAATTACCATAATGATCACGGGAATTTTCTTTACAGCATTTGTAAATCAATTCCCTTGTGTCGGTTATATCCAAGTGTTTTGTCTTTAACTTCTTGATTAATTTTTAAAATATTTGTTATTCTGCAGGGGTGTTTGTGGAGAGGTAAAACTGGCTTTTGAGAAGGCAAACTGCAAGAAGGTGGCTGTGAAGATTGTGCATAAGCCAAAATTTGCAAAACTTGCAACTGAGCGAGGGGTAAGTACAGTCAACCACATTGTGTGGTTTCTGTTGCAAGAGATTTTTGTTGACCTGAGCAAGTAAGGAAATGACAAAAGTGAACAGATAATCTGCAGCAGTAATTCTCCACGGATGCTGCCTGGCCTGCTGAGTTCCTCCAGCATCATCGTATTTTTCATCCAGCATCTGCAGTCCTTTGTTTCTCATTCAAAATATGCCCTTCAGTTAGTAACAGCAGCACAAGCTCCAATCTATTGAAGATGTTGGATGAAATCAGAAAGTTGGGGTGGTGGGTGGGGTTTGTGGAGGTTATTTTTATCTATGTGTCTGAACTTGGGTTGGCCAGATGTTATTCTTTACCATTCATCTTGTAACTGAAACCTCTGAATTATTAATTTGAAGCAAAACTTCTCATTTCATTTAACCTTTTAGTGGTATGGCAGACACAAGAGACTGCAGATGCTGTAACCTAGAGCAATTAACAAACTGCTGGAGGAACTCAGCAGGTCAGGCAGCATCTGTGGAGGCAGAGGATTGGTTGATGCCCCTGCATTGGGTCTCTCAACCCGAAAGATTGACCAACCCAAAACGTCAATAGATGCTGCCTGACCTGAATTCCCCCAGCAGTTTATTTGCTAGTGCTATGGGACATTTGCGTGTTGCAGGATGAGAGTTTCAACAGCAAGTGTAGGAATGAAGCAGACGGTGAAAATGAATGGTCATGGAGATGGCACAGAAGTGAATCGTACAAGGTCGTCATGGTAGCAAAGGAGGAAAATGTTCTGTGATGGCAAAACAAAGTCTGTTTATTTAACTAATGAGTAGTTCATTTACAAAGGGAATGAATCAATAACTGACCAAACATATGTGCAGTTCTTAACAGTGCATCAACAAATGAAGCTGGACAAGTTCAGTACCAGCAGATAATGCACCATCTTTTGAAGGACGTGAAGGACCTGAAAAACACAATTAAAGCCTTTCACTCTGTTCCTGTAACGTGCTCTGAGTCCGAACTGCTGTTCAGCCAGTTACGTCCTCTTCTATGTGTTGGTGTTTTATTTGGAACTTGTTTGTGTATACTAGTTTGATTTGTAGAAAAACAGAATACAGGTCCTCCTCAGCTTATGAACGTCCGACTTGTACACAGGCAGATACTGAGTATTTACAGCAGTCTTTTGTTTTTGATTTTCTACAGCCAGGGTGCTGAAGGATGGTACTTTGAAGCATGGGATTTGTGTTTCTATAAGCATCAGTTTCCTTCTGAAACTTTGCATTGCAGACTCTTGTACTTGTGTGGACAGTGAATCACTTCTCTACTTGGGAGAATGTGTAATTCATGCATACCTCATTCTGTCTCACTGTTCATCCTTAGAATGCAAGACTAAACTGGCTCCAGGGTAATTAGTTACTCAGACATTGTGGCAGCTCTGATGTCACACCAAAGGCTGCTAAACACTACTACAATGCCAGGAATATTACCACGATGAGGTGGCTGATATTTAATCTGTTTTGTGCTTGGCATCTTGCCGCAAGTTCACAGGCACCCAGCTACAAAAATCAGATTTAAAATTCCTTTGTACAACTTGCATGTAAACCAAATTTATTTGTCATGAACTTTTTATTTCAAGTTCTTGACCTTGTTCCCTGCAGGATGCATCTTCTAAATGTAGTGCTTCGAATGTTGCAACAGAAATTGAAATTCTGAAGAAATTGGACCATGTAAGTATCAAAAACAGCCACTTTTTTTCTGCTGAAGCATTAATAACTGGCTAATGATTTTTATTTTTATTCTTAAAGCCTTGTATAATCAAGATTGAGGAGGTGTTTGATTTTGAAGACTCTTTCTACATTGTACTGGATTTGTAAGTGTCCTTATTTTAGTTCATTGTTGAGTATCTTGTTTAGAGAGAGAAGCTGGAACAATGTATCCTTTTCTGTTTCAGAGTTTGTACCGGTATGGAGGACAAAAGTAAATTGGTGAAGCATTCTTTTGGTCTGATGTGGAATGATTGGTGATAGAATTTGAGCTCATTAAAATGAGCATAATTCAGAATATTTTCTAGGGTACTGATTCCTTGTCTATTATTGTTGTAGTTGGGGATGGAGGCAGGCATGTATTTTTAAAATTACAATATGGTTAAGGTGAAAATGATTTTTAGGATATGAAAATCAAAAAAAATCCTCAGATGCTGAATACCTAAAATAAAAATGGAAATGCTTGAAATACCCAGCAGGTCAGGAAGCATCTGTGGGAAGAGAAATAAAGTTAATGTTTCAAATTGAAGACAAAGTTCTGATGAAGGGCCTTCAACCTGAAACATTAACTTTTTCTCTTCCTACAAATGCGGTCTGAACTGCTGACTTTTAGAATGGATTTAGGGAAAAAAATTGGAGTGGCAGCAAAGTGGAGAAAATTAATGGATGCACTGAGTATTTCACTCCCTATTTCAGGTTTAAGCTGTTTTTCCCTACCACTGAGGCAGTTAATCAAAGTTGCTTCAAAATCTTGTTTACCTCTTGAAGGTTGGACTTCTGACTCTAGGAGCAACTATCTTAAATGGGAAAAGTAACTTGACTTTTTTTTAAAGAGTCATTCAGACATTTTGTATAAAAGGACCTGGTATTCTCTAAGCAAGCCAGGGACTGGGAAAAAAAAATGTTTTTTAAATTGCAAAGAATGGAATGGCAAATACTAAATTAGCTTAAAATGTTATTTTGACCTGTGGTCTGTGCATTTATATGACTCCTGTTTTGTAAGTTATTTTGGTCAGCTTCTTCTGCATTTAAAATGGACAGGATTATACAATGCTTACGGCAATACAAATTTATTCCCATTTACAGCTTGGTTGATTTTTGACAAAGGATCCATTAGGCTTTCTAATAACAGTAGTTAAACCACAACTTTATTTAAATTGCTTTTGCATTTCAATCTCAGATACTGCAGTTGTGTGATTACATTGTGAGTTAAGGTTATCTTGTTCTGTCAAAGGACAGGAACTTAAATTGAATTTCTAATCATCTTTAAGGATGGAAGGTGGAGAGCTTTTTGATCGAGTGGCTCGCTCAAAAGGACTGAAGGAAGAAACTGCCAAATTGCTGTTCTATCAGATGCTTCTTGCAGTCCAAGTATGTAGCTATGATTTTTATTTTAATATGCCTTTTCAGCAGATGTGTCGCTGAGCTTGAATGCACTTCTTTTCTAATTTTCAAGTTGACGAAAATACTGACCAGGATTTCCTCTTTTCCCCCTCCCACTGCATGGAATTGTGAACTGGGAGATCAATTCTGAAATGTATAAAATGATAGTCAGACTAAATCTAGACTTCTGCATACAGTGGAGGAAGAATATGATGGCACTGGAGAGGATACAGAGGAGCTATATGAGGATGTTGCTAAGCTTGGAGAAGTTTACTTGTAAGGAAAGTTGAGCTTGATTGTAGTTGTTGTCTTTGGAGCAGAGGAAGCTAAGGGTAGATTTAATCATGGTGTGTAAAAGACCTGGATAGGGTGAAGGGTAAAGGTCAGTTTCCTTTAGCAGAGAGGTCAGTAACCGTGGGGGAATAGAATTGGGGCATATTGGATAGAAGGTTTTGAGAGAAGTCCGAAATTCTCATCACATTTTAAGAATCTAGATGACCCCTTGAAGTGCTTCATTTGCAGGGTTGTGAACCAAGAACTTTGGTCTTGGGAGCTCTTTGACCAGCATGGACACAATAGACTGAATGGCCTCCTTCTGTATTTTTAAATGTTTATCTTGATGAACAGAATTGGGAATCTCACCACATCCTTTTGCTTGTTCTACATGCGTAGTGAGGTAAAAAAGGCAGTTTTCTTGTGGCTAGGAAGAAAACCAGTAAATTACCACATGTCACTGGCTGGTTCACTCTCTCGTGATATTTGTGAAAACATTAACCACCCCAGTGGTTTTCACGTTTCGTAGATTTGTACTTTACAATGTTTTGTGATAAATTAACAGATAATTCATGGATTTCAAGTACAATATGATAAATGTACATGTGATAATATAACAATGTGATAATTATTAAACGTTTCCAATTAATTTCCCTTCTCCTGAAAGTGAACAGTTAAGCATGAAAACTTGTTCCAGGTTGAGTATTGTTGAATATAGTTAATATGCCAAATTTTAAGAAGAAAAGTATTTCATTCCCTTATTTTCCTCTTTTCTCTCTGTACATGATTTGACATTGGGTTCACTTGCATATTTTGGTTGTCAGTCTGTTAACTTCTCAATCTGTCGCTTTCAGGAAAAGAAGAATTGAATGTGTAGAAATTGGGTGAGAACCTCCTTTAGCTTGCTAGACTTGCAGCACATAGCACAAATGCTTCATTGGAGCCCCACAAAAATTCATGAAATTGGGTAAAAGTCCATTAGAAGCACTGTGGTGTTTCAGTCAGAATCGCGCACTGAATGGAACCAGCTCACTTGTAATGGGAGCTGACTGCAGAGCTTGCAGCTGCTTCATTAGCATTACTGACCACTGGGGACAGCCACTGCAAGATGCAGACTGATGGAGGAATCTGTGATTTACTGCATGCAGTTCTGAAATAGTCTACATTGAAGTGGTGGCAATCAGTGAAGTGAGCATCCATGAATCATCTTCTGGAAGGTTAGCTACTTAGCATTGAGGCTGGGACGTGCTGTGTGCAGGATGTTGATGTGACAGTTCCTACACAATGTGCTTATTTACAATCCCTATGCAGAGTACTCTTAGTTTTACTGAGTGAATGACAAAGTCATAGGTTGCTGCCAAAGGCTTTCACTTTTCTCCCAGCAGAGAAGGCTGCATGATTTGTGCAACTGATACCAGGCAAATTTCAGCAGCACTAAGGTAAATTATAGGCCAGTTTCCCAAAGGAAGCAGTTTCACCCAGAGCACACATGGCTTCAATTTCTTGGCTACAGTGTCTGTCTGCTGTTTATCATGATTTCTGTTGTCTTTGTCTTTGCTGCTTCTCAGAGGCTTCTTTGCATGTATCTGTTTTCTAAACCACCTGCCCTGGGAGATAAAGATGGAGTATGGATAACTGAAGAATTGATCATGGATGCAATTTAACATGACTAATTGTACTGTTTCTTTGGTGTAGTCAGTGAAATTTGAGGTGTTGTATGTACATGTACAGTGCACATTAGATGGTACATTATCATCTAAGCCACTGAGAAGCTTTTTGGGTACATGTTCTCTTCCTCTTGACTATAATCTACCAAAATATATGGTTTTATTCCACCAATTATGATTTGGCATAAAGATTTTTTTGGTAACCTGATTTTTTTTAAAACCTGAAAATAGATTTAATGACTTCTGATTTTTTTAATGTATTTATGTCTGGTTGTTGAGGCTTAACATATTCACATCCCATCAGCCTCCTAACGAATGGTCACACTGGTGAACTTCATGTGGGAGCATGACTTTGCACTGTCATTACGCTACCAGAAGTTCCGAAGGGCCTGGGGGAAAAAAGGAAACTCGGAATTCCAAAAGGTGATGATAAAATATATATGGTACATTTAAACTTGAGATTTATTTGTATTGATTTTAAAGCCAGTTTGTTTTTATTATCTTGTCACTTGCACGCAATCTGTATGGACTGAGGATGAGGAAAGAGTACCAGGCACACATTTCCCCGCGGACATCTTTCTAGAGACCCCCAGTCCAAAGTTCAGGTGGTCTCAAACTTGTCAATTATTAGCATGCAAAGTGAGCATCAAAGTCCATTATTGCTACTGTGAAAGATGGTCAGTCTTTGTTATTGCCTGCAGATTTTGTTTTCCAATAGATCAACTTCAGGGTATCCACTCCTCCCTCAGTTCGTATACATGGTTTTAGTTCCACAAATCTTTTTATGTTTTTAATAAATACTAGTGAAATTCTTCTGTCTTTGGTTTTCTGGAAAACCTGTGTATTTTTATCTCACTTGAGTTGCTATTCTTTGTAGCACTCCAGACCTGCTGTGGCTTTCCTGAGCTAGGAAGAGTAGACAAAATTAGATTCCACCCTCCCAGTGAGGTCTAGGGCACTCTTTACTGTGGCATTAAATCCTCTTGAAATTTTAATGAAACTTGAGGTAACATCCCCATTCTTTCTTCCCCTCTTAATTTAGCTGGAATCCATGCATGTATTCCTGATATCCTGTGAACAGGTGCAGTTGCACATCAGAAAACATGTTCATTCAGTTTGGTATCAGTAAGCGGTCAATTTGAAAGGGTTAATAAAATGGTCTCTTCTCAAGAAGGCTAGGATACAAGGAAGCCGTGTTTCATTTGGGTAGCACCTTATTTATATCGAGTTTTGAGCATAAGCACCTCAGTAAGGATATGTTGGGCTGGAATGGGTACAGTGCAGATGCACGAAACCATAACAGCACTACGAGCTAACTTGGTGAATAAACTGTATCCCTGGAAAGAGAAGATTGGGGTTGATGTGACGGATGTTGAAACGAAAGGGATTTGATAGACTGGCTACAGCACTATCCTTATCTTCAGGAGGGTACCTAGAACAAAGGCAATACATTTAAAATTGGATCTCAGCTATTTTAGCTGAGAAATTGGGAAACTTTTGCCAGTACCCTATGGAATGCACACAAGCACCTAGGTGTAGTGAACACTCATCACTGGAAGCAGACATGCAGGTACAGAAAGCAGTTAAGAAGGCAATGGATTGTCTTGGCCTTATTGCATAATATTTTTGAGTATAGAAGCAAGGATTGCTTGGTGAGACCACATCAAGTATTGTGTGCAGTTATGGTCTCCTTTCCTAAGTATGCCCTTTTTTTTCCTCCCAGAGGGAGTGCAGTGGAGGTTCACCAGACTGATCCCTGAGATGACATGAATATCGTTTTTAAAAAAGAGATCGGGTTGACTGGGCCCATATTCAAAACAGTTTAGAAGAATGAAAGGGGATTTCATTGCAATGTTCAAAATTCTGTCATGACTGGACATGCTCGATGTGGAGAGTTTAGAACCATGAGTCATTAATCTCAGCACACAGGGCAACCTGTAGGGCGAATGAGGAGAAATCTTACTGGATGTGTTAGTGAACCTTTGAAATTTTTACCACAAAGGGCAGTGGAGGTCAAATTCTGAATATATTTAAGAAGGTGCTTCCATTTTTAGATGCAAAAAGCATTAAGGCCTATGGGGAGAGCAAGAATTGGACTTGAAGGGCCAAATGGCCTACTCTTGTTGCTATTTTCTATGAACATGCAACATTCAAAGATTGCAGAGTAATTCCAACCTGAGAAGTTCAAGACAGAGTTTGGACGCAGCAATTTTTGTACTGATGTGAGAGGAAGATGAGCACGGGGAACAATGAATTGTTATAACACTCACCGGGTTCAGTAATGTCCTTCAGAAAATGAAATACCTATTCCCAGTCCGGCCAGCAAGTGGCTCCAAAGATGCAGTTGATTCTTGATGCCCTCTGAAGTAGCCAAGGACACACTGCATTTTGTGATTTTCTTTTTCAATCTCTGTTCAAATGCTGCAGCTGCCACCTTGGGTCAAGGGGGAGAAATGGAAAACAATTGTGACCTTGTCAGTATTGCCCATCTCTTTAGAATATTGCATATTGAAGTTACAGGGTATGCTATGGGGAAAAGCTTGCAGCTGTATAAAACTGGTTAGGCCGCACTTGGAGTATTGTGTGCTGTTCTGGTCGCCCCATTACAGGAAGGCTGTGGAGGCTTTGGAGAGGGAGCAGAAGGTGTTTACCAGAATGCTGCCTGAGTTAGAGAGTACTATCTGTAAGGAGAGATTGGACAAACTTGGATTGTTTTCTCTGGAGTGTGGGTGGCTGAAGGGTGACCTGAGAGAAGTTTATAAAATTATGAGAAGGTTAGATACGGTAGACAGTCAAAATCTTTTTCCCCAGGGTAGATATGTCAAATACTCAAGGGCATAGCTTTAAGTAGAATGTGGGGGAAGTTTAAAGGAGATATACGGGGCAAGTTTATTTTTACACAGAGTGATAGGTGCCTGGAATGAGCTGCTAGAGCTGATGGTGGAAGCAGATACAATAGTGATGGTTAAGAGGCTTTTAGATTTTTACATGAATATGCAGAGAATAGAGGGATTATGGATCACGTGCAGGGAGAGGGATTAGTTTCATTTGGCATCACGGTCGGCACTCACATCGTGAGTGGAAAGGCCTGTTCGTATGCTGCACTGTTCTACGTTCTCTCCTTTACTTTCAAGTACAAAGCGAACACATGGAATGAGGGAAATGAAGGTGTTGTGGAGAGGGGATTAAATGATTTATTTAATAGATTTTTGAATTAAAAAAAACAGGGTGATAGTTAATTTTTTTATCCTATGATTCTCTCTACCTGCAGTATCTTCATGACAATAATATTACTCACAGAGATCTCAAGCCTGAAAATGTGTTGCTCAAAAACAATGATGAGAATTGCCTTCTTAAGGTAAGGGTTGGGATGTACTTTCATACCATCTGCTGGTAGAGCCAAGGTTATGAATATTAAAAGAGCATCTTATTTTTAAGAAGTTGCAATGAAGTTTTGTGGAGGTAAGATGATGCTTGGACCAATGTCCTTATTGCACAACGTAGTTTGCATGATGAGTATGTGACAATTTTACTTGATCTTGGACATGTTCCTGCATAAAATTCAAAATGGTGAGCCACATTCTGTAACTGATTTGATTATTGAGATGACCAATGTGCGACTATACTTGGATGGAACTTAAATTTAAATTCCACTGCCTATACCATAATGTGTAAATAGAAGCTACTGTTCCAAAGGTTCTGACCATCAAATGTACCCACCTTCCAGTTCACGAATGCATTTTCTTTATATTCTCTCATTATGCTGAGCAAGCGCAAATCAACTGTTGCTACCCCTAACTGCATTTCTTGCTGACGATTTATAATGTTGCTTTGTGTGTTGGTCTCAGTTTTGTGCTACTGTTCCTGTGATCTGCCTTGGTGTTCTATATTACAGCAAAACACTGATAATCCATTATCTGACTATTCGAAAATCCTGATAATTCAGCATCTGGCCCACCAAATAATTTTTCCTATGTCCCTCCACCCCCCTGGCCAATCGGGGTTCCAGTTCCTTCATTCTCTTTAAACGTGATTGATTGTGAAAGAAACTACTATAATACTGTCTAACCTCTTTAACAAAAAAAAATTAAAAGTGTGTTAGAGTATAAATAGAAATAACATGCAATTATCCATAAAATCTGCTGGTCTGGCATCGCCAAAGTCGTGGCTATATGTGCTGCTCTACTTGTCATACAAATTGTTTCAAGAAGCACATAGCCTAGAGGGAATTCAAATATTTAATCTTCCACACAGGAAACTTTGGTGCTCCTAACCCTGAAACGTCTTTGCCTAATCATTAAACACTAATCATTACTGCAAGAGTATTCAGTGGTTTATAATTATAGATGATTCTCAATGGCAGATGGAGAATTTAAATTGAAGTTATTTCTTTTTTAAAAAAAATCAGGAATGAAAAGTTTGGATCATTTAAGTTTGCATGAAACCAGCAGATTGTCACTTCAAAAAAAAAAACTCATCTGATTCAGTGACTTCTGGGGAAAGAAATATCTATTCTTGTCCTGCCTGGTCAACTTCTGATTCTGGACATGTCAATGTGATTAATTCTTAACTGTCACCAGCAACCAACTTTGGTGAACAAAGGGAAAATAGGGATAGGCAATAAATGCACCCATTTTGTGAGTGAATAAACAACAAATAAATAATATTGACATGTAATTTTCAGATGCCCAGGTACAAAGCTGATGTTGTTATAGTTCATCTGTCATGTTTGCAAACTATTTGAGGCGTTTTGGTCAAAACTTGGTCCTAGTGATTTTTTTTCCCCAAAGATGTTGAAACCAGGTTACCACTCTGGTTGTGCAGATATATTAAAGCCAGAGACAGGCAAGCAGTGTTTATTAAATGCTCAGTTCTCTAGCAGTCATCAGAGAACATAGTACTCCTCATTTTGAATCCCTAATTGCAGAACAAGGATTTGAGAGATTATTGCTGTTACCAAATGGAGTTTAATTTTTTAGAAAAAACATCTTTTCCTCTCCCTTGTCAAGATTACAGACTTTGGTTTGTCAAAGATCGTGGGAGAAGCCTCACTGATGAAGACGTTGTGCGGAACACCCACCTATCTAGCTCCGGAGGTGCTGTTGGGTGCTGGAGCAGGCTCCTATTCTAAAGCAGTGGATTGCTGGAGCCTTGGGGTTATACTTTTCATATGGTAGGTCACTTGACTTTTACCAAGATTTATCAATGGAAAATGGCTTTTAGCAGGAAATTGATACTGAAAAAATAAAAATATTCTGTTTTTATTTTAATTCTAGATTGAGTTGTCTATTGAAAGTGATATGTTGCATTCAGGTTGGATATTTGCAATGCTTGATGGTGTACAAGTATTTCTAACTGGCATTTTGTAACGTGGAGTTTTGAAGAAGAGCATTGGTGTCTACTTGGCAAGTTTAAAGAGAAGTGATAGCAGGAAATTCCTAGTGTTTCTAGCAAATCTTTTTGTTGATCATTAAGAAAGCAGAAACATGTTTCTGGTTTTAAATTGTGTGCAAACCTGCAGCTGGCATTGGGAGTTTCTATGCATTATGATGCATTAGGTATTTCAACTAGAATGAATGGAGGTGTGAATAATTAGATATCTAATTGTGCATCATTTCCTTTGTACATCCTATGTTCTTATTTTGTAAATAAGTTCACATAAGTAATTGGATGTTGGTTTTTTGCACATGAGAAAATGGGACTAGAAAGTGGTTTAAAATGTGTGTGCAGTTCATCTGACTTCAAAATGAATATGCCTATTCTTAATAAAATTATCATGAATTCATTACAAGGCAGGCTTCAAATTTGATCTGACTTATAAAAGATTTCTAAATGGAGAATCTACAAGAAAATAACAAAATTATGTCCACTGAGCTTGTACTATCGTAAGGTAGCTAATCTTCCTCATTTTAACATATTTGTCCAAAAGTTTATTGATCATGAATCTACTCTGTGAATCTGCAACTCTCTGGATAGAGAATTCAAGAGATTCACAATGCGTTTGAACAAAGAAAAATCTCCTAATTTCACTTGTCTGACCTCCCTTATTCTTACAGAATGCCCCTTATTTCTAGATTCTATAGCTAGGGAATTGGTCTTGGCATCTACCTTGTCAAGCCTGTGGAGGATTATAATTTGTTCAGTCTGTGTGTGAGCAATAGAGTTGTTATGGCTTCTGTTTAAAATGCAGCTACTTCAATCAGAATGGAGGAGTCTACCTCCCTCTCCCCAATGGATCACGGAATTTGGCGGATAATCGAGAGTCCATAAAATTTTGGTGTTGCACGTGAGGCAGCATTACTCCAGGTACTGGATTGAGGACCAATACACTTTCTAAAAGAAAATTGTAATGTTTATCATGTCGAGGTTATTTATTTGACCAGGCAGAGGAGCTTGATGTTAGCAGATGTCTGGGAAAAACTTTGTCTTGCAACATTTCTTCTTAAGAATTGGGAACATTGATAACTAGGTCCCCTTTCAATTACTGAAAGAAAAACTGTTTAACTGTGTCTTTTTTTTCTCTAGTTTGGCTGGGTATCCACCATTTAGTGATCAAAACAAGGAAATGGCACTGAGGGATCAAATTGTAAAAGGTCATTACAAAATAATCCGTGACTACTGGGTAGATGTCTCTGAAACAGGTAGGCACGACAATTCAAAGGTCTTTTTTTAAATCTTTTACAGGAAGTGAGTGCTGCTGGCAGGGCCAACATTTACTACCTTTTAGAAGACTGTGCTCAGCCACCATATTGGAAAATAGTTGGTGTTTTGCCTAAAGAACTTGGCAAATGAAACAAAATTGGGTATAATAATTTTTTGTTTCAGTCGCTTAGGCATTGCCTTGTATCTCTATAACATGTCAGAATTCAGTTTTCTAGTGTGATTTAATATGCAGCAAATTGATTGTGGAATATAGCTTGCAGTATTTGACTAAATTTTTACCAAAAAAAAAGGTTTGTAATCTAATGGTAAAATGAAGGAAAGGAGTCAATTATTTTTCTTTAGTGAGTTGACAGTTTTGCAAAGGGAAAAAAATGAAATTATTTGCTGTTTGTTCTTGCTCAAATCTGATCTGTCATTCTAGTGTGCCAATCTTTTCAATATAATCCTTGGAATCTAAGTAATTTTTGCTAAGTAAAATTTAAGATTACTTTTGCCTACAATGAACAGTTGATGTTAAATACTCAAAATATTTAGCAAATTGGGCAGCATCTGTGGGAAACGGTAAGTGTTTTTGGTCGCAGAGTGCTGATGAATGTTATCTGTTGTGATGAGAGGTTATTGAGCTACAGCATGATCTTTGTTTCTCTCTCCATAGATGCTGCTTGGCCTATTAAATATTTCAAATTTTCTCTTTATTTTTGATTTTACAGTTCTGATGTTAACCATGTTGTCTTAAAGACTGTTGTGTTTCTGCCTCTTTCCCTGCCGAAACCTCTGTCTTGCGGTCTAAACAACAGCAAGACAGACGTCAGGCTACTCTTTATCAATTACAGCTCTGTGTACAATACCATCATTCCCTCAGTACTAATAACCACGCTTCAAAACCTGGGCCTCTGAATCTCCCTCTGCAACTGGATCCTCAACTTCCTTTTTGGGAGACCACAGTCAGTGCAGATAGGTAATAACATTTCCTCCTCGCTGATTATCAACACAAGCGCACCTTGGATGTGTGCTTAGCCCACTGCTCTACTCTTTCTACATTCATGACCATGTGGCTAAGCACCATTCAAATGTCATCTGTAAATTTGCCGATGACAACACTGTAGCTGGTAGAATCTCAGATGGCGATGAGGAGGCTTATCAGAACAAGATAGATTGGCTGGTTGAGTGTTGTCACAACAATAACCTTGACTCAACGTCCGCAAGACCAAGGAACTGATTGTGGACTTCAGGAAGGGGAAGTTGGGAGAACACATCCCAGTCCTCGTTGAGGGGTCAGCGGTGGAAAGGGTGAGCAGCTTCAAGTTTCTGGGCATCAACAACTCAAAGGATCTATCTTGGGCTCACATTGCAATCATGAAGAAGGCATGCCAGCAGCTCTACTTCATTAGGAGTTTGAGGAGATTTAGTACGTCACCGTATGTACAATAGAGAGCATTCTGACTGCTTGCATCACGGCCTTGCATGGATCCTCCACTGCATAGGATCACAGGAGGCTGCAGATGGTTGTAGACTCAGCCAGCTCCATCATGGGCACAACCGTCCGTGCCATCGACAACCTCTTCAAGAGGGGGTGCCTCAAGAAGGTGGCATCCATCATTAAGGACCCTCACCATCTGGAATATGCCCTCTACTTGTTATTACCATCAGGGAAGAGGTACAGAGCCTGAAGATTTAGGAACTGTTTCTTCCCCTCTGCCGTCAGATTTCATGAACACTACCTCGTTATTCCTTTTTTTTGCATTGTTTAATTTTGTAATTTATAGATTTTTGTCTTTGCACTGTACTGCTGCTGCAAAAGAAATTTCACATCATGTCAGTGATAATAAATCTGATTCTGTTGTCCTTTTTTAGCAAAGGACTTGGTGAAGAAGTTGCTTGTTGTAGATCCAGAAAAAAGACTCTCAACAGAAGATGCACTTAATCACCCATGGATGCAGGTAGTAGTTGCTTTTAAAACTTTTTATTTGCGTAGTGGCATGGTGGATCAGCAGGTAGTGCTGCTGCTTCAAGCTCCAGGGACCCTGGTTCAATCCTGACCTCTTGTGCTGTCTGTGCAATGTTTACATGTTCTCTGTGACCATGAGAATTTCCTCTTGGTGCAACGGTTTCCCCTCTCGTACCAAAGATGCACTAATTAGTAGGTTAATTGGCTGCTGCAAATTGCCTGTAGTGTAGGAGAATCTGGATGGAATGGATGGGCTTGAGGTAGACTACTTTACAGGGAAATAAGTGGAGGCATGAGGTTGCTCCAAAGATGGCATAAATTTGATGGGCTGAAAGGCCTCCAATGTTGTAAAGGAAATGTTTGAGCATTAGCTACTGTCTGCATCTGTTGCTCAAATCTTGTAACTGCAGTGAGAATGTTATCAGACTTCCTTGATATACTAGTTTCTGGAGGAGAGTAGGCCTCTTCCATTGAAGCTGTTCCTCTGCACTAAGTATATTGGAAATGATGTATCTAATGCAATGCACAATAAAATGGGAGTTGAAAAATGAATAGCTGGCATCCATCAGTGTTTTAAAGGACAACTGTAAATCTAGTTGCAGTGGGAAAAGATTGAGGTTTGGTGTAATGCAAGAAGCTGTTTTCACAGCAGTTTCTGAAAGAACTTGCTTGACAGTTTTTATTTAGAAGTGTGGATTTTTACAACATATGACTTTTCTTTTGCTTTAGTTTCATATTCCAGTTCTCTAAGATCTATCCATGATCTGTGTAGGGCTTGTGTACCCTCTCTGTAGGTTCCCCATAATTATGTTACCCTTGTACTATATCCTTGCACTTCTAAAGATTGTATTTGAACTTGTGTTTAAAGTATATTTTAAACTGCTTTCTCTTCCAAAATGTACATCATTTCTCCACATTAATAGAGCTGTTAAATCAAGTTTAATCTGTGTTATCTACCAAAGTGGAAGTCTTTTTCAAAACTAAGATATCCATAGCATTTCAAAACATTGCAGTTTCCCTTGAAGTCTCTTTTGAGACTGATTTCATTTTGATTGTTTTATTTTTTTCACTGATTTTAGTTATGATCATACAGCATGGAAATGGGCCCTTCAGCCCATGATTTTATGCCATCCATCAATTGCCCATTTACACTAATCCTGTTTTGAATTCCCCACATTACCTCCAAGTCGTCTTGCACCCTCATGTGGTCACAGAGACAGTTGCACACTCCATGTAGACAGAAATGGAGGTCAGGATTGAATCAAGGCAGCAGTGTACTCTCTGCACCACTGTTGTCACCTGTGTTATGCTCCTTTTATAAAAGACAAACCTTTTTGCATTTGATTTGTTTGTGTGTGACATTGCCATTAAATTAGTAAATTATCTAACTCTTTGCTTCAGCTTTCACATTCAAGCTTTTGCAAGACTAATTAGTGCTGTGGGCATTTCCACCAGGGCTGCGACTTGTTTCAGCTTTTTGAGATGTGTGCTACCATAGCACAGGGCTGTGGTCAAAGACGAGGGACTGGGACTAATCGAATGGATCTTTCAATGAACCAGCACTGGCTCAGTAGGCCATCTAGCCTCTGATGCCTGATTTGTCCTATGATTACTTTGCCAATGCCCTTCCAGACTGCTGCGACTTGTTTCAGCTTTTTGAGATGTGTGCTACCATTGCACAGGGCTGTGGTCAAAGACAAGGGACTGGGACTAATTGAATGGATCTTTCAATGAACCTGCACTGGCTCAGTAGGCCATCTAGCCTCTGATGCCTGATTTGTCCTATGATTACTTTGCCAATGCCTATCCGGTTGTGCTATCGTATTTTATTCTTGCCATTATTCTTCTCCTCTGAAAGTTGGGGCAAATGATTCAGATTGGTATTTCCTCCATTCCATCACTTTTTCACCTCCATGTGGCCCAACCACTCTTTCCGTGTAAAAGTCCTGGGAGTTTCCTTTTCTCATTCTTAGCTGCCCGTTGTCATCCTGGCTTTTCCAGACTTCTTAGAAAGAAAAAGGATTTGCTGCTTTAATTCCATTCAAGTCCTAAAACACTGACAAATGATGGAATGTTGTCACTGTTGTAATGTAGGGGAGGTAATATAGTAGCCTGGCAGCCATTTTGTACATAGCAGACTCCCACAAACAGCAATGTGGTGATGTTAAGATGATCAGTTTTAATATTAATTGAGGATTAGATATTGGCTGGATAATCCTGCTTTTCAAAATAATGCAGTGGTATTTTTTTTCCACCGAATTGACGAAAGCCTTAGCTTAACATTTTGCTCTATAAAGGTAGCACTTTGACAGTGCAATTCCCAATAGTACACTAGATTTTTACACTCAACTCTTTGGAATGTTGCCTTTATTGAAGTGCCATTGCCACAAAATGTGTTGAGTAATTGTTCAATTTCATAATTTTTTCCACTCAGTTTTTACTGTAAGACTAGGATTTGATTTTTGACTTGGTAAGCTTGTGGCAAATGCTTTCAAATAGTATTATTTCAAACCAGGATGAAGATATGAAGAGGAAGGTAAAGCAGTTGATGTATCCACAAAGTGAATTAATGTTACCACCAGGCACAAGTGAACAGGTAGGAATTGCTTTCATTTGCACCAGCAGTTCACTTTACAGAAGTCCTTGGTTGTACTGCTTGTGTACAGTTTATTCATAAAATAGTGAGCTGGCTAGGGCCTTTAGTATTTATGAATAAAGATTTTGCATATTAAAAAAATGTACTATATTAGTTAGATCAGTATTTAAATTTACCATTTTAAATAAAAAAAAGGATGTGTACTGCAGAGCAATTATCAAAATTGTAAATCAGACAAGCAAATTTGGAAAGATTAGATATTTAGCAGTAATTGTGGATTTTAACTCTATGATGAAGCAAAAAAATTTCCATTTCAATTAGAATTTGTGTACTGTAGCATCTGTGAGAAAAGTGCCAAATCAATGCAGGTATGATTTATGTTCACTTTGTTTCGAGAAGCATTTATCTGTAATGGTATATTGTCACTGATAAATTGTACCCACCCCCCTCTAATTTTGTGTAAATTAAAAATTGGTTTTATAATTGAAAATATTAAAAACATTGTCAAAATAAGGTAAAATTCTGCCAAGCCTATGGATGAGATATAGAGCTTGTCAACAGTCACAAAATGAAAAGATGTGATTAAGCTCGAGCGGGTACAGAAAAGATTTGCAAGGATGTTGCCGGGACTGAAGGGCTTGAGTAGTAAGAAAAGGCTGGGACAGTTTTCCCTGGAGTGAAGAGGTGACCTTATTGAGGTATACAAACTCATGAGGAGCATAGATAAGGTGGATGGCCACAGCTTTTTTTTCCAGGGTAGGGGAGTGTAAAACTAGAGGGCAAAGGCTTAAGGTGGAAAAAATTTAAAGGGGACCCGGGGGTGGGGGGCAAGTTCTACCCACACAGTGGTGGGTATATGGGAAGTGGTGGAGGCAGGTACAGTTACAATGTTTAAAAGACATTTGGACAGGTATGTGGACAAGAAAGGTTTGGAGGAATACGGGCCAAACACAGGCAAATGGGATAAGCTCAGGAAGGCATCTTGGATGAGTTGGGCTGAAGGGCCTGCTTCTGTGCTGTATAACTCTGACTCTGAACGTGAACATAAATACTGGATGTAAACAGGTAAGTTCCCTGAAAAGCAATTTAATGTGGGTATAAGTTATTTGCACACAAATGACATCCGCACCACGAGGCACCTTTACCCAATAAGTCATCGGTCTAGACGGTAACTTTAAGAACAGGAAAATTTCTGTTGTATTTGTAAATCTTTATCTACCATGTGGTTTGTGTGACAAAAGTTGTGCATTTGTGGACTGACAGTTGGGTTATTAGTGACACTTTGAAACATTAAAGTACATTAGGTACTTGAAAATGAGAGGGGGAACGTTTAAAGATGTGCAGGGCATTTTTTTTAGTGGTAGGTGCCTGGAACGGGCTGCTGGGGTAGTGATGGAAGCAGATACGATAGTGGCCATTAAGAGGCTGTTAGACACATGAATATGGGGGGTATTGATCATGTACAGGCAGAAGAGATTTAGTTTAATGGAGATGCAAGAGGATGCAGATGCTGGTATCTTGAACAACAGCCAATCTGCTGGAAGAAATGAGCAGGTCAAGCAGCGTCTGTGGGAGGAAAGGAATTGTTGACATTTTGGATCAAAACCCTGCCTGAAATTTCAACAGTTCCTTTCCTCCCACAGATGCTGCTTGACCTGCTCAGTTCTTCCAGCAGATTGTTTGTTGCTAGAGATTAGGCTTAATTTGGCATTGTGTTCAGTGCAGACTTCATGGCTGAAGGGCCTGTTCCTATGCTGTACAGTTCCATAAAACCAATATTTATAGTGAGCTGAATGCCAGTTGATCAGCATTGCAATGAAGGATTCACTAGTGACTCTGATACCAAATTTTTTTTATGGACACATTTTGGAGCAAAGTTTGTTTCCTTTTGCTTGAGAGACTCACAATTTGTATTACAGTATTTATAACCTTGGTACATTGCTGTTCAGTATAGCTTATGAAATATTTGAAACCAGAGCAGGCACGGTAGTGTAGGGGTTAGCGTAACGCTTTACAGCGCCAGAGACCCGGGTTCAATTCCCGCCGCTGTCTGTAAGGAGTTTGTACTTTCTCCCCGTGTCTGCGTGGGTTTCCTCTGGGTGCTCCGGTTTCTTCCCACGTTCCAAGGACGTACGGGTTAGGAAGTTGTGGGCATGCTGTGTTGGCGCCAGAAGCGTGGCGACACTTGCGGGCTGCCCTCAGAACACTCTACGCAAAAGATGTATTTCACTGTATTTCGATGTACATGTGACTAATAAAGATCTTGTCTTATCTTTGGTTAGGGTATGGATGGCAGGGGCTTAATTAACCAAGTAATTTTTGTTTTTAGCCATCAACAAGTAGAAAAAGAACACATGAAGAGGACTGCCCCTCGCCTGCTAAACGTCCCACACATTCTGCTCTGAACAATAAGGCTGCTCAGGAGTAAGGAAACGAGTGGATGCAATGTAACATTTACCTCCCACTTGTGTGTGGAACCAAGCAACTAATTCTACTTGATTTATTTCTGGACACCTTTAAGTCCATTTTACATGAGAATTTTTTTTTTAAATATTGGTTTATTCTATCAGTGTATCTAGAAATGTTTCTATAATTGTCATGTTTGAAATTCAAATATTTCTAATTGGTTTCGTACCATTCTATTGGGAGATTGCAATGGAAGATAATTTGCAGTCCTGTTGAATAGATTTTTATTTTACCTTTCGCATGCTTTCTGCATTAAGGTATTGAAAGGTTAAATTCATGAGGGATCAAATTTAGTACAAATAAGACTGTCTAAAGAACTTAGTGTTGCCTTTACACAGGTTATAGTGATAAAAAGTTGTGATTGGGTGGGGGGGGGGGGAAGTGAGCTGTAAACATGATGCTAAGTGTTGCACTACTGCTTGAAAGGTTGAGGTGGGAAAATTGACTAGATTTCATGACATGAGAAAAATTAGGATAAATAACCACTTTCATCACTGCTGCTGGTAATAGTTGATGTGAGCTGTCAATTGGCCATGCGGGCTGGATCCCAAAGGTTTAATTTCTGACAGCAGCCTTTAGCCCTAGATGGTGAAGGCAAAGGCACTTTAATGTCTGGTGGAGGCTGGAGGTTTCCTCAAGTTTTTTTTTTGCCCGTCATTTTAATTATACACCATTTTGTAAGTGAGAAGTTGCCCTTGTAAATGTCTTTTCTTTGTATTGGTACACCAGTGTTTTAAAGAGGTGTATCCACCATCTGTTGTTCTGAGCCATACAAATCATGAGGAACCCAAGGTAAACTGCTTTGGTTTTTGGTAGCAGTTAAATAGTTGAGGCAGGTTCGCAGGAGGTCATTACTGTTACCTTTGCTGCTTAGTGCTGAGCAAGTGGAGGTGAATGTCTGTTGTTTTCCGAGGATTAACCTCTGCTGGAGGGGGTATATGGCGCTGGGGGTATGTGGAGCTTGGGCTATGCTAGATGATGCTAATCCTTTCTCTACCAGCCTGGCACTTGCTGTCCTGATGTAGACTGCTCTTGCTGAATGACATGTTTCAAGACGGCAAGAGAGGCAGAAATAGGTATGGAGAGGAGTAGGTAAATCATGAATCCAGTCAGTTTTTGTAAATGTAATGCAGTATTTACAGATTAAATTAGATAGTGTAAATTCTGTTCCTTGTGCCAAAAGGACTTCAACATACTGGAGGCATTTTTTTTTCCCCGAGCTCAATATTGGAGGCATATTCCCAGCACTCATTCACTTGAATGATCCTATAAACTTTGTAAAGCAGTAGGAACATTCTGAGGTGACATTAACACAGCCTATTGCTGCCTTCTGATATTTGATAATAATTATTTTAACCTGTCACAATGACGTATTGCAACATGCATACCTGTGAAACTGGGTAAACATGTACTTATTCATACTGATTGAATAGCTCCCCACCAGCATGGACTTCACTTAAACCCCAATTACTATTCTTGGAATAGCAGCTTTCCTCTTGAGTTTTTGATTCTCCTCAATCCTCTTTGTATCCCTGCCGTGCACCTGTAGCTTCATTTGTGTGGGTTCACTCTTTTCCTTTGACAGCAACTGGTGGGTAATTCATCCTGTTAGACCGGTTCCAAAGCTTTCTGGTCAAGTTTGAATTAATTGGCAATACCTTTTGAGTTAAGTAGTTATGCTATCTGATGGTTCTGCCTGTACAATGTACATTTAAGGTAGCAAAGAGGTAAGAACAAAGTATGTTAAATTGTTTTGAAAATAATACAGTATGATTGAAACCTAATCAAAGGACCAGTTTTGAGAATGTTTATTGTACATATCTGAGATATGGCATTGAGATTCCATTTGCAGTGTTATATCGTTGGTGATTTTTGTTTTGATACTGAACTCATGTCCAAAATATTTAGCCGCTGTTCAAAAAGTTTTAATTTAGTGTAGCACAAACAAAGTAAAATGAATAATTACTTTTGGCCATAATCAGGGAATTAGTTTTTTTTTAATATCTGCACCAGTTGCATTCTTGAGCCTTTTGATATGATTTTCTATTTGTTTTGTTATTCTGCTTTTGTTGCAGATAAACTGCCTTTGGAGCAAAGTGTGAACTTGCCTTGGATGATTTCTTTTTGGACATTCTGTATTGTTGGAACCTTCAATGTGATTTTGCTGCATAGTCATTGTGATGAACTGAATGTTGGTTTGGGGGAAGAATAAGAAGTGTGGTTGGAGAACTTTTTTCTGTTTGGGGTAGTGGATTATTTGGCCATTATCGTTTTCCCCTCCATGCCAATTTAATAATGCATTAAGCTGGGAGATTTGAAACAAATTGGAGTGTACAGAACTTAGCATGAGGGAAATAGGAATGTATTTAAATGCATTTTGAGCTGTGTTTTGAAAACATGGAGGTTTGATCTATTGTGTCCCTCGAGCCTTGCTACTTTCAAGTTTTATTTTGAATTAAAAATTGATAATTGGTCACACCTTCCAGCTGCTACTCCCTTAGATGGTTAAGGACCCTTTTTATCCTTGAGGATCATTGAAATACCACAGTGCTGTGTCCATCAGTGCTAGGGAAGATGTGTCTCTGTACTTGCACTGTAGAATAGAGCTGTGGCAATACAACATAGCTGGATTCAGTGTAACTAAACACAAATTGGTAAAAAGTTAACTTTAGCATAATCGTACAGGGTTTGAAATAGTTGACTTTCCACAGCCCCATTCTCTCATGCACCTCATGGTAGGTGTTATGTGACTGTAGATCCAGGGGTTGCTCAATGACATGTCTAATCCCAGTACATTGTAGTCCAAGTTGCTTGCCCATAGAATTTCAGTGAATAATTTGAATTTAAGTAACTTCAGCCCCACAATCTGAGGGGGTCTTGACTTGTCGAATCCTAATTGTAAAGTAAATAATAACTTCATTTGCTGTTTTATCTATTTTAGGTTCACTTGGGTGTATTTTTGGGGAAGGTTGTTTGTTTTATAAGGCTAATTCATTTTGTATGAATCAAGAAATTTCTAAGGTAATTACACCTTTGAATTTTATATTTGGACAAAATAAAATGTTTCCTAGTATCAAAGTGGTTATTGTTGCTTACTGGTAAATCCTTTACAAAACAGAATGGCAAGGAATCAAATTGCTACTCAAGTCTATTTCAGAACTTACTGCCTGCACACAGTTCGACATACATACTTTAATGTGCAGATCAGTAGCTCAGTCTAGCTGGGGGAATCAGTTCTGCTGTTTATCCTTCAACAGTAGTGGGCTTCAGTGACTGCAGCTCAGAGCTGACAGGCAGTTTTCAAAATTGTGGCCTGATGCAGCACAGGAAGAAGTCATTTGGCCCATTGTTCCTGTGTCAGCTCTGGGGGGACTGCCCTTCTGATTAACACTCCTTTTGCCTCTTGCAACTATATATAGAATATATTTTTTAAAGTTATTAAATCTGCTTCCACTCATTTAAATGAAGTTCAATAACAAACTGGGCTGGGTCCTCTGTGTGGATAAGGGTACCGGTGGAAACCTCTGTCCTCTGTTCAGTGTCTTCAATTTCTACACTGGAGCACAGAATATACTTCAGGTGAGCTGTTAATGAAACCAAAGTAATGTATTTAAATCAATTGAAAATATTTATTGAGGCAGCTTTTTCCAATAGTAACAGCTGAGTTCACTCTTCACCATATGTTCTGTTAGAGTTGATTCTACCTTGTTAATGTTAAACCAGTATGCCAGAAAGTTTTCTGAAAATAGGTGCTTAATGCTATTAAAGCTACTAGTACATTTCACAAATTTAACTGCTTAAAAAGGCCTAGTTTAGAAGAATGAATTAATAATACCAAGAGTCCCAGTGAAATTTGCTGAATTTTAAGGTGGTTAAGCTTTAAAGTCTGGCTTTATTTCTCAGTTGATAAAGGAAGGAATGCACCTCATCAAATGGTTTTCCTACAAATGAGCGTACTCTGTTGTGCCAGGCAACCAACTTCGGACGATCTTTAAGTATGTCACGATTAGCTCCAAGCGGCTGAATTTAAACAGATACAAATTATTCAAAACATTAAACATTTAGTTGTAACCTAGTCAGTACAACTTGAGTAGCAGCATGATAGCATCACTAATTGTGGAGAAATTGTTAGAATTGCAATATTTCTAACTTCTACAGCAGAGTTCAAGTGTTCTTCAGATCTCTTCTGTAACTAACTATAGACTGTGGCTAAGGCCCTTTACCCCAATTACATTTGGTGCAGGCAAATGAAGCAGCATGCTAGACTTCAGCAAACCAGGGCGGTTACAATGCTGAGTGAAATGAGGAAATAAAGTTGGAGTTGAGGCAGGAACTCCTGAACAAATGAATGGAAGGGACAAGGCCACACACCCAGAACATGGTGTAGTCATGTTGTTATACCCCTTAAACTCATTAAGCCCAGTTTGTGAATTGTTACAGGAAAGCACCTTCCTAGATGCTAAATGTCAGTTATCTCAAACTGGAATTATTTACATTTTCAAAGTTTGTGGTGGGGTGCTCAGAAGCCAAGGTTTACTGTGACTATCGTGTTTTTACACTTGATGCTTTTTTAAATAAAAATGTTGGATCCCATGAATTTTAAACTTGTCTGCCATCTCTAATGATGTGGTATATTTTAATAACTACCGACCAGTGGCTCTGACATCCACCATCATGAAGTGCTTCGAGATGCTGGTCATTGCAAGCATTAACTCCAGCCTCCCAGACAACTGACCCACTGTAATTTGCCTACTGCTGAAACAGGTCTACAGCGGATACCATCTCCCTGGCCCTACAAATCTCTGGAGCATCTGGACAGTAAAGATACTCATGTTAGACTATTGTTTATTGACTAGTCTTGTGCCCCACAAGGCTGCGTCCTCAGCCCTCTACATATACTTGGAACTGCGTGGCCAGATTCTGCTCTAACTCCATCTACAAGTTTGCAGATGATACCACCGTAGTAGGCCATATCTCAAATAATGAGTTAGAGTACAGCAAGCTAGCTAGCTAAGTAACATGGTGTCATGATAACAACTTTTCCCTCAATGTCAGCAAAACAAGAGCTGGTCATTGACTTCAGGAAAGGGGGCAGTGTACATGCACCTGTCTATATCAATGGTGCTGAGGTCGAGAGGGTTGAGAGCTTTAAGTTCCTAGGAGTGAACATCACCAAAACCCTGTCCTGGTCCAACCACATAGATGCCACGGCCAAGAAAGCTCACCAGTGCCTCTACTTCCTAGGGAGGTTAAAAGAAATTTGTCATGTTTCCCCTTTGACACTCATCCATTTTTATCGATACACCACAGCTTGGTATAGCAACTGCTCTGCCCAGGACTGCAAGATACTGCAGAGAGTTGTGGACACAGTCCAGCACATCACAGAAACCAGCCTCCCCTCCATGGATTCTGTCTATACCTGTTGCTGCCTTGGTGAAGCAGCCAGCATAATCAGACCCCACCCACCCAGGTCATTCTCTCTTCTCTCCTCCCATCAGGCAGAAGATACAGGAGCCTGAGGGCACACCACCAGACTCAAGGACAGCTTCTATCCCACTGTGATAAGACTATTGAACAGTTGCCTTGTATGATGAGATGGACTCTTGACCTCACTATCTACCTTGTTTGACCTTGCACCCTATTGTCTACCTGCAATGCACTTCCCTGTAGCTGTGACACTTTACTGTTATTGTTTTTACCCTGTACTACCTCAATGCACTGTGTAATGAATTGACCTGTACGATCAGTACACAAGACAAGTTTTTCCACTGTATCTCCGTACAAGTGACAATAACAAACCAATACATTTACCCAAGGTCTGTTCCTAAAACCTTTCACAATTGTATTTGGGTTATATTACCAGTCCGTAGTCCTACAAGCATATAGTTTCACTCTGCATACTACAAGATTAGCTTTGAGTAAGGTATCTGAATACCTTACCTGCATTAGTTCACAGATGGCTGACAGATCTCCTACCGTAATCTCCTCACCACAAAGGAAGGGCTGGTTCTTCAGAAACATCGATTCTAAAACGTCCAAAGTTGAGTTTAATTCAGTCAGAGCCTTGTTCAACTTGACCTTATCCACTGGCTGGCCTGACATGTTGGGAATCAAAACCTGCACAAGTAGGTTCCAAAAGTTTAAAGACAACGTAAAAGGCACTGATGGGTTGCAGTTTAGTTCTCCATGAAAGCTGGCAGAAGTAATACCAAAATGATGGGGAAGGAGATTTTGATGTCTTGGTATTGTTGGCAAGGCCAGTATTTATAGGCTACCTTGAAAGGTAATGGTAAGCCACCTTCTTGAACTGTTTCAGTTCTCCTGGAGTGGAAAGGAAGGTTCAGGACTTCACCACAGCAACAATGACTAAAGTGATACATTTCCAAGTCAAGATTTTGGGGAGGGAACCTGCAGGCAACTGTGTACCCACATGCCAGCTACCCTTGGTGGTGGTGGTCACAGGTTTGGTAGATGCTGCTGGAGCCAGGGTGAATAACTCCAACCACTATGCAGTAGGAGTAGACAGAATCCAGCAACTGGTTAGATCCCGACCTCTGGCGCTGTGTGTGGAGTTTGCGCGTTCTTCCCCTAACACCAGAAAGGTTGAAAAACTGAGGTCATTAGGGGTTCGGTGGATAAATTTTTTTAACTGTGATCACTTTGCACTACAATGGACTTTTGTTCTAATTGTGTTCTTTGTGTATCTAATGCTATGTGCCTGTGACGCTGCTGCAAGTAAGTTTTTCATTGCACCCGTGCACACATGGACTTGTGCATATTGACAATGAAGTCGACTTTCAAATGAATGTTTAGGATGGTCAATGGGGGAAATCGAGCAGGTAGGCTGCTTTTCTGAAGTGTCAAGATTCTTGAAGACGAGACTACAGATGCTGGAATCAGGAGCAAAGTATAAGAGGGACTCAAAACTCGATTGATTGAGGGGCATCTGTGGGGGAAAAGGAATCGTCAACATTTCGGGTTGAGACCCTGCATCAGGAGTACAGAGGGAAAACAGCCAGTGTAAGGAGAGGAGGAAGGGTGTGTGATGGGGCCAGTAGGTGGACCAAGGAGGGCTGAAGGATGATGGGTAGATGGAGCCAACTGGAGTTGGGAGATCGAGGCAGGTGGGTGAAGCGGACGAGGGAGGGGAAAAAAGAAAGGCTGATGAAAAGGGAGCAAAAATGGGAGGACTGGAGTCCGGATGAAGGGTCTCCACCGGAAACGTTGCCCGACCTGCTGAGTTCCTCCAGCAATGTGTTGTGCTCCACATCTCCTATGGCTTTACCTGCCAGGCAATCTGCACCCACACCTTTAACAATGCTTAGTCTGTGTTAAAAAGGGAGTGTTGAGGAATCTAGGACAATACACAATCCTCAACAACTGTTTTTTTGCTCCAGATTCCAATAGCTGCGGCCTTGTGTTGCCATAGGAGACATGGTGAGACCTAGAATGGGAAGGGCAAAATAGGAGGGAACATTAAAGCATAGTCAGTTAGCTTATTAGGATCATGCACTGTATTGCCTCATGACATTAGTGTAACACCAGATAAATTCAAAGGGAAATGAATCTGATACTGGGTGGTATTCACTGACCCTGGTAGAGTAAAACTGGTAGGATCTGGACAGCAAGTGACCCCTTTCAGGCACATGTAGAAATCCTGCTACATCCTACAACTCAAATCATCTGCCTTACTGTATGTGTCTCACTCTTATTACTAAAGTCAAATTGCTTTTCCATTAATTTGTCTCAAACATCTTCCCACTCTGATCTCATACACATCCATTTGGAAATTGCAAACACTAGCTCCTGTGTTAAGAAACAAGGCCTTGAGTCGTGTATTTTTACCCAGTGGCAGTATTACATTCATTAGAAGGGTGTAGAGAAATCCTGTATGTACACCACATGCTAACTATACAAACCAGAACTCAACAAATAATCCTGTTACCTCCCATTAACAACTTGAACCCCGAAATATAATTTGATCAGCAGATATTTCCTGGAGGCACTGCAGTCTGTGCTCTGTACACTCCCTTTCTTACAATCTCTACTCCACTTAAGATGACTTTACCATTTAGTCAAATGTGGAATTTCCCCAATTCAGGAGAGTCTACTGGACACTGAGCATCTAACACGTGGACCCCGATTCTAAGAGAGTCCACCCAAGCTATTTCTGTACTTACTTATCACACGAGTGGACACACAGTTGCTGAAAGCATTCTTAGGCCTTTGTGCTCAAGTCTACAAGAACGAGAGGTGGTTTCATTGATACATGCAAAATTCTCAACAGGGTAGATGGAGGGACTACATTATGCTCGGCAGAACTCATCCTTGATCTCAACAACTTCTCTTTCGATTCTTCCCACTTTCTGCTGGTCAAAGGGGTCTGGGGCCTGGCTATGCCTGTCTTTTAGATAGCTACGTACAACAGTCCTTGTTCCAAGCCTATTCTGGCACATCACTGCCTCCAACTCTTTCTCCACTACATCAACTGCATTGGTGCTGCTGCCTGCACTTGGGCAGAACTTGCCAATTTCATCACCTTTGCCTTCAACTTCCACCCTGCCCTTAAATAGAGTAACACAGCATCATTTAACAGTTATTGTTATTCGTCGTCGTCATGGCTATCCCTCGAGGTCGAGGATGATGGTCTTCGTTCCGTTGATCTATTAAGGGCTCTCAAGTGGCTTACGGGTCCAATCTTGGCTCTGAAAGTTCTTCCACATTCAGGACAGGCGGTTCCAGATGGCAGATCGGGCTTTGGGTGTCACTGCCCCTCTTTCCATTTTCTTCATTTTCCTCTAATTCTGCACACTTGTTGGCTTCGAAGGTTGCTCTTCCTTCTCATAGCATCATTTAACAGTTATCGTTACTAATGCTCCCTGGAACAAATATCCTGATATGCTTTTCCCTGAATTGACATTCCTTCAATACAACTATTGGAGATAAATCACAACTCAGGAAGTACACTGACAAAAAGTTCTCTAATACATTGTAGTCATTCTACCTACACCTCTGCTTTATCCTGGATACTTGTGCTTGAGTCTCTCAAGACCCAGTGCATGGTAATGAAGTGCTGCATAGTTAGGAACACTGAACTGAGGTCCACGTTGCTCTCTCAGATGGATATAAAAGATCTTGAAGAAAGGAGATCCCAAGAACATCCTGGTCAACGTCATTCGTACAAATTATCTAGTCACGATCACAGTGTTGTTAGTGGGAATTGCTGTGCATAAACTGACTCGTTTTTCCTACAGTTCAACAGTGACTACACTTCACAAATGAGTCATTGGCTGTAAAGCACTTTGTGATGTCTGGGGGACCCACGAATAAAACAAAAGCTGCTTTATAAATGAAAGGTTTTCTGCTTTAATACAGACCTCCAGGATGAAGACTTTAGCTGCATGAAGCCTCACATTGAGGTGCTGCCATGCCAGGTATTCATCCACCTTTGCCCGGAGAAACACGTCTCGAGGATACCAGAACTGAGGGACGTCATACTTTGTTGCCAGGTACTTCAAGATGGCCACACTGCAACCAAAATCCTCACATTCAGTGAAAGAAGCAGAGAGATTGCTTTCTGCATTTAAACTTAATTCCATCAGCATGACCAGATGCCCACGTATTACATGGTGCAATCTTACCTTTCCTGCTTGTTGTTCTTCCACCTCATTTAAATTCAGGAGCCACCGTCACCTTTTGTCCCGTACATCTAACCTCCTGCTGTTTGTGTCCAACATTTTCGGCTCTTATTGACAATCTCCAACAGTAAAGATGTGTCATTTTCATAGAACATAGAAGAGCACAGCGCAATACAGGCCCTTCAGCCCACAATGTTGTGCCAACCTTTAAACCTCCCCTAAGACTATCTAACCCCTTCCCCCAACATATCCCTCCATTTTAAATTCCTCCATATGCTTATCTAATAATCTCAAAGTTGACCAACGTACCTGCCTCCACCACCATCCCAGGCAGCGCATTCCATGCCCCAACCACTCTCTGGGTAAAAAATCTTCCTCTGGTAACTCCCTTGAACTTCCCACCCATTACTTTAAAACCATGCCCTATTGAGCATTGGTGCCCTGGGAAAGAGGTGCTGGCTGTCTACTCTATCTATTCCTCTTAATATTTTGTGCACCTCTATCATGTCTCCTCTCATCCTCCTCTCTCCAAAGAGTAAAGCCCTAGCTCCCTTAGTCTCTCCTCATAATGCATACTTTCTAAACCAGGCAGCATCCTGGTAAATCTCCTCTGCACCCTTTCCAACGCTTCCACATCCTTCCTATAATGAGGTGACCATTAAAAAGGGAAATCCTTCCACATTCCACTATGTGCAGTGGCCTCAGCTTGGTATTGGTTTATTATTGTCACATGTATGGAGATACAATGGAAAGCTTTTGTCTTGTGTGCCATGCTGACAGATCATCACACCCATCTTAAGGAATTCAGAGCTCAACATGATGTTGATCCTTTGCCTCTGTGTCCATTTGTTTGGCGTGGAGTCCTCATCCCAGACTGTGCACCCTTTCACCCATCTCCTGATTTCCCGATCTAGCTGGACCCCTCCTTCCAGCCTCTTACCCTCTCTAGATCTATTCATCGTGACTGTTGACGTAAAATGTACAGTCCCAATTTTTCTTACTCACTCTAACCCACACCCCTCCGTGCTTGCAGCATTCCACTGAGAACCAGCCCCATTGTCATCAAACTTACTGACAAAGGTAGTGATTTGGTGAACTGACATCTATGTCGGAGAAGCCAAACATCAACTTTAAGACACCCCTTCACAGCAACCAATAGACCATGGGGCAATTATTCCCCCACACAATAAATGACTTCATCTTCTTGGGGATCTTCTGTCTCTGTAGTGCCCCAATCATGTAGAGCCCACCTTTACCTCCCCAAAATCACAAGCAGGCAGACCTATTGTTTCTGCCCATTCTTGCCCTACAGAACTTACTTCTTCAAACCTTGACTTTCTCCCCTTGTCCTGTCCTTTCCTACTTAACTTCGGATGCCCTCTGCCACTCTGGCAATTTCAACTGTCCTCGTCCCAACTGGCTCATCTTCACCACAGATGTCCAATCCCTTTACATCTCCATCCCGCAGCAGGACAGTCTGCAAGCTCGTCACCTCGCCCTTGAACAGAGGCCCATTCCACTGCCAGTCTTCTTCACCTGGCTGAACAACTTCATACATTGAACGACAACCTCATCTCCACGGCAATAAATGTGGTTATAGAAACAACCCAATCCATGCCTGATACTTTGTTGGGCACATGGAATAGTTCCTGTTCCAGTCCTATTCAGACACCATGGCCAGGAAAGCTCACCAGCACCTCTACTTCCTCAGGAGGCTAAAGAAGTTTGGCATGTACCCTTTGACACTCACCAACTTTTATCAATGCACCATAGAAAGCATCCCATCTGGATGCACCGTGGCTTGGTACGGCAACTGCTCTGCCCGGGACTGCAAGAAACTGCAGAGAGTTGTTGACACAGCCCAGCGCATCATGGAGACCAGCCTCCCCTCCATGGACTCTGTCTATACCTCTCGCTGCCTTGGTGAAGCAGCCAACATAATCAAGGACCCCACTCACCCAGGTCATTCTCTCTTTTTCCCTCTCCCATCAGGCAGAAGATACAGGAGCCTGAGGGCACGTACCACCAGGCTCAAGGACAGTTTCCATTCCACTGTGATAAGACTATTGAACGGTTCCCTTATATGATGTAATGGACTTGATCTCAATCAACCTTGTTATGACCTTACTCCTTATTGTCTACCTGCAATGCACTTCCCTGTAGCTGTGACACTTTACTCTGTATTCTGTTATTGTTTTTACCCTGTACTACCTTAATGCACTCTGTAATAAATTGATCTGTACAAACAGTATGCAAGACAAGTTCTTCCACTGTACCTCAGTACAAGTGACAATAATAAACCAATATTCAGGCCTTCTCCCTCAGTTCTTTCTATTTTATTGATAACTTATAGTCATACAGAGCTGAAGCAGGCCCTTGGCCCAACTCATCCACACTGACCATGTTGCCCACTCGAGCTGATCCCATTTGACTGCATTCGGCCCATATCCCTCTCAACCTTTCCCATCCATGTACCTGTCCAAGTGTCATTTAATCTGTGTCATTGTATCCACCTCTACCACCTCCTCTGGCAGTTCATTCCATATACCCACCACCCTCTGTGTAAAAAGGTTGCCTCAGGTCCCCTTTAAATCTTTCCTCTCCCACCTTACACCTACGCCCTCTAACTTTAGACTCCCCTACCCTGGGAATAAACATCAATGTTCCATTAGCTTCCTAACTACTCGCTGTGCCTTCCTGTTTCTTCCCCCCACTGGGCTTCCATCCTTTGCCTTTGGACAGAGGAGATTGACAGGAGGTTAAATTGAGGGGTTTAAAGAAACCTGGATCAATTAAAGAGGAGGAACCTTTAATGGAGAATTCGGTAACCAGAGAGAGAGAGAGATACAGCCTGGAAAAAAGGCCCTTCGGCCCACCGAGTCCATACCGATCATCAAGCACCATTTACATTAATCCCATTTTATGCTATCCCAATTCCCATAAATGAAAATAAATTAAAAAATAAAAAAATTCCCTCCAGATTCCACCACTCAGCCACACACTAGGGGCATTCTACAGCAGCCAACCCACATCCCCCTGGGATGCAGGAGGAAACCAGAGCTGCCAGGGGAAGTTATTTGTGGTGCTTCCTGCACTCAGATCACATTGTACCATTCTTTACCCGGTCCATTTTGGACTCTTACATTCCCTTTCTTTTCATCTCTATCTCCATCTCCGGCCTTCATTGCTGGAGGATTGAACTTATGAGCAGGGAGGTTATGCTGCAACTGTACAGGGTACTGGTGAGGCCGCACCTGGAGTTCTGCGTGCAGGTCTGGTCTCCTTACTTGAGGAAAGATATACTGGCTTTGGAGGCGGTGCAGAGAAGGTTCACCAGGTTGATTCCAGAGATGAGAGGAGTTAGCCTATGAGGAGAGATTGAGTCGCCTGGGACTACACTTGCTGGAATTCATAAGAATGAGATGGGATCTTGTAGAAGTATATAAAATTATGAAAGGGATAGATAAGATAGAAGCAGGAAAGTTGTTTCCACTGGTAGGTGAGACTAGAACTAGCGGACATAGCCTCAAGATTCCGGGAAATAGATTTAGAATGGAGAGGAGGAGGAACTGCCTCCCCCCACCCCCCAAGAGTAGTGAATCTGTGGAATTCTCTGCCCAGGGAAGCAGTAGAGGCTACATCATTAAATACATTTAAGAAACAGTTAATTATATTTTTGCAAAGTAGGGGAATTAAGGGTTATGGGGAAAAGGCAGGTAGGTGGAACTGAGTCCATGGCCAGATCAGCCCTGATCTTGAATGGTGGAGCAGGCTCAATGGCCTACTCCTGCTCCTATTTCTTATGTTTAATTGGACAATGACCAATATCTATGAGTCCACCAACTTCCACAGCTATCTTGACCACACCTGCTCCCACGAATGACTCTAATCCATTTTCCTGATTTCTCCATCTCGGTCCTATCTGCTCTGATGACAAGATTTTCTGCACCAGGGCCTTTTTCCTAAACTCTGGCTTCCTCTCTTATCATAGTTAACAGGGCCCACAACTGTATAGCCTCTATTTCCTACACTTCTACCCACACACTCCTCTTCCTCATCTCCCTGCCAGAAGGTCCCGGACCTGACCTTCCATGGTGGGCCGAAGGGCCTGTTTTGTGCTGTATGGTTCTATGGTTCTATCCCAGCAGCCTCCGCATTCAACAGATCGTCATCCATGATTTCTGCCACTTCTGATGAGATTCCACCACCAACCATATCTTCCCTCCCTCTTCAGCATTCAGAAGGGACAAGTCCCTCCGAGCCCTTAGTCCATTATTTCATCTTCACCAACCACTCCCCTTCTTATAACACTTTTCCAAAAAAACTGTAGGAGATGCAACATCCGCCCTTTCATCTCTTCCTTTCCCACCACCCAGGGGCGGAAGCAATTCACTTCCCATTCAGTGCTCAGGATGTGTGTGGAAGCAAAGGAAATGGGAGAGATTTTTAGTGAATATTTCTCTTCAGTTTTTAACTGTGGAGAAAATAGAGGCGAGGGAAATGAGTGATGTCGTCTTGGACCACATATCAATTAGCTGGGAGGAAGTATTGGAGACTCTGAAGTGCATTAAGGTGGATAAATCCCCAGGGCCTGACCTGGTGCATTCTCAGACCTTGTGGGAAGCCAGAGAAGAAATTGCAGAGGCCCTTGGAGAGATTTTTGCTTTATCTCAGGACACAGGTGAGGTTCTGGAGGACTGGAGAGTGGCTAATGTGGTACCATTGTTTAAAAAGGGTAGCAAAAACACACCAGGAAACTACAGGCCAGTGAGTCTAACATCGGTGGGTAAATCGCTGGAAGGGATTCCGAGGTTCAGGATCTACCAATATTTGGAGAGACAGGGTCTGATTCAGGACATTCAGCATGATTTTGTGCATAGAAAGTTGTGTCTGACAAATCTCTTGGAGTGCTTCAAGGAGGTAACCAAGAGGATAGATGAGGGTAGGGCAGTGGATGTTGTCTATATGGACTTTAGCAAGACCTTTGACAAGGTCCCTCATAGCAGGCTAGTCTGGAAGGTTCAATCGCATGGGATCCAGGAGGACATAGCTTATTGGATTCATAATTGGCTCAGTGGTGGGAAGCAGAGGGTGACGGTTGAGGGTTGTTTCCTGGACTAGAGGCCTGTGTCTAGTGGTGTGCCACAGGGTCAGTGCTAGGACCTTTGTTTATGTAATTTATATAAACAATTTGGATGTGAATGTACAAGACATGGTTAATAAGTTTGTGGATGATAAATAGGTGGTGATGTAGATAGTATAGAAGGTTATGAAAAATTACAGGGGGGAGGGTCTTCATCAGTTAGGTATGTGGGCTGAGGATTGGCAAGTGGCTTTCAATCCAGATAAATGTGAGGTATTGCATTTTGGGAGCTCAAACCTGGGTAGGACTTGTCCAGTGAATAGTCAGGCCCTAGGAGTGTTATGGAACAGAGAAGTCTAGGAATGCAAGTGCATAGTTCACTGAGATTGGTGTCACAGATAGATAGGATTGTGAAGGTGGTGTTTGGCACGCTGGTCTTCATCAGTCGGGCCATATAGTATAGGAGTTGGAAAGTTATGTTGCAGTTATACAAGGTTTTGGTGAGGCCTCACTTGGAGTATTGTGTACAATTTTGGTCACCCTGTTATAGGAAAGATGTTATTAAACTAGAAAGAGCGCAGAAAAGATTTCCTAGTATGTTGGCTGGACTTGGGAGCCTGAGCTACAAGGCTGCATAGACTAGGACTTTATTCCCCAAGAACGTAGGAGATTGAGGGATGACCTGAAACAAGATAATATACAAGATCATAAGGGGCATAGACAAGATAAAAGCTTATAGCCTTTTCCCCCAGGGAGGGAGTGCTAAAAACAAGAGGGCATAGGTTTAAGATCAGAGGCAAGAGATTTAAAAGGGACATCAGGGGCAGCTTCTTCACACAAAGGGTGGTGTGTATTTGGAATGAGCTGCCAGAAATAGTGGTTGAGGTGGGCACATTAGCAATGTTTAAAAGCCATCTGTATAAGTACATGGATAGGAGAGGTTGAGAGGGCTGTGTGAGCAGATGGGACTAGCTCGCTGGGCAACACAGTCAGCATGGACGAGCTGGGCCCTTGGAGAGATTTTTGCTTTTTCCATGCTGTAAGACTATGTGGCCTCCTCTAAACTGGCAAACCACTCTGCCAAACATCCCTGTTCATTCTGCAAGGGCAACCCTGAGCTTCCCATCTCCATCCCACTCCCTCCTCTCTGCCACATTGCTCTAACATTCAGTGGAAGTTTGAGGAACAGAAGCTCATCTTCTAACAAGACATGTTGCAATCCTCAGAATTTAATACTGAGTTTAACCGTTTCAGGTAAATTCCCCTCTCTTCCCCTCACAGATGAGCCTTTGTTCAATTTGTTATCCTCAATTCATCACATTTCAATTGGTCTCCATCATTTTGTTTCAACACTACCTAAAATCTGCTACTTAAAAACACTGCTACGTAAAAACTACTACTTAAGATCTGTTTGCCTTGACAACTTTGGTCAAGGCAAACAAATCTTTCCTCTGATCCCTCCACCTTGTTTTCTCTGAAGTGTCCATCACCTGAAACATCAGATCAGTTTGTCTCCCCACTGAAGTCCCACACCACCAGGTTCAAGAACCAACCGCCACAACCCTAATCACTACAGTTTAGCAACACTATGACCACTTTTATTTGCACTAAAAGATTGTTTTTTTTCTTTCTTGTAAAAGTTGTTTGTTTTTCTTGTGAATGCTACCTGTACGATGCTGTGTGCCTGTGATGCTGCTGCAAGTAAGTTTCTCATTGCATCCGTGCATGCATGTACTTGTGCAAATGACAATAAACCCGAGTTTGACCCTGTCCAACTTGTCATGTGTTTCCAGTGCTGCTTTTGTTTTGCTTTTCCAGCAATTTTGCTCCAACCATTTCCAACTTGTATGGAGTCCAAAGTCAAGGAATTTGCGTATAACATTTGTTTTCTATGTTACTGAAGATTGGAAGGCCTTGTCCAGAGAGGAGTTCGACAATCACCTGCGATTAAGTCCCACTGTGCAGTGTCACATACTGCCACTAAATTTCAGAACTGATTCTCACCTACCTACACAGCAGCATCAGGCTTTAAACAAATCTCAACACCATCCGTTCGTCTGCTACACAAGGAGTTGAACTTTGGAGTTCTTTCAAAACTCATGGGATCACTTTACAGTGAGGCCATTGCTCCAACAACTTGTCCTTATGCAGCACTTTTACCACAGTGGAATCAAGTGCTCATCTCCCACTGCAGAGATCAATAAAATACACACTGATAGTCCAGCTCCACACTGAGGAGGTGCTGCACTCTCAGAGATGGAATCTACCCTCTAAATTGGACGCGAACAATCCTCTGGCACTTGTCTCTGGTGTCCTGGCCATTACCTGTCCCTTAGCGCACTCACAGGTGCTTTTTTTTTAAAAAACACATTATTGCTTGAAGAGTAGTGGCCACATTTGCAGCTATATTTTCTGCATTAGAGAGTGACTGTACCGCTAGAAGTTCTATCCAGGGAAACGTGATCCGAAATACTTAGTCTTGCAGAGAAGCTGCACTTCCCGGACTCAAAAGCAGCCTGTGATGAACTGTGGTGATAAAAGGGGCTTCCGAAGGACAACTCCCTCATGGGGAAATACCACAGTTCAGGGCCCTTCCTGCCACTGCACACAAATTAGACAAAAATCTGTGTTGGGGCATTGAGTACAAGATTAGGAAAGTCATGTTACAGCTGTATAAAACTTTGGTTTGGCCACACATAGAATGTTGCAAGCAGTTCTGGTCAGCCCCTTACAGGAAGGATATGGAGGCTTTCGAAAGGGTGCAGAAGAGGTTTAACAGGATGCTGCCTGGATCAGAGGGTATGAGTTATAAGGAGAGGTTGGACAAACTTGGGTTGTTTTCTCTGGAGCGTCAGAGGCTGAGGGGAGACCTGATAGAAGTTTATAAAATCACGAGAGGCATAGATAGAGTAGACAGAGTCTTTATCCCAGGGTAGAAATGTCAAATACTAGAGGGCTTGCATTTAAGGCGAGAGGGGGAAAGTCCAAAGGAGATGTGCAGAGCAAGTTTTTTTTTAAAAACACAGAGTGGTGGGCGCCTAGAATGGGCTGCCAGAGGAAGTGGTGGAAGCAGATACGGCAGTGGTGTTTAAGAGGCCATTAGATGCAGGGAGTGGAGGGATACGGACCGTGTACAGGCAGAAAAGACTAGTTTAATTTGACCTCATGTTTGGTGCAGACATTGTGGGCTGAAGGGCCTGTTCCTGTGCTGTACAGTTCTATGTTCTGTACCATGGGCAGGCACAGTAGCGTAGCGGTTAGCATAACGCTATTACAATGCCAGCGATCGGGGCTCAATTCCTGCCGTAGTAAAGAGTTTGTACCTTCTCCCCATGTCTGCGTGGGTTTCCTCCAGGTGCTCCGGTTTCCTCCCACATTCCAAAAACATACAGGTTAATAAGTTAACAAGAGTGTAATTGGGCAGCGCAGGCTCGTTGGGCCAGAAGGGTGTGTTACCGTGCTGTATAAATAAAGTTTAAAGTTTAACCTCATGAACTAGTTACTCCAAGTTTGTAAATAGATGTGTTAATGTTAAGTAATGGAATAACATTGAGTCCAGATGAAGGGTCTCGACCTGAAACATCAACTGTCCATTTTCCTCCATAGATGCTGCCTGACCTGCTGAGTTCCCCCAGCATCTCGTGTGTTGCTCCAGATTCCAGCATTGTCTCCAATGCAATAACATTACTTGATTATGTCATGTTGACTCAAATTTTATGAATTTAACTACATTAGAATTTTTTAGGAATAAAGTTCATACTGAAATTTTAAAAAATTGGTAATCTAGCATTAGGTGTCAGTGCAGGCAATGCCCAAAGCGGTGACTAGGTACAGCCGTCAATAGTTGGCCAAGGTACAGGCAACCAGGAATGCTTACATCAACAAGACTCAACCTTTACAGCCAATGGAAAAAACAAACTGTACTCACCTCTCAGTGAGAACAAATCCATTGTCGACGATCACAGGCACTTTCTGCATTGGATTCAGTTTAGTAAACTCCTCACTTTTCTGCTCACCTGATCAAATTAAATAAATGAGGATTGAGGAGAGCCAAAGAAAATCAAAGCTAGAGGGGACAATGCCTTTTCAGCACATCTCCAGAAACTCAAGAGAATTAGACCAATATCCAGAAGAACAGGAAAGGGGACTAATTCTTAGATATTCCCGACCCCCCCAAAAAGCCATTGCAAGGATGAGAACAGCCTCATTCAGTGCTGACTGATGCCATTCATTCACAGTTATGCTGTGCTAAAGTACATATAGAACAGAAATTCATCACCTGAAGGCAAGCAGTAATCAGAGAGGAGGGGGCAGAGGGGATTGCTTCAGATGGCTCAGTTTCCCTTGGGCTACACCCACCCACAAAGAAATTTAGCACGTCCCCTTTGACCCTCACCAATTTTTAATCGATGCACCATAGAAAGCATCCTATCCGGATGCATCATGGCTTAGTTGTGGACACAGCTCAGCACATCACAGAAACCAGCCTCCCCTCCACGGACTCTACACTTCTCGCTGCCTTGGTATAACAGCCAGCATAATCAAAGACCCCACCCACCCACTGGACATTCTCTCTTCCTCCCCCCTCCCATCTGGCAGAAGATACAAAAGCCTGAAAGCACGTACTACCAGGCTCAAGGACAGCTTCTATCTCGTTGATATAAAACTATTGAACGGTTCCCTAGTACAATAAAATGGACTCTTGACCTCAATCTACCTCGTTATGACCTTGCACCTTATTGTCTACCTGCACTGCACTCTCTGTAACTGTAACACTTTATTCTGCACTGAATGAATGGTATGCAAGACAAGTTTTTCACTGCACCTCAGTATATGTGAAAATAATAAACCAAGTTACCAATTTACACTTTTCCCTCTCCCTGACACCTTACTACCCTACTCTCAACATCACGTGATTCAGCTCTATTCTGAATTACACATCTCTATCTCAGGGGATGGTCTAATGACCGATAACCATTACAAGCCCACCAATTCTCACATCTATCCCAACCACACTGGAAAAACCAAGAATGGATTGGGTGACCACAGAACGCCTCTGTCCCACCCACAAGGGCAGCCCTGAGCTTCCAGTTCCCCGTCCCATTCCCACTCTAACTTGCCCTCACAACGCCAGACTCAAAAAAAACTGCACCTCATCCTCCGCCTGGGCCCGTTGTGGCACTTGGGACATAATACAGGCGACCCCCGCGTTACGGGGAAGGTGGCGTTCCCGGAAAAAGGACCGCATCTCGGTTTGCCGTAACGCGAAGCCATGTCATCTGCACACGCATCAAGAACCTCGAACTGGAGAATTGTGTTGGTTTGCAGAACGCCTCTGTTCAGCACACAAGGGCAGCCCAGAGCTGGTTTACTTTTTTCAAATCCCCACACATTCCCTCTGTTTTACTCTTTGCAACCTAAAACACGTTGATTTGTCTCATTTCCCCAGTCCTAGTATCGCCGTTTCGCTTCCCTCCGCAGCCTTTTAACACTTACTCTAACCCCTTCTTCCAGCGCTCAGAGGGGAACGTGTACGGTGCCAGACTCCCAGCCAGTGCAACACGGGCCTGATCTCACTTCTCACCTCTCCGGAGAGCCACCGGCCTTTCGACGTGTGGGATCCCGGTACATTTCAGGAACATCAGCACAGCCCTGGAGGGTTGGGATAGGAGGTCGTAGTAGACACGCAGGGGGAGCCGAGAAGCCATGGTTCTCGGGGGCTTTGCAGCGAGCAGCTACACACCGCTCCCACCCACTAACTTGTAACAGACGTTCAGCTGAAATGTATCAAAGGTCGGCGGCGCCTCAGAGTATCCAGCAGCCAAGCGATACACACACAGACCCCACAGTAGCGCACAGACGCTATCAAACTGGGATAAAACACGCCCACAATCCCAGCAACAAATCTGTGCGCCGCCCCTACCCACCAGCACTTTAAAACAAAATAGTTCTGTGGCGGTGCAAAGTAATGGTTTACGGGCTATTCCCAGGGACACACACACACAGACATCAAGAACGTACTGAAGCTTGGTGCAGCCAAATGCAAAGGCTCTGTGGGGAAGGAAGGACCACAGTCTCGTCTTCTTCCGCGACTGGACATTGAGGGGCTAAGTCCGGTGGGGAAGCCCCTCAAACAACAGAAGGGCGTTTCACCCCAGGGGGTCACATGAGAGGCAAAGGCGCTTTGTAACTAAATATGTTAACACTACTTAACGTGTTGACCAAGTGAGACTAAGCATGTGAAGAGATTTGCGCAGGGTTCTTTATAGAACATTACAGCACAGTACAGGCCCTTCGGCCCACAAATGTTGTGCCGACATTTTATCCTGCTCTAAGATCTATCTAACCCTTCCCTCCCACATAGCCCCCCCCCCACCAAGTTCTCTAGCATTCATGTGTCTCAGTGTCTCTTAAATGACTCTGATGCATCTGCCCCTACAACCTCTGCAGTCAGTGCACTCCACTCTCTGTGTGGAAAAAAAACTTACCCCTGACATCCCCCCTTATATCTTCCTCCAATCACCTTAAAAGTATGTCCCCTCGTGTTAGCCATCGTTGCCCTGGGAAAATGTCTACTCGATCTATGCCTCTTATCATCTTGTACACTTTATATCTATATTTACATTACGAACAAAGTTTATTTTTGAAATTAAAAATAAGGTTTACATGAATTGCAATGGTGCTTTGTAAAAAAAGAAGCATGTTAACACTAAATACATTGATCAAATGAAACCAAGAGTGTTAAGAGTTTTGCACCGTTTACTCTTTTGCATATTTTTTATTTTAAATAAAGTTTGTTTTTGAAATAAAAATGGTTTAAATAATTTAAAGCAAGAAGGTTAATAATTTAAAGCAATAATTCCCTGGGGCGTTCAACATTTAAAGTAATGCTTTTTTCAGGGGCCTCTGAATTTTAAAGTAATTTTTCATAGGGTTTTGTGGGGTTTATACGGTTTAAAGCAGAGTTCTCTGAGGTTATCCACTTTAATAGGTTTTAAAGCAATGCTGGAAACCCAGGAATAAAACCACAGGAGCTGCAACATCTGTCCATTCACCTCTTCCCGCTTCACCATCCATTCCAGGCGATCCAGCGATTCACTTGCATTTATTCTAACTCGGTGTACTCCATCCGGATTTCAGAACGTGGCCTCCTCCGCACTGGGAAAACTTAATGCAGATTGAGTGTTAGCATTAAGGGGCGCTCGTGTTCAGTCCACAGGAGTGACCCTGGGCTTTCTGTTGCCTGTCACTTTAATTTATCGGACGAGCATATCTTGGCCGGCACGCATGAGTCGAGCCGAAGGGTTTGATCCTGAGCTGTACAACTCTATGGCTTTTCTTCTGTGGCCTCCAACACTTACAAAAAGGCTCAATGCAACCTCGTCGTCCATCTGGGCGCCTTGCAGCCTGCAAGACTCAATATCAAATTGGCCAATTTAAGCTAACTCGCTCTTTCTTTGTGTCAATTTTTCCTTTTTCCATTAGTAGAGTCTAGTCCGTGGGGCACTTCCCACAGCCTTATTATTAGCATTATGCCACACAGACACAGAGGTTTCATCTGATCCCCGAGAAACTGCAAATGCTGGAAAACTGACATAAAAAAATCAGAAAATGCTGGAACCAATGAGCAGGTTCAGCACCATCGATGGGGAGAGAAACGATTAATGTTTCGACTGCTAGCGTTTTCTGTTCTCATTGGTTCTTTGTGCTTTGAAGAAAAGTTTGTATTGGTTCTGTTGGTTTTAAAGCAACGCCTTTATTGGTTCTTTGTGCTTTGAAGCCAAGTTTGTATTGGTTCTGTGAATTTTAAAGCAATGCCTTTATTGGTTCTTTGTGCTTTGAAGCCAAGTTTGTATTGGTTCTGTGAATTTTAAAGCAATGCCTTTATTGGTTCTTTGGGTTTTAGGCATGGCCTGAGAGAACGAGAACATCGTGAACTATACAAGTTGTGGGAGCAGAGAGGTGTAATTTGTATCATTTTCAACAGTCCCCCTCCCCCTGTGAATTTGGAATGTCCGCAGCGCTGCACGATTCAGAACGCTTCCTTAAAACAGACTCCAAAATAAAACTATTGAGCCTGAAACTGTTTGTGGGGGAAAAGGTTGCTGTTATGTGCAGCCTCACTGAAGCTCCGAGTAACCTTACCAGGAACCAGTTCTGGAACCAGCTCATTGAATCAGCTCCATAAGCAGTCATTATGCCACATACACGGAGATGTTACTGACGGCGTTATTTTCCACGTGTGAGTGATAAATGAGGGCTTGGTTGAGGATAAACACAGAGTGTTACAGTATAATTTATTAAACAGTGAACATACAATGGGCCTTAATACAAGGGACATTGCGGAGCTGCTGATGGAGTAGGAGAGGTTTCAGGTGTACGGGAGGAGCCAGGCTCCACCTAGTGACCACGTCGTGACTCTTCGTGTTTGAAGAGATCCAGGGTTAACTGTGATGCTTGTCTCTTCCTCTCATCTCGCTACAGTGGAAGATATCAGAGTCGTGGAGATATACAGCACGGAAACATGCCCAACCCGTCCATGCTGACCAAGGTGCTTTTCTAAGCTAGTCCCATTTGCCTGTGTATGGCCCATATCTGTTGCTGCTTCTCCCTTGTACTGATGTGATGAAATGGCATGCAAAACAAGGTTTTTCACTGTACCTCGGTACATGTGACAATAATAAACCAATTTATAACTTAATTTACGAATTTACCGCTGTCTAAATCTTTCCTATCTATGTAGCTGCCCAAATGTCTTTTAAAAGTAGTGTAGAGGTTAGCGTAACACTATTACAGTGCCAGCGACCCGGGTTCAATTCCGGCCACTGTCTGTAAGGAGTTTGTACGTTCTCCCCGTGACTGCATGGGTTTCCTCTGGGTGCTCCGGTTTCCCCCACATTCCAAAGTCTTGTACTGCTATAACATGACGTTCCAACTCTTGTACTCAGTACCCTATCCGAAGAAGGCAAGCATGCCATATGTCTTCTTCACCATCTGTCTACACTGTCTGCTGCTTTCAGGGAACTATGTACTTGAACCCTTAGATCTCTGTTCTACAACACACCCCAGGGCTCCGTCATTCACTGTTTATGTTCTGCCCTGGTTTAACTTCCCAAAATCACTTCACACTTGTCTGGGTTAAATTCTATCTGCCATTCCTTGCCCTGCTTTCCCAGTTGATCTGGATCTGGATCCTGAGACAACCACACCACCAATTTTGGTGTCATCCACAGACATAATAAACACGTCACCTACATTCTTATCCAAATATCGTTGGGCTTCATTCTCTGCAGTGAGGAGCTGTGCTCCCAATCTGGGTCATTCTGAGAAAATACCTCCATTACCTCCAAGGTGATGCTATTTCTTGACTCTCACTTGGAATGTTTCTCCAGGCTTCACATGTCCTTTCACCACACTGTGCCGCTGATAAACACATCACTGCACTCTCATTGGCTGAGCCCTACAACAACAACTCACTACAAACTACAGCAGTAATTCACAGCAACTAAATTAAAATATTCCCATCCTCATCTAGGGTGCAATTTATCCCCCGTGGTGGCCACTGGTCCCGGAACACCTCTACGGTGCCCATGGACACTGCGTGCTCCTTTTCCAAGGATACCCGGTCACGAACATCCTCCCAGAAGATTGCTAGGCAGTCGGCTCAGGTGGAACTCTGGGCCTCCCACCTCTTGGACCTGTGGGTAGCTAGTTTGGCCAGGTCCAGGAGCAAGGTTACCAGGACATTTTTCTTCACCTGCCCTCCCACCCACCCCCCACACCAGGTGATCAAATATGAAGAAGGAGGGCTAAAATATAACCAGAAGGCAAGGAGCAGCCCCTTCAGATATGCAAATAGGGGCTGCAACCTCGCACACTCCAAGTGGAACGCGGTCTCTTCCAGCCCACAGAAGTGACACATGGCTGGGAGGTCCATGTACAGACTTAAAACCTTATTGCAGGACATCGCTCAATGCAGCACCCTTCACCCCAGGTCCCCAATGTACAAGGAAGGGACCTCCGCATAGACTGTGGACACCCCTCGCTGCCAAATGTGAAGACTGACCGCCACGGTGTGTCCGGACAGGGAACGAGGGCTAGGAAGTAGAGGGTGTGGAGCAGTAACCCATATAGGAACCTCCGACCCGCATCTCGGAATGGCACGCTGGGTGTCGATGAGAGACATGGGACTGGCTCCCAGGGAAGATCCCACCTCATCCTCGCCAACTGTGATGCTTGTCCATGCAAATCCCATTGGCCTGCATTAGGGTCCATGCCCCTCAAACCTTTCCATCCAAGTTCCTGTCCAAATGCCTTCCAAATGTTGTAACCATATCTGCCTCCACCACAGCTTCAGGCAGCCCATTCCACATAACCAGCCTCTCTTCCAACACGAAATGTTACCTCTGTTTCTCCTCCCACAGATGCTGCCTGACCTGTTGGGTATTTCCAGCATTTTCTATTTTTTTATTTTCGAGTTCCAACATCTGTAGTGTTTTTGATGTTTGCACCATACACGGGGTCCAGCTGGTAGCATAGATGGGAAGAGCAGTTGCCGTACATCCTATCTGGATGCATCATGGCTTGGTACTGCAGAGAGTTGTGGATACAGCCTAGCACATCACGGACACCAGCCTCCCCTCCTTGGACTCTGTCTTTACCTCTCGCTGCCTTGGCAAAACAGCCAGCATAATCAAAGGCCCCACCCACCCAGGTCATTCTCTCTTCTCTCCTCTTCCATCAGCTAGAAGATACAGGAGCCTGAGGGCACGTACCACCAGGCTCAAGGACAGCTTCTACCCCACTGTGATAAAATTATTGAATGGTTCCCTTATACAATGAGATGGACTCTGACCTCACGATCTACCTTGTTGTGACCTTGCACCTTATTGCACTGCACTTTCTCTGTAGCTGTGACACTTTACTCTGTACTGTTATTGTTTTTACCTGTACTACATCAATGCACTCTGTACCAACTCAATGCAACTGCACTGTGTAATGAATTGACCTGTACGATTGGTATGCAAGACAAGTTTTTCACTGTACCTCGGTGCAAGTGACAATAATAAACCAATCCCAATACCAAGAGGAAGAGAAGTGTATCTGAGTGTCAGTCACTGCACTGTTTACCATTATCTCTCAGGCTCATGTGATGACATTTCAGAAAGGAATAAGGAATTCTGCTTTTGTTTGTCATTTACTATAATCCCTCACTAGGACTTCTTCATCACAAGGGGTAATTCAATTTCTGGCACATTAAACACTCAGGAGGGGTGGGAGAGGACTGGGGAGATACCATTGATGCAGATTTGGAATTAAGGTCTAGAGCAAAGGATTCCCATTACAGCTGCACCCAGGAGATACAGCTATATATACAATGCAATTCTAATTAATGGCAAACTGTTAGAAAGAAGTAGTATTCTCATCAATCTCAGAGATGAGTTTAACAGTAAACACTGGCTGGATTCAGCTTTGGGTCTGCAAATTGGTGCATCCTTTCATAGTGAGTTCAGGGAATAACTTCAATGCTGCACTGTAGAGTGAACTGTGAAAGTGTGAATGATTACATGGAATAAATAAGTACTTTGAACACAGCTGTGAGGAGATGTTTGAGTCTCTTTTTCCATTCATTTTCAAAAATGAAATTATTTCAAGTGCAAAGTATTAATTTTACTTCTCAGTGCCTCTGAGATTCTCTAGGGTTGGTTTAACTGATGGTTCCTTCATTGCATAAATATTCAACTGCCTCGGTCTTGGACAGGATGTACAGAAGGCTTGACATATGATGATTCCTTTCCAAATCCTTTCCTCTGGTGTTTATCCCAAAGCAACTTTTCCCTTTGGTCTCTGTTTTGTCACCATCACTCTCATTACTGCCTCACCCCCCCCAATTTTGCATACTTCCGAAGCTTCGAACCTGTTGCAAACTCTTCCACCCAGGGGGTGTTCTGTGTGTCATTGTGCATGCCAATGGCAGCACAATGGTGCATTAGTTAGCACCGGTGTTTCACAGCTGCAGGGACCTGAGCTTCATCCAGACCTCAGGTGTTGTCTGTGTAGTCATCGCATGTTCTCTCTGTGACGGTGTGGGTATCCACTGGTGCTCTGGTTTCCTCCCACACCCCAAAAGCGCGGCCACTGTAAATTAATCCTTTGGTCACTGTAAATAAACCCTTTGCGTAGGTAAGTGTAAAAAGAATCAAAGGGGAGTGTGTAGATGTAAACAGTAATTACCCATTTTTACACAGGAGCTAACCTCCAAATCCCAAAAACTAAACTATCATCCCTCCCAAAGACAACCCTAAACATTGCCTACCTGACGGAATGGAAGGAATCGGTACTTTGTCTCACTGGAGTTGTCTCTCTCGTGAGGGGATGCTTTGAAAAAGGGGGTAAGGGAATGGGACTGATGGGGTTGCTCTACTGGGAGAGGCCAAGGGCTGAATGGGAGGGAGCATGGAGTGGGACAGGGTGCCTGGCTCTTTCCAATATCAGGACAAGTGTGGCAGACCATGTGGTCTCCTTTGATGCTATCTGGTAGCGGGACCCCCACTAGGGAATCCCAGCCTTGTGGTGTTCATGGGGAATGCTCACGTTGATCACATCTGGCTTAAAGTGCCCCCGATGCTGCCATCAGGCAGGAGGTACAGGAGCCTGAACACCCATCCCTCACGGTTCAACAGCTTCTTCCCCACGGCCCTCAGGGTCTTGAACTGACCCGAACAACCCCAATTCTACCTTGGACTATCTTTCTTTTTCTCTCTCTCAGTCTTACACTGGTGTCATTATATTGATTGTATGTTATGCATAATTTACATTAATTTAGGTTTATGTAAACTTATGTTTAATTTGTAACGTACTGTGCTGTTGCTGCAATAAGATAGTTTTTCATGGCATTTATACCCTGTGTACATCTGCCTATGACAACAATAAACTTGGAACATGGACTCGAAACCAACAGCATCACCTCTGGCTGGAAGCAGCAGCACCACGTGCGGTGAGTGTGAAGTGACTGGTCTCTGAAAGAGCAACCTGCCAGGTTCCTGAAGGGACATTGTCAGGTGACAGGAGATGGTGATCACCTGGAGCTTCAGGAAGTGGGGAGCTTCACTGCTTCCCTCTGTTTGTTCCAGGAAGCCGGAAGGTGGGAGTGGGAGGCCACTGTGGATTATGCAGTTTGAACATGGTAGGTCACAAGTGATTGTGTGTGTGTGTGTGTGTGTATACGTGTTTATGAGTGTGGTTTTATCTACATGTGTGTCCATGTGTGCATGTTTACATGAGTGCGTGTGTGTGTGTGTGTGTGTGTTTACGTGTACGTGTACATGTTTGAGTGCGGGTTTATCTACGGATTGTCCATGTGTGTGTGCGTGCATGAGAACGTGCAAATGTGTGTGTGTGTGTGTGCGCGAGCACGCTCACATGTGTGCGTGTGTACCACACGCATGTGTGTGCATGCATGCATGCACATGTGCGTGTACATGTGCGCGCATGTGTGTACGTGTGTGGCACACACATGTGTGTGCATGTGTGTGTGCACGTGCGTGCATGTGTGTGTGTGAGCAGGGATGCCTGCGTATACACACACACACACACACACACACACACACACACACAGACTGAGGATTGAGTGTGTATGCTGTGTGACTCAGTGTTCACACAACCACCTGAGCCTGGGGACAATCAGCAGCCCGTTGCTCCCCCTCACTCTGTGCACGTCAGGAAACACTTCAGAGATGGTCAATTCCACTTTATTTCCAGATGTTAAATCACAATGAATCATTGAAACAATATTCCGGGTGATGTGTCCGTGAACACTCGCTCAACCTGAGCTCAGGGCCTGGTCTCAATGGTCTCCAGTCCCAGCCCTCACCCAGCAGCCAGACAGAACCCCGACACCCATCGCTGGCCCCAAACCCTCCTCCATCCTGTCCCATGGTGCTAAATGACAGCTGCTAATTGGCTGAGAGCTGATGCCATTCCTTCAGGACAGGCTGTGCTGATTGGATGAAACATCAGCTCCCAAAGGTTGGGTGGGATGGTGGGGGAAGGGAAGTTTCGGCACAGTTTGGAGACGTGTTGACGCTCTCATTGGAGGCCACACCAGGTGCTTTTCCCCTCCCTCCCCGGCTCCCGTGCTGTGAACACACTCCAGAACTCAGCTTGTTGACACCAAAGCCATCCTGGGAGGAACAAACAGACCCAACACTCCCCACAACTCCCCAAGGGGTCAACTGTGTGGGTGGAAAATGTCGCGTCACTTGAAGAATGAAGAGGAGCTTACACGGGAACAGCGACCAAAGGACCAGCTTATGAAGGAGCTGATCGTCATCCCTGCCATTCTTGACACACTGCTGGCGACTAACCAAGTAGCCCAGAGGATGAGGAGGGAGGACGGGTCTGGCTGGGAAGAGAGGCTTAAAGTGCCCTGGGACAGACATGATCAAAGTGAGCATTCCCCATGAACACCACACAGCTGGGATTCCCGAATCTGATGGGTGTTCTGTCTTAAAACAGCCAAAGCATCAATCAGAAGCTGGAAGGTCCAGGTTGCCATCCTGACTGTTCAGCTCCCGTTTGGGTCTGGCGATGGCGTCCGCGCATAACCCTCACTTTGATCAATTTGAACCTGTTCCATCACAGGGTCCGCCCTCCTTACCCTGAGGTCCAGTTGGACAGTGTCCGGCAGTGTGTGGAACATGTTGGAATGAAGAGATTCCTTAAAGGTAGGCTCGTCTTTAAACTTCCTTCTCCTCAGCTGGCCCGGCAACATTGAAACACAAGTGTGAATGAGAAGGACGGTTTGAGGCCAGGAAAGGGTTAACCAGAACCACCATCCACCGCAGCTTTCGGTAGCATCCTGGAGATCAGGCAACCCCGAGCAACAGGAGCTGGAAAAGAACCAAAGGCTGTTGAGCCTCCGGCCGGACTGCCTGAGGTCCGAGCAGAATGCTGATTGTCTGAGGATGCGAGCAGGTCGATTGCCTGGTAACCCCCCCCCCCCCCCCCCCCCCCCCCCCCCACTGAGTCCAGCAGGTTTCAGGACTGCCTCAGTGTGGATCATCCACTCGTGAGGGTGGAGCACAGAGCAGCTGAGGGAGCCAGCTGTTGATTGTCCGACCCCGGCAGATGTGGCCCAGAGTGTCATCCTGTCGCTCAGGCACCAATGGGAAGCAATGTGTCACCTAGACAGAGAGACCCAGGAGGGGGTCCCACCCTAACTGCAGACCACCGGACTCTTGGCATAATGTCTGTCTGGAGACACACTGACTTAACCGGGCCGTGATTCTGGAATTGGACAATGTCCCGTTGTACCATTCACTTCCCGAGCCTGTTGAAATGCCAGGTGAACACATCCACATCCACTGGCCCAGAAGACCGTTCGACCTGAATGTGGCCCCCCACCCAGGTGCCAAAGCATCTGAAGAACCTGATGCCATAGCACCGACCCTGGAGAAGGATGGGCTCCCGGGACATCGGCTCATTCAGATGCTGCAACAGAGGAGATCCGTGGAAACATTCCCAGTGGAGGAAGGGTCATCCCGAGTCTGAGGATGACTCTCGCTCAGTGTGGATGGTCGGAGACCATGACATCACCTGCCAGTGTGCCTACCGGTAGAAGGTTCCGCCTCGGGCCAAACCGACCCACGTTGTGAGCAACATGGGGTCCGCGGCCACGAAAGCAGAGGGTCCTCACTACCTCAGCTCTCCTGGACCCAAGCACTGGACTCAGCCACTCCCAGTGCTTCCCCTCGGGATGACTGGCGGTGGCCCACTCAGCCTGCTTTGTGCTGGGCTATCAAGGCACAATCACTGCTTGGGAAGGTGGAGCAGGACAGGGTCTCGGAGGTTACTCGCTGTGAAAACTCGCTCCTAATCCAGAATGATGGGCCAGCGTGGTACAAGGGACATTGAGGTCCGGGAGGGCAGGGTCAAGGATGGGGGTCAGGGCTACGAGTGAGCCGTGTCCCTGCTCCTTGAGTGCCAGTGAGGGAGCTCCTGAAGGTTCTGCTGCCACAGCGCAGGACCCGGAGGAAGCCCCAAGGTGGAGTGAAGGCAAGTGAAGTGGTGACGTCAGACGGACAGGACGAGAGACCTTGCTCCTTCACTGAGACTCCCACAGCCTGCTGCCGCAGTGGCTGGTCTCGGAAGGTGGTCCTCACTCTGGCAGCAGTTGCTGCCTCTACTTACCTGCAAGCTGTTGAGCTGCCGGAGGGCACGGATTGGGAGGGACGTGGGGAGGGGAAAATGGAGGGACTTCCAGACCCTCAATTCCAGACTCGGATCACCCTTCTTTTCAAAACATCAAACTGAAACGACAGGAGGTGACCGACTTAGACACCCACTGGGCTTCCCACTTTGAGGAATTGCCACAGGGGCCCATATACCCTTCCTGGGTGTGCCAACCCAGGAACCCAGATGCCCCCCACAGGAGTTGTGGAGAGTGCCTGCAGGTGGGTCCACAGTGGTGAGGGTGGGGTCACAGATCCCATAAAGAGCCGATCGAGACCTGTGACTGCCCTCACCAAAGGGGAAGCCACCCACAACACAGGTGTCCCTCCCTGAGCGAGGTGCCGAGCTGAGCCTGGAGTTGGAACAGGGTCAGGATGGGGGGGACATGGAGACTGGACGTGAAGGTGCGACCAGGGGGAGAAATTTCACAGAGAAACAATTGGAGTAAACTTAGGCTGAACTGGTCGGGGTGACAAATTGAAAATAAATCAACGAATAAAAAAACAAAAATAAAAAAACAAATTTAGAGCTGGAAGGGTGATGAACGGGACAGGACGGGCAGTCGACCCGTGGAGGGGAACATTACCGGCTGTCGAGTTAACAACAAGACAACAACAAGACCATTTACACTTATTTTTTTAATATAAATGTTTATTAACTAAAAGCACTACAAAAAGGACAACCAGTGTCAATACACTACAACTAACACAGAAGAGAAGAAACAAACTAAGCAGCTACATAACTACAGCAAAATAGCGCGGACACCCGCAAAACACACACGCAACACAACACCCGCTAAACGCAACAATCAACACTTCACAGAAGAATCGCATTCTCACCGTTCACGACACACATGATCCCCTGAGGGGCCCACCGAGCGCGGAACTCAACCAGGGTGCCCGCGGAGACAGCGTGCTCCCACCGTTTACACTAAGAGTCAGCGTTACAGAGCGCAAGAACCCATTCACACCTTCTTCACTACTTTGTCTACACAGGTCATCACTTTCAGGGAACTATGTACTTGTACCCCCAGGTCTCTGTTCTACAAATCCCCGCTGGGCCCTGTCATTCACTCTGTGTTTAACTTCCCAAAATATATCACATTCTGCTTGTCCCGTCTAAGTTCCACCTTCCATATCTTGGCCCACTTTCACAGTTGGTCTACACCTTATTGTAACCTTAGACAACTCTCACTTTCCACCACACACCAATTATTGGCGTCATTGACAAACTTACTAACTATGCCATGTACATTCTCCTCCTAATCGTTAATACATATGGCAAACAACAGATTACAATGAGACAACTACAAGACCGTTTACACTTCTAGAATACACTGCTTGAGTTTTAAAGGCGGCAGGTTTCCTGGTCTGCACTTGGGCAATGGACATTGTCTACAGACAGGCCGGAGGGGGTTGTCTGACACCACTGACGGGCCTTTGTTGATATCACCCTGGCTGGATGAGCTGGGAGCAGCTCCTCAGCAACAGCCCAGGGTCAACAAGGACAGTGGGCCCCAAACAGTAATTACCCATTTTTACCCCTGAGCTAACCTCCAAATCCCAAAAACTAAAGTATCATCCCACCCAAAGACAATCCTAAACATTGCCTACCTGATGGAATGGAAGGAATCGGTACTTTTACTCGCTGGAGTTGTCTCTCTAGGAGAGTCTCTCCATGTTGTGCAGGTTTCTTCCTTCCCCTTCAGAGGTCTTCACATATTCTCTACATCTCTCTCTCTTTCTCTTTCTCTTTCTCTTTCTCTCCCCTCTTCGTCTCCCAGAAGCTTCAGCCCCTCGACACAATGTGTTCTCTTCCCCTTTCTGCTGGGCTTCATCTGTCCTAGCGTCAGATTTCCGATACAGAAGATGTAGTTCAGGAAAAGTAGTCGAGGCCACGATGAAGTCCCACTGAGGAGGATAATTCCGGAGTAGGCCTTTCGTTCCATTGCGTTGCTGATAGGTCTTGGCTCAAATTCATCGAGTCCTGAGTCGATTAGTGCTGCCCCATTGGGAACGCCGGTGAGCAGGATGATCCAAGGACCAGATTATCACTTGGCGACCCGGTAAATCTCAACGTCAACTGTCAGAGCAGCAGTGAGATCTGCAGCACAGAAGGAGGCCGTTCAGCCCATCATGTCCAGACAAGCCTCCAGTCAGCAAACCATCCTCTAGCTGCACCGGAGTTGGTTGTTGCGCTTCTGGTCTCCAGTGACCACGGTTATAAACCTGTCGTAATGCTGCATCTCACTGTGATGTGTCCCACTGGTGTCACAGAGTGATGGATATTCATGCCCCAGAATGGCTTGTGGCTAACCTCAGCTTTCCAGCACAGCAGTGTGACCTGCACAAAGGCCAAGAAGTGGTTGCTCATTAAGGTAAAAATCCCTTTTGCAAAAACAGCAAAAATTGTCCAAGGCTCAAGATGTTTGTTGTTTGTTAAGTTAAACTTCTAACCAATATTCCCTGCTCAGCCTCTCAACAGTGGCCTTGTGATGTCAGGGTTTGACCTCTCCAATGTGTGGTTGCACCATGACATCTCCATATTTAGCAAAAGCCTTGGACATTAGCTGGGTTACAACGACGTGATGAGGGTGAAAGGAGTAACTGGTTTCCATGGTGTCCCTGGGTCTGTGACCCTGAGAATGGGTTGGGTGCCCTTGGTGAAGATGGAATTGTTGATTCTCCTTGACCCCTTGTCTGGGTTAAGGGAGATCCAGTGCTAAAATGGTGCTTGGGAACACGGAAAAGGCTGAGACATTGTACAAAATATTTTGAATCATTCTTCCCAGTTTAATTTAACCTGAAAGAATTTGGAAATAAAATGAAATATTGTAGGTAAATACATAAATGAACTTCTTGTGAATATTGTCCCACTCCCTTCCGTTCCCCCCGGGAAGTGCTGTGATCGCTGCCCCACTCCCTGCTGACTCCTCGAATACATTGTCACTCTTGGGACCCCTTGTGAGCACAGCCTCATTTCTGGCAGCTCCCTGTGACCACTGCCCCACTCCTGGGAACCTCCCTTGAACATTGCCACTGCCCCACTAACCTTCTGCAAACGTTGTACCATTCCCGCTGATCACTTGTAAGCACTATCCCTTTCATGGGCACCCCCTGTAAACAGTGTCCCATTCCTGGGGACTTCCTTGTAAACACCATTACTGCTGTGTGAATGCTATATGTGAATCTGCCTCCACTATTTCACCATGCAGTTCTCCACAGACCTTAAACAATGGCAGTGTAGAAATATATTTCCTTTTGTCATTCTTGGCTAATATACCACACACCTTCATTCTACACTCTCCTGTTCTTGAAGAGATTCCCTCAATCTATTCTGTCCATATCCTTCACCGTTTTAATTACCTTGCCAGCAACCTTCCCTGTTCTTAGAATAATTGCGGATTCTCCAATCTGTCCTCAGAACCAAATCCTTTATCCCTGGAATCAATTCAGTAACTTTCTACTGCTCCCTCTCCTGAGCCTTGATACCTTTTACTAAAACGTGGCATCCAAACAGACAGACAGCTCCAGTGTTCCAGCAGCCCAGGTTTCACCCTGACCTTGGGTGCTGTCTGTTGGAGTTTGCGAATCCTCCCTGAGACCGTGTGGGTTTCCTCCGGCTGCTCCGGTTCCCTCCCACATCCCAAAGCTGTGTGATTCGGTGGGTTGATTATCCGCTGTAAATTGCCCCTTATGTGGGTGACTGGCAGGAGAATAAGTTAAAGGGAATGGAAAGGCAATAGATTACAGGGAAGTGGGTGTGGGAATGGGATTGCCTTAGAGCTGGCATGGATTTAAATTGGGACTAGCTGGGTGGACAATGTGGTCCGTACGGACTGGTTGGGCCGAAGGTCCTGTATCTGTACTCTGTGAACTAAATGGGCTCAGGCTCTGTAGCGAGGAAAGATAAATATAAATAAATAAATCTAGACAAATTCCACTTGGACAGCTAGTTTGACAGGGGACCAGGAGGTGTGGTGTTTTGTCTGAAGTGAAGAAGGCCAAAGAAACGTGATCTGATAATCTTGAGAGGAGAAAAAAAATACATGAATATATAACAACACACACAAAATGCTGGAGGAACTCAGCAGGTCAGGCAGCATCTATGGAGGGAAATAAACAGTCGACGTTTCGGGTTGAGGCCCTTCATCGTGACTCGACCCGAAACATTGTCTGTTTATTTCCCTCCATAGATGTTTCCTGACCTGCTGAGTTCCTCCAGCATTTTGTGTGTGTTGCTCCAGATTCCAGCATCTGCAGAATCTCTTGTGTCACATGAATATATAAAATGCTTTTCCATCCAAAGTCCATTAGAACCAATTAAATACCTTTCCAAAGTGCTTTCACTAATGTAGTGGGAGAAAGACAGCAGCTGAATTGTGTGCAGACACAGCACCAGGATAGAGAGCAGGTGGTCAGTTGTCATGACGTTGACTGAGTGAGAAGTATTGGCTGAGACAACAGAGTGAATTCTTTTCCAATTCCTCAGAATAGTGCCGTACAATCCCCTGCATCCACATGACAGGACAGGAAAGATGGTTTTGCATCTTATCTGAAGGTGGACACTTTAGTTATGATCTTAGTTTATAAAATAGTAAATAATGTAAGAAATAATAAACCCAAAACACCGGCAAAACCCTAATCACTACAGTTTAGCAACACTGTGACCACTTTGAATCAACTTTTTCTTGTTCTAATTGTGTTCTTTCTTGTAAAAATTGCGTATGATTTATGTCTAATTTATGTTTTTCTTGTGAATGCTGCTTATCTGATGCTATGTGCCTGTGACGCTGCAGCAAGTAAGTTTTTCACTGCACCCGTGCAGACGTGGACTTGTGCATCTGACAATAAGCTCGACTTTGACTGACTTTGGAATACAGGAGAGGCTGTTCTTTATGGGGGTGAACATGAACCACCAGAATTTACGAATTTCGAGAAATTGCCACTTGGTGCCTCAAACCTGCTTTGTAAGCTGATGTCTGACCTAATTGCAACCCCAACTGGTCTATCCATTGTCACCTTTCATCCTCTTGTATATCAATAATCTATCCATCTCTAAAACGACTCAAGATCACTCCTTCCACCACCCTTTGGAGAAGAGAGTGACCCCCCCCCAGTACTAGATCAGAATCAAACTCAAAATCAGATTTATTATTTTACATGACATAACATTTGTTGCTTTACAGCATCAGCACAGTGCAAATACATAAAATTACTATAAATTACAAAAATAAATAATTAGTGTAAAAAAAGGAATAACGGTTCATGGGTTCATGGACCGTTCAGAAATCTCCCACAGTCCTGTGAGATTTTCCCACAAGAGCAAACTTCCTTTCCACACACTCCTTATCAAGTTCCCTCAGGATTTTTACTGACAGAGCAAGATAACAGGCACTTGCTATGATGGCCATCACTTCCTTTTGACATTGTGCATATCAACCCTCACCACCCGGGACATGCCCTCTTCACGCTACTACCGTCGGGGAGGAGGTACAGGAGCCTGAAGACCCACACTCAATGTTTCAGAAACAGCTTCGTCCCCTCTTCCATCAGAGTTCAGAACGGTCCATGAACCCATGAACACTACCTCGTTATTCCTCTTTTGCACTATATATTTATTTTTGTAACTTATGGTAATTTTTATGTCTTGCACTGTACTGCTGCCGCAAAACAACACATTTCACAACATATGTCAGTGATAATAAGCCTGATTCCGATTTTATCTGTAGCATTTAACACCAACAAGGAATGATTTTGGGACTACCTTTCTCCACCAGGAGATGGTGCTGTACGCTTGTGAAACAAAATACATTGCAAGGGTGAATGAAAACAGAATGCTCGATCAACACAGGAGGTTCTCTCAGTTTCTCATGTGCTGTGTCCATCAGAGCTGCCTCTCTCCTTGGTCATTGAGCATGTGAAACATTCTCCATTTCAATTTACAAGCGTTATACTGGAGAAACAAAGGACTGCAGATGCTGGAATCTGGATGTAAAACACGATGATGCTGGAGGAACCCGGCAGGCCAGGCAGCATCCGTGGAGAAAAGCAGGTGGTCAACGTTCTGGGTCAGGACCCTTCTTCAGGACTGAAGATAGTAAAAGGGGAAGCCCAATATATAGGAGGGAAAAGCAGAGCAGTGATAGGTGGACAAAAGAGGGGAGGCGGGGTGGCTTCTCCTTTCCCTATCTTCAGTCGTGAAGAAGGGCCCTGACCCGAAACGTTGACCGCCTGCTTTTCTCCACGGATGCTGCCTGGCCTGCTGAGTTCCTCCAGCATCATCGTGTTTTTCTTCAAGCATTATACTTCCTTGTAGCCCTTTGATCCTTGGGTCCCTCTGTCCCCTCCCCTCTCTTTACTTATCACATTAGCAACAAGAGAAAATCTTGAAGGCGCCATGGCTTAAGAGGTGGCTCTGTGTGTTCTCAGGTGTTTCAGGGCGATCGCGAGTTCGTATAGCTCGAACACTCATTCATCTCTGGTGTCTAGCCGCAGACAAAATGGGAACAGACCAAGAGGTTTGAAGAAAACTTAACAATGAATTGGGTTCAGCTCCTAGTCCAGAAAATTGAGCACAACAGTGTAGATTGATACCCTACAGTGCAGTACTGAGGCAGTGCCTCCCAGTTGAAGGTGCTGTCTTCTGACTGATGTGTGTTCTCTGGGCTGGATCTGCAAGATCCCAGGGCATCATTGAGAAGAAGACTCGGGAATTATCCCCAGGGTCCCCAACCGACAGTTCAACAACTGATTATCAGGAGATTAACACATCAGAATTTGCTGCATGCAAGTTGTCTGTTGTGTGTTCAGTGGCAACACTTCAAAGGTACTTTTTGGCTGGTAAGCACATTGTTGAAAAGGATATGAATGATGCTATTTTTCCTTAGTTTTCATCATGAGATTTTTCCCATCCCTTTTCTCCCCCCCAGTTATAATTTGTTCCGAGGTTTAGCTCCATCTACAAACCTGTCTTTTACAATCTTCGCCTACTCATTCCTTCTGGCAGGAGCTTTGTCCAATTTTCCTTCCATCACTGGCTGAGAGAGAATTACATCGAGGCCAATTATACCCTGGGCACTGATTCTACAAACACCCCCTCCCTGCCTGCTGTCTCGGGCTGAATCAGACTGTTCACAACTTTGATGTGTAATCCACCTCTATCACATAGCTGACATAGCTTGCCCAGTTCCTCCTCCTGTGCTGCTTAGCCAGTAAAACACTCTTTTCCCCTTGATGCCTGTTTCTCTTCCCATCTACATAAACCTCAGCTCAGGATTTTCTAACTGACCCATCACCTGACCTGTAGTGACGCTCTGACCCATCGTCATCTCAAGCTTGAAGTTACACAGGATGGAAACTGGCCCTTCTGCCTATATGGTCCATGCCGACCAAGATTCCTGTCTAAGCTCATCCCATTTGTCTGCATTGGGCCAAATCTCTATAAACCTTTCCAATCCAGTACTGTCCTTCCGTCTGTAGACAGCCTCTGTACTACCCCTCACACAGTGCAGCACTCACTCAGTACTGCCCCTCCCACAGTGCGGCACTCCCTCATTACCACCCCCTCACAGTTCAGCACTCCCTCAGTACTGCCCCTCCCACAGTGCGGCACTCCCTCATTACCGCCCCCTCACAGTTCAGCACTCCCTCAGTACTGCCCCTCCCACAGTGCGGCACCCCTCAGTACTGTGTTAGCCCAGTCTTTTGTGCTCATGTCTCTGGGGAACCCATCACTACTGGAAGGGAAGGTGGAAGTTGGATAAAGGAGAACGAGGTGGAGAGGCACAGGGGTTTAGAGAGGGACATAGGGACAGAAGTCTGACTGTCACTGCTGAGGGGAATGAATGATACAAGGTAGAACAGTCTCCAGCTCATGAAATTTGAGCCGATGAAGTCGTTCACTCAGTAGTGACCGTGTACAATTAGTCAATGCTGACACCTGTCTATTGTTTCATAAGAACACTTGTATTTAAATTTCTCTTTAATGTCTGTCAAACCTCCCCCCATTTTATTTTCATTAACTTTGCAAGAAGCCGCAGAAGACTCTTTCTGTAAACAGGCGAGATCTCCCACAGTGTTGGAAAGGTCTGCTGTTTTAGTAAAGAGGGACGCATTGTCTTCCACCAGCAGCATAGCTCAGCTCTCAATTACATTCCATTTCTAAAGGTAAGTCACTGTGATCATGGCAACTGAGCTGCCTGTGGCCTCTTCCTTCTACTTCAGAGCTTAGCTTAACACTGTCTGCCACATAGCTAACCATCCATCCCTGACAGACTGTGCGCTCAGTGATATCCGTGCCTCTGTATGAACACCTTAATTGGGGCCTTATTCTATTTTAAACAGAAATCCCCTTCCCTTCCTTCCACTGGATTGGCACCAAATTATTTGAATGGCTCTCCAGATATAAGTGTAGTGACAGGTCTGGGGAGAATAATTGCCCTCTGTGCATTCAGGCATTGAATTTGAGCATTCGCAGCAATATCTCTGTTGAGAGTGCCCTCCTGGTGACAACCCATCAGTATCAGAGGCCTTTTCTCCAGATAAATCAGCTTCCACTGCCAACAAAGGAAATTAAATCTCGGAGAAGAAGTGGTGTACTTTCAGCTTCTCAAAGAAAAAAATTGCGTAGCTTCAACAACCTGACCTAATGTTTTCTGAGAGGCTTACAGAGGTCAGCATGACACTAGAAAGGAGGTGAGTAAAATGTTCAGCACTGGATCCGACTCCTTGTTGGTTGACCTGAGAGATTTAAGGGTAGATCTTTCAGCAATGATGCACAATGTGTGTTGTGCAAACATCTCATTTCCAGTTGCATGGACAATGTTGAGAGGGGTGGTAGCCCTCTCCATAACGATTGAGTTTTCCCAGGGTAGAAATGTCAAATACTCTGGGACATGCATTTAAGGTGATGGTGGGAAAGTTTAAAGGAGATGTGCGGGGCAAGTTTTTTACACAGAGAGTGGTAGATGTCTGGGACGGGCTGTCGGGGAGGTGATGGAAGCAGATACGATAGTAGTGTTTAAGAGGCTTTTAGATAGACACATGAGTATGGAGGGAATGGAGGGATATGGATTATATACAGGCAGAAGAGATTGAGTTTAATTCGGCATTGTGTTCAGTGGAGATTTTGGGTGTTATTGTGAACAATTTTGGGTCCTGTATCGAAGGAAGGATGTGCTGACTCAGGAGAGGGTCCAGAGCAGGTTCACGAGAATGATCCCAGGAATGAGAGACTTGAAGTATGAGAAGCATTTATGTCTCTGGGTCTGTACTCGATGGAGTTCAGAAGGATGAGAGGGGATCTCATCGAAGCCTACCGGATACTGAAAGACCAGGATAGAGTGGATGTGGAGAGCATGTTTCCATTAGCAGGAGAGGCACAGCCTCAGAGTAAAGGGACGTCCCTTTAAAACTAAGAGGAGGAGGAATTTCTTCAGCCAGAGGGTTGTGAATCTGTGGAATTCGTTGTCTCAGAGGGCAGTGGGAGGCCAAGTCATTGGGTGTATTTAAGGCAGAGTTTGGTAGTTTCTTGATTGTAAAGGGGTTGAGGGTTATGGGGAAAAGGCAGGAGAATGGGGGTCGAAAGTAAAATCAACCATGATTGAATGGTGGAGCAGACTCGATGGGCCAAATGGGCTAATCCTGCTCCTATATCTTATGGTCTTATGTTCTATGTACAGTTGAGTGTGAGGGGAAGTGAATTTACAAAGCAATACATAATAGGATTCAAATAAATTCTCTTTTATTCTGTTAATAAATTAAGAACAAATTTAATTAATTATTAGAAATGGAACACTTATTGAAGAGAATAGTGATGTCCTGAGATATATCCACATTGCAAAAGACGACTGAAGTAGGGTGAAGGGCCTGATCCTGTGCTGTACTGTTCTGTGTTCTATGTACATTAAAGACACCAAAAGACTCACATGTGTATCATAAACATTTGCGTAAAGCACCCCTTCAAAGGTGGTCGAACCTAAATTGTTACGCACGCCCCTGATCTATTCAGAACCTCCAAGCTAACATCCTTCTCAACACAGCAAGATCTTGGCTGGTATTGGTATTGGTTTATTATTGTCACTTGTACCGAGATACAGTGAAAAACTTGTCTTGCATACTTGTTGGTCATACAGATCAATTCATTACGAGGTGCTTTGAGATAGCACAGGGTAAAAACAATAACAGTACAGAGTAAAGTGTCACAGCTACAGGGAAGTGCATTGCAGGTAGACAATAAGGTGCAAGGTTATAACTAAGTAGATTGTGAAGTCAAGAGTCCATCTCATCGCATAAATGAACCTTTCAATAGTCTTATCACAGTGGGATAGAAGCTGTCCTTGAGCCGGGTGGTATGTGCCCTCAGGCTCCTGTATCTTCTGCCTGATGGGAGAGGGGAGAAGAGAGAATGACCCGGGTGGGTGGGGTCTTTGATTATGCTGGCTGCTTCACCAAGGCAGCGAGAGGTAAAGACAGAGTCCAAGGAGGGGAGACTGGTTTCCGTGATGAGCTGGGCTGTGTTTACAACCCTCTGCAGTTTCTTGTGGTCCTGGGCAGAGCAGTTGCCGTACCAAACCGTGATGCATCCAGATAGAATGCTTTCTATGGTGCACCGATAAAAGTTGGCGAGTGTCAAAGGGGGCGTGGCAAATTTTTTTAGCCTCCTAAGAAGTAGAGGCACTGGTGAGCTTTCTTGGCCATGGCGTCTACGTGGTTAGACCAGGACAGGCTATTGGTCATAGAACCATAGAACACTACAGCACAGAAAACAGGCCCTTCTAGTCTGTGCCAAAACGTTATTCCGCTAGTCCCATTGACCCGCAGCCAGTCCATATCCCTCCAGACCTCTCCCGTCCATGTATCCATCCAATTTATTCTTGAAACTTAAGAGTGAGCCCGCATTTAACATGTCAGATGGCAGCTCATTCCACACTCCCACCACTCTCTGTTATTGGACCTCCCACTCTGCAGAGATCAATGGGAGGTTAACTGATTGGCCTTAAAAGGGAGAAGCTTATTGAATGAGAAATATAGAGGAAAACTTTCAACTTGCTGGGAGTTTCTGTTTGCAGACTAGCTAAAGTACTGTAGCAGTCTGAAGCTGTAGCAGTACCGTAGCAGTACCATACTGTAGCAGTACCGTAGCAGTACCATACCATAGCAGTACCATAGCAGTCTGAAGCCCCACTGCTCACTGACACAGCTGCGGAGTTGTTGGAACGTGGAGGCCTGGGATAGGGAGGTGACCTTCTGACAGGAGAATGGTCCTGACTGCATGAATACTGTGGCAAGCAGAGGGAGATCCTTGGATGTGATTCTAGGCTTTTTGGACGTATTAGACTTGAGGGGGGTGAAAATTCATCCCTGGTCACGTGCACAGAAAGTCATCGGCCAAAAGTTGTACTCTACTTCTGAAATTCACTTCCACCCTGGTGAATGGATGAACGTTTTCAGAAGCAGAGTACAATGATACCTGGTGAGGATGTTTTTCACATCCAGGGAACTGTCCAGTTCTCTACTGAAGTCTGGCAATGTTGAGCAGTGCACAATAAGCTTCAGTATGCTATTGCATACTTTCTTGAGGGCGTATTACAAGAACTTATTCCAATGGAAGCTCACTGCCTCAGTTACAAGCGTACACACACACAGTTGCCAACACAGGGCACAAGGCAGCATTGCTTGTTCAATATATATGAATCTAGCTCATAGTGATAACATGTGATATTTTCTCTCTCTCTCACTCTCTTTCTCTCACACTCTTTCTCTCTCTCACTCTCTTTCTCTCTCTGTCTTGTTCTGTCTTAGCTCTGCACAGCCTCTCCATTTGTGTGAGTTCAGCAAGAGACAAGAACAGATAAAAATGGCATTGTACTATAAAGAGCACAAGAGCTAGTTAATGTGGAAATATAATTAATCATAGGAAGATGAAAAGTCTGCTAAAATGAGAGCTATTTGTGCTTTCATGAAATATTGCCAACAGTCTTCAAAAAGTCATCCTTTGGTATTTCTTTAAACACCATTGACATTTATGTGTGGGCTTCTGCATAGCAACAGCGACAGTGATGGGTTCACATGTTGTAGCTCAGTGGTTGGTAGTGAGACAGAGCGTTGTGGACTCCATTGCCTTACTGTGGGAGTGTTGCACTGTTAGTCTTTTGGACACGGCATTAAACTGAGGTCTTCCTTCTTGAATGCTTGTTAAGGATCCTATGGTACAGCTTTGAAGAAGAGCATTGGAGTTGGCCTCGGTGTCCTGAACATTAATTATCATTTGACCAAGACTTAGAGTCATAGAGTCATACAGCATGGAAACAGGCCCTTAAGTCCAACTTGTTCATGCTGACCAAGGTGCCCATCTAAGCTAGTCCCATTTGCCCGCATTTGGCCCATGTCCCTCTAAACCTTTCCTATCCATGTACCTGTCCAAGTGTCTTTTAAATGCCTCAACCACTTCCTCTGGCAGCTCGTTCCATACGCACCACCCTCTGCATGAAGAAGTTGTCCCTCAGGTCCGTCTTAAGCCTTTCCCTTTAAAACTATGCCCTTTCCCTGGGGAGGAAGACTGTGTGCATTCACCCTATTTATGCTGCTCATGATTTTATAAACTTCTATCAGGTCTCCCCTCAGTCTCCGATGCTCCATGGGTGTTCCCTGTGGAGCAGCTGGCTTCTCATCCCTGTGATCTGGCCTAACATTGGGTCCGGAAGGCCGCAATACAACGTGCTGTTCCTTGAGTTTATATCAAGGTTGTCTGAAAGAGTGTAGGAGATCACAGACAGGGAGGTCAGAGTGAGAAAGAGGCAGAGGATTAAAGCGACAGTTGACCGGAGACGAGATCACGCCTGCAGACTGAACAGAAAGTTCTGAAAAGTGATCGCCCAACTGTGTTTGGTCTCCCTGTTGTAGAAGAGACTTGGTCGTGAGCAGTAGTATTGGTATAGGTATTGGTTTATTATTGTCACATGTACCAAGATACAGTGAAAAGCTTTTGTTTTGTGTGCCATCCAGAAAGATCATGCCATATGTAATTACATCGAGCTAGTATAAAGAAAACCAGAATGCAAAATATAGTGTTTCAGTTACAGAGAAAGTGCAGTGCAGGTAGACAAATAAAGTGCAAAGGCCTCGATGAGGTAGATTGGGAGATCAAGAGTGCATGAGTTCATCCTTTAGTGTATGAGAGGTCTGTTCAAGAGTTTGATAACAGCGGGATCGAAGCTGCCCTTAAGTCTGGTGGTACGTGCTCTCAAGCTTTTGTATTTTCTGCCCGACGGAAGAGGGGAGAAGAGAGAATGACTGCGGCGGGTGGGGTCCTTGATTATGTTGGCTGCTTTCCTGAGGCAGCAGGAAGTGTAGGCGGAGTTAACGGAGGGGAGGCTGGTTTGCGTGATGGACTGAGTTGTGTCCACAACTCTCTGCAACTTCTTGCGGTCATGGGCAGAGCAGTTGCCATACCAAGCAGGGTTACAACACCAGTGAATAGACTATGCTAAACCAACAAAGGTAAGTTACTGCTTCCAGTGAGGTACAGGAAGAGTGCATCAGTGATGTGGCATAATCAGTCATGCCAACTTGTCACCTTGGCAACAGAAGTTTGCTGGTAGTTCCACTTCATCAAAGTTTGGTCAGCAGTAACCATCTAATTACTTTCAACATGAATAAACTACGATAGTGGAAAACTTACAAACAACATTGTTATACAAAGTGATGGAAGACTGCTAAAACCAGAAACTGTGCACCTCTATTTAGGCCAGTATATGTTCAAGGTAATTAGAAAATTAAATTGGTCTAGTCATCCAGTAGAAAACTTTACTCACTAAATTAAATGGACTGCCAGTAAGTGCAAGCTTATAAGCATAGATCCTCCCTTTCATTATTTAAGTATTAACTTGCATTAACCAACATCATCATATGCTGGTCAGCAGCAGTGTAGCTTTGAAGATTAAAGTATCGCAATATGGTTCCATGGTGCTTGAACCGGAGTTTGAGAGGGTTTACTGCATCCCTGTCTTTTCGGCAGATTCATGTGTCTCTCCGGGATGTTGATTGAGAGGATTCAGTTTCCAAGTTGACTAGGCTCTTGAGTGGTCCAAGCTGGTTTCAAGAGGCCTTGTTGAAGGTGGGTGGAGACAGCCTTGTGTGACAGATTTAGTTTCTGGAGTTCGATGAAATGCCTTGTGATGGTTTTCAGAGTTAAGGGCACTCTGTGAGTTGTTTCTGTGCCTGTCAGGCTCACAGTAATGAGGTCCATTCCTAATCATACAGCAGAGCACAGCGCTGTCAGCACAATCCTCGTATAATTGGAGGGCTTGTAGCTGCAGCCCCAGGACCTGTACCTGTTCCCGATGGAAGTCTATTCTCAGATGCATTAAACACAAACAATGTTTAAATAAATTCGGGTGAAGTGGTGACACTTTGAATAATTGTTACATTTTTAGTGTAATGCACAGACAGGAGTAATACTCAATCAAGTCCATGTTCCTATCACTGGCTTCTCATAGGACAAAGGATTCACTTCAAAGACTGCCATCTCTTCCAAATCCATCCATGGTTTTATCTTCCACATCTTCACGATTTTCTCCCTCTCCTTCAATGCCAAGTGCTTCCTACACCCCTCTCATCAGTGATCATTTCCCACCATCAAGAACTTCTACATCCCAAAGGCTCTTTTCTTGGGTTGTATTCCCAACCCTCTCACTCCACCACTGTCTCTCTGCTATTTGGTGGCTTTTTTTTATCCACTCTCTTCTAAAGGCCTCTGAAGCAACCCCTCTCTGGGAGACTTACAGAGACTTTCTCTTCATTTACCTTCCTCACTTTTAACAACATCTCCTTGCCCTCCATCTCTTTGAGCTCTGCTGACACTGTACTAGGTTTTGCTGGTCCCAATTTAGTTAAATGTACAACTTTTTCAATTGATTTGCAGCATCGTCTTGTCCACTGAACTAGATGAGTTACTCGATGAGTCTATAGTCCTCACACAGGGTTTCGACCTGAAATGTTGACAATTCCTTTCCTCCCACAGATGCTGCTTGACCCGCTGAGTTCCTCCAGCAGATTGTTTGTTGCTCCTGATGAGGTACTTGATCGGTTTGCTACAGTATACGAAATAGGAAGTCTTAATGCTCTTCTATTAACAGGTGACAACTGCCACTGATTATAAGGTGGAGACTAAATGCCCACTGAGAAACAACAGGGACTTAGGAGCAGAGAAGAACTCTGTCAAAGTTCTAAAACTTGATGGAGATGAACTCCAGTCACTAGCAAAAAAACAAACTGCTGGAGGAACTCAGTGGGCCGAGCAGCATCTGTGGAGGGAATAGGAATTGTTGACGTTTTGGGTTGAGACCCTACATCAGGATTGAGTGCGTAGAGGGAAGATAACCAGTATATGTAGGAGAGGGGGAGGAGTGAGACAGGGGACAGCTGGTGATAGGTGGAGAAAGCAGATAATATTTGTCTTGCACTTGGAGGCCAATCTCTAGATCATTGTTCATTGAAGCATCTGAGAGGATGGGTCCATCAATCAGTATGTGTGAATCAAAGGTCTTCTCTTTACCTGTTCCCAGTGCACCACACTGCTCCTTAACAAGAACTTGAACTTGAACTTAAGTGTTCCACAAGTAGACCCTGATAGTCTTTGACAGAAGGTGGAAGTGGGAAGGAGGGAGGGGGAATGGGTAGTCAAAGCTGTTACTGAATTTAACAGTTCTAGGATGCTAGAGACCATCTCAGATATGTGGGCAGTGCAATGCCGCAAATGGTAGAGCTACTGCCTCACAGCCCCAGTGACCCGGGTTCAATCCCGACCTCGGATGCTGTCTGTGTGGAGTTTGCATGGGCTCCCAGAAATGTTGGAAGTACCTTGTACATTTGGGGGAGAAGCAGGGTCCAGGTTTCACATGGACTCTGTCCACACTTCTCACCACTTTGGTAAAGCAGCCAGTGTAATCAAAGGCCCCATCCACCCCGGTCATTCTCCCTTCTCCCCCCTCCCACCGGGCAGAAGATACAAAGGCCTGAAAGCACGTACCACCAGGCTTAAGGACAGCTTCTATCCCACTATTATAAGACTATTGAACGGACTTCTTGAATGTTAAAATGGATTCTTGATCTCACAATCTACCTCGTCATGGCCTTGCACCTTATTGTCTACCTGCACTGCACTTTCTCTGTAACTGTAACACCTTATTCTGCATTCAGTTGTATTTTTTCCCTTGTACTTCCTCAAAGTGTGTCTGCATGGCATACAAAACAAAATTTTTCACTGTACCACAATGCATTTGACAATAATAAACCAATTTACAAATTTGCCTGAATAAATGCCTCTTAAATGTTACCATCGTATCTGTTTCTACCACCTCTCCTGGCACCAGGCACCTACCACACTCCGTGTAAAAACAACCTGCCTCAGAAATCTCCGTTAAACCTTCCCCCCTCAACTTAAAACTATGTCCTCCTGTCTTTGACATTTCCACCGTGGGAGAAAGATCCTTATTATCTACCCGATCTCTACCTTGCATAATTTTATATATTTCTATCAGGTCAGCCCAAAGCCTCTTATGCTCCAGAGAAAACAATCCAAGTTGTCCAACTTCTCATTATTGTTAATGCATTTCAATCCAGGCAACGTCCTGCTGAATGTCACCTGCAAATCCTCCATGTCCTTCCAATAGTGCGGTGACCAGAACTGCACACAATACTGCAAATGTGGCCTAACCAAAGTTCTATACAGCTGCAGCATGACTTGCTAACTTTTGGACTCAAGGCCCCAACCAATGAAGGCAAGCATGCAGTACGCTTTCTTTACCACTCATTGGTATTGGTATTGGTGTATTATTGTCACTTGTACCGAGGTACAGTGAAAAACTTGTCTTGCATACCAATCATACAGGTCAATTCATTACACAGTGCAGTTACATTGAGTTAGTACAGAGTGCATTGAGGTAGTACAGCTAAAAACAATAACAGTACAGAGTAAAGTGTCACAGCTACAGAGAAAGTGCAGTGCAATAAGGTGCTAGGTCATAACAAGGTAGATCGTGAAGTGAGAGTCCATCTCATCGTATAAGAGAACCGTTCAATAGTCTTTTCACAGTGGGATCGAAGCTGTCCTTAAGCCTGGTGATACATGTCCTCAGGCTCCTGTATCTTCTACCTGATGGAAGAGGAGAGAAGAGAGAATGACCCAGGTGGGTGGGGTCTTTGATTATGCTGGCTGCTTCACCAAGGCAGCGAGAGGTATAGACAGACTCCATGGAGGGGAGGCTGGTTTCTGTGACGCACTGGGCTGTGTCCACAACTCTCTGCAGTTTCTTGCGGTCCTGGGCAGAGCAGTCGCCATACCAAGCCGTGATGCATCCAGATAGGATGCTTTCTATGGTGCATCGATAAAAGTTGGTGAGTGTAGATGGGACCTACCAAGTTTCTTTAGCCTCCTGAGGAAGTAGAGGCACTGGTGAGCTTCCTTGGCCGTGACATCTACGTGGTTGGACCAGGACAGGTTACTGGTGATATTTTCCCTTTGCACTACCTCACTTTGAAATGACCTGTATGGATGGGATGCAAAACAAAGTTTTTCACTGTGTCTTGGTACATGTGACAATAACAAACTAATTACCAATATATTTGACTCCAGAAAGAGTTGCCACTTTCAGGGAGATATGGACTTTTACTTTTCTCCCTCTGTACATCAATCCTCCTAAGGGTCCTGCCATTTACTGTATACTTTCCAAATTTCCATCTAATCTATATCCTGCTGCACCTTTTGACAACCTTCCACACTATCCACAATTCCACTAATTTCCGTGTCACCTGCAAACTTACTAATCAGATTTCCTATATCTTCATCCAAATCGTTAACATATATTACAAACAACAGAGTTCCCAGCACTGGTTCTTGTGGAACACCACTGGTCACAGACTCCGGTCAGAAAATCACCCCTCCTACCACTACTCTCTGTCTTTTGGATCCAATTGACCAACTCACTGCAGATCGCACGTGAGTTACTTTACTGACCAGCCTACCATGAGGGACCTTGTCAAATGCTTTAATAAAGTCACGTAGACAACATCTACTGTCCTACCCTCATCAGTCATCTTCATTACCTTCTCAAGAGATTCAATCAAATTTACGAGACAGGATCTCACCCTGCAGAAAGCCATGCTGACTGTCCTTACTAAGTTCATGCTTTTCTAAATGAGAGTGAATCCTGCCCCTAAGAATTTTCTCCATTAATTTCACTACCACTGTCGTAAGGCTCACCGGCCTGTAATTTCGGGGTTTGTCCTTGTTGTCCTTCTTAAATAAAGGAACAACATTGGCTATTCTCCAGTCTTCTGGCACCTTGCCCGTAGCTAATGAGGGTGCAAAGATCTTTGTCAGTTATCTCCTCCCTTACATCCCTCAGTATCCTGGGACAGATCCCATCAAGGATTGGGGTTTTATCTACCTTAAGGTTTTTCAAGACACCCAACACCTCCTCTTTCTTAATAAAGACATGCCCGAGAATACCAACACACCTCTCCCTAATCTCACCATCATCCATGTCCTTCTCCTTGGTGAGTACCGATGTAAAGTACTCACTGAGGACCTCACCCACTTCTTCTGGCTCTACATATAACTCCCTTCCTTTGTCCTTGAGTGGACCTACCCTTTCCCTAGCTACCCTCTCACTCCTAATATACAGAGAAAATGCCCTGAGATTCTCTTTAATCCTATTTTCCAAGGACATTTCATGGCCCCTTTTAGGTCTCCTAATTTCTTGTTTTAGTTTTTTATTATCTAAGTTTAATGATGAAGTTGTAGTTATGGTTTATGTTGCTTGTATGTCATTCACACTTCTACAGTATAAAATGTGGCCACGTTCAGTGAGATTAATAACAGAACGCCAAATGCTCCAAGTTTGAGCTGACCAATGGGTTGTTGGTAGGCCTGAAATGTTACCTCTGCTTCTTTTTCCGGAGGCTCTGCCAGAGTTGCTGAAAGTTTTCAGTAATCTCTGTTTTTATTTGCAAGTAGGTATTTTATCTGAGTGCCTTAGCACATTCAGTTTTAAAATGGCTTAGTGAAGTTTCAAGCATTGCCAATCCTGCAGAGTGTGCTTAAAATGTATGGTAGTGGTAAAGTGTTTAAGTTACTGGTCTAAGAACCAAGAATTCAAACCCCACCATAGCAGATGCAGGAGTTAAATTCAATTCACAATTTAGAATAGCACGTTGTCTATTGAATAGTCCCCATTTACAATAAAATGGACTCTTGACCTCACAATCTACCTCGTTATGGCCCTTGCACCTTATTTTCTGCTTGCATTGCACTTTCTCTGTAAATGTTACACTTTATTCTGCATTCTGTTATTGTTTTCCCTGGTACTACTTCAACATACTGATGTGATGAGATGATCTGTATGGACGGCATGCAAAACAAAGTTTTTCATTGTACCTCGGTATACGTGACAATAATAAACCCATTTACCAATTTACTTAGTAATGAGAACCATAAAAATACATGATTGGTGTCAAAACATAACTAACGCTCTTCAGGGGAGGGAATCTACTGACCTTTCCTGATCTATGACTCAATATTGATATCTCAATATCTATGACACAATATCCACCGCATGTGTTTGACTCTAAAATGGCTCAGCATCATGATAAGGATCATTAGGATGAGCAATAAATGCTGACCTTGGCAGTGATGTCAAGACCCTGAAAAATCAATGCACCCTGGGTTTGGGTTACACTTTAATGTGGTCTGTACTGGATACAAATCAGTTTTCTCCTGTGTTTCCTCTCTCTTTTATCATGGAGCATGGAAGTCAAGTGTTTTGCCTGCTGAACTGAAGTGCTGGCCTTTCGCAGTGTGTGTTGCAGCATAAATCAATGAACTGAAAAGGTTGTTCAGCTGCTGTGGTCTCAGAGTCTAGAACCCTTGCAACAAAGCATGAGGAGAGGCTCCCGTTGCCTTGGTGAAGCAGCCAGCATAAAAGACCCCACCCACCCGGATCATTCTCTCTTCTCTCCTCTTCCATCGGGTAGAAGGTACAGGAGCCTGAGGGCACGTAACTCCAGACTTAAGGACAGCTTCTACCCCACCGTGATAAGACTATTGAACGGTTCCCTTATACGACGAGGTGGACTATGACCTCACGATCTACCTTGTTGTGACCTTGCACCTTATTGCACTGCACTTTCTCTGTAGCTGTGACACTTTACTCTGTACCGTTATTGTTTTTACCTGTACTACATCAATGCACTCTGTACTAACCCAATGTAACTGCACTGTGTAATGAATTGATCTGTACGATCGGTATGTAAGACAAGTTTTTCACTGTACCTCGGTACAAGTGACAATAATAAACCAATACCAATACCAATACACCCTCTCGCATCCAGGCTGATGTGGGAACTTCGTTTGTTGACTCAAGTCTCTCCATCCTTTTCCTTATTCCCTTGCCAAACAGTCCTCCTTGCAGGTCATAGTCTGTGAAGGTTGTTCAGGATTACTCACAGAGCCTCGTAGAAGTATATAAAATGATGAGAGGCATAGATAGGGCAGGCAGAGTCTTTTTCCCAGCATGTAAAGGTCAAACTCCAGAGGACACAGGTTTAAGGTGAGAGGGAGAAAGTTTAAAAGGAGATTTGCGAGGCAAGTTTTTCTACACAGACAGTGGTGGGTGCTTGGAACATGCTGCCAGGGGAGGTGGCGGAAGCAGATATGATAGCCTTTCCGACATTTCCCTGGCAGGATGGCTCCAGCAAAAGAAAGGTGAAGAGAAAAAGAAAGGCCGTTCTGCTATTAATGAGTGGTTTTAAGAGACGTGCTCCACGTGCCATTAAGGAGATCCGAAAATTTGCTGTGAAGGAAATGGGCACTCCTGACGTCCGCATTGATACTCGTCTGAACAAGGCTGTTTGGGCTAAAGGTGTAAGGAATGTTCCATACCGCATTTGTATGCGTTTATCTAGAAAACGTACTGAGGATGGGGACTCTCCCAACAAGTTCTACACATTGGTAACCTATGTTGTTGTCACATCATACAAAGGTTTACAGACAGTCAATGTCGATGAAAACTGAATCCCAAATTGTTTAAAAAAAATAAACAGTAACTTGAAAAAAAGGCGGATATGATAGCAACATTTAAGAGAGAGCTAGGCAGACACATGAACAGGCAGGGAATGAGGGATATGTTTATGAGGGAGTAGTTTAGATTGGCATCATGGTCAGCACAGACTTTGAGGGCAGAAGGGCCTGTTCCTGTGCTGTACTGTTCTGTGTTGAATTAGAACATAGAACATTACAGCACAGTACAGGCCCTTTGGCCCACGATGTTGTGCCGACATTTTATCCTGCTCTAAGATCGATCTAACCCTTCCCTCCCACATAGCCCCCTATTTCCCTATCATTCATGTGTCATAAATTAAGTTTGTTCAATTGAATTAAATTCTAGAGCTGTCCAGGTGGGATTTGAACTCATGTTTCTGACTTGTTCGCCCAAGCCTCTGGATTGGTTGCCCAATAATGCACCACTGTAACCCTTTAATTATACCACCTTGCACCCCCATGCCCTGCATCATTGTTGTACCTTCTTACACAGACTTCTTTGTAATTGGGTGGTTCCACATCACAATTATGTTAAAGAAAGTCTGTAAAAATATTTGCTTCCAAGTCACCATCCCAACTTCAGAGAAGCTTTTTTACTATTACTTGCCTTTAATACAAGATGCACTTCACAATTGCTGTTTTACTTTGGAATTACGAATGTAATCTGCTATCAATAAGCTTAATCTTCAATATCTCCTCTGCTTTCGCTGAGTTCCATGCTCTGTACAAGACAATTTGTACTTGAGTTAAGAATTGTGCTTTTATTGGACCAGATCTTATTTTCTTTGCTTAACTGAGGAAGTACAGACTTGCGGTTGCCTGCAGTTTGATCAATAAAATGACCTGATCTATCATCAGAGTGATTGACAATAACAATCTCTTGCTCACGCACACCAAGATCTTCCCACTGTGAATACAGTAATCAGCATCATCACAGTTTATATAAAAGCATACATCTTTGCAAATGTTTATCCAGTTGAAAGCTCTTAAGGGGCTTTTAAAGCATGTTTGATCAGGCATTTCATCTGTCCTTGCAATGATTTGAAAGTCCCAACCTTTACTCAGGGAAAGTACTCTATGAGGTTTAAAAGATAAATTCCTTTCATTTATGTTTAAAGGCTCAGTTGTGGTGTTCACTGTGGAAGTACAATTTGATGAAGGACAATAATTGCAGGACTACTCCAGAGCAATTAATCACCGACTCTGAAGAAGCTTGACATTGATTGCAATTGTGTATCTCTATACAGAATTGTAGAAGGAATTGGAATCTGTCACATGTACCGAGGTACAGTGAAAAACTTCTCTTGCATATGCCGTTCATACAGATCAATTCATTACACAGTGCATTGAGGTAGTACAAGGTAAAACAATAACAGAATGCAGAATAAAGTGTAACATCTACAGAGAAAGTGCAGTGCAGGCAGACAATAAGGTGCAGCGGTGCTAGAGGAAGACATTGGGTCTCTTGTGTCTGGTCTGGCTCTTTGGTAGAGCTCTTTAATTAGGACCTTGCTCTTCCCTTGTCACTTTGTAAATACCTTCCTTCTTCGTACTTGTCCCAATTCTCTTTAGAAAGCTATTATCAAATTACCTCCTCCAGTCCCTGCACTTCATGATAACTCTTTGCAGGAAAAGACGTTGCCTTATCCCACCTCACTTCATTTTTGCAATCAGCTAAATCATTGACCAGTGGATATCTATCCTACTGCCACTGGAAACAGTTTCGGTCCATTGGTCATTGAAAATATCGACTGGAATCTATTTGTGAATTAATAGAATTAAAGAAGGTTTTTCTATGCTTTGTCCTCAAAAAATAATTCAACCAGTTTTCACACAGATTTTACATATTTCTTATTTTTCCCTTAGGGTAGGCCATTCAGCCCATCAGATTTATGCTGGATCTTGGGGCAATCCCATCAATCTCAGTCCCCCCACTAATTTCCCTGTGACCTGTTCTCTTTCACATGCCTGTTAATTCCCTCTGATTCTCCCCTCACCCATCTGCATCAGGGATAACTTAGAGTCACCAATTAACCTATTGACCAGCTCGTCTTTGGGATTTGGAAGGAAACAAGGAGGTGGGGGGCGGGTTATGGGGGGTCGGGGGTAAGACACAAATGATATCAGGGAGAACATTGGTGATCTGGAAACACATACAGCCCAGTTCCGGTAGGGATAGCACATTTCTTCCTCTGAAAGACCATGGTGAAACATTGGTCTTTTAGGAGAATCCAGTAGTTGTCAGAGAGTTGTAGTATCATACAACATGGGAAGCAGGTCCACACTGGCTGTCAGACACCCCTTTACATTAATGCTATTTTATAAATCTCCTCACAGTCTCCCAGCCCCCAGATTCTACCACTCACCTACACATGGGGCAATTTACAGGGGCAATTCACCTAAAAAACCTACATGTCTTTGGGATGTGGGGAGAGGCCAGAGCACCCAGGGGAAACCCATTGAGTCACAAGGAAAAGGTGCACCGTCTGCATAGGATCAGGATTGAGTCCATGTCTCTTGGCACTGTGAGGTAGAAGCTTTACTGACTTGTGTCAATGTCCTGCCCTTGTCCTGCTAACAACTAGTAGGTTTTTAAACTAGCTTATTAACTACATTTGAATTCCACAGTCATAGAGTCACATAGCACGGAAACAGGCCCTTCGGCCCAACTGATCCATGCTGACCGAGATCCCCATCTAAGCTAGTCCCATTTGCCTGCGTTTGGCCCATATCCTTCTGAACCTTTCCCATCCATGTACTCATCCAAGAGTCTTTCAAAGCTACCATGGCGGGATTTGAACTCGTTTCTCCAGACCTTTCTCCCAGGGTTCATTCTCCCAGGGTTGGGGAATCGAGAACTAGAGGGCATAGGCTTAAAGGTAAGAGGGTGAGGTTCAATAGGAAACTGAGGGGCAACATTTTCATCCAGAAAGTGTTCAGTATATGGAGTGAGCTGCCAGAGGAAGTGATAAAATTGGTTTATTATTGTCACATGTACTGAGGTACAGTGATCAACTTTGTTTTGCATGCCATCCATACAGATCATTTCATCACATCAGTGCATTGAGATAGTGCAATGGAAAACCAATAACAGAATGCAGAAGAAAGTGTTACAGTTACAGAGAACGTGAAGTGCAGGCAGACAATAAGGTGCAAGGTCATAATGAGGTAGATTGTGAGGTCAAGAGTCCATCTTATCGTAAGAGGGGACAGTTCAATAGTCTTATAACAGCGGGATAGAAGCTGTCCTTCAGCCTAGTGTTACATGAGGCAGGTACATTAACAACACTGTTACGTACCAGCAACAATAGAAACACACCGAGTCATGTACAAGTGTTAAAAACTATTTTATTAATAACTACTTGTAATAATAAGAAAAGTAAAAATGTTAGATATTAACCATTAACCCCAAAACTAAACTCAAAGTGTGTGTGTGGCAAATTCCCAAACTCCAAGGAATAGTTCTCAAAGTTCAGTTCAGCAAGTCATAAGGTGAAACGTGAGCAAAGACTTTTGCAAAACCACCATTGACTGAAGATAAAACGTAGAGAGAGAGTATTGAGAGAAATTACAAAATCCAAATGTTCCACGATAGAACCCATACGACACCTCAATCACTGATGATCTCCATTGCTTTGTTCCGAAGTATCTGCCACCCCGAAAGGCATTTGAGATGTGGCCGTCCACACAAATACCTGTTTCCCTCTACAGGTTAACGACAAAGTGGACTTCACTTGTTGGCTTCAAAAATTCATACATCGATTGTAGTGACAGACACAGTCATTGTTCTTCATCTGTTGTTACGGAGACCAGCAGTCAGTGTCTCTCTCTCTCTCCCTCTCCCCTCGACTTACTGACTCACTGAGCAAAAACGTCAGCACGTTGTAATCTTGCTGTCGTGACGACACCACACACACACACTACTCTACTGTACTATGTCTTAAAGGGACATTCACCAAAGAGCAACCTGATCCATAACAACACTTAAAAGGTACACGGATAGGAAAGGTTTAGAGGGATATGGGCCAAGCATGGGCAAATGAGATGAGGTGAAATGAGATATCTTCATTAGTCACACGTACATCGAAACACACAGTGAAATGCATCTTTTGCGTACAGTGTTCTGGGGTCAGCCCGTAAGTGTTGCCACGCTTCCGGAACCAACATAGCATGCCCACAACTTCCTAACCTGTACGCCTTTAGAACGTGGGAGGAAACCACAGCACCCAGAGGAAACCCACCCAGACACGGGGAGAACGTACAAACTCCTTACAGACAGTGGCCGGAATTGAACCCGGGTCGCTGACGCTGTAAAGCGTTACGCTAACCGCTACACTACTGTGGACTAGCTTAGATGGGAATCTTGATCAGCATGGACCAGTTGGGCTGAAGGGCCTGTTTCTGAGCTGTATGACTCTATGACTATGACCAGTCAAGTAACATAACCACAGCAGCAGCACTGTTGAAGGTTGTGTTGATGTGGAAGGTCAGTAATGATCTCGTCGAGTGGTAGTGCATGTTCTTCCTTTATCCTAATAATGTATTCTATTCCAACATCAGCAAGGCAACAGCAAACATCTCGGCACTCCCTATGGAGACACAAGAGAGATGACAGATGCTGGAAATCTGGAGCAATGAACACAAAATGCTGGAGGAACTCAGCAGGACAGGCAGCATCTATGGAGGGAGATGAACAGTTGACGTCCTGATGAAGGGTCTCGGCCCGACTGTTCTCCCTCCGTGGATGCTGCCTGACCTGCTGAGATCCTCCAACATTTTGTGTTCTGCGCTTCCTATGTCAGCAGTCCTTGTTTCCTTTCTGTGACAATCGCTGTTGGACTTGAGGTTATTTCAGAAGCTGTGCGGTGATGCCTAATGTCATTTCTCTCAAAGCTCTTACAGGACACCAGATAAAACAGGTTTGCGTCTCCCCATCATGGTTATGGTGCACATCCAAGTCCCAGAAATTAAATAGTGAATGTGTCCTATCCTCAGACAAGGGAGCCTTTGATTTTTTTGGGTATGTGGTTACACTGCTATTTCATGTCATTGCTTTGATCTTCTGACTGAGTATCATGCCTGTAGATCCCACAGATCAAGAATAGTCTCTAGAATGTATTAGTATCTTTTCAGGTCACATTAGATGTGCTTTTAACAGTTTTTTCTCTTTAGCAAGATGTCCCAGCTCTCTCTCACATCAGAGTCTGCAAAATAGTCAATCAGCTCTTCAAGGGTTCAAGGGTTCAAGTTACTTCATTGCCATTCACCCATATGCAGTAAAAACACATGGAGGAACGAAATGTTGTTTCCTCCAGACTCACACGACAGAGGACATACACAAAACAGAAGACATACAATAAACGCAAAAAAAAATCTGTGCAAATACAAATAGTACAAAAAACGGTATATACAGAATACAATTTAGTGCAGGGTTAGTGCAAAACCGAGTTGGACGAAGAAAATACAGAACTCAGTGTGTTACACTAAAAGTATAAACTCTTGCTTTCATCCTCAATCATGTTTCAGAAGCAATATACCCAGGCAGGTAAATGACTTTCGGAATGGGAGGCATTCTATTACTGTTGCACTCCTCCAAACACAGAATCCACCAGGATAAATTATTTCCATTCTGAACGAGGTTGGTGCCTGCAGAATGCATCAAAAGGGTCATTAGGTTTGTTTTGATCATTTGTGCTCGCATGTGGAATTCAGCGCGAGTGGTCTGTGGTGTACTGAGAAAATAAACAAATATGTAAGGAAAGAAAAATCAGTGATGGAAAAATATGCTGTCGGATAGGGCAGACAGCCCGAGGAAGTAAGAATGAGATGCGGAGTAATGAGGAGGTGCTTGGATGTGGGGGAACTCTGTTGCTGCAGTATATTGTTTTTACCATTAAGTGAAGGGACATACATCAGCCAATGTGAAGGGACACAGGGAGATTAGGAAGCAGTCAGCATGTTATACCAAGTTAGAATCTTAAAAGGCCAAACATTATAAAAACCATGGAAATCCCCAGTTTTTGAATGGGATAGATGTCAGAGCAGTGGAGAGCCTGGTCTCCTCTTCCTTCTTGCCTACGCTCACAAGAACATATGACCACGTGCCCAGGCGGAGGATGAGGTGCAGTTCTTTGAGTCTGGCGTTGTGAAGGCAAGTTAGAGTGGGAATGGGACGGGGAATTAAAGTGACAGGTAACTGGAAGCTCTGGGCTGCCCAAGTGGGCGGAACGGAGGCGTTCTGCAAAGTAGTCACCCAATCTACTATTGGTTTTTACAATGTTATTGGGATAGATGTGAGAATCAATGGGCTTGTGTGGTGGAACAGTATTACTCGGACCCGGAGGGTGCCTGCCTCAGAAAGCCCTTATTGTAACATGATATCATGGAGAGCTCAGATTCCTAAAAACGGAGTTCTGAGACTCTGCGCAACAAAGGATTACACTCATATTTATAGTCAAAATATACATGACAAGAAGAACTTAATCACGCAAATAGAATAGAGAGGCTTCACTACACGTTCTAGGCGATAACCTGAAGCACCAATCAGCTTAAAGGTTACCCTGCCTGCAGTGTTAGTGCAGATTACAGAACAACGATTTCAAAGAAAAACAAATTCCCACATCCTTCTTAAGGTACAAGCAAGCATAGGAGTCAGTTACTGATAGTTGGCAGTTTACCAAGGACAGACAGTACAGCTGTCATGGCAGAAATGGCTTGACCCTTTAGGTCCCTAATTGGTAATAATGCTTTAAATTTTCTTCCACAGTTTGTAATGGTTATTGGTCATTAGACCATCCCCTGAGATAGGGATGTCTAATTCAGAATAGAGCTGAATCACATGATGTTGAGAGTAGGGTAGTAAGGTGTCAGAGAGAGGGGAAAGTGTAAATTGGTAACTTGGTTTATTACTTTCACATGTACCACGGTACCCTCTAATCCAGGCAGCATCCTGGTAAAACTCTTCTGCACCCTTTCCAAAGCCTCCACATGTAGAGAGGGTAAGAGGCTGGAAGGAGGGGTCCAGCTGGATCGGGGAAATCAGGAGGCGGGTGAAAGGGTGCACAGTCTGGGATGAGGACTCCACGCCAAAGAAATGGGCACAGAGGCAAAGGTTCAACATCAACATCATGTTGGGCTCTGAATTCACTAAGATGGGTGTGATGATCTGTCTGCATGGCACACAGGACGAAAGCTTTCCTTTGTATCTCCATACATGTGACAATAATAAACCAATACCAAGCTGAGGCCACTGCACATAGTGGAATGTGGAAGGATTTCCCTTCTTCATAACGCACAAAATGGTCACCTCATTATAGGAAGGATGTGGAAGCATTGGAAAGGGTGCAGAGGAGATTTACCAGGATGCTGCCTCATTTAGAAAGTATGCATTATGAGGAGAGACTAAGGGAGCTAGGGCTTTACTCTTTGGAGAGAGGAGGATGAGAGGAGACATGATAGAGGTGCACAAAATATTAAGAGGAATAGATAGAGTAGACAGCCAGCACCTCTTTCCCAGGGCACCAATGCTCAATAGGGCATGGTTTTAAAGTAATGGGTGGGAAGTTCAAGGGAGTTACCAGAGGAAGATTTTTTACCCAGAGAGTGGTTGGGGCATGGAATGCGCTGCCTGGGATGGTGGTGGAGGCAGGTACGTTGGTCAACTTTGAGATTATTAGATAAGCATATGGAGGAATTTAAAATGGAGGGATATGTTGGGGGAAGGGGTTAGATAGTCTGAGGGGAGGTTTAAAGGTTGGCACAACATTGTGGGCTGAAGGGCCTGTATTGCGCTGTGCTGTTCTATGTTCTATGAAAATGACACATCTTTACTGTTGGAGATTGTCAATAAGAGCCGAAAATGTTGGACACAAACAGCAGGAGGTTAGATGTACGGGACAAAAGGTGACGGTGGCTCCTGAATTTAAATGAGGTGGAAGAACAACAAGCAGGAAAGGTAAGATTGCACCATGTAATACGTGGGCATCTGGTCATGCTGATGGAATTAAGATTAAATGCAGAAAGCAATCTCTCTGCTTCTTTCACTGAATGTGAGGATTTTGGTTGCAGTGTGGCCATCTTGAAGTACCTGGCAACAAAGTATGACGTCCCTCAGTTCTGGTATCCTCGAGACGTGTTTCTCCGGGCAAAGGTGGATGAATACCTGGCATGGCAGCACCTCAATGTGAGGCTTCGTGCAGCTAAAGTCTTCATCCTGGAGGTCTGTATTAAAGCAGAAAACCTTTCATTTATAAAGCAGCTTTTGTTTTATTCGTGGGTCCCCCAGACATCACAAAGTGCTTTACAGCCAATGACTCATTTGTGAAGTGTAGTCACTGTTGAACTGTAGGAAAAATGAGTCAGTTTATGCACAGCAATTCCCACTAACAACACTGTGATCGTGACTAGATAATTTGTACGAATGACGTTGACCAGGATGTTCTTGGGATCTCCTTTCTTCAAGATCTTTTATATCCATCTGAGAGAGCAACGTGGACCTCAGTTCAGTGTTCCTAACTATGCAGCACTTCATTACCATGCACTGAGTCTTGAGAGACTCAAGCACAAGTATCCAGGATAAAGCAGAGGTGTAGGTAGAATGACTACAATGTATTAGAGAACTTTTTGTCAGTGTACTTCCTGAGTTGTGATTTATCTCCAATAGTTGTATTGAAGGAATGTCAATTCAGGGAAAAACATATCAGGATATTTGTTCCAGGGAGCATTAGTAACGATAACTGTTAAATGATGCTATGAGAAGGAAGAGCAACCTTCGAAGCCAACAAGTGTGCAGAATTAGAGGAAAATGAAGAAAATGGAAAGAGGGGCAGTGACACCCAAAGCCCGATCTGCCATCTGGAACCGCCTGTCCTGAATGTGGAAGAACTTTCAGAGCCAAGATTGGACCCATAAGCCACTTGAGAGCCCTTAATAGATCAACGGAACGAAGACCATCATCCTCGACCTCGAGGGATAGCCATGACGACGACGAATAACAATAACTGTTAAATGATGCTATGTTACTCTATTTAAGGGCAGGGTGGAAGTTGAAGGCAAAGGTGATGAAATTGGCAAGTTCTGCCCAAGTGCAGGCAGCAGCACCAATGCAGTTGATGTAGTGGAGAAAGAGTTGGAGGCAGTGATGTGCCAGAATAGGCTTGGAACAAGGACTGTTGTACGTAGCTATCTAAAAGACAGGCATAGCCAGGCCCCAGACCCCTTTGACCAGCAGAAAGTGGGAAGAATCGAAAGAGAAGTTGTTGAGATCAAGGATGAGTTCTGCCGAGCATAATGTAGTCCCTCCATCTACCCTGTTGAGAATTTTGCATGTATCAATGAAACCACCTCTCGTTCTTGTAGACTTGAGCACAAAGGCCTAAGAATGCTTTCAGCAACTGTGTGTCCACTCGTGTGATAAGTAAGTACAGAAATAGCTTGGGTGGACTCTCTTAGAATCGAGGTCCACGTGTTAGATGCTCAGTGTCCAGTAGACTCTCCTGAATTGGGGAAATTCCACATTTGACTAAATGGTAAAGTCATCTTAAGTGGAGTAGAGATTGTAAGAAAGGGAGTGTACAGAGCACAGATTGCAGTGCCTCCAGGAAATATCTGCTGATCAAATTATATTTCGGGGTTCAAGTTGTTAATGGGAGGTAACAGGATTATTTGTTGAGTTCTGGTTTGTATAGTTAGCATGTGGTGTACGTACAGGATTTCTCTACACCCTTCTAATGAATGTAATACTGCCACTGGGTAAAAATACACGACTCAAGGCCTTGTTTCTTAACGCAGGAGCTAGTGTTTGCAATTTCCAAATGGATGTGTATGAGATCAGAGTGGGAAGATGTTTGAGACAAATTAATGGAAAAGCAATTTGACTTTAGTAATAAGAGTGAGACACATACAGTAAGGCAGATGATTTGAGTTGTAGGATGTAGCAGGATTTCTGCATGTGCCTGAAAGGGGTCACTTGCTGTCCAGATCCTACCAGTTTTACTCTACCAGGGTCAGTGAATACCACCCAGTATCAGATTCATTTCCCTTTGAATTTATCTGGTGTTACACTAATGTCATGAGGCAATACAGTGCATGATCCTAATAAGCTAACTGACTATGCTTTAATGTTCCCTCCTATTTTGCCCTTCCCATTCTAGGTCTCACCATGTCTCCTATGGCAACACAAGGCCGCAGCTATTGGAATCTGGAGCAAAAAAACAGTTGTTGAGGATTGTGTATTGTCCTAGATTCCTCAACACTCCCTTTTTAACACAGACTAAGCATTGTTAAAGGTGTGGGTGCAGATTGCCTGGCAGGTAAAGCCATAGGAGATGTGGAGCACAACACATTGCTGGAGGAACTCAGCAGGTCGGGCAACGTTTCCGGTGGAGACCCTTCATCCGGACTCCAGTCCTCCCATTTTTGCTCCCTTTTCATCAGCCTTTCTTTTTTCCCCTCCCTCGTCCGCTTCACCCACCTGCCTCGATCTCCCAACTCCAGTTGGCTCCATCTACCCATCATCCTTCAGCCCTCCTTGGTCCACCTACTGGCCCCATCACACACCCTTCCTCCTCTCCTTACACTGGCTGTTTTCCCTCTGTACTCCTGATGCAGGGTCTCAACCCGAAATGTTGACGATTCCTTTTCCCCCACAGATGCCCCTCAATCAATCGAGTTTTGAGTCCCTCTTATACTTTGCTCCTGATTCCAGCATCTGTAGTCTCGTCTTCAAGAATCTTGACACTTCAGAAAAGCAGCCTACCTGCTCGATTTCCCCCATTGACCATCCTAAACATTCATTTGAAAGTCGACTTCATTGTCAATATGCACAAGTCCATGTGTGCACGGGTGCAATGAAAAACTTACTTGCAGCAGCGTCACAGGCGCATAGCATCAGATAAGCAGCATTCGCAAGAAGAACATAAATTAGACATAAATCATACACAACTTTTACAAGAAAGAAAACAATTCGAACAAAAAAAAGTTGATTTAGTGCAAAGTGCTCACAGTGTTGCTAAATTGTAGTGATTAGGGTTTTGCTGGTGTTTTGGGTTTATTATTTCTTACATTATTTACTATTTTATAAACTAAGATCATAACTAAAGTGTCCACCTTCAGATAAGATGCAAAACCATCTTTCCTGTCCTGTCATGTGGATGCAGGGGATTGTACGGCACTATTCTGAGGAATTGGAAAAGAATTCACTCTGTTGTCTCAGCCAATACTTCTCACTCAGTCAACGTCATGACAACTGACCACCTGCTCTCTATCCTGGTGCTGTGTCTGCACACAATTCAGCTGCTGTCTTTCTCCCACTACATTAGTGAAAGCACTTTGGAAAGGTATTTAATTGGTTCTAATGGACTTTGGATGGAAAAGCATTTTATATATTCATGTGACACAAGAGATTCTGCAGATGCTGGAATCTGGAGCAACACACACAAAATGCTGGAGGAACTCAGCAGGTCAGGAAACATCTATGGAGGGAAATAAACAGACAATGTTTCGGGTCATGATGAAGGGCCTCAACCTGAAACGTCGACTGTTTATTTCCCTCCATAGATGCTGCCTGACCTGCTGAGTTCCTCCAGCATTTTGTGTGTGTTGTTATATATTCATGTATTTTTTTTCTCCTCTCAAGATGATCAGATCATGTTTCTTTGGCCTTCTTCACTTCAGACAAAATACCACACCTCCTGGTCCCCTGTCAAACTAGCTGTCCAAGTGGAATTTGTCTAGATTTATTTATTTATATTTATCTTTCCTCGCTACAGAGCCTAAGCCCATTTAGTTCACAGAGCACAGAAACAGGATCTTCGGCCCAACCAGTCCGTACGGACCACATTGTCCACCCAGCTAGTCCCAATTTAAATCCATGCCAGCTCTAAGGCAATCCCATTCCCACACCCACTTCCCTGTAATCTATTGCCTTTCCATTCCCTTTAACTTATTCTCCTGCCAGTCACCCACATAAGGGGCAATTTACAGCAGATAATCAACCCACCGAATCACACAGCTTTGGGATGTGGGCGGGAACCGGAGCAGCCGGAGGAAACCCACATGGTCTCAGGGAGGATTCGCAAACTCCAACAGACAGCACCCGAGGTCAGGGTGAAACCTGGGCTGCTGGAACACTGGAGCTGTCTGTCTGTTTGGACGCCACGTTTTAGTAAAAGGTATCAAGGCTCAGAAGAGGGAGCAGTAGAAAGTTACTGAATTGATTCCAGGGATAAAGGATTTAGTTTTGAGGACAGATTGGAGAATCCACAATTATTCTAAGAACAGGGAAGGTTGCTGGCAAGGTAATTAAAACGGTGAAGGATATGGACAGAATAGATTGAGGGAATCTCTTCAAGAACAGGAGAGTGTAGAATGAAGGTGTGTGGTATATTAGCCAAGAATGACAAAAGGAAATATATTTCTACACTGCCATTGTTTAAGGTCTGTGGAGAACTGCATGGTGAAATAGTGGAGGCAGATTCACATATAGCATTCACACAGCAGTAATGGTGTTTACAAGGAAGTCCCCAGGAATGGGACACTGTTTACAGGGGGTGCCCATGAAAGGGACAGTGCTTACAAGTGATCAGTGGGAGCAGTACGACACTTGCAGAAGGTTAGTGGGGCAGTGGCAGTGCTCAAGGGAGGTTCCCAGAAGTGGGACAGTGGTCACAGGAAGCTGCCAGAAGTGGGGCTATGACACCAGTGGGACAAATCACAGTGAGATGCAGCATTACAACAGGTTTATAACCGCGGTCACCAGGAGACCAGAGGTGCAACAACCAACTCCAGCGCGGCTGGAGGACGGTTTGCTGATCTGGAGTCTGGTGTGGACACGATGGGCTGAACGGCCTCCTTCTGTGCTGCAGATCTTGCTGCCGCTCTGACAGCTGACGTTGAGATTTGCCAGGTCACCAAGTGACAATCTGGTCCTTGGTTCATCCTGCTCACCGGCGTTCCCAATGGGGCAGCACTGATCGACTCAGGACTCGGTGAATTCAAGCCAAGACCTAGAAGCACTGCAATGGGCAGAAAGACGATGCCCATTGCCCAAGTGCAGTCCAGGGAACCTGCCACCTTTAAAACTTAGGCAGTGTATTTAGAAGTGTAAACGGTCTTGTAGTCGTCTCATTGTAATCTGTTGTTTGCCATATGTATTTACGATTAGGAGGAGAATGTACATGGTGGAGTTAGTAATTTTGTCAATGACACCAAAAATTGGTGTGTAGTGGAAAGTGAGAGTTGTCTAAGGTTACAATAAGGTGTAGACCAACTGTGAAAGTGGGCCAAGATATGGAAGGTGGAACTTAGACGGGACAAGCAGAATGTGATATATTTTGGGAAGTTAAACACAGAGTGAATGACAGGGCCCAGTGGGGATTTGTAGAACAGAGACCTGGGGGTACATGTACATAGTTCCCTGAAAGTGATGACCTGTGTAGACAAAGTAGTGAAGAAGGTGTGAACGGGTTCTTGCACTCTGTAACGCTGACTCTTAGTGTAAACGGTGGGAGCACGTGGTCTCCGTGGGCACCCTGGTTGAGTTCCGTGCTTGGTGGGCCCCTCAGAGGATCGCGTGTCTCGTGGATGGTACAAATGCGATTCTTCTGTGAAGTGTTGATTGTTGCATTTAGCGGGTGTTGTGTGGCGTGTGTGCTTCTCGGGTGTTAGTGTTATTTTGCTGTAGTTATGTAGCTGCTTAGTTTGTTTCTTCTATTCTGTATTAGTTGTAGTGTATTGACACTGGTTGTCCTTTTTGTAGTGCTTTTACTTAATAAATGTTTATATTTTTAAAAAAAGTGTAAATGGTCTTGTTGTCTTGTTGTAATCTGTTGTATTTATACCTTCTCTTTCTTCTCCCAGAGGTACACGGCTACTGTAAACCGTGGCATCTGGGTGAGTGGAAGGAAATGGACTCTTTCACCGCATGAGCCAGTGACTGAAGTCGTGAGTGACCGGTCCACAGTACAAGCCCGAGACAGCAGATCCTGACTGCAATCAAACCGACGCTCCTCAGGTCTGTCCCTCTGTGTCCCATCCACCTCTCAGTGTTAACTCAACAGCCGGTAATGTTCCCATCCACACGTCAACTGAGTCGTGGAGATGGTGTGAAGCCACCTCTCTCCCCTCAGGGCAGTTCCATCCTGTACATCACCCTTCCAGCTCTAAATTTGTTTTTTTATTTTTGTTTTTTTATTTGTTGATTTATTTTCAATTTGTCACCCCGACCAGTTCGGCCTAAGTTTACTCCAATTGTTTCTCTGTGAAATTTCTCCACCTGGTCACACTTTCAAGTCCAGTCTCCATGTCCCCCCCCCATCCCGACCCTGCTCAACTCCAGGCTCGGCTCAGCACCTTGCTCAGTGAGGCACACCTGTGTTGTGGGTGGCTTCCACTTTGGTGAGGGCAGTCACAGGTCTCGATCGGCTCTTTTTGGGGTCTGTGACCCCACCCTCACCACTGTGGACCCACCTGCAGGCACTCTCCACAACTCCTACAGGAGGCATCTGGTTTCCTGGGTTGGCACGCCCAGGAAGGGTATATGGGCCCCTGTGTCAATTCCCAAAATTGGAAAGCCCAGTGGGTGCCTAAGTCGGCCACCTCCTGTGGTTTCGGTTGATGTATTGAAAAGAAGGGTGATCCGAGTCTGGAATTGAGGGTCTGGAAGTCCCTCCATTTTCCCCTCCCCACGTCCCTCCCAATCCGTGCCCTCCGGCAGCTCAACAGCTTGCAGGTAAGTAGAGGCAGCAACTGCTGCCAGAGTGAGGACCACCTTCCGAGAGCGGCCACTGCGGCAGCAGGCTGTGGGAGTCTCAGTGAAGGAGCAAGGTCTCTCGTCCTGTCCATCTGACGTCACCACTTCACTTGCCTTCACTCCACCTCGGGGCTTTCTCCGGGTCCTGCGCTGTGGCAGCAGAACCTTCAGGAGCTCCCTCACTGGCACTCAAGGAGCAGGGACATGGCTCACTCGTAGCCCTGACCCCTATCCTTGACCCTGCCCTTCCGGACCTCAATGTCCCTTGTACCACGCTGGCCTGTCATTCCGGATTAGGAGCCGGGATGAAGGGGGTTTTCGCAGCGAGTAACCTCCGAGACCCTGTCCCGCTCCACCTTCCCAAGCAGTGATCGTGCCTCAATGTCCCAGCACAGAGCGGGCTGACTGGGCCACTGCCAGTCATCCCGAGGGGAAGCACTGGGAATGGCTCAGTCCGGTGCTTGGGTCCAGGAGAGCCGAGGTAGTGAGGACCCTCTTCTTTTGTGGCTGCGGGCCCCACATTGCTCACAAAGTGGGTCGGTTTGGCCCGAGGCGGAACCTTCTACTGATGGGCACTCTGGCAGGTGATGTCATGGTCTCTGACCACCCACACCGAGCGAGAGTCATCTTGAGACTTGGGATGACCCTCCCTTCGCCGGGAATGTTTCCACTGATCTCCCGTGTTGCAGCATCTGAATGAGCTGGTGTCCTGGACGCCCATCCTTCTCCAGGGTCGGTGCTATGGCATCAGGCTCTTCAGATGCTTCAGCACCTGGGTGGGGGGCCACGTTCAGGACGAATAGGCTTCCAGGCTGGTGGATGTGGATGTGTTCACCTGGCATTTCAACAGGCTCGGGAAGTGAACGGTACAACGGGATATTGTCCAATTCCAGACTCATGGCGGGGTTAAGTCAGTGTGTCTCCAGACAGACATTATGCCAAGAGTCCAGTAGTCTGCAGTTAGGGTGGGACCCCCTCCTGGGTCTCTCTGTCTAGGTGACACATTGCTTCCCATTGGTGCCTGAGCGACAGGGTGACACTCTGGGCCACATCTGCCGGGGTCAGACAGTCAACAGCTGGCTCCCTCAGCTGCTCTGTGCTCCACCCTCACGAGTGGATGATCCACACTGAGACAGTCCTGAACACCTGCTGGACTTGGGGTGGGGGAGGTGGGGTGGGGGTTACCAGGTGATCGAGGGCCGGGACTGGAGACCATTGAGACCAGGCCCTGCACTGACACATCACCCGAAATATTGTTTCAATGATTCATCGTGATTTAACATCCGGAAATAAAGTGGAATTGACCATCTCTGGAGTGTTTCCTGACTTGTGCACAGGGTGAGGGGGAGCAGCAGGCTGCTGATCGTCCTCAGGCTCAGGTGGTTGTGTGGGCCAGACTCAATCCTCAGTCTGTGTGTGTGTACACAGGTACGCAGGTGTGTACGAGATTCTCCCACTGGTAGAAACATCTTAACATCTATTCTGTCAAGCCTTCAAAGGAGCTTACGTGTTTCGGTAAGATCACCCTTCATTCTTCTACACGCTACATTATTACCCCCATTGACAAAATTTCTCCAAGTCACGGGGTCATCTTCCCCTGCATCTGGAGGGCAGACACCTCCCTGTAACATTACTCACCACCCAGATCTTCTCAGACCGCATATTGTCCAGAACGTGGTGACTCGTTGCAAGCTGCTCTCTTCAGATCAACTCATTACCTTTACTATAATCGTTCTGCACTTCTAAACTTATGTCACTACCTGTACTACCTCAATGCACTCTGTACTAACACAATGTAACTGCACTGTGTAATGAATTGACCTGTACGATTGGTATGCAAGACAAGTTTTTCACTGTACCTCGGTACAAGTGACAATAATAAACCAACACCAATACTATTGTGGGAAGGCAGTGGGAGTTGTGAGCGGTGGTGGGGAGCGGTGGGGGTAACTGAACCCCATTATTTTAATTGCCCCCTCTCCCCAATTTTAACAGGCAAGAAGTAATGAGTTCATCACAACAAAGGAAGGGGACCAAAGGATGGTCTGGGATGGAAGGGAAATTGGGGTAGAAATTTGACTTGGGTATGGTGGCAAATGGGCAGTACAGGCGCACAAAGAACAAACTGCTGAGGGAGCTCAGCGGGTCAGGCAGTATCTGCGGAAGGAAATGGACAGTCAATGTTTCGGGTCGAGACCCTTCATCTGGTGCAGGCAGTCTCTGGGTTACATAGAGGTTCTGATCCTGAGAACTCTCTGCAAGCTGATTTCTCTGAGCCAGAAATGTCTGGTTTCTAAAGCTTCTATCATATCGCCATGCATACACATGCTATCATTCTTTCATTGAATAATCACCAGAACAACACCCATAATTAAACTAATGGAAGATGTAGTACATCCAGTCATTCATGAATACCATGAAACATTTTATCATTATAACTAGCTTGAAAAATGCTTTAAAAATGTATGGAAGCATTTGCGTGAAGTCAGATTTCTGTAAGTCAGGTCATTTGTAATGTGGGAACCCCGGTATTAGATCAAACTTTGTTTTAAGCAGCACCTGTTTAATTCAATGGGATTGAATATCAAGTGCTACCTATAATGGGTGGAAAATCTGAGATGAGGTTCCAACCTTAAATCTTTGAAAAATGTTAAGGTTATTTGAATAACAGAGGGTGAGAGAGAGGTATACATCTAAGCTGGGGCTAATGTCCTAATAATGTTAACAATTTCTTTACGGTGCAAAGGTTTGAAGAAAATGCTTCAAATCATGCCATTAATGTCAGCATTTGCCTGCAGATCACCTCATTAAATGCAATCTGTTTTTTTTCATAATTGTGATTTATACGTGAAGCCAATGGGTAATATGAAGCCTTACATGTTTCAATTCTGTTCACACAACCGATCTGTTCAAGATACATGCTTTTAGCACGTCGGTCAATGTATTTAAATTCAGTCATTAAAAATGGAAATTTGCAAGTGGAAATCTGTGTTGGATTTACCTTCAAACCACCAGAGATGGTAGTTAAAGTGCCTTTCACTTTGGCAGTCGGATTCAATCTAGGTTGTGTTTGTCAAATGAACCTGATTTGTAGCAAATTAATATGGGAGTTTAGTGCAGCGGTAAAAGGAGGTAAAAATGGGTCAAGGGGGCATTAGTTTTTTGCCCCGAGTTTCAAATTGTTTCAGAGTTCGAACGGACAGCACAGTGATGCGGCTTTGTTGCGTCATAGCTCTAGTGATCTGGATTCAATCCTGACCTCAGGAGCAGCCATGAGTGGGGTTTGCTCATTATCCCTGTGAGTGCATGAGTTCCTCCTGGTTTTCTAGTTTACTAATTTACAGTGGCCATATAACCTATTGATTCGAACATCTCTGTTCAGATCAATAGGTTATATGACCACTGTAAATTATCTCTAGTGTAGGAGTTGGTGATATAATCTGGAGGGACAAGAGGAGATGGATCTCAATTCCTTGTTAGCCCTCCTGAAGGCAACATCCATCATCAAAGATCTCCACCATCCAGGCCACACCATCTCCTTGCAGCTACCATCGGTCAGGAGGTACAGAAGCCTCCAGGTTCAAGAACAGTTACTTCCCTTCATCCATTCTGTTCTTGAACCAACCAGCACAACCCTAATCACTACCTCAGTATAGCAATGTTATGGCTCCTTTGCACTACAATGGACCTCTTTTTTGTTCTAATTGTGTTCTTCCAGTCAAAATTGTGTATAATGTTTAATTTATGTTTTACTTTCTCTGTAACACTTTATTCTGCATTCTGTTATTGTTTTCCCTTGTTCTACCTCAATGCGCTGTTGTATTGAAATGATCTGAGTGGATGGCATGCAAAACAAAGTTTTTCACTGTACCTCAGTACATGTGACAATAATAAACCAATTTACCAATTTACAAATGCTTGTGAATGCTGCTTATATGATGCTCTGTGCCTGTGATGCTGCTGCAAGGAAGCTTTTCACTGCAGCCGTGCACACATGGACTTGTGCATATGGCAATAAATTCGACTTTGACTTTGTAGTACAGGACTCAACATGTTTTGTTTCAATCCATTTTGAGTGACTTTCCATGAGTACTAAGAAATTATCAATTCCTTTCTCAAAATCATCAATAGAAAGTCTTATTGGCTGTTGCCTTCCCAATAGAGGTTTTTTTCAGTGGTTTGGCTCTGCAGTCTGAACACATAATACACTTATCAATAGGCCCTTCAAGATCTTTATCTAAATCAAGCCAATAAACAACATTGCTGGCAATTGCCTTGAAGCTCACAATATTCACCATCAAGCTCTTCCAAAATCCGCCTTCTAAACACATTTCAGTATGATGGTGCCATGTTCCCACTTAACACAACCTTTTTCTAGTGACAGTTCTCTCATATTACTGTCTCCTATCTTCATCTGGATGTTTCACTGACTAACTCAATCCTTGCAGCATTTTCTTGAGGGCAACATATTTATCTGTCTTCTTGGCTATCTCTATTATGGTAAAGAGAAATTAATCTTCTACTATTTCCAATGTGAAGATCATTTTCTCACACACTGAGAATGAATCTGAGCTCATTCCTCCTTCCATTTCCAACCCGTTTGGCTCTTGTGACCCTCCCACCAACCCCTCATCCTTGGCTGTAGACCCTAGGGCACGAGCTAAGGTAGGCACCATGGTCAGCATGGACGAGATGGGCCAAATGGCCTGTGTCCCTGTGGTATAACTCAATGTTCTGAGCAGGTGGTGATGTCACCAACACAAGTGACATCACGGAACAGGAAATTTGGAAAAGGAGCCATGTGCAATTGAGATTGAAACTGAAAAGGAGGTGGACCAGTGAGGTTTCGGTCTAGTCACTCTCCTTAGGAACAAGCAGTTACATTGGCACCTTCCCAACCCCCTGAACTGTAAGAATTGGGCAGCGCAGTGGACAACTAGTAGAGCTGCTACCACATGTCTCCAGTGACCTCGGTTTGTTCCTGACCCCAGGTGATGTCTGTGTGGATTTTTCCCCTTCTCCCTGTGAGAGTTTTCCCTGGATGCTCCAGCTTCCTCCCATACCCTGTCGGTTAATTCACAGCAGGGTATGTGTGGGAGAATGAGCTGCAGGGCTATAAGGAAATAGGAAGGGGGTAAAGGGACTGATGAGATTGTTCTGCTGGGAACCAGAATGGAACTGATGGGCTGAATAGCCTTCTTCTGTGTCATAATAAGCAAGTAATTTTAAGAAGGTTAGGTTTGGTGCACTGAAATTGGAATTGGTTTATTATTGTCATATGTACCGAGAAATAGTGAAAAGCTTTTGTTTAAGATAGGATAGGATATCTTTATTAGTCACATGTACATCGGAACACACAGTGAAATGCACCTTTTGCACAGAGTGTTCTGGGGGCAGCCCGCAAGTGTCGCCACACTTCTGGCGCCAACATAGCACGCCCACAACTTCCTAACCCGTACATCTTTGGAATGTGGGAGGAAACTGGAGCACCCGGAGGAAACCCACACAGACACGAGGAGAACGTACAAACTCCTTACAGACAGTAGCTGGAATTGAACCTGGGTCACTGGCGCTGTAAGTGTTATGCTAACCGCTACACTACCGTGCCTGCCCTGTTTTGTTTGCATGCCATCAGGCGGATCACGCCACGCGTAAGTACGCTGAGGTAGTGAACAGAATACAGTTTGCAGAATACAGTGTGGCAGCTACAGAGAAAGTGCAGTGCAAGTAAACCAATAAAGTGCAAGGGCCACGATGTTAACCTGTCTAGCTAATAAAGAGCTGCAGACTCTGGGTGACGTTCTGAGCTGTTTCTCACTGTGCTGCAAAGGGAGATGGATCACTGATTATGGGAGTGGGGGAAGTTAGTGTTGTTTTGATAGCAGGACCAACCTACCCTCTGTCCCTGCCAATGGTAAGAAAGGACCTGGTCTCACCAACTTGGCAACTAGCAATACTTCCTAGTGAAACAGTGGGAGCAGTGTTTATGTGGTCGCCTACTGGTCAAAGAGCTTAACACAAACTCAACTGCTCACAAGACCAGAGGGTGAGTAATGAACACAAGATCCTGGAGGAACTCAACAGGTCAGGCAGCATCTATGGAGGGAAATGAGACCCTTCAGATGCTGCCTGACTTGCTGAGTTCCTCTAGCATTTAGTGTTCATTGCTCCAGATTTCCAGCAGCTACAGTGTCTCTTGAGTGCGGGTTCCCATGCTTGGAATCGTTCATATTCTGGAGATTTTCAAAACAACTCGCTCAACAGAGACAAGCACCAAACTGTCTGTTGATGTACCTTAAGGAGTACCAGATGGAGTTCTGGTACTTACAAGCATAGTTCCAGGACTCAGGAGCTTTAAACGAAGATGTTCATTCTAATGAACAGTAAGGAACTCCACTGCACATGATGACATTGGTCTGTCCTTTGACTCTACAACCTATTTATGTAACAGTATATCAATACCATGTACAAATACACAAGAGTCTGATCCGCAAGTTAACATGCATGAAGACTAATGGGGACAAAGTACAAAACAAGGTATAAAAGATTGATGCTAATGGACAGTAATGTAGTGTTTAAGTACAAACTGAATATTTTATTCTATCAAAGGATAATGGAGATGGAAATTAAGCACTCCACAGACCACACTGTGAGCAGTAAACAGAACTGCAAGTTATTATCTCAAGTGTTTATCTAGTTCCCTTTTGAGGCGCTGATTGATCCTGTTGTGGGTCTGCATTAATTTGACCCCCTCGTGGTTTCTGTTGCTGTTTTCTGAGAGCTTTTTGGGTGGGTACAAGCCAGGTCCTTGCGGGATCAAATGCGATTGCCTGTGTTTAACCCCAGGATGAGCCCCACAGGGTCCCTCTTTTCCCTGACAAATCATCTCTCTTCAGAGGCACTGGAAGCTCATTTAAGCTGTTCCCGAGCTTGGGCGGGAAGTAGGCATGCAGTGCTGAGCTCCTGCAAATAAAAAAAAGATCTTCCTTCATCTTTTATGGTACATCTCGTTTCATCAGAGATTGTTGCAAATTGAAAGCAAGAGTCTGTTGGCTTCATCATAATCAGTTGCTTTTAACTTTTCTCTGCAGAGTGATTTAAAATAACTTGATGGCTGAGCGACTGTCTGATGGCATACCTGCTGATTTACCGATTTGCAATGTCTTTGGAAATGCTGCTTCTAATGGAAGATCACTGCAGTATTATCATGAGTCACTGGAATTAATGAAGCTGAGGAGAAGGGCTCGCAGCTGACAGAGAATGAAGGAGACCTAACCATTGTACTGGAACAGATAAATGGGTGAACTAACAGAATCCAGGCTGATCTGACTTGCCTTGTCTGCAGTTTGCAAGTTAGCAATGGCCTCTTTGCAGTTAACGGTCTATGTGTTTATCTTTTGAGGCAAAACTTTATCCCCCTCTTCTTGTGACTACAGGAATGGCATAAAAACAGAAAATACTGGAAACACTCAGCGTTTCAGTGGGGGGATTTACAAGGATAGGGAGACACAAGAGACTGCAGATGCTGGAATCTGGAGCAACACACAAAGCGCTGGAGGAACTCAGCAGGTCAAGCACATCTATGGAGGGAAATGGGCAGCCGACATTTTGGGTCGAGACCCTTCATCTGGACTGAAAGATAAAGAGGATTGCCCCTCTTTCTTTCAGTCCAGATGAAAGGTCTCGACCCAAAATGTCGACTGTTCATTTCCCTCCGTAGATGCTGCCTGACCTGCTGAGTTCCTCCAGAAATTTACAAAGATGTTGACAGGACTCGAGGGACTGAGTTACAGGGAGAGGTTGGACAAACTATGCCTTTTTGCCTTGTAGAGTAGGAGACTGAGAGGTGATCTTATAGAGGTGTATAAAGTCATGAGGGGCATAGATAAGGTGAATGCATGCACTCAGTCTTTCACCCGGGGTTAGGGAATGAAGAACTAGAGGGCTTAGGTTTGAGGTGAGAGGGGAGAGATTTAATACTAATTTGAGGGGCAACCTTTTTACATAAAGGGTAGTATGTATGCGGAATGAGCTGCCAGAGGAAGTGGTTGAGTTAGGTACAATAACAACTTTTAAAAGACAGTTAGGTACATGGATATGAAAGGGTTAGAAGGTTATTGATCAAACGCTGGCAAATGGGACTAGCTTGGATGGGACATCTTGGTCGGCATGGACCAGTTGGGCTGAGGGGCCTGTGTCTGTGCTGTATGACTCTATGAGTCTATGATTCCAGGGAAAGAGAAACAGGGTTGGGTTCTGATGAAGCTACTTCAAGCTGTCTCCCTTTCCACAGATGCTGTCTAAACTGTTGAGTGGTTTCAACATTTTCTGCTTTAGTTTCAGATTTCTAACACCTGCAGTTTTTTTTATTTTCATTTAATGTTGGGATCCCTCTGGGCATCAGCAAGGTAATTCTAAATGGGAAGTGTTGTCAGTCACTGAGGCCGATTTTTAACTGCCTGTTCATAATTTTCAAAAGTTTAATGATCAGAAGGATCCCTACAAAAAATGGATTTTTTTAATCTATTTTTTTCCCTTTTAAAATGGAGTTGAGGAAATTTGCGCTCCCAGAACCAATCTTTAGAGAATCATTTTCACATTGAAAAATTACAGAGCGGAGGAAATTTGTTCTTAGCTGCCAAAGACACCAGTTGAAGTAATATCCGCACATTTAAGATAAGGTAAGATATACTAGTCAAATTTACATCGAAACACGCAGCGAAATGCATCTTTTGCGTAGACCATTCTGGGGGGCAGCCTGCAAGTGTTGCCACACTTCCGGCGCCAACATAGCATGCCCACAACTTCCTAACCCGTACGTCTTTGGAATGTGGGAGGAAACCGGAGCACCCGGAGGAAACCCATGCAGTCACGGGGAGAATGTACAAACTCCTTACAGACAGCGGTGGGAATTGAACCTGGGTCGCTGGCACTGTAGTAGCATTACACTAACCGCTACACTACCGTGCCTGCCCTTTGTAATATTTAAGAGAGGTTTAGATAGGAACATGGCTGGAAGGGGTTTGGACGGATGTGGTCCAGGTGCAGGTAGATGGGACGAGGCAGAAGATTGGGTTGGCATGGACTAGATGGGCAAAAGGGCCTTTTTCTGTGCTGTAGTAATCTATGACTCTATTCGATTCTTGTCTGGCAATGAAGGATGTATTTCCCCACCAGCTTTCACACTAACATGGTTTAATTTCTCTGCTCTAATGTTCTTTGCATTCTTAATCCCTGTGTTAGTGTTCTTACTTTATGTCTCAGCCTTTGTCAAAATCAGACTACATATTCTTGTCCACTTCACACAAGCATAGAATTGCACTGCAAAGAAATGGGCCCCCTTAGCCCCTCTTGTCCATGCCGACCATAAATATCTACGCTAATCCTATTTGCCTGCATTAGGCGTTTATCACTCTACGCCTTTCCTATCCAAGTGCTTGCGCAAACGCCTCTTAAACGTTGTAAGTACCTCCACCACCTCCTTGTTCCAGATATTCACCACCCTCTGTGTGAGAAACTTACCCCTCAGATCTCCAGTGGTGGATGCCTGATAGGGTGGTGGAGACAAATTCATTGGGGGCTTTTAAGAGGGGCTTGGATGGGCACATGAATGAGAGGAAAATAGAGGGATGTGGGCATTCTGTAGGTAGGAGGGAATAGCTATGTCGGCACAATATTGTGGGATGAAGGGCCAGTTCTGTGCTGTACTGTTCTATGTTCTATGTTCTATCTCCTTTAAATTTCTCCCCTCACACGTTAAAACTGTAATCTCTAGTTCTGGACTCCCCTGCCCTGGGGAAAAAAGTCTATCTACCCTATCTATGCCCCTCATAACTTTATAAACTTCTATGACGTTACCCCTCAGCCTCCTACGTTCCAGTGAGAATACAAGTCACTTCAGTGACAGTGTGAGTTGAAGTTGAATTGTGCCATCATTGGCTACTCTGGTGTATCAATTTCTTCGAATGTACCTTAGTCTGGGTATTGAGTTCAAGTGCCACGAGGCAATGTTGCAGCTCTATAAAACTCTAGTTAGACCACACCTGGAGTATTGTGTTCAGTAATGGTCGCCTCATTATAGGAAAGATGTGGAAGCTTTAGAGAGGGTGCAGAGGAGATTTACCAGGATGCTGCATGTCTTATGAGGATAGGCTGAGTGAGCTAGGGCTTTTCTCTTTGGAGAGAAGGAGGATAAGAGGTGACTTGAGGTCTGCAAGATGATAAGAAGCATAGATCAATTGGACAGTCAGAGACTTTTTCCCAGGGCAACCATGGCTAACCTGAGGGGACATAATTTTAAGGTGATTGGAGGAAGATATAAGGAGGATGTCAGGGGTAAGTTTTTTACACAGAGAGTGGTGGGTTTGTGGAACGCACTGCTGGCAGAGGTTGTGGGGGAAGATACATTAGGGACATTTCAGAGACTCTTAGACAGACACATGAATGATAGAGAAATGGGGGGTTATGTAGGAGGGAAGGGTTAGATAGATCTCAGAGCAGGATAAAATGTCAGCACAACATTGTGAGCCAAAGGGTCTGTGCTGTGCTGTAGTGTTCTATGTTCTGTATAGTCATTCAATATCCTGTACACATTTAACTTCTTATACCCAAGTACTCCCTAGTCCCCTTCACAAAAAATCAGGAATGCAAGCATCAGATGTACATGTGTATGCATGGGTGTATAGGGGGAAGAGTGACAGGATTCTGATTACATGGAGCGATTACATCATCTTCACCACTTGAATGATGAGTTCTGATGAAGTGCTGTCGACCTGAAACGTGGATTCCGTCTCTCTCTCTCTCTCAGCAGAGGCTGCCTGACCTGCCGAGTATTCCAGCATTCTCCGGTTTTATACAAGCGAGAAATTTCCTTGGTGGGTTGTCTCGTTGCTCTGACGACCAAGATGGTTGGTCACCTAGCCAGTGACACTTCTGGTGATGCGTCACTCAACAGAAGGCTCTGGTACTTCACTTTAGTGGTTGACGTGTGTAGATTGGATTTCCTGCTTCTGAGGCAGTCACTGGAACTTAAGGTGGTTCCACGACAGGTGAGCACATTACTATTCAAGTGGTGATGGTATGAAGGAGCCCACCTCTATATCCGTTTAAACTTTAAAAAGCACATTAAGTTGAGACAGTGAGGTCGAAACTTAAAAAGAGGGAGATGGATCAATGACATTTGCTTCCTGTACAATTCATGCAGAATGTAAGTGATAAAATCATAGTGGTCCTTCTGGCCCAACGAGCCCGCGCCGCCCAATTACACCCTTGTTAACCTACTAACCCGTACATCTTTGGAATGTGGGAGGAAACCGGAGCACCTGGAGAAAACCCACGCAGTCACGGGGAGAACGTACAAACTCCTTACAGACAGTGGTGGGAATTGAACCCCAATCACTGGCGCTGTAATAGCGTTACATTAACCACTACACTACCGTGCTGCCCTAATTTCTACCCTTATGTTTAAATCCTCTTGCAACAAAGGCTGACATGCTCTTTACCTTCCTGATTACTTGCTGAACCTACACATTACCTTTGAGTGATTTACCTACAAGGTCACACAGGTCCCTTTGAACACCGATACCGTTCAACCTTATCGTGTATCAATGAAGATCAAGAATAATGCAAATATTCAAGTCACAAATAATTTATTTTAGATTGATTTCATAGCAGTTTAAGAGCAGTTAATAATTAATAGTGTGCATGTTAAAGGGCTGCTGTACTCTTGAAACAAAGCAAAATCAATATCAGATCTGGTAACATCTATAATATCTGCTGACTCAGGTTTTTGGGTTTGGGTCATTATAACACCTCAACAAAAACAGTTTGTTGCTCTCTTTTGTCCTCAAGACAGTTTAACTTTTTCATATAACAAACAAATGGTATCAAGCAAGCCGAAGCCACACAGACTACAATTGTTCAGAAGGTGATTCACTGTTACATTCTCATGGGCAATTAGGGAGAGGCAGTAAATACTGCTCTTGCCAGTGTAAGTAAGATAAGGAGAGGTTTTGAAGGGCAAGAAGTAGAAGCTCATACAGCTGATCAGAGAGTTATACAGCACGGAAGCAGGCCCTTCAGCTCATGACATCCACACCAACCAGTGGGAACCCCGCCGTATTAATCCCAATCCTTGGCCTTTAGCCTTATATTGTCAAGGAGATTCAAGTGTTTGCCTTCACACTTCTTAAATGCTCTCAGTGACTCTGCTTCCATCACTCTCTCCAGCAGTATATTCCAGGCACTCACCACTCCCTGGGAATGGTCCCCTTCAGATTCCCCCTAAATCTCTTCCCCCTTACCCTAAATTTATATCCTCATTGTAATTGTAATTGGTAGATCTGACAATACTCCATATACTTGGTGTTGAAGCCAGTTTACATCATCATTTATGATGTGTATCAAGTCTTGTACCACATGGATATAAAATTTATCATACTGAATTATCTACCTCTGATATAGGGAAAAGTTTCCTGCAGTTTACCCTATCTATACCCCTCATCATTTTGTATACCTCAATCATGTCCACTCTTAACCTCCTCCATTTGATGGAGAACAGACCCAGTTTCTCCAGTCTCTCCTCATAACTGAACTGCTCCATCCCAGGCAGCATCCTGGTGAATCTCCTCTGCACCCTCTCCAGTATTACCACATCCTTTCTGTTTGGTGTCAGGAACTGCATGTGGTTCTCCAGCTGAGGTCTGACCAATGTTCTTCTATTTAATGCCCTGATGAATAAAGGCCAGTGTCCCCTGTGCCTTATTAATCATCTTATCTGGAGCAAACATCTAGCGGTACACATTGCTGATTGATAGGCAGGGTAGTGTAGCGGTTAGCGTAATGCTTTACAACACCAGCAACCTGGGTTCAATTCCAGCCACTGTCTGTAAGGAGTTTGTACATTCTCCCCGTGTCTGCGTGGGTTTCCTCCGGGTGCTCCGGTTTCCTCCCACATTCCAAAGACGCATGGGTTAGGAAGTTGTGGGCATGCTATGTGGCGCAGGAAGTGTGGCGATGCTTGCAGGCTGCCCCCCAAACACTCTACGCAAAAGATGCATTTCACTGTGTGTTTCAATGCACATGTGACTAATAAAGAGATCTCATCTCATGTGAGCTGGTGTGTAGGGGGTTGAGGGTCCTGTGTATACTGAAGCTCCCCCAATTCAACTTGTTCCCCCTGGGCAGACTGTGGAGCTGCAATGTCACCCCAATAACTAAATGTTTGCAGAGGCTCCCAGCCAGCAACATGAGGGGGGTCTCACTGTTCATAAACTCAACAAGACCCCTGTGGGGGTTTAAAGAGTTGGAAAAACATGGGAGATCAAAATACAAGATGCTGGAGGAACTCAGCGGGTCAGGCAGCATCTGTGGAGGGAAGTGGACAGTCGACGTTTCGGGTCGAGACCCTTCATCTGGACTGGAGGTGGCCGGTATAAAGAGGTGAAGGGAAGGGTTGGAGCAAGAGCTGGCAGGCGATAGGTGGATTCAGGTGAGGAGGGGTGAGTGAAAACAGTGACAGAAGCTGGGAGGTGACAGGTGGAGGCAAAAAAGGGCTGAAGATGATGGAATGTGACAGGAGAGGAAGGTGTAGGATGGAATGAGGGAGGTGGGGAGGGCAGATTGGAACAGTGGGGGGAGGGGACGCAGTGGGAGGAGGGTGTGGGTGGTGGGCAGACGGAGTGGGTGGAGGAGGGGAAGGAAACTGGGTGATGGAGGTTGGGGAGAGAGCAGGAAGGACTGGGTGGATCAGAACAAAGGAGAAAAGGGACAGAGGGGGAGCAGTTTACCGGAAGTTGGAGAATTCAACGCTCGTGCTGTTGGCTTGTAGACTCCCCAGACGGAATACGAGGGGCTGTTCCTTCAGTTTACGGTTAGCCTCACCTCTGGCCGAGGACAGACGTGTCGGTGTGGGAATGGGGAGGGGAATTAAAATGGCTGCCAACTGGGAGCTCTAGAAGGCCATGGTGAGCAGAGCGCAGATGCTCAGCGAAGCGGTCACCAAGTGTGCGCCTCGTCTCGTCGATGTAGAGGAGGCCACATTGGGAGCACCGGATTCAATAAACAAGGCCAGGGGATTTGCATGTGAATGTCCGCCTCACCTGGTTAGGGCCCTGGCTGGTGGTGAGGGAGGAGCTCTGGCTATGGTTACAGGAGAGAGTGCCTGGGGAGGGAGGGGGATGCTGGGGAGGGGTGAGTGGATCAGGGAGTCACGGAGAGAATGGTCGTTGTGGAAAGCTGAAAGGGATGGAGAGGGAAAGATGTGTCTGGTGGTGAGATCCATTCACCTCCTGATACTCCAAAGCCCTTCCGCCATCAACAAGACACAAGACTGGCACACAACAGGATACTCTCTGTCTGCATGCACAGCTGTAACAGCACTCAAGAAGTTTAACACCATTTAGGATAAAACAGCTTGTTCAATTGGCAACTCATCCACCACCCTAAACATTCACTCCCTCCACTACCAGCCGCCGTGGCTGCAGTGTGTGCTGCCTCCAGAATGTGCGAGGGGTTACTCACTGAGGCACCTCTGAAACTCATGGCATCAATACCAAGAGGGGCAAGGGCTTCAGGTTCATGGGAGCACCACCATCTGCAGGTTCCCCCCAAGCTGTCATCAGCTTGGACATGGAAACAAATCATCGCTCCTAGTGTGCTTTCATGGGTGCATACGTGCATATCAGTGTTTGAATGTGTCTTTCCATGTGTGTGTATACATATGAATATTTGAATAAGTTTGTGTGTTTATGTATGTACGTATGTTTCCATGTGTATGTGTGTGTAGACAAATGTGTTTGTATATATGTGCATCTGAGTGTTTCCACATGAGCCTGTGTGTGTCTGCGTGTGTGTGTGTGTGTGTGTGCATGTGTGTGCGTGCGTGTGTGTCTGCATGTGTGTGTGTGTGCGTGTGTGTGTGTCTGTGTGCGTGTGTGTGTGTGTGTGTATTTAGAGAACAGACAGGTGCTTTCTGTTGTTCAGTACATGTGACGGCACAGTTGGGATGCCTGACCCGTTCCCGGTGAGTGAGTGATACATCCCACTTCAGACATGGATATACTGGAGGCTGTGGCAGATTCCATATGGAGGAAGCTGTCATGCTCACACTAACAGGTGGCCTTCCCTGCTCAGCTGCAGGGTTACAGCAGAGTGTACAAACCCCCATTATCTCACAGATTGTTTGCATGGTAAGTCTGGTTTTTGGTCGTCATGGAAACAGAATCGCAGTCAACAAGCATTTATTTACAGTAAGTTGATTGGTTGCATTCTTGAAGCAAAGCAATGGCTTTAGTTTACTTTTGTAATTAGCCATTACTGTTCATGTCCCTTGTCTGAATACAACAGGCCTGGTAATTGGTGATTGGTTTATTATTGTCACACGTACTGAGGTACAGTGAAAAACTTTGTTTTGCCTACCATCCATACAGATCATTTCACAACATCGAGGTAGTACAAGGAAAAAGCAACAATAGAATGCAGAACATAGTGTAACAGTTATAGAGAAAGTGCAGTGCAGGCAGACAATAGGGTGCAAGGCCATGACGAGGTAGGAGATTCGCAAGAGGCTGCAGAGGGTTGTGAACTCAGCTAGTTCCATCACGGGCACAACTTTCCCCATCATCGAGGACATCTTCAAGCGGCGGTGCCTTAAGAAGGCGGCATCCATCGCTAAGGACTTCACCATCCAGGACATGTCTTTTTCTCATTACTACCATCGAGGAGGAGGTACAGGAGCCTGAAGACCCACACTCAACGATTCAGGAACAGCTTCTTCCCCTCCGCCATCAGATTTCTGAACAGTCCATGAACCCATGAACACTACCTCGTTATTCCTTTGTTTTGCACTATTTATTTATTTTGTAATTTATAGTAATTCTTATGTCTTTGTTCTGCTGTTGCAAAACAACACATTTCACATCATATAAATTAGTGATAGTAAATCTGATTCTGATTCTGATTCTAATTCTGAAACGCCGGCAAATGGGACGAGCTTGGATGGGCATCTTGGTCGGCATGGACCAGTTGGGCTGAAGGGCCTGTTTCCGTGCTGTATGACTCCTTGACTCTATTTTCTAATCCCGTTAAATTCTGTGATCAACAGCTTCTTTTTTCGATGACTCTATCCAAACCTTACATGATTTTGAATGCCTCTTATCAAACATCCCAGTCCTGGGGTAGAATGTGTAGATGATCCAACCTACCTATTATATCAAATTAGTGAAATGGAGCAAAAAGTTAAAAGCTTTTCAATTAAATGATTTAAAAATTAGAGAGGAGATTAATTGATGATAATTAGTGACAATTAATTGATTACCTCGGCACACTTCATTGAGTGCATGAGCTGCTACTAATCAAAAAGAGTAGAGGTGGGCTGCATTCTGTTTGCTAAGATCTGACTCTTCAAGTTGAATTGATGCCACGTATGTAAGAGAAATAGATGATGAGTTCATTATTCTCAAACCAACCAAGTGTTGCCAATTAATTCTGTGGCTCTGCTGCTTGAAGTCGAATGCCATGAGTTTAGTTCTGCGTTGGTTGGCAATCTGCAGAGATCTTAATAGGAAAATGGGAAGAGCATTTACACAATGTGTAAAAAACAACCCCCTTCCTGGTAGTCTTCATAAATTGGTAAATTGGTTCATTATTATCACATGTACTGAGATACAGTGAAAAACTTCAATTTGCATGCCATCCAGACAGATCATTTCATCAAATCAGTACATTGAGGTAGTACAAGGGAAAATAATAACAGAATGCAGAATAAAGTATTACAGTTACAGAGAAAGTGCAGTGCAGGCAGACAATAAGGTGCAAGGCCATAACGAGGTAGATTGTGAGGTCAAGAGTCCATTTTATCACACAAGAGGTCCGTTCAATAGTCTTATAACAGTGGGATAGAAGCTGTCCTTGAGCCTGGTGGTATGTGCTTTCAGGCTTTTGTATCTTCTGCCCGATGGGAGGGGGGAGAAGAGAGAATGTCCGGGGTGGGTGGGGTCTTTGATTATGTTGGTTGCTTTACCAAGGCAGTGAGAAGTGTAGACAGAGTCCATGGAGGGGAGGCTGCTTTCTGTGATGTGCTGAGCTGTGTCCACAACTCTCTGCAGTTTCTTGCAGTCCTGGGCAGAGCAGTTACCATACCAAGCCATAATACATCCTGATAGTATGCTTTCTATGGTGCATCTATAAGAATTGGTGAGGGTCAACGGCGACATACCGAATTTCTTTAGCTTCCTGTGGAAGTAGAGGTCATAAGGCAATGCTTCACCACAACACTCAGGTAAAGCCATATGTTGTGCCTGTCCAACAATGTGTGAGGGTGAAACAGTGCAACACACATGAGAAGGAGTCCAGCTTCAATAACTGATCTGCGTTAGCTCAAATAGAAAGGAGCTATCAGTGCTTATCATTAGTTAACGAGGTTTTTAATTTTTAAACCATTTAATTAAAAAGCATTTGATTTGGTTTGCTCACTGACTTTGGGTTAAGGAAGAGAACAGAAATCAGCCTCTCGGATGCTGAGAAGTGTCTCCTGGTGTGTTGTGAGGAGTGAATCTCACTCGGCACTGTGTTTGCTGACCTGCTTCAGGGAGAGAACTGGCTCCACCTTAAAGGTCACACCCTTCTACTCAAACATCTTGCTGGCCTTCATTAGTCAGGGTATAGAACATAATCGCATGGAGATTGTGGTACGATTAAAGTCATAGAGAGATACAGCACAGAAGCAGGCCCTTCAGCCCATCGAGTCTGTGCTAACCATTAACCACCCATTTGTATACATAGTTCTACAGCCATCCTATTTTGTATTCTCGCAACATTTTCATAAACACCACAGATTCCACCACTCGCTAGGAGCAATTTAAAGTGGCCAATTAACCTACCAGCCTTTAGACACAAGAGATTCTGCAGATGCTGGAATCCGGAGCAACGCACACAAAATGCTGGAGGAACTCAGCAGGTCAGGTAGCACCTATGGAGGGAAATGAACAGTCGATGCTTCAGGTCGAGACCCTTCATCAGGACTGGAATGGAAGAGGGCAGAAGCCAGAATAAGAAGGTCAGGGGGAGGGGGAGGATCACAAGCTGGCAGGTGATAGGTGAGTCCAGGTGAGAGGGACAAGGTAGGTGGGTGGGGGAGGGAGAGAGATGTAATAAGCTGAGAGGTGACAGGTAGAAGAGGCAAAGGGCTGAAGAAGAAGGAATCTGGTAGGAGAGGGCAGTGGACCATGGAATAAAGGGAAGGAGATGAGGGATGGATGGGAAGGAGATGGGGGATGGATGGGAAGGAGATGGGGGATGGATGGTCATGAGGGTGGGGGAAGGGAAAGAGAAGGGGGGAGGGGTCCATGGAAATGAAGGGAAAAAGGGAGGGGAGGAAGGGGGAGGGAAGTAAGAAAGAAAAAAAAAGAGAAGAGGGGTGAAAGAAGGGAGGGGTTACCAGAAGTCAGAGAAATCGATGCTGAGGCCGTCAGGTTGGAGACTAACGAGACGGAATATGAGCTGTTGTTCCTCCAACCTCCTGTGTCTGGCCTCAGCGTGGCAGTAGAGGAGGCCATGGATAGCATGTCAGTATGGGATTAGGATGTTGGATTGAAGTGGGTGGCCACCGGGAGACCCTTATTTTTGCGACGGACGGAGCAAAGGTGCTCGACGAAGCGGTCACCCAATCTGCGTCGGGTCTCACTGATGTGGAGGAGGCCACACCGGGAGCACCGGATGCAATAAATGACGCCCTTGGACTACCGGCCTACTCAACCTACCAAACTGGACATCTTGGGTGTGGGAGGAAACTGGATCAGACAGGAGGAAACCCATGTGGTCAAAGGGAGAGCATGCAAATTCCACGCAGACAGCACCTGAAATCAGGATTGAGCCCTGGTCTCTCGTGCTGTGCCAGTGCCCCATGCATAAGACAACCTCTTCATCCCAGGAACCAAATCAGTTGGTTGGAATCACTCCTGTGCTTGATACAGTAAGATAAGATAAGATATCTTCATTAGTCACATGTACATCGAAACATAGTGAAATGCATCTTTTGCGCAGAGTGTTCTGGGGGCAGCCCGCAAGTGTCGCCACGCTTCCAGCGCCAACATAGCATGCCCACAACTTCCTAACCCGTACGTCTTTGGAATGTGGGAGGAAACTGGAGCTCCTGGAGGAAACCCATGCAGACACAGGGAAAACGTACAAACTCCTTACAGACGGAATTGAACCCGGGTCACTGGTGCTGTAATAGCGTTATGTTAACAGCTACACTACCGTGCCTGCCACAAAATCCTGGAGGGACATCAGATGGGGCTTTGGTTTAACATTGTATTGCAAGTCTTCTGATAGGGTGGCACTACGATGGATCAGCTGCCCAGATTTTCTGCTCTTATCCCCAGAGTCAGACTCAAGCTCGCACCCTGCAGGCTCAGAGGTGAATGTGCAACCTATCGAGCTCCTGCTGACACCTGATTTAAGACTTACTCTCAAGGTCTTAGATTATAACAGCATTATCCTTCTTCCCTTGCGACTTCCGATTCTTCACGCCACATTAACCATCCAAATGATTCATTTTATTGAGTTAATCATAGCTGAATACTGTCAGCTTCCAGCTAACTGGTTCACCTCAGTGCTTTGGAGCCCTCAGTTCTTGTACTCTCAACTGTGACTAAACACCAGATGCCATTCCTCTGGCAACATGCTTACGTGAGCCGGAGCCTGCTCCTGTGTGTTTAGTACAATTGCTCGCCTGTGCCAAGCTGGAATAGTTGAGCAGATGACGGCAGAGAATGTTTGATTTGGCGAGAGGTAAGTTACAGAGTGACCAAAGCAGTGAAGGGTCTGGAGGGGTGAGGTAAGAGGGGGTAAGGATGGAGCCATGAGAGGTGTAGGTGGGACAAAGGGATAGTTTGCTTGGCCAAACTCTGTCATTAAGCAGCACCACTTCCTTGCATGGTTCGATTTGTTTGACTAGTAGGCTTAGATCATGGAGCTTGTAGTGTGGGGCAAGTGAAGGGCTGTTCCTGCCAAAATTTTCTGGAAGCTGCACAAATTGGATATAATCCACCTAGGGAGTCCCAAATCCATCTTTGGATTTTTCCTATGTTTAATTTAAGTTAAAAGGATGCAAGAGAGCAAGAATGAGGAATGAATTCAAGGTCAACTCTTCCACTAAGGGCAGGGTTGGTAGATGTGTTCGGCGTACCATTGAAGGTACAGTCAGCAGTAGAGATATAAGACCCTGAGGGATGTGGAGAGGATGCTTCCTCTTGTGGGAGGATCTAAAACCATTTAAAAATAAGTGGTCACCTCAACACCGTACAGGACATAGCAGCCCGCTTGATGGGGTCCCCATCCACACCTATTCACTCACGCCACCACTGACGCACAGCAGCAGTTTGTACCATCTACAGGGTGCACTGCAGCAACTCACTAAGGTTCCTTTGACAGCAATTTCCAAACCCACGATCTCTATCAGCTAGAAGGACAAGGGCAGCATGAACACCACCACCTGGAAGTTGCCTTCCAAGCCACACATCATCCTGACTTGGAAATATACCACAGTTCCTTCACCGTCACTGGGTCAAAATCCTGGAACTCCCTCCCTAACCACATTGTGGGTGTACCCCATGCCTCAAGGACTGCAGTAGTTCGAGAAGGGAGCTCACCACCACCTTCTCATGGTAGTGCAGCGGTTAGCGTAACGCTATCACAGCGCCAGTGACCCGGGTTCAATGCCAGCCGCTGTCTGTAAGGAGTCTGTACATTCTCCCCGTGTCTGCATGGGTTTCCTCCAGGTGCTCTGGTTTCCTCCCACATTCCAAAAAGATGTACAGGTAAGGAAGTTGTGGGCATGCTATTTTGGCACCGGAAGCGTGGCGGCACTTGCGGGCTGCCCCCAGAACACTCCACGCAAAAAGATGCATTTCATTGTGTGTTTCGATGTACATGTGAAATGTAAGGTAGAGCTGAGGAGATACCTTTTTCTCTCAGGGGATTGAGAGTCTTTGGAATTCTTTTCTTCAAAGGCCGGTGGAAACTGGGGTCTTCAGATATTTTTAAGGCAGAGCTAGATAGATTCTTGATAAGAAAGGAGGTGAAAGGGTACCACAGGTAAGAGAACATGGTGGAGTTTATAATCAGATCAGCGGAGACATTATTAAATGTTGAGCAAGTTAGAGGGCCAAGTGGCTTACCCTGCTTCCAGTTTGCATTTATAAATATGAATTATAAAACATTTTTAAAGAATGTGCCTACGGTTTTTATGTAAGTGATAAGCAAGGAAAATATTACATGGAGATACAAGAGAGAGCAAATGCTGGAGTCTGGAACAACAAACAATATGCTGGAGGAGCTTAGTGGGTCAGGCAGCATCTGTGGAGGGAAATGGACAGTCAATGTTTCAGGTCAAGACCTGACACCCTCATTTTGTCTTGAGCTGTGTCTTGGGCATGGTCTTTTCCTCATGAATTTGTAACAGATGTCTCCACCATGTGTTGAGTTAAAAATTCATCCACTCACTCATTTTCAATGCTTCAATTGAAGTTTGTCATCATTGATCCAGATGGGTAAAGAAAGCCTCAGGTCGGTTAGGTTGCTTGTTATGATATGTTCAGGCCAAGGCTTCCTCATCTCCTCCAAAGACACTTCTACCATTTCTCCTCACCCACCCCAGCTGGACATTTTACCCGCACCAGAAACACACAGTGGAGATGTGAATTTTGGCCTTCAGTGGATCGACCCAACTTTCATTTCGAGGAAAATCATCAGAAAATAGAAATAACCATGAGTGGTGAGGAAGGTCCATTAAAAAGGGAAAAATATCAAAGTAAAAGTTGAGTTTATTGTCATATGCACAAGTACATGTGTGCATAGGTACAATGAAAAACTTAATTGCAGCAGCATCACAGGCACAGAGCATCATATAAGCAGCATTCATAAGAAAAACATAAATTAAACACAATTATTATAAGAAAGAACACAATTAGAACATAAAAAATGTCCATTTTATTGATCCAAGTTGTCATAGTGTTGTTATACTGAGGTAGTGATTAGGGATGTGCAGGTTGGTTCAAGAACCGAATGGTTGAAAGGAAGTAGCTTTCTTGACCCTGGTGGTGTGGGACTTCAGGCTTCTGTACCTTCTGCCCAATGGCAGCTGCGAGAAGATGGCATGGCCCGGATGGTGGGGATCTCTGATGATAGATGATGTCTTCTTGAGGCAGCGCCTCCTGTAGATACTACTGATGTTGGGGACGGATGTGCCTGAGATGTATTGGGCAGAGTCCACTACTCTCTGCAGCTTCTTACGTTCCTGGGCATCGGAATTGCCATACCAGACCACAATGCAACCAGTCAGGATACTTTCAAAAGTATACTTTTCAGAGAGCCAATAACAGAAAATACTGGAAGAACTCAGCCAGTCAAGCGGCATCTGTGGAAAGAGAAACTAATTAAATTTTGGATCAGTAACCCTTCCCCAGAATTAGAAAAATTATATAGGTCAAACCATAGACAGTTCTAATCCAGAATTCTATGCTCATGACAAAACCCAATGGTTCTGATCTTCTCCTAGAAAGCCAACAGATCGATTTAGATTGTTGGCTGTTACCAACTTACCTGGGTGGGAACCTAGCACTCTGTAGTTCAGGCTGAAGTATAAGCACATCAGCAATAGAAGTAAGGTTGTAGGTCACTCAGTACCTCCGTGGCTGCTTTGCTTTCAATAATACCGTGGCTGACCTTTCACCTCAGCACCACTTTCCTGCACGGACCTTCTCTCCCTCGATTCCTGACTGAAGTCGGCAAGGTTCTGATCCTGGGATTTCTGTGCTGTACCATTAGGTTGCAGTGCGGACTTCTTCATATCTGCTGGCACTGAGTCTGAGACATCTACTTGCTGAATCTATGAAATCAGCACAAAGAACAGCAAATAGTCATTAATTTCCTTATTATTTGATTTATTTCAGCTATGAGGGAGAGACTGGAGCTACAAACAAAATGCTGGAGGAACTCAGCGGGTCAGGCAGCATCTGTGGAGGGAAGTGGACAGTCGACTTTTCAGGAGACCCTCCATCTGGATGGATGAAGGGTCTTACTCGAAATGTGGATCAAGTGACAGATTTCAAGGTTACTGTTACTAGCTTTAAATTCAGATTTATTTAGATGCTTGTATCTGACTTCTCCAGCTACCATGGTGGAGTGGTGAATATTGACCAGGAGTCCAGGTAAATTTTGGTTTTGGAATTGTGCTACAGGACATTTTTTTCACCATTCATAAGTGAGCACTGGCATAGTTTCCGAGAATCATAAGGCACAGAGGGAGACCATTCAGCCCAAGGATCCTACTAGTTCTGAAGAGCAAAGCCATCGGTCTCATCCCTTTATTCTTTTTCAATCCACCACCAAACTATTTTATCTTATTCCCTTCTGAACACCCTCATTCTCATTTCCACCACTCCAACTGTCCCAGAGCATAATCACTCCTTATATAGCAATAATTGTTCCTCACATCCCATTGTACCTTTTGCCCAAAACTTTAACCCTGTGCTCTTAGTCCTTTTCTTACTGTGAGATAGAAGGAGGCCGTTTGGCCCATCAGATCCATCCAGATCCTAGTGGAGCTACCCCATCAATGCCATTCCTCCTCTCTATATTTCCCTGTGGCTTCACAACTTGTTCTCTCTCACACATTTCCATCAAATTCCCATTTTACTCTATTTACAACTCAACTTCACTGAGGTGTAAATTGATAGCGACCAATTAACCTGTATTAACCTGTGGGATGTGGGAGGAAACCGGAGCACCCAGAGGAAACCTACGAGGTCACAGAGAAGAGCGTGCAAGCTCCACACACAGACAGCACCAGAGATCAGGATCGAACTCAGCACCGCCAAATGGCACGCCATCTTGAACCATCCATTTGTGGAAACAGCTTCCCTCTACCCAACACCATCACTTGTCCACCTTGTCCACCTCCATCAAAAATCTCCTCAACTTTCATTGCTCCAAGGACAATGACCCAAGCTTCTCCAAGTTAACCTTGGATCTGGAATCTCCGGTCCCTGGAACCATTTGAGAAAATCTTTTCTGTTCCCTTTCTAGGACCTCCACACCCTTTCTAAGGTGTGGTGACCAGAATGTAGATCTTCTGTCCCATCAAAAGGTTGGCATCTCCAGTTGCCCAGTGCAGCACTGGAGCACTGGCCTACAGTTTGGTGTTCAACTCTTTTCAGTTGGATGTTTAACCCAAGGCCATTATCTTCAGAGGCAAGCAAGCTTCCTGGTTATTGCTACAGAGCACAAGCGTGCACTGAATGAATTCACTGTCTCTTATAGTATGGAGATATCACTAATGAAAGATTCAGTCTCTCATCCACACTGCACTGATTAGTATTTCCTTTGAATTCCTCAAGACATTATTTTGAGAAAATTTGAAATTATTAATAACTAGCTGTAAGAACAGCAAATTACACTTTAATCTCAAAGCAACTCAAACAGTCATTTTAAATTATTTTAGAAATTATTGCATAAATATACCGATTTACTCTTTGCTTATTCAAGTCCATTATGATAATTCTTATTGTTAGATTATTCCAGCTTATGAATATGCATGAGGTACAGCACACAGCTCCCTTGCATTAGTAGGCATCCGTCCATCAATCATAGCAAATTGCAGAGGTGATTGTGATGTTAGAAAAACACTTGTCACACCAGAAAGCATACAAGTGTCATAACACATTAGTGCTAATGAATGCATTTGCTGCTGGCATAATTAGTTGTAAATTGATTCAATTCATTTTGCCCAAGAGTGTGGAGATCTTTGCTCACCTCAGAAACGTCATGGAGAACAGGAAACAGCTACTGCACAAATTAAGTGCACTAACCTGAATGAAGGTAACTTGGTTCCTCATGAGGTAATTGAAAGCAGGTGAAAAATATTTTTCTTTTCTTGGTAACATCCATATCAAAATATGGACACAGCTCAGCACATCAAGAAAACCAGCTTCCCCTCCATGCCTACACTTCTCGCTGCCTTGATAAAGCAGCCAACATAATCAAAGACCTGACCCACCCCAGACGTTCTCTCTTCTCTTCCCTACCATCGGGCAGAAGCTACAAAGCCTTTAAGCACGTACCAGGCTCAAGGATAGCTTTTATCCTGCTGTTATAAGACTATTGAGTGCTCCCCTTGTACGATAAGATGGACTCTTGATCTCACAATCTACTTCGTCGTGGACTTATTGTCTGCCTGCACTGCACTTTCTCTGTAACTGTAACACTTTATAAGATAAGATAAGATAAGATAAGATATCTTTATTATTATCTACATCGAAACACACAGTGAAATGCATCTTTTGCGTAGAATGTTCTGGGGGCAGCCTGCAAGTGTCGCCAAGCTTCTGGTGCCAACATAGCATGCCCACAACTTCCTAACCCGTACGTCTTTGGAACGTGGGAGGAAACTGGAGCACCCGGAGGAAACCCAAGCAGATACGGGGAGAATGTACAAACTCCTTAAAGACAGCGGCAGGAATTGAACCCAGGTTGCTGACGCTGTAATAGCGTTATGCTAACTGCTACACTATTGCTTTTCCTTTGTACTATCTCAATGCTCTGATGTGATGAAATTATCTAAATTATATGTCTGAATGGCATGCAAAACAAAGTTTTTCACTGTACCTCGGTACATGTGACAATAATAAACAAATTTACCACTTATATTCAAATACTGTGTTGCTGGAGAAACTCAGCAGGCCAGGCAGCATCCATGGAGAAAAGCAGGCGGTCCATGTTTCGGGTCAGGACCGTTCTTCAGGACTGCTTTTCTCCACGGATGCTGCCTGGCCTGCTGAGTTCCTCCAGCATCATCGTGTTTTTCATCCAGATTCCAGCATCTGCAGTCCTTTGTTTCCCTACCACTTATATTTACTTTGTTCGCCTTTTCCACTCCTCCCCACTCCCTTCGTTAACGAGACTCAAGACCCACCAAACTCAAAGACAGCTTCTATCCCGCTGTTATCAGACTCTTGAATGGACCACTCCTCTGCTAAAGATAAATTCTTGATCTCCCAATCTATCTCGTCTTGGCCATTGCACTTTATTTGTTTACCTGCACTGCACTTTCTCTGTAACTGCAACACTATATTCCACATTCTGTTTTCTTATTTCAAACTTGATGTACTTATGTATGGCATGATCTGTCTGGATGGCACAAAAACAAAAGATTTTCACTGTCTCAGTACACGTGACAGTAATAAGATATCTTTATTAGTCACATGTACATTGAAACACACAGTGAAATACACCTTTTTGCATAGAGTTTTCTGGGGGCAGCCCACAAGTGTCGCCACGCTTCCGGCGCCAAAGTAGCATGCCCACAACTTCCTAACCTGTACGTCTTTGGAATGTGGGAGGAAACCAGAGCACCCGGAGGAAACCTACGTAGACACGGGGAGAACATACAAACTCCTTACAGACAGTGGTCGGAATTGAACCCGGGTCTCTGGTGCTGTAAAACATTACGCTAACCGCTACACTACCGTGCCGATGGAACCTATTCCAATACCAGTGATAATCAAATGGTCAAATTTGGAGGGGGACTGTGTGTTGGGAGGTTAAAAAGGCTGGAGGAAAATACAGTGAATAGGGATGAAGCTCTGAGAGGATGAAATTGTTTAGATTTCCCACCTCTTAATCCCAGAAAATCTCCTGAGAGGCCCTGGTTGGATTCTAGCGATCATAATGTCAAGATAAGTTGTCATTAGGGGTTGAAATGATGAGCCATTGCTTTACTAAGAAGATTGTGGAATTGTCAAATACCAGGGGACATAGATTTAAAGTGAGAGGTGGAAAGTTTAAAGGAGATTTATGAGGCAAGTATTTTACACAGAGTGGAAGGTGCTTGGAATGCACTGCCAGGGATAGTGGGAGAAAGCTCTTATAATCGCAACGTTTAAGAGGCATTTCGACAGACACATGAACAGGCAGGGAATGGAGGGATTTCGAGATGCAAGCGGATGCAGATTCTGGAATCTGGAGCAACAAACAATCTGCCGGAGGAACTCAGTGGGTCGAGCAGCATGGGGTGGGAAAGGAATTGTTGACATTTTGGGTCAAGACCCTGCATCAGGGCAGATGGAATTAGTTTAACTTAGCATCATTGTGGGCCAAAGGGCCTGTTCGTGTGCTGCACTCTTCTATGTCCCATGTTCTATGTTTTGCCCCAGAAGGCTGTCGATCTTAAGGGGGCAGACAGGGTAGATGTCAAGATGGGAGTCACGAATGAGGGGACATGGTTTCAAGGTAACGGGCCTATCATTTAAAACTGAGGTACATAGAAAGGTAAGTCTTCTTGTAGAAGGTGGTGAATCTCAGGAATTCTCTGCTCCCTGGAGTTGTGGAGGTCGGATTATTAGTGGACGTAAACAAATTTTTTGAAAGATGAGGGATATGAGGGCTATGGGGATTCGGCACAGAGGCGGAGTTGATACCCGGGACAGATCAGCCATGATCATATTGAATGGTGGGGCAGTCTTGAGGGGCCGAGTGGTCTCCTCCTGCTCCTGTTTTCTTGTGTTATGTACTCGTGAATACAGTAAAGAGAAAGATCCATGGATTTTTGGCCTCCGAGGAATTAAATGACATAGGATGAAGTACATATATTGGTTAGTGTATTAGCTGTAAAGTTCAACTACAACTTTAAGGTTTACACTAAAATAAGTATCATATACTTAATTATTGCAGCATCATTGCAGGGCAAGTTTTTTTTACAGAGTTGTGGGTGCTTGGAATGCGCTGCCTGGGATGCTGGTGGAGGCAGTTACGATAGAGGTGTTTAAGAAGTTCTTAGATAGGCACATGAATGTGCAGAGAATGGAGGAATATGGACATCGTGTCGGCAGAAGGGATTAGTTTAGATAGGCATTTAATTACTAGTTTAATTAGTTTGGCACAACATTGTGGGCCGAAGGGCCTGTTCCCATGCTGTACTGTTCTATGTTCCATTTATGACAGAGATAAGGCAATTTTTTTCTCTCAGATGGCTGCAAGGCTTTGAAGATTTCTTCCTTGGATAGTAGTGGAAGCAGAGTCTTTGAACATTTTTATGGCAGAGGTAGATGGCTACTTGATAAGCAAGCGGATGAAATGTTACAGCACGAGGACTGGAATGCAGATTTGAGGTCGACCATGACAGAAGAGACTGGATAAGCTGTGTGGCCTCTCTTACTCCTAGTTAGACTTCCAGACAGAACAACTGATGGCTTCCGAGCTATCGGAAAACTAAGTTAGGTCTGGGATAAGAGATCTGCTTCTCATACAAAACCTGCCATTGGCATCCAATCCAATTTGGAGAGTTATTGGTATTGGTTTATTATTGTCACTTGTACCGAGGTACAGTGAAGAACTTGTCTTGCATACCGATCATACAGGTCAATTCATTACACAGCGCAGTTACAGCGAGATAGTGCAGAGTGCATTGAAGTAGTACAAGTTAAAACAATAACAGTACAGAGTAAAATGTCTCAGCTACAGAGAAAGTGCAGTGCAGGTAGATAATAAGGTGTAAGGTCATAACAAGGCAGATTGTGAAGTCAAGAGTCCATCTCATTGTATAAGGGAACCGTTCAATAGTCTTAGCACAGTGGGATAGAAGCTCTCCTTGAGCCTGGTGGTATATGTCCTCTGGCTCCTGTATCCTCTACCTGATGGAAGAGGAGAGTAGAGAGTGGGTGGGGTCTTTGATTATGCTGGCTGTTTCACCAAGGCAGCGAGAGTCCATGGAGGGGAGTAAAAGTCTCGGACTGAAAGTCTGAGGAGATAAATGTGGGTCACTCCTGTACCAGTACATGAAGAAGTGAGAAAGGGATGCAGAGAGGTTGCAAAAGTTGGGACATATCTGCTGTATGGAGTACATTCTGTCGGGATTCAGTCACTCATTGTTGTTGAGTACTGGACTGATCCATTAGGGCCCAAATATGTGTTGTTGGAAACATTTATAATCAAGATGCATGAAATTCTGCAGATGCTGGAATCTGGAGCAATACACAAGAAGTGTTGGAGGAACTCAGCAGGTCAGGCAGCATCCATGGAGGGAAATAAACAGTCGACATTTTGGGCCAAGACCCTTCATCAGGACTGGAAAGGAAGAGGGCAGAAGCCAGAATAAGAAGGTGGGGGGACGGGGAGGAGCACAGGCAGGCAGGGGAGAGGTGAGTTCAGGTGAGGGGGGGATGGTAGGTGAGTGGGGGAAGGGGAGAAGATGGAATAAGCTGAGAGGTGACAGGTAGAAGAGGCCAAGGGCTGAAGAAGAAGGAATCCGGTAGGAGAGGGCGATGGACCATGGAATAAAGGATGGGGAAGGGGAGGAGAGGAGATGGGCAGGTCATCAAGGCAGGGGAAGGGAGCCAGAGGAATAAGGGAAGACAAAGGAGTGGGGGGGGGGGGAAAGAAAAAGAAGGGGTGGGTTTATCTGAAGTTAGAGAAATCGATGTTAAGGCTGTCAGGTTGGAGACTCCCAAGGTGGAATATGAGGTGTTGTTCCTCCAACCTGCACCTGGCCTCAACGTGGCAGTAGAGGAGGCCATGAATAGACACGTCAGTATGGGAATGGGATGTAGAATTGAAGTGGGTGGCCACCGGCAGGTCCCGGCTGTTGCGGCGGACGGAACGAATCTTTATAATCAAGATTGTTTTGCCCCAGAATGGGTCATTGACATGCTGGCGGAAGGTACATCGAGGCCACCTTCAGAAATGAGGCACAACATTGGTGTGTTTCTCTCTCAGCGTCCAAAGCTCATCCTACATTCTGCGCACCCGCTGCGGGCCTCGCGATGAGTGACCTGTGTATAATCCACATAAACGGGCTGGCCTCGGGGGAGAGCTCGTTGGACTTACTTTGTACTGTCTGTTTGTAGCAAAGATGACAAGTGAGAAATTGCAAAGATAATTGAATTCACGTCACTTTGATGGCACGATCATGAAACACGAGCAAATTTCATGGAGGATGAATGCAGATGCCGGGTGAAGGGAGTGAAAGCCCAGGAAAGGGCCAGGAAAGAATGACTGTGTTAACCATCATACTTTTGAGCAGGTCAGACAAAGTAGTTCATTGTTGATTAATCACCCAGTGTAAACTAAATGTTAATGATCTGTGTCGGCCAAGAAATCAGTTGCATTTCATGTTTTAGCAGGCCAGATAATCCTCAGACTGTTCTGTTTATCTACAGTGGTTCCTTCAAACACAACATTTGTTCTGATTCACATACATGTTGTCATGATATGCAGGCTTATAACATGTGTGTGTGTGTGTGTGTGTGTGTGTGTGTGTGTGTGTGTGTGTATGCATGCGTGTATAGAAAGTGTAATCAGTTACATAGAACACAGAACACTACAACACAGTAAAGGCCCTTCGGCCCACAATGTTGTGCCAGCATTTTATCCTGCTCTAAGATCTATCTAACCCTTCCCTCCCACATAGCCCCCTATTTTTCTATCATTCATGCTACAACTTGGAACAATGATATTATGTTAGTGTCAGCTGTGGTTCAATGGTTGGTACCCTCTTCTGAGTCCAAGGGGGTTGGGGTCAAGTTCACTCCAGAAGATGAAACACAAAACTACAGGCTTACACACCTTTGCAGTAGTGACAGAATGCTGCACAGTCTTTCAGCTGAGACACCCTATTTGTTCTCTCTGGAGAACACAAAGGATTTCATTGCACTATTTCCAATAAGGGAAGGGTATTTATTCTGGATGATGCATCTCTATAGAACTCTGGTTAGGCTGCATTTAGAATATTGTGTGCAATTCTGGTCACCACACTATAGGAAGGGTGTCGAAGCTTTAAAGAGGGTGCAGAGGAGGTTTACTAGGATGCTGCCTGGATTAGAGGGCATGTGCTATCAGGTGAGGCTGGACAAACTTGGTCTCTTTTCTCTGGAGCCGGTGGAGGCCGAGGGGTGATCCGTTGGAAGTGTATCACATTATGAGGGGCATAGATGGAGTGGACAAGCAATATCTTTTTCCCATTATTGAGTGATCCAATACCAGAGGGCATGCATTTAAAGTGAGAGGGGGTAGGTTCAGAACAGATGTGAGGGGTACATTTTTTTTTACTGAGAGAGTGGTGGATGCCTGGAATGCGTTGCCTGATAGGGTGGTGGAGGCAAATTCATTGGGGGCTTTTAAAAGGGGTTTGGATGGGCACATGAATGAGAGGAAAATAGAAGGATATGGGCATTCTGTAGATAGGAGGGAATAGCTATGTCGGCACAACATTGTGGGCCGAAGGGCCTGTTCTGTGCTGTACTGTTCTATGTTCTATATACCCCTCACTTAACACCACAAAAGCAGGTTGCCTGGTGATTACCATATTGCTAAGTATGGCAGCTTGTGTTGCATGTATTGGCTGCTACCTTTCAATAGTGACTGCACATCAAAAGTACCTTACTGGCTGTAAAGTTCTTGTGGCCTCCTGAAAAGGATACAAAAGGTGGGACAGAAGTATACAAGCCCTTTGCTTTTCCAATGTAAGATTTATAAACTGTAAGATTTATCAACACCTCCTGATCAAACATCTTTTACATTTACTGCAACCTGTTCTCTCCATGTCTGCGTGGGTTTCCTCCAGGTGCTCCGGTTTCCTCCCACATTCCAAAGATGTACGGGTTAGGAAGTTGTGGGCATGCTATGTTGGCGCCGGAAGTGTGGAGGCACTTGCGGGCTGCCCCCAGAACACTACGCAAAAGATGCATTTCACTGTGTGTTTTGATGTACATGTGACTAATAAAGATATCTTTCCAGTGTTTACAGAACATTCCCAACAGAGGGGCAATGTTTATGAGGGAGAGTGGTACAGTGTTAGCAGGAAGTCCTGGGAATGGGATAGTGTTTACAAGAGGTCCTCAGGAATGGGTCAGTGTTAGTAAGAGATCCCCGGGTGTGGTTCAGTGTCTGCGAGAAGTCCCTGGGCTTGGGTCAGCGTTTGCAGTTGGTAGCTCAGGAATGGGACAGTGCAAAGCATCTTTAAACACGAGATTCCTTCAGCATTTCTGTGTGTTTGCACTGTGATTCTGAATAGACAGCAGAATCATGTAGCGTAGCTGCTTCTCAACAATGTGAGAGCTTCAGATGCATTCAGTTTGTACCAACAGCTTAGAGACTCTGCATATAATCAGGTAAAAAACACGATGATGCTGGAGGAACTCAGCAGGCCAGACAGAATCCATGGAGAAAAGCAGGCGGTCAACGTTTCGGGTCAGGACCCTTCTTCAGGACTGAAGATAGGTAACAGTCACCTAGGTCGCACTCTGTCGGTAACCGCAACCTGCATCTCCTCGTTTCCGGTCACTTCAACTCCCCCTCTCACACTATCACTGACATGTCAGTCCTCGGCCTCCTCCACTGCCAGGAGAATTCCAAGCGCAAACTGGAGGAACAGCACCTCATTTTCCGTCTTGGAACCTAGCAATGTAACTGCACTGTGTAATGAATTGACCTGTACGATCAGTATACAAGACAAGTTTTTCACTGTACTTTGGTCAAATGACAATAATAAACCAATACCAATACCTGGTTAAGCTCCTTATGCTGACACAAGAGATGGCAGATGCTGGAATCTGGAGCAACGCACAAGATACTGGAGGAACTCAGCGGGTCGGGCAGCATCCGCGGAGGGAAATAGACAGTCAAAATTTCAGGTCAAGATGAAGGGTCGTGACCCAAAACACATACTGTCCATTTTCCTCCACAGATGCTGCCTAACCCGCTGAGTTCCTCCAGCGTCTTGTTTGTTGTTCTAAATTCTTTGTGTCAGGTTAAGCAGTGAGGTGGCTAAGTCGGGACTTTGTGTTCGGTTTCAGCGAGCAGGAGCCTTGCATATTGTTGGTAATAATTTTTCGAAGTTTGCCAAGAAGGTTGATGAGGGGAAAGTGGTGGACATTGTCTACATGGACTTTAGCAAGACCTTTGACAAAGTTCCACATGGGAGGCTGGTCCAGAAGGTTGAGTTGCTTGGCATTCAGGATGAAGTAGTCAATTGCATTCAACTTTGGCTTAGTGGGAGAAGCCAGAGAGTGGTAGTAGATGGTTCTACCTCTGACTGGAGGCCTGTGACTAGTGGTGTGCCGCAGGGATCGGTGCTGGGTCTGTTGTTGTTTATCATCTATATTAATGATTTAAATGATAATGTGGTAAACTGGATCAGCAAATTTGCAGATGACAGCAAGATTGGGGATGTAGTGGACAGCGAGGAAGGCTATCAAAGCTTGCAGCGTGATCTTGACCAGCTAGGAAAATTAGCTGAAAAATGGCAGATGGAATTTAATGCAGACAAGTGTGAGCTGATGCACTTTGGAAGGACAAACCAGGGTAAGACTCACACAGTGAATGGTAGGGCTCTGAGGTGTGCGGTAGAACAAAGGAACCTGGGAATAAAGATCCATAGTTCCTTGAAAGTGGTATCACAGGTAGATAGGATCGTAAAGAAAGCTTTTGGCACTATGGCCTTCATAAATCAGGGCATTGAGTACAGGAGTTGGGATGTTATGTTGAAGTTGTATAAGACATTAGTGAGGCCAAATTTAGAGTATTGTGTGCAGTTCTGGTCACCTACCTACAGGAAAGATATCAATAAGCTTGAAAGGGTGCAGAGAAAATTTACAAGGATATTGCCAGGACTTGAGGACCTGAGTTATAGGGAAAAGTTGAATAAGTTGGGACTTTTTTCCTTGGCATTCAGGAGAATGAAGGGAGGTCTTATAGAGTTATGAGGGGTATAGATAGGGTGAATGCATACAGGCTTTTTCCCCTAGGGTTGGGTGAGACTTGAACTAAAGGACATAGGTTTAAGGTGAAAGGTGAAATATATAAGGGGAATCTAAGGGAAAACTCCTTCACTCAGAGGGTGGTGCAAGTGTGGAACGAGCTGCCAGCAGAAGTGGTGGACGTGGGTTCAGTTGTAACATTGAAGAGAAGTTTGGATAGCTACATGGATGGGAAGGGTTTGGAGGGATATGGTCCGGGTGCAGGTAGATGGGACTAGGCAGAAGATCAGGTCAGCATGGACTCGATGGGCTGAAGGGCCTGTTTCTGTGCTGTAGTACTCTAATAATCTCTATGACTATTCTTGACTAGGTCAGGGTTCAGAGTTGTATAACTGGGTGAGGTGATGGGGGTTTATCATCACCATAGCATTAATATATTAGTCAAATAGAACAAAATCTAAAAAATTTATGATGTACTGATTCTGTAAGAATTTTACCTTTGATAGTGGTATAAATCTGAAGAGTGGAACATAATGCTTTAGTGAACTGTCATGGTTATTTCTGTGTCACCAAAATAACATACTGCAGATTAAATTCCAACTGAGTTACCTGAACGAATTCCAAGGAATGAGAAATAACAGGCAAATGAATTTGGACTCAAGTGATATTGAAAAATACAAAGTGCTTTATTTTGGTGTGAAGAATAAGGAGGCAGGATTAACAGGAGGGACCATTTTTAAAAGGGGTAGATCAATGAGATTCTGGGATGAATGTGCAGAGATTGTTGACATTGGCAGGACAATAAATGATTCTGGGCATTAGAAATAGAACAAGATCAACTAACGATGAATAAAAATCTCTGATATTACCACAAATGTCCTGAACTAGGCATCACACTTTGGTAAACATATGAATGCTTTAGAGATGGTGCAGAAGAGATTTATAAAAATAATTCCAGTGAGGGATTATAGTTATGTAGATAGACTGGGAGAAGATGTTACCAAAAATGGATTGGGGTAGGTTGCAGGACATCTACAGTCATGAAGGGTCAAGAGTTGATCAATGGTGGAAGGATCAAGAAGCAAGGGAGAAAAAATGAGGGTGACAGTTAAAAGCCAGAGAAGCTGAGGTGAAAGGTGAGGACCAGGGGAATTTTATTGCTGTTATTCCTGGTGAGATGGGGAGGGTCAGAACAGACGTGTGGGAAATGTCTCTCATATTCCTTTTAAGGTCTGTTTTGCATGCTGTTTTTTAACTCATCAGGTTTCAAAAGTGCTATACACATCCAAAAGAATTTGACTTTTATTTACAATTCTTTTGACTTTTACCAAGACTTTGACTGATGTACATCAAGAAAGAACCATCAGGATCTTTCTACACTGGTTCATAAGGCATAGGAAGTTAACGTGCAGGTAAGGTAAGCAATTGGGAAAGTGAACATCAGTCTTTATTGGACTGGAGGTGATGGAAACACATGGCAGATCAGGCAATGCCTGTGGAGAGAGAAGCAGAGTTAATGTTTCACGTCTAAGCCTGTTCCTCAGGACTGGAATAGGGAGAAAAGCAAGGTAGTTTGAAGTTGCAGAGAAGGTGGGGGAAGGGATGAATAGGACAAAAGGAATATCTGTGACAGGGCGAGGTTGTCATCAGGATAACCTGCTGGTCAGATGGGTTAATGAGGCAATTGGAGGGTGATTACACTGTGTAATGTGTTGCTAACAGCAGGACTGTGGGACATGCCCAGCGGATCAGGTTGTAAGGACTGCAAAAGAAAAACGTATTCCCATTCTCCGGCCAAAACCCCTTGATGAATTTTGCATCTAGAAATTTATCTATCTCCTTTTTATCTATTGGGCAACCTAGACCTCCAATTTTACTACCAGGGAACTCCCTAAATCCCTTACTCCTCCATTGTTCCCATAATCTACCTAGATGTCATGCAAAACAAAGTTTTTCGCCGTACCTCGGTACATGTGACAATAATAAACCAATTTCAAAGCCCAACCATGAGAGAACTAATTTTCCACTTGTGCTCTGCACTATAAATGTTGGCTTTAATCTCAAGTTCCTCTAATAGTTCAAACCTTGACTATTTTCTAATGAACAGACACTTCCGGTTTCAATTTATTATGCTGACTTTGGTTAGGAAACATCAATTTATTTAAAATTCAAATTTACTCGGTGAATCATGCAAGATTTTATTCTATATCTGTTTATTTGAAGAATGCCCACTGCATAAAAAAGTTGATTAATTATGTAGTATAATAGAGTCGACTTCAATGCAGATTTATTGCTCTCCTGTAGGTATTTAACTCAGGTCCATAGGTTTTAAGCTCATCAGCTGAGTGAGAGGAAGGGGTAAAAGGCTGTAAGTGGCAAGCTGCTTTGTTGAAAGACTTCTCAAGATTTGCTTAATGAGGTTTTGCTCCTCATTAATTTTTCTTACCAAGCTGGGAACAGATAATTTAATTTGGATCCAAAGATTGTTCTTAGCAAGACTGAGAATACTTTAACAGTGAATTGTTGTAAATGGAAGTGTTTGGTCTTTTCCGCTCATAACTGAAAGTGACCTTTCTCCAATGAATAAGCCAGTAGAACTTGTATCTTGAGTTGTGCCTGTGGAACATGGGGAGAAGAGAAAAACAAGAGGCTTGTATTTATATTTTTCTTTATCCCAGGATCTTCCAAAGCCCTGTAAAACCAGTGAGGTACTTTTAAAAGTGTAGTCAGTGTTGTAATGTAAGAAACACAGCATCTCATCTGCATGCAGCTAATTCTCACAAACAGCAACGTGATTTTTGTGACATTAGTTGAAGACACGAAGAGAACTCCCAGTTCCTCAAGATGTGTATGCATTCTTGTGTGGGAGGGGAAAGCAGCCAGAAGTCGTGGTACATGTTGGTACCAACGACATAGGTAGAAAGAGGGATGAAGTCCTGAAAAGTGAGTTTAGGGAGCTAGGCAGAAGGCTGAAGAACAGGACCTCAAGGGCAGCAATCTCAGGATTGCTGCCAGTACCACGTGACAGTGAAGGTAAGAATAGGAGGAGATGGCAGATGAATGCGTGGCTGAGGAGTTGGTGCAGGGGGCAAGGTTTTAGATTTTTAGAGATTGTCGAAGATTGCAGAGGGACATTGATAGGATGCAGAGCTGGGCTGAGAAGTGGCAGATGGAGTTCAATCCGGAGAAGTGTGAGGTGGTACACTTTGGAAGGACAAACTCCAAGACAGAGTACAAAGTTAATAGCAGGATTCTGGGTAGTGTGAGGAGCAGAGGGATCTGGGGGTCCATATCCACAGATCCCTGAAGTTTGCCTCACAGGTGGATAGGGTAGCTAAGAAAGCTTATGGCGTGTTAGTTTCAATAAGTCAAGGGATCGAGTTTAAGAGCCGTGAGGTAATGATGCAGCTCTATAAAACTCTGGTTAGACCACACTTACGGTACTGTGTCCAGTTCTGGTTGCCTCATTATAGGAAGGATGTGGAAGCATTGGAAAGGGTGCAGAGGAGATTTACCAGTATGCTGCCTGGTTTAGAGAGTATGCATTATGAGGAGAGACTAAGGGAGCTAGGGCTTTACTCTTTGGAGAGAAGGAGGATGAGAGGAGACATGATAGAGGTGTACAAAATATTAAGAGGAATAGATAGAGTGGACAACCAGCGCCTCTTTCCCAGGACACCAATGCTCAATATAAGAGGGCATGGCTTTAAAATAATGGGTGGGAAGTTCAAGGGAGATATCAGAGTAAGGTTTTTTTACCCAGAGAGTAGTTGGGGCATGGAATGTGCTTCCTGGAGCGGTGGTGGAGGCAGGTACATTGGTCAAATTCAAGAGATTGCTAGATTAGAATATGGAGGAATTTAAAATAGGGAGATATGTGGGAGGAAGGGGTTAGATAGTCTTAGGCGAGGTTTAAAGGTCAGCACAACATTGTGGGCCGAAGGGCCCGTATTGTGCTGTACTATGTTCTATGAATCATTTATAACAAAAAACAGAGAATGTTGGAAACACTCGGCAGGTCAGTCAGCCTCTGTGGAGAGAGAAATAGAGTTAACCTTTCAAGTTGAAGACCTGTTGTCTGTTCTAGCGAAGGCTTCAGAGGTGACATTTAAGGTTGGGTTCTACTGAAGGGTCTTCAATCTGCAACTTTAATGCTGTTTCTCTGTTCACAGATGCTGCCTGACCTACTGAGTATTTCCAATATTTCCTGTTTTATTTCAGGTTTCCAGCATCTGTAGTTTGCTGATGTCCATTAATAAGGAAATTATTTATATTAGCACAAGCAGGTAGGCAGACTTCTGACTTTACAGAAGCACCTTAAAGCAAGATTGCAAACTCTCAGTATTGTGCTGAATTGCCACCTGGATTATGAATGTAGATCTCAGTTATGGAGGATCCCCCACCCCCTGCTGGCTATCAACAGAGCTAACTGAAAATAGCAAATAGGAATTGATGTCAAACCTTGTCTATTGGCAATTGATGCGTCTCCATCCATATGTGGAGCTGGTGGCAGGAATATCTCAGTTACTTATTCTGCATGTGTGCTAACAGCATGCGAGTATCACTTCTAGAGAAGGTAACAGTTGTCCAAACTTACCTGCAGTTGGTCTATCGTTCAATAAAGTAATTTTCCTGATCTTAGTTATCAATGTATACAATCCAAATCAATAAAGATACAGAATAGATTGTGCATATGTAACTTTAATGGGACGGGTGGCTTGAATTTATAAAAGTGTCTTGTGACAATGTCAGGTTGCCTCAGATGGCAGCAATATTGCCTTGAGAGACAAGGGCAGAGTTGAGCTTGAAATCTCGGCTGACTGGTTGTATCACGGCTTTGTATGGAATCGCCAATGCACAGGAACACAAGAAGTTACAGAGAGTGGTGGGACTCAGCCAGTTTCATCATGGGTGCAGATCTCCCCTTCGAGGTCATCTACAAGAGGTGATGTCTCAGGAAGGCAACATCCATCATCAGGGACTCCCACAGTCCGGGCCGTGCCCTCTTCTCGATGCTGCCATCAGGCAGGAGGTACAGGAACCTGAAGACCCACACCTCAAGGTTCAGCAATAGCTTCTTCCCCACTGCCAAAACCTTGACACTACCTCGGATTATATTTCTTTTCTGTCAGTGTTGAACCAGTGTCGTTATGTTTATTATGTAAGTTATGTATAACTTATGTTAATTTAAGTTTGTGTTAACTTACGTTTGTCCTCATCTTGTAATGTGCTGTGCTGCTGCTGCAAAAAACTAATACTTATGGCAATTATACCCTGTGCATGTATGCCTGTGACAACAATAAACTTGAACTTGAAACTTGACGATAGAGGGAGTGCCGCACTGTTGAAAGTGTCAACCTTTAGATGAGATGTGGTCCTTGACCAACATCACTGAAAACATTGCCCCACAGGTGTTGGAGAGAAGCAGACTTGAGGGGTCAAATGGCTTAATTCTGCTCCAATATCTTATGGGAAGTTGTTGTATATAAATTGGCCAGCAAGTTTCCTACACTACATCAGTGACTATGCTTACCAGATCTTCATTGCTTGTATGGTGTAATGGGATATCATGGTGAATTGAAAGGCATTATATAAACCACTGTCTACTTATGTTTTGCCTTGTGTACAGTTGGTGAGAAACAAGACCCTGAGCTTTTATAACCAGCATCTCCTCTGTGTACCATTCATTGGTTGATCCTGTGGGAAATTTTCCCACCAATTTGTCCTTCCAAAATTTCCTTCCTGGTGGAATTCCAGTGTTGATCTGAAAACTGACAGATAATGGAAATAAAAACAGATGTGCTGGAAAAACTCAGCAGGGCAGGCAGCATCTGTGGAAAGAGAAACAGAGTTAATGGTTCTACTTGAAGACCCTTCATTGGAACACCATCTTCTTTCTGCCCACTAATTGTTTGGTACCGACAGCAACTATGGATTGTTTTAGGTGAAAAGTCGTTAAGTTTTATTTAATAAGCAGACACTATATCATTTTTAATTGAAAGAAAACTGTTGGAAAGAATCAGCATGTCATAGAGCAACGACAGACCATCGACCTGAATCATTGATTCTGTTCTTCTCTTTATATATGCTGCCTGACCTATACAGCACTTTTTGTTTTTATTTCAACTTTACGATATCTATGGTATTTATCAGATTGGGTGACCCTCATTCAGTCAACAAGGGTGACCTTGAGTTTCCATTCGCCTGTCGTTTTAATTGTCCATCCCATTCTGACCCCATTGCCTTGAGCCTCTTACACTATTCCAGCTTAGCCAAAAGTAAACACGAGAAGCAGCCCCTCATTTTCTGATTTGGCATAAGACAGTCCTTAGGACTAACATTAACCTCAACAATTTCAGCTAACCAGCCTTTCCAGTCTACATTAGAACTAGCCACTTCTAATGAAAGGTCATCGAGGTGAAATATTAACTTAATTTCTTGCTCCACAGATGCTGACTGACCTGCTGTGTCCAGCATTCTGTTTTTATTTCAGATCCCCAGCATCAGCAGTATCTTCCTTAGATCCTTTTTCGCTTCAGTCTAGGCAGTGAGGAACTGTGTAATTAAAAGGAAAGGAAGCAAAATACTGTGCTGCTGCGTAATATGGCTCTGTGCTCAGCACTTTCACTTTTTGGAGTGCTTTAGCACATCTTGCTAACAATTTTCCTTTGGGTCTTGATTTCATTAATTATTCATGCCAAAGCTTCCAGCTTCTTAATTCATTGTATCTTCAATGTTTTAATATTAGGAGTTGTTCAGAGGACCTCCATGCTAACATACAAGCACATCAAGTTTTTAACTTATGTTAGTTTATTGTTCTACAGTTTAGCAAGTTTATTATGTTAATCCACATTTTACAGTGATAAGATGCAAAACAAGAAGTCTAAATTAGACAACATTTGACATTGGACCCAGTAAAGTTTGTTTAATTCCCTCCATTAATTCAGTGAGTATTTCACCAGCTGTTGAGGGCATTAGGCTGCTATACGAATGCATGTGCACAATTATTTCTCTTCAGTCCTGCTGAGTAAACGAATAGGTTCCACTGTTCCTTGAACGAGGGGAACGATAAAGCCACTTCTATTTGAAACAGGCATACACCATACAAAAATTTGATTGAAATAGATGGACATTGGCATCTTAAGTAGGTTGTGAGAGCTTCCACTATCAAAGTCAGGGAAGTATTCCATTGCACTGATTGACCGAACCGCCTAACCTTAACGATGAGGGACATAAAAGTAATGTCCTTTATAAAAACACACACAACACACAGACACACACAGACAAACATACACAAACACACATGCATCACACAAATGCACATGCACAAACACACACACACACAAATGTGCATGCATACACAGAACACACTGCATGCAAGCACACACATGCATACAATACATATACATGTATTCAAATACACACTTACACATGTGCACTCACATGCATACAAACTAACACACACAGACACTCACTAAACTGTAGGACAGTGCAACAACAAAATCACATCTCAATGCATCAATAACAAAGGCAGTAGTTGGTAGAACTGCTCCTTCGAACAGCTGTACATTGTTAGCTGCTTTCATTAACAATAACCTGTTGGCCCTAGCCATTGATGCTCAATTGAACTTCCATCAGAACTGAATCAGAGAAGCAGAACCTCCCCTTTAAGTGATTTTAAATAGGAAATCACAGATCAAGCAGATCGGCACCTGATCTGTATGCCAAGGCCAGGTTATTTTGGAAGGAGAGGTTATTCAACAGAGAATTGTCTTCATGTAACATTCCTGGCATTGGAAAGAACGTCGAAGCACTTCAGGGAATACAGGAAGGGAAGAACAGATGGAATGAAGGGGGCAGGTCCAGATGGTGGAACTGGTGGGGAGCGTTGAGGAACTGATAGAGAAAGGAGGGAGTGTGTCGGTGTGGGAGCAGTGAAGTGATCGGATGGGCACAGGTAACTGAAGGAGGTCTTGCAGGTGAAGTTAGAATGAGGACAATGAGGTGAAGTCTAAGGCCAATGGAAATGAGTGTGAACTAGAGCAGTGGTTGCCAGGGCAATGGTGGGTAGGACAAAGGCAATTGGATGTAATTTATGAAGAGGAGAAGCTTTCCTTTCTTCATTTCATTTGTTTCTGAAGCAGAGATGATCAGAAGAATTGAAAAACTAATGTGTGGTGAAAATGGGGAGGAATTTTGTTAGCTGCCAAAGGTTTGCGGAGGTTTTTGTGGGTGGAGTTGCTCTGGGTGGGAAGGCATTTGAGGACAACCACAGAAAGACAGGCTGAGAGTGCCCCCTGTACAGGCACTCACAGGCTGAGAGTGCCCCCTGTACAGGCACTCACAGGCTGAGAGTGCCCCCTGTACAGGCACTCACAGGCTGAGAGTGCCCCCTGTACAGGCATTCACAGGCGCTGGAAGCACAAAAGTCATGGAGTTATGCAGCACAGAAACGGGCCCTTCAGCCCAACTACTCCATGCCAACCAAGATTCCCATCTAAGCCAGTCCCTTTTGCCTGCATTTGGCCCATATGCTTCCAAACCTTTCCTATCTGTGTATCTGTCCACATGTCTTTTAAATGTTGTTGTCGTACCTGCCTCAACCACTTCCTTTGGCAGCTCGTTCCACATACTGTACCTACAACCCTTTATGTATGAAAGTTGCCCCTTGAGATTCCATTAAATCTCTCCCCTCTCACCTTAAACCTATGCCCTCTAGTTCTTGATTCCCCAAACCTGGGAAAAAGAATGAGTGCATTCACCCTGTCTATGCCCCTTGTGATTTGAAATATCTCTATAAGCTCACCTTTCAGTCTCCAATGTTCTAAGGAATAAAGTCCTAGGCTGTCTGACTTCTCCCTTTAACTCAGCCCCTCAAGTCCTGGCAACAGCCTTGTAAATCTACCTGCTGAAACGCTGACCTGCTGAATGTTTCCAGTATTTTCTGTTTTTGTGCCATTCCTGTAGTCAGAAGAAGAGGGGGAGAAATTTTTGCAGCTTGTTCCATATACAGTATGTACCACTAGTTAGTTTAACTGGAAATTGTGGCTGCTGGTTCTGTGGGATGTGGGCCTATTGAGCACTTGCCCATTGAATGGTCAGCCGTTTTCAGCAATACTCACCTCATCACTGGTACAGCAGTTCACCATTGCATCCCACACTCTGAGACATAGAACATAGAACATTACAGCACAGTACAGGTCCTTCGGCCCACAATGTTGTGCCGACACTTTATCCTGCTCTAAGATCTATCTAACCCTTCCCTCCCACATAGTCCTCCATTTCTCCATCATTCATGTGTCTATCTAAGAGTCTCTTAAATGTCCCTAATGTATCTGCCCCCACAACCTCTGCTGGCAGTGTGTTCCATGCACCCACCCCTCTTTGTGTAAAAAACTTACCCCTGACATCCCCCTTATATCTTCCTCCAATCACCTTAAAATTATCTCCCCTCGTATTAGTCATTGTCACCCTGGGAAAAAGTCTTTGAGTGTCCACTCAATCTATGCCTCTTATCATCTTGTACACCTCTATCAAGTCACTCATTCTCCTTTTCTCCAAAGAGAAAAGCCCTAGCTCACTCAACCTATTCTCAAAGACATGGTCTCCAATCCAGGCAGCATCCTGGTAAATCTTCTCCTCATCCTCTCTAAAGCTTCCACATCCTTCCTATAATGAGGTGACCAGAACTGAACACAATGCTCCAAGTGTGGTCTAACCAGAGTTTTATAGAGCTGCAACATTACCTTGCGGCTCTTGAACCCAATACCCCGACTAATGAAGGCCAACACTCCATACGCCTTCTCAACAACCCTATTGACCTGTGCAGCAACCTTGAGGGATCTATGGACGTGGAGCCCAAGATCCCTCTGTTCCTCCACACTGATAAGAGTCCTGTGATTAACCTTGTTTTCTGCCTTCAAATTCGATCTCCCAACGTGTATCACTTCACACTTTTCCGCGTTGAACTCCATCTGCCACTTCTCAGCCCAGGTCCACATTCTATCAATATCCTGTTGTAACCTACAGCGACCTTCTACACTATCCACAACACCACCAACCTTTGTGTATAACAAGCAATGTCCTGAGAGGTTTTACAGGGCAGATGATGAGCGGGAGTTTCCTCAGGCTGGAGACTCTGGAGCGAGGGGCACAGCTGAGTGATGAGGTCAGGAGAACTTTACTCCGTCACCTCGGAAAACAGCCAATATAATAAAGGACCCCTCCCACCCTGGTTGTTCTCTTTTCTCCCCTCTCTCATCGGGCAGAAGATAGAAAAGCTTGAGGACATGTAGATAAGATATTTATTTATTAGTCACATGTACATCGAAACGCACAGTGAAATGCGTCTTTTTGCGTTACTGAGAATGTGCTGGCGGCAGCCCGCAAGTGTCACCACGCTTCTGGTGCCAACATAGCCTGCCCACAGCTCCTAACCTGTACGTCTTTGGAATGTGGGAGGAAACTGGAGCACCCGGAGGAAACCCACGCAGACACGGGGAGAACATACAAACTCCTTACAGACAGTGGCGGGAATTGAACCTGGGTCACTGGCACTGTAATAGTGTTACGCTAACCGCTACGCTACCATGCCACCAGGCTCAAGGACAGCTTATACTCTGCTGTTATCAGACTCTTGAGCGAACCTCTCATACTCTAAAAGATGAACTCTTGACTTCCCAATCTACGTCTTTGTGGCCCTTGCACTTTATTTGTCTACCTGCACTGCACGTTGTAACTGTGACACTATATCCTGTATCTTGTCTTCCCTTTTACTACCTCAGTGTATGGAATGATCTGTCTGGATGGCACGTAAACAAAACATTTTCCCTGTATCTCAGTACGTGTGACAATAATAAGCCAATTCCAATTCAGTAACTCGAAATTTTCTACCCCAGGGACAGACTTCAGAACTGAATAGATTCTTGGATTCCAAGGGAATGGAGTTAAATGGAGAGCAGGCAGGAGTGTAGACCATAAGCCCATAAGATATGATCATAAGATATAGGAGCAGAATGAAGCCATTCAGCCCATCGAGTCTGCTCTGCCATTCAATCGTGGCTGATTTTCTTTCAACTCCATTCTCCCACCTTCTCCCCGTAACCCTTAACCCCACCAACCAAGAACCTATCAATTGCTGCCTTAAATACACCCAATGACTTGGCCTCTGTGGCAACAAATTCTACAGGTTCACCACCTTCTGGCTGAAGGAATTCTTCCTCATTTCAGTTTTAAAGGGACATCACTTTAATCTGAGGCTGTGCCCTCGGATCCTAGACTTTCCCATTAATGGAAACATCCTCTCCACGTCCACTCAATCCAAGCCTTTCAGCCCTAGAACCTGCCCAGGATCAAGCGGTGGACAGATGTCTTCGCCGTGTTCCTATACTCACAGCCCAACACAAGGTGAACCTGGCTGTCAATGGAGAAAAGCTTCCCCTGTTGGTCCACGACTCTCGGCAAGTTTGGCCCACCCCTCGACCACGCCGTGACCCAGTACAGCCCCAAGAGCAGAGCTCCGTTCCCTGACAGTAACAAACTCTTGAAGCAAAGCCCCTCAGAAACTCAGCCTGAAGCCTGTGCTCTTTGGTACAAACACCATTGCAGTGATGATTACACGGTGGGCTGCTTGTGTAAGGTTAATTGGGGTTTGTCAGGAGATGCAGAGCCACAGCTGCTGTCTCTGTGCCAATCTGTGCCAATCCTACTGGGGATTAAAGGTTTGATTGATAATTTATTCACATAGGTAATAGACTGGCTCAGGCGAAGGAAAGCTAAAGACTCAGCACAGATGTTGGCTTAGATTTAATGAGCAAACAGATGTGCTATGGGGAATACACTTGTTCTCTAGCAATGCGCAGGAGGCGATAACCCCTGAATTCATAATGGGATCTGTGTGTGCTGTTGCAGAAAGGAGAAGATCAAAAATAATACATAATTTACATCAATATCTCCAAATATTCTGAAGCAAGTGTTGTGATTTTGGAGGCAGATGTTCCATTGCCCCCAGATCGCCAGTCAGCTGTGCCCAGGACTGTGCTGTTTGTTCTAGTGTGGTGAAAATTACTGGTCTAACAGCATGAGTTCTGCACCGTTGTTTCAGAGACAGAGTCCGAATCCCAGCAGGGCAGCTGGGTAAGTTAAATTTGAGTACTTTTAAACAAGTCTGGAATTTAAGAAGAACCATTGATCTGAGTAACCGCGAAGTGACTGGATGGTTGTCAATCCCCTCTGGGATGTGAGGGAAGGACACAAGTCATCCTGACCTTTCCTGGCCGATGTGTGACTTCAAACCCACCAATGTGATTACTCCTTGACTGCCTCCTCAGTTTCAACATTTTCTACAGCATAGAAGGAGGGTATTCAGCCCCTCGAGTCTATGCCAGCTCACAATGTAATCCCATTTCCCCTCTAGTTTTTCTTGTTACCTGTTCTCCCCACAGTCCCATCAACTCTCCTCAGATTCACTAGGGGCAATTTACAGCAGTCAATTAACCTACCAACCCGCACATTTTTGGGATGTGGGAGGAAACCGGGGTCGTACGGGAGGCAACAACAATAGAGGAGTTTAAGAGGCTCTTAGATAGGCACATGTATATGCAGAGAATGCAGGGGTGTGGGCATTGTGCAGGCAGAAGTGATTAGTTTGGTTAGGTATTTAATTAGTAGTTTAATTAGTTCAACACAATATCGTGGGCCACAGGGCCTGTTCCTGTACTGTACTGTTCTGTGTTCTAAACCGAAGTACTCGGAGGAAACCCATGTGGTCACAGGGAGAACATGCAAACTCTGCACACAGACAGCACCAGAGGTCAGGATTGAACCCAGGTTACTGGAGTTGTGAAGCAGTGGCCCTACTGACTGCCACAGTGCCACCCAGTCAGAAGTAATCATGGACAGGCTATAAGGGAATAACAAAATGTCACCACTCGGGAGCACGTTGGGTGGCATGAGGCTCTCTCCCAGCACACGTGCTAGCTGTGTTGACAGAACTGATTTGAAATATTGTGTCCAGTTTTGGTCATCCTGCTATAGGAAAGATGCCATTAAGCTGGAAAGTGTGTGGAGGATATTTTCGAGGACATTGCCAGGACTCGAGGGACTGAGTTATGGAGAGAGGTTGAGCAGGTTGGGACTTTATTCTTGGAGAATAAGGAGTGATCTTATAAAGATGTATAGAATAACGTGGGGCATAGATGGGTGAGTGCACACAGTCTTTTTCCCAGTGTTGGGGAATCAAGAACTAGAGGGCATAGGTCTAAGGTGAGCGGAGGAAGAATTAATAGGAACCTGAGGGGAATCTTTTTCACCCAGAGGGTGGTCAGTATATGGAACGAGCTGCCAGAGGAAGTGGTTGAGGCAGGTACTTTAACAACATCTGAAAGGAACTTGGACCGGTACATGGATAGGAAAGGTTTAGAGGGACATGGGCCAAACGTGGGCAAATGGGACTAGCTTAGATGGGAATCTTGGTTGGCATGGACCAGTTGGGCCAAAGAGCCTGTTTCTGTGCTGTCTGACTCTGTGACTCAGTGAGACCCCATCACCACCAACCATCCAGCCCCTTGACCATACAGGATCATCACCTATTGCAGGCACGGTAGTGTGGCGGTTAGCGTAACACTATTACAGCACCGGCAACCCAGGTTCAATTCCCGCCGCTGTCTGTAAGGAGTTTGTACGTTCTCCATGTGTCTGCGTGGGTTTCCTCTGGATGCTCTGGTTTCCTCCCTCATTCCAAAGATGTATGGGTTAGGAAGTTGTGGGCATGCTATTTTGGCACCAGAAGCATGGTGACACTTGCGGGCTGCCCCCAGAACACTCTACACAAAAAGACGCATTTCACTGTGTGTTTCGATGTACATGTGACTAATAAAGAAATCTTAAAAGTTATCTTGTGACAGTCAAAAAATAACGTTGAAGCTTCTTCTTAAAAAATAAAAGTTAAAGGACTAAAAACACATTAAAACATGTAAACTAACAGTTTAATCAGAAAAAAAACTTTTCTTTCTAAGGACAGCCTACTTTGTGACTAAATTCCTCCCATTATTTCCATTACTTTGCCACTTGTGTGACCTTTCTGTATGCGGTGTGCCTATTCCAAATGTTGCTACAATTCAAAAGAAATTCATCATCACTTTGGGCTTTCTTGAAGAAGGTGGAAGACGTTTTACAAAAGCAAGTCTCTTCTGCTATCTTTAAATGTCAGGTTGCTTCTACGACGCAATGAAGAGATAGTAATTATCATACAGCAGAACTAAACCTGGAGACCCGCGAAGCAAAAATAAGAAAATATAATCTTAAAATAAGATTCCAAAGACCAGTAAGGCTCTCTTCCCAGTACAATGTGGTGTTGGGACTACTTAAGCTTAATGAGTAAAGGTATTAAGGAGACACAAGAGGCGGCAGATGTCGGAACGTGAAGCAACAAACAATCTGCTGGAGGAACTGATACAGGTTCCTGATGCAGGGTTTCGTACTGAAATGTCAACAGTTCCTTTACCTCCTCAGGTGCAGCGTGACCTGCCGAGTTCCTTCAGCAGATTGTCTGTTGAGAGGTATTAAGGGATCTGAGTCAAAGGCAGGCAAATGGAGATGAGGTACAGATTAACCATGACCCACTTGGATGGCAGAATGTCTCTGAGGGGATGGAGTGGTCTTCTTCTGCTCCTAAAGTTCCCATAAAACTCAATGCAGAAACCAATCTCTAATCAGCCCTCATAAATCAGGTCATCCATCTATTAACTGAGTCAATTGATATAATTGACATTTGACATCCATTAACATGAAGTAACATGAATTAGAGGCTGCATGCAGTGATAACGTTGTTTCCACCCTGTTGTGAGTGAGGAGACAGGTTTGGGGGGTCTCAAAAGCAAGGACTCTGAGCACAGTCTGGCAGTAAAGGATTTTATTTACAAAAGAGAAACGTGGGAAAATGGTAACGGGAATAACACACACACGCGGTCAGCTTATAACGAGCGTGGGAAAATCGCACCGGGGGTAAAATATATACACACACACACACACACACACACACACACACACACACACACACACACACACACACACACACACACACACACACAAACAAACTAGGGACATACATTCAAGGAAAAACAATACGACAGCCGCCACCCCTTGACTCAGTGCAGGCCTGGCTCTATGTTACTGGGGACACTAACTAGAATTGACCTCTTGTATGATGAAGATGGACTCTTGATCTCTCAATCTACCTGGTCATGGCCCTTGCACCTTATTGTCTGCCTGCATTGCACTTTCTCTGTAACTGTAACATTATACTCTGCATTCTGTTATTGTTTTTCCTTGATGTACTTATGTATGGATCTGTCTAGGTGGCATGCAAAACAAAGTTTTTCACTGTATGGGACAATAATAAATGAATTGCCAATTACCAGTTGTGTCTGAGATGGACTTTATGCACATAATTTGTACATAGCTTACCTTGTCTTTATTTGAAGTGGTTCCAAAAATTTTGGGAATAAATTGCGCTTCCTCTGCCCTTTAAATAGACTCTTCAGAGTAAATTGACATTGTTTGCTGTACAATAGACTGCTTGCTACTCAGAACAGACCCAGCCCTACTGCCAAATTGTCAATAGGCACTCTAAAGTTTAAAGCTTATAATTTGACCTTCCCCCGCCCCATGAGTTCTGAAGCAACAAATTGCATTGAGTGCCTGGGCTGTCCGCTAGGTGTTTGGAGAATGCAGCAACATGGTCACCTCTCCCTTAGCTGTACAATCTGTCGCTGTGCTTCTCATTCTGTGCCTGCTGTATCCACTCTCCCTGGAGAAAATAAAATTCAACATTTGCCAGGAAGCTGGAACTGTTAATTATCACACATTGTGAACAAGGCTTCCCAAGGACAAACACATCATTCTGTCACAGGATTGCTTTGTCCTTCTGATCTAGAAATGACATTAGAGAAATTCTTGGTGATTTAGAAGTACATGGATGAATCAGAAGGAAAATGAAGGCCAAAGGAACATAAATAAAAGAGTTAGACATCTGTCTTTCAGGTAAGCTTCTAAACAATGGTCCTGCCTGCACTCTCAGATGGACTTGAAGGATAATACAGAACTTTTGTGAACAAAAGTAACATCTAGTAGAACTGCTGCCTCACAGCTCCAGCGATCCAGGTTTGATCCTGACCTCCGGTGCTGTCTGTGTGGAGCTTGGAGGTTTTTCCTGTGAGTGTGTGGGTTTCCTCCAGGTGCTCTGGTTTCTACATTCAAAGATATTTGGGTTGGTGGGTTATTTGGCCACTGTAGTTGCCCCTGGTGTGTAGGTGAGTGGTAGAATCTGGGGTGGGTTGGGAACAAAATGGGGATTAGTGCAGGGTGAGTGCAAGTGGGTCAGCACTGTGACATAACTCTCAGCAAGAATTGATCCCAATTAGAAAGAGGGATTCCATGAGAAAGAGGCACAACCTGTGGTTAACAAAGGAGGTCAAAGACAATGTTAAATTGAAAAGTAGGGCAATGTTGACAATTCCTTTCCCTCCCACAAATGCTGCTCGACCTGCTGAGTTCCTCCACAGATCAGTTGTTGCTTCAGATTCCAGCATCTGTAGTCCCTTGTCTCTTCATAAGCATAAAGGAAGGCAGAGATCACTGCTGCCTAGTCAACCATGAATCTTAAGACAAGATTTCTTTATTAGTCACCTGTACATTGAAACACACAGTGAAATGCATCTTTTGTGTAGAGTGTTCTGGGGGCAGCCCACAAGTCTCGCCACGCTTCTGGTGCCAGCATAGTATGCTCACAACTTCCTAACCCGTACGTCTTTGGAATGTGGGAGGGAACCGGAGCACCCGGAGGAAACCCACGCGGTCACGGGGAGAACGTACAAACTCCTTTCAGACAGAGGCCGGAATTGAACCAGGGTCGCTGGCGCTGTAATAGCATTATGCTAACTGCTACACTATCATGCCTGCCCTGGACTGAGGCCAGGTCGTCAAGCACTTTTTCCTCAGTTGACCAAAGGCAGTGCTGATACGTTGAAGGCGGTAGTGAATCTCAACATCAATTTCTACCTTCTCCGAGAGGTGGCACCCAGGACGCGAGAAGTGGTCCATGTATTCCAGGGTCTCATCAGAGGTTGGTGCTGCAGGTTAGTAGAGAACCTTTGTCTTGCTGATGTTGAGTGTAAGGCCCATCCTCTTATATGCTTCACAATTACTGGTATTGGCATTGGTTTACTATTGTCACTTGTACTGAGGTACAGTGAAAAACTTGCCTTGCATATCGATCGTACAGATCAATTCATTACACAGTGCAGATACATTGAGTTAGTACAGAGGGCATTGAGGTAGTACAGGGTAAAAACAATAATAGAATACAGAGTAAAGTGTCACAGCTACAGGGAAGTGCATTGCAGGCAGACAATAAGGTGTAAGGTCATAACAAGGTGATTGTGAGGTCAAGAGTCCATCTCATCTTATAAGGGAACCATTCAATAGTCTTATCACAATGGGATAGAAGCTATCCTTAAGCCTGGTGGTATGTGCTGTCAGGCTCCTGTATCTTCTGCCTGATGGGAGAGGAGAGAAGAGAGAATGACCCAGGTGGGTGCAGTCTTTGATTATGCTGACTGCTTCACCGAGGCAGTGAGAGGCATAGACAGAGTCCATGGAGGGGAGGCTGGTTTCCATGACGCTCTGAGCTGTGTCCACAACGCTCTGCAGTTTCTTGCGGTACCAGGCAGAACAGTTGCCATACCAAGCTGTGATGCATCCAGATAGGATGCTTTCTATGGTACATCGATAAAAGTTGGTGAGTGTCAAAGGGGACAAACCGAATTTCTTTATTCTGTATTTTGTTATTCATTTTACCCTGTACTACCTCAGTGCACTGTGTAATGAATTGACCTGTACGGTCAGTATGCAAGACAAGTTTTTCACTGTACCTCGGTACAAGTGACAATAATAAACCAATACCAAGACCAGTCATATTGAATGGCAGTGCAGGCTGAGTGGCCTTCTCCTGCTCCTCTCTTCTTGTGTTCATGTGAACTAACACTTCAAGTTGGGTTCCTGATCAACCTCTTGCAGATGATGTCAGCTGCAGTTTAGTCACTGGCCACCTTGCCACTGAGGCAGACTGTTATTGGTTCACATCTCACTGCAGCATTGGTAAACTTAACTTGAGCAGATGCATTATAGGATAGCCAGAAAGAGGTGGAGATGGAGTCTGTCTGTTGTCAGAACTCACTGCCTTCAAGTGAAAATACTCAGGAAGGGTGAACGTAATAAATGCTCCAAAAATAAATATATTTATCTGCTCACATGACTGGCATTGCTGATAATCCAAAGAAATATACTACAAGGAACCAGCATTGACTTGATGCACTGACCATATTCCTTCAATGCTGTATAAGTCTTTAATTCCATTTTATGCTTTCTGTCCACCTGTGTGATGTTGCAGAAATCCCAGGCAGCAACCGGAATAAAATGTGAAGTTCTATCGAGAGGCAGCTGGTAATTTCACAACTCAATCCTGCGGCGAACCAACACGTAATGGCCCGATTCCAAAAACTGCAAGCGAGGAAGGAGTAAATCAGCTCGGATATTGCACGGCGTCAGTGGCAGCTGTTCCATCCCCTATCCTCCTGTAAATGAGTCATTCACAGTCGCATTGCGTGCTTTGAGTCATGGGACCTCTCACAGTTTTGAGAGAACTTCGCTGTTGCACCATCTCCAGCGGACCAACCTGCACTGTACTTTTTTAACACCTGTAACAGCTGGATCTTTCTCCCTCGCCCGACTTTTGCTTAAGTTTGAAGACAAAATATTATAGGCCAGCTAGAGGAATTTATTGGGTCAGGCAGCAGCTATGGAGGGAAATGGACAGTTGACGTTTCAGGCCGAGGCCCTTCATCTGGACTGAAAGATAGAGGGGAGGTAGCCAGAAGTGAGGGGAAGGGGTGGAGCAAGAGCTGGCAGGTGATAGGTGGATCCAGGTGAGGGGGAGGTGGCGGTAAGCGGATGGGAGAGGGCAAGGTGGGAATGGCATCAGGAGTTGGGAGGTGATAGGTGGAAGTGACAAAGGGTTGAAGATGATGGAATCTGACAGGAGAGGGAGGTGGAGCGTGGGATACAGGGAGGGAGGTGGGGAGGGCAGAGGGGAGTAGGGGTGGAGGGAAACCAGTGGGGGGAGTGTGTGGGTGATGGACAAATGATGGGGGGAGGGGAAAGAGATATGGTGAAAGAGGCCAAGTGGATCAGGAGGAGAGAGAAAAGGGACAGAGGGGGAGCAGTTTACCGGAAGTTGGAGAATTCAATGTTCATGCCGCCAGGTTGTAGACTACCCAGGCAGAATATAAGGGGCTGTTCATCTAATTTGCGTTTAGCCTCAATTTGGTAGTGGAGGAGGCCGAGGGCAGACATGTCGGTGTGGGAACGGGGAGGAGATTTAAAATGGCTGGCAACTGGGAGATCCAGATGGCCACGGTGGACGGAGCGAAGGTGTTTGTCAAAGCGGCCGCCGAGTTTGCTTCCGGTCTCACCAACGCAGAGGAGGCAACAATGGGAGTGCCAAATGCAATAAATAACGCCGGGGAATTTGCATGTGAAAGACTGCCTCACCTCTTGTCTCTTGTGTCTCCAACATGTTATTGCTCATTGGGAAGAGAATTGAAGAAGAATTATAATTAGAGAAGCACAGAATACCAATGAACATCTGGAAGAACATAGACTCAGAAGGTCATAGAGACCTTCGCACTTGTTCTCCATTCAGTGAAATTATTTCTAAACTGTGATCGAGCTCTTTTGAAGCATCTCCCTGAATAACATTGGTTAACAAAACTCTATAAACCTCATATTTAACATGTACAGCTGACCTGTAAGCAGATGGTCATTAAAAACTGAAGTGCGTAGGAACTTATACTTGCGGAGAATGGTGAATCACTGGACTTCTCTACCCTGGAAAGTTGTGGAGAATAGATTACTGGAGATACTTAAGGAGGCAGTAGATAGATTTGTGAATGATCATGGAATTGAAGGTGATGTATATCTAGCACAGGAGAGGGGGATGAAACTTGGGTCAGATCAGCCATGATCATATTGAGTGGTGGGACAGGTTTGTGGGGCCGAATGGCCTACTCCTGTTCCTATTTTCTTGATTTCTTCTGACTTAGTATCAACTACTGATTGTGGAAGAGAGTTCAAAATTTCAATCAGATTTTTCAGAGTCATAAAGTTATTACAACACAGTGAAGGATCCTTCAACGCACCACCTCCATGCCCATCTGCACTAATCCCATTTGCCTGCAGTAGGACCGTATCCTTCTGTGCCTTGCCTACTTAATCATCTGTCTATAAACACAGTCATTGTACTTGATTTCACCATCATCTCCTCTGGCAGCGTGTTCCAGATATCAACCACTCTCTCTGTGAGAAAGAAACTTAACCCTAATATCACCTCCTTCCTCTCACCTTAACCTTTGCTCTCTTGTTTTCGATACTTACTCCTTGGGAAAAAGATTCGAACTTGTATAAAAGTGTTTCTTTATTTCACTCCTGCAATGTCTGGGTCTGGTTTGAAAGTTAAGGGCCTTAAGTCCAATCTGAAGGCCTTGTCAGTGCTGACATCTTTCAGGGATAGTCTTAACATGAGACCTGGCTTGCTGCTTCCTGTTTTGGACTATTGATGAGAAGGGATATAGGGACTGGGCAGGAAAATGGAACTGAGGCCAATGATCAGACCAGGATTAATCTTAATGGCAGAGCAGTTAGCCTGTTTCTCACATTCTTATAACAGTTTGTGCGCAGTATTGTGTACAGTTATGGTCGACCTGTTATTGGAAAGACATCATTAAAATGGAAAGTGCAGAGAAGATTTACAAGGATGCTGCCAGGACTCGAGGGCCTGAGTTAGAGGGAGAGGTTGGGCAGGCTAGAACTTTATTCCTTGGACTGAGGGGTGTATAAAATCATGAGGGGTATAGATAGGGTGAATACACACAGTCTTTTTTCCCAGGGAAGGGGAACTTAAAACTAGAGGGCATAGGCTTAAGGTGAGAGGGGAAAGATTTAAAAGGGACCTGAGGGGCAACTTCTTCATGCAGAGGGAGGTGCGTATATGGAATAAGCTGCCAGGGAAAGTGGTTGAGGCAGGTACAACAACAGCATTTAAAATACATTTGGATAAGTACATGGAAAGGAAGGGTTGAGAGGGATATGGGCCAAAAGCAGGCAAATAGAACTAGCTTGGTGGTCAGCTTGGTCAGCATGGATAGGATGGGCTGAAGGGCCTGTTTCCATACTGTATTACTGTATGAACAGGTTAAATGAAAAATAGTAACAAGGTAAAACAAAGCAATCTCCTGGTCAACCTTTATGTTCAGTTACACTACCTGTGGGATCCTGCTGTGCATCAACTGGCATTGCCCTTGCTCACATAATAATTTTCCCAGCACTTCAGAAGTTACCTGTTGGCTGGGAGGCACTTTGGGACCCGGTGAAAGGTGCTATAAAAATGCAGTTTGTTCTTTTCCCATTGCTGAATACAGCCACTGAAAGGTGCACAGGCACAGGGGACAGGGTTTGTGTGATGCACTCCATGTTCAAACAGCCTACCATGGTGCCCAGGCTGAGCAACACTGGAGAGCTGCTGGTGCCTGCAGAACTGGATCACAGTCGCTTAGGGAGCTAAGTCGAGAACACTGGAAACTAAAAGACAAAATCTCTCCAGCACTCAGAACATCAATGCCTTACGACTTTTGTTCAGTAATCACTGAAGGCAGTCTCTGATCCTGCAATTGGGTCTTAAGATTTAAAATTTGGAGATTTGCAATACTTAATAAGAAACAACCCATCCAGGTCTCCAATTTGCTGAGGTGAATCTATTTTCAAGGATAATTTATTGGGAATATGTCATTTTATGTCAAGCACTGGTTACACAATAGAACTATTCTTTATTCCTTTGTTGTAAATAAATGAAAACAATTTTTTAAATGTAATCCAATTATCAACATACATTTCTTTCTCCTACTCTGCACCAGTCTGTTCTCAGCAGCTCCTGATGCACCATGAATCACAAAAGACAAGAAAGAGGAATATTCCCATTATAATGAGTGACACCCAACACTTGAGCATAGAGACAGATCTCATTAAAGTAATAGCAGCTGAATGAAAAACTCATCAGTTTTCTTTCTGCTTTGCCTGAAAAGCAGTCTATCTTCAGGAGACGGGAATCCCAACTCCATATGAATTCCTATTTAAATAATGCAATTTACATAATCCCATACAAGATTGCACCTGTATTAAAAAAAGTCAATTTATCACTGCTGTTATGAAGTATTATCAAAAGATTCTGAAGCAAAGCAATGATAATATGTAAGGAAAATAATTGTAAATGCTCTTGCCCAGAGATTCCAGTGCACTCAAAGAGGTAATTGAGGCAGAATGGACTAAAAAATTGGCCTTGTCAGCAGTGCCCCGTTCCCTGAGAAAATGAAGGAATAAACTTGGTGGTGGAGCAATTGCTGTGGTCAGTGGGTCTGCTGTTGTGAAATTCAGATGTGCCCCAGGCCTCGACTGAAACGTCGTCCTTTTTGTGTTTGATGACGTATCGCTCAGGACTGAGGAGTGTTCTGGGGGTGTTGAGTTGGATGAGCTTTGCACAGCAGAGGCCTGAGTGGGGTTTGGTGCTGCTGCACGTTCCTGGCTTGTGAAACTGGGGTGAGACTGAGGTGGAGATTGGGGAGGATGGGAGGTGGGGAAGGGAGGAGCTTTGTGATCAAGGGACTGGGGAAACAGTGGCTCAGAATTGGCAGGGGGGGTGATCAGGGTAGAGTGGGCGGCATCCCTCAATGTCAGCAAAACGAAAGAGCTGGTCATTGCCTTCAGGAAAGGGGGCGGTGTACATGCACCTGTCTTCATCAATGGTGCTGAGGTCGAGAGGGTTGAGAGCTTCAAGTTCCTGGGAGTGAACATCACCGATAGCCTGTCCTGGTCAAATCACATAGATGCCACAGCCAAGAAAGCTCACCAGCACCTCTACTTCATCAGGAGGCTAAAGAAATTCGGTATGTCCCCTTTGACACTCACCAACTTTTATCGATGCACCATAGAAAGCATCCTATCTGGATGCATCACAGCTTGGTACAGCATCTACTCTGCCCAGGACTGCAAGAAGCTGCAGAGAGTTGTGGACACAGCCCAGCGCATCACAGACACCAGCCTCCCCTCCTTGGACTCTGTCTTTACCTCTCGCTGCCTTGGCGAAGCAGCCGGCATAATCAAAGACCCCACCCACCCGGGTGATTCTCTCTTCTCTCCTCTTCCATCGGGTAGAAGATACAGGATCCTGAGGGCACATACCACCAGGCTTAAGGACAGCTTCTATCCCACTGTGATAAGACTATGAACAGTTCCTTTATACGATGGGATGGACTCTGACCTCACGATCTACCTTGTTGTGACCTTGCACCTTATTGCACTGCACTTCCTCTGTAGCTGTGACACTTTACTCTGTACTGTTATTGTTTTTACCTGTACTACCTCAATGCACTCTGTACTAACTCATTGTAACCGCACTGTGTAATGAATTCACCTGTATGATTGGTATGCAAGACAGTGGTCGGAATTGAACCTGGGTCGCAGGCACTGTAAAGCATTACGCTAACTGCTACACTACCATGCCTGCCCGTTAGGAAGGTAGAATTAAGATAAAGATGAGCCCATGATTTAACTGAATGACAGGAGGAGCTTGAGGGGCTGAATGCCTTCCAGTCTGATGTCCTTTACTCACACCACCTTTGTTGCTGGAGCCTCTCTTCCCCTGATTGCATGCTGCCTCGACTAAGTAGCAGTGACTGATACAGGGCTGTCTAGAGTGGTGTGAAAGGCTGCTGATACTCGGCTGTCACCAACTACATTGGGAACTACAGGGAAACAGTCAACTTTGCAAGGAAATTACTTCAAGAGAGCAGCAGGTATGATTGAATGGTAATAATGTACCCCATCTGTAGTGTGGCAGGGAATTGAGAATAACAAGGCAATTGAAATACAAGACAGACGGTTAAGTACTTCCATCAGCTTGTCTATATTTAACACAGGTACTTAAAGATTTCTCCGAACATAATAAAAAGCTGTACCATGTGGATAACAATACTGGTTAGAGCAGTTTGCAACTTTAGAAATGGATAATGCCTGAAATTTCGTGGAAAGTTTTAATTGTGTAAGAGTGGAGTTGATATATTTCCTATTGTCCCTACAAGTACCAACTCCCCCAGCCCAGCATAAATGTGACTGGCGGTAGATTTACATTGAGGTAAGGCTGCACATGGGACCTCATTTGCTAAGTGTGTATGTATTCTTAAACTTATGAAGTGAACTTACATAGGAACCTTTGTTAGGAACCTTACATAGGAACAATGCAAACTACAGATGTAATGTTGTGTTGTTACGATATCAGATCCACTTTAAGGACGCTGTTTGTTTCCCTCTTACGGACTCCATGTTATAATGTCAAAGAGTCACAGAAAGACGCAGCACGGACATAGGCCCACTGAGTCTGTGTTGACTATTCCGCACCCATTTACCCATTTTATTCTCCCCACATCCCCAACAACTACTCCCTAGATTCTACCACACGTCCACACACTAGGGGCAACTTTAACTGGCCAGTTAACCTCCCAAGCCGCACCATTTTGGGATGTGGGAGGAGACTGGAGTTCGCAGAGAAATCCCATGCAGTCACCAGGAGAACGTGCAAGCTCCACACAGACATCACCGGAGGTCAGGATTGAACCTGGGTCTCTGGAACTGTGAGTCAGCGGCACTACCAGTTGCACCACTGCCACCCTCCCCGTCTGAGGGTAGAACGTTTTCCTTTTAAGAACACAGACTGAAAATGTGTGCAGCAGATTATGAAACAATAAGGAAGCAGTATGGGGGTCTTCATTTTATTAAGCAGCAATGTGTCTGCCCAATTGGCAATGTTAAGGCTAAAATTATCAGTGTGTAGCAAAGTTTCTTGAACGTTCTGCACACTCCCTGGCTGAATCCAGTGAAATTCTGCAAAACCTGTATTTTTTAGACACATCCTGCTTTCATTCAGAGAATATAAGTTCTTTTGCACCTCTGAATTTATGCTTCAGCGTTTAGTAATTTAAAAAAAAGTTAACATTAGATCTGAGTGATCTGCTAGAATTAAAGAAACAAAATTTCTCTATGAGGAGACTGTGCACTATTTTCCTTACAGTTCCATGATGTCCGAAGCGTATGTTTAATTAGATTGTGATAGGCTAATAGTAAAAGGAAGACTTGCATTTCTGTCATGCCTTTCTTGACCTCAAGACATCCCAAAGTGCCTTACAGCCAACGTACTTTTGAAGTGTAGTCACTTTGTAATGTAGGAAGCACAAAAAAAAGTGCTGAAATAAAAACTGAAAACACTGGAAATACTCAGCTGTTAGTGAGAAGATTTTCTCTCTCCACAGATGCTGTTTGACCTGCTGAGTATTTCCAGCCTTTTGTTTATATTTAAGATTTCCAGCATCTGTAGCTTTTTGGTTTTTGATATTGTATTGTCTAATTTGGCATGGCTGTGTCTAACAAGTGTCTCCATAGATCTATCTGCTCTGATAAATTGGTAAATTGTTTTATTATTGTCACATGTACCGAAGTACAGTGAAAAACTTTGTGGTGCATACCATTCATACAGATCATCAGTACATCGAGGTAGTAGAAGGGAAAAACCATAACAGAATGCAGAATAAAGTGTTACAGTTACAGAGAAAGTGCAGTGCAGTGCAGGCAGACAATAAGGGGCAAAGCCATAACAATGTAGATTTTGAGGTCAAGAGTCCATCTTATCGTACTAGGGGACCATTCAATAGTCTTATGACAGGGGGATAGAAGCTGTCCTTGAGCCTGGTGGTACATACTTTCAGACTTTTGTATCTTCTGCCCGATGGGAGGGGGGAGAAGAGAGAATGTCCAGGGTCTGTGGGGCCTTGATTACATTCTGTCACAATCATTTCTACAATAGGCACTAAACAATAAGTGGAGATTATGCCAAAGTCGTCCCTTCGAATTAGTGAAGTCTATAATGTTAGTTTCTCTAACACGATTAACACATGGTATTCTATCCTCTGATAATGAGGGAGCCAATCAAATTCCAAAAGGCTAGAATTACCCCATTATATCAAATATTAAACCTGTTCCACATCTGATTACACTTGAATGTTTAAGGAGCAGGAACCTGGAGAAGTTGGACATTTTGGTGATCACCACAGTGTATAATCTCAAATAAAAACACAAAGTGCTAGAAACACCCAGCAGATCAGGCAGCTTCTGTGGAGAGAAGAATAATCCAGTTTGATGACCATTACTGGAAAAGTTTCGAGATGCAGCATATTTTTTAAACAAAATTCAGAGGCAGGACAATGGATGAGTTGAGATAAGATAGAAGGCGAGGTGTATAATAGGGTGGACACCAGACTTTTGTTGAACCTTTTGGACCTGTGTCTGGGTTCCCATCTATCTCCACTCCCATCATCCCAACACTGGAGCATTGCATTCAGTTCTGGTCACCTACCTGTATGAATGAGGTCATTAAGCTGGAAAGGGTGCAGTTAAGTTTCACAAGGATGTTATGGGGATTGGAAGGCTTGAGGTATTAGGAAAGACCAGATAGGCAGGGGATTATTTCCTTGAAGCACAGGAGGCTGAGGGGTAACTTTATAGAGACACAAGGGACTGCAGATGCTGGAATCTGGAGCAAACAAACAATCTGCTGGAGGACTCTGATTCAGGTTTTCAACCTGAAACGTCAACAATTCGTTTCCTCCCACAGATGATGCTCGACCCGCTGAGTTCTTCCAGCAGAATGGTTGGTGACTTTATAGAGGAATATAAAATTATGAGGGGCATAGATAGGGTGAATGGTCAGTCTTTTTCCTAGGGTAGGGGAGCAAGACTAGAGGAGAAAGATTTAAGTGGTATATGAGGGGCAAGTTTTTCACACAGAGGGTGGTGGGTATGTGGAATGAATTGCCACATTCCCAATCATGTAGTTAATTAGTGGCTCCAGAAACAGCAGCAAAAAAAAGATGCAATAAATAATTTGTGAATATTTAAATATTTACAAGTCAGATTCTGATAAACATATGTGTTTACCAGAAAATGGGATCCCGGAATAATTAAATTCAAATAAGAATTGCAGCTGTGTTGAATCTGATGCCAACTGTAATATCTTTCTTCTCTGATTTCTCCCTGTTTCGCACTCATTCACATTTTTCTCTCCCACTTGGTCTTCACTCCTTGCCGCCAGATTTTCAAGGTACATAGAACATAGAACAGTACAGCACAGGAACAGGTTCTTTGCCCACGATGTTGCCCTGAACTAATTAAACTGGAAATTAAACGCCTAACTAAACTAATCCTTTCTACCTACGCAATGTCCACATCCCTCCATTCTCTGCACATTCATGTGCCTATCTAAGAGCCTCCTTTTTACCTCTATTATATCTGCCTCCACGACCACCCCTGGCAGCTCATTCCAGGCACCCACCACTCTATGTAAAAAAAAGATAGATAAGTCCCCGGAGCCAGACGCAATATACCCCAGGTTACTACAGGAAATGAGGGAAGAGATTGCCGGGGCATTGACGATGATATTTGCGTCCTCCCTGGCCACAGGTGCGGTACCAAAGGATTGGAGGATAGCAAATGTTGTTCTGTTGTTCAAGAAAGGTAATAGGGATAATCCTGGGAATTATAGACCAGTGAGTCTTACATCAGTGGTGGGAAAGCTATTGGAGAGGATTCTTAGGGACAGGATTTACGAGCATTTGGAGAAGCATAGTCATATTAGGGATAGTCAGCATGGCTTTGTGAAGGGCAGGTCATGCCTCATGAGCCTAATTGAGTTTTTCGTGGAGGTGACAAAACAAACTGATGAAGGTAGAGCAATGGATGTGGTGCATATGGACTTTAGTAAGGCGTTTGACAGGGTTTCCCATGGTAGGCTCATCCAGAAGGTCATGAGGCATGGGATCCATGGAGACTTGGCTGTGTGGATTTGGAATTGGCTGCCCACAGAAGGTAGAGGGTGGTAGTAGATGGAGAATATTCTGCCTGGAGGTTGGGGACTAGAGGTGCTCCACAGGGATCTGTTCTGGAACCCCTGCTCTTTGTGATTTTTATAAATGACTTGGATGAGGAAGTGGAGGGATGGGTTAGTATATCTGCAGATGACACGAAGGTTGGAGGTGTTGTGGATAGTGTAGAAGGTTGTCATAGTTTACAATGGGATATAGACAGGATGCAGAGTTGGGCAGAGAAGAGGCAGATGAAGTTCAGTCTGGAAAAGTGTGAAGTGATAGATTTTGGAAGAATGAACTTGAAGGCAGAGTACAAGGTTAATGGCGGAATTCTGAGCGGTGTGGAGGAACAGAGGGATCTTGGGTACAAGTCCATAGATCTCTCAGAGTTGTTGTGCAAGTTGATAGGGTGGTTAAGAAGGAGTTTGGCTTGCTGATCTTAATTAGTCGGGGAATTAAGTTCAAGAACCACGAGGTAATGTTGCAGCTCTATAAAACTCTGGTTAGACCACATTTAGAGCATTGTGTTCAGTTCTGGTCACTTCATTATAGGAAGGATGTGGAAGCTTTAGAAAGGGTGCAGAGGAGACTTACCAGGATGCTGCCTGGATTAGAGAACATGTTTTATGAGGAAAGGTTGAGCGAGCTAGGGCTTTTCTCTTTGGAGCGATGCAGGATAAGAGGTGACTTGATCAAGTTGTATAAGATTATGAGAGGCATAGATAGAGTGGACAGCCAGCACCTTTTCTCCAGGGTGGCAACAGTCAATACCAGAGGATATCAGTTTAAGGTCAGAGGAGGAATGTTCAGGGGAGATGTCAGAGGTAGGTTTTTCACACAGAGTGTTGTGGGTGCCTGGAATGCACTGCCAGGGGTGCTGTTGGAGGCTGATACAAAACGGACATTTGAAAGACTCTTAGGTAGGCACATGGATATAAGAAAAATGGAGGGTTATGGGCTGTGTAGGACCCTGGAGTAGGTGTTTATATAGGTTGGCACAATATTGTGGGCCGAAGACCTCGTACAATGGTGTACTGTTCTATGTTCACCACTTTTACTAAGCAGGAGGCAATGGATAAAGAACGAGAATTCTTAGAGTCACAAAGCCTAGAAACAGGCCCTTCAACTCATTTACATCCACCCTACAGTTTATTCTCGCCACATTCCCAGGTACACTCCTCCCTGCACAGATCCTACTACTCACTAGGGACAATTTACAGTAGCCAATTAACCTGGTCTTCTTTAGGATATGGAAACCGGAGCACCCAGAAGAAACCCACACTGTCACAGGGACAGTGTGCAAACTCCACACAGATAACACCGGGGGTCAGGAATGAACCTTGGTCACTGGAGCTGTGAGGCAGTGCCTCTACAGTTGGGCCACTCTGCTGCTTCACCACTTCCCTTCTCCAAAAGCAAATTAAGCAACGTTTGGTTGATTAGCCATGTTTATCCATAAAGCTTTTTCCTCAGCACTAAATAAAGATTGATGCATTGAGTAAGACAAGGAGGCAGGACTTCTGCCTGGGCTTCAGCACTGCTAACAGAAGTACCCATGTTTCTTAGCAGAAGTCCTGATGTCCAGTGATACCAGCAGAGACACTTTCCATTACACAGTGGGCTTTGCCAGCTGCTCAGGACTGGTGGATGTCTCGTGTAGGTTAGCGGGGCCACACGGACATCTGCAGATCTTCCGGTTCCCATTTAGGGAATCCTTTCTGTTGTCCCTGCATTGGTTAAACCTGACAAAAAATGTAATGGCCCCATTAACGCCCATGGAAAGAAAAGGCTGTTGGGAGAACAGGAAGTAGCATTTATTTGGTTTAATTCAATGAATTTAAATGTATTTAATTGTTAAATGAATATGTAAAGAGCTAAATTTTTAATTTTTATGTTATTAATTGCTGAGTGTTGTTGAATGTTTGTGAATGTTAAACATGTTTTTAAAAAAACTCTTCTTCACCAACAGTTTTGACAGTCAGTAAAGCGGGAGGGGAAGACTCACCGGCTGTCATAGACGTTCTGTGAGTGCAGCCAGCCAGTTATAGAACATAGAACATAGAACAATTACAGCACAATTCAGGCCCTTCGGCCCACAAAGCTGTGCCGAACAGGCATTGCTCTGTGCCTTACTGATGTGCTGGGAGAGGAAGACTGCACTGGCATCTACGCTGGGGGAGCAGCACTGGCCAGGATAAGGAAACTGATAAACTGCAGATGCTGGAAACCTGAAACAAAAGCAGAAAATGCTGGAAACGCTCAGCAGGTCAGGCAGCATCTGTGGAAAGAGAAACAATGTTAACATTTCAGGACAGAGACCTGTGCTTCTGGTTAAGTTCCTCTTTCCTAATGAAGTTATGATGAAGGGTCTTTGACCTGAAATGCCAGCTCTGTTTCTCTCTCTACAGATGCTGCCTGACCTGCTGAGTGTTCCCAGTATTTTCTTGTTTTGTTCCAATACAGTCTAGTTAACTATTGCAGATCTGCCCCAGTAATTCTATTTGGTGAATGTATCTGGCATTTACTGCTGATGTGTAGATAGTTAAATTGGAGAGTATTCATTTTTGCATACTCCGAATAAATAAAGCAGATTATCTACTTGAGCTCAGCTGTCTGATTGGAGATGCACACTGCACTTTTATATCTGCAGTGATAAGACGTTAATTCAATGAATCTGACACATTTCCCTTGTACAAGGTTCAAATGAGTTCCTACTTTGCAAACTCAGCTTAAAGAAATGATCAATAGACCCAAGGTAACATTACCAGGACTGTTAACCCAACACCAGGGATTTAAATTGCTCTCATTATACTCCATCTGAATGAGCTCTGTCTAAAATTCTACATGTGCTATTTTAAAGCAGTCATGCGTCCTACTATTTAAAATGGGTCAATGCCTGATGCATACAATGCAAGAGCATTTTATGGGCATCTGTTTACCAAGGTGGCTCAGTGCACTTTATAGGTTAGAATAATGTGCACACAAATGTGCACAATAAGTCATTTCATGTCTGCCCACTGTTGTCCTTGAGAAAGTGGTGGTGAGCTGCCTTCAATAACCTCTGCAGTCCTTCTGGAGCAAGTGCTCCCGCAGCACTGTTGGGGATGACGAGGGATCAGTAAAATATTTCCAAGTCAACTGGATGTGTGATGTAGGGGGGAATGTTCAGAGGTGGTGTTTCGCATGCGCCCGTGCCCATCTGGGTGGGTCGAGCTGATTGGCCTGTTACGGTGGCAGAATTAGCTTGATCTTTACCCAGGTGATGGGGGAAAGGAATTGTCCAGGGATCCTGGTCCTACCTGAGTTGGATTGCAATACAATGTCGTGTGAGCTCACGTGAAGAGGAAGGATATAGGAGAACTGACAGCACCCATGGAACAGGACCCCAGTATCCATCAGCACGTTACCGCACTGTAAATAGAGTCATACGGCACAGGAAAGGGCCCTTCAGCCTACCAAGTCTACCCTGACCATCAAGCACCCACTTACACTAATCCTAAACTAAACTCCTTTTAGAGTCAAAAATCAGCAGGGAAACAGGCCCTTCTGCCCATCATATCTGTGCTGACCATTGTACCCTTTTACACCAATCCCATTTTCCTGCATTAGGTACATAGCTTTTTTGTGTGATTTTCCAATTCAAGTCCACGTCTAGGTGTTCCTTAAATGTTGTGAGATCGTCTGCCTCCCCTGCTCAGGCAGTGTCCAGACCTCACCAACCCCTCTGTGGATAAACTCCCCCTCAGATCCCCTCCAAACCTTCCACCTCTCACTTTAAGCTGATGTCCCTCTGTATCAGTCACTCCCACCATAGGAAGAACATTTTTACTATCAACACGATGTACTCCCCCTCATAATTTTATGCACGTCTATCAAATCACCCCTCAGCCTCCTCTGTTCAATCAAATCAGAATCAGGTTTATTATCACTGACGTATGTCGTGAAATCTGTTGCTTTGCAGCAGCAGTACAGTGCAAGACATAAAAATTGCTATGTTATCAAAAAATAAATAAATAAAATAGCGCAAAAGAGGAATAATGAGGTAGTGTTCATGGGTTCATGGACCATTCAGAAATCTGATAGTGGAGGGGAAGAAGCTGTTCCTAGAGCATTAAGTGTGAGGTGTGGGTCTTCAGGCTCCTGTACCTCCTCCCCGATGATGAAGAGAGCATGTCCTGGATAGTGAGGGACCTTAATGAGGGATGCCGCCTTGTTGAGGCACTGCATCTTGAAGATGTCCTCGATGGTGTTCAGTTCTGGTCGCCTCATTATGGGAAGGATGTGGAAGCTTTAGAGATAGTGCAGAGGAGATTTACCAGGATGTTGCCTGGATTGGAGAGCATGACCTATGAGGATAGGTTGAGCGAGCTAGGGTTTTCTCTTTGAAGAGAAGGAGGATGAGAGGTGACTTGATAGAAGTGTACAAGATGATAAGAGGCAAAGATCGAGTGGACAGTCAGAGACTTATTCCCAGTGCGACAATGGCTAACATGAGGGGACGTAATTTTAATGTGACTGGAGGAAGGTATAAGGGGGATGTCAGGGGTAAGTTTTTTACACAGAGAGTGGTGGGTGCGTGGAACGCACTGCCTGCAGAGGTTGTGGGGGCAGATACATTAGGGACATTTAAGAGACTCTTAGATAGACACATGAGTGATAGAGAAATGGAGGGCTATGTGGGAGGGAAGGGTTAGATAGATCTAAGAGCAGGATAAAATGTCAGCACAACATTGTGGGCAGAAGGGCCTGTACTGTGCTGTAATGTTCTATGTTCTATGTCCTATAGTGGGAAGGTTGTGCATATGATGGAAGCCGGCTGAATCTACCAGGGAAAACAAGCCCAGTCTCTCCATATACCCGAAATCCTCCAATCCAGGCACCATCCTGGTGAATCTCCTCTGCACCGTCTCCAGTACAATCACATCCTTCCTATAAGATAAGGTAAGATGTCTTTATTAGTCACATGTACATCGAAACACACAGTGAAATGCATCTTTTGCGTAGAGTGTTCTGGGGGCAGCCCTCAAGTGTCGCCACACTTCCAGCGCCAACATAGCACGCCCACAACTTCCTAATCTGTACGTCTTTGGAATGTGGGAGGAAACCGGAGCACCCAGAGGAACCCCACGCAGACACGAGGAAAACGTACAAACTCCTTACAGACAGTGGCCGGATTTGAACCCGGGTTGTTTGCCGCTGTTACGCTAACCGCTACACCAGAATTCCATGTAATACTCCAAAGGTGGCCTAACCAATGCTTTATAAAGTTGTAACATGATGTCGAAGCTCTTATATTCCATGCCACAGGTGGTGAAGACACCCAGCCCATACACCTTTTTCACCGCCTTATCCACCTGCCACTTTTGGGGATTTATGCATTTGTACCCTAAAGTTCTTCTGTTCATTCCTGCTAACTTTCCCCCCACTCTTCCCCCAAGATTCTACCACTCCCAACACACTGCATGGAATTCATGGACAGCAATTATCTTAGCAACTCGAACACCTTTGCGATGTAGGAGGAAACTGGAGCACCCATAGAAAACCCATATGGTCATAAGGAGAACGTGCAAACTCCATACAGATGGCACTGGAGTTGTGAGGGAGCTGTATTGCTGCACCGCCAAAGAAACTGCTCTAATTCTGTTGAGATGTTAAACCCCAGCCTCATCGTATCTCTCAGCTAGCCATAGAAACCCCCTGGCAATATTCTGAAGAGTAGCAGTGTTGTCCCCAGTATCCTTACTTAGAAACGTAGAAGCATAGAAAACCTACAGCACAATTCAGTTCTGTCCTTCTGTCCTGCAGCCCACAAAGCTGTGCCGAACATGTCCCTACCTTAGAAATTACTAGGCTTACCCATAGCCGTCTATTTTTCTAAGCTCCATGTACCTATCCAAAAGTCTCTTAAAAGACCCTATTGTATCTGCCTCCACCACCATTGCTGGCAGCCCATCCCACGCACCCACCACTCTCTGAGTAAAAAACTTACCCTTGACATCTCCTCTGTATCTACTCCCCAGCACCTTAAACCTGTGTCCTCTTGTGGCCACCATTTCAACCTTGGGAAAAAACCTCTGACTATCTACCCGATCAATGCCTCTCATCATCTTATATACCTCTATCAGGTCACCCCTCATCCTCTGTTGCTCCAAGGAGAAAAGGCCGAGTGCCCTCAACCTTCAGGACTTCAGGAAAGGAGGCGGTGTACATGCACCTGTCTAAATCAATGGTGCTGAGGTAGAGAGGGGTTGAGAGCTTCAAGTTCCTGGGTGTGAACATCACCAACAGCCTGTCCTGGTCAAATCACGTAGATGCCACAGCCAAGAAAGCTCACCAGCGCCTCTACTTCCTCAGGAGGCTAAAGAAATTTGGTTTGTCCCCTTTGACTCTCACCAACTTTTATCGATGCACCATAGAAAGCATCCTATATGGATGTATCATGGCTTGGTATGGCAACTGCTCTGTCCAGGACCGCAAGGAGCTGCAGAGAGTTGTGGACACAGCCCAGAGCATCATGGACAGCAGCCTCCCCTCCTTGGACTCTGTCTTTACCTCTCGTTGTCTTGATGTAGCAGCCAGCATAATCAAAGGCCCCACCCACCTGGGACATTCTTTCTTCTCTCCTCTTCCGTCAGGTAGAAGATACAGGTGTCTGAGGGCACGTACCACCAGACTTAAGGACAGCTTCTATCCCACTGTGATAAGACTATTTAACAGTTCCCTTATACAATGAGATGGACTGTGACCTCACGATCTACCTTGTTGTGACCTTGCACCTTATTACACTGCACTTTCTCTGTAGCTGTGACGCTTTACTCTGTACTGTTACTGTTTTTACTTGTACTATATCAATTCACTTTGTACTAACTCAATGTAACTGCACTGTGTAATGAATTGACCTGTACGATCGGTTTGTAAGACAAGCTTTTCACTGTACCTCGGTACGTGACAATAATAAACCAATACCAATACCAATACCTGTTTTCATAAGGCACGCTCCCCAATCCAGGCAGCATCCTTGTAAATCTCCTCTGCACCCTTTCTATGGCTTCCACATCCTTCCTGTAGTGAGGCAACCAGAACTGAGCACAGTACTCCAAGTGGGTTCTGACCAGGGTCCGATATGGCTGCAACATTACCTCTTGGCTCCTAAATTCAATTCCACGATCGATGAAGGACGATACACCATATGCCTTCTTAACCACAGACTCAACCTGTGCAGCTGCTTTGATTTGATTTGATACATCTAAATACGTAGTATTTACTTCCCAGTCAAATTGCTGAAGCAGATGATATGGTTATTATCACATTGTACTTTGTGGAATATTGGCCCCTGTGAATTTCAGACAGATTAAAGCAGTTTCTTTAACTTGTTAGTTAGAAAGAGCTTTGAGGTGTCCTGATTTTGCAGAAGGTGCAAATCTTTCTTCAAAAGAGCTTGGAATCCTGAATAGTAGGCACCTTATTCGCAGTCACACAATCCCATTCGAGCTCCATTACAGTTTGTTGTTGTTAATAAGATCCTCTAATAGTTCCTGATCTCCAACCAGCCTTCACAAAACATCAGATGTACAGACATAATGAGATCGCACAGTCTCAACCTCAACAGTTGTAGCTCAGGACGGCGGGGGACATTGTGCTTGGAGAGGCTTATGTTGAAAGTAGAGAATTCTAAGAATTGTCTTGCTGAGATAATAGATCAGATGCAATTGAATCAATGATAAAGCTGTCAGCTTGAAGTGCTCATGTGGCATGCTACGGAGAGTTGAAAGCAAGCTTCATGGCTCAGTTAGAGGACCCATGTCAAAGTCTCCAGAGACGGCAGGGTTGCATCTAAACTGGGGTGATGTGGTGGCCTTACGTTAGCTCTAGAGAAATGCTTTCAACGGGTCGAGAGACGTTTTATTAAACCTTTACTGAACACTGGTTCGGGTATCATGATTGATTCTGGTCACTGCTCCACAGGAAACATCGAGTTAAAGTGTCGTACAGCACAGAAACAGGCCCTTCAGCCCAACTTGTCCATGCCGACCAAGATGTCCTATCCAAGCTAGTCCCATTTACCAGTGTTTGGCCCATAACCTTCTAAACCTTCTAAATCCATGCACCTGTTCAACTGTCTTTTAAAAGTTGTTGTTGTACCTGCCTCAACCACTTCCTCTGGCAGCTGATTCTACATGGATACCACCCTTTGTGTAAAAAAAGTTGCCTCTCACGTTCCTCTTTCCCTCTCACCTTAAACTTATGCCCTCTAGTTCTTAATTCCCTAATTGTGGAGAAAAGACAGTGTGCATTCACCTTATCTATGCCTCTCATGATTTTATACACCTCTATAAAATCACCTCTCAGGAATAAAGTCCTAGCCTGTCTGACCTCTCCCTATAACTCAGTCCCTCAAGTCCTGGCAACATCCTTGTAAAGAAACATGTCAAGTCTTGGAATGAATACAGTGAACATTTACTTGGTTGGCACCATCATACTAATGACAGTGTATTCTCCAAGGCACTCGGGCAAGTTGACCCAGTTACTGCTCACACCAGCTCATCCTTTCATCATTGAAGGTGGGTCCTGGACAATTTTTAATGTTCTTTGCAAAATGTCAGGCTCCTTCGTGTGGTTTGTTCACCTGCGGTTCACCTGCGTGAACAAATGGCTTGAACACCCTTTCGCAGAACACCTGCGCTCTGTCCGTAACTGCGATCTGCATCTCCCTGTTGCCAGTGTCTTCAATTCCCCCTCCCACACTATGACTGATATGTGAGTCCTCGGCCTCCTCCACTGTCAGGAGAATTCTAAACCCAAACTGGAGGAACAGCACCTCATTTTCCATCTTGGAACCTTGCAGCCTAATGGAATGAATATTGAATTCTCCCACTTTAGGTAATCCCCACCCCCGTTCCCCACAACCCCCCCCCCCCCACCCCCCCACCATGTTTCTTCTCTTCTTCCCTTTCCTCGCTTCTTTTTTTCGTCTCTCTCTCCTTACCTTTGACCCATCCCCTGGTGGATCTGCTCTCCCCTCCTCCCCTGCACCTGCCTATCACTATCTCTTACCTGCATCTACCTATCACCACCCTTTGCCCTCCCCTCCTCCCCTCCTTTGTCCATCTATCACTGCTCTGCTTTTCCCTCCTATATACTGGGCTTCCCCTTTTCCTATCTTCAGTCCTGAAGAAGGGTCCTGACCCGAAACGTTGACCGTCTGCTTTTCTCCATGGATGCTGCCTGGCCTGCTGAGTTCCTCCAGCATCATTGTGTTTTTTTCTTTGCATAGTCACAACTTCCAGCCAGACCCTCTGTAAGGACATAGAGAGATGTAGTCAGAGGTTATATGGTTAGAGTCATAGAGATGTAGAGCACAGAAACAGGCCCTTTGACCAATCATGTCCATGCCATCTGTTGTACCCACCTACGTTAATTCCATGTTAGGTTCACAGCCTTGGTGATTAAAGTACTTGTCTAGATGCTTCTTAAATGTTCTGGGAGTCTCTGCCTCTACCTCCTCCTCAGGCAGTGCATTCCAGACTCCAGCCACCCTCTGTGTGAAAGAAATCCCCCCTCTGATCCCCTCTAACCTCCTACCTCTCACCTTGAAACCTATGCCATCTTGTCTTTGACACCCCCACTATGGGAAAAAGAATTTTGCTCTCTATCCCATCTATCCCTGGCACAGTAGTGCAGGGACAGGCCTGGCAGTACAGCGGTTAGTATAACGCTATTACAACGTCAGCGACCCGAGTTCAATTCCGGCCGCTGTCTGTAAGGAGTTTGTATGTTCTCCCGTGTCTGCGTGGGTTTCCTCCGGGTGCTCTGGTTTCCTCCCACATTCCAAAGACGTACAGGTTAGGAAGTTGTGGGCATGCTATGTTGGCGCCGGAAGCGTGGCGACACTTGCGGGCTGCCCCCAGAACACTCTACGCAAAAGATGCATTTCACTCTGTGTTTCGATGTACATGTGACTAATAAAGATATCTTATCTTATAATATAGGTTAATAAAGGAACCATTGATGTAAGCAAGAAGCTGCCTTCATGCTTCTTCCATTGAATGTATTGAAACTCTGTTATTCTATAACTTACAACTAGTCATTGATTTTGAAATCACAAAGTGCAGCGGTGTAAAGAAAGACCACTTACTGTTAGAACAGCTGCAAAGTTACACAACAGGGAGCCACTTGACACAAGTGATCCTGGAAACTAACCACTGTATTAATTCAGACAATGGTTGGCTACTCAACAAATGCATGCATGTGGATAGATTTGTTTAATATTGGGACATGCAAATGTAAAACGACCATGAGGCATTCTGATATGGCAGGAGACATAATGGGCCACGTTGAGGTGGATGAGACAAAGATCTGTGTTGATTGCATTCCAATCAATTCCTTGGGATACTCCAAGTCACCACACACTGATGCAATCAGGATGAGAAGATCAGTTAGCTATAGAGGTGTGAAATGTACCAGGTGGCTAAGAACAACGAGGGAGTCATTAGATGAATGAACCAGGCAACAAAAGAGGTCGAGAGGGTTGAGAGCTTCAAGTTTCTCAGAGTGAACATCACCAATAGACTGTCCTGGTCCAACCACGTAGACGCCACGGCCAAGAAAGCTCGTCAGCGCCTCTACTTCCTCAGGAGGTTAAAGAAATTTGCCATGTCCCCTTTGTCATTCACCAACTTTTATCGCTGCGCCATAGAAAACATCCTTTCAGGATGCATCACGGCTTGGTACGGCAACTGCTCTGCCCGGGACTGCAAGAAACTGCAGAGAGTCGTGGACACAGCCCAGCACATTACGGAAACCAGCCTCCCCTCCATGGACTCTGTCCTTACTTCTCACTGCCTTGGTGAAGCAGCCAGCATAATCAAAGACCCCATTCTCTCTTCTCCCCTCTCCCATCAGGCAGAAGAAACAGGAGCCTGAGGGCACGTACCACCAGGCTCAAGGACAGCTTCTATCCCATGGTGATAAGACCATTGAATGATTCCATTATACAATGAGATGGACTCTTGACCTCACAATCTACTTTGATATGACTTTGCACCTTATTCTCTACCTGCAATACACTTCTCTGTAGCTGTGACACTTTACTCTGTATTCTGTTATTGTTTTTACCCTGTACTACCTCAATGCACTGTGTAATGAATCGATCTGTATGAACGGTATGCAAGACAAGTTTTTCACTGTACCTTGGTACAAGTAACAATAACAAACCAATACCAATACCAATACCAGTAACAATACCAATACCAATACCACCGGACCTTTTAGAGTTAAGATATTTGGCATTCTTGAAGCATGGTTGTCTTCTGTCTCAGGCTTATCCAATGGACGGTTCAAGGTGACAGATAGCTACCTGGCCACTAAGTCTCACCAAAAGTGGTCATGCTGACATCTGCTGGGCTGTCAATATTGTTCTTGAGCCAACCTGCACAACCCTAATCATACCTCAGCAACAGAACACGACTTGGATGAGGAAGTGGAGGGATGGGTTAGCAAGTTTGCAGATGACACAAAGGTTGGAGGTTTTGTGGATGGTGTAGAAACTTGTCATAGGTTACAAAGGGATGTAGACAGGATACAGAGTTGGGCGGAGAAGTTGCAGTTGGAGTCCAATCCGGAGAAGTGTGAAGTGATACACTTTGGAAGAACGAACCTGAAGGTGGAGTACAAGGTTAATGGCAGGATTTTTAGCAGTGTGGAGGAACAGAGGGATCTTGGGGTCCAAGTCCATAGATCCCTCAAAGTTGCCGCGCAAGTTGATAGTCTGGTTAAGGAGGCGTATGGTGTGCTGGTCTTCATTAGTCGGGGGCTTGGGTTCAAGAGCCGCGCGGTAATGTTGCTTCTCTATAAAACTTTGGTTAGACCACACTGGTGTTCAGTTCTGGTCTCCTCATTATAGGAAGGATGTGGAAGCTTTAGAGAGGGTACAAAGGAGATTTACCAAGATGCTGCCTGGATTGGAGAACATGTCTTATGAGGAAAGGTTGAGTGAGCTAGGGCTTTTCTCTTTGGAGCGATGCAGGATGAGAGGTGAGTTGTATAAGATTATGAGAGGCATAGATAGAGTGGACAGCCAGGGCCGCAATGGCCAATACCAGAGCACATCAGTTTAAGGTCAGAGCAGGAGAGTTTAGGGGAGATGTCAGAGGTAGGTATTTTATACAGAGTGTGGTGGGTGCCTGGAACGCACTGCGGGGGGTGGTAGTGGAGGCTGATACAACAGGGACATTTAAAAGACTCTTAGATAGGCACATGGATGTAAGAAAAATGGAGGGTTATGGGCTGTGAAGGAGGGAGGGGTTAGATTGATCATGGAGTAGGTGTTTATGTAAGTCGGCACAATATTGTGGGCTGAAGGGCCAGTACTGTGCTGTACTGTTCCATGTTCTATATCCTATGGACCACGTCTTGCACTACTATGGACTCTGATTGTGTTTTATTTTTGCACTGATGTCTTGTTTTGCACAGTTTTTTTTATTTTACTGTCTAATATAATTTATGTTGTCTGAATCTATGTGCCTGTGATGCTGCTGCAAGCAAGCTTTTCATTATATCTGCACCTCACCGTACTTGTGCTCATGACAATAAACTTAACTTCATAAACTTCATAAAAGGTATAAAACTCAACCTAGTTTGATTTTCAGGAAGATTCTTCCTGCACATTTCTTGGACCAAGATTGAATGAATAAAGGCCTATTAGATTTAAGGCTCTGGCTTCCGAGTGGTTCTTCAGCCAGGATATTCCTTCCTCATCTCACTGACCTCTTCCAGAGTTAAATTTGACTCCACTCCAGCCCTTGGCTGCAAAATAGCTATTTGCTTGAAGTACAAGCAAAGCAGTTGTGTCAGTGACACACAGAAGTGTCAATGTGACTTCAGGAGAGGAAGTGACAGAATACGAAAGAAAGCAGTATTGAGTAAAGTTGTCATTGTGTGTTTGAAGCTGACAGCTTTTGCCATTTTGATTTTTCCAGGAATTGCTGGCTGCACGTGAGCAGCTTTGTAAATCTCTGCCATTTGGAGAACTGCTCTTTCCAAAGTGATGTTGGGAAGTTCTGTTTTCAACACCCTACATTTGTAATTTCTGCGGTAACGACCACTGCTGTTAAATTGAGACTGTGGTTGTAAGCAAGCATGGTGTCAAGGTTTGGTATTGGTATTAGTATTGGATTATTATTGTCACTTGTACCGAGGTACAGTGAAAAACTTGTCTTGCATACCATTCGTACAGATTAATTCATTACACAGTGCATTGAGGTAGTACAGGGTAAAAACAATAACAGAATACAGAGTAAAGTGTCACAGCTACAGGGAAGTGCAGTGCGGGTAGACAATAAGGTGCAAGGTCAGACAAGGTAGATTGTGAGGTCATCGTTTAAGGGAACCATTCAATAGTCTTATCACAGTGGGGTAGAAGTTGTCGTTGAGCCTGGTGGTATGTGCCCTCAGGCTCCTGTATCTTCTGCCTGATGGGAGAGGGGAGAAGAGAGAATGTCCTGGGTGGCTGGGGTCTTTGATTATACTGGCTGCTTCACCAAGGCAGCGTGAGATATAGACAGAGTCCATGGAGGGGAGGCTGTTTTCCGTTATGTGGTGGACTGTGTTCACAACTCTCTGCAGTTTCTTGCGGTCCCGGGCACTCACCAAGCCATGATGCATCCAGATAGGATGATTTCTATAGTACATCGATAAAAGTTGGTGTCAAAGGGGACATGCCAAATTTCTTTAGCATGCTGAGGAAGTAGAGGCGCTGGTGAGCTTTCTTGGCCGTGGTGTCTGCATAGTTAGACCAGGACAGCCTATTGGTGATATTCACTCCTAGGAACATGAAGCTCTCAATCCTCTTGACCTCAGCACCATTGATGTAGACAGGTGCATGCACACTGCCCCCTTTCCTGAAGTCAATGACCAGCTCTTTTGTTTTGCTGACATTGAGGAAAAGGTTGTTGTCATGACACCATGTCACTAAGCTCTCTATCTCCTTCCTGTACTCCGACTCATCGTTGTTTGAGATATAGCCTACAATGGTGGTATCACCTGCAAACTTGTAGGTGGAGTTAGAGCAGAATCTGGCCACGCAGACATGATTATAGAGGGAGTAGAGGGCTGAGGCCGCGGCTTTGTGGGGCACCAGTGTTGAGAATAAACGTGCTGGAGGTATTGCTGCCTATCCTCACTGATTGCGGTCTGTTTGTTAGAAAGTCAAGGATCCAGTTGCAGAGGGAGGTGTTGAGTCCCAGCTCTCGGGTTTGCTTGGAATTATAGTTTTGAAGGCAGAACTGTAGTCAATAAACAATACTCTAACGTGGGTGTCTTTACTGGCCAGATGCTCCAGAGATGAGTGTGGGGCCAGGGAGATGGCATCCTCTGTAGACCTTCTTCGGCGGTAGGTGAATTGCAGTGGGTTGAGGTTGTCTGGGAGGCTGGAGTTAATGCATGCCATGACCCTTGCCAGCAATGTCCAACTATACTGCACTGGAGGGACCTTTATAAACTTATAGAGCAGTGAAGCAGACCCCGTTAGATCAATAGATGACATAATATAAAATCCCTCCAATCTTCACTGGGGTTTACAAAGGGATTTGTTCCCTCACACAATAGGGGAACATTTTCTAGCTTTGCATTATCAGTGAATTGGAATAAAGTAAGATACTCAGTAGTGAAAGAATTTAAGAGGGGAAGAAAGTCATCCTCAGCTGATGGCAATTAAGGATGCTGGTAGCATTCAAGTCAAGTCGAGTTTATTGTCATGTGCACAAGTATGTTGAGGTACAGGTACAATGAAAAACTTGCTTGCAGCAGCATCACAGACACGTAGGTGCAGACAATGTTAATTATACATAAAGTATACAAGACAGCGAAGTGAGAGAGAAACAGACTGCAAAAACAAGACATTAGTGCAAAATAAAAGAGACAGAGGCGAGTCCATGGTAGTGCAAGAGGTGTTCTGTTGCTGAGGTAGGGTTAAGGTTGTGCAGGTCAGTTCAAGAAAGTAGCTGTTCCTGAACCTGGTGCTGCAGGACTTCAGTATTCAATTCTCAATATACAATCTCCTTATCTTCAGTGGATTAGAATGTGTGGCATTGAGTACCACTGTCAGTCAATACTCACACACTCAGTTAGCATTAACATTGAAAGATTAGTCTCCTGAATTTAAAGCTTGAGGGATGAAGCTTCCATTGCATGGGAAATTAATGACTGCTCGACAACTGGAATGCATGAGGAAGGTCGTTAATGATGACAGGAAGCTTGATAGATTTTTGGATATTAAGGGATTAAAAGGATTTGGTGTTAGTGCAGGAAAATTGGTGCTGGGTTAGAAGAATGGTGAAGGGCCAAATGGACTATTGCTGTTTCGTGCTCTTAAATGCATCTCGTGACTTGAATTGATGATGTAGAGGGTAATCGCACCGCAACATGGATTAGAGATCCTTGGAAGCCCAGTTAATAACAGCATTCCAGTTTGTGTATTCCTGAGGGGGCAGCTAATGAGAACACAGCAGGGATTGGGGAGGACAAGGTATTGACAGCAGATGAATATAAGATGTGTTATTGATCTTTCTGAACAGTGCACTGAAATATCAGCAGCAACAATCCATTAAAACTAATAGGACTGTGTCATTTTGTAAAAGCTGTAACACTGCTCTTGTACAATACTAGACCATGCAATAACTACAGGACAGCGTGAAGGGAATGGGGAGAAGAAACACACGGTGTTCCAATAATCTAACTAAATAATGTAACTTAGATAGCACAAAGCTGTGAATGTGCGCACTCATGTCTTTGACATTTAGTTTGTGACAACATGAGTGTATCGCTGATCCATAGTAGTTACTATTAGTTTGGGATAGCCAAACCTTATGTCCAGCCCTTGGAAATTGTGGATCAGTAAAAGATTATTAGGATGTTGACTAGTTCGAGACTTTTTTTAGGTTGATCCACTTCCACTCCATTCTTTTCATCCTGGTTCATGGGAATAACAACCCTTCCAAGTGTCTATATTTCTCCTGAGATAGTGCAAGTCTTGAGGCTGTTCAATAGCTATGACTTTAGCTGTCCTAACCTAATGTGTGAAGAGAGAATGCAGCCAACATAATCAAGGACCCCTCCCACCCTGGTCATTCTCTCTTCTCCCCTCTCCTGTCAGGCAGAAGAGCATGAACCACCAGACTCAAGGACAGCTTCTACCCCACAGTTATCAGACCCTTGAATGGACCTCTCATACGCTAAAGGATGAACTCTTGAATGTCTGATATCCTAAGCTATCTTGTCATGGCCCTTGCACTTTATTTGTCTACCTGCACCTTGCTTTCTCTGTAACTGTAACACGACATTCTACATTCTGTTTTTTTTTTGCTATCTTGATGTAATTATGTATGGAATGATCTGTCTGGATGGCTTGCAGACAAAAACTTGTCACTGTGTCTCACTACATGTGACAATAATAAACCAATATTCACTAGAGTTTAGAAATTTGAAAGGGGATCTCCTGAAAGTCTACAAAATTCTAACAACCCTACACAGATTAGTTGCAGGATGGATGTTCCTGATGGTCAGGGTGTCCAGGACCAGGGATTAAGCACTAAGGATAAGGGGTAAGCCATTGAGGTGAGAAGAAATTTCTTCTCTAAGTGACTTGAATGATAGAAAAATAAGGGGCTATGTGGGAGGGAAGTGTTAGATAGACCTTAGAGCAGAATAAAATGTCAGTACAACATTGTGGGCCGAAGGGCCTGTACTGCGCTGTAGTGTTTTATATTCTATGTTCTAAGTGAGTGATGCACCACTAGAATGTTCTTACCACAGAAAGCAGTTTTAAGAAAATCATTATACATGTTCAAAAAGGAGTTGGATATTTTTCTGAGGGCTCGAGGGATCAAGGGATATGGGGATAGAATTGGAGCAGGAAGCAGTGAATGCAGCAAGCTGCGACATGTTACTCTGTACTGTTATTGTTTTTACCTGTACTACATCAATGCACTCTGTACTAACTCAATGTAACTGCACTGTGTAATGAATTGGCCTGTACGATCGGTATGCAAGACAAGTTTTTCACTGTACCTCGGTACAAGTGACAATAATAAACCAATCCCAATACAAATACCAATACAAGATACTGGAGGAACTCAGCATATTCAGATGAAGAATCTCAACCCAAAATGTCGACTGTCCACATTTCTTCCACTGAGTTCCTCCAGCATCTTGATTATTGCTACAAATTTCAGCATCTGCAGTCTCTTATGTCTCAACTAAATTTGAACGATCAGCCATGAGAATCTTGAATAGTGGAGCATCTTCAAAAGGCAAAATGACCTACTCCTGCTCTTATTTTCTCTGTTCCTATGTTTCTAATCCAATGTCAGCAAATTTGGCCCTTTTCCTAATTCCTACCAAGTTCCCTCAACTCAACATTCCCCTGCTCTTGGACTTACATTGGTTCACACTCTGACAATGCCTTAAATTCCAAACTCTCCTGGTTTCCACGTACCTCCACATGGTCCACCCCTCCCTGTCGCTGTATTCTCTTCCACCTCTCCAGCTCTCCAAGATCTCTGTGTCCCTTCAAACCTGACCCTTTGCACAACACTTGATTTAAGTTGGAGTGTCTTCACCACTCTTGGCCTAAGCTCTAAAGTTCCCTCTCAAATCCTCCCTATTCTGTTTCTTTTTTGATGACCATATAAATCTTTTTGGCAACTTCTCCAGTCGTGCTGTGACCCACACTGGGTCGAACTGGCCTCCTTCCATGATATTGTAAATAGAAGTTTATTAGACAAGATTTCATGTGGTTTGGATGCAATTTTTTAAAATCATTCCCCTGATATGCATCAGGATGCTTTACCATGTTAAAGCCTGTGGAACAGTGGTGCAGAAAGTGGCTTGCTGCCTCACAACTCCAGCGACCCTGGCTCAATCCTGACCTCTGCTGCAGTCTGTGTGGAGTTTGTACGTTCTCCCTGTGACTGCGTGCGTTTCCCCCGGGTGCTCTGATTTCCTCCCTCATCCTAAAGCCAGGTGGGTTGGTAGGTTAATTGGCTGCTGTAAATTGTCCCTAGTGTGCAGATGAGTGGGAGAATCTGGGGGAAGTTGATGGGAATGTGGGAAAAATAGAATGGGATTAATGTAGGACTATTGTTGATGGGTGTTTGATGGTCATCATGGACTTGCTGGGCTGAAGGGTTGTATGAATCTATAAATTGGTGTTGATTCCAAGAGGAAACACTGGATGTTGGTCACGGAACTCAGGTAATCTTCTCCACCTCCCAAAGCCTCTATCATTCTGCCAGCTCCATAAAGGCTGATGAGGTAAGATAAGATAAGATAAGATATCTTTTATTAGTCACATGTACATCGAGACACACAGTGAAATGCATCTTTTACATAGGGTGTTCTAGGGGCAGCCCGCAAGTGTCACCACGCTTCCGGTGCCAACATAGCATGCCCACAACTTCCTAACCTGTACGTCTTTTGGAATATGGGAGGAAACCGGAGCACCCGGAGGAAACCCACGCAGACACGGGGAGAACGTACAAACTCCTTACAGACAGCAGCCGGAATTGAACCCGGGTCACTGGCGCTGTGAAGCATTACACAAACAGCTACACTACCATGCCTGCCCTAGTGTAGACTGGTGTTCAAACCTGGGATCTTCCTGCCCTTGTACATGGTTACATTCCATGCAAGGTGGTGATGTTATTTGGAAAGTGTTGCCTGAATGCACTCCCATGGGTTTCAAATTCCCACCTTCAATGACCCTCATGGTCAATTGTCTTTTTTAGGGGCAAATAAACTACAAAGTTTTGCGCAAACCACGAATTGTACCAGTGTGTTCAAATAACCCCATTAGGTTTCACTCAGATTTGCATCCCTGATGTCGACCGTTAAGTTGCTGGGAACTTCAGCCGAGTTCAAGAGGTGTTCACAACCCTGAAAATAGCACTGCTTATGAACCATCCACTGGAAATAAACAACTCGCATTTACACTGTGTCGAGGTGTGGAGATGGGTCACTAAGCTAATCACCCATTTGTTTGTGACAGATATTAGCTGCTACAATGCACCTCACGTATGTCAGTTTTTGAGAACTGCTAGAATTATTCCATCTCCTGACACATCCTCTCCCTTGACAAAAAATAGGCAAAAACATTCAACCCTTCTGCTCTTGTTTACAAAGAGGCCGACAAGTGTCTGATTTGTGCAAATGAGTCTGGATAAGACAGTTGGTGAGCAGCTGGTGTAATAAATAGTGTTTGCAATCTATCGATTTGTAAAGGACTTTTTGTCTATTCGTGCTTCAGAGGGGTTATTATGTGCTAATCTGCATGTATATCTCTTGTATGCTAAAACATCAATAACATTTCAATTAAAACTAATAAGGTTTCCCAGTTGAATTACTAGTGGCAGCTTCAGTAGTGACAGCTAGAAATGAAACCTGGTTGAAGAAATTACTTAATTGAACTTCATGAGCTACATATCAACATAGTTATTAGTGAGAAGAAGTTAAGTGTGTTAAACAAGGGACAATGCCAACAAATTAGAGAATTTTTAAAATTTATTAATTTACAGGATGGCTTTAGTTTCCATTCCTATTTACCCCTGAACTAAGGAGGTATATGAGAGTCAATCACATTGGAGAGTATTGGAATCGCGAACAAGTCAGAGTGGTAAGGATGAGAGATCTATTGGCCTGAAGGATAGTTGAGAGCCACATGGGTGGTTATAACAGGCTCAGAGGGAGCGGAAGGCTGAGGGTAGCAGGCATATCATACCAAATACTATATCAACCCTCTTGTAAGAAAGACATCATTAAACTGGAAAGAGTGCAGAGAAGATGTGAGGGGAGAGATTTAACGTGGGTGGGGAGAGATTTAACAGGAACCTGACGGGCAACTTTATCACCCAGAGAGTGGTCAGTATATGGAATGAGCTGCCAGGGGAAGTGGTTGAGGCAGGTACATTAAGAACATTTGAACAGAATAACATGGGGCATAGATGGGTGACTGCACACAGTCCTTTTCCCAGTGTTGGGGAATCAAGAACTGGAGGGCATAGGTCTAAGGTGAGCAGAGGAAGAATTAAAAGGAACCTGAGGGGAATCTTTTTCACCCAGAGGGTGGTCAGTATATAGAACAAGCTGCCAGAGGAAGTAGTTGAGGCAGGTACATTAACAACATTTGGACAGGTACATGGATAGGAAAGGTTTAGAGGGATATGGGTTAAACGTGGGCAAATGGGACCAGCTTAGATGGACAACCTGGTCGGCATGGACCAGTTGGGTACAAGGATCTGTTTCCAAACCGCATGACTCTATGACTCTATAAGATTTATGAGGATGCTGCCAAAACTCCAAAACTTGAGGGGCCTGAGTTATAGGGAAAGGTTGAGCAGGCTAGGACTTGATTCCTTGGGATGCAGGAGATTGAGGGATGACCTTATAAAGATATATTTAATTGTGAGGGGTATAGATAGGGTCACGCATGGTCATTTTCCCAGGGAAAGGGAACCAAAAACTAGAGGGCATAAGTTTAAGGTAAGGGGGAACTTCTATACGTAGAGGACGGTGCCAGAGGAAGTGGTCGAGGCAGGTAGAATAACAACATTGAAAAGACATTTGGATAAGTACATGGATAGGAGGGGTTTAGAGGGATATGGACCAAATGTGGGCAAATGGCTTGGTGGGTATTATGGTTGGCATGGATGAGTTGGGCCGAAGGGCCTGTTTCCATGCTGTATTACTCTATGCTTCTATGACCAAGACTGCTTGAAGTCACACATTAGCCTCTTCGTGATGACAGAGTCAGTTAGCACCAGAGCTGTGAGGCCCCGTTGGGAGATGCAGTTGGCATGATTTGGAGACCTAATGAGGTGTGAATTAACAGCTTCTTTCATGGTGAGAATTGGGATAGACCACATGGGGGGCATTAAACTGGCTCCACACTCAGGGTCGGGAGCCATTTTGTTGGATTGGGTGTTCTTCACCAGACCCAAGTCCTGTCAGAGGGTCGATCTGATGATATCATTGTCGGAGGATGGCCTGGGAGAGAGCACAGTCATGGTGATTCCAACTTGGACCATTGAAGCACATTTATCACTAGAGAGAAACATGACCCTGGTAGATGGGCTCGAAAGAAGATCCCCTCTGTTGTTCCCCCAAAGTCAGTAGATTACATCTGTGGTCCTACATCACCTCAGTCACTCAGAACAGCTTTGGTTCAGATTCCTTCCATAAGAAGCCTTCTGTAAGTGAATGTTACTTATAAACTTGCAAGACCAGGAAGCCTAGGTTTTCATCTGGCTGATATAGTGATTGAAAGCAGAGATGAAGTTTGCTTAACATGAACTTGGAGACACTTGGAGACAGTGAATTAGGAGGCCATCTATGGTTCAGTGGGTACCACCAACACTGTCTCCACAAAGTCATCTAAATTCACTGGAAGGATAAGTGAACTAACACCTGGGTTCCCTCCCAGGCCAATGTTCATTCCTTTACAGATAACATAGAGGCACATTTAGCGGAACCTCTGCCTCTCAGCTCCAGTGACTTGGATTCATTTCTCATCTTCAGTGCTGTCTGAGTGGAGGTGGCATGTTCTCCCTGTTACTGTGTGGGTTTTCCCCAAGTGCTCCAGTTTCCTCCCACATTCCAAAGATCGGCAGGTTGATAGATTAATTGGCCGCTTTACATTGCTCTTAAATGTGTCGGGGGGTGGTAAGATCCAGGGACAGTTGATGGGAATGTGGGGAGAATAAAACACGGGATGAATATAAATGAGTGCTTGATGGCTGCTGTGGGCTCAGTGGACTGTTTCCAATGACTCTATTCCTAACATTGAGGCCCTGATTTCACTCCATTTGGCTACACTGGGCAGGTCATGTCACTTAAGATAAGATTTCTTTATTAGTTACATGTACATCGAAACACACAGTGAAATGTATCTTTGCGTAGCATGTTCTGGGGGCAGCCCACAAGTGTTGCCACACTTCCAGCGCCAACATAGCATGCCCGCAACTTCCTAACCTGTACGTCTTTGGAATGTGGGAGGAAACCGGAGCACCCGGAGGAAACCCACGCAGACACGGGGAGAACGTGCAAACTCCTTACAGATGAATTGAACCCAAATCGCTGACGTTGTAATAACGTTACGCTAACCACTGCACTACCGTGCCTGCACTTGTACACATAACGACAGGTTCACAAAGGGGCCCTCTATTCTGAGCTCTGTGATGAAAGGATATTACCAGGCATGTAGAGAGGAAGATTCAAGGATGTGCTCAAAGCCTCCATGAAGAAATGCAACAACTCAACTGATTCTTGGGAATCCTTGGTCCATGACTGCTCAAAGTAAAGAAGGGAAATTTGGGATGGGATTGAGGACCTTGAGCTAGGCATTGGGAAGCCCAGAGAAAGTGGAGGAAGGAATGCATCACTTCACAAATCCACAATCTCACAAACCACCCACCCCCATAGGTACTCACTGTAGAAGAGTGTAAGGATTCCACATTGGCTGTTCAAGTGTTATTAGAAATTGGAGTGGAAGTAAGTCACCATTGCTCCTGAGGGACTAAGAGTGGGTAGTTCTCTTTCCACCAAAACAGAAAGATGTGCCTTCAAGGGCAGGCACAGTAGTGTAGCAGTTAGTGTAACGGTATTACAGCGCCAGTGAACCGGGTTCAATTCCAGCCGCTGTCTGTAAGGAGTTTGTACGTTCTCCCCATGTCTGCGTGGCTTTCCTCCGGGTGCTCTGGTTTCCTCCCACCTTCCTAAGACATATGGGATAGGAAGTTGTGGGCATGCTATGTTGGCGCCGGAAGCGTGGCGACACTTGTGGGCTGCCCCCAGAATGCTCTACGCAAAAGATGCATTTCACTGTGTGTTTCGAAGTACATGTGACTAATAAAGATATCTTAGCTAAAAAATAAAATCCCATCTCTGGAATGTAAAAATTGTCAACTAGGAATCCAGTGTTGTTCAACTGTGGCTCCTGTCCTTCGTCACGTTCTTAAGATGTGAGATTCGACAAAGAGCAGCGTAGATCTGCCAGGTGCAAAATGCAGGAGATTTGAAATCAAAACATCAAATGCTGGAACAAGTCAGTAAGTATCTGTAAAGAAACACGATGCCTAGGGTAGATTTGCTCTTTTCAGTTCTCCCTGGCCAGTACTTCTCCCTAAACCACACCACAAAAAAAGATATTTGGTCATTGTCTCACAGGTTCTTACTTAAGTTCATGCTTTGGGGTTTGGGTTTCACTGTCCATGCCAGTCTTCATTGCTGAACAGAAGGTGGTGGTGAGCCATTTTCTTCGGCATTGAGAGGGTATTTAAAAATAAATTGATCAATTGGTTTATTATTATCACATGTACTGATGCACAGTGAAAAACTTGTCTTGCATGCCGTCCATACAGATCATTTCATTACAACAGTGCATTGAGGTAGTACAAGAGAAAACAACAATAGAATGCAGAATAAAGTGTTACAGTTACAGAGAATGGCTAACACGAGGGGTCATAATTTTAGGGTGACTGGAGAAAGGCATAAGGGTGCAGAGGGGATATACCAGGATGCTGCCTGGATTGGACAGCATGTCTTATGAGGATAGGTTGAGCGAGCTATGGCTTTTCTCTTTGGAGAGATGATAAGAGGCATAGATCGAGTGGACAGTCAGAGACTTTTTCCCGGGACGAAAATGGCTAATGTGAGGGGGCATAATTTTAAGGTGATTGGAGGAAGGTATGGGGGGATGTCAGAGACAGGTTTTTTACACGGAGAGTGGAGGGTGCGTGGAACGCACTGCCTGCAGAGGTTGTGGTGGCAGGTACATTCGGGACATTTAAGAGTTTCTTAGATAGCCACATGAATGATAGAGAAATGGAGGGCTATGTGGGAGGGGAGGTTTAGACAGATATTAGAGCAGGATAAAATGTCTGTACAACATTGTGGGCCAAAGGGCCTGTACTGTGCTGTAATGTTCTATGTTCTGGAAAGTACAGTGTGGTGGGAATTAAGTCATATCAAGGCTGTCAAGGTAAGGATGACAGATTTTCTCCCCTTTGGGTCATTTGTGAATCCAGTGGCATTTTGTGGTCGCAAGCTCTTTTATAGCTTTTCAAAGGTTCTAGATTATTAACAAGTTAAATTTCACAGCTACCTTGGTGGGATTTGAGCTGAAGTTTCTGGATTGTGCGGTCAGACCTTTGGATTACTAGTCCGGTAACACAACCACTGTGCCGCCACCGGTCCCTTGCGTTGCTTCAGAGCTTGTTATGTGCCAAATGGCTGCTGTGAGTCTGATGTCACCAAAGAGATGAAACCATTGGTTGTGAAGTACCTTGGGACAATGTGAGGTGTTGAAAAAGTACAAGTCCTTGTTCCTTTTAATGCCCAAGAAAATAATTCAGGCACAAACTAAATCATTAAGCACCCAACCCACCTCTAGTGGCCCAAGTCTCATATTAATCAAGGTGGATTGGTGGGGCAGGCAGCTGACCTGCCCTCAGTTGGGGGACATTCTTAAATTATTTTAAAGAGGTTGTGTGCTGTTGTTTTAATAAAGCTTTTATTTTTGACATCTGCTGCCTTTTTGTATTGGGCCTCAAGAGACATGGCAGCAGAAGGGAGGTGAGCAAGGTTGCCTCTGTCAGTGCCTTTACAGTGCTGTTTGAGTGTCTGGAGTAATGAGAGTGTTTCCCCTGCCTCAACACATAAATCACTGTCAGGCAACCCCCCACACACTGTATAACCTCTTCCCTGCAATCCCACTGATTCTTTCTCTGCAATCAGTCTAACCCCTTCAGTGTGCTCTCTGTACCTCCACAACCTCAGTATGTCTGAACCCTCGGTCATCCCCTCCCCCATGTTCTCCCTGACCTTTCCCCTGTGAGCTTCATCACCCTGCAAAACCCCCACACACCCTCCCCAGGATGACTCACCTTCCTGCAACCAGTTTATCCTGACAACTGATCCTTCAGGATAATATACATGGTAGCACAGTGGCGCAGCTAGTAGACCCAGTGCCTCACAGCTCCAGAGACCCGGGTTCAAGCCTGACCTCGGGTTCTGTCTGTTTGGAGTTGGTACATTCTCCTTGTGACTGTGTGGGTTCCCTCCTGTTACCTCCCACATCCCAAAGGCATGCGGGTCGGTAGTTTGATTGTCTGCTGTAAATTGCCCCTCATATGTCGATGAAAGTTAGGGGAGGGCAAGTTGATGAGAATGGGATTATCATAGCATTAGTGTAAATGGGTAGTTGATGGTTGCCACGGTGCGCTTAAGGGCCTGTTTCTGTGCTGTATCTCCCTATGACTTCTCATTGGCTGCTTTCGTGCCAAGGACAGATGTCAAGGCATAGCCAGTAACCTGTGGGCTAGCCAGCCGACATCCCCAAAGCATTCTTTCCGTTTGGAAATTGGTATTGGTATTGGTTTATTATTGTAGTGAGGTACAGTGAAAAACTTGTCTTGCATTACCGATTGTACAGATCAATTCATTACACAGTGCAGTTACATCAAGTTACTACAGAGTGCATTGAGGTAGTACAGGTAAAAACAATAACAGTACAGAGTAAAGTGTCACAGCTACAGAGAAAGTGCAGTGCAATAAGGTGCAAGGTCACAACAAGGTAGATCATGAGGTCAGAGTCCATCTCATCGTATAAGGGAACCGTTCAATAGTCTTATCACAGTGGGGTAGAAGCTGTCCTTAAGTCTGGTGGTCCGTACCCTCAGGCTCCTGTATCTTCTACTCAATGGAAGAGGAGAGAAGAGGGAATGACCCGCGTGGGTGGGGTCTTTGATTATGCTGGCTGCTTCGCCAAGGCAGCGAGAGGTAAAGACAGAGTCCAAGGAAGGGAGGATAAAGACCTTGCTTAAAAACCATTAAATGCAGCAAGACTTTACCCCTTGCACTATTCCCATTCTCCAGTTGTTTTAATGAGTCCAGCTCCAACAGCACTCAAGAAGCTCGGCACCACCCAGGACAAAACAGCTCGTTGATTGGAACCCTAAATAGTCATTCCCTCTACTACTGATGCACAATGGCTGCGGAGTGCACTGTCCATAAAAGTGCACCCAGGACACTCAGTCAGCACCTCCCAAACCTGTGACCTCCACTATCGAGAAGGTCAAAGACGGCAGGAGCCTGGGAACACCACTACCTGGAGATTCCCCTTCAAGTTCACACTATCCCGACGTAGAAATGTATCACTGCCTCTTCATCATCACTTGGTCTAAATTATGGAACTCCCTTACAGCATCTTCATCAGTGGGACTGTAGTGGTAGAATAAAACAGCTCATCACCATTTTCTCAAGCGAGCTGAAAAGTTTCTCGTGAATGCAGGTCGGAGATTCTGGGCCTTTTGCTCTGACTCTATCCAGTTTATATTGGAATATTTCAGTGGTGTAGCTGATAGAGTTGCTGCCTCACAGCTCCAATGACCTGGGTTCAATCCTGATCTCTGGTGCTTTTTGTGTGGAGTTTGCACATACTCCCTCTGACCACTTGGATTTCTTCTGGGAACTCTGTGGTTTTCTCCCACATCTCAAAGGCACGCAGGTTAGTAAGTTAATCGGTTGCCTTAAATTGCAGGCGTAAGTGAGCGCAAGGAAGAATTAAAAATGGAATTAGTGTAGGATAAGTGTAAATAGGTGCTTGATGGCCAGGTTGGAGTCAATGGGCCAATCTAGAACACAGGAACATAAGAAATGGAAGCAGGATTGGGCCACATATCTCGTGATCCTTCACTGCCATTCTATGGCTGATCCAGCACCACTCCCTCCCCACATCACTGAACTCCCTCGTAATCTAAATGCCCGTCACAAGATCACAAGACAAGACAAAGGTGCAGAAGTAGGCCATTCGGCCCATCGAGTCTGCTCCGCCGCATTGTGACTTTAGGCCCACTAAACGTTGTTCATTCTGGTCTCCTGAAATGGCCCTCAATTCAGGGGCGGTTTAGGGTGAGCAATAAATGCCAGCTTTCCCTGCGACATCCACATCCTACAAATGAATAAACCAAAAAAAAAGTCCAAGCCACTCGAAAATTAAGAAGCAGTCATAAAAGTAAAAAGCAGTTCTCTGGTATCCAAGGCCTACTTATGATGTACACTGAGAATTTCTTTGTTAAATTATTAATAATATGAATCAAAGGAACAATCAATGTTTCTGGCTCAAGAGCTAGACAGTTTAACAGGGCTGGATCTCTTCTTCATTTGCTGTCAGTACAGCTCACTGCGTCAATATATTGATGATTCCATATCCTCAGCGGATAATTCAGTACATCGTTCATCAGAGAGAGATGTGCCTGTCAGGTCTGTGCTCATGGCAGTTGCTGGCATTTTATAACAGTGGGCCTTCAGGATGAGGAGATGCACGGGTTAGGCTGGCACGGTTGGCGCAGTTGGTAGAGCTGCTGTCTCCGAACTCCTGGCTTCAATCCCGACCTACAATGCTGTCTGCGTGGAGTTGCACATTCTCTCTGTGATCACGTGGGTTTCCCCTGGGTGCTCCAGTTTCCTCCCACATCCCAAGAACATGCACATCAGTGGATTAACTGGCCGCTGTAAATTGCCTCTAGTGTGGAGGTTGAGGGGCAGAATCTGGGGACAGTGATGGGAATGTGGGGAGAATAAAGAGGGATTAGTGCCCAACATGAGTGGGAAGAGGGAGAGACACGAGACTGCCGATGCTGGAATCTGCAGCAGCAAACAATCTGCTGGAGGAACTCAATGAGTCAGGCAGCATCGATGAGGGGAAAGGAATTTTCGATGTTTCAGCTCATAGAGTACGGAATCAGTCTTTTTTGGCCCAACTCGTTCATGTGTCCAAGATGCCCATCTAAGCCAAGCATTTGCCTGCCTTTCAACCATATCCCTCTAAACCTTTCCTATCTATGTACCTGTCCAAATATCTTTTAAATGTTGATATTGTACCTACCTCAACTACTTCCTCTGACAGCTCATTCCATATACTGACCACCCTCTGTGTGAAAAAGTTGCTCCTTGGGTTCCTATTAAATCTCTCCCCTCTCATGTTAAACCTCTGACTTCTAGTTCTTGATTGCCTAACCCTGGGAAAAAAGGCTGTGTTCATTCACCCTTTCTATGCCCCTTGTGATTTAAGATATTAAGATATTTATTTACTGGTCACATGTACATTGAAACACACAGTAAAATACATCTTTTTACATTACTAAGGATGTTCAGGGGGCAGCCCACAAGTGTCGCCACGCTTCCAGCGCCAACATAGCATGCTCACAGCTCCTAACCTGTACATCTTTGGAATGTGGGAGGAAACCGGAGCACCCGGAGGAAACCCACGCAGACATGGGGAGAACATACAAACTTCTTACAGGCAGCAGTGGGAATTGAACCTGGGTCACTGGTGCTATAATAGTATTAAACTCACTGCTATGGCACCATGCTGCCCCTAAAGTTTCAATTCCCATACCAGGAGTTGAAACGTTAGGGGCGGCACAGTAGCATAGCTTGCTAGTACCAGTGGCACTAATTTATACACCTCTATATGGTCACCCCTCAGTCTCCTACGCTCCACGGAATAAAGTCCTAACCTGCCCAACCTCTCCCTATAACACAGTCCCTCAAGTCCTGGCAACATCCTTGAAAATCTTTTCTGCGTTGTTTCCAGCTTAATGGTATCTTTCCTATAGCAGGGTGACCAAAACTGAACACAGTCCTTATAAGGACAATATGGATGGAACCCTACATCAGGACTGAGTGGGACCAGTAAGGACGGCAGATTTCCTTCCTGAAAGGGAATTAATGAACCAGAAGGGTTTTATGACAATCCACTCGTTTCATGGTTTTTAAGTCAGATTTATTTTCATTAACCAAATTTAAATTCCACTATGGGATTGAATTGCATATCTCTGGATCAATAGTCCATGTCTTTAGGTTCAATAGCTTAGCCACTAAAGTACAATTATACATTCTGTTTTCAGCTTACGTGCAAGGTTTGTGTGATGATACAATCAGTTCATTAGCACAGTTTTATTCAGTGATAACGTGCTGGAAGGTGTTTTACTCAGTTGTGGGGTTGGCAGTCCTGCATTTAATGAAATGGGGGTGAATTACTTCGCCCAGGAATGCCTGCTGTTGTAACAAAGATTTGACATGTCTTGCATCTTCTCCGACCTATCTTAGTGAAAATCAAAACAACTACAGGTACTGAAAATTTGAAATAAAAAAGTGCTGGTAATACTCAGCAGGTCTGGCCACATCTGTCGCAAAAGAAACAAGAGTTAATATTTCAGATCAAAGGGTCTACATCAGAACCTTTCTGTGCCCTGGAACATCACATCTGTTTCTCATGGAAACACCTGGGGCAAAACTGTGGGACCATGAGTGTTTTATCACTTGATGTTTGCAGCCACTGATCAGTGCCATTATAGAACATAGAACAGTACAGCACAGTACGGGCCCTTCCACCCACGATGTTGTGCTGACCTATATAAACCTTATCCTCATTCTATCTATCCCTCTCTCTACTTCACCTCCCATAACCCACTATTTTTCTTTCACCCATGTCCCTATCTAAGAGTCTCTTAAATGATCCTACCGTATCAGCCCTTACCACCCCCCACTCGGCAGTGCGTTCCAGGCATCTACAACTTTCTGCGTAAAAAACCTACCTCTGGTGTCCCCCCTGAACTGTCCTCCACGCACCTTAAATGGGTGACCTCTGGTATTGGCCATTACTGCCCTGGGGAAAATGTGCTGGCTATCCACTCTGTCTATGCCTCACATAATCTTATATACCTCTATCAAGTCTCTTTTCATCCTCCATCTCTTCAAGGAGAAAAGCCCAAACTTGCTCAGCCTCTCCTCATAAGACATATTCTCCAAATCCAGGCAGCTTTCTTGTAAATCTCCTCTGCACCCTCTCCAAAGTCTCCACATCCTTCCTATAATGTGGTGACCAGAACTGAACACAATATTCCAGATGTGGTCTGAGCAGGGTCTCATAGAGCTGCAACATTACCTCTCTGCTCTTGAACTCAATCCCCTGGCTAATGAAGGCCAGCACACCATATGCCTTTTTAACCACCCTACCAAGTTGCGCGGCAGCTTTGAGGGATCTATATACTAGAACTCCCTGTCTCTTTTGAAACATCTAAGCCCCAGAACCTCAAGCAGCCACTCCTGCCCTTGCAACAGCTAAGTCTCTGTAGTGGCCACAACATCGTAATTCCATGTACTGATCTATGCTCTAAGTTCATCACCCTTGTTCTGAACACTTCTCGCATTAAAGTAAACACATTTCAATCCATCTATCTGACTGCATTTATACCCCATCTCCTGCCTATACTTCCTCACCTTCTCTGTACACATTCCCTCTACTTCTACACCAACTGATCCATCAACTGATCTAACACTCTGGTTCCCATCCCCCTGCCAACCTGATTTAAACCCTCCCCTACGGCTCTAGCAAACCTGCCCGCAAGGACATTGGTCCCTCTTGAGTTCAAGTGTAACCCGCTCCTTCTGTACAGGTCGTATCTACCCCAGAAGAGATCCCAATGATCCACAAATCTGAACTCCTGACCTCTGCACCAACTCTTCAGCCACTCACCTATCTGCCTTATCCTCCTATTCTTTCCCTCCCTGGTAACAAGGCGAACAGGGAAGCCCTATTTGTTCACCTCACTCCTCAGCTACCTTTGGTGGTATCAACATTAGGCCTCAGACTCCGCCCATGGTACAGGCCCAATCAGGCCTGCCTTCCCCATCCAAAGATTCAAGCATCTGTGAATCTTTGGATGGGGAAGGCAGCATCTATGGAGACACACAAAGGAGGAACTCAGCAGGCCAGGCAGCATCTATGGAGGGAAATAAACAGTCGATGTTTTGGGTCAAGACAATTCATCAAAAGTCCTAATAACCTCCAGGACAATGTGGACCAAGTTCCTCTGCAATGATCCAATAGGTTTCTCACACTGTAAGTGACTGAAATACCCAATTGGACTTCAGGATGTTTTGACGTGATTTGAAACAATCATTATTCTGCTTCATATTACATCGAACATAGAACAGTACAGCACAGAAACAGGCCCTTTGGCCCACAATGTCTGTGCCGAACTAATTAAACTAGTGATTGAGTGCCTGACTGAACTAATCCCTTCTGCCTGCACAATGTCCATACCCCTCCATTCTCTGCACATTCATCTGCCTAAGAGCCTCTTAAAACACCTCTATTGTATCTGCCTCCACCACCACCCCTGGCAGTGAATTCCAGGCACCCACCACTCTCTATGTAAAAAACTTGCCCCGCACATCTCCTTTGAGCTTCACTCCAGAATAAAATTGTTCTGTTGCATAACACTGAAGAAGAAGGAAAAGCATTGTGCAATTGAATCTCCAGCATCCTTTGTCTGTAACAACAGTTTGCTATTGCCTTGCTGAATCTGTATTGTAGATTCTCTATGACGCTGCTATTTTCTCCCTAGTAGGTGCATAAACTGGGGGCTTACACAACCATATCATCTCTCCGCTCACAGTCTTTCTGGTAGAGAGGGGCCTGTGAGAAGTGATGTCCTGGCAACAGAAGAGAGCAGGCTCAGCGATGGATCAGCTGTCAGCAATTCTCTTTTCCAGAGAAAATCAACCTCTCAGCTTGGGGTCAAGTAATACACACCGATTATAGAAAAGGAAAGTGGGCTAACAAAACAGTGAGATTGCAATTCTAGACTGAGCTGTACTGTGTTAAATTGAACGCAGGCCATGCTGCTGCTCTCGATTACAATGCGACAAGCTGAATTAGCTCTATCCACTGTACTTCTGAGAAATTATTCCATTATAGTGTGCTGAATCGTTTTAGAATTAGGCAGTAGTAATTCTGAAAGTGCAGTGCAGATACTGCAGTGTGTGTGTGTGTGTGTGTGTGTGTGTGTGTGTGTGTGTGTGTGTGTGTGTGTGTGTGTGTGTGTGTGTGTGTGTGTGTGTGTGTGTGTGTGTGTGTGTGTGTGTGTGTTTGAGTGACACTTCTGCTAACAATTATACTGTGACTTGCTGCGGAGCTAGTACATCCTTAGACTTCTTCATGTCTGAGCTCAGTTACACAATGACTAGTATGTGTTGCCTTTCTGCTGATGACTTAATGGTGGTGTAATCAATATTAATCGAGCCAACCTATCCTGGGCAACTCCAGAGGCTACATGCATAAAATGCTGGACACGGAAATAAACCCTGATTCACTTTCCCTCCATAGCTTGTTACATGAACTGTTTACCAGTATCAAGTGGGAGCAGACAACACCACAAAACAAAAACCTGTCAGGCATTAATTTACTCTGGTATGATCGGCTAATATTTCTTGCATTTTGACAGCACACAGCAAAACAGAGGTTGCATCCTTCTTAGAATTCCAGGGCAGGGAGGCAAGTAATTAGCTTTTAAGCTTTCAAGGGAGGGAGGATTTGAAGAATTATCCTTTAGATGCAGAGTGATTGAAAGCTCAAATGAGAATTTCTCATTCTGGATAATCTTATCTTCAAATGAAGCTTTTCACAACATATTCTAGCTTTAGTGTAGAGATTTTTCAGGATTTGGCTTGTCTCTGTGGAGATTGATCAAAATTGTCACCATCCGTCATTTTTGTTAGCTCTTGCTGTTACCACTGTACACTACCCCTTCAACATAGTGCTGGGGGATAGAGCAGTTTCAGTCCACTATAGAACCACGGTGTGGTCTGCATGCACAGCTTATTCTGTAAATATTTGCCCCTCCCATGCTCCGTGCAATTTCCACTGAGGACCGAACATTGTGGGCCGAAGGGCCTGTGCTGTGCTATAATGTTCTATTCTCTATACAGCCGCTGTCTCCCAGCTCCTGTGGCCTGGGTTCAATCCCGACATCTAGTCCTGTCTGTGTGAAATTTGCATGTTCTCTCTGTGACTGCGTGAGTTTCCTCCAAGTGCTCCAGTTTCCTCCTACATCCCAAAGACATGTGGTCGATTCATTGGCTACTGTAATTTGGGGGAAAGTTTAAAGGGAATTTACAAGGCACGTTTTTTAAACAGAGAATGGTAGGTGCTTGGAATGTGCTGCCAGGGGTGGGGGTGGTGGTGGTGCAGGGGTGGGGGGGGGTGGGTGATGGTGGAAGCAGATATAACAGTGATGTTTAAGAGGCATTTAGGCAAGCACATGAAGATGAGGGAATGGAGGGTTGTAGACCAATGGGGTCAGGAAGTTATGTTGCAGCTTTATAAAACATTGGTTAGGCCACATCTGGAGTATTGCATTGAATTCTGGTTGCCCCATTATGGGAAGGATGTGGAAGCTTTGGAGAGGGTGTAGAAGAGGTTTACCAGAATGCTGCTTACCAGAGGGTATGAGCTATAAGGAGAGAACATAGAACACTACAGCACATTACAGACCCTTCAGCCCACAATGTTGTGCTGAAATTTTATCCTACTCTAAGATCTATCTAACCCTTCTCTCCCACTTAGCCCCCTATTTTTCTATCATTCATGTGTCTAACTAAGAGTCTCTTAAATGTCCCTAATGTATCTGCCCCCACAACCTCTGCCGGCAGTGCGTTCCATGCACCCACCACTCTCTGTGTAAAAAACTTACCCCTGACATCCCCCTTATCCCTTCCTCCAGTCACCTTAAAATCATGTCCCCTCAAGTTAGCCATTGTCGCACCGGGAAAAAGTCTCTGACTGTCCACTCGATCTATGCCTTGGTTGGACAAACTTGGCAAGGTTGGACAAACTTGGGTTGTTTTCTCTGGAGCATCAGAGGCTGAGGGGAAACCTGATGGAAGTTTATAAAAATTATGGGAGGCGTAGGGTAGAAAGTCGGTATCTTTTTCCCAAGGTAGAAACGTCAAATATTCAAAGACATGCATTTAAGGTGAGAGGGGGAAAGTTTAAAGTAGATGTATGGGGCAAATTTTTTACACAGAGAGTGGTGGGTGCCTAGAACGGGCTGCTGGGGGGAGTGGTGGAAACAGATACATGTGTTTAACAGCATTTAAGAGGCTGTTAGACACATGAATACACAGGGGATGGAGGGATATGGATCATGTACATGCAGAAGAGAATTAGTTTAATTCAGCACTGTGTTTGGCACCTACTTTGTAAGCCAGAGGGCCTGTTCCTGAGCTGTAATGGTTGATGTTCGATGATAATTACCCCAAATGTGGGTGGATGGTAGGAAAATCAGGGTGCATTTAACGGGCATGTGATATAGAATGGGCTACAGGGAAATAAGTGGAGGAAAGGGACTGAAGAGGATTCTCTGAGAGTCAGCATAGATGGACTGAATGGTCTTCTTCTACGTTGAATGAGAATATGGTTCAGACCAAAAAGGAGACAGGGGAAACAAGATTCAATAATAAAAGTAACAAAACTTGCATTTATATAGCATCCTTAATGTCACAGCACACCCCACAGAACACTGTCAATCAAAGTTTGATGAGGTTCAATAGGACATATTAAGACAGAAATGCTCAGTGACAGGTGGTTGCTCAGGACTGTCCTAGAGGAGAGGAAAGTAGTAAAAAAATAGAGGAGGGGATTTCCAGAGCTAAGGGTCTTGCAACTGAAGGAAGGAAAGAAAGAAGATAGCACAAGAAGAAAGGAATGCTGTGTGCTTTTTACAGCCTTTTGATGGCACAAATCAGTTTCAGCCCAAGAAAGTACTTTTACAGGGTGAACACTGACTTGGTGCTGGAAGTAGACAGAAGTTGTGTTATTGACAATAAGCTGATGTGTTCAAGCACTTCTGTGGACATTGTTGCTTGTGCTTCTATGGATTGCGTTTGGAGACCGGACAGATTAGGAAAATCCTGAGCAACAGTCTGCTGAAGGAACTCAACAGTTCAAGCAGCATCTATGGAGGGAAAGGAATTGTCGACACTTCTGGCCGAAACCCTGCATCAGGACTCGAAACGTCGACAATCCCTTTCCCCCCTCAGATGCTGCTTGACCCACCGAGTTCCTCCAGCAGATTGTCTGTTGCTCCAGATTCCAGCATCTGCAGTCTCTTGTGTCTCGAGGAAGACCCCAAGGTCATTTCCCAGCCAGGGCTGAGCTATCTGAACTTAACCACAGTACATCCTAAAGACTTCAAGGAACTTGAGAAACAAAGGACTGTAGATGCTGGAATCTAGATGAAAAACACAATGATGCTGGAGGATCTCAGCAGGCCAGGCAGCATCCGTGGAGAAAAGCAGGCGGTCAGCATTTCGGGTCAGGACCTTTCTTCAGGACTGCAAGGAACTTCTCGAAGCATATTCACTGTAGGTCAGTACTTGGGCTTCAGTGCACACCTCAATAGGACACTAGTTGCCTTGGCTGGGCAATCTTAATTGCTATTCAGTCATTCACATCAGCAGGGCTTGGTAAGGAACTGGATGATTCACTATGCCTCCCACAGTGGAATAGTTCCCTAATGCATAATGTGTTTTGTCTTATTTATTCACGGATATAAAAACATTGCAGTCCATCCTTAACTGGTCCCTTGAACTGAGGGACTTGCTGGACCAATTCAGAGGGATACTTAAAGTTGGTTGTTGACGGTTTGGAGACACAAGCGACTTCTGATGCTGGAATCTGGAGCAACAAATGATCTGCTGGAGGAACTCAGTGGGTCGAGCAGCATCTGTGGGGGGAAAGGAACTGTCGAAGTTTGGGTCCTGATGCAGGGTTTCGACCCGAAACGTCAGCAAATCCTTTCCCCCCCACAGATGCTGCTCGACCCACTGAGTTCCTCCAGCAGACTGATTGGTGGTTTGGAGTCACATATAAGCCTCCCAGAGCAAAGAAGGGAAATATCATTCCCGATAGGATATTAGTGTATCAGATAGACTTTTACAACAAACTTATAGTTTTAACCAATGCTAGATAAGAGTCAGAGAATCACAGAGTAATATAGCATTAGAAGCAGGCCCTTCGGCCCAACTCATCTATGCTGACCAAGGTGCCTATCTAAGTTAGTCCCATTTACCTGCATTTGGCCCGTATCCTCTAAACCTTTCCTATTATGTACTTATTCAAATGTCTTTTAAATGTTGTTATTGTACCGGCCTCAACTACTTTCTCTGGCTACTCATTCCATATGTGCACCACCCTTGATCTTTTTTACTTGGTGACGTCCCTGAGGTCCCATGGTGAGTCTCTGGATTAATCAACACTCCAGCTGTTAATCCAGCAATTTACCCAGTGTCTCTTAACCTTCAGCCTAGCATTTACTACCATCCCTAGGTACCCCTGAGACATTGCCTTCTTGAATCATTGTAGTCAGTGTGGTGAGGGTGGTCCCATAGTGCTGATTGGTAGGCTAAACCGGTGACAGTGAAGGAACAATGGTATATTTACAAGGGATGGGTACATCTCTTATACCAGCTCCAGACTCATAATCAATGACACCTCCCACCCTGGTCATTCTCCATCTGACTGCATTTTCCAGAGAAGGTCGTCTGCTTTTACTAGGAGACGTTGTTCTATTATTTCCTCCATTATTTAGACCCCTCCCAACCTGGTCATTATCTCTTCTCCCCAACCCCTCCTGATGGGCAGAGGATATAAAAGCTTGAAAACACACACCCCCAGGCTCAAGGTCAGTTTATATCCCACTGTTATAAGACTCTTGAATGGACTTCTTAAAGATGAACTCTCTCAATCTATCTCGTCATGGCCCTTACACTTTATTTGTCTACCTGCACTGTACTTTCTTTGTAATAGTAACACAATATTCTGCATTCTGTTATCGTTTTCCCCGTTTATTACCTTGATGTACTTCTGTTTGGAATGATCTGTCTGGATGGCATGCAAAACAAAGCTTTTCACTGCATCTCAGTACATGTGACAATAATAAACCAATTACCAATTACTACCCTCTTGCATCTGCCAACATTTCTGTGTTTGCCATTTACTATTTCCTGCCCCATCACCCTTACATAAACCTTCCCTGTGGTTCCCCTGTCCTCTCTTCTTTCTCTTCATTTTGCTTCAACATCTCTAGTTCTGGTAAAAGGTCCTCGACCTGATATGCCAAACCCTTTTCTCTCTCCGTGGATGCTGCCTGACCTGCCGAGCAATCTGAACTGTGACGAGGATAAAATGGATCATGGTGAGTTATATTAATGAGCTGGTGCAATGGGCAGATGCATGGCGGATAAAGTTTAATGTGGAGGGCGGCAAGGAGGAGAAGCGGCAATGGGGAGAAAAGACGCTGATCTCAAATTCATGTTTGTCATCAAGATCAAGTTCAAGTTTATTGCCATAGGCATACACATCCAGGGTATAAATGCCATGAAAATTAGCTTTTTGCTGCAGCAGCACAGTTCTTAATAAACATAACAAACATGAATTAGCATAAATATAAATCCACATAAATTATACTAAATTGGATGAGGGAGCAGGGGGACTGAGGATATATGGGCACAAGCCATAGGAAAGGGCAGGTTGAGAAAGAATGAATAAGGCATACACAAATTTGAGCATCAAGAGAGCCTTGGAGTTTAACAGCAGTGAAATCACGCTGAAACTTTGTAAAACACTGGTCTGGCGTCAACTGGAGTCATGTGTTCATTTCTGGTCACCACATAACAGGAAGGATAAGAGAGGGTTCAGAGAAGATCTATGGGAATGGTTCCTGGGTTGAGGAGAGAGGCTGGGACTGTTTTCTTTGGAGAAGAGAAGGCTGAGGGGAGATTTGAAAGAAGTATATAAAACGGTGAGGGTCTGGATAGGGGGGGGGAGCTGTTCCCTCTGGTGGAAAGTTGAGGACTGGAGCTCACAGGTATAGAAGAAAGTGGAAGAGAATTAAGAGTGTGAGGAAAAACTTTTATTTTACAGAGTACGTGGTTGGAATGTGGATGTGGCGGAGACAGGTTCCATCTGGCACTTTAAGGGGGAAGTGGATAAATATATGGTGGAGAATAAAATGCGAAGTGACAGAGAGAAGGTTGATAGGTGGAACCAGAGAGTTGCTCTGGTAGAGAACCGATACGATCGTAATGAGACAAATAGCCTGCAACCATTCTATGATTATAGAAGTATTCCCAGAATTTCCTGATTTTATTTCACATTTCTAGAAACCCCATAAATTTGGGAAGTCTACCTAAGTTTTCACAAAGAACAGCATCTTCCCCTCCACCATCAGATTTCTGAATGGTCCATGAACCCATGAACACTACCTCGTTATTCCTCTTTTGCACTACTTACTTAGTTTTGTAACTTATGGTAATTTTTATGTCTTTATAACTGGGGGAAAGATATCGTCCTAGCGATGGTATATGGGATGGGTGTAGATGGGCAAAGAGGCCAGCATGGATATGGTGGGCCAAAGGCCCTGTTATTATGCTGTACAATTCTATCCATTGATGAAATACTTTGACTCAAGCTCAGGAACCTAGAATCTCCTTAGTAGCTAGTTATAAATTAAAACACAAAGAAAGTTTTTTTTAAAATAAGTGACAAGCCATTCTGATGTCAGTGTCAAAAAAACTAGCCATGTGAAAATTAAATAGTGGTGTGTATCCAGGTTAACATGGGGCCTTTCAAACGGTGTCAATGCAAGAAAAACTTGGAAGAGGAAACCCATCTGCGGAGCGGAAGCGCTTCCGTACTGATATCTGGAGAATGGTCAGGCACATTAAGAAGGGCCCCAACTATGAGATTCCTCTGCAGGACGTTGCTTGTTCAACAAGCGTCAGCTGGCAGCAGGATAGCCCCTGATCTTAACTTCCCAATGCCAAGATATCTACTGAGCGCTACAATCAAGATGATGACCCTCGATGACACATCTAGAAAAGGTGTTGGAAATGATATGGAGTGAGTTGTGATGAAGACAGCAGTACTTGTGCAAGCCCTGCACTACATGTTCCATTGTGTGTGTCATTAATTGTACTTAAAACAAACTGCTGGAGGAACTCAGCGGGTCCATTTTAATGCAGGGTCTCGACCCGAAATGTCACCGATCCCTCTGCCTCCACAGATGCTGCCTGAGTTCCTTCAGCTGGTTGTTTCCTGCAGCATCTGCAGGCATGGTAGCGTAGCAGTTAGCGTAATGCTTTACAGCGCCAGTGACCCGGGTTCAAATCAGGCCACTGTCTGTACGGAGTTTGTACGTTCTCCCCGGGTTTACTCTGGGTGCTCCAGTTTCCTCCCACATTCCAAAGACTGATGGGTTAGGAAGTTGTGGGCATGCTATGTTGGAGCCGGAAGCGTGGCGACACTTGCGGGCTGCCCCTAGAACACTCTACGCAAAAGATGCATTTCACTGTGTGTTTCGATGTACATGCGACTAATAAAGAAATCTTCTCTTACCTCTGGTGTCTTTACTAATTATACTTAGTCTCCGTCAGTGCCAGACCCACCACTGGAGGACAGTGTTTCCCTGATCTGAACAGATTCAGATTTTCTGCAGCCAGTGACAGGAGGAGTGGAGAATTATTTGCTTTCCTGCTCTGTTTTCTGTCCAACTGAAGGGTGGCCCCCCCCCCCCCACCCCCCAGTCAGACTTGATTACGTTTGCTGCTGCTTTCATGAGGTACACAACATGTAGAAACAGCAGCGCAGTGGGGCATTTGGTGCTGTCACTCATGGCTGCAGAGTCCCGGGTTCAATGTGATCTCGAGTGCTGTCTGTATGGAATTTGCACATTTTCTCTGTGACTGTGTGCTTTTCCCTCAAGTACTCTATAGAACATCTCTATAGAACTCTGGTTAGGCCGCATTTAGGGTATAGCGTGCAATTCTGGTCACCACACTATAGGATGTCGAGGCTTTAGAGAGGGTGCAGAGGAGGTTTACCAAGAAGCTGCCTGGATTAGAGGACACATGCTATCAGGAGAGGCTGGACAAACTTGGGGTCTTTTCTCTGGAGCGGCAGGGAGACTGAAGGGTGATCTGTTGGAAATGCATAAAATTATGAGGGCCATAGATAGGGTGGACAAGCAATATCTTTTTCCCATTATTCAGAAATCCAATACCAGAGGGCATGCATTTAAGGTGAGAGGGGGTAGGTTCAGAACAGACGTGAGGGGTACGTTTTTTACTGAGAGAGTGGTGGATGCCTGGAATGCGTTGCCTGATAGGGTGGTGGAGGCAAATTCATCGGGGGATTTTAAGAGGGGCTTGGACGGGCACATGAATGAGAGGAAAATAGAGGGATATGGGCATTCTGTAGGTAGGAGGGAATAGCTATGTCAGCACAACATTGTGGGCTGAAGCGCCTGTTCTGTGCTGTATTGTTCTATGTTCTATGTTCTACTCTGGTTTCCTTCCACATCGCAAACATATATTGGTAGGTTAACTGACTGCTGCAAATTACTCCCGTCACGGCAGAGTATCAACAGGGAATTGATGGGCGTATTTGAGAGAGAGGGAGGGGTAATGAGGTTACTCTGTAGAGAGCTGGCATGGACCCAGGGACTGAATGGCTTTCTTGTGTGTCGTAATATGTAAAGAAACCCAAAACGGATTGAACCATACCATAGAACAATACAGCACCATGTTGTGCCAACCTTCAAACCACTCCTAAGACTATCTAACCCTTTCCTCCCACATATCCCTCTATCTTAAAATCCTCCATATGCTTATCTAACAATCTCTTGAACTTGACCAACGTACCTGCCTCCACCACCACCCCAGGCAGCGCATTCTATGCACCAACCACTCTCTGGGTGAAAAACCTCTCTCTGACGTCCCCCTTGAACTTCCCACTTCCTTAAAGCCATGCCCTCTTGTATTGAGCATTGGTGCCCTGGGAGAGAGGTGTTGGCTGTCCACTCTATCTATTCCTCTTACTATTTTGTATACAGGGTTATGGAGAGTCTTGGGTCATGGATCTGAACCTCCAAGTTCAAGTTCAAGTTTATTGTCACGGGCAAAAGTACCCAGAGTATAAATGCCATGAAAATTAGCTTTACGCAGGAGTAGCATCATTCTTTACAAACATGACAAAGATAAATTGCATAACATTAAATTAACATAAATTATACATGAATTACACAACTCACACTCAACATCAGCAAGATCAAAGAATTGATAAAGGGTCTCGACCCAAAACTTCAACTGTTTATTTCCCTCCACAAATGCTGCCTGACCTGCTGAGTTCCTCTAGCACTTTGTGTGTGTTGCTCCAGATTCCAGCATCTGCAGAATCTCTTGTGTCAAGGAATTGACTGTGGACTTCAGGAAGAGGAAGTTGGGGGAACACACATCAGCCCTCATTTGGCGAGGGTCAGTGGTGGAAAGGGTGAGCAGCTTCAAGTTCCTGGGCATTAACATCTCAGAGGATATATCCCGGGCCCAACACATTGATGCAATCACGAAGAAGGCACGCCAGTGGCTCTACTCCATTAGGAGTTTGAGGAGATTCGGTACATCACCAAAGACTCTTACAGATTTCTATAAATGTACGGCGGAGAGCATTCTGACTGGTTGCATCACTGCCTGGTATGGAGGCTCCAATGTGCAGGATCACAAGAGGCTGCAGAGGGTTGTAGACTCAGCCAGTTCCATCACAGGCATAATCCTCCCCACCATCGGGGACATTTTCAAGAGGCGGTGCCTCGAGAAGCAGCGTTCATCACTCAGGACCCTCACCATCTGGGACATGCCCCCTTCTCATTGCTACCATCGGAGAGGAGGTACAGGAGGCTGAAGACCCACACTCAACAATTCAGGAACAGCTTCTTTCCTTCCGCCATCAGAGTTCTGAATGGTTCATGAACCCATGAACACTACCTCGTTATTCCATTTTTCTGCACTATTTATTTATTTTTGTAATTTATAGTAATTTTATGTCATTGCACCTTACTGCTGCCGCAAAACAACACATTTCACATCATATAAGTCAGTGATAATAAACCTGATTCTTCTGAAAATAAAAAAAACAGACACAACGACATTAGTGCAAGTTGAGGGAAATATCGTCTGAGGTAGAATTTTCAGGTCAGTTCAAGAACCTGGCGGCAGTGGGGAAGGAGCTGTTGTTGAACCTGGAGGTGTGGGTCTTCAGGTTCCTGTACCTCCTGCCTGATTTCAGCATCGAGAAGAGGGCACGGCCCGGATGGTGGGGGTCCCTGATGATGGATTTTGCCTTCCTGAGACATCGCCTCTTGTAGATGTCCTCGATGGTGGGGAGAGCTGTACCCATGATGGAACTGGCTGAGTCACCCACTCTCTGTAGCCTCTTGTGTTCCTGTGCACTGGAGTTACCATATGAGGCTGAGTATCTCCAGTATTTTCCATTTTACTGATTTCCAGTATTGGTATTGGTATTGGTTTATTACTGTCACTTGTACTGAGGTACAGTGAAAAATTTGTCTTGCATACCGATCATACAAGTCAATTCGTTACACAGTGCAGTTACATTGGGTTAGTACAGAGTGCATTGATGTAGTACAGGTAAAAACAATAACTACAGAGTAAAGTGTCACAGCTACAGAGAAAGTGCAGTGCAATAAGGTGCAAGATCACAACAAGGTAGATCATCTCATCGTATAAGGGAACTGTTCAATAGTCTTATCACAGTGGGGTAGAAGCTGTCCTTAAGTCTGGTGGTACGTGCCCTCAGGCTCCTGTATCTTCTACTCAATGGAAGAGGAGAGAAGAGAGAATGACCTGGGTGGGTGGGGTCTTTGATTATGCTGGCTGCTTCACCAAGGCCGTGAGAGGTAAAGACAGAGTGCAAGGAGGGGAGGCTGGCTTCCGTGATGCGCTGGGCTGTGTCCACAACTCTCTGCAGTTTCTTGCAGTATCTATAATTTCTTTATTTTCAGTTACTGATAAGCAACTTCTCTGGCTTTGAACAACACCTTTCCATGTGCAAGGAATCCAATCACCTCAGAATAACAATTTCAGAAAATCAACAAATATTAAAATCAGAATAACTTTCTTTTGGGTTTATTTAGATTTTGCCTCAAGCCATTTTAACATACCACAATCAATTTTGTTCTTTCTAAAATTGTTAAAAAGTTACAACAGTTGAGGGTTTTTATATCTTGGTTTGCTGTCTGCCAGAAGGTTTTAATCTGATTGGCTGTTCAAACCACTTTTGATTGGTGGCTCAGAGTGTAAAATTCTTTCTTGTATAATTTTGTATAATTTATGTTTATTTCATGTTCTTCTTGTGAATGTTGTGTCTCTGATGCTATGTGCCTGTGATGCTGCTGCAAGTAAGTTTTTCACTGCACCTGTGCACGCATGTATTTGTGTATATGACAATAAACTTGACTTTGATTTTGACTTTGTAGGTCAGGGAGGATTGGAAGAATCTACATCTCAGAGCTCCTGACATTTTGTAATCTGGTTTCTTCAAGGTCATTGAGGAATGTTTCACAAGGTTAATTCCCAGGTTATCTAAGGAGCAATGGTTGGAAAAGGTTGAACTTATGCTCATTGAAGTTTCAAAGACTGGGAGATGATTTTACTGGAACATATGTGAATTTTAGAGGGGTTGGCAGGTTGAATAGTGAGAGATCCTAGAACAAAGGAGTAAAGACTCAGAATAAGGGTCACCAATATAAGACAGGGGTGCGTAGAAATTCCTTTTCCCAAAGGATTGTGAAACTTTGGAATTCTCTGTCCCAGAGAGCTGTGGATTCCGAATGACAAACAATCGGTTGGAGGAACTCAGCGGGTCGAGCAGCATCTGTGGCGGAAGGGGACGGAATTGTTGGCGTTTCGGGTTAAAACCCTGCATCAGGACTGAGAGTGGAGATGGGAGATGAGAGGGTGAGTAGTGAGTAGTGAGAGGGGGCCAGTAAATGATAGGTGGACCAAGGAGGGGTTAAGAAAGACGGGCAGATGGAGTCAGGTGGGGGTGGGAGAGAAGTCGAGCATTAAACAACTTGCTGGAAGAACTCAGCGGGTCGAGCAGCATCTGTGGGAGGGAGGGAATTGTCGACGTTTCGGGTCGGAACCCCGCATCGGGACCCCGCATCAGCAAAGTGGAGTTGGGGAACAGACGTTGGTGGACAATAGTGGAAGGGGAAAGATGGGGCCAGATAGGGGATGGGAGGTGAAGGGGGACACAGCTGCTGGAGGGTGATGAGCAGGATCACAAGACTACCAGTGCTGGAATCTGCTAAGTGAGAAAGGTGATAATGGGAACCACTGGGGAGAGATGTATGGCAGATGGAAACAGATGGGGAGTGATTGAAATGTGTGGGTAGCAGGTAGACAGAACCAGGAGGGGGAGGGGGACAACGTTGGTGATGGGGGGCTGGAGGGGGTATGAGAAAGAGGAGATGGATATTTTGGTATAAAGGTCCTCTCTAGTGGTTAGCATAACACTATTACAGCGTCAGCGACCCGGGTTCAATTCCGGCCGCTGTCTGTAAGGAGTTTGTGCGTTCTCCCCGTGTCTGCGTGGGTTTCCTCTGGGTGCTCCAGTTTCCTCCCACATTCCAAAAACGTGCGGGTTAGGAAGTTGTGGGCATGCTGTGTTGGTGCCGGAAGCGTGGCGACACTTGCGGGCTGCCCCCAGAACACTCTACGCAAAAGGTGCATTTCACTGTGTGTTTTGATGCACATGTGACTAATAAAGATGTCTTCTCTTAGTATTAAGTTAGTATAAGTCTCTCTATAGTTAGCATAAATCAGTATAAGTCCAATAAAGAATTCAGAAGAAACATTTTTACTTTGACACTACTTATGTCTAGTTATAGCAGGGTTCCGTTCCTGAGAACTGTACGTAACCTGGACAATGTGTGTCAGAAATGAGGCATGGACAAGTTTCCACAGGGCAGAAGGTGCCTAAAAGCCCCAGAGCAGCCGGTAAATTCATTCCAAGCGCTCACTCATATGAACGGGCTGTATCTAAGTCAGGCATTTATAACCCAGGGAGGACCTTACAGGGAAGTCAAAGGCTGTGGAATCCAAGCAGGAAAGTGGTGCTGAGACCAGGATCAGATCAGCTGTCATCTTATTGAGTTATGGAACAGGTTCCAGTGGCCACATCAGACTGCATCCTGCTCCAATTTCTTACGTTCTTACTGGTTGCCCCATTACAGGAAAGATGTGGAGGCTTTGGAAAGGGTACAGAATAGTTTTACCAGGATGCTGCCTGGATTAGAGGGTATGAACTCTAAGGAGAGGTTAGACAGACTCGGGTTGTTTTCTCTGGAGTGACGGAGGCTGTGGGGAGACCTGATAGAAGTTTATAAAATTATGAGAAGCATAGATAGGGTAGACAGTCAGAACCTTTTATCCCAGGGTAGAAATGTCAAATACTAGAGGACATGCATTTAAGGTGAGAGGGGAAAAGTTTAAACATGTGTTGGGTGAGTATTTTACACAGAGTGGTGGGTGCCTGAAATGGGCTGCGAGGGGTGGTGGTGGAGGCATATACAATAGTGGAGCTTAAGAGGATGTTAGACAGATACATGAGTATGCAGGGAATGGAGGGATGTGGATTATGTGCAGGCAAAAGAGATTTAGTTTAATTTTGCATCGTGTTTGGCACAGACATTGTGGGCCGAAGGGCCTGTTCAACATAGATGCCACTTTCACATCTACTTCCATTGTGTTTGGCATAGACATCTTGCGCTGAAGGGCCTGTTCCTGTGCTGTACTGTTCCATGTCCTATGTTCTACACTTAATGGTGAGGACAAACAATTCACTTCTATCCCTCAAAATGGGATCAACATTTCTGGTTAATTGTTAACAATTATTAGCATTATTAACAACCTGAAACTAATGTTTGTTCTTCTATCCACAGGCACTGCATCTCCTGCTGAGTACTTACAGCATTTTCTACTTTTATTCAATAAATGAACTACTGACTCAAGTAACCTTAGCATTAAGCTGTACAATGTTGTTACCCAATGTTACAATTCAGCAGTAAGGCTCATCTGCACTAATAAGTCCCTTTACTTTAGTGCAGTGTAATTAGTTATTGACTTTTTGAGAAGATCTGAGATTTAGGAATGAAGATACCTTGGGGATATTAACTGCAAGGCACCCAAACTCACCTCATTTCCATTTAGATCAATAGTCCTGATAATAAGGGAGTGTTTTCCCAACAATGTGGAGTTAGGATCACAGCAGCCATAAGATCTCTCTCTTTCCCTTGAGGAGACTGAAGGATTTATTAATTTGTTCTGTCTGATTTTCTGGATGGTTTCATGTTTATTTATTCTTTTCTTGGGGAACGTGGACCTCACTGGCAAGGCCCAGGGCAGAGGTGGCTAAAACTAGAGGGTGACACAAGAAATTCTGCAGATGCTGGAGTCTGGAGCAAAACACAAAGAGTGATGGAGGAACTCAGCAGGTCAGGCAGCATCCACGGAGGGAAATAAACAGTCGATTTTTCGGGCCGAGACCCTTCATGAGGACATAGATAGCATAGATTTGGGGTAAGAGGTAAGAGGTTTAGAGGGGATCTGAGGAGGATTTTTTTTCACCTAGAGGGTGGTTGGAATCTAGAATGTACTGTGTGAGGGGCTGTGGAGGCAGATACCCTCACAACATTTAGAGGTATAGGAAAGATGCCATTTTATAGGAAAGATGTCATTAGCTGGAAAGAGTGTAGAGGAGATTAACAAGGATGCTGCCAGGATTCAAAGGACTGAGTTATGGAGAGAGGTTGAGCAGGTTGGGACCTTTCTCATAGGAGCGTTGGAGAATGAGGGGTGATCTTATCAAGGGGTATAAAATCGTGAGGACCATACATCAGGTCAATGTGCACGGTCTTTTTCCCGGGGTTGGGGAATCAAGAACTAAAGTGCATAGGTTTAAGGTGAGAGAGTGACATGGTAGCATGGCGGTTTGCTTAATGCTATTACAGCACCAGCGATCCTGGTTCAATTCCCGCTGCTGTCTGTAAGGAGTTTGTATGTTTTCCCTGTGTCTGCGTGGGTTTCCTCTGGGTGCTCCGGTTTCCTCCCACATTCCAAAGACGTACAGGTTAGGAGGTGTGGGCATGCTATGTTGACATTGGAACAGTGGCGACACTTGCGGGCTGCCCCCAGCGCATTCTCAGTAATGCAAAAAAGACACATTTCACTGTGTGTTTTGATGTACATGTGACTAATAAATAAATACCTTAATATCTTATCTTAGTAGGAACCTGGGGAGCAACTTTTTCACCCAGAGGGTGGTCAATTTATGGAATGAGCTGCCAAAGGAAGTTGTTGAGGCAGGTGAAGATATTCCTGGGTAGGGAGTTCCAGGATTTAGACCCAACAACGCTAAGGGACCAGTTGTGCTGAAGGGTCCATTTCTGTGTATATTACTCTCTGACTCTATGTCTCCGATTATCTAGACGAGCACTTGAATCGGCAAGACATAGAAGGCCACAGACAAGCGCTGAGAAACTGTATTAGTACAGATGGGTACTTGATAGACAATATGAACATTGTAGGCAGAAAAGGCCTATTTCTGTGCTGTATGACTCTGTGACTAATTGTCCTTGAGAAGGTGGTGCTGAGCTGCTTTCTTGAACTGCTGCAGTCTTACAGATGAAGATATTGCCACGGTGCTGTTGGGTAGGGAGTTCAGGATTTAGACCCAGCAAACACTGAGGGAACGGCAATATTTTTCCAAGTCGATATAGGGTGTGAGTTGAAGGGGAACTGAAGGTGTTTTTCCTATATATTTGCTTTCCCTGTCCTTTCAGTGGTAGATTTCACAGGTTTGGGAGATACTGACAGAGTAGCCTAGGTGAGTAATTGCAGAGTACTTAGTAGAATGTACACAGAGCAGCCACAGTATGCAAGTGATGGAGGGAATGAATGTTTAGGTAGATGGAGTGGAATAGATTTGTTCTTCTACTTCAGGTCTGTCCACTGGTGTTACGTTCATCAGCAAATGGTAAGCGATGAGTTGAGGTTGTGTACTTTTAATAAGTCATGTGACTTAGTTAAAGACGGTTTACTGGGAGTGCGGAAGGGTATGTGTGCATACAGCTGAGAGTGATGCAGTTGTCACCTTACCGCAAAGCAATCGTGGATGGAATCTTTTTACAAAGCAGCACTTCAAAGGGACAATGCTTTAGCCAACTGGATTGGAGGTGAATGGGTAACTCCTCTGTCAATCAAGCTTGCTGCCCACACTGTTGTAAATGACCTGTCCGGATGACGGGTCTCGATCTGAAAGGTCGACTGTCTATTCCCTTCCACAAATGCCTGACCCACTGAGTTCCTCTGGATTCCAGCATCTTCAGTCTCTTGTGTCTCCATTTCATCGCTCTGTTTGCCACGGGGGCTTCAATCTCTTCATGAACACCATATCTGCTGACATCATATTCAAATTGCACACCAGAGATGTTTTGCGCATTTGAATCTTTGATCTATTTCTGACAAAGGGTCTCTGACCTAAAACATTAACTGTTTCTCTTTCCACAGATGCTGCCTGACCTGCTGAGTGTTTTCTATTTTTATTTCAAATTTCCAGCATCCTCTGCAGTTTTTAGATTCCCATTCGTCTAGTTACTTTGGTTGCTTTTCAATTTGTGAAGTGTTCTGTGAAGCCCATTGAAATACTCAGGCCCAAAGGACATTGGCACAGAATATTGCACTAACTTCAGAAAAAACTGTAGCACTATAATGGTCGACCCTGATCCACAAGCCAGCATGTCAACTTGAATTATTCAATTGAACCTGTAGCACAGAGAACACTGCCAAAACATTAAACCCAGAGATTGCCCAGACTGAGGAAGTAATTCCACCTTTTGTAGGACAGTTTGCAGCATTTGGCATAATTTCAGCTGCAACTGAGATGCTTCAAATTTAATTGGGACAAGCCATTCTCTGGTACATGTCTTGGGGACAAGCTATAGCTCTTATAAGAAAAGTGCCTGTTTTCTGAACAAGAAATGATGTGTGATCTCCAGAGCTGTCTCAGCAGCAGCAGATTTAATATCCAATGGCTTGAAGTGAATCTCTGACTTGTCAAGGAATGTTCCTATCTTCTTTCATTGGAAATGAAACTTTTCTATCTTGTGGCTCTGTTGGGGACACTCTCACCTCCGAGGCAGAGGGTTATGAGCTCAAAGGGGAGGTTCAAAGGCACAAAGCTACAATGATAGTAGGGGAGCATGGGGGTGTTGCATTGTCACAAAGTATTGCCTCTGTGTAAGACATTAAAGTGAGACCCTGTTTGCCCCCCCAGGTTCATTTATTTATTCATCTACCTATCTATGTATCTATGTATCTATGTATCTACCTATCTATCCATCTGTCTGTCTATCTGTCTGTATGTATGTCTATATATCTAGTTATCTATAATTTGGCATGTCCCCGATGACTCTCAATGATTTTTACAGATGCACCAATAGAAAGCAACCTATTTGAATGCATCACAGCTTGGTACGGAAACTGCTCTGCCCAAGACCGCAGAAATTGCAGAGAGTTGTGGACACAGCCCAGTCTATCACAAAAACCAGCCCCTCCTCAATTGACTTTGTCTACACTTCTCGCTGCCTCGGGAAAGCAGCCGACATAATCAGACCCCTCCCACCCTGAACATTCTCTCTTCTCCCCACTCCCACCGGGCAGAAGATATAAAAGCCTGAAAGCACGTACCACCAGGCTCAAGGACAGCTTCCTTTCTGCTGTTATAAGACTCTTGAACAGACCTCTTACCTGATAAATATAAACTTTTGATCTCTCAATCTACCTTGTCATGGCCCTTGACTTTATTTGTCTACCTGCACTGCACTTTCTATGTAACTGCAGCACTATATTCTGCATTCTGTTATTACTTTTCCCTTTGTACTACCTTCGATGTACTTATGTTGGAAAGATCTGTCTGGATGGCATGCAAAACAAAACTTTTTACTGTATCTCGGTACATGTGACAATATTAAACCAATTACAATTATCTATCTATCTATCTATCTATCTATCTATCTATCTATCTATCTATCTATCTATCTATCTATCTATCTATCTATCTATCTATCTATCTATCTATCTATCTATCTTTCTTTCTTTTTCTTTCTTTCCATTTATCTATCTTTTGAAGAGGAATAGATATAGATTTGAAAGGAGAAGATTGTAGGCATGTGGGGAAAAGATAAGGTACTGAGTAGAAAGATCCTTCATAGAGGAATGATTCAAGGATGCTAATTAGTTTCCTGAGGAGTTTGTTCCACAATGCTCTTCACTAACAATTAAGATATTTGGTTTATAGTAAGATGACAAGTTAAATTCTATATTTTTTTCATGAAATTCCAAAATTTTGCTTGTTTTGGACAATGAAATGTCACAAAATTTGGTCCAAATTTAACAGGAAAGCATAATTTAGTAGCTGAACGTACACTCTTTGTAATTTTCTTGTTACCTGTCACTTCTTTAAAAGAAATGCATTAAAAGTGAAGACCCTTTCAAATTAACCTTCAGCTCTGAATAGTGGAGAATCCCACTTGAAGTCTTCTCGAAAATGTACCAGTAGAAGGTCTGGATTTAATTAATGCAGATGCAGATTGATAAAAGGGAATGCATCTTCTTTTGTTCAATATCCAGGGGAGGAGATGGTAAGGGGGGAATAATTTTGTTTTAAAGAAGCTGTTCATTTAATTCTTTTCTCCTCCATTCACTCCTGTCAAAAGAAAGTCCCTGGGCTGCTAAATATTTGATGGTCACGTTGGAAGATGCTGAGTAGTCCTGCTGTGTGAAACACTTCAAACATGTCAGTCTTCAGCCTTGACCTGTCAGTGCGCTGCAGTCCCCCAGCCATAGCTCTTTCTCACCCAAGGGCCAGAAACAAAATATTCAGCACACATGGAAAACAAGACTGTGACCTGTACAGTCTGAGAATGTTCTTTATTCCAGCTGTTCTGTCTAGAAATTTGTGGCATCATTCATTCAAAGAAGATGTTAAAAATCTTGACACACAAACCACTTTTTTCTACTTATTTCTGTCCCTCTCTGTATGGATCAGAGGGATTTAAATTTTGCCACATTGGTAGCCACTCCTCATGAAACTTCTTTGCAGAGTAACGGCACATTTTTATAGATGTACGGAGGAGAGCATTCTGACTGGTTGTATCACTGTCTGGTATGGAGGCTCCAATGCGCAGGATCACTAGAGGCTGCAGAGGGTTGTAGACTCAGCCAGCTCCATCATGGGCACAACCCTTCCCACCACCGAGGACATCTTCAAGAGGCGGTGCCTCAAGAAGGTGGCATCTATCACTAAGGACCCTCACCATCTGGAACATGCCCTCTTCTCATTATTATCATCGGGGAGGAGGTACAGGAGCCTGAAGACCCGCACTCAAAGATTCAGAAACAGTTTCTTCCCCTCCGTCATCAGATTTCTGAACGGTCCATGAACCCATGAATCCTACCTCGGTATTCCTACTTTTTGCACTATTTATTCACTTCAGTAATTTATAGTAATTTTATGTCTTTGCACTGTGCTGCTGCTGCAAAACAACACATTTCACATCATCTAAGTCGGTGATCATAAATCTGATTCTGATTCATTTTATTCTCCCCCATTCCCATGTACTCCCCCCAGGTTCTACCCCACACCTACACACCAGGGGCAACTTACAGTGAACATTAACCCACTAACCAGCACGGCTTTGTGATAGTGGAGGAAACTGGAGCAACTGGAAGGAACACACGTGGTCACAGGGAGAAACCCCACACAGACAGAGCTAAGGTCAGGATCATACCTGTTCACTTGGGTAGTGAGACAGTGAAGCTTGAAGTTGCTATTAGCAGCTTGGAGTAAAAAGTGTACTTTCATAAAAATATACACAGGAATCATGCAATGTCAGAAATTACAGCCAGCTTCTCTCAACTAATTCTGGATTAGAGGGCATGTGCTATCAGGAGAGGCTGGACAAACTTGGGCTCTTTTCTCTGGAGTGGCAGAGGCTGAGGGGTGATCTGTTGGAAATGTATCAAATTATGAGGGGCATAGATCGGGTGAATAAGCAATATCTTTTTCCCATTACTGAGCGATCCAATACCAGAGGGCGAGCATTTAAGGTGAGAGGGGGTAGGTTCAGAACAGACATGAGGGGTACGTTTTTTGCTGAGAGAGTGGTGGATGCCAGAATGCGTTACCTGATAGGGTGGTAGAGGCAAATTCGTTGGGGGCATTTAAGGGGGGCTTGGATGGGCACATGAATGAGAGGAAAATAGAGGGATATGGGCATTCTGTAGATAAGAGGAATTGGCTATGTCGGCACAACATTGTGGGCTGAAGGGCCTGTTCTGTGCTGTACTGTTCCATGTAATCAGAAGTGCATATTATTATGAGCGACGTAGATAGAGTAGGCAGTCAGAGTGTTTTTCCCATCATGGAAATGTCAAATGCTAGAAGGCATAGATTTAAGGTGAGATGGGAGAAAGTTTAAAGGGCATGTGCTGAGGCAAGTTTTTTTGCACAGGGAGTGGCAGATGCCTAGAAGCAGCTGTCAGGGGAGGTGGTGGAAGCAGATACGACAGCAACACTTAAGAGGCATTTAGACAGGTACACGAAACAGACAGGGAATGGAAGGGTACAGACCAGGTTCATGAACCAATCTGAAAAACCCTAATTCTACCTCGGACTGTATTTCCCTCAACTTGCACTAACGTCGTTATGTTTATCATTGTTTATTTTGTTGTGTAAGTTTATGTATATTTTCTGTTCATTTAAGTTTGTCATTTATGTTTGTTCTGTTTGTAAAGTACTGTGCTGCTGCTGCAGAGAGCTAATTTTTCAGGGCATTTACACCCTGGGTATGTTTGCCCATGACAATAAACTTGAACTTGAGTTTAGATTGGCATCACGGTTGGCACAGATATGGCGGGCTGAAGGGTCTGTTACTGCGCTGTGCTGTTCTATGTTCCGGTAGCATAGCGGTTAGCGTAACGCTATTACAGCGCCAGCGACCCGGGTTCAATTCCTGCTGCTGCCTGTAAGGAGTTTGTACGTTCTCCCCGTGTCTGCGTGGGTTTCCTCCGGGTGCTCCGGTTTCCAAAGACACATTCCAAAGACATATGGGTTAGGAGCAGTGGGCATGCTATGTTGGCGCTGGAAGAGTGGCGACACTTGCGAGCTGCCCCCAACACATTCTGAGCAACACAAAAAGACGTATTTCACTGTGTGTTTTGGTGTACATGTGACTCCTAAATAAATATCTAAATATCTAAAATATATCTAATTGCATCCGTGCTTGTAAGCACCACAAGTTCTTCTGAAATAACACAAAAAACACAGATTTGTTTCAGGACTGAATTATAGCTTTGAATGTCCAGTATCCAACAAATATCTCAGTTTGTGACCCTGGTGTCAGGAGGCATGTGATTGGTCAGTTGTAAACCCTGCCCAATGAAACCCTGCCCAGCAGTCAGGGAAGGTGGAGGCTGATATTGAAAGGCCGCATCCATTGCAGGGAGGTAAGGCTCTAGTTAGGGGCTCCCAAGGTGTTGGAGTGTTTTAAGGCTTTTTAGGCAATTGTGGGGTTTTTAAGGCTTTCTGGACATCAGTGTTGGAAGCTTTTTTACCATTGGTAGTGGTGTCACTGTTCTGTACTAAGCATTTGGCAGTTCCGCACTGTTGAGGGTCATTGGGGTCTGGGAGAAGCTGTTGGGACTGGGGCGGAGGAAACCAGAGGAGTCCTACCACAGAACCTGACCCTGGAGAAGGGGCGATGCTTGGAGGTCGCTGTGCCATTGAGCTCTCTGCCACACGTCGCTCTGAATGCGGTCAGCAGTAGCTCGAAATCCATTGACAGGGTAAGTGAACCAATGTCAACATCCACTCCTGGGACAACCAATCCCTGCACTGAGGTTCCATTCACACAATGGAGCTGAGGTGGAGATGACTGAGAGCTTCAAGTTCCTAGGTGTAAATATCACAAACAATTTGCCCTTGTCCAACCACCTCGACGCTATGGCCAAGAAAGCACACCAGTGCCTCTACTTCCTTAGAAGGCTAAGGAAATTCGGCATGTCCCAATGACCCTCACCAATTTTTACAGACACACAACTGGAAGCATCTTATCCTGATGCATCACATCTTGGTATTGCAATTGCTCTGCCCAACACTGCAAGAAATTGCAGAGAGTTATAAATGCAGTCCAGTCCATTGCAAAAACCAGCCGTCCCTCCATTGACTCTGTCTACACTTCCTGCTGCCTCAGAAAAGCAGCCAACATAATCAATATAACCACCATCATCACTCTCTCTTCTCCCCCCTCCCATCGGGCAGAAGATACAAAAGCCTGAGAGCATGTACCACCAGACTCAGGGACAGCTTCTACCCCGCTGTTGTCAGACTCTTGAATGGGCCTCTTAAAAGATAAAGACGAACCCCTGATCTTTCAATCTACCCCGTTATGGCCTTTGCACTTTATTTGTCTACCTATTTGTCTACTTTCTTGGTAACTGTAACACTGTATTCTACATTGTTTTTTTTCCCCTTTTGTACTACCTTGACGTACTTATGTATGGAATAATATGTCTGGATGGCATGCAAACAAAATATTTTCACTGTATCTTGATACATGTAACAAAAATAAACCAATTACCAATTGCCAATTAGCCGGACTTCTGCTCCGAACTCATGGCCAGAGAAAACGCTGAAACACCTTCAGGAAATGTTGGCCCATGACTCCTCAAAAGGGTGAGAGAGATCTGGGAAGGCACTGAGCACAAGGAGTTTCCTCACCAGCAGCAGGCTGAAGCCCAGCGTAAGCTTTGGAAGGAACCCACCAACACCATCGGGCACCTCTTTGGCCAGCTGTGGTAGAGTCTGCTGGACCCATGTGGATCTTTTCGGCCATTCTGGAATCCACAGAACTGGAGCAGAAGCTGGTCATCGTCAACCTCAAGGACTTTCTGACAAAGAGCTCTCTTGCTTCTGAAACAGAAAGAGGTGGCTTTAAGCCCCATTCTGGACATTTGGATGTGACAGGCTGGTGTTGTGTCGAGGATGCTGGATGATGCCTTTAAGTATCACGACTGGAGTCTCCACCCACTACATTGCTGTTTATTCTCAGAGTTGTTCAACTGAGACTGAACCAGTCCAGAGGAAAGGTCTCAACCTGAAACGTCGACTGTCCATTGCCCTCCACAGACCCGCTGAGCTTCCCTGGCATTTTGCTTTTTTGCTCCTGCTGCCTCATTCAAATAAGATCAGGAGAGCAGTCCCCAGTCTCCTGGACTATGTTTATACTTCAATCAATATCACTTAAACATCGTCTACTCATTATCATATTGCTGCTTGGGAACTTGCTGTTGTGTGCTTTGGCTTCTGAAAGTACTTTTAAAAAGTACCTCATTCACTTGAAGTGAATGCATGAGTCTCTTTCTTCTAAATCAATCTCTTCCAATATGCTGCAACTTTAATCTTCCTCAGGCCTCAGCTGATTCAGAATTCTGCTAACTTAGCAGTGTCATGTATCCATCATGCATTGTACATAAATCCTCGTTCTGCCACTCATTGAGATCATGGCTGATCTTTCACCTCAGCATCACTTTCCTCCACTAAATCCGTATCTCTCGATTCCATTAATATTTAAAAATCGACCTCTGTCTTGAATATACTCAGTGACTGAGCTTCTGCAGTCTGCTTGGGTACTGACTTTGAAAGACTCCCCACACTCTGGGTGGAGAGATTTCTTCTTATCTCAGACCTGAATGGCCAGTCCCTTATTTCGCGACTGTGACCCCTGGTTCTAGCCCTTGGCCAGGGGAAACATCCTTCTCTCATCTACCCTCTCTACCCCTGTAAGAATTTTATATTTTTCAAAGAGATAAATGTGTTTCCAACTCCCTAGTGGCCCAAAATGAAAGATTTTCTTCTTATTTTCAAAATCCTTTATGACTTTATCCTACCCCATCTCTTTAATCTCATTAGTACTATAATATAACAATTCAAGAAACTTAACACCATCCCAAATAAAGCACCCACTTAACTGATATTCTATTCACCACCCTAAACATTCATTCCCTCCCCCACCGGCACATGGCGGCTGCAATATGGTACCATCTACCAACCACGTAGACACCATGGCCAAGAAAGTGCACCAGTGCCTCTACTTCACCAGGAAGCTAAAGGAATTTGGCATGATCCATTTGACACCCACCAATTTTTATCAAAGGCATTGTAACCGGATGCATCACGGCTTGGTATGGCAACTGCTCAGCCAGTGGCTGCGAAATATTACAGAGAGTTGCAGACACAGCCCAGCACATCACGGAAACCAGCCTCCCCTCCATGGACTCTGTCTACTCTTCTCGCTGCCTCGGTAAAGCAGCCAACATAATCAAAGACCCCACCCACCATGGATATTCTCTCTTCTCCCCTCTCTCATCAGGCAGAAGATACAAAAGCCCAAAGGCGTGTACTACCAGGGTCAAGGATAGCTTCTATCTCAGTGTTATAAGACTATTGAATGGTCTCCTTGTACGATAAGATGGACTCTTGACCTCACCATCTACCTCGTAGTGGCCTTGCACCTTATTGTCTGCCTGCACTGCACTTTCTCTGTAAAATAAAACATTACAGCACAGTACAGGCCCTTTGGTCCACAATATTGTGCTGACATTTTATCCCGCTCTAAGATCTTGCTAACCCTTCCCTCCCACATAGCCTCCCCCCATTTCTCTAACAGTGATGTGCCTATCTCAGAGTCTCTTAAATGTCCCTAATGTATCTGCCCCCACAACCTCTGCTGGCAGTACATTCCATGCACCCACCACTCTCTGTGTAAAGAATTTACCCCTGACATGCCCCTTATAGCTTCCTCCAATCACCTTAAAATTATGTCCCCTCGTGTTAGCCATTGTCACACTGGGAAAAGGTCTCTGACTGTCCACTCGATCTATGCCTCTTATCATGTAACTCTAACATTTTATTCTGCATTCCATTATTGTTTTCCCTTGCACTACCTCAATGCACTGATGTGATGAAATGATCTGTACGGATGGCATGCAAAACAAAGTTTTTCTCTGTATCTCGGTACGTGACAATAATAAACCATTTTACCAATTTATCTTCAAAATCCACTGCAGTTTCCCACCTGGGATACTCCGAGACTGGTGACCTCCACCAGCAAGAAAGGGAAGGGAAACAAGGATAAGAGAACACCACCATCAGCGGGTTCCCTCTAGGTCACACACCAACCCGACTTGGAAACGTGTTGCTGCTTCTTTGTCACCACCAGGTCTAAATCGTTGATGGTCCTACCTAACAGGACTGAGGAAGTACCTTCACCATACAGACTACAGACGTTCAAGGAGAGGGTTCATCATTACCTCAAGAGCAATAAGGGATAGGCAATAAATGCTGGCCTTGCCATCCACACCCACGTCCATAAAAAGAATAAAAAAATTCCTCTGAGAACTCCTGTGTTCCTTTAGTGATGGTTTTTTATGCATCTTTCATTCTTTGTTCCTCAGTGTTAGCCACAGTGTATCTATCTCACCCCTCTCTAACTCTGCCTCAACCATATAGGTGTTTCGTGAACCTGCCTTTTGACGAACCTTTCAACCAAACTTCCAATTACCTTCTTCTTTGCTTCCGTGTCAAGCTTTAGGCTGACTAATCTTCTGTGCAGTGCTTTAGAGTGTTTCCATGGGTGAATGCTTCTATCCTTTTGCAAGATATTGCTGATAACAAATCTTCAACAGGAAAGCATATTCTACCACAGAACGTCAATGCGATGAAAGCACCTGAAGTATGGTAGCATCCAGTGTGAGTATTTCTCAATGGGTGGTGAGGTTACTATCTGGCGAGGTGCAAGCACTTAGTTGCCTCTGTCTAATTAGTTTGTCCTCACTCTAATGGACTGGTAATTGTTGGCAGAAAGCTTCTCTCCCCTTCAGCTCTGTTTATGCATCAACGAAAAGCTTCTAGTTGAGAGATATGAGTCAGAACACTTAGTAAATGTTCCTCCTTTTGTAAGATAATTGCACAAAATAGTCAGACGACAGTTTCTTGTATAGATATTCGAATTATAAATAACTGCAACAATTGAAGGGAAAAATTTTGCTCTTAACAATTGATTACATTGTTGAGGAAAGCCGAACAGATCTCACTTTATTTTTTCAGATCAAGTATGAGCATCTTTGTTGCATTTTTTGATTAATGTGATGGACATGCATAGACTCGTGTCCACTGTCACTGGTACATGAAAAAAAACTGCAGGTGCCGGAAATCTGAAATAAAAATAGTAAATAAGAAAGATGTGATTGGTGGCTCAAGGCACAGAGCAGATGGGCTGAATGGCCTGTTTCTCGGTTGTAAAACAATCTGTATACTCTGCATAAAGATCCTGAGGGCCATGACTTTGTTGTCCGAACCCGTTTTTAACAGGCGAGGGACAACGAGGAATAGGCCATGAATTAACACAAGTTGCTGCTCAATGGTAAGGTGAAAGGGCTTGAGGAAGGTCTGGAGTTCTCTTCTAACACTGTGGGTCTTCAGTGGTTATGATGTTAGTAATTGCATGCCCCACGTTGTGAGTCAGGGGCACTTCAACATCTCAAGAGCAATTCAAGCCACTTTGCCAGATCTCTGACAACAAAAGATGCCGGAGGAACTCAACGGGTCGGGCAGCATCTGTGGAGGGAAATGGACAGTCGACGTTTCGGGTCGAGACCCTTCATCTATTTCCAGCATCTTCAGTCTCCTGTCTCTCCATTTTGCTCGATCTCCACTTTGAGGTTGATAGAGAATACGATGTGGCACCTCGCAACAGAATAGCAGTCTTCATCACACCTGCTCAAGGGCCCTGTGATGCCCCACGGCACTTTCCTGTTTGACTTTCCCGTGAAGTACTTTGGGATGTTCTACTCTGCCAAAGTCAAGCCGCTGTTGTTGAAAAACAGAGAAACAAAGGACGGCAGATGCTGGCATCTAGATGAAAAACACGATGATGTTGGAGGAACTCAGCAGGCCAGGCAGCATCCGTGGAGAACAGCAGGTGGTCAACGTTTCGCGTCAGGACCCTTCTTCAGGACCGAAGATAGGAAAAGGGGAAGCCCAATACATGAATGATAAATAAATGGGGGGCTATGTGGGAGGAAAGGGTTAGAGAGATCTTAGAGCAGGATAAAATGTCAGCACAATATTGTGGGCTGAAGGGTCTGTAATGTGTTGTAATGTTCTATGTTCTAATATATAGGAGAGAAAAGCAGAGCAGTGATAAGTGGACAAAAGAGGGGAGGTGGGGTGGGCACAGGGTGGTGATAGGTAACCCAAGCAGGCTGTCAACGTTCCCCTGAGTTCCTCCAGCATCATAGTGTTTTTCATGCTGTTATTGAAACCTCTTCATTACCTCAGGAGGGTAAAATTCATCATTTACACTCCACTTGTCATCAGGCAATGTAGGGCCTGGTGTCCAAATCTTTCTACTTCAATCTCGTTTTATTCTCCCCACAATCCCATTAATTCCCCCACTCCCTTCAGACAAGGGGATTTACACCAGCCAGTTGACCTACCAAATGATGCAGTGAGATCTTTCCTTTAAATCTTTCCCCTCTCACCTTAAACCTATACCCTTTACTTTTAGACTCCCTTACCCTTGGAAAAAGACTGTGATTATCTACCCTATCTATGTTCCTCATAGTTTTATAAACCTCTATAAAGTCCCTCCTCAGACTCCTGTGCTCCAGTGAGAACGATCCCGGTTTATCCAATCTCTCCTTGTAACTAGAGACTTCTATTCCAGGCAACATCTTCCATAATCTGTCACATCCTTTCTGGAATGTGGTGACTAGATATTCCAAGTGCGACCTAACCAATATCATGTACAGCTGCAACATGATGTCCCAACTCTTATACTTAATACCTAATATAGACTACTGAACAGTTCCCTTATACGATGAGATGGACTCTTGACCTTACAATCTGCCTTGTTGCGACCTTGCACCTTATTGTCTACCTGCACTTCACTTCCCCTGTAGCTGTGACACTTTACTCTGTACTGTTATTGTTTTTACCTGTACTACCTCAATGCACTCTTTACTAACTCAATGTAACTGCACTGTGTAATGAATTGACCTGTACGATCGGTATGCAAGACAAGTTTTTCATTGTAGCTCGGTACAAGTGACCATAATAAACCAATACCAATACCCCTGGCTATGAAGGCAAGAAAACTAAGTGCCTTCTTCATTACCCTATTCACCTGTGACTTACACATAGTGCTTTCACATCCCAAAGCACTCACAGCTAATGAAGCATGTTTCGATATATAGACAAGAGTGCAATATAGGAACCACAGCCAAAGCAGTAATGTTAAAGTGTGGTATCTCACCCTGTGCATGCTGATGTCAGGTGCTGTCTGTGTGGAGTTTGTATGTTCTCCTTGTGACTGCGTTGGCTTCCTCTGGATGCTCTGGTTTCCTCCCACATTCCAAAAACGTGCGCAGGAACAGGCCCTTCGCCCATGATATCTGCACTGAACATGATGCCAAATTAAACTAAATCTCTTCTGTCTGCATATTATCGATTTCAGTCCGTTCCCTGGATATTCATGTGTCTGTCTAAGAGCTTCTTGAACACCTCTATCATATCCACCTCCACCACCACCCCGGCAGTGCAGTCCAGGCATCCACTGCTCTCTGCGTAAAAAACCTGTCTCGCACATCTCCTCAAACTTTACCCCTCTAACATTAAATGTGTGTCCTCTAGTATTTGAGGACAGTCAGCTACATGCTTGGGGCCAGCTGTAAATTGCCCAAAGTGTGTAGATGATTGGTAGAATCCGAGGGTTGGGCAGGGGTTGACGGGAATGTGGGGAGAATAAAATAGGATTAGTGCAGGATTAATTTAAAGGGGTGCTTGGCGGTCAGTACAGACTCAGTGGGCTGAAGGGACTGTTTCCATACTCGATGACTTTCCTCAGGGTTTCAACCCGAAATGTCAACAATTCCTTTCCCCCCCACAGACGCTGGTCGACCCGCTGAGTTCCTCCAGCAGATTGCGTGTTGCTCCAGATTCCAGCATCTGCAGTCTCTTGTGTCTTGACCTTTCTCCCTGAGAGAGGACACAAACCCATCAACGTTGGGCCCATAGATGTAAGTCGTTCTATCCGAACTACACAGCAAACCCCAGGCACAGTGAGATGATCAGAAGAAGAGACCAAGGTTCCTGGTGTTTTGCCTGCAACAATTCTACCTGATGCGGAAGGTCACTCACTTGCAATTGCTAGCTAAATATTTGTGAGTGCAATTTGGTGCTCTGCTTGAAGGGCTTAATCCATCATGGTCACATTATAAAGTGGCTGGCTTTAAGGGCGAGTCATCATGTTTAACTTCTGTCAGTTACAGCTGATATTTAAGGATCTAGCAAGTAAAAGACTGATGAGATGGGTGCTGGATTTATGCGACCCAGGAATGAAACATTCAACATTTGGTCTCATCTGGGTAGCCAAGTGTATTTATATATTTTGTGAGGCAAACAGATCAGATAAAAGAGGCAAAACTGAATGATTTGCAATAGAATTCTGTGCTGTAATTTGACTGTTATTATACCATAAAATTGATAGTCTGATAGTGCCTCGTAAAAGCCATCCTGTGAATAATTTGATACTGTAATTGTATTCAAATGATGTGGGAAGATGAAGCAGTTTGCACCTTAATGGAGCCAAGGTCTCAGGAAGGAACAAATTTCCAGTCTTTGTCAAATAAATTAGTTGCAGAAGCTGCCTGGATTTGGTCCGTGTGCTGATGGTGTAGAAAGCAAACATTAGTTGTACAGTCCTTACATAGAATGTTGCTTAAATAGGTCCCAGGTAAACAATGTAAAACAGGCCTGCATTAATCCAGCTACTGACTAACTAATAGCGAGTAGGTCTGAGTTAACCCAAGTAAACTTGACCAATGATGGACGTCAAGGCTTCAGAGAGGGTGTAGAAGAGATTACCAATTTTTTGAGATGCAGCAGAGAAAGCATCCTATCCAGATGCATCACAGCACGGTATGGCGACTGTTCTGTCTAAGACTGCAAGAACCTGCAGCCCAGTCCATCACATTGGTATTGGTATTGGTTTATTATTGTCACTTGTACCAAGGTACAGTGAAAAACTTGTCTTGCATACCAATCGTACAGGTCAATTCATTACACAATGCAGTTACATTGAGTTAGTACAGAGTGTATTGAGGTAGTACAAGGTAAAAACAATAACAGAGTACAAAGTAAATTGTCACAGCTACAGGGAAGTGCATTGCAGGTAGACAATAAGGTGCAAAGTCATAACTCCTTCTACACTTCCTGCTGTCTTGGGAAAGCAGCCAACATAATCAAGAACTCCTCCCAACCTGGTCATTCTCTATTCTCCCCCCTCCCATCGGGCAGAAGATACAAAGGCTTGAGAGCAAGTACCACCAGGCTCAAGGGCAGCTTCTATCCTGCTGGTAGCAGCCTCTTGAACGGACCTCTCATACACCAACAGAGAAACTCCTGAACTCTTGATCTCCTAATCTATCTTGTTGCCCTTGCACTTTATTTGTCTGTCAGCACTTTCTCTGTAACTACAACACCATGTTCCTCATTCTGCTTTCTTTTTACTACTTCAATGTAATCATCTATGGCATGATCTGTCTGGATAGCATACAAAATAAAAGCTTTTCACTGTATCTCAGTATGTGTGACATTAATAAACCAATAACCCATACCAAAATGAACTCAGCGATAAGGGAGTTTAGTTATGTGAAAAGACCGGAGAAGCTGGGATTATCATCTTGGAATACAGGTGGTTGTGAGGGGATCTGATAGAGGTTTGGAAAGTCATGAGGGGTGTAGACAGAGCAGGTAGAGAAAAACCGATCCCATCAGTGAATGGGTCACGGAGGAGATGCCATAGAATGAAGGTGATTGGCAAAGGGACAAAAACTAGCTGTGAGTCAAGGTTTTTTACAGTGAGTGGTTTGAGTGAACTGCCAGGTGTAGTGGAGGCAGATTCAGTTATAGTGTGTAAATCGGAGATGGATGACTATTGGAAAGGAAGAATTTGTAGAGCTGGTGGAAGGGGAGGACGAGGGAGCAGAACTATCTAGATTGCTCTTAACAAGAGATGGTATGGACTCAACAGGCTGAATAGGCGGCAACTCTTCTCCTGGACATCTCTCCTCTCCATTTTCAGTCCTGATGGAGGCACTCGAACCGAAACGTCGACAATTTCTTTCCTCCCACAGACACTGCTCGATCTGCTGAGTTCCTCCTGTAGATTGTGTGTTGCTCCAGACTCCAGCATCCGCAGTCTCTTGTGCCTACACTGTGCACTGTACTGTTTTTCACTGTATCTCGGTACACGTGACAATAATAAACCAATTTACCAATTAATTTACCAATTTGTCTTGCTGTGTCTTGCAAAATTATGATTAGACTTGCTGTTATACAACAGTAACATAGAAACATAGAAAACCTACAGCAGAATTCAGGCCCTTCAGCCCATAAAGCTGTGCCGAACATGTCCCATCCTTACAAATTACTAGACTTACCCATAGCCCTCTATTTTACTCAGCTCCATGTACCTATCTAAAAGTCTCTTAAAAGACCCTATCGTATCCGCCTCCACCATCGTGGCCGGCAGCCCATTCCACTCATTCACCACTCTCTGAGTAAAAAACTTACCCCTGACATCTCCTCTATACCTACTCCCCAGCACTTTAAACCTGTGTTCTCTTGTGGCAACCATTTCAGCCCTGGGGAAAAGCCTCTGACTATCTACCCAATCATTGCCTTTCATCATCGTATATACCGCTTTCAGGCCTCCCCTCATCCTCTGTCGCTCCAAGGAGAAAAGGCCAAGTTCCCTCAACCTGCTTTCATAAGGCATGCTCCGCATTCCAGGCAGCATCCTTGTAAATCTCCCCTGCACTCTTTCTATGGCTTCCACATCCTTCCTGTAGTGAGGCGACCAGAACTGAGCACAGTACTCCAAGTGGGGTCTGACCAGGGTCCTATATAGCTGCAACAATACTTCTCGGCTCCTAAATTCAATTCCACGATTGATGAAGGGCAATACACCATATGCCTTCTTAACCACAGAGTCAACCTGTGCAGCCGCTTTGAGCGTCCTATGGACTCAGACCCCAAGATCCCTCTGATCCTCCACACTGCCAAGAGTCCTACCATTAATACTATACTCTGTCATCATATTTGAACTACCAAAATGAACCACTTCACACTTATCTGGGTTGAACTGCATCTGCCACTTCTCAGCCCAACTTTGCATCCTATCTGTGTCCCTCTGTAACCTCTGACAGCCCTCTATACTATCCACAACACATCCAACCTTTGTGTTATCCACAAACTTACTAACCCATCCCTCCACTTCTTCATCCAGGTCGTTTATAAAAATCACAAAGAGTAAGGGTCCCAGAACAGATTCCTGAGGTACACCACTGGTCACCGACCTCCATGCAGAATACCACCCTTCAACAACCGCTCTTTGCCTTCTGTGGGCAAACCAGTTCTGGATCCACACTGCAATGTCCCCTTGGATCCCATGCCTCCTTACTTTCTCAATAAGCCTTGCATGGGGTACCTTATCAAATGCTTTGCTGAAATCCATATACACTACACCTACAGCTCTCCCTTCATCGATGTGTTTAGTCACATCCTCAAAAAATTCAATCAGGCTTGTAAGGCAGGACCTACCTTTGACAAAGCCATGCTGACTATTCCTAATCATATTATACCTCTCCAAATGTTCATAAATCCTGCCTCTCAGGATCTTCTCCATCAGCTTACCAAGCACTGAGGTAAGACTCACTGGTCTATAATTTCCTGGGCTATCTCTACTCCCTTTCTTGAATAAGGGAACAACATCCACAACCCTCCAATCTTCCAGAACCTCTCCAGTCTCCATAGATGATGCAAAGATCATCATCAGAGGCTCCGCAATCTCTACCCTTGCCTCCCACAGCAGCCTGGGGTTCATCTCATCCGGTCCCAGCGACTTATCCAACTTGATGCTTTCCAAAAGTTTCAACACCTCCTCTTTCCTAATATCTACATGCTCAAGCTTTTCAGCCTGCTGCAAGTCCTCACTACAATCACCCAGATCTTTTTCCGTAGTGAATACTGATGTAAAGTATTCATTAAATACCTCTGCTATTTCTTCCGGATCCACTGCTGCACTTGATAGCCCTATTCTTTCGCATCTTATCCTCTTGCTCTTCACATACTTGTAGAATGCCTTGGGGTTTTCCTTAATCCTGCCCGCCAAGGCCTTCTCATGTCCACTTCTGGCTCTCCTAATTTCCTTCTTAAGGTCCTTCCTGTTAGCCTTATACTCTTCCAGATCTCTAACATTACCTAGCTCTCTGTACCTTTTGTAAGCTTTTCTTTTCCTTTTGACTAGATTTATTATAGTCTTTGTACACCACGGTTCCTCTATCCTCTTGTGACTCCCTGTCTCATTGGAACATGCCTATGCAGAACTCCACACAAATATCCCCTGAATATTTGTCACATTTCTTCCGTACTTTTCCCTGAGAACATTTGTTCCCAATTTAAGCTTCCAATTTCCTGCCTGAGAGCCTCATAATTCCCTTTACTCCAAGTAAACGCCTTTCCAGTCTGTCTGTTCCTATCTCTCTCCAATGCTATTGTAAAGGAGATAGAATTATGATCACTATCTCCAAAATGCTCTCCTACTGAGAGATCTGACACCTGGCCAGGTTCATTGGGTCAGGTTCGGTTTCTTCGCAACACTTTGCATTGTGAATTGCTGCAGCCAACCTGTACACACAGAGGAAATGGGGAACTATTGGTCATCTTTTGCTTGTACTATGGAGAGCATATGAGTTGAATCCGGAGAAAGGTCTCCATTCTTTATACCAATGGTTATTACACTGCCTACCTTAACTGCACTAGAGGCTATGTTTTACACCTCATTACCAATACTGCAGTGAAGTGTCAGATAGATTATACATTGGAGTGGGATTTGAACCATCCACCTTTTGACTCGAAGGTAAGAATCAGCCGGATCAAATGAATACCTTTGTTTTTAATTCATAACTGTTACCCTATGGCAAAATTCTGTCTGGGACAATAAAAGCTACTTGTAAAACAGAAGTGACTTTTATGTGTCGCCAATAAAGTATTTTTGAAATGTAGACACAGCTCTAATGTAGGAAATGCAGCAGCAATTTTGTGCACTGCAGCCTCTCACAAACAGTGACATAATAATGGGTTTGGTAATATTGGTTGAGGATGCACAGGGAGGATAGATCACTGATGACACAGCCCCTTTGGAATAATGCAATGGGATCTTTTAACTCTAATTTCGAGAGCAGAAGGAGTTTTAGTTTAATACCTCAATAAATGACAGTGCAGTGCTTCCTCAACACTACTCTGAGACTGTTGGCACAAACCTTTGGAGTGGGATTTAAAACTACAACCTTCCTGACATAACGTGGTGAAGAACAGCTTTTGGCTTATGCAACCTAATGTTTAATTAAGTCAGGGCAGCTATTTCACTCCTCAATAGAATATTATTATGGTAACCGCTCCCGTAACAATGAAATTACTGTCTATTACAGTGTGAATGAGCAGCAGCCTCAGCTCCTTGGAAGCCATTGCTTCCAACCGTGAGGCATTTAATGACTGATTGTGCACTGCCTGCATCTTCTGAATACACCTTCTTCCAACCTGCTGATTTCAAACAATCATCAGTGAGAAAATTGTTCAATTTGTGTTAAGTGGCAGTCTTGCTTGAGTGAGCAAGCAGAGGTGACAGCGTTTCATTGGACTGGAGCATCCTTGAATGAACTGGCAAATTGGTGTTGAGTGTGCAGACATCTCAAGTTCTTTACTGAACTTCACTTCACTGCTTACTCTGTGTTTTCTCTCTAATTTCTTCCATTTCAGGAGTGCTTGTAGGTGCAAACAAGATCCTTGGCTTTATTTGCAGAATATAAGCAAGGAAGCCACAATACACCTCCATTAAACAAGCCTTATCTGGAGTGTTGTGGTTCGTTCTCGACATCGACATTTCACGAAGTATGTCAAGGAAAGGGATTTTTCTAATGTGGTAAGGTGACAGATACATTATTCTCCTTGGATTAAGGGAGATTTGATGGAATAATGGACATGTTTCCAATGTCAAAAGGCTTGGTAACAAGAGGAATAAACTCATGATTGTTGCCAAAAGCCCAGGTGCCAATGAGAACCACGTCCTTTTGCACAATGAACAGTTTTAGAACAGCACAGCGGTATAACGAGTAGGACTGTTGTCTCACAGCTCCAGAGACCCAGGTTCAATCCCGACCTCCTGGTGCTAGCTCTGTGGGGTTTGCATCTCCTCCCTGTGACTGCGTGATTTTCCTCTGGTTTCATCCGGCTTCCCAAAATGCGTGGGTTGGTAGGTTAATCGTCCTGATTGGGGCCAGTGCTGTGAGTGGGATAAACATCGAGGCAGTGATCACAGAGTACAGCGGACAGTCAACGTTTCAAAGGGTCTCGACCTGAAATGTCGACTGCTTATTTCCCTCCATAGATACTGCCTGATCTGCTGAGTTCCTCCAGCGTCTTGTGTGCTGCTCCAGATTCCAGCATCTGCAAAATCTCGTGTCTCCATCACAGAGTGCAGCTCCCTGACGTGCAATCAATGAAGGAACAATCAGTGATGAGGATTCAAAAATCCAAAGCGAGGGAAACTGTGGCCGCCCAGTGCTGTGTGCAAGTCATTGATGTAAGAATGAAGACCCTTGAATTGGTGCTTCATTGATGATCTCAGCCCTCTTCACATTACTACCACCGGGAAAGAGGTACAGAAGCCTGAAGACCCACACTCAGCGTTTCAGAAACAGCTTCTTCCCCTCCACCATCAGATTTCTGAACGGTCCATGAACCCATGAACATTACCTCGTTATTCCTCTTTTGCTTTATTTATTTATTTTTGTAACTTATGGTAATTTTTGTGGCTTTATGTCTTGCATTGTACTGCTGCCACAAAACAACAAATTTCATGACATATGTCAGTGATAATAAGCCTGATTCTGATTCTGACATTGTGCTCCTAATGTATTCACGGTAGCGTAGCAGTTAGCACGACGCTATTACAACGCCAGCGATCCGGGTTCGATTCCCGTCACTGTCTGTAAGGAGGTTGTATGTTCTCCCATGTCTGCGTGGGTTTCCTCCGGGTGCTCCGGTTTCCTCCCACATTACGGGTAGGTTAATCGGGTTTAAAATGGGCAGCGCGGACTTGTTGGGCCGGAAGGGCCTGTTACCATGCTGTAAATATAAAAAAATTTTTTTTAAAAGGTTGTGTATTTCACCAGAAAGGGGTGTGGTCGTGACCCGCGATGTGCCACTGTGAAATTGTCTTCTCATACGCTAAAGGATGAACTCTTGATCTCCCAATCTACCTTGTCGTGGCCCTTGCACTTCATTTGTCTGCCTGCACTGCACTTTGTAACTGTAACACTATATTCTGCATTCTGTTTTCCTTTTACTACCTCAATCTACTTATATGTGGAATGATTGGCCTGGATGGAACACAAACAAAAGCTTTTCACTGTATCTCAGTACATATGACAGTAATAAACTAATTCTAATTCCAAATGGTGACCCTGGTCAGTCAGAAGGGAGCACAGGAACTCGGTCCCAGTGAATTAGAAGGGAGTGTGGGAACCGGGGCCCCAGTAAATTGGGGGAGTGTGTGGGAACCAGGGTCCTGGTGAAATGGCAAACATTACTTGGTGAGCCAGATGCCAAACCATCAGTGTTTCTTGAATGGTTGGATTGCAGATTGTCACAGTTTTATTGCAGCTGATTTCTGTGTATTTTGTAATGCATCTAATTTATAAGTCCATGTTGGTGCAGAATTTTCAACTTATGAAAAGTTTTTCAGAAAATAGAATAAATCTTTAGCCAAGTGAAGTCAGAAGTTACAGTGGAATTGGCTGGGGAATCAAAGACTCTCAAACATTTTGAGCTGTCAGAACTCTTTATTCTGCTTGAAGCAAAATAGACCAGTGAACTGGAAAGTGAAGTAATAAGAACTTGCATTTAGGTAGCGCCTTCTATAATCTCTGGAGATGGCCTGACGTGCTGTAATGTAATGAAGTGCCTTTTGAAATGTAACTGTTTTTGCAATGTAGAAAACACAGCAGCTAATGTACTCATGGTACGATCCCACAAGCTCCAGCGTGATAATGGCCAAGATGTCTGGTGTTCTTTCTGACCATTGACTGCTGCAACCTTTAGGGTCAAGTCACTCTATGAATAAACCACTGAGTTCACCCACAGAAGGATCCCTGACTGTAGTGGATCAGCATGAGGCCAGATCATTCCGTTTTAGTCAAGGAATAAACATTGCCGTGGACAACCCAGCAATTGGAAATAAAAATAGGAGGTGTTGGAGGTACACGACATTTGTGGAGAGAGAAACAGAGTTAATGTTTCTGGGGTGGGTGGAGAGTGGGGAGGGGGCACGAATAAAAGTGAAAGTGGGGTGGAAGGCAGGGTTTCTTTAAATTCAATGACATGATGGGGCTGATTAGTGGAAGGCAAATGTAGATGACAATGGGACAATGATAATGAACTGTAAGTGACAGTGACAGAACCCGTACCAGCACCATTTACAGCACAGACCCGATGGGCTGAATGCCTCCTTTTTCCGCTGTTGATATTATTCTTTGATTGTATTTGCTATGTATAAAATTGGTCATAACAGTACTTAAAGTGCAAGTGATTGATCAGAATCCAAGCAGTTGGGAATTCTTTGATACTGAATGAATCTGTTTCTTCCACTATTAAGGTACTATCTTTGGTTTACATGGTCAATGAGAACCAACTGAGTAGGAAGAAAAGAAGCCCCCTACTACACCTCCAATATAATGTGGACACATATCCTTAACACCAGTAAATGATGAGCAAATGTTACCATTAGACATAGGCTGGTCAAGTCAGTCTATTAGTTGAAGTTTGCAAGCAATGGTATGGTATTTATTTTAAGTTTAAATCTTAATAAGCTCACATTCAGTTCTGGATGAATCATAATGGAGAAGATCTGGTGGATTATTCCAAAGATCGAGAGATTTCAGCTACAAGATTAAGAGTTGAGAATCTGGGCTTGTTCTCCTTCCAGCAAAGAAGGTTGAAAAGAGACTTGATAGAGATGTGGTTGATGGTGACGGGTTTAAATAGGGTTAAAAGAGAGAAGCTTTTCCTATTAGTGGATGGTTCAAGGACCAGGAGAGACATACTTAAAATGAAGAGCAAAGGACATGGGGGACGATGAGCAAACATTTTTGTGGAGAGAGTTATTTGGAACTCACTGGTTGAATGGGGTGCTGGAGTCAATCAAGGTCTTCAACAGGGAATTGAATAGGCACTGAAGAGAAGTTAATATCAGAGCTACTGACAGCCAGGATTAGCCTACAAGAAACTGATGTAGACTTTATGGGCTGAATGGCCTCCCTCCTTGTCATTAGAACTCTATTAGTCTTTGACATTCATTCAAAAATAGGTTCCACCTAAAAAAAAATGAGAGTAACTCTGAATTTTCTTTTACTTAGGGAAGTCTTCATTTGCTTGTCATTAAACTGGGCCTTTGAAATTCTTATATCCCTGCGTTTGTTGATGTGTTTTAATCTTCAGTCTGAGAGAAGTGCGGCATCATCGACCTTGATTATTTATGGGTCGTATAGGTTTTGCTCTCTCATTTATTACCTCACCTTCTTCGTGTCTATTTCTAATCAATAACCTACCACTTCTCTATACAACAAAAGCTGTCAGTGCTTGTAATTTACAGTTCTGTTTGCCCAAAATCAATACAAATTCATTCTTAATCTTAAAGGATGTAAAGTAAAAATGACAGCAGCACCACCACTTAGTGTCTGTGACTTCTCTCCCTCACTCTCTCTGCCTCTCCCCCTCACTGTCTCTGTCTCTCTCTCTCTGCCTCTCCCCCTCACACTCTCTGCCTCTCTCCCCCCACACTCTCTGCCTCTCTCTCCCCCTCACTGTCTCTGCCTCTCTCTCTCTTCCTCTCCCCCTCTCTCTCTCTGCCTCTCTCCCTCACTGTCTCTGTCTCTTTCTCTCTGCCTCTCCCCCTCACACTCTCTGCCTCTCTCTCCCCCTCACTCTCTCTGCCTCTCTCTCTCTTCCTCTCCCCTCTCTCTCTCTGCCTCTCCCCCTCACTCTCTCTGCCTCTCTCTCTCTGCATCTCCCCCTCACTCTCTCTGCCTCTGTCTCTCTCTCTTCCCCTCACTCTCTCTGCCTCTCTCTTTCTCGCTCTGTATCCCTCCCTCTCTCCCTCTCACTCATACTCCTTGCAAACTCTCTCTCTCGTGCTCTATCCCTTCCTCTCTCTCTCCCCGTCACACACTCCTTGCACTTCTCTGTCTTTATTTCCCTCTCAGCTTACAGTTAAGTTGTGCCTTAGTGCAAGAAGATGTCCAAGGCACTTCACAGCAACATGAAGACTAAAAGCAATTGGTTGGAAGCAAATTTAGAGAGGGTTTTAAAGGAAGAGAGAGAGAAGCAGAAAGTTTTAGGGAGATAATTGCAGACTGTACGGACAAGAGAGCTGAAAAGGCAACCAACAGTATTGATATTGGTATTGGTATTGGTTTATTATTGTCACTTGTACTGAGGTACAGTGAAAAACTTGTCTTGCAAACCGATCGTACGGGTCAATTCATTACACAGTGCAGTTACATTGAGTTAGTACAGAGTGCATCGAGGTAGTACAGGTAAAAACAATGACAGTACAGAGTAAAGTGTCGCAGCTACACAGAAAGTTCAGTGCAATAAGGTGCAAGGTCACAACAAGGTAGATTGTGAGGTCAGAGTCCATCTCATTATATAAGGGAACCGTTCAATAGTCTTATCACAGTGGGATAGAAGCTGTCCTTGAGCCTGGTGGTACGTGCTCTCAGGCTCCTGTATGTTCTACCAGATGGAAGAAGAGAGAAGAGAGAATGACCCGGGTAGGTGAGGTCTTTGATTATGCTGGCTGCTTCGCCCAGGCAGACAGAGTCCATGGAGGAGAGATTGGTTTCCATGACACGCTGGGCTGTGTCCACAACTCTCTGCAGCTTCTTGCAGTCCTGGGCAGAGCAGTTGACATACCAAGCTGTGATGCATCCAGATAGGATGCTAGTGAAGTAAAGAGAATCTTTAGATGTATGTTTGCTCCATACTGCCAATGTTGCTAATGTAGTCCTCTTAAAGCTCTACTTCATTGATTTGACAGCAAGGATACTCTCAAAAGACAAAAATCTCTCTTGTAGTTGCAGACAAGGAACGAAACTTCCAACAACCAGGCTTCCAACATTTTCTGGATGTTAAAGAATAGGTTTAAGGTGGAGTCCTGAAATCTTCCACTGACAGGGAGGCTGATTTTGGTCTCACGTGTAAACTTAAACCAGAGACGCCAGCCACTGAAGCCAACAGAAGAGAAAGTCTGGCAGTATGTAAAGCAACCTGACTCCTTTATGCCCATCTCCAGAATTCATTTCTCCGCTGCTTCTTAGCACCAACATCATAAAAGCAAGAGGGAGACACAAGAGACTGCAGATGCTGGAATCTGAAGCAACAAATAAGATGTTGGAGGAACTCAGCAGGTCAGGCAGCAAAGCAACAAATAAATTCTCCAACGGCAGGTAAATTGCTCCCCTCTGTCCCTTTTCTCTCTCCTCCTGATCCACCCAATTCCGCCTACACCCACCTCAGCCCCCATCACCCTGTTTCTTTCCCCTCTTCTACCCACTCCCATCTGCCCATCACCCACACACTCCTCCCTCTGGGTCCCCTCCCCCCATCGTTCCTATCTGCCCTCCCCCTCCCCCCCATTTGGTTCCATGCTCCACTTTCCTCTCCTATCAGATTCTGTCGTCTGCAGCCCTCTGTCACCTCCACCTATCACCTCCCAGCCTCTGTCGCTATCTCCACCCTTCCCTCCTCTATCTGCCTATCACCCCTCCTCATCTGGATCCACCTATCGCCTGCCAGCTCTTGCGCCACCCCTCCCCTCACCTCTTTACACTGGCAATCTCCCTTCTATCTTTCAGTCCAGATGAAGGGTCTTGACCCGAAACGTCGACTGCACATTTCCCTCCACAGCTGCTGCCTGACCCGCTGAGTTCCTCCAGCATCTTGTTTTTTGATCTCCCTGTTTTTTCTCTTGAGATCCCTGATAGGGGTCTCGTTGAGCTCATGGACAATGAGAACCCCCTCGTGTTGACGGTTGGGGAGCCCCAACAAACATTTGGTTATTGGACTGACATTGCAGCTTCACAGTCTACACAGGGGGGACAAGTTGAATTGGGGGAGCTCCAGAATAGACAGGACCCTCAGTCCCCTACACACCAGCTCACATGGTGCTTTCAACCAGCAATGTGGACCGCTAGATAAGATGTCTTTATTTAATCACAAGTACATCGAAACACACAGTGAAATGCATCTTTTTGTGTAGAGTGTTCTGGGGGCAGCCCGCAAGTGTCGCCACGCTTCCGGCGCCAACACAGCATGTCCACAACTTCCTAACCCGTACGTCTTTGGAATGTGGGAGGAAACTGGAGCACCCGGAGGAAACCCACACAGACACGGGGAGAATGTACAAACTCCTCACAGACAGCGGCCGGAAATGAACCCGGCTCGCTGGCGCTGTAATAGTGTTACACTAACCACTACACTACCGTGTCGCCCATATGTTTGTCTGACTAAAGATAGAGGGGAGATAGCCAATATAAAGAAGTAAAAGGAAAAGGTGGAGCAAGGGCTGGCTATCTCCCCTCTATCTTACAGTCCACATGAAAGGTCTCGACCTGAAACGTCGACTGTCCATTTCCTTCCATAGATGCTGCCTGACCCACTGAGTTCCTCCAGCATCTTATCTGTTGCTCATGGAAGCAAGGAGTGGGCTGCTGGGAACAGTAGAGGGAAGGTGTATCATTTAAAACCAAGGTATGAAGAAATTCCTCTTATAGATGGCATTCATTCTATGGAATTCTCTTTTCCAGGGAGTTGCCGAGGCTAGATCATCATAAGTGTTTAAAGTGAAGGCAGATAAAATTTTTGGAAGATCGGGGAATTCAGGGCTATGAGGATCTGGCACAGAAAAGTCTAAGGTAGATCAGCCATGATCATATTGAATGGTGGGGCTGGCTTGAGAGCCGGAGTAGCCTACTCCTGCTTCTATTTTCTTGTGCTCTTGAGTGTTCCTGACTGGTTGGTAAGTCCAACACAAATGAACATAATAGGCTGCAGAGAGTAGTGGACACAGCCCTGTCCATCATTGGCACAGCCCTCCCCAACATCTACAGGAGGCGCTGCCTCAAGAAGGTGGCATCTATCATCAAGGACCCCTACCATCCACGTCATGCCCTCTTCTCACTGCTACCATCGGGCAGGAGGTACAGAAGCTTGAAGTCCCACACCACCAGGTTCAAGAACAGTTACCTTCTTCCAGCCATCAGGTTCTTGAACCGACCTGCACAACCCTACCTCAGCAATGGAACACTATAGACCACCTCTTGTACTACCATGGACTTGTCTCTGATTGTGTCTCTTTTTATGCACCAATGTCTTATTTTTGCATAGTCTGTTTTTTCTCTCTCTTCACTGAGTTGTATAATTTGTGCATAATTTATATTCTCTGTACCTACGTGCCTGTGATACCATTGCAAGCAAGCTTTTCGTTGTACTGTTCCACACCACATATGACAATAAACTCGCCTTGATTTACCCTATCCAAACCAGTCACAATCTTGTCTGCCTCAGTCAAGTTTCCTCTCAACCTTCCAGCAAGAAAACAACCTTAGTTTCTTCAGCAACACACACTCACAAAATGCTGGAAGAACTCAGCAGGTCAGGCAGCACCCGTGGAGGGAAATAAACAGTCAACGTTTGGGGTCGAGACCCTTCAACAGGACCGTGTGTGTTGCTCTAGATTCCAGTATCTGGAAAATCTCTTGTGTCTCAGTTTCTACAGTCTAACCTTGCAGCTGAAAATCTCCATCTATGGAATGGTTCAAGTAAATCTTCTCTGCAACCTCTCCTGGACTTTCACATCCATGCTAAAGTGTGGTGATCAGATTGCCATTTGCTCCCTCAAATCATATGGGCCCTCATTAAAGAGATTGGATTCAATGTAAGTTTAAATTAGTGCATCACTTTAGGTTGACGCTGATCTATATATCTCCTTGAAGAAGTAGTAGATACTGAGGTCAGGATCTGTAATTGCATGGTCCCTACAGCCTTCAATACATTACTGTGGTTCGTGCATCTCCAATTATTGAAAGCCCTGATTCGGCTACGTATACATTGAATAATGTGAGCGATGGATAATATTTTCTCCACCTCAACTCAATGCTGGCTGGAATAGATTTCAAATGTCGATAATTTAGATCTGAAATACATGGTCAGTTATTAATCATTCTGGCAGCACATTCTTTAGTTGTGCCAGTGAAGCAAGAATTCTATGTTTCTAAAATTTGTCGTTCAGAAGACTGTCTAATTTGGGTTCAATTGCAAAACACTGAATGCAAAATTCTTTCCAGCAAAGGTTGGCAAGAACTGTACAGGGCAAGGTGCATTCGATGGTTTTAAAATAGGAACGAAGGGAACCAGCTGAAGAGAAAAAAGACAACAAAAGCTACACCCAGAAGCACAAGCGAGAGGATGGGGATAGTGGGAGATTATTATTATATTTCCTTGTGGCACTGCAGGACATTATTCAGTCAATGAAAAATTTGATGGCTCTAAGAGCATCAAATATTGATATCCTATAATATGCCCACCAATTCTCCCTACTTCTCCTTCACCAAGCTACACGACAGGCTAACTTACAGCAGCCAATTAGCCAACCAGCACATCTTTGGGATGTGGGAGGAGACTGGAGAACCTGGAGGAAACTCACGTGGTCACAGGGAGAAGGTGCAAACTTCACGTAGGTAGCACTGAGGTCAGGATTGAACGTGTGTGGCAGCTGCTCCAGATGAAGGGTCTCGACCTGAAATGTCGACTGTCCATTTTCCTCCACAGATGCTGCCTGACCCGCTGATTTCCTCCAGCATCTTGTTCCTTGCCACTAATTGCACTACCGTGCTGATTTGAGGAAGTTTGAATGCAAGTACATGTGTAGAAAGACAAACTAAGAGGATAGAACAACATGCATTTATACAGAGTGTTACATGTGATAAGATAAGATAAAATTTCTTTATTAGTCACATGTACATGGAAAGACACAGTGAAATGCATCTTTTGCGTAGAGTGTTCTGGGGGCAGCCCGCAAGTGTGGCCACTCTTCCAGAGCCAACACAGCATGCCCACAACTTCCTAACCTGTATGTCTTTGGAATGTGGGAGGGAACTGGAGCACCCGGAGGAAACCCACACAGACACGGGGAGAACATACAAACTCCTTACAGACAGCAGCGGGAATTGACCCGGGTTGCTGACATTGCAATAGCGTTATGCTAACCGCTACACTACCGTGCCTGCCCTAAAATGTGGTAAAATGTCCAAAGGTGTTTCAGAGGAACAGACACCATATAAACTTTGACCCTGAATTTCAGAAGGAACAGTGAGAGAGGTAGATTCTAATGAGATGGAAGAGGTGCAGAGGAATGAGATTTACAGAGGGACTTCCAGACCCCAGAGCCCTGGCAGCTGAAAACATTCCTCCCCTGTAAAACAAAGGAAATTGGGGATGTGTAACAGGCCATAGTTGGAGGTATAAAGAGTATGAAAATTCAAAGGATTTCTGGAAAGCAGATGTGAAGCATGAAGATGCTAAAGGATGTATTATGTAGTGCCTCTAACATAAACTGCTAAAGGAAGTATTTATGTAGTGCCTCTAACATAAACTGCTAAACAAGTATTTATGTAGTGCCTCTAACATAAAACCGCTAATCAAGACTGTCACCAGTCACCAGTGGACTGTCAACAGCTTCCATCCCACTGTTATAAGGATATTGAATGGTTCCCTAGTACGATGAGATGGATTCTTGACCTCACAAATCTACCTCGTTATGACCTTGCACCTCATTGTCTGCCTGCCCTGCACTTACTTTGTAGCTGTTACACTTTTATTCGCATTCTGAATTGTTTTACCTTGTACTACATCAATACACTGCGTAATGGATTGATCTGTACGAACAGTATGCAAGACAAGCTTTTCACTGTACCTTGGTACATGTGTCAATAATAAACCAATTCCAAATCCAATTCACAAGACAAAATTTGGCACAGGATGGAAAAGGAGATACCTTCCCAAAGTTTCTTTCAACTGGCACAGTTTACTTACTCTATGAGCATTTTCTTATATTGTAATAGCAGGAAAAAGGAGCATAAGGAATAAAGGCAGGAGGAGGTCAGTTTGATCCCGTGTGCTTGCTCCAGCATTTTAGTCAGATCAATGGAGACACAAGAGACTGCAGATGCTGGAGTCCGCTGGAGGGACTCAGCAGGTCAAGCAGCAACTGTGGGAGGAAAGGAACTGTCGACACTTCAATCGAAACCCTACATCAAATCTGAGAGAGGATAGACGAGGTGGCCAGTATCAATGAGATCATGATTCACTAGTGGGACAGTCACAAACCAACACCAACACCAACACCAACACCAATACCAATACCAATACTAATACCAATACCAATACCAATACCAACACCAACACCAATACCAATACCAAACAAGGGTCGTAGTTGCAAAATAAAGGGCCAATCATTGCGCAGAAATTTCTTCTCTCAGGGGGTAGCGAAGCTCTGGAATTCTCTGCTTCTAATGATGCTGGAGGACAGATCATTAGATACATTTAAGGTGAAGATAGATAAATATTTGAAAGCTCGAAAAAGTGAGGGTGATGGGGAACTGGCAGAGGAGTTGAGGCAGCATAGATCAAGCCATGATCACAATCGAAAGGCAGGGCAGGTTGAGGGGCCGAGTGGCTACTTTTGCTCCAAATTTTCTTGTGTTCATGTGTTCATGGTTGATTCAGTGATGCAGTGATGAAAGAAACTGAAGGTGTGTTAGGGAGAAAGGCAGGAGGTAGATCTGATGGTATTTGTCTCAGTAACTCTCTCTCCAGGACTCTGGGGAGTTATCAAATTTCAAAGGATTTCTGGAAAGCAGGTGTGAGAAGAGAAGGGGCTAAAGGAAGTATTTATAAAGCACAACAAACTATCTGCTGGAAGAACTCAGTGGGTCGGGCAGTATCTGTAGGACGAAAGGAATTGTTGATGTTTTGGGTCAAAACCCTGCATCAGGACTCAGATTCAGAATTAGAATCGGGATGAGATTTATTATCACTGACATATATGACATGAAATTTGTTATTTTGCAACAGCAGTACAGTGCAAAGACATAAAATTTACTATAAATTACAAAAATAAATAAGTAGTGCAAAAGAAAAGGAATAATGAGGTAGTGTTCATGTGTTCAAAACAACAAATTTCACGTCATATGTCAGTGATAATAAACCTGATTCTGATTCTTCATAGACCATTCAGAAATCTGATGGCGGAAGGGAAGAAGCTGTTCCTGAATCATTGAGTGTGGGTCTTCAGGCTCCTGAACCTCCTCCACGATGGTAGTAATGAGAAGAGGGATGTCCCGGATGGTGAGGGTCCTTAGTGATGGATGCCGCCTTCTTGAGGCACCGCCTCTTGAAGATGTCCTCGATGGTGAGGAGGGTTGTGCCCGTGATGGAGCTGGCTGAGTCTACAACCCTCTGCAGCCTCTTGCAATCTTGTGCATCGGAGCTTCCATACCAGGCGGTCATGTAACCAGTCAGAATGCTCTCCACCATACATCTGTAGAAATTCGTAGGAGTCTTTGGTGACATACTAAATCTCCTCAACATAAACTGCTAAATGGATCTTTTATCAGACAAGAATTTGGCACAGGGACAGAACAAAGAAATATCAGCTCTTTTCCTAACATTCCTTTCAACCAGCTCACAATTTACTTAATTTACATGCATTAAATATGTAAATTTTTGTATGTAGAGGAGATTTTATTAAAGAGAAGAAAAGTTTACAGTGTGGGTCAGCATCATTGCTGTGATTTAATCCCACGCACACAGACCACACACTGAAATATATGTAGTAACTTGCAGAGAGCAGTTAGTCACATGTTGCAGTTCTTTCTTCAGACAGGCTACTTGGCTTGGGTAGTTGTTCAGTGTGGTGTTGTTCCCATATTCCTAAATCCCTTGTCTTGCCCTCTCCCACCAGGCAGGACAAACGATTCAGAAATGTGGGAACAACACCACTGGTGGGCTCTTCTCCATCCCAACTTGGAAATATGTCGGAGTACCTTCATCTTCACTGGATCTAAATCCCGGAACTCCTACCCAACAACACTGTGGGAATGTCTTCAGCAGAAGAATTGCAGTAATTCAAGAAGCAACTTGTCACCACCTTCTCAAGGGCACTTGGGGATGGACAATTTTTACAGACGCACCATAGAAAGCATCCTGTCCTGATGGATCACAGCTTGATATGGCAACTGCTCTGCTCAAGACCGCAAGGAATTGTGGAGAGCTGTGAACACAGACATGAAACCAGTCACCTCTCCCTTGACTCTGTCTACACTTCTCACTGCCTCGGTAAAGCAACCAGCATAATCAAAGACCCCACCATCCGTGTTCATTCTCTCTTCCTCCCCATTCCAACCGACAAGATACAAAAGCTTGAAAACATGCACCACCAGGCTCAAGAACAGCTTCTATTCTGCTGTTATAAGTCTCTTGAATGGAGCTCTTGTACAAGAAAGAACTCCTGATCTCTCAATCTACCTCGTCATGGCCCTTGCACCTTATTGTCTACCTGCACTGCACTTTCTCTGTGACTGTGACAATATATTCTGCATTCTGTTATTGTTTTTTCTTTTGTACTACCTCAAAGTACTTATGTATGGAATGATCTGTCTGGATGGCACACAAAACCAAGCTTTTCACTGTACATGTGACAATAATAAATCAATAGCTGCTGGCCTGGTCAGTAATGCCCATCTCTTCCCCTCCCCAAAATAAAAATCAGTAAGTATACTGCATCTCCATTTCTGCTAAGTACCAGATTTAGTATCAATCTGTCTCAACCAGCTGCGACGTTTGAGGCTGTGGCTGCTCAGGAACAGAACTGTGTCTGTGTCTCAGATGAGCCCAGGTGAATCCTTCTATGCTTTCACATCGAAAGGCAAAGAATGAGTGAGAGGCTCAAGGTGCGGTGGAATTAAATGGAGAGATCGACAGCGCTGCTCCAAAAGATTGTGAAGTGTAACAGTGTTCATCTTCTAAAATTACTGGTGTTAAAAACTTGCAGAGTGTTCCACCTACTCAATCTTATCAACTGGTTTGTCAGTATCAGGGGAAATCAACTGAGTTGGAGTGTTTTCTGGATTGAAATGGAAAAGAAAATTGAAGTGTTATTGCTACAGCTTCAGGCATCAAATAGCATCTTGGGGCCTGTTTCTGGGCATACGGTAGCTCTGATTTAATGTGATACCAGTTCAGTTGGCTGCCTTTAAAAAGATTAAGTTCATCTTTTCTTTTCTATGCGCTATTTTCCTCTTCTAAGTTTCTCTTATTTCACCTCGCTTTTTACACTTTTCAGCTTCCAAGACTTAATGTGATTTGCTTGACAATGCTTTAAATCTCTGTTCTTTCTTTCCACTCTGACCTCTCTGGTGCTCTTCCAATTAACCTCAGCATAAGTTCATGGAGCAGCACCTTATCTTCTGACTGTGCACTTGGCAACCTTCCTGGCTCAGCATGGAATCCAACAATTTCAGATAACAATTTTGCAGTCCTTATTTCACACCTCTTCTAAATCAATCTTTTGTTTCTTTATCATGATCTTCATCGTTGTCTTGAGAATTAAACCTTTCCTAATTTGATTTCTCCTGTCTCCACCCTTTCCCCATTTCTTCTGACTTCTCCTTCCCCCTTCCCTCGTCCTTAGCGCAGAAAAAAACTGCAGATGCCGAAAATCTGAAATAAAACAGAGTGCTGGGGAAACTCGGCTGGTCAGGCAGGATCTGTGGAGAAAGAAACAGAGTTAGCATTTGAGATCGATGTTAAGATGAAGGGTCATCAACTTGGAACTCTAACTCTGTTTCTCTGCTGAGTATTTCCAGCATTCTGTTTTTGTTTCTGACTTCCAGTGTGCACGGAGTTTTTCGCCTGACTGCTAAATCGTTGCCAGGCCATGAATTTGCTCCCCAAACTTGAAAGTGTCCTGACTGTTGCATGGTCTGGTATAGCAATTCAAATGCACAGGAACACTGTGTGACAGATACATGGGCTGGGGTAAAGATAATTTTTTGTTCTCCCTCTCCTATCTCTAAGATAAGATAAGATATCTTTATTAGTCACATACACATCGAAAGATGCAGTGAAATGCATCTTTTTGTGTAGAGTGTTCTGGGGCAACCCACAAGTGTCGCCACGCCTCCGACGCCAACATAGCATGCCCACAACTTCCTAACCTGTACGTCTTTGCCTAAGCTGAGTACTGTGCTCAGTTCCGGTCGCCTCACTACAGGAAAGATGTGGAAGCCATAGAAAGAGTGCAGAGGAGATTTACAAGGATGCTGCCTGGGATGCTGAGCATGCTTATGAAAGCAGGTTGAGGGGAACTCGGCCTTTTCTCCTTGGAGAGATGGAGGATGAGGGGGGACCTGATAGACGTGTATAAGATGATGAGAGGTATTGATAGGTTAGATAGTCAGAGGCTTTTTCCCAGGGCTGAATTGGTGGCCACAAGAGGACAGAGGTTTAAGGTGCTGGGGAGTAGATATAGAGAGATGTCAGGGGTAAGTTTTTTACTCAGCGAGTGGCGAGTGTGTAGAATGGGCTGCCGGAAACGGTGGTGGAGGCTGATACGATAGGGTCTTTCAAGAGACTGTTAGTTCGGTATATGGAGCTGAGTAAAATAGAGGGCTATGGGTAAGCCTATTAATTTCTAGGGTAGGGGACATGTTCGGCACAGCTTTGTGGGCTGAAGGGCCTGAATTGTGCTGTAATTGTTCTACGTTCTATGTTCTATGAATGTGGGAGGAAACCGGAGCACCCAGAGGAAACCCATGCAGACACGAGGAGAATGTACAAGCTCCTTCCAGGCAGTCGCCAGAATTGAACCTGGGTCGCTGGTGCCCTAAATAGCATTACTCTAACCGCTACACTACCGTGCCTGCCCATCTTGCCACCTCCCACCACAATCAGAGTAGAGCTTCAAATTTTGCCGCTGGAACTTTACAACAGGATGAATGCACACAGTCTTTTTCCCAGGGAAAGGGAGTCAAAAACTAGAGGGCACAGGTTTAAGGTGAGAGGGGAAAGATTTAAGAAGGACCGGAGGGGCAGCTTCTTCACGCAGAGGGTGGTGCGCATATGGATCGAGCTGCCAGAGGAAGTGGTTGAGGCAGATACAATAACAACATTTAAAAGACATTTGGAGAAGTACATGGACAGGAAAGGTTTCGAGGGATATGGGCCAAACACAGGCAAGTGGGACTAGCTTAGGTGGGCATCTTGGTTAGCATGGATGAGTGGGGCCGAAGGGCCTGTTTCCATGCTGTATTACTCTATGACTCTATAACTTGAAAAGAATTTTAACGATACTTAGCCAAGTACCAAAGGAATGAACTGGTGCCAAATTTATTGTCAATTTAGTGACTGCCTAAGGTTCAGATTTGCTACAAACTCTGCAATTAATCTATTTGATGCAAGATGGAGCACAAGAATAAGCAGCCAGAACCAAGTGTACATATTTAAGAATGTGGATGAGGGAGTTGTCCTGGAATTGGGAATAATTGCAAAATGCATGTGTGAAATATCTGTGAAATTTTGGCCAGAAGCCAGAGACCAGGAGATTTCTTCCTGTTTGGTCGAAAACACCAGACTGAAAACTACACGGTAAAAGTAACTTGCAGAGGATTTCAATATAAATCTCCAGAGCTAGCTAAATCTAAGAGGGCCTTGAATATTTGCAGGGCTATTAAAATGCAAATGAGTGCATGCACACATTCCATTGATATGTATATTTGCTATTCTTTTATTTGGCTCTGTGAGGGGAGTCTTCAGGTTGGTATCTTCTGCATCAGCTATGTTTGTTCCAACCACTGTGCCAATATGTCACAAAGGCAGAATCTGTAGTGATCTGAAAGGACAAAGGCAGCACTCTTTTTAAATCTGTGTTTGGTTTATTGAATCTAAAGTCACCCTCATTTCTTTCGATTGTTATTGAAAACCCTCACATTCCAGTCTGTCAATCCATTCACCCGCCCAGTGCCACAGAGTCGAAGGGTCATAGAGAGAGATACAGCATGGAAACGGGTCCTTCAGCCCACCAAATCTGTACTGACCCATCCACACTAATCCCATGCTAACCTCATTTTTTGTTTTCCTTACATTTTTATCAACTTGACGAAAATTTGATCAACTTGATGGGCGGCATGGTAGTGTAGCGGTTAGCATGATGCTATTACAGTGCCAGGGATCGGGGTTCGATTCCCGTCGCTGTCTGTAAGGAGTTTGTACGTTCTCCCGTGTCTGTGTGGGTTTCCTCCGGGTGCGCCGGTTTCCTCCCACATTGCAAAGACGTACGGATAGGTTAATTGGGTATGAAATGGGCGGCGCAAACTCATTGGGCCAGAAGGGCCTGTTACCACATTGTAAAAAATAACATTTAAATAAAATAAAAAAATAAGTTAACTTAGAGGGCTGTGTCCAGTTCTGGTCACCTCCTTATAGGAAGGATGTGGAAGCATTGGAAAGGGTGCAGAGGAGATTTACCAGGATGCTGCCTGGTTTGGAGAGTATGCATTATGAGGTGAGATTAAGGGAGCTAGGGCTTTACTCTTTGGAGAGAAGGAGGATGAGAGGAGACATAATAGAGGTGTACAAAATATTAAGAGGAATAGATAGAGTAGACAGCCAGCGCCTCTTTCCCAGGGCACCAATGTTCAATACAAGAGGACATGGCTTTAAAGTAATGGGTGGGAAGTCCAAGGGAGATATCAGAGGAAGGTTTTTTACCCAGAGAGTAGTTGGAGCATGGAATGCGCTGCGTGGGGCGGTGGTGGAGGCAGGTACATTGGTCAAATTCAAGAGATTGCTAGATAAGCATATGGAGGAATTTAAAATAGAGGGATATGTGGGAGGAAGGGGTTAGATAGTCTGAGGCGAGGTTTAAAGGTTGGCACAACATTGTGGACTGAAGGCCCTGTATTGTGCTGTGCTGTTCTATGTTCTAACTCCCACTGCCCCCCCCCCCCCAAATTCTACCCCTCACCTGTACACACAAGGGCCAATTAACCCCACCAATTGCATGTCTTTACGAAGTGGAAGAAACCAGAGCATCTGGAAGAAACCCATGCAGTTGCAGGGAGAACATGCAAAGCCAACACAGACAGCACCGGAGGTCAGGATTGAACCCAGGTCTCTGGCGCCGTGAGGCAGTGGATCGACCAGCTGTGCCACTGTGCCTCCCATCATAGAACATAGAACAGAATCAGAACCAGAATCAGGTTTATTATCACTGACATATGTCGTGACAGTTGTTGTTTTGCGGCAGCAGTACAGTGCAAGTCATAAAGACACAAAAAAGTTACAAAAATAAATAAATAGTGCAAAAGAGGAATAATGAGGTAGTGTTCATGGGTTCATGGACTGTTCAGAAATCTGATGGTGGAGAGGAAGAAGCTGTTCCTGAATCGTTGAGTATGGGTCTTCAGGCTCCTGTAACCCCTCCCTGATGGTAGTAACATGAAGAGGGCACGTCTCGGGTGGTGAGGGTCCTTAGTGACGGATGCCGCCTTCTTGAGGCACTCCCTCTTGAAGATGTCCTCGATGGTGTGGAGGGTTGTGCCCACGACGGAGCTGGCTGAGTCTACAGCCCTCTGCAGCCTCGCGATCCTTTGCATTGAAGCCTCCATACCAGGTGATGATGTAACCAGTACAGCAAAAGAACAGGCCCTTCAACCCATGATGTTGTACCGAATTAATTGAACGCCGAACTAAACTAATCCCTTCTGCTTACACAATGTCCATATTGGTATTGGTATTAGTATTGGTTTATTATTGTCACTTGTACCGAGGTACAGTGAAAAACATGTCTTGCATACTGTTCGTACAGATCAATTCATTACACAGTGCATTGAGGTAGTACAGGGTAAAAACAATAACAGAATATGGAGTAAAGTGTCACAGCTATTGGGAAGTGCATTGCAGGTAGACAATAAGGTGCAAGGTCACAACCAGGTAGATTGTGAGGTCAAGAGCCCATCTTATCATATAAGGGAACCATATCCCTCCATTCACTACACATTCACGTGCCTGTCTAAGAGCCTCTTAAATGCTTCTGTCATATCTCCCTCCACCACCACCCTTGGTAGTGCATTCCAGGCACCCACCACTCTCTGTGTAAAAAACATTCTCCTTTGAACTTACCCCCTCTCAATTTAAATGCATGCCCTCTAGTATTAGGCATTTCAACCCTGGGAAAAAGATACCAGCTGTCTACTCTATTGATGTCTCTCATAATCTTATAAACTTCTATCAAGTCTCCCCTCAGCCTCCACTGCTCCACAGAAAACAACCCAAGTAAACCTTACTGGTTGTGTTGTGATTGGTGTAGGTTTATTACTGTAACATGAACTGAGATCTAGTGAAAAGCTTTTCTTTTGTGTGCTATCTGGATAGATCATGGCACACGTAATTACATCGAGGTAGTGAAAAGAAAACAGAAGGCAGGATATAATGACACGAGAGAGACTGCTGTTGCTGGAAAGCTGGAGCAACGAAAACAAAATGTCGGAGGAACTCAGCAGGTCAGGCAGCATCTATGGAGGGAAATGACAGTCGAGGTTTCGGGTCGAGACTCTTCATCAGGCAGAATATAGTGTTGCCACTACAGAGAAAGTGCAGTGCATGTAGTCAACTGAAGTGCAAGGGTCATGACGAGGTAGCTGGGGAAATCAAGAGTTCAGGAGTTCATCTGTGGTCCATGGTTTGGCACTCATGTCCACAGTTAGCACTTTGGTTCGTCAAGCATCTTCTACTTGTGGAGAGGGTGATTACGTTATCCTTGGCTACCATCTTCGAGCAAGGGAAATCTATTTAACATACTTATCACAACACAGGAGAAAGCCATTTGGCCCGTCAAGTTGTGCTGGTCCCCAACTGACCAATCCCTTCAGTCCAAATCCCATCCCTGCCAACGTCATCTTATTTCCCTGTGCTCTTGCAACTTATTCTCTCTCTCACGTATCCACCAACTTCTTCTGAGCATTAACACATGCTAAGGGGTAATTTTTACAGCAGCCAATTAACCTACCCACATGCTTTTGGGATGTGGGAGGCAACCAGAGCACCTCAGAGAAACCAACACGGTCACAGGGACAACGTGCAAACTCTGGATTGAACCTGGGTTCCCGGAGCAATGAGGCCATGACATTAGTTGCTGCAACAATCCTCCCCTCTGTATTGTAAGAACAGCAAAGAGGTATTTTTTCCATCTTTGGATGCATCGCACAGTTCCTTCTATCCAGATGGTAGACGTCCCTGTGACGCAGATGTAGCAGAGTGGTCTGAGCATAAGACTTTCTGCGGTGGCTTTGCCAAGTGTTTGGGAATGGGAAGGATGATGTTGCTCATGACTTTTCCCATCTTGTGGAGGGCACTGGAATGTTGGGAAAAGGTGGGGCGGGGGGGGGTTGTGGGGTCACTGTGGGCCATCACCAGGAGCCAACTGAGTTCGAGTGGACCTGTCGTTATCTGCATTTAGCTGCACATTGATGTTGTATGGCACTTGACAGGACAATGAGGGAGAGCAGTATTCTGCCGCATCGTGTACAAGGGCCTAGGTTGCCCTGTGGAGAACTTTGGCTAGGCTTTAAAATCTTCTCCATCAGGGCAGCACTGTGACACAGATAGTAAAGCCACCACCTCCTGACCTGGCTGTGTGGAGTTTGCACATTCTCCCTGTGACCCTGCGGGTTTTCTCTGGGTGCTCCGGTTTCCTCTCACATCCCAAGGACGTGCTGGCTGGTAAGTTAATTGGCCGCTGTAAATTGCGCCAAGTGTGTGGGTGAGTGAATCTGGGGGGAGTTGATGGGAATGTGGGGAGAATAAAATAAGTGTATTGGTATTGGGATTGGTTTATTATTGTTGCTTGTACCGAGGTACGGTGAAAAACTTGCCTTGCATACTGATCGTACAGGTCAATTCATTACACAGTGCAGTTACATTGGGTTAGTACAGAGTGCATTGAGGTAGTAAAGGTGAAAACAATAACAGTACAGAGTAAAGTGTCACAGCTACAGAGAAAGTGCGGTGCAATAAGGTGAAAGGTCACAACAAGGTAGATCGTGAGGTCAGAGTCCATCTCATCGTATAAGGGAACTGTTCAATAGTCTTATCACAGTGGGGTAGAAGCTGTCCTTAATTCTGGTGGTACATGCCCTCAGGTGTAAATGGGTGGTTGATGGTCGGTATGGACTCAATGGGCTGAAGGACCTGTTTCCATGCTGAGTCTCTCCATGACTCAGACGGCAGCCCTCTCACCCTTAAACTAGAAATCCTATCAACACAAAACCTAAACTGACCTTACACTGCAGTACGTAGAGAGGCTCTACCCATCTCCTTGATGGGCACAAAAGAACTCAAGACTGTACTCAAAAAAGATCAGTGCATTCTCCGTAATACCTGACCCTCAAACAATATCAGGCGTAGTCTGTTACAGCCTACAAGGCCATTCAATCCACTGATTCTATGCCAGCTCTCAGACCAATCCCGTCAAACTCGCTCTCGCACTTATTTTGTTGTAACCCATTCTCCCTCATGTGCCAATCACACACCCCCTTTCTCTGATTCTCCCACTCCCACCTACACTAAAGGTAATTTACAGTGGCCAGTTAACCTAGCAATCAAGGATAGGGGAGGAAACCAGAGCACCCAGGGGAAACCCACGCAGTCGCAGGGAGACGGTGTGAACTCCACACAGGCAGCGCCAGAAGACAGGATTGAACTTGGGCCACTGCAGCTGTGAATCAGCAGTACTTACTCTCCATTGCGCCACTATGTCATTCCTGGAGGAGTGAGCAGAATTGGGAAAACTATGCTCATCAGCAGAAACTTTACTAGTTGGCTCAGACTGTGCTGAGAGGTACATGTCTGGGAGCTCGGTCCATTCAAAACTGAGGTAATAACCGTAAAATGCAAATGATTGCACTGCACATCCTGCAGGATGCTGCAGTGTCAGGGATAAAATCATTAATATTGCTTCCTGACAGATCGTAATGCTTGGTGAGGTTTAAATACTCATTTAATAGTGGAAGATCTGTCAAGTAAAGAAAAAAAATATCAAAAATATTGACTTAATTTGCTAGTGATAGTGAAGTCTGGTTTGATTGCGATTTATGGCATCGAAGCCAGAGATGGTTCAAAATTCTGGAGCATGACTGGAGACACAAGAAAGACTTGCAGCTGCTGGAAACCTGGAGTAACACACAAGATGCTGGAGGAACTCAGCATGATACGATGAGATGGACTATGACTTCGCGATCTACCTTGTTGTGACCTTGCACCTTATTGCACTGCACTTTCTCTGTAGCTGTGACACTTTATACTGTACTGTTATACTCTGTACTGCTATTGTTTTTGGCTGTACTTCGTCAATGCACTCCGCACTAACCCAATGTTCTGTGCTAACCCAATGTAACTGCACTGTGTAATGAATTGACCTGTACGACCGGTAGTCAAGACAAGTTTTTCACTGTACCTCGGCACATGTGACGACAATAATAAACCAATACCAATACCAATCTATGTACTGAAAAAAGAGGACATCTGGTATCCATAGATGCTGCCTGACCTGCTGAGATCCTCCAGCATCTTCTGAGCTGTTCCTGAAACAAGACTGCTATAGTTGCACAAACACATTCACATGTACTTACACACATGTACATATGCACACTCAGACACGTGTAGCAGCACACGCATACAAACATTAAGGTGTGCACAGACGGGCACAAATGTGCATGGACAGATGAGGATCTGCTACAGTAATGCGAATGTGCAGGAATGTAAGAAGCTGCAGAGAGTAGTGGACTCTGCCCAATACATCTCAGGCACATCCCTCCCCACCATCATCAGGAGGCGCTGCCTCAAGAAGGCAACATCCATTATCAAAGATCTCTGCCGTCCGGGGCCCCCAGCATATTCCACACAAAAGATGCATTTCACTGTGTGTTTCGATGTACATGTGACTACCAAAGAATTCTTATCTTCTCGCAGCTACCATCGGGCCGGAGGCACAGAAGCCTGAAGTCCCACACCACCAGGTTCAAGAACTTCTGCTTCCCTTCGACCATTTGGTTCTTGAACCAACCGGCACAACCCTAATCACTACAGTCCAGCAACACAATGACCACTTTGATCACCTTGCATTAAAATGGACTTTGTGTTTTTTTTGTTCTAATTGTGTTCTTTCTTGTAAAAATTGTGTTTAATTTGTGTTTAATTTATGTTTTTTTTGTGAATGCTGCTAACATGATGCTGTGTGCCTGTGATGCTGCTGCAAGTAAGTTTTTCATTGCACCTGTGCATATGACAGTAAACTCGACTTTGACAGACACAAAACACACACAACACAATTTTAGCACCTTGTCTACTCCATCCTATCCGTTTAGAGTGACAAGCTTCTAAAATATGTTTATCGTCCAAGTACAATCTTTAATTTTAAATACCAGTGGGCAAACATATACACTCAATAGCACCTGACTAATATATGGAGATGCGGAAATGACATAGATTAAGCTTGTGATGTTTAGAAGTCCAGGAAAATAATGCCAACTGTGTACTCTGACTCTCTAAAATTGGCCGCAATGGATAGGATCAGGTATATTCTCTACCAATCTTTGTTGTAAGTTACAAGAAATAATTTCACCTACATAATTTGTATTATGTAACAATTCTCCCCTCACAGTACTCTGCTGATGCATAATTGGCTAACTTTTTTGCAGTTTCAGTCACCAGATCTATTTGCTTCTGTACACAGATTCAAGGTAAAGAGACATTGCTTGTTGTGTGCTAAGTAAATAGACTTTGTTTGCTGTTAGTTTATGTGCTGTAAGAAGTTCTAAATTTGAAATTTGTTCATTTTTTGGGGATAGGGACACCTGTTGTTGGCTAGCATTTATTGCCCATTCCTACTTGCTTTTGAGAAGGTGGTGGTGGTGAGTCATTTCTTGAACCTTTGCATTCTTCTTCTGATGAAGGTACTCTTATGGTATTGTTGGGGAGGGAGTTCCATGAATGATAAAGAAACAGTATTTTATTTCCAAGGCAGGTTGGTGTACATCTTGGAGCCTGCAGATTGTGGTAGTCCCATGTGTCCGAGTCCAACCCTGCCTTCAATTCATTCAATTTGAACAATATTTGGCTGTGGGAACGAGTCGTGTGTTTCTACTTGAGTTATCTGGCAGCTGTAATAGTTTGGCTCAGCCTTCACTGAAAATACGTATAGCAGATGACTCCCAGGATCAGTGGTATGATTAAACTATCCAGTGTTTCTCTAATCACTGCTCTTGTTGCATCCTGAGATCCACACTTAATGCTGCGCATCAGCAGATGCATGTCCTTGAACTTTCTCTATAAAAGCACTGGCTCTCTCTGAATCAAAGTTCACAGTTCTCCTTTTCTCCTTCCTTTCAGATGTCAAAGAACGCAAACTTCAACAGCTCTCAACAGGTCTACAGCGGATGCAATCTCACTGGCTCTCCACTCTGCTTTGGAGCATCGAGACAACCGCGAGGCATTCGTCAGGCTACTCTTTATCAATTACAGCTCAGCGTTCAACACCATCATCTCCTCATTACTAATAACCAAGCTTCAAAACCTGAGCTTCTGTATCTCCCTCTGCAACTGTATCATCGAGCTACAGAGAAAGTGCAGTGTAATAAGGTGCGAGGTCACAGCAAGGTAGATTGTGAGGTCATAGTCCATCTCATTGTATAAGGGAACTGTTCAATAGTCTTATCACAGTGGGGTAGAAGCTGTCCTTAAGTCTGGTGGTTCGTGCCTTCAGGCTCCTCTATCTTCTACCCGATGGAAGAGGAGAGCAGAGAGAATGTCCTGGGTGGGTGGAGTCTTTGTTTATGCTGGCTGCTTCACCAAGGCAGCAAGAGGTAAAGACAGAGTCCAAGGAGGGGAGGCTGGTGTCTGTGATGCGCTGGGCTGTGTCCTCAACTCTCTGCAGTTCCTTGGGGTCCTGGGCAGAGCAGTTGCAGTACCAAGCCGTGATACATCCAGATAGGATGCTTTCTATGGTGTGTCTGTAAAAGTTGGTGAGAGTCAAAGGGGACAAACCAAATTTCTTTAGCCTCCTGAGGAAGTAGAAGTGCTGGTGAGCTTTCTTGACCATGGCTTCTACGTGATCTGACCAGGACAGGCTGTTGGTGAAGTTCACTCCCAGGAACTTGAAGCTCTCAACCCTCTCAACTTCAGTACCATTGATGTAGACAGGTGTATGTACACCACCCACCTTTCCTGAAGTCAATGACCAGCTCTTTTGTTTTGTTGACATTGAGGGCAAGGTTGTTGTCATGACACCATTCCACTGTGTTCTCTATCTCCTTCCTGTACTCCAACTCATCGCTGTTTGAGATATGGCCTACAACGGTGGTATCATCTGCAAACTTGTAGATGGAGTTAGAGCAGAATCTGGCCACACAGTTGTGAGTGTACAGGGAGTAGAGTAGAGGGCTGAGGACGCAGCCTTGTTGGGCACCGGTGTTGAGAATAATTGTGCCGGAGGTATTGCTGCCTATTCTCACTGATTGCTGTCTGTTTGTTAGAAAGTCAAGGATCCAGTATTTATAGATTTTTATGCTGCAAAACAATAACTTTCACATCATTAGAGAATCAGAATCAGGATCAGGTTTATTATCACTGACATATGTCGTGAAATTTGTTGTTTTGCAGCAGCAGTACAGTGCAAGACATAAAGATAAAAAATTACTATAAGTTACAAACATAAGGTGGAAGAGAGAAAAGGGAATGGCGTTCTTGATGAGACTGTTAGCTTTCCTGAGGCAACGCACCGTGAAGATGGACTGGATGGGAGGAAGTGATGAGCTTGTGACAGACTGGGCAGTGCTTCCCATTCTCTGCAGGTTCCGACCATCCAGAGCAGAGCAGTTCCATATTTCTCACACCTCTGCTCTCACCTCCCTCCTTTCTTGGCCAGACCAAGAATGGAGATCTCCTGACCCACTCCTTCCACCCCACCAGCATCCAAGTTCAATAGCTCAGCCTTTGCAAGTTTCTCCACCTTCAGCGAGATTCCCATCACCAGACACATATTCCTCTCCTCCTTCAATGTTGCAATTCTGTGACTCCCTGGTCCATTTTCCCATCTCCTCCAACCACTTCCCCTTCTCAGGTCATTTTCTGAAGCCTGCACAGAAGATACAATACCTGCTCGTTCACCTCTTCATCATCCAGGGACCTAAACACTTCTCCACATTGGAGTGACCAAAAGCACGTTGGGAGATCACTTTGCAGAACACCTTTGTTCAGTTGACAAGGTTTCCAACAGTTCCCAGTTGTTTTAGTCGTACTCGCCCTTCTTTTGGTAGATTTTGCACTCCGTCCACTACTTTAGCTTGGCCTTCTCATACTCCCAGCGAGATGCTTTCCCAGATGCTTCTTCAATTTTAAGCGGTCACGTGCAGGGTTTCTGCAAGTCAGTGAAGATGTTATAATTTATGACGAAGACTTTGAGGATATCCATCCTGGAAATACCTTGTTGTCAGAGTAAATTAACTTTTTTCAGGAGTCTGGTCTCAGGCATGTGGGCTCCCATCAGAACTGGTGGAGTGTATATAGAGCCTCAATGTTGGGACGCTGGCCAAGGATAAGACATTGACATTGACTCACTTGCCTAACCTGAAAGATATGATTTCAATACCTACCTTACTCTAAATCAAGGTTTATATCTCATTGGAGCACTGAGGAAACTGTGGACTTTTTGGTGAAAGTGACGGAGATGCCTCTCAAGTGCTTCGAGGAACCTTCTGTAGGGAATCCACATCTTAAATGCACACAGGAGGGCAGTCCAGCAGACCATGAGCTTGGTGCTGAATCTGAGGTTTTGACCTTTGAACATAGTTGGAGGAGATGTCTCTTCAGTGAGATGCATCAGAGTGAGTGGATCCAAAGGACTTTAACAAGCAGGAGTGTCCTGGCCACTAAGTTGAACAAAACCTAATCACTGGCTTCCATTTGTAGGAGCACTCTGTGCAAAAATTGGCTGTCATGTTTGCCTACAGCGCAATAGAACTCAGAAGATATTTATTGACTAGGGAACACTTGAGGCAAGTACGAAGAGTTATGTAAATGTGAATCTTTTTCAGTGGCTGGCAGTGAGATACAAGGAAGTAATTAAATTGAACCCTCGGTGGTTTCAATGCTATTAGAATTCCTAAATTATTATGCTGAATTAATCTATGAGCCACTTTGTAATATATCCAAGAATGTCTTTCCTTCTGTTTCTCGATGGACCTCGGCAGCTACCCAATTTTGACCCATTGCCTCCACCTCTTCCCTTAAAGGTATTGATTCTTGGAAAGTGAAAAAAGTGACCCTGGTCCTCTTGAAGTCAATAAAAAAGATAATTGGATTGTAACATTAAACAGGTCATCATCCATTCCACATACACATATTTAACCCATTTCACCCCTTTATTTCCACCTGCAGCCTCTTTTTAGTAGCCCTGAGGCATTTTAAGGGCCTTGTTCTTCCATTCCATACAGATAGAGAGCGGAAGCTGGACTGAAGCCAAACAATTGCCATGGGGCTCTGGAGTGTCTTGTAGAATTTCATAGAACATAGAACAGTACAGCACAGGAACAGGCCCTTCGGCCCACATTGTTGTGCCGAACCAATTACATGAGTAATAAAATGCCCAACTGAACTAATCCCTTCTGCGTCCACAATGTCCATATCCTGAAGAGTCCTGACCAGAAGTGTTGACCACCTGCTTTTCTCCACGGATGCTGCCTGGCCTGCTGAGTTCCTCCAGCATCATCGTGTTTTTTCATCTAGATTCCGGCATCTGCAGTCCTTTGTTTCTCTATATCCTACCATTTCCCTCACATTCATGTGCCTATCTAAGAGCATCCTGAACTCCCCTATCATATGTGCCTCCACCATATTGATATAGATTCATCTCCGTATCTAAGAGGATGGAATGAGAGTTCACTAGACTGATTGCTGAAAAACATTTTGGTGTCAGTCTCAGGGCTTGCTGTATCTTGGTGGCCAGTGGTGATATTCACTTCTTGTTTAATACATTATTGGCAGCGCTGGTGGTTTTTGCAGCGATTTCTTTCTTAGTATCACACCAACAGCCACCGTCTGCCCGTCGTCCTGGGATGAGAGAACTGGCCCATGGGAATAGAGAATTTCAGCTTCTGAGCCATAGGTTGGAATTTAAAGGAATGGAGTTGATGACATAATATTGCTCTGTTTCTACTGAGAAATTTCAGTCCAGTCTTTTTTTTTCTTTTTCCTTTGTTTTTTGTTTGAAATTTTTCTGTTTAGTTTAGTTTGGTTGATATATTGTTTATAATTTTTCTTATTGATTTGGGGATTTTTTTTTCTTTCTTTTATGTATATAATAAAGCTTTTTCTTTCCTTTCTTTTATATTATATTCATTTATTAAGAGATCATGGGATCTACAGATTTTAAAAATATTTATTGTTCTTTATGATGATCTATTCCATGATTGTTCTCCGGATCTCTTTGTTACTACATGTACAAACATTGATGTTATATATTAATCTGTATTAATTTGAAAACTAATGAAACGATTGAAAAAGAAAGAAAGATTGGAACATTGTTCTTCCAGCCTGGTAATGTTGCAGGCAGTCAGTACGTTTCCTCATCGTTATGTAGAGGAGTAACGAGAAAAAGGATAACATAAAAATGAATTGATTATTTCTCTCTTGCCTTGCTTTAATTATAAGCGCAGGGTTTGCACTGTTGTTGGCAAGTATTAAAGCCGATATATTTTTGATATATGCATGATCAATCGTTGTACAAATCTCCGCTGAATAGAACAATTAACTTTGTTTTCCTTGCACCCTGCACATAGATACAATCACAAGGAAGGCACAACCAGGGTCTTTACTTTCTTAGGAGTTAAGGAGGTTCGGCTTGTATCCAACACTCTAACAACTTCTACAGATGTACTGTTGAAAGTGTCCTGACTGGTTGCATCATAGTCTGGTACGGCAATTGGAATGTGCAGGAACGTAAGAAACGGCAGCCCATGCCCTCTTGTTTTTGATACCGCTATCACGGGAAAAAATGTTGCATACCTACTCCATCTGTCGCTCATAATTTTATACCCTTCCATCGGGTCACCCCTCAGCCTCCTTTGCTCCAGAGAAACAAGCCCAGCCTGTCCAATCTCTCCCCATAACTAAATTTCTTCCAATCGAGGCAACATCCTGTTGGATCTTCTCTGCAACCCCTCCAGTGCAATCACATCCTACCTACAGTGTGGTGACCAGAACTGTACACAACACTCCAAGATTTGTAAAGCTGCAATGTAACGTCCCAACTCCCGATTGACTGATTATAAAATGAGAGGAATCTTGCTTCAACATGATACAGCTTTGAACTCTCTCTGTGTTACAACAGATGCATTTCTATTTCATCTCTCCTCTGAATGGATATAAATCTCACAAGAAGCAAAGGTTGTGGAAGTAACAAGCAGCTTTTTACTTTATACTGAAAGAGCCAGAGTGAAAAGAGAAAATGCTGAAGGTGAATAAGTCACCTGGACCAGGACGGACTTACACCCCAGGATTCTGAAAGAGGTAGATGAAGAGATTGTGGCGGCTATTAGTAGTGATCTTTCAAGAATCACTAGAGTCAGGAATGGTTCCAGAGGACAGGAAAATTGCTAACGTCACTCCACGCTTTAAGAAGGCAGGGAGGCAAAACATAGGAAATTATAGCCAGTTAGCCTGACTTTCAGTGGTTGGTAAGATGTTAGAGTCCATTATTAAGGATGAGGTTTTGGGGGTACTTGGAAGCACATGATAAAATAGGCCAAAGTCAGCATGGTTCCTTTAAGGGGAGACCTTGCCTGAAAAACTTGTTGAAATTCCTTGACGAAGTAACAGGCAGGATAGACAAAGGAGAGTCAGTGGATGTTGTTTACTTGGATTTTCAGAAGGCCTTTGATAAGGTGCCGCACATGAGGCTGCTAAACAAGATAGGAGCCCCTGGTATTACGGGAAAGTTACCAGCATGGATAGAAGTTTGGCTGACTGGCAGAAGGCAAAGAGTGGGAATAAAGGGGGCTTTTTCTGGTTGGCTGCTGGTGACTAGTGGTGTTCCCCAGGGGTCAGAATTGGGTTTGCTACTTTTCACATTATATGTTAATGATCCTCATGATGGAATTGATGGCTTTGTGGCCAAGTTTGCAAATGTTTACAGTGGAGGTTGCTAGGTTCTTGATTAGTAAAGGGTGTCAAAGGTTTCGGGGACAAGGCAGGAGATTGGGGTTGAGAGAGAAACATAAATCAGTCATGATCGAATGGCAGAGCAGACTCGATGGGCCGAATGGTCTAACTCTGCTCCTATGTCTCATTATCTTATGCTGGAAAAATCCAACAGGTCAGGCAACATTGGGGATAGTATCAGACTGAAAGAAGAGGAATAATATGAGGTCCTATCTGGATGCTTCACGGCTTGGTATGGCAACTGCTCTACCCAAGACACGGTCTAGCGCATCATGGAAACAAGCCTCCCCTCCATGGACCCTGTCTATACCTCTCGCTGCCTCAGTAAAGCAGCCAACATAATCAAAGACCCCACCCACCCCAGATCTTCTCTCTTCTCCCCCCTCCCATCGGTCAGAAGATACAATAACCTGAAAGCACATACCACCAGGCTCAAGGACAGCTTCCGTCCCACTGTTATAAGACTATTGAATAGTCCCCTAGTACGATAAAATGGACTCTTGAGTTTATAATCTACCTTGTTATGGCCTTGCATTTTATTGTCTACCTGCACTGCACTTTCTCTGTAACTGTAACACTTTATTCTGCATCCTGTTACTGTTTTCCCTTGCACTACCTCAATGCACTGATGTGATGAAATAATCTGAATGGATGACATGCAAAACAAGGTTTTTCACTGTTCCTCAGTATAAGGGGCAGGCACGGTAGTGTAGCAGTTAGCACCAACGACCCGGGTTCAATTCTGGCCACTGACTGTAAGGAGTTTGTACATTCTCCCCGTGTCTGCATGGGTTTCCTCCGGGTGCTCCGGTTTCCTCCCACATTCCAAAGACGTATGGGTTAGGAAGTTGTGGGCACGCTATGTTGGCGCCGGAAGCGTGGCGACACGTGCGGGCTGCCCCCAGAACATTCTACGCAAAAGATGCATTTCACTGTGTGTTTCGATGTACATGTGACTAATAAAGAAATCTTATCTTATGTGACAATAAGAAACAGATAATAATAATGTTGGTAATATAGCTCCAGATGTCTTGGTGTATATTTACTTATTGAAAAACTTTGCAAACCATGATACAGCTTTCTTTGTGTTATCACAGATGCATTCCTATTTCATCTCTCCTTCTGAATCGAGGTAAATCTCTCATGAAGAAAAGGTTGAAGTTGGCTTGATCTTTCAACAAGCAGCTTTTGCTTTATCCGGAAAGACCCAGAGAAAAAGAGAATATGCCGGAAAAATTCAGCAGGTCAGGCAAGAGTATCAGATTGAAAGTAAAGGAATAATGTGGGGGATTTATGGTAGATCAGACAATTGGGACCTTTTTTTAGAAACCAGCAAAGGATGGCAAAGGAAAATTAAACAGAGGGCAAAGGTATAATCAATGATCAAGTAATAATACAAAGGTAAACAGAGAACTTCCGCAGGTTTTTTTGAAGAAGAGGGCAGCTAAAGTAAATGTTGATTTCCTCGAGCATGAGACAGGGGAAATACTAATGGGAAATTGAGAAATGGCAAAGATTTAAAATAATTATTTGGATTGGTCTTCATGGGGGGAAGACACCAAGAACATTCCAATAATAATTAATTTCAAGGGGCAAAAGGGAAGAGAGGAACAACACCCATTTACTCTCAAAACAGAGTGTATTTGAAGAGAGGAATAAATTGAAATGACAGAAACCTCTCTCAGTAAGGGCAAAGCAATTTCTCCAGAGAAAGGCAACAAGAGGAGAATTCTTACATATAAACCGTGCATGAAATTAAAGTCAATTACACAAGGGTTGTCAACAAACTTGATTGACAGATGCATTATCCATTTACATTCTTGCTGGGAATAGCATTTTTTAAAATAAAAGCCAATTTGAATCTTTAGGCATCCCAGTATGCTTTTTTTTTAAACACGCTGTTAAACATAATTAATGTACATCAGACATGTTGAACTACCGTTAGGCAGCGATTTTGTGTATGGGTATTCTCCCACAAATTGCAACGAGCTCGTGGTCAGATAATTTGTATTAGCTTTGTTGTTGAGGGGTAAACCAGCTGCAACTTGTTTTTTTCCCAAACGGTATTAACATGATAAATATTTATAAGCACTTCAGAGACTGATTAGCAAACGAGAACCCTGACCAAACCACTTAATGGCAATTTGAAAATGCAGGGTGCAATCAACAATGAGTGTTTCTTCAGTAACGATGGAAAATGCAGCCTAATTTCTGGACTCTGACACTGTAAACTGGGAAAAGATTGCTGGTGACTTTTCTGTCCTTTCTTTTAATTGTCCATTACCAAATGAAAGAATCATTGCAAAAATTCCAAACTATCATACCTCAGAACAAAGACAAAGACACAAGAGATTCTGCAGATGCTGGAATCTGGAGCAACACACACAAAATGCTGGAGGAACTCAGCAGGTCAGGCAGCATCTATGGAGAGAAATAAACAGTCGACGTTTCGGATCGAGACCCTTCATCAGAACAAGTTTTGAATCCCTGGTTTTCCACTGCAATGAGAAAAATTGAGAACAATATTGAGGTTATGATGCAGCCATGTTTGTCAATGGTTTCTATTTAGACTGGTTCTGTTGTAGATCTGTTGGTTAATAACATGGCAAATGGACAAACTTAGATGGGCATCTTGGTCGGCAGGGACCAGCTGGGCTGCAAAGGCCTGTTTCCGTGCTGTATGACTCTACGACTCTATGACATGTCACAATTGTAATTGGACACAAATTTCTGCAGGGAGCCAAATTTGAGGGGGGTGTTCCACAGTATCTCTTGAAAGATGGAACGTAGTACGGGCTCTTCGGCCCACGATGTTGTGCCAACCTATATAAACCTTCTCCATGTTCAATCTAACCCTTTCCTCCTACACAGCCCACAACCCTACATTTTTCTTACATCCATGTGCCTATCCAAGAATCTTTTAAATGTCCCTTTTGTATCAGCCTCTACCACCACCCCTGGCAGTGTGTTCCAGGCACCCACCACTCTCTGTGTAAAAAACCTACCTCTGACATCTCCCCTAAACTTTCCTCCACTCACCTTAAAGGGATGTCCTCTGTTATTGGCCATTGTCGCCCTGGGGAGAAGGTGGTGACTATCCTTCTCATAGTCTATCAAGTGGCCTCTTATCCTCTGTCACTCCAAAGAGAAAAGCCCTAGCTCAAAGGTTTTAGTGAAGTGGGGAAAGGTGGTGTTCCCTGCCGTTCTCCTGGAGTTGCTGTGTGGTGAAGATTGTGTCTACTGTGAATGGAATCCACACTGCGATCCCAGGGGCACAGTGGTCAGTGGGAGGAGGAAGTTCGGAAGGATCCAGGTAAGGACTTCTTTTGTGGCATGCAACAGGGAGACCCTGTGTAGCTACCACATACTCAGGACCACCTACATGTCCTCCTCTCATGTAGGTGGTCCTGAGTATGGAATCCCTGGGGTCGTCTGGAGTATCCTCCTCTCCCTAGAATATAGGCGGTGATTTGGACTGAAACTCTCCCTTGCCAGTTTTCAGGAATTCTGCAGGGATACGTGTTATTCTTGAGCTGGGGTTTAGGATTTTTTGACTCCTTGTCCATCAGGAGTGGCTGCAAGGCTGGGCTGAATAGGAAACAAGGGAGCTCACATTAAGGACATAATCACAGTTGAGATCTTCAAAGCATTCCTTTGAATTGCTCGTGCCTCTTCATAAAAGGGTTAACAGCAATAGACATCACCCCTATTCCCTAAATTCCAGTCAAACCCATGGACTGAACCATTGGGAGATCAGCCTTGTCCTATATGTGAATCATAAGGTTGTGGGTTCAAGTGATCATAGAGTCACAAAGTCATGCTATATTGAAACAGACCCTTCCGCCTGTGAAGTGAACATCAACCATCAAGCACTACTTTACACAAATCCCATCTTATTCTCCCCACATTCTCATCAACTCTCCCAAGATTTTACCACTAACCTGCACACTGGGCCAATTAACCTACCAACCTGCACATTTGTGGGATGTGGGAGGAAACCGGAGCTCCTGGAAGAAAATCACCCAGTCACAGGGAGAACGTGGAAACTCTACACAGAGAGCACTGCAGGCAGCAACTGTACTTGCTGCACCACAGTGCTGCCCTTACCTTCTTTAATTGGGATCCAGTGTAAATTGGTAAACTGGTAACTTGGTTTGTTATTGTCACATGTACAGTGAAAAACTTTGTTTTGCATGCCATTCATACAGACAGTGCATTGAGGTAGTACAAGGGAAAAGCAATAACGGAATGCAGAATAAAGTGTTACAGTTACAGAGAAAATGCAGTGCAGGTAGACAATAAGGTGCCTACCATAATGAGGAAGATTGTGAGGTCAGGAGCCCATCTTATTGTACTAGGGGACTGTTTAATAGTATTATAACAGCAGGACAGAAGTTGTCCTTGAGCCTGGTGGTACATGCTTTTGTATCTTCTGCCCGACAGGAGGGGAGAGATGAGAGAATGTCCAGGGTGGGTGGGGTCTTTGATTATGCTGGCTGCTTTACTGAGGCAGCGAGAAGTGTAGTGAGTCCAGTATCAATGGGACTCACAGACTTAACAAATGAGAAAGGTTTGTGTATGTCCAGGACCTTTTTAGCTGTAGAATTAGTGGGACCTCAGTATTGAATCAGATTAACAAATGCTAAATTAACTTGACACATGAATGCTAATATTTAGACCTGTTAGCAAATCATTACATCACTTAATGAATTGCCATTGATGCAGATTCTTTTCTTGCTAAGGTCAGTAGAATTCTTTGCTTTAGAAGAACTACCAGTGACCAAAGGCTGCAAAAGCTGACTTAGGTTAAAAGTTTGTTAAGTCATCAGCACTTTATAACAAAGGCTGCAAGCTAACGTCTCATAAGAAGAAAGTTTCTTGCAGCCTGCTTGGTGATGTTCAACATGGCAGTTGTCTTAAAGTTAGCCGAAACTTCCATTGGGATTCTCTTGCTGTTTTTTTCTCTTCTGTTGAAGCCACAGGATCAGTTGATGGTATTGCTTATGGACATGAGCCAATCATCCCTCAGCCAATTGATTGATGAGTGATCTTATTGCATGTGGGCAATGATGCTCAGTGAGTTATTTTTAGCTTTCCTTTCTACTCATGGAATAAAAGTTTGACAACTTTCTAGAACCTCTTAACTTTTGGATGAGATTGGTTTATTATTGCCACATGTACCAAGATACAGTGAAAAGCTTCTGGTTCGCATACCATCCAGACAGATCATAATTACATTGAGGTAGTTAAAAAAAAACAGAATGTTAAATTTAGTGTTGCAGTTACAGAGAAAGTGCAGTGCAGGTAGACAAATAAAATGAAGGGCCACGATGAGGTAGATTGAGAGTTCAAGAGTTCAAGAGTTCATCTTTTAGCCTATGAGAGGTCCATTCATGAGTCTTATAACAGCAGGATAGAAGCTGTCCTTGAGTCATAGTCATAGAGTTCTACAGCACAGAACAGGCTCTTTGGCCAACTGGTCCATGCCGACCAAGATACCCCATCCAAGCATTTGCCAGCATTTGGCCCATAACCTCCAAAACATTTCCAATCCATGTACCTGTCCAACTGTCTTTTAAAAGTTGTTATTGTACCCGTCTCAATCATTTCCTCTGGCAGCTTATTCCACATAGATACCAACCTCTGTAAGAAAGTTGCCCCTCAAGTTCCTATTAAATCTTAAACCCTTCTCACCTTAAACCTAAGACCTCTAGTTCTTGATTCCCCAATCCTAGGAAAAAGACTGAGTGCATTCATGATTTTATACACCTCTATAAGATCACCTCTCAGTCTCCTACACTCTAAGGAATAAAGTCCTAGCCTGTCCAACCTCTCTCTGTAACTCAGTCCCTCAAGTCCTGGCAACATCCTCGTAAATCTTTGCTGCACTATTTCCGGTTTAATAACAACTTTCCTATAGCAGGGCGACCAAAACTGAACACAATACTCCAAGTGCGGCCTCACCAGCGTCCTGCATAACTGCACCATGACCTCCCAACTTTTATACTCCATGCCGTGATTTATTAAGGCCAGCGTGCCAAAAGCCTTCTTCACCACCCTGTCTACCTGTGACTCCACTTTCAGTGCACTATGCACTTGTACTCCAAGGTCCCTTTGTTCTGCAACACTCCCCAGGGCCCTGCCGTTCACTGTGAAAGCTCCACCTGGATTTGACTTTCCAAAATGCAACACCTCGCACTTATCCCAATTAAACTCCATTTGCCATTCCTCGGCCCACTTACTCAGCTGATCAAGATCCCCTTGTAAATTTTGATCACCTTCTTCATTGTCCACTATAACAGCTACTTGGTGTCGTCTGCAAACTTACTGACCATGTCTGGTGGTACGTGCTCTCAAGCTATTGTGCCTTCTGCCTAATGGGAGGAAGAGAGAATGTTGGGGAGGGAGGGGTCCTTGATAATGTTGGCTGCTTTCCCGAGGCAGCGGGAAGCGTAGGCAGAATCAATGGAGGGGAGGCTGGTTTACATGATGGACTGGGCTGCGTTCACAACTCTCTGAAATTTCTTGCAGTCTTGGGCAGAGCAGTTGCCATGCCAAGCTGTGACGCATCCAGACAGGATGTTTTCTGTGGTGCATTTATAAAAATTGGTGAGAATCATTGGGGATGTGCTGAATTTCCTTAGCCTTCTGAGGACATAGAGGCATTGGTGAGTTTTCTTGGCCATAGCACCCACGTGTTGGACCAGGACAAATTGTTGGTGATATTTACACCTTGGAACTTGAAGGAACTTTTTGTTGCAGCTGTACTAACTCTCCCACTTTGACCATCATCCCTAACCCTAACCCCTCAGTTGAGAGAGAGGTAATATATCTCTTTTTACAGCCATCAGCCAGGCAAGAATGTCAAATCCTTTGTCACCTTGAGCTATTAATCAATTATACTCCACGTCACCTTGTAATTCAGGTAATCTCTTGAACACATCTCACCTTCACTTCTCATTGCCACTGTTACTCTTTCTTCAATGTTCAGTTTTAATGGACCACTGTTTCTTATCTAACAAATTACAAATAGCTCCTTACAACACCTTCAACTGCTATGACACCTTTAATGCAGTAAAACATCCCATGATATCTCAGTGGAGTCACAGACAGAGCCGTAGTTTCATCAAGGATGCCTGCCACCCTGGCTATTCCCTTTTCTCTCTTCTACCTCCTGGGAGAAGATACAGGAGCTTGAAAGCCCGGACATCCATACTCAAGAACAGCTTCTTCCCCACTGCTGTCAGACTCCTGAACCAGTCACCTCTCTCACATCCCCTTCCCGGTGGTGCTGCCACCTTCTCAGACTCTGAACTCCACCTCTCTGAGTTATTCCATTATTGAGACTTCAGCACTTCTTTCTTAACCACTTCAGATCGCACTACAATCTTTGCACCACTCTGCTGTTCTACGCTTGTCGCTGTATTTATTGTTGGATTTATTATGACCATGTACACTGTTTACTCTGTGAGCTTCACACGTGCAGACAATTTTATTGCACCCTGATGAATACAACAATAAACTGATCTGAATCTAAATCTGAGATACAGTGTGGAAACAGGCCCTTCAACCTACTGAGTCCATGCCGACCATCAACCACCCATTTTTAGACTAATCCTACTCTATCCCATTTTCCCCATAGTTCTTCCCAGATTCCACCTCTCCCCTACTCATTGGGGTCAATTTACAGTGAAAAATTAACCTACAAATCCCCACATTTTTGGGCCGTGGGAGGAAACCAGGAGGAAATCCACACGGTCACAGGGAGAATGTGCAAATTCCATGCAAACAGCACCCGAGGTAGAGGTAAAACAAGAGGTGAGGGGGGAACACCTTGAACGATGGGAAACCAAGCATAAAAATTCAAAATTGAGATGTTGCTAAACTAAGGGTCAATGTTGGTCAATGCAAGACTGCAAACTCAGGTAAAGGGGATGTTGTGAGTAGGAAATGGGTAGCAGAGTCTTACATGGGTTCAACTATGTGGGGTGTGAACTGGGAGGATGGCTGACAGATGCAACAGATGTGCTGAGCCAGACAAAGCTGGCAACATGGTGGATGTCGACAGAGGTGGTCTTAGTGAGGGAGCAGACACCTTGTTTGAAATTCATTGTGGGGTCAAATAGGATACCTCTTGCTGCTTCTTTTCCAGCCTTAGACATTACGGGGGAGAGGGCCAAGGTCGATGGAATTCGAGGGGAAGGATTGAAAATAATGGCTCAGCTCTCCCTATATTTAGATGGGGTTAGTATCTGCCCATCAAAGGCTGAAGGGAAGGGTTACATGATGGAGAGAGGGATGGGTGTTTGGAGAACATCACCAAGAGGCATCACGTGGATGAGGTCAGGAGACATGCAAGATTAGATCTTTGGCGAATAGTGTGAATCACTGTATCAAAGGTAATGACCGGTAATGATGAAGGGTGACAGCCTGTGAAACTGCAACAAGGGCCTGTGTTGAAGCAGTTGGAGTTGTGTGGTATTAAGTCCTGATTGGTTGCAAGATGGTGCTGGGAGAGATGGCCATGAGTTTGGGAGATGACAACACATTCAAAGACTCTGGAGCAGGAAGTGGGGAATGGTGTTGGGGTGTCAGTTTGCAAGGATAGATGGATTAAGGGGGATTCTTTCTGAAGAAAGGGGTAGAATTGAAGGAGAGGGAATTGTTAACAATGGCAATTAATATAGAGGCCAGGAAGAGGATCTCTCAATCTACCTTATTGTCTACCTGCACTGCACTTTCTCTGCAACCTAACTGTAACAGTATATTGTGAATTCTGTTGTTGCCTTCCTTCTGTACTGCCTTGACGTGCTTACGTTTTGGAATGATCTGCATGGATGGCTTGCAAAACAAAATTTTTCACTGTGTCTCGGTACATGTGACAATAATAAAGCAATTGTCAATGACAGTGGTGCAGTAGCTAGTGCTGCTGCCTCACAGCTCCAGTGACCTGGGATTGATCCTGATCTTGGGATGTGTGGACTTTGCAGGTTCTCCTTGTGACTGCAAGGGTTTCCGCCGGGTGCCCTGTTTCCTCCCACATCTTAAATACATGCTGATGGGTTAACTGGTCATGATGAATTTCTGTCAGTAAGTTGTAAAACAATTAAAGAGGTTCAAGATGCAGTGGCACAGGGTAATAAGGAGAGGAGCAATGAGATTGCTCTATTGGGAGCTGGCAAGATCCTGACAGGCAGAATGGCTTCATTTTGTGTCACAATAAATATCCAGTTCAGCCTTGAGGTCAGTGTACATGGGCAGGACATTGGTGGAAATGAGGCTGAATGAGCAGAAGATGATTTCAAAAATAATCTTGACAGGCAGTCTCCAGGTTACGACAGGGTTTTATTCCTGAGAACTGTTTGTAACCCAAACTGTTCGTAAGTCAGAGATGAACAGCGGTGTGTGGGAGAGGGTCACAGAAACAGTGGTGAGGGGAGAGCGAGCAGGTACGGGAAGAGCGGTCGCCAGCCGGCCTCACCGCCTCGGCGAGTGAGGGAGCGAGTCTGCTCAGCGCTCCCGGCTCAGGGGTGGGGGTGGGGAGAGAAGACACGTGGAAATGCCCTGTTCCCACCCAGCAAAATGTGCCTACAGCCCCGCAGCAGTTGGCAAATCCATCCCCATCCATTCCGCCAGTCTTCCAAACGCTCGTTTGTATGTATGGGGTGTCTATAAGGCAGGCACGGTAGTGTAGCGGTTAGTGTAACACTATTACAGCGCCAGCGACCCGGGTTCATTTCCAGCCACTTGTCTGTAAGGAGATTGTACATTCTCCCTGTGCCTGCGTGGGTTTCCTGCGGGTGCTCTGGTTTCCTCCCACGTTCCAAAGACATGTGGGTTAGGAAGTTGTGGGCATGCTATGTTGGCGCCGGAAGCGTGGTGACACTTGCGGGCTGCCCCCAGAACACTCTACGCAAAAGATGCATTTCGCTGTGTGTTTCGATGTACATGTGACTAATAAAGATATCTTATCTTATCTTAATCCAGGGAGGACCTGTGTTCCTAGAAATACATACAGGCTATACAACATAATGTACACATCTTTCCTTACATTCACAGTGTTATGAAATCAATACATTCATTGTACCCTCAAACCAAAACATTTTATTTACAAAACATCAATGCTACTCATGCAGCCTCCTTAAAAAATACGTCCATCAGGTGTTTGAGAGGTTGTTTCACAGGACCCAGCCCCTCAGTGTCCGGTTATTGGTGGCAGGTCTTCAGACTGCAGTCCTTCTCCACAGAGCCTTTGTGGTGGCTGCACCAAGTTCAGTGCGTCCCTTAGCACATACTCCTGCAGCCTGGAATGTGCCAGTCGGAAGTATTCACTTACAGATGTCTTGTTACATTGGAAGAGCAACAAGTTTTGGGAGGCCAGAGTGCATCTTTCACTGAGTTGATGATCTTTCAATCACTCTTAGGTTTTGACCCGAAACGTCAGCAATTCCTTTCTTCCCACAGATGCTGCTTGACCGCTGAGTTCCTCCAGTGGATTGTCTGTCGTACACATGATTCTTGGCATCCTTGGCAAGTGTAGCGGTTAACATAAGGCTTTGCAGTGCCAGCGACCCGGGTTCAATTCCAGCCACTGCCTGTAAGGAGTTTGTACATTCTCCCCGTGTCTGCGTGGGTTTCCTCCGGGTGCTCCGGTTTCCTTCCACATTCCAAAGACGTACAAGTTAGGAAGTTGTGGGCACGCTATGTTGGCGCCGGAAGCATGGCGACACTTGTGGGCTGCCCCTAGAACACTTTACGCAAAAAGATACATTTCACTCTGTGTTTTGATGTGTATGTGACTAATAAAGATATCTTATCTTATCTTATCTTATCTTATCTTATCTTATCTTATCTTATCAGAAAGTCCTCTGTTACACAACTGTCTCAGATGAACCTCGACGTGGACCCTTGAATCTTTTTCCAGACCTTCTTGACAAACACAGAGTCCACAAAGAGATGGATGATCAACTCCCCTGCATCACCGCCGGCTTGAGGGCAGTGTGCACTGGGAGTGAGACTTTCACCGTGCAGGAAGGACCTGACAGAGCATCTCTCACTGCCAGCCAATAAAGTCTTGGTGCTAGTTGGTAAGTTCTGGCAATGAGGTGTTCTGCCAAATGGCTTTGAAAGTCTGCTCGAGCAGAAGATGGAGCTCATGGACAAGGTGAGCTCAGAGAGAGACGACATGAGTGAAAATTGTCCATTTGGGGTTACAACACCTTAGTGGACCCTTATCACTTAGAATATGGAACCAAACTGAAACATCATTATAAAAAATGCAGGCAAGTTCAAGAGTGGTGTGTAAATCCATGACTTATTTATTTAGAGACAAAAAATTAACTATGCAACCTACTGCATGAACAATTCCCAAACTAAATTTGCAAGGCTTGGTTACTTTGAAAGGTTTATTTTCTGAAAGCTTTGATTAATTTACACAAATCCCATTAGAAACTTGCATATTCAAGAAGAACGTCATCACCAAAAGTTGCTCTATAAAAGTTCTGCTATTTACTTAGTGCTGTAATTTTGTTCGGGCTCTGACAGAAAAAATGATGACCTTCTTGTAGCAATAAGCTACAGACATTGACAACTAACCATAATTGCACAATCATGTATAATTGGGGAAGTTAATTACAGCTTGAGATAAATTTGACTTTGCAAAGATCTGCAAGTGGATCAAGGGTGCTTTCATTTATCCAGCTGTTTCCTCTCATTGTAGTGCTCATAGATCTTGTGAGCTTGTAGATATCTTAGCATACATCTGTACCTGGGATGGGTGGATGTGAATATACTCCTGTGATAGTGATAGATGGACAAAAATGTTTGTTCTGTTTGCATAGTCATAGACAATATATCCTTCTTGCAGACTAAAACAGCTTGAAATCTGAAATAAAAGCAGGAAGTGCTGGAAATATTCAACAAATCTCTCCCCACAGATGCTGCCTGACCCTCTGAATATTTCCAGCACTTTCTGTTTTTAATTATACCCTTTTTTCACTAATAGATAACGGGTTGTTAAGAACAAGGTGCTTGGGAGGGGAAAGAGAATGCATGTAAGTTAGTGGGAACAAAGAACAAACTTTCTATCTGGTCGCTGAGTTTCCAAAAGTAGACCTTTACTTTAAGCAGATTGAGTTAGTCCTCAGGCAGGCATGGTAGTGTAGCAGTTAGTGTGATACTACTACAGCACCGGTGACCCGGGTTCAATTCCCGCCGCTGTCTGTAAGGAGTTTGTACGTTCTCCCCGTGTCTGCGTGGGTTTCCTCCGGGTGCTCCAGTTTCCTCCCACATTCCAAAGACGTACGGGTTAGGAAGTTGTGGGCATGCTATGTTGGCGCCGGAAGCGTGGCGACACTTGCGGGCTGCCCCCAGAACACTCTACGCAAAAGATGCATTTCACTGTGTGTTTCGATGTACATGTGACTAATAAAGGTATTTTATATTATCTTATCTTAGATGCTGCTACCGTTTCCAAGAATTCCTTAGCAGTTATCATCAGTTGTTAGAATGCCCGAGCTTAGCAGTTCTCCCTGTATTCCCAGAATTTCTGGGCCAGTGATTGAAAGAAAAAGGCATCTTCCAGTCCATCTTAACCTCAGGACATCCCAAAGCACAATAGAGCCAATCAGGTACTCTTGTGGCGTGTTAATGCAGGAAATGAGGTTGCCGATTTACACATAACAAGCTCTCCAAGTAGTAATGACCTGATCATCTGTTATATTAGTGATTTCTGACTGAGGGTTAAATATGTGCCGGGGGCAGGGAGGGAACATTCCAGTTGTTTTTTTTTAAGTTTGAGAAGGTAGTTTGGGGATCTTGTTGGAGCCTCATCCAAAATGACAGCTCTGACTGAACATCAGCGCTCCCTTGGCACCACACAGCATGTCCATTTAGGTTACACTTCAAGTCTCAGGAGTGGAACTCAAAGGCACAAGCTTTTGGCTTAGGCTAGAATTGGAATTGGTTTATTATTGTCACATGATACAGTGAAAACCTTTTGTCTGCATGCCATCCTGACAGATCATTCCATACATAAGTATATCGAGATAGTAAAAAGGAAAACACGATGCAGAATATAGTGTTACAGTTAGAAAGTGCAGTGTGGGTCATAGAGTCATACAGCGTGGAAACAGGACCTTCAGCCCAGCGAACCAATCCCATCTGCCCGTGTTTGGCCCATAGCCCTCTAAACCTCTCCAGGTAGACAAATCAAGTGCAAGGGCCATGATAAGGTAGACTGGGAGATAAAGAGTTCATCTTTTAGCGTATGGGAGGTTTGTTGAGAGAGTCTGATACCAGCGGGATAGAAGCTGTTGTTGAGCCTGGTGGTACGTGCTCTCAAGTTTTGCGCATCTTCTGCCTGATTTTGGGGGGGTGGGGGGTGGTGAAGACAAAATTACCAGGGTGGGAGAGGTCCTTGATTGTGTTGGCTGCTTTCCCAAGGCCGCGGGAAATGTAGACGGAGTCAATGGAAGGGAGAGCGCCACAAACAGAGCCAGTGCTGAATGGGCTGTGTCCGTTCAAGCCTCTGTATGACTGTCATTAGTCAATTCTGTTGCAACAAGAGGCAGCTTAACTACTGGTGTAAAAATAAAATCACTGATTGAAGATGAAGTCTTTAATAGTAAGCAGTGAATGACATCTGGAGCTTTCTGTGATCTGACCATTGTGGCAATTTCTTGTACTGAGTCCCTAGGTACTGAACTGCAAGTGTTAAATTGGGGCTTGATTTGACTAAAGAGTTTGTTCCGTTACTTGATTCCTGTGGTATGAACTGCTCCCTGCTCAATTATTCAAGATTTACGAAAGAAAGCATTTGCAGTGACATTCTCCAAGCTCAGCTCGTAGTCTCATATGAGTGGCTTTCTGTGCAGTGCTGAAGAATCAAGTCTAATTTGAAGTTTAATAACAGAGCTGCTATCTCTGTCACATTTTTTTCTTGCTGCTAGCCTGGCTAAAAGGTCATGTGCCTTGTCCCGATTCACACAAGGTAACTTTTTTTTAACAGAAGCGAAGATTTGCAGTGAGACACAGGATTATTGTCTCGAGGACAAGGCAGAAGATTCTCCCTTTCTGTGCTGAGTATTCAGCGTCAAGGGGAAAGATTTGCGCTTGTTACCACTGTTTGGCAGCCTATCATTGCACTGAATTGCAGTTCCTGTTTAATTACATAATTGTCCCCTCACTTGTCTGGAAGAATCTGGATGAGGCGGAAATATTGGAGAACCTACTTCTTCGGAGTAGTGACCTGGGAACTTCACGTCTGCCTGCGAGAAGAGGCAGGATCCCAGTCTGACTGACGTTTCTTCCAGTTGAGGGGTTACTGCTTAGAAGCACTGATAAGATAAGATAAGATATCTTTTATTAGTCACATGTACATCCAAACACACAGTGAAATGCATCTTTTGCGTAGAGTGTTCTGGGGGCAGCCCACAAGTGTCGTCACACTTCCAGCACCAACATAGCATGCCCACAACTTCCTAACTCGTACGTCTTTGGGAATGTGGGAGGAAACTGGAGCACCCAGAGGAAACTCACGCAAACACGGGGAGAACGTACAAACTCCTTACAGACTGTGGCCGGAATTGAACCGGGGTCACTGGCGCTGTAATAGAGTTACGTTAACCGCTACACTACCGTGCCTGGATTTTGTGCAAAATCTTTGGAGTGAGACTTGAACTGAGGAGAAAAAAAGAGACCAACTCACAAAAGCGCTTGAAGAACTCAATGGGTCAGGCAGAGAGAGGGAAATGGACAGTCGACGTTTCGGGTCGAGACCCTTCATCTGTCCAGCACCTTTGAGTGTTGCTCCAGATTTCCAGCATCTGCGGTTACTTTTGTCTCCAAGGAAAAGAAGGATGCCTTTTAATGGAATGAGTGTTAAAAGTGGCCATGAAATTACTATATTTTTGGTAAAATTCCATCGAGTTCACAAGTGTTCTACAGAGAAGAAAATCTGTTGTCCTTACCTGTCACATACCTCAGTACATGGGGTACCTTGGCATGGAGAATAAAGGCTGATTTGGTAATTGGTATATTATTGTCACATGTACTGAGATACAGTGAAAAGCTTTTGTCTGCATGCCATCCAGACAGATCATTCCGTACATAAGTACATTGAGGTAGTACAAAACAGAATGCAGAATATAGTGTTACAGTTACAGGGAAAGTACAGTGTAAGTAGGCAAAGTGCAAGGGCCATGACGAGGTAGACTGAGAGATCAAGAGTTCATCTTTATCGTATAAGAGGTCCATTCAAGAATCTGATAATAGTGGGAGAGGAGCTGTCCTTGAGCCTGGCGGTATGTGTACTCAAGCTTTTGAATCTTCTGCTTGATAGTAGGGGGGAGAAGTGAGAACGACCGGGGTGGGACGGGTCTTTGATTATGCTGGCTGCTTTCCCAAGGCAGTGGGATGTGTAGACAGAGTCCATGGAGGGCACAACAAACAATCTGCTGGAGGAACTCAGTGGGTCAAGCAGCATCTGCGGGAGGAATGGAATAGTCGCCCTTTTGGGTCGAAACCCTGCATCAGGACAATGGGGGGAAGGCTGGTTTTTGTGAGAGACTGGGCTGTGTTGACAACTCGATGCCATCCTGTGTTTCTTCAGCCATGAACAAGAGGAGGAGAACAAGAATGTATTCCAGACTGCATAAAAGGTTCTCCCTCACATCATCTTTTGCCCATCACTTTCAACCTGTGACCTCTGGCCCTTGCAAACCTCTGGAATGGGAACAGTTTCTTTCAATGTACATTTGGTTTGTTATAATTCCTCACTGTTAGGTCACTAGTTGATAGCTAATGGCCCTTCCAATGAGGAAAAATGCATTAACAATCCACTCGTTAGAACCCCTAAGGAGGTTTAAAGGGCTGGGGAATATCCTGCTTTCTCATTCATTGGCCCTACCATGAGACACTGTCATTGATTTGATGCGGCTTGAGCTGGACCCACTAATTGCTTAACATGTTTGATTAAATCAGTTAATTGCTGCTTCATGCTGGCTTGGTTTATGTGTCAGTCAGAGCGGAGTGGTTTTGATTCAAGTGTTGGCTTAAATCCCACTCTGGGATCCAGGCTGACAGTACAATACAGTGCAGTATGGTCATAGTCATTGAGAGATACAGCACAGATACAGGCCCTTCAGCCCATCAAGTCCATGCCAACCTTTAAGCACTCATTTCCATTAATCCTACATTCATCCCATTTTTTATTCCCCCCCCCACATTCTTATCAACTCCCCCCAAGATTCTGCCACTCACCTACACACTGGAGGCAATTTACATAGACCAATTAAGATAAGATAAGATCTTTATTAGTCACATGTACATCGAAACACACAGTGAAATGCATCTTTTGCGTAGTGATTTTGGGGGGCAGCCCTCAAGTGTCGTCACGCTTCCGGTGCCAACATAGCATGCCCACAACTTCCTAACGCGTACGTCTTTGGAATGTGGGAGGAAACTGGAGCACCCGGAGGAAACCCACACGGACACAGGGAGAACGTACAAACTCCTTACAGACAGCGGCGGGAATTGAACCCGGATCGCTGGCGCTGTAAAGCATTGTGCTAACCACTGTGCTACCGTGCCGTCCTACCATCCCTACCATCTAACCTATCATCCCACACCTCGTTGGGACGTGGGAGGAAACTGAAGCATCCAGGGGAAACCCATATAGTCACACGGAGAAAATGCAAACTCCACACAGACAGCGCCCGAGGTCAGGATTGAACCTGGGTCTCTGGCGCTGTAAGGCAGCGACTCTACTAGATGTGCCACTGCACTTCCCCAGTATCAGGGTTCTTCCTCCCTTCCTAAGTAGGTATGAAACATCCAACAGCATAAAGCCAGACAGAGAAGAGTAGTTCTGCATATTTTCTTGTCAATATTTATTTCTCCCTCAACCAGAATCACAAAACAGATTTGTCATTCTTGCTTTTGTATTTGCAGAGCTTGCTCTATGGACATTGGCTGCTTTTCACCAACACAGTGACTATACTTCAGAAGCACTTCATTGACTTTGGGATGTCCTGAGATCATGAAGGAAAAGGCGTGGAGGTGTTCGCCTATCTCTCCACCTAAGAACATAAGAAATGGAAACAGTAGTTAGGAGTTTGAGCAGATTCGATATGTCACTAAAGGGTCTTACAAATTTCTGTAAATGTACGGTGGAGAGCATCCTGACTGGTTGCATCACAGTCTGGTATGGAGGGTCCATTGCACAGGATCACAAGAGGCTGCAGAGGGTTGTAGACTCAGCCAGCTCCATCACGGGCACAACCCTCCCCGCCATCGAGGACATCTTCAAGAGGCGGTGCCTCAAGAAGGTGGCATCCACCATTAAGGATGCTCACCATCAGGGACATGCCCTTTTCTCATTAATGCCACAGTCACCTCAGCATGTCTCTGAAATTCAATCCATTGAATTTCTCCCCCCCAGTCCTCCCATCAGGGAGGAGGTACAGGAGCCTGAAGACCCACGCTCAACGTTTCAGGAACAGCTTCTTCCCCTCCGCCATCAGATTTCTGAATGGTCCATGAACCCATGAACACTACCTTCTTATTCCTTTTTTTTGCACTACTTATTTATTTTTGTAATTTGGAGATCTTATATCCTTGCACTGTACTGTTGCCACAAGACAACAAATTTCACGTCATATATCAGTGATTATAAACTTGATTCTATTCTATTCTATTCTTGCAGGCCATTCCGTCCTTATGCCTACTAGTCCATTCAATAAGATAAGGCAGGCACGGTAGTGTAGCAGTTAGCGTAACACTATTACGGTGCCAGCGACCTGGGTTCAATTCCCGCCGCTGCCTGTGAGGTGTTTGCACGTTCTCCCCATGTCTGCGTGGATTTCCTCCGGGTGCTCCGGTTTCCTCCCACATTCCAAAGACGTACAGGTTAGGAAGTTGTGGGAATGCTATGTTGGCGCCGGAAGCGTGGCGACACTTGCGGGCTGCCCCCAGAACACTCTACGCAAAAGATGTATTTCACTGTGTATTTCAATGTACATGTGACAAATAATGATATCTTATCTTAGATCTTTTACCTCGTGACTTACTCAAATTTCATGTTTTATCTATATTTTTCTTACAACTTAGAAAGCCATTCTGCCCATTGAATCCATTCTATCTGTCTCATTTATTTCCTCATAATCTATTCTTTCTCACATGACCACCATCCCCCTACCATACACCTGCACTAAGGGGTAAGTTACAGCGGCCAATTAACCTACCAACACGGCTTAGGGATGTGGGAGGAAGCCGGAGCACCCGGGGGAAACCCACGCGGTAGCAGGGAGAACATGCAAACTCCACGCAGACAGCACCCGCGGTCAGGACTGAACCTGTGCTGCTGGAGCTGGGAGGCAGCAGAACTGACTGCTGCACCACTTGTGCCGCACATCCCCCATAACCCTTGATTTCTTCAATATTTAAAAGTATATTGATCACATTATTGTATGCACTTAGTGACCTCACGGTCTCTGCTACTTTCTTGGGTAGTTAATTCCAAAGATTCGTCACACTTTTAGTTAAGAAATTTCCCTCCAGAATGACTAACCCCGTTAAATGCACAACACAGTAGTGTTGGTATCTTTGTCTCTCCCTTTGAAATCATCCCAATGATTTCAATGGATTGAATTTCAGAGACATGCTGAGGTGACTGTGGCATTAATGATGGGGTATGAATTTCTAGGCAATTTTGTGTTATTGAATTGCTGAAGTTTTGACAGTTTCATTGACATGTAAAATGTCGCTCAATAATTCAAAGACATGGATTGCAGTGATGTGCCGGATTTAATGAGGGAGCTGTACAATTGCCTGTTGCTGGTGACTTATGTTCTGGCCCCCTGTTGGGGATTGGCCATTGGCAAGTTTTATGTAGACTCACCTCCCTGCTGATGGGACGCCAGAACAGAAAGTTCTTTCTCCATCTGGGGAGGGGAGTCAACAAAGCGCATCAGGAGAAGGACGACACAAAATATTATCATGTAGCCACAGAGCATTAAAACATTAAATGCAGAATAATGAGTAGCTGAGAGGCATCCAGAATCATACAACACCCTTCAGTGGAGTGTAAGTTTGAAAGGCCTGTTAGAGGACACACTATTCGTGACGCAGATTCTGGAAATCTGAAATGCAGACACTAAATGCTGGCGGCATCTGCGGAAATAGAGGCAGTTAATGTTTCAGGTTGAAGACCCTTCATCAGAACTGGGAAAGAGGGATAAAAAGATAGTTCTAATTTGCAGAGAAGGTGGCAGGAGGGATGGCTAGGACAAAGGGAACATATGTGATAGGGTGAGGCCAGGCTTACAGTGAGAGTAAATTGTAAGGATCATCTGGTCATATAGAGTAGTGGAGGAAGTTCGAGGGTGATAACAGTTTCTGAAGATCTATGGGACTAGGTTATGCACCAGTACTTATATTTGTTGTTTTATTTTAATATACAAAAAAGGTGGATATTAAGCTTCATTCTTTATGAAGTTTGTTTTTTGAAGCCTTCAGAGTGCATATTAACATAGAACATAGAACACTACAGCACAGTACAGGCCCTTCGGCCCACAATGTTGTGCTGACATTTTATCCTGCTCTAAGATCTATCTAACCCTTCCCTCCCATATAGCCCTCCATTTCTCTATCATTCATGTGGCTATAAACATAGCCTTGACCTGTACGATCGGTATACAAGACAAGTTTTTCACTGTACCTCGGTACAAGTGACAATAATAAACCAATACCAATACCAACTGAAATGGCATCTGTCGAAGAACAAAACAATGACACAAAGTAAGTCCCCAAAACCACCGTGACCAGTCTTGGCTTGGAGGAGAGCAACTACCAACTATACACCTTGAAATGTGTGTGTGTGTGTGTGTGTGTGTGTGTGTGTGTGTGTGTTATTGGATAAATTAAATATATTACCATGTTTATGTAGTGTTATTTAATGTAAAAAGACATGAGGGGAAAAAGAGGGAGGAATTTATAGCAACAAACAATCTGCTGGAAGACCTCAGTGTGTTGAACAGCATTTGTGGGAGGAAAGGAATTGATGCAGGGTTTCGACCTGAAACGTCAATGATTCCTTTCCTTCCACAGATGCTGCTTGACCCGCTGAGATCTTCCACATATCGTGTATGGACCCAGATTCCAGCATCTGCCAGTCTCTTGTGTCTCTGGAGGAATTTATAGAATGAGTGATCATTGGTTTGGCAACTTCAGGAGGCAGTTGAGAGTCAACTTGACATCCATCTATACTTGACATCCCACCTATACTATGCCTCCCCATGTCATAACACATGTCCTAGTCACCAATTCCCCTACGTTTGTAGTTATATACAGACCTTGGGGCGGTATGGTATTGCAGCTGATAGAGCTGCTACCTCACCGCTGCAGGGAGCCAGGTTCAGTCCTGATCTCTGGTGCTGTCTCTGAGGAGTTTGTACGTTCTCATTATGACCATGTGGGTTTCCTCTGGATGCTCTGGTTTCCCCCCCCACAATCCATAGCCATGCATGTTGGTAGGTTAATTGGTCTCAGTAGATGATCCCTGGTATGTAGATGAGTGGTAGAACCTGGGGAGAGTAGAGGGGAATGGGGGTGGAGAATGGGATTGGTTGCATCATGCTCTGGTATGACAGTTCAAATGTGCAGGAACGTAAGAAGCTGCAGAGAGTAGTGGTCTCAGCCCAATCCATCACAGGCACATCCCTCCGCACCATCGGTAGTATCTACATGAGGCGCTGCCTCAAAAAGACAACATCTATCATTCAAAGACCCCCACCATCCGGGCCATGCCATCTTCTCGCAGCTACCATCGGGCAGGAGGTACAGAAGCCTGAAGTCCCACACCACCAGGTTCAGGAACAGCTGCTTCCCTTCAACCATTCGGTTCCTGAACCAACCTGCACAACTCTAATTACTACCTCAGTTTAGCAACACTGTGATCACTTTCACCACTTGGCACTAAAATGGACTTTCTTTTTTTATTGTTCTAATTATGTTCTTTCTTGTATAATTTTGTATAATTTACGTTTGATTTATGTTTTTCCTGTGAACGTTGTGTCTCTGATGTTATGTGCCTGTGATGCTGCTGCAAGTAAGTTTTTCATTGCACCTGTGCACACATGTACTTGTGCAGATGACAATAAACTCGACTTTGAGAATAAAATGGGATTAGTATAAATGAGTGCTCAATAGCCATCATGGATTTAGTAGGCCTCTCCCTTGCTGTATGATTCTATGAAAGCTGACCAGGTAAGGATACAGTCCGTCCCCAGGTTACAAACATCCAACTTATAGACACTCCTACATATGAACAAGCTCCCACAATATTATTAAATTCAAAAATCCGATGTACATACATACATATTTTTGTTCCAACAAATGGCAGAACTAGTTCTCTCCACTTTTAGTAATTGTTCTTTCAAATCAGTCTATGCACTTTTGATACCATTCATTACAACACTGTGGGGGGGCAGTTACAATATTGAGTGATTTTTGAGTATTTTGCACCTTATGGATAAAATCGACTTAAGGACATCTGTATAAAATGGAACCCGGGGATGTTCTGTGTTGAAAAACTCCCCAGCTTTTTTATATTGTTGCTAACTTTTGATCAACTGAATTAACATTCAGTCTGGCTACTGTGATGGAACTTGAACTCACTTCTTTAGTTCATCCATCTGGACTAATGGTCTGTGAATCCAGGAATTTACGCATTATGCTGCTCTCTGTATGGAAATTACTGGAATTGGAATGAGAGAAATTAAACTGAGGGTCATACTAACAGGCACAAGTATTGACAGAGCAAGACGTAAGGTTGGAAAATGATCGTGTTGTTCAACTCGTTCTCTCTGTACCACAGCACCTTCTTCCAACTGCAGTGTAACTGAGAACTTCAAATCCTGAATCCAAACCTGCTCCACTGTGCCCAACACACCGTCCATTGTTCGCTCTCCAGTAATGGAGACAGAGGGAAAGAGCACCAAATGAGCCAGAACACATTATGTAGAAATTTGAAACTGTGCAACAAGCTTCAATTACAAAGTCAGAATAGTCTGTTTAATTGTGCCATTTAACCCTTGATGTACCTCTTCTCCTTCTCCTTGGGCAGTGGCTTGGAAGTGAGGATGACTTGCTTCAATTCCAGTGTGGATGATATCAGTACATGAATTCTTTTAACATGGGATAGCCTTGCACTTCTCCTTAAACTAAGGATTTCTGGAAGATTATAACCACTGCTTCTACTACCTCTGTAGCCACTTCTTTTAGGATCCTTGGATGTAAACATCAGGCCCTGGGAGCATATCAGCCTTTAGCTCAATTCATTTGCCTAATATGAATTCTCTCGTGATTTTATTAGGGAGCTTTTAACCAATGTCTTTTTACCATAGTACTCCACCTGTCCTTACGTGAACCCCCATTGTTGGGTCTATTGTGTCCCTCTCTGCTGCTTGCCCTTCTATTCTATTCTATTCTTTTGCTTTCTGTTTTTCTGTCTTTCATTTCTATTCTAATTTCCCTCTCTCAGGTACCCACGCCCTTCCATAGGCAGTTTAAACTCTCCACAATTGCACTAGCAAACACCCCCATGAGGATATTGTTTGGCGAGGAGGTGCAAGATTATTGGAGGCCAGGCTCTGCTGCACACACACACACACACACACACACACACACACACACACACACACACACACACACACACACACACACACACACACACACACACACACACACTTACACTCCACACGCTCCCTCATACAATAGCACACATACACAAATACACACAATCATACTTGAAAGAAGCTATGAAATGCAAATCATTTTTCTTTTCAAACTACACTGATAGTTACCGTGAGGCAGAAAGAAAGGTGGACAGGGTCAAGTCAAACTTAACACTGTGATCTGTTCCAACAGCCCCTTTCATTCAGATGACCATTCAGGCTCTGCTGGGAAGATTGGCTTCCAGGGAGCTGAGTCGAGGTGTGTCTAAAACAGTGGTGATGGGGAGTTAGCCTTCCCTGGGAGAAGTAGTGGTGGTGGACGGCAATGTGTGGGTATCTATTGTAGCTTCATGGAGGTAAACTTGATAGGAAGCATTGCTCCTGCCCCACTAGCAGTGTTGCAGAGACACTTGTCGTGGATGTGTTTTGGCACAGGAGGAGACCATTTGGCACATTGCATCTGTGACGACTCACAGGTGAGCAATCCCATTAGTCAAATGCCCCATTCTTAGCCCTGTAAATTATCCTCTCAAATGCCTATTCAGTTCTCCATTGAAGACCCCTGATTGATTGTCTTTCCAGCACCAGTACAGTTTCACACCTACTCTGCTGTTAAAAGAAGCTGTTCCTCATATCTCACGTTTGTCTTTCAATCTTGAACCATCCGCTAATCTATACTTACTAAATCAGTCACAATGTTCAACACCTCTGTCGAAACTCCTCTCAATCTTCATTATTCCACGGTGAACAACTCCATCTTCTCCAGTCTAACTTTATAGCTGAGATCCATAATCCCTGAAATCTGATTGATCCACCCCCTTCAGCTCCCACTATATAAGATTTCTTTATTAGTCACACGTACATCGAAACACACAGTGAAATACATCTTTTGCGTAGAGTGTTCTGGGGGCAGCCCGCAAGTGTCGCCATGCTTCCGGCGCCAACATAGCATTCCCACATCTTCCTAACCCATACGTCTTTTGGAATGTGGGAGGAATAATGGGCTGCCGGCAACGGTGGTGGAGGTGGGTACGATAGGGTCTTTTAAGAGACTTTTGGATAGGTACATGGAGTTAAGAAAAATAGAAGGCTATGGGTAAGCCTAGTAACTTCTAACGTAGGGACATGTTCGGCACAACTTTGTGGGCTGAAGGGCCTGTATTGTGCTGTAGGTTTTCAATGTTTTCTATGAAACTAGAACACCCGGAGCAAACCCACGCAGACACGGGGAGAATGTACGAACTCCTTACAGACAGCGGCTGGAATTGAACCCGGGTCGCTGGCGTTGTAAAGTGTCACGCTTTAGAGAAACCAGATCTGTGGGCATTTCATCTAAAACTATATGGCAGCATAGAGACCCTTCAAAAGATTGTAGTCACTGTCCTGCCTCCTACAAGCAGGTAGGTCACCTACCACTTACCCTATTTCACCTCCTTTTAAACTGGAAGTTCAGGGAGTCTTACACCATGGAAACAGGCCCTTCGGCCCACTGAGTCCATACTCACCATCAAACACCCATTTACACTAATCCTATATTAATCCCATTCTCCCTTTCACCCTCTCAACTTCCCCCCAGATACTACCACTTACTTGCACACTAGGGGCAATTTGCAGCGGCCAGTTAACCTCCTGACTTGCACGTCTTTGGGATGTGGGAGGAAACCTGAGCACCCGGGGGAAGCCAACATGATCACAGGGAGAATGTGCAAATCCCATGCAGATTAAGATATCTTTATTAGTCACATCTACATCAAAACGCACAGTGAAATGCATCTTTTGTGTAGAGTGTTCTAGGGGCAGCCCGCAAGTGTCGCCACACTTCCGGCGCCAATATAGCATGCCCACAACTTCCTAACCTCCTAACCTGTACGTCTTTGGAATGTGGGAGGAAACCGGAGCACCCGGAGGAAACCCACACGGACACGGGGAGAACGTACAAACTCCTTACAGACAGCGGCGGGAATTGAACCCGGGTCGCTGGCGCTGTAAAGCATTACACTAACCGCTACACTACCATGCCTGCCTTTAATAGTACCTGAGGTCAGGATTGAACCCGAGTCTCTGGAGCTGTGAGGCAGCGACCCTACTATGTCTTGGGCTAATTTTAAAGTTGCATACTCGGGCGAAGGGGTGGGTTCAGACTTTCGGCTGACTCTAATCATGCCTGTGTTCTCTTGTGATGTGGGCAATCCAGGTGATGGAACATGTCTTCAAGTGTGCTTCAGATTTATTGGTATTCAAAGGCCAGAGATCAGAAAGCTTGAAAATAAGTTGTCCATGAATGTGTGAAGTATACCTTCCATAAAAAGCAGTTTAATATTTAAGGAGAGATTTGAGTCATCAAGAGGGTTAAGGCAGTGACACAGACATGACTGAATGATGCCTCTGAGTGCTACAGAGAGATATTGGCCTTGTGTGTCCATTGATGAGTGACTTGGATTGCAATTGCTGCAATGAGCAGCTATTAGTTTTCTTGAGTTCCTGCCAAATGGGAATAAGGCATTTTGCTGGAATCAAGTTCATGACTCAGAAACAAACACTTAATTCAACCAAGTGTTTTCCAGTGGACTGCTTATTATTTTAGTTAGGTTAACATCAGACTGCACTGTGGCTGTACAGATCAGAACCTGCCTGCCTTCACATGGAAATCCAACCCATAATGTTGGCGGAGTGATTGTGAAAGTCGAATTCATTGACATCTGCACAAGTCCATGTGTGCACAGGTGCAATGAAAAACTTCCTTGCAGCATCATCACAGGCACAGAGCATCATATATCAGCATTCACAAGAAAAACGTAAATTAAGCATAAATTATACACCGTTTTTACAAGAAAGAACACAATTAGAATAAAGAAAACAAAGTCCATATTAGTGTGCATAGTGGTCAAAGTGTTGCTATACTGAGGTAGTGATTAAGGTCATGCAGGTTGGTTCAAGAACCGAATGGTCGAAGGGAAGTAGCTGTTCCTGAACCTGGTGGTGTGGGACTTCAGGTTTCTGCACCTCCTGCCCGATGGTAGCTGCGAGAAGATGGGATGGTGGGAATGTTTGACAATGGATGTTGCCTTCTTGAGGCAGCACCTCCTGAATATCTGCTATTCAATATCTGCTATGGAATCTCATGTTCTGATATGATGGGTCATTGCAGGACAATGGCCGTTCTGTGGTTCATTTGTTAAGGTGATTGTGCAGCCGGTACTGAAGACTGGTGAGATCATTGCTCAGCTGATCCTTGAGACACCAAAGTCTTGGACCCCAACTTGTATGAAGATGGGTGTTGCCAAACTGACTACACTTGTCTAAATATATAATTCTTCACAAATGCTGACCTCTTGTGGCATTGCAGTAGCAGGTGCTTCTTCATGACCAGTTGGGTAGCTTGCATGGCTGATGCTATAACCCATGAAGAGTCAGGACATCGGGGTCAGAGCAGGCAGCTGAACATCTTCTGGCCAGCTGGAAAGTCCAAGCTCATCTCCAGTTCTGAGTCGGAAACAAAAACATAATCCGAAACGTTGACTGTCTATCTCCCCCCACAGATGCTCCCTGACCCTCTGAGTCCCTCCCACATCTTGTTTGTTGTTCCAGATTCCACCACCTGCAGTCTATTGCATTTACAAAAGCAGAAAATGCTGGAAAACACTCAGCAGGTCAGGCAGCATTTGTGGAGAGAGAAATAGAGGAGAAATTTCAGGTCGACGATGTTTCATCAGAACTCAAAAGTTTTGCGTTGGAATTATCAGCTCTGATGAAGGGTCTTTGACCTGAACTGTTCCTTCTGTTTCTCTTTTCACAGATGCTGCCTGACCCATCGAGCATTTCCAACATTTTCTGCTTTTGCTTCAGATTTCCAGCACTGCAGCTATTGTGATTTCCATAACTACGTCGTCTGGTCAGGAGCGTATATGACGAGATGGGGCTTGTTTTTTTTACAATAATCAAAACCTTACGTCACAGTGAGAGATAGACCAGGTAACACCCACTGGTCTTCTCACTGCTAGAGGATGACTCACATTCAGCTGGGGATCTTGCTGAAGTTGACTTGCACGTTTCATGCTGTAATTGTCTTTAGAAAGATCTGACTTTGGTGAATGGTCAGGAGAAAGGGAACGGCCATTTGTGGGATATCTTGGTAAGTTTGGGTAGAATAATATCGGGTGTGGACTTTGTTTACAATTTATATTGAGCTGCCACCAAGCCTGTAGGACAGAAACTCTTCACTCGGCCCAACTGGTCTATACTACTAAATGTTCTTCTTGCTCCTTATCACCTCATCCCATCAAGAAAATAAAAGCCTGTGAAACTGGAGGAAGAGCAGGCTGCTTTCAACAACTCAATGACTGAACCTTCTTGCACTCTAGGGTTGAAACTATATGTAGTTTAGAGTTCCCCATGAACACTGCATACCCCTGTTATATGTTCCTCTGTTCTTGATCTATTCCATACCCAATATTACAACTGCTGTCTGATGATCTATCAATAAATCCTACCGATGTTTGTGCTCTTTGTTGCTGCTTAGCTCAATACAAACTGATTATCATTCTATAGCATGATAGAAGCCAAGATAATTTCTCATCACTGTACAGATCTCATCGCTTATTAACAGTGCCACCTTTTTTCTTTCTGTCTCTCCTTCCCAATTGTCATACATTGATTTTATTTCCAACCTCTTTGCATTGTCTTGAACATATCTCTGCTCATCCCTCACCACTCCTTGTGGGAGAGTGTAATTTATTCTCAGCATTCTTTCAGTGAGACATTTCTTCCAAATTCCCAATTAAGTTTAACTGTGTCTGTTCGACCCTTGTGGCCTCTGGTTTTGAATTCCCCACAAGAGGAGACATTTTATTTACATCTATCTTTCTAACATGCTTCATTATCTTAAAGATCTCCGTTCATTCAACCCCAGGGCCTTCAGGTTGCTAGAGAAGAGAGCAGTAGAAATTTTGATCATACAGATGAGTTTCACCTGCGTAGAATTCTTTGATACATCAAGGACTGAATGTCTCGATTAGTTAAGAAAATTAGTAAAGAACCATAAGGACATTTCCTTACGGGGAGAGTAGGAAAAATTTATTTTCAGAATGAGAGCACAAATTGGAACATTTCTTTCCCTTTGGACACTTGGCTCCAAGCATGTGTATGTCTAGGGAGCAAGATAGATTCATGGAGTATGGAAACAGTCTCTTCAGCCCATCAAGTCCCTGCTAACCATCAGTTGCCCATTTACCTTAAACCTGCACTAATCTCATTTTATTCTTCCCACAACTCCCCCAAATTTTTACCACTCGCTCACACACTAGAGGCAATTCATAGTGCTTTTGGTATTGGTTTATTATCATCATGTGTACTGCGATGCAGTGAAAAGCTTTTGCTTGTGTGCCATTCCAGACAGATCATACCATACATAAGTATATTGAGATAGCAAAAGAAAAAACAGCTTGCAGAATATAGTGTTGCAGTTACAGAGAAAGTGCAGTGCAGGTAGACAAATAAAGTGCAAGGGCCACAATGAGGTAGATTGGGAGATCAGAGTTCAAGAGTTCATCTTTTAGAGTATGGGAGGTCCATTCAAGAGTCTGATAGCAGTGGGATAGAAGCTGTCCTTGAGTCTGGTGGTTCATGCTTTAAAGCTTTTGTATCTTCTGCCCAATAAGATAATAAGATAAGATTTCTTTATTAGTCACATGTACATCGAAACACACAGTGAAATGCATCTTTTGCGTAGTGATTTTGGGGGGCAGCCCGCAAGTGTCGTCACGCTTCCGGCACCAACACAGCATGCCCACAACTTCCTGACCCATACTTCTCTGGAATGTGGAAGGAAACTGAAGCACCCGGAGGAAACCCACGAAAACATGGGGGGAACGTGCAAACTCCTTACAGACAGCGGCCGGAATTGAACCCGGGTCACTGGTGCTGCAATAGCGTTACGCTAACCACTACACTACCGTGCCTGCCCCAAAGAGAGAATGGCTAGGGTGGGAGGGAGCCTTGATTACCTTGGCTGCTTTCCTGAGGCAGCGGGAAGTGCAGACAGAGTCAATGGAGGTTTGTGTGACGGATTGGGCTGCGTTCACAACTCACTGCAATTTCTTGTGGCCTTGGGCAGAGGTGTTGGCCGGTTAACATACCAACTCACCAGTCTTTGTGCTGAGGGTAGAAAATGGAGCATCCATGGGAAACCGACCAGGTCACAGCAAAAGAGTGCATACTCCAACGGACAGTACTGGGAGATCAGGATCGAGCCCAGGTTCCTGGAGCTGGGAGGTTAGCAGAGTAGTTGTTATTTAGGATCTGGATTGTTATTGATAAGCATTTAATGCACCCCCCCCCCCCCCCCAAGCTGATAAATGTTTCACCATCTTAGATCTCCTTCCCAGCATCAGCTCTAGCTTTTCTGAATTACGATTTCAGTGTGAGCTTGTGCTGTGAATTCTAATGTTTTGTGCTTTGAAGCTCCACTCGCTGGGAACTGGTTGGAGACCGGGTCAAACTCATTTCACTTGGGGCCTCGGCAGTCGGCAAGGAGAGGAAGCATTCTTACTGGATTCAACCCCAGCTCTTAGGAAAGAAAATAAATAACATTCTGCTCCAGCATGCCCCTTAAATCTGCAGTGTAAAATACCAAGAACAAGTTGACCCTGTACAGTCAATTCCCATTAACAACAAAGGGCTCTGAGTATTAGTAATTTGCACTGTGTAAAATATATGTGCCTAAGCTGCAGATTGTGGAGTTATGATATGATGTTTCATTCAAAAGCTGTGCAGAGGACATGTGGCAGTGCTTGACATTGATAAACATTTGATGGCCCTTGAAAAGAAACATTTCTAAAATGTATCAATGGAGTCACAGGTATGCATCGGAGTACTGTGAATCTCTGGGTTCAATGGTGCTCTCTCATTATGGCTCTCTTCAGCAATATCACATGTTGAGTCCTGTCGACTAACTGAGGGATACACATCAGAAACATCTTTGATCTTGACCTTCTTCACAATGGTCCCGGCCATTGTGTATTAGGAATAAATGGATCTATAACCAACTCTCTCCAGTTAATTCCTGGTCCCAAAGTCATCCACTATCTTCCCTTTGTCTTATCGCTGCACATCTGACCTGCCTCAAGGTCTTACTATACAAATTCTATTGTGCAGACTCAGCCCTTTCCCCTTGCCACTTGATTCATGACGCTTACACTCTTCCCATGTCCTTTTCCATACTCCTCCCTTCACAATAGGGTTGGACGAGGCTCAATCTCATGTTGAGTCTCCTTTTCATTAATATTTCAACAGATGTGCATCCTGTTGTGGAGTGAGCTGTGTTTGGAAACACTTCACGGTCGTGGTCACATTCGTTGACCCTCCAACCCGTTTCTTAAGTGCCTCCTTGACCATAGAAGCTGAGCGACAGATAAAAGGTCTCGACCCGAAATGTCAACTGTCCATTTCCCTCCATAGATGCTGCCTGACCCTCAGAGTTCCTCCAGCATTTCCTTCTGGCAGTCCATTTGTGGAAAACGTGGATCTTAATTCTTCAATCATACTATAAACAGCAGTGCCCTAAACCCTCATTTTTGCTCTTGAGTCTCTTCAACAAATTGTCCATACCAAAACGTGTCCCACCCCATTCCCAAAATGGTTGAATTGGGCCAATTGGAACTGTCTGACAACGGCCTCTGCACCTGACGATTTAGGAAATTGTGCTCAACAGCCCCCACATACGGAAGATCCACTGGCTCGTTCTTCTAGAGCTTTGTTGATGCCAAGTCAATCGACAAATCCTCTGCCACCACCCTTCAGTTTATGGAGGGAAATACATGGCATTCTTCCATAATTTTCTCCTGCCACTCTTTTGTGATTGCTACCTTGTGTCCCCACTTTATATAACACTAGTTGGTAATGTCTGCAATAAAACCTCTCTATGTCTTCACACAAACCCGTGCCTTAATCTTGAGACACAAGAGAATGCAGACAGAGAGACACACAAAATGCTGGAGGAACTCAGCGGGTCAGGCAGCATCTATGGAGGGAAATGGACAGTCGACGTTATGGGTCAAGACCCTTTATCTGGACTGAAAGATGGGAGATAGTCAGAATAAAAAGGTAGAAGGAAGGGGTGGAGCAAGAGCTGGCAGGCGATAGGTGGGTCCAGGTGAAGAGGGTCTTAATCCTCCCATCTACAGAGTGTGTCCATGCAATACACAAAAAGTGCTGGAGGAACTCAGCAGGTCAGGCAGCATTCACGGAGGGAAATAAACAGTCGACGTTTCAGGCCGAGACCCTTCATCAGGACTGGAAAGGAAGAGGGCAGAAGCCAGAATAAGAAGGTAGGGGGAGGGGGAGGAGCACACGCAGGCAGGGGACAGGTGAGTTCAGGTGATAGGCAAATCCAGATGGGGGGGGAGGGGTGGTAGGTGGGTGGGGGAGAGGGATAAGATGGAATAAGCTGAGAGGTGATAGGTAGAAGAGGCCAAGCGTTGAAGAAGAAGGAATCTGGTAGGCGAGGGCAGTGGATCATGGAATAAAGGATGGGGGAGAGGAGGAGAGGAGATGGGCAGGTCATCAAGGCAGGGGAAGGGAGCCACAGGAATGAGGGAAGACATACAAGTGGGGGGGGGGGAAGAAAAAGAAGGGGTGGGGTTACTGGAAGTTAGGGAAATCGGTGTTGAGGCCATCAGGTTGGAGACTCCCAAGGCAAAATATGAGGTGCTGTTCCTCCAACCTGTGTCTGGCCTCAACGTGGCGGTAGAGGAGGCCATGGATAGACATGTCAGTATGGGAATGGGATGTGGAATTGAAGTGGGTGGCCACCAGGAGGTCCTGGCTGTTGCGGCGGACGGAGTGAAGGTGCTCGACGAAGTGGTCACCCAATCTACGTCGGGTCTCACCGATGTAGAGGAAGCCGCACCGGGAGCACCGGATGCAATAAGTGACACCCTCAGATTCACAGTTGAAGCGCTGCCTCACCTGGAAGGATTGTTTGGGGCCCTGAATGGTGGTGAGGGAAGAGATTCAGGGACAGGTGTAGCACTTGGTGTGGTTGCAGGCATAGGTGCCAGGGGGGTTATCAGTGGGGAGGGACGAGTGGACAAGGGGGTTGCGGAGAGAGCGATCCCTTTGGAAAGTGGAGAGAAGAGGTGAGGGGAAGATTTGACGAGTGGTCGGATCCCGTTGGAGGTGGAGGAAGTTGCGGAGAATAATGTGTTGGATACGGAGGCTTGTGGGGTGGTAGGTGAGGACAAGGGGAACCCTGTCCCTGTTATGTCGGCAGACGTGCGGGAAGTGGAGGAGATACGGGTGAGGGCAGCATTGATGGTGATGGAAGGGAAACCTCGGTTACTGAAAAAGGAGGACATCTCTGATGTCCTAGAATGGAAAACATCATCATGGGAACAAATTCAGTGGAGTGTGTTCAGTAGCCCTACCCATGAAAGGCAAATTATCACGCATAGTAAATAACTTGTTCTCTGTTCTTTTTGTACTCTCTGCATAGCAGAGTTTCAACAACACTTCCACTGTGAAAATAAAAAAAAACAACTGCAGATGCTGGAAATTTGAAATAAAAACAGAAAATGCTGGAAACACTCAGCAGGTCAGGCAGCATCTGTGGAAAAAGGAACAGTTAACATTTCAGGTATGAGATTCTTCGTCAGAACTGGACTCCACTTTAGAGTTTTGTTTAGATGCTCCACACACAATATCACAGTCATGGTGAGACAGCAGTGGAGTCCACCTCTGCATTTCCTCTGGAGGAAAGGGAGGTATCAGACCCAGAGTAGCTAGCAGAGCTCTGAAGCCAGTAATTAGTGGAAGTGGTCATCCCAGAATAAAATGGTGAAACCTCGTCTCTCAACTAATTGCCATTGTCTTGTTCTCAATTAGCACGTTTTTTTTCCACTGCTGGTGGTAAGGCATGTGTCTCCCGTCCAATATCCAAGGCGTGACTGAACACCACTACAACATCACAATGGAAGCATCATGAGCCAGTTTCAATTCTCTGATTGTTCTGCAATGTACTCACAGTGACACACTGCTCCTATAAGGTAAGGTATCTCTATTAGTCACATGTATATCGAAACACACAGTGAAATGCATCTTTTGCGTAGAGTGTTCTGGGGGCAGCCCGCAAGTGTCGCCACGCTTCCGGTGCCAACATAGCATGCCCACAACTTCCTAACCTGTACGTCTTTTGGAATGTGGGAGGAAACCAGAGCAGCCGGAGGAAACCCACGCAGACACGGGGAGAACGTACAAACTCCTTACAGACAGTGGCCGGAATTGAAACTGGGTCGCTGGCGCTGTAAAGCGTTACGCTAACCGCTACACTACTGTGCCTGCCCTCAAGTACAAATCGTTGGCTTTTTTACTGGTCCTCTGTCCAGTGTCATCGTTCATCTTTCTTCATCACACCTCAATGCTGTGTCAAGATGGGTCAGGCTGGGTCATACCTTAAAACGACCCGAAGCCAATAACATTTCCTTGTTACCTGGCTTTGATAACTGCCTCAGTTTTTGCCTTTAATGCTGGCAGCCCATTGTCATCACTGGCAGCTGAAAATAAATCACTTCCTTCTCGATGAAGCCACGCCTGCTTTGTTTCTTGATGTGATACTAATCACAGTTCAACTCTCTCTCCGACCATCACAATGAAAATATCACGTTACTTTTAACGGTTGGCTCCCACAGCAACTCATTCAACATTACCTAGAATATCTTTAGTGCCAGTTTTATCCCATGTGCTAGTCTGGTACCTGAGTAAAATTCTTGATAGGTATTAATTGTGAAGTACTAATGACCTTGGGTCAGCACAGTAGTGCAGTTAGTAGATCTGTTGCCTAATATCTCCTGTGGGTTGGATTCAATCCTGACCTCTGAATCAGAATCAGGCTTATTATCACTGACATACGTTGTGAAATTTGTTGTTTTGCGGCAGCAGTACAGTGCAAGACATAAAGACATAAAAATTACTATAAGTTACAAAAATAAATAAATAGTGCAAAAGGAATAATGAGGTGGTGTTCACGGGATCATGGACCGTTCAGAAATCTGATGGCGGAGGGGAAGAAGCTGTACCTGAAATGTTGAGTGTGGGTCTTCAGGCTCCTGTACCTCCTCTCCAATGGTAGCAACATGACGAGGGCATGTCCCGGGTGGTGAGGGTCCTTAATGGTGGATGCAGAAAAAAATTGCGAGCTGCACACAAAAATAGTTGCCTCTCTCGGGCGCCATCTTTGCAGTTTGTACAATCTCCCTGTGACTGCATGGGTTTACACTGAGTGCTCTGGTTTCCTCCCATAACTCAGAGACAAAGGTAAGTAAATTGACCGCTGTGAATTGCCCCCAGCATGGAGGTAAGTGGTAGAATCTGGGGGGTTTTGATGGGAATGTGGGGGGGAGTAAAACCAAATCAGTGAAGAATTAGCGTAAATGGTCGGCACAGACTGCACAGACTCAGTGGACCGAAGGGCCGGTTTCTGTGTTGTATAAGTATTTTACTTCACCAACACCATTCTAGACATCAGCATGGGAGAAGTCTGGCTTCTTAAAAGAAACTTTTTCTCCTTTAACACTGGAATTAAATCTTGGCTGTTGGCACAAGGGATTTATCATCATCCTACTGTTCTATCATGGATCACCTTAAAATCTCTTAACTCATCTCTCAGCAGACAATCTAATAATGTGCAGAGGTTACAATGCCGTGACAGGTTGTTCTGAATTATCGTGTGGTCGCTAATCATCCCCTCTGACCTCTGATTGGGAGTCCTGAACCACCAACCCTCCATCATTTCTGAGATCTTCATTCTGAAGTGGTTTTGCAACTCCTCCACTATTTGGTTCAATGGGACGTCATTTGTAGAGTTGGCCCGACTTCTGTTGACAAGGTTGCTGTTTTATATTCATGTAGAGCCTCATTAAGAGCATCTTCACTCTCACTCTCTATTTAAATAATGATATTCGCAAGGAAATATGTCTCCCATCCTTTTGATATCCAAATTAATGGGATCCCATACTTGATCATAGCCTCAGAGATTTCCAGCACTCTGAAAATCCATTATCCAATTGTTGGAAATGCCAATGCTTTGGCATCTGGCTCACTCATTACTGCACAAAGTCCTTGGATTTACTATCCGTGGATGCACAAACTCATGAGGTTAGCCACGGGACCATAAGACCATAAGACATGGGAGCAGAATTAGGCCATTCAGCCCATCGAGTCTGCTCTGCCATTCGATCATGGCTGATTTGTTTTTCCCTCTCAACCCCATTCTCCTGCCTTTTCCTTTAACCTTTGACACCCTTATTAACCAAGAACCTATCAACCACTGCTTCAAATTTGCCCAATGATTTGGCTTCCACAGCTGTCTGTGGCAATGAATTCCACACACTGACCACACTCTGGCGGAAGAAATTCCTCCTCATCTCTGTTCTAAAGGGACGTCCTTCTATTCTGAGGCTGTGCCCTCTGGTCCTAGACTCTCCCACTACTGGAAACAGCCTCTCCACGTCCACTCTATCCAGGCCTTTCAATATCTGGTAGGTTTCAATGAGATCCCCCCCCCCCCCATCCTTCTAAACTCCAGTGAGCACAGGCCCAGAGCCATCAAATGCTCTTCATACATTAACCCTTTCACCCCTGGAATCATCCTTGCAAGCCTCTTCTGGGAGTGTGAGCTGGAGCTGGGGTTGGGGGTCATCAGGGATCTGGAACTTAAAAGCCAAAACTAACCAGATTCCTTTTACTGCTCCTTTAAAACTCGCTCAGGCTCAGCTTCCCACTCCTTTTAAACTCACTGTGTTCATGGTAAAATAAATTATTCCACTGTGTAACATACAAAAAAAGTGAAATAAAAATACGTTGGGGTATTAGGAGAAGTAACATCCAATCATCCAGAAAATCTGCTGGTCCAGCATCATCAAAGTCTTAAGGGTGCCAGCTTACCGGAGAGCTACTGAACGTAGATTGTCACTGGCCAATCTTGTTTACCTCTCCAACAGCTGCAGTACATTGCCAGCTGATGAGAGGTTGTCTAAGAGCAACTCTTGACTAAAGGTTACATCTCTTGCTTTGAGAGTCCTTGTGTCTCATGTGCATTTGCCTGCACTCTTTGCAAACAGAGTTGAATGGATGCCAAGAATCCACAGAGAACTCATACTTCACCACTAATAATAGCTTATTAATTTCAGACTTATTCAGTTAACAATTTTAAATCCCCTTTTCTCATGATAGGATTTGACCTCATGTCTCCAATTCAGTCACGTTTCTTGATGAATAATAGTGCCATGTATTAGTATTGATATTGGTTTATTATTGTCACTTGTACCGGGGTACAGTGAAAAACTTACCTCGCATCCCGTTCATACAAATCAATTCATTACACAGTGCATTGAGGTAGTACAGGGTAAAAACAATAACAGAATACAGAGTAAAGTGTCACTGTTACAGGGAAGTGCATTGCAGGTAGACAATAAGATGCAAGGTCATAACAAGGTAGATAACAAGGTCAAGAGTCCATCTCATTGTAAAAGGGAACCGTTCAATAGTCTTAACACAGTGGGATAGAAGCTGTCCTTTAGCCTGGTGTTATGTGTCCTCAGTATCTTCTGCCTGATGGGAGAGGGGAGAAGAGAGAGTGACCCGGGTGGGTGGGGTCTTTGATTATGCTGGCTGCTTCACCAAGGCAACGAGATGTATAGACAGAGTCCATGGAGGGAAGGCTGGTTTCCATGATGTGCTGGGCTGTGTCCACAACTCTCTGCAGTTTCTTGCGGTCCTGGGCAGAGCAGTTGCCGTACCAAGCTGCGATGCATCCAGATAGGATGCTTTCTATGGTGCATCAATAAAAGTTGGTGAGTGTCCCCTTTATTTCTTTAGCCTCCTGAGGAAGTAGAGGCGCTGCTGAGCTTTCTTGGCCATGGCGCCTACATGGTTGAAGCAGGACAGGTCTTGTAACCATCATGATAGTGTATACATACTCAGTATACTTCTTTGTATGGTTTGAATTATGTTGAAATGTACATTGGTTATTGAAATATGTGCACAATAAATAGAAGCTTGAAAGGAGAGCCAATTTGACTATGATTACTGGCTATTCACTAAAAGTAACTGGGTTCTGTGATCCTGCAAACATCAAGGCTAATACTTGGATCTCAAGGATGCTCAATTATACCAAAATAAGTAATTTGAGCACCATTTCATCAACAAAGCTATAGCTGGCAGAATTATGTGCAATTTTTGGACAGCTCATCAAAAGGATACTGGGAAAAAAGAAATAGTTCAATAAAGAACAGCAAGAGCGATACCAGAATTCAGGGACTCGAGATATCAGGGGCAGAGATTTGCAGATATGCTGCTTTGAGGAGAAAAGAAGATTAAGCAGTGTCAGTGAAGCAGGATTTTAACATGGTGAGAGGCATGAATAATGTAGGTGTGAAACGGTGATTCAACAGAATGTGACCACAAGACTGGAGGACATGGTTGCAAAATTAACCAGCTTCAAGCAAGACAAGAGATTACAACACACAGTAATGGATGGAACAAATATGTGAGCATCAGAATTCTGGAGAAACAAATGTAACTTATGGTCTTTGTGACAAGAAGGGACAGGCAATATAGTCGTGTATCGATGTTGTTGGGAAAATTCCATAGAACATGATTTACTTAGACGGGATCAAGTGGCTTAATATTTGATGCAGGATTAGAAGCTCAGGGGAAATCCACTGAGGATCATTGAAGCTTAATGCCATCGAAAGAGGCCATTTGGCCCGTTGTACCTGTACTGGCCAACGATAATCATTAGCTTAATCCCATTCACCATCTCTCCGTCTATACTCATGCAGGTCATGGGTGTTCAAGCTAGTGATTTCCTCTATGTTAGGTTAATTGGCTATTTTAAGTTGCCCCCAGAGGATAGATGAATGCTAGAATCTGGAGTGAGATGATGGGCATGTGGGGTAGAATAATGCTTGGTATGAACTTGATGGGCTGAAAGGCCTGCTTCCATGCTGCTTGACTCTATGACCACTCACAGAATAAATATTTTCTTCCTCAAATCTCATTTTATTCTTTGACACTAAAATAGGTGGTGTCATAGATAGTGAAGAAGGTTATCAGGAATTCCAGCAGGGTAAGTGGGCCAAAGAATGGCAAATGCAGTTTAATTCAGGTAAATCCAAGGTGTTACATTTTGGGAAGTCCAACCAGGGTAGGACTATCACAGTGAACGGTCGGAGAGTGTTGTAGAACCAAGGGACCTGTGAGTACAAGTACATAGATTCCTGAGAGTGGTGCCACAGGTAGACAGGGTCATGAAGAAGGCTTTTGGCATACTGGCTTTCGTCAGCCAAAACAGTGAGTATAGGAATTGGGATGTTACATTGCAGTTGGTGAGGCCACACTTGGAGTATTGCGTACAGTTTGGTCACCCTGCTGTAGGAAAGATGCCGATAAGGTGGAAAGAGCGCAGAAAAGATTTACAAGGATGTTGCCAGGATTCAAGGGACTGGGTTATAAGGAAAGCATGGGCAGGCTAGGATGTTATTCATTGGCGTGTAGGAGACTGAGAGGTGATGTTATAGAGGTGTATAAAATCAAGCGAGGAATAGATAGGGTGAATGTGCACAATCTATTCCCCAGGGTTGGGGAATCAAGAACTAGAGGGCATAGGTTTAAGGTGAGAGGAAAGATTTAATAGGAACCTGAGGGACAGCTTCTCGTGAGCTGCTAGAGCTGTATGACCAAATAAGTTAAATATATGTTACCTAATTATGACCTTCCTGCTTAGGGAAACGTTCACCTTATCCTCTCAAAACACCTTAGTTAAATCTCCCTTCAGTGTCTTTTCGCTCCAAGGAAAATCCAGCTTAGATAGCCATTCTTCTGTACAAGAACCACCTCTAGCAACCTCCATGACAATGCCCCGAGCCCCAGTCCAGTGGTAAACCCACCAAGCCATCACATCCTCATGTTAATTAAAAAAAGCATTTCCACCTCAGACTAGGGAGCAACCTTTCTCAGAGATGGACTGACATTTATGCTCCCTGGTCAGTCAGTCTCAGGGCTTCTGATTAAGCTCACTTGCTGTTTCTATAATCGTGAATAGGCATTCCTTTTTTTTAAGCAAAGATCAATTTTCAATTTGTGGGGTATGTAATGTTAACAGGGATAGAAATCTACCGATCAATCTTCAGAAAATTGCTGTTTGCTTGGGGAGCGCTGGAGAGAAGCAGAGATTTTATAAGCCATGACTTTACTGTCTAGGCAGCACTCACTAGCTCAGCAGTGGGTTCTGGTTCCGTCACATGAAACTAAATGACTTACAGAAATGAAATTACCTTCCTTTTTTTGGTGGGGCTGTTAGGTTAATTATTTAAGAGGTTGGCATCGACTTTTTTTTTGCATTTGGGAATGAGCAGCATTGCTGATCTTGGGTCTGTAGTCTTTGGAGTTTAGAAGCGTGAGGGGTGACCTTATTGAAACTTATAACATCCTAAGAGGGTATTGACAGAGTAGATGTTGAGATGTTTTCAATAATAGGAGAGTCTTGAATGAGGTGGGTAGTTTCAAGATAAGGAGCCGGTCATTTAGAGTGGAGGTATGTAGAAATTTCTTCTTGCATAAAGTTGTGAGTCTCTGGAACTCTCTACCTCAGACAGTTAAGATAAGATTTCTTGATTAGTCACATGTACATCAAACCACACAGTGAAATGCATCTTTTGCATGTAGTGTTCTGGGGGCAGCCCGCAAGTGTCGCCATGCTACCGGTGCCAACATGGCATGCCCACAACTTCCTAACCCGTACGTCTCTAGAATGTGGGAGGAAGCCAGAGCACCTGGAGAGAACCCACGCAGACATGGGGAAAACGTACAAACTCCTTACAGCCAGCAGCTGGAATTGAATCCGGGTTGCTGGCGCTGTAATAGCATTACACTAACCACTACGGTACCATTGAGTCAAAGAGTAATACAGCATAGAAACAGGCCCTTTGGCCCAACTCATCCATGCCGACCAAGATAGTCCCATTTGCCTGATCTTGACCCATATCCCTCTGAACCTTCCCTATCCATGCTCCTGTCTTTTAAATTGTATTGTCCTTATACCTGCTTCAACCACTTCCTCTGGCAGTTCGTTCCATATACGCACCACCCTCTGTGTGAAGAAGTTGACCCTCGGGTCCCTTTTAAATCACTCCCCCCACTCATTACCTTTTTGATTCCCTTTCCCTGGGAGAAAAGACTGAGTGGATAAAATCATACTCCTCATTTTATCCATCTCTATAAGGTTACCCCTCAGCCTCCTACGCTCCAATGAATAAAATCCTAGTCTACCCAAGTTGTTTCTATAACTCAGGCCCTCGAGTCCTGGCAATGTCCTTGGAGATCTTCTTTGCACTCTTTCCTATCACAGGGTAACCAAAACTGAACACAATCTTCCAGGTGCAGCCTCACCAACGTCTTGTACAATTTGTGGAGGCTAGATCATGAGAAGTATTTAAAATGGAGGTAGATAAGTTTTTGGAAGATTTGGGGATAGAGAGCTTTGGTATTGGTTTAGTATTGTCACTTGTACTGAGGTACAGTGAAAGACCTGTCTCACATCTTGTCCGTACAGATCAATTCATTACACAGTGCATTGAGGTAGTACAGGGTAAAAACGATAACAAAATTTAGAGTAAAGTGTCACAGCTACAGAGAAGTGCATTGCAGGAAGACAATAAGGTGCAAGGTCATAACAAGGTAGATAACAAGGTCAAGAGTCCATCTCATTGTATAAGGGAACCGTTCAATAGTCTTATCACAGTGGGATAGAAGCTGTCCTTGAGTTTGGTGGTATGTGCCTTCAGGCTCCTGTATCTTCTGCCTGCTGGGAGAGGGGAGAAGGGAGAATAACCCAGGCGGGTGGGGTCTTTGATTATGCTGGCTGCTTCACCAAGGCAGTGAGTGGTAAAGACAAGAGTCCATGGAGGGGAGGCTGGTTTCCGTGATGCACTGGGCTGTGTCCACAACTCTCTGCAGTTTCTTGCGGTTCTGGGCAGAGCAGTTGCCGTACCAAGCCGTGATGCATCCAGATAGGATGCTTTCTATGGTGCATTGATAAAAGTTGGTGAGTGTCAAAGAGGACATGCCAAATTTCTTCAGCCTCCTGAGGAAGTAGAGAATGCGGATCTGGCCCAGAGGAGTAATTGAGGCCTGGGGCAGATCAGCCATGATCATATTGAATGGTAGGGCAGTCTTGAGGGGCTGAGTGGCCTACTCTTGTGTTCTTGAAGGAAATTGTTGGGTCTCGGATAAATACAAGGGCGTTTTTGGTCATAGCACCTGTTGGCTTAAAACCAGAGATGGAGAATGAAACTGTGGGTGAAGTTTTAGAGTGAGCGCCAACGACCCGGGTTCAATTCCGGCCACTGCCTGTAAGGAGTTTGCATGTTCTCCCTGTGTCTGCGTGGGTTTCCTCTGGGTGCTCCAGTTTCCTCCCACATTCCAAAGATGTACAGGTTAGGAAGTTGTGGGCATGCTGTGTTGGCGCCGGAAGCGTGGCGACCCTTGCAGGCTGCCCCAGAACACCCTACGCAAAAGATGCATTTCACTGTGTTTCGATATACACATGACTAATAAAGATATCTTGTCTTATCTGTAAACTATCTATATCTTGGCTATAAACCCAAACACCACTCAGGAAGGACTGGGAGGGTAGAAGGTGGCAGAACCTCTCCCTTTTGGTGGAAGACACAGAAACAGAAGACATAATCTCAGGATAACCTTGGCCACTTAGGACCGGAGATGAGGAGAAACTTCTTTATGCAGAGGGCTACAGGTCTTTGGAATTCTATACCCCAGCTATGGCGAATTCTTGAATATATTGAGGCTTAGTTGGATAGATTTTTGGTTGCTGAAGGATTGAAGGAATATGATGGTTAAACAGGATGAAGTACAGAATCTGCCCTGATTCTGTTAAGTGGCAGCACGGGTAGGAGGGGCTGAATGGTCTCCAGCTTGTACATATGTTCTTGGGATAGCTTGTCCAATCAGCCACAGTGTATAAGTGGGTATCAGCTCAGACTATCGGATGGGAAGTACAGGGCTAAATTGCAAATCGTGAATCTCCGTCCATTAAAAAATCCAAACACTGCAGGTGTTGGAAATCTAAACTAAACAGTGACTGCAGCAACATCATCGTCTTCAACATGAAACATTAAGTCTGTTTTTCTTTCCAGCAAAGGCTGTCTGACCTGCTGAGTGCCTCCAACACTTTCTAGCATGGTTTTGTTTCAGATTTCCAGCATTTGCAATTACATATTTTTTTTTATTTTTATGGTCTGGAAATATTCAGCAGGTCAGGTAGCATCTGTGGGGAGAGGAACAAGAATTAACATTTCGGGACAGTCATCAGAAGCGGCTGAATGGCCTACTTCATCAGCAGGGTCACTGTTGATGGACCATTGACCTGATCAGCCGAGTATCCCCAGCACTTGTTGCTTTTATTGAATCTATTTCAACCCCCATTCAGTCCTCAGAACAGATTCATTGACTTCAGGAAGGGGAAGGAGGGCGAACATGCACCAGTCTACATTGGGGGATCAGTGCTGGAGACGGACAGCAGCTTTCCTGAGTGTTAACATATCAGATGACCTGCCCTGGGCCCGGCACATAGATACAATCACAAGGAAAGTGCGCCAGTGCCTCTACTTTCTTAGAAGGTTATCACCGAACACGCCAACAAACTTCTACAGATGTACTGTTGAAAGGGTCCTGACTGCTTGCATCATGGTCTGGTAGGGCAATTCAAACAAGCAAGGACATAAGCAGCTGCAGAGTGTAGTGGATTCAGCCCAATGTATCACAGGAACATCCCTTCCCACCATTGGTAGTGTCTACAGGAGGCTCTGTTTCTGTAAGGCAGCATCTATCATCAAGGATCCCCACCATCCGGGCCACGCCATCTTCTCGCAGCTTCCATCAGGCAAGAAGTACAGAAGCCTGAAGTCCCACACCACCAGATTCAGGAACAGCTACTTCCCTTCAACCATTCAGTTCTTGAACTCAGTGTAGCAATAATATGACAACTTTCCACTCCAATGAACTTTGTTTTTCTTTGTTCTAATTGTGTTCTTTCTTGTATAACTTAGTATAATTTATGTTTAATTTATGTTTTTCTTGTAACTGTTGTGCCTCTGATGCCATGCGCCTGTGATGCTGTTGCAAGTAAGTTTTTAATTGCACCTGTATATACATGTACTTGTGCAGATGACAATAGAGCTCCACTTGACGTGAGATTCTCTCCTGTCCCTGCAAGTGACAGACACTTTCCCAACTGTAAAATAAGATCTTGACTGATGATAATTTAATTGCCCAATTAATCAATGTTTTGGAATTTAAATGGGGTATCACTCATTCTTAATCTTGCTTTTGGGAAGCCGGAGGTCCTGGGATGGGGATTTAGGGAGAATGGGAAAACTGTATTCTCCGAGATGAAAGATCATCAGTCCAAAACATTAGCAAACAACAAACTGCTGGAGGAACTCAGCAGGTCAAGAAGTATCTGTGGACACAAAGGAATGGTCAAAGAAGCTGCCTAACCTGCTGAGTTCCTCCAGCAGTTTGTATTTTGCTCTGTATTCCAGCATCTGCAGTCTCTTGTGTCTCGATCTGAAATGTTAAACTCTGTTTCAACGAGCAATCTGCTGGAGGAACTCAGCACGTTGAGCAGCATCTGTGGGGGGAAAGGAATTGTCGATCTTTTGGGTCGAAACCCTGCATCAGGACTGAGAGTGGAGAGGGGAGATGGACGGTATAAAGAGAGGAGGGGGGCGTGGTGAGACAGGAGTCCGAGGTGATTGGTGGACTGTGTAGGGGTGAAAGATGACAGACAGGTGTTTCCAGGTAGGGGAGGGGAACAGGGGTGGAGTTGGGTGACAGTGGCAGGTTAATGATAGGTAGAGGTAGACAATGAGAGAGAGTAAAAAAAGAATAAATAATATGAGAAGGCAGATGGAGCAAGGTAGGGGGAGGGGAGTGTGAAGATTGAAGACAGTTGCCGAAAGGAGATAAGTAGGAACACAGAGGGCTACCAGTACATAGAACATAGAACAGTACAGCACAGAACAGGCCCTTCGGCCCACAATGTTATGCTGACATAGCTATTCCCTCCTACCTACAGAATGCCCACATCCCTCCATTTTCCTCTCATTCGTGTGCCCGTCCAAGCCCCCCTTAAAAGCCCCCAATGAATTTGCCTCCACCACCCTATCAGGCAACGCATTCCAGGCATCCACCACTCTCTCGGTAAAAAACGTACCTCCTCACGACTGTTCTGAACCCACCCCCTCTCACCTTAAATGCATGCCCTCTGGTATTGGATCGCTCGATAAGGCTTGTCCATCCTATCTATGCCCAGTGTTGGACTCCGAGAAATAAGTCCACTGTTTCTCTTGGTCTGATCCAATACCCAGCCTTTTCTGTGTTTTCATAATTCCAGGATGTAATTTCCCCATTCCACGTGGCCCCATACTCCCCCTTTTTGTATTAGCTATCTCCCCTCATCTCTCAGTCCAGATGAAGGGTCTCGACCTGAAACAAAATCATTTGCCTCCACAGACGCTGCCTGACCCCCTGAGTTCCTCCAGCATCTTGTTTTCTAGCTCCCCATTTCCCTGCAGGGGTTTACCCTGTTCAGCAGATGTAGCTATTTGAATGTCATTTACATATTCCTCTCCTTGCTCACCAAGAGTCAGGTTTTCCCTCAGGAGGAACCACCTGCAGTACATTGACCCAAGAAGGGTCATTGCAGATTAAGAGCTGATTCATTTGTCTGTTTTAGCTGGGTCTATGTGTGAAACACCTGTCAAATAATCCATTATTTCAGCCCAGCAAGACCACTTGTTTAATGAGCGAGGCTCATTATGTTTCTTTCACATGCACAGCGAGAAACAAGACATAATGAGCAGTGTGTCTACTCCTCACTTCTATGCAAATGACTGAAAAGGGACCTACTTCCAAACTGCATTGCTGACTTCTAAATATGTCTTTAGATTTTGTGTGTCTCAAATGGTGATAATGAGTGAGGAATGTCAGGAAATGCACGTTCTTTTATGTGACTTTTTTTAAACTTCAAAAGTAGACTTCTTTCATGATAAAATATATAAACAAAGGAAGAAACAGTGCAAAAACAAAACCTTAACATTCATGGTCGTTACAGTCGGCAGGGTAAACGTTAAAGAAAAACACAGACAAGATGCGACCTGCACCTCCCCGTTGCCGGTCACTTCAACTCCCCCTCCCACACTATCACAGATATGTCAGTCCTCGGCCTCCTTCACTGCCAGGAGAATTCCAAGCGCAAACTGGAGGAACAGCACCTCATTTTCCATCCTGGAGCCTTGCAGCCTAAGGGCATGAACATTGAATTCTCCCACTTTAGGAAATTCCCACACCCTTTCCCCACAACCCCCTACACCCCCCCCCACCCACCACCACCACCATCACCATCACCATGCTTCTTCTCCTTTTCCCTTTCCTAGCCTCCTATCTTTTTCCTTTTCTCTTTTTTTCTCTCTCCGTACCTTTGACCCATCCCCCCGGCGGATTTGCTCTCCTGCCCCCCCCCCCCGCCTCCCCTCTTTTGTCCACCTATCACTGCTCTGCTTTTCCCTCCTATATACTGGGCTTCCCCTTTTCCTACCTTCAGTCCTGAAGAAGGGTCCTGACCCGAAACATTGACCGCCTGCTTTTCTCCATGGATGCTGCCTGGCCTGCTGATTTCCTCCAGAATCATCGTGTTTTTCATCTAGATTCCAGTATCTGCAGACCTTTGTTTCTCTCACAAACAAACATTGCACCATTGCCGCTCATGTTGCTCCCTGAGGTGATACCCCTTACATTCTTCGAGGAGCTTCCCCACCCGACTCTGCCCCTCCATGTGTGGTAGCGGAAGGGGATGTGGTTCATCCCCACAGAGCCTTTGCATTGGCTGCACTGAGCTTCGGTGCATCCCTCAGCACGTACACCTGCAGCCTGGACTGTGTCAGTCGGCAGCATTCCCTTGCGGACATCTTGCTGTGCTGGAACACCGACAAGTTTCCGGCAGACCAAAGGGCATCCTTTGCCGAGTTGATGACCTTCCAGCAGCACTTTATGTGTGTCTCGGTGTGTGTCCTCAAGAACAGCCCATAGATCAGAGAGTCCTCTGCCAGAGTGTTAGGATTGTTATGCTGTGGAATCAGGAGCCTACCTACTCTGCCCTGACAATGCAAGTCTTATCCAACCTTGCACCCTTTACAGTATCAGTTTGACATTCTTCATTCCTCATACCTGCCAAACACTGAGTTTTTTTGAATAAGACTGCTCATTTAGTGTGAGTTCGTGCTGAATGATATCACCCAGTCCAATCTAACCTTTCATGCGTTGTAATTATGGAGGCTATTTTGAGCTTGCCTATTGGGCAGTTATGTTGCGTGAGCTGTGTTCACTTACTGTCAAGCCATGAATTCTGTTCATTACAAAAGGCAGCTCCTACTGCTGCTGTTGCATTAAGAAGTGTACTCTGCTGGGAGCTCAAATGATTCAGAATAGTGACACAAGAGATTCTGTGGATGCTGGAAATCTGGAGCAACACACACACAAAATGCTGGAGGAACTCAGCAGGTCAGAAAGCATCTATGGAGGGAAACGAACAGTCGACGTTTCGGGTTGAGACTGATGAAGGGTCTCGGCCCGAAACGTCAACTGTTCCTTTCCCCTCTGTAGATGCTGCCTGACTCGCTGAGTTCCTCCAGTTTTTTGTATCTGTTGATTCAGAATAGTGCCTTCATTATATGAGCTTAAATATCTGCTCGGCAGCATCTGTGGAGAGAAAAGCAACATTAAATTTGCCATCTGCCAATCACCCGTCCTCACCTGTATCCACCTATCACCTACCAGCTCTTGCCTCACTCTCCCTCTCCCCCACCTGACTCTATCTGCCCATCATCCCCCTCCTCACCTGGCTCCACCTATCACCTCCCAGCCTCTGACATTATCTCCTCTCTTCCCTCCCCCACTTGACTCCACCTGCCAATCAAACCCTCCTCATCTGTATCGGCCTATTGCCTGCCAGCTCTTGCCTCACCCCCTCCCCCTCATCTCTTTATCCTGGCTATCTTCCTTCTGTTCTTTTAGTCCAGGTGAAGAGTCTCGACCTGATATGTTGATTGTCCATTTCTCACCACAGTTGCTGCCTGAACCACTGAGTTCCTCCAGCAGTTTGTGTGTTGCACCAGATTCCAGCATCTGCAGTCTCCTGTGTCTTCAAAGTTAAATTTGAGGTCAATGGTATTGGTATTGGTTCATTATTGTCACTTGTACCAAGGTACAGTGGAAAGACTTGTCTTGCATACTGTTAGTATAGATCAATTCATTACACAGTGCAGATGTATTGAATTAGTACAGAGTGCATTGAGGTAGTACAGGTGAAAACAATAATATAATACAGAATAAAGTGTCACAGCTACAAGGAAGTGCATTGCAGGTAGACAATAAGGTGCAAGGTCATAACAAGGTAGATCGTGAGGTCAGAGTCCATCTCATCGTATAATGGAACTGTTCAATAGTCTTATCACAGTGGGGTAGAAGTTGTCCTTAAGTCTGGTGGTACATGCCCTCAGGATCCTGTATCTTCTACCCAATCGAAGAGGAAAGAAGAGAGAATGACCCGGGTGGGTGGGGTCTTTGTTTATGTTGGCTGCTTCACCAAGACAGCAAGAGGTAAAGACAGAGTCCAAGGAGGGGAGGCTGGTGTCCGTGATGCATTGGGCTGTGTCCACAACTCTCTGCAGGTTCTCGCGGTCCTGGGCAGAGCAGATGACGTACCAAGTCATGATGCATCTGGATAGGATGCTTTCTATGGTGCATCGATAAAAGTTGGAGAATGTCAAAGTAAGTTCTCTGGCCTGGTAATACACTCCAAGTCCAGTTTCAGAAGACTTTGTATTTACCCTGCTTCATGGCAATGCAAACTTGTGCCAAATAAGGGACAGTATGGGGCTGTGCCATGTACTTTAGGGATTACATTGAAACTGCTCAAACTTTAGATAATTGACAATTTGGGTCAAGACCCTTCATCTGGAATGCCACTAGTCCACATGAAGGGTCTCAACCCAATATGTATACTGTTCATTTCCCTCCACAGATGCTGCCTGACCTACTGAGTCCTTCCAACACTTTTATTTTGCTTCAGATTCCAGCATCTGCAGTCTCTTTAAAGTTTTGTAGGCAAAGTGAATAAATTTCACGTCATCTAAGTCAGTGATAATAAATCTGATTCTGAACTTGCTTTGTAATTGATTCCAAACTTTGGGTTTTCAGGTTCGAAGGGGTTTTGCACAGACACTATGCCTACAGTTGATCAGTTAGCACAGTAGTTCCATATTTCCTTTTATTTTATAAGGTGAACTTTTCATTCCATCAAGTCTGTGCCCCCTCACAGAACAATCCTATTCCCCCACTAATTTTCCCTGTAACCTATTCTTCCCATATCCCCACCAAATTCCCCCAAATTCTACCATTCACCTGCACACTAGAGGCAATTTACAGTGACCAATTAATTTACCAACCCACATGACTTTGGGATGTGGGAGGAAACTGGAGCACCCACTGAAAAGCCATGCAGGGAGAATGTACTGTTATTGTTTTTACTTGTACTACCTCAATGCACTCTGTACTAACTAAATATAACTGCACTGTGTAATGAATTGACCTGTACGATCGGTATGCAAGACAAGTTTTTCACTGTACTTCGGTACAAGTGACAATAATAAACCAATACCAATACCAATACCAATATGCAGACTCCACACAGACAGACTGGAGGTCAGTACTGAAGCTGGGTTGCTGCTCCACTGTGCTGGATGTGGAACTAGAGGAGAGCATTAAACATCAAACTCACTGCACCATTCAGTATTGACCTTTCCTTCAAGGTTTCTGCATCATTCGTCAACTTAATTAACACTTTTCCAAATTGAGCAAATTGAATATCCTCAAAATCTAATCCCGACCCAAGAGATTAGCCTTTTGACTCTTTATTGCATCTCCAGGTCTTTAGTGTGTCTCTCGAGTGTTGGAGGACGAATCTTTAACAATGTTTACTGGTGGCCTTAAATATTTCTCATTTGTCCTCAAAAATCGTCCATTTTGCACTGTGAATCGTCTACTTCTTTCTCTGTACTTTCAGGAAGTACATATACTTACAAGGAGGAGTCCGGAGTCAAACCAGCCATTTCATTTGAATTTCTTAATCCCAAAGAGAAATGGACAAGTTCGTGTTTCTACAAAGGGAATGGAAAGGCTCAAACGGAGGTGGAGTGAATTTGGCAAATTAAAAGTGAGGGCTGGATTATCCCCCAATTCTTTTTTATCCTTTCATTGTAAGAAGATAAGAATTGGAAGCAGGAATCAAGCACTTGCCTCGTTAACTCTGCCCTTCTATTCAAGTGAGGTGAAAAATTCCAATGAGTTTCAACCCTCCATGCATTGTAATCTCTCCTTATCTCAGTCAGGTGGATGACCCCTTACCTTATGCTCTCTGTTGAGGACTCAAACTGGAGGAAGCTACTTCTTGCCATATGACCTTCTCAGAAGCTTGTATATCTCAACGTGATCACCTCTCACCCTGTGGATCGAGTGTCTCCTCCTTCCTACCTACATCTACAAGGGGCTGGATATTAAAATTACCATCAGCTGTGCAGAATTCTGGACTGAAGATTTTTTAGTAAATGACAAAAAAAAAGAATTTCCTTCCTCTTTGGCGAAATATCTTTACCTGAGGCTGTGCAATTGCAGTAATCTTAGTATCAGAGGTAATCGGATGCCCCTTCCTTTTCCCTCTACACTCTTTGATATGATCTGAAACCTGCCTGTACTAATGTCTGTCCTCAAGTTAATTAGCTGACAATCCAACAAGACATGACTTGTGGTGACTGAACAGCCACCTTCCCTGACCATAGTATCTTTGTGACTGTGAGGTTTTGCTTTTACTTTCCGCTTACGAGAAGCAATTTTAATTCTGGTTTCTGCTTTGATCCAACACTAAGTTTTGCACTTGCCGCACCCCTCCCTAGCCTGAGGAAACTCAGCTCAGCTGTCTTCCTCTCTCCTGTTTGGTATTTGTATCTGCTGTAAGATACAAATTTTAAAATGCTGCAAGGTCATGATTCTGAATTACATTCCAGGTGGTCAAACACAATTGCAGTTGTTAAAATGGATCTCTCTCTCTCTCTTTTCACAGTTTATATACATCAGAGAGCCTCATTCTCTCAGGACATGCTGGGAGACTGCACATTTCTGGGGGCACACTGAGCTAGTAAAGCTGCTGTCTCACAGCTGCAGTGACATGGGTTCAATCCCTACCTCGGGTGCTGTCTGCTGTGGAGTTTGCACGTTCTCCTTGTGACCATGTGGGTTTCCACTGCATCTTCTGGTTTCCTCCAACATTCCAAATAACGTGTGGATTGTTTGGTCAATTGGCCGCTGTAAATTGACACTAACGTGTAGGTACGTTGTAGAACCTGGGGGGAGTGGATGGGGATAGTGGGGGGAATAAAATAGGATTAGTGTAGGATCAGTGTCAATGGGGTTTGGCACAGGTTCAATGGGCTGAATGGTCTATTTCCATGCTGTATGACTCTATGGAGTGTAAAACTGCAACACCAGGTGGAACATAGAACAGCACAGCACAGGAACAGGCCCTCCAGCCCACAACATTGTGCTGAACTAATTAAACCAGTAATTAAAAGCCTAACTAAACTCATCTCTTCTGCCTACACAATAACCACATCCCTCCATTCTCTGCACATTCATCTAAGAGCCTTTAAAACACCTCTATCGTATTTGCCTCCAGTACCACCCCTGGCAGCACACTCCAGGCACCCACTACACTCCCGTGTTAAAATGTTGCCCCCCCGAATCTCCTCTGAATTTACCCCTTCTCATCTTAAATGCATGCCCTCTAGTATTAGACATTTTGACCCTGGGAAAAAGATACCATCTGTCTACTCTACCATAACCTCATAAACTTCCATCAGGTCTCCCTTCAGCCTCCGCCGCTCCAGAGAGAACAACCCAAGTCTGTCCAACCTCTCCTTATAGCACATGCCCTCTAATCCAAGCACCCTCTTCTGCACCCTCTCCAAAGCCTCCACCTCCTTCCTGTAATGGGGCGACCAGAATTGAATGAAATACTGCAGTTATTAGGTATCCACTTTCTACTTGAGTACCCCTATGAGAGATGGTAAGCTTAACCAAAGTCAGTCCACCCATCTACCATTAAGTGGTGTATTTTTTTTACAGAGTCAGTAAAGACTGTCCCATTTAAAACAAATCTTTTATTGCAACCTACCCTTCTCAACTAGGCAGCATCATATTGTTATTGGGAGGCACATAAATCTACTTTGGAAAGATACAGCACAAAAGCACACCACAACAATAGCAGTTACCAAGGTGATGACAACACTTGGAGTAACCCTTACCACGCAATGATATATGCCTTAACTCAGCAAATCTCTCTGCTCTTGAACTGCCTTATCTTTGCACAGTCGCCCTGTGGTGACGGTTCTCATTTCAACAACCTTGCTTCAGGGTACTTTTCAATTTTGTTACTTTCATAAATTACTAATGAAAAGATTCATTAGCGAAGTCAATTGGAAAGCCATCCTTTAACTCACTGAGGACACCAACGGTTCTGTTCACATCTCATCGGAAAGCAATGAAGATCGGGGTGGAAAGAAGTCTACGTGTAAAAAGCAGTATATAAGTTGCACCTGTGTATAAGATCCCCCTTGATCCCACAAACCTTTGAGAGACTTGAAGCACAAAATACAGAGTATAAATTGCACTTGTGTATAAGTTCCCCCTTCCTCCGACAAACCTTTGAGGGACTTGAAGCATAAAATACAGAGTATAAATTGCACTTGTGTATAAGTTCCCCCTTCCTCCAACAAACCTTTGAGGGACTTGAAGCATAAAATATGGAGTATACGTCGCACTATAGAGAGTTTAGTGGAATGGTGTCAATATCAACAAAACAAAAGAGCTGGTCATTGACTTCAGGAAAGGGGGCGGTGCTGAGGTCGAGAGGGTGAGAGTTTCAAGTTCCTGGGAGTGAACATCACCAACAGCCTGTCCTGGTCAAATCACGTAAATGCCACAGCCAAGAAAGCTCACCAGTGCCTCTACTTCCTCAGGAGGCTAAAGAAATTTGGTTTGTCCCCTTTGACTCTCACCAACTTTTATTGATGTGCAAGAGAAAGCATCCTATCTGAATGTATCACGGCTTAGTATGGCAACTGCTCTGCTCAGGACTGCAAGAAACTGCAGAGAGTTGTGGACACAGCTCAACGCGTCACGGACACCAGCCTCCCCTCCTTGGACTCTGTCTTTACCTCTCGCTGCCTTGGTGAAACAGCCGGCATAATCAAAGACCCCACCCACCCGGGTCATTCTCTCTTCTCTCCTCTTCCATCAGGTAGAAGATACAGGAGCCTGAAGGCACGTACCACCAGACTTAAGGACAGCTTCTACCCCACTGTGATAAGACTATTGAACGGTTCCCTTATACCATGAGATGGACTATGACTTCACGATCTACCTTGTTGTGACCTCGCACCTTATTGCACTGCACTTTCTCTGTAGCTGTGACACTTTACTCTGTACTGTTATTGTTTTTACCTGTACTACATCAGTGCACTCTGTTCTAACCCAATGTAACTGCACTGTGTAATGAATTGACCAGTATGCAAGTATGTAGATCAGCATACAAGACAAGTTTTTCACTGTACCTCGGTACAAGTGACAATGATAAACCAATACCAATACCAATACCAATACCAAACTCCCCCTTTCTCCCACAAACCTTTGAGGGACTTGAAACATAAAATACAGTCTATAAGTTGCACTTATGTATAAGCTCCCCCCTCCTCCCATAAACCTTTGAGGGACCTGAAACATAATAAGCATTGTATAAACGATCTGCTGGAGGAACTCAGCGGTCGAGCAGCATCTATGGGGGCGGAAGGAATTGTTGACATTTCACGTTGAAACCCTGCATCAGGACTGGATAGTAGTGGGAAGTGTGGGGTTAGGAAACTGTCAGGTTGGAGTCTGTGGAGGGGAGATCTCCTGATGTGATGAGATCTGTGACAGTGTGGGAGACAGTGGCCTGGTGTTTGTTGGTGGGGTCATGGTCCAGGAATAGATATGAGGAGGTGTCTGAGAGCTGTTGGACATGCAAGAGACTGCAGATACTGGAATCTGGAGCATCCACAGAAGGAAATAGACAGTTGACGTTTCGGGTTGAGACCCTTCATCTGGAATACAGTTTTGGCAGCCTCATCCTATTGAGTTTCTCCAGTGCTTTGTGTGTTTATTCGAGAGCTGTTGTTTGGCCCCTGCAAGGTAGAAGACAGTCCGCCAGACCGCAAAGGCACCACTCTTGTCTGTGGGTTTGATGACGAGGTTGCTCTTGGTGCGAAGTGATGGCAGGCTTTGTGTTTGGAGGGGGTGAGGTTGGAGCAGTCCAGGGAACTGTCCTAATGTAGGGCTTCACCCCAAAACATTGAAAATTCCTTCCCCTCCCCCCCCACAGGTGCTGCTCAACCCGTTGAGTTCCTCCAGCAAATTGGTTGTTGCTCCAAATTCCAGCATCTGCAGTCTCTTGTACTTTCAAGGCACTGTACAAGTTGCACCTGTGTGTAAGATCTCACCCTCCCATGTCCCACAAACCTTTGAATTTTAGGAAAACCCCTTCCTTGGGTTTTAAATACATCCTACTTTCCCTTGTTGCAGTAGGAAGCAGGAGGTGACTGAGGGATTGCTCAGTGTACGCATTCACTCATCGCGCTGAGGGGTGATGGGCTGGGTGAAGTCTTCCTGCTCAGGTATGGTGACCCCACCTCCCATGGTCGGGGAACCAAGTGCCAGGAACCACCAGCTTGCCTTCACTGCATGGGGAGGTCCCACACTGCCCACACCAGGCAGATGTCTGTAGATTCTCCCCAGGTTCCCTGGGAGAGCTCCGGGAGACCTGTGCTAGGCTGCAGGCTGGGAGTGGGTGTCTGCTGAGATGGAAGGGTGTTGAGGGTGGGGACAAACAGCACTCGGGGTGCAACACTGAGGAGGTGACAGTGTGGGTCAGTGGGATTGAGCAGTTGGTGTCTGGGGAGTTGGGGGAGGAGGGAGGGAGAGCCAAGGAATGGAGAGGGTAAGGATGAGAGCTGTGGTAGAGAGGCTGAGGAAGGGGGAACTGAAGGAGGGAAGGGATCAGGATGGTAGTGGATGCAATGTAGGGACTGAGGGGATAAAGTGTGGACAAAGTTGTGCATCAGTGTCCTTGCGTGTGTGTATGCGTGCGCGTGTGTGTTTGTTGGTGTGTTTGTGTGTGTGTATTAGATTGAGCATGTGCTTGTGTTTGTGCTTAGAGTGTGTGTGTGCATTAGAGTGTATATGTGCATGTGTGCGTGCTTAGAGTGTGTGTGTATCTGCACAATTAGTGTGTGTATGTTTTATGTATGAGTGTTGTAAGTGTGCATGTTTGCATGTGCATTAGAATGTGTGTGTGTGCATATGTATATAGTTGGAGATCAGCGTATATATGTGCATGTTCTTTGTGTGTGTGTGTGTGTGTGTGTGTGTGTGTGTGTGTGTTAAGAGTGCGTATGTACTTGTGTGGGCTTAGAGCTCATGTTTGTGTGTGTGTGTGTCCATTAGAGTGTGTGTGTGCATGTGTGTGGACATTAGTGTGTGTTTCCATTAGAGTGTGTGTACGTGTGTGGATGTTAGCGTGTGTGTGTGTGTGTGTGTGTAAGTTTGTGTGTGTGTGTGTAAGTTTGTGTGTATGTGTTAGTGTGTGTGTGGTGTGTGTGCTTTGGCTGTACAACAGACGCTGATCTCCAACTATCTTGCACCTCCTTATCATTGGACCAAGCCCTCCCTCTGTCCAGTCCATGTGGTGACTGGTGAGCGACTTGCATTAAAAAAATTCCCAGTCATACATCTTCCACTCCTGAGGAGTGGAAGCAAATCACCCTCAACCCCGAGGGACTGCCGAAGAAGAAGATCTTTTTCTCAGCAAGCGAAGCTAACAATAAAACAAAATGCTAGTTCTGGAACACTTCTTTATTCTATAAATAATGTACTGCATTATGTTTAACAATTTCATAATTCAAATAACATTCAGTAAAATACGAACAAACATGAAAATACAGACGTTGACAGATAGTGTTTTAAAAACTAACCAAACTTGCTTGCATTAGATGGATAGACCAATGTGTAAGTTGCATCTGTTTACACGTTGCCTTCTGATCCCTTTGCCCTACTTAGCCTGCTCCAAAATTATCCAGCCTGTCGATTTATGTACAAGGTTTTACAGTACTTTTTGTCTCTTTTGGTAATGTTCCATTTTGTAAGTTATTCTTCTCAACCCTTACATATTTTTAATGGAGTTAGGAAAATCATACTGAGCTTAATGTAATCTAATCATTGACGTGATTTTACCCCAGCTTAGATTCAAGGAGTTACAGAGCATGAAAACAGGCCCTTCCATTCATCCATGCTGACTAAAGTGTCTTCCTGAGCTAATCCCTGTATTTGGCCCGTATCCCTCTAAATCTTTCCCGTCCATGAACCTGTCCAAATATTTCTATCCAGATCTTGCAGTAACAGCCTTCATCAAAGAGGGAATCTGCACAAAGGCAAATCATTTTGTAGGATAACTGTCTGGAACATGCGGTGAACATGCTTCATATGAAATAGTAAGAAAAGGTGACTCTGGTAAGGCAGAGGTACGGTAGGGTAGTGGGTAAGGAACTAGATTCAGAGGCAGGGGCTCTATAGAGATGAATTCAAATTCCACCCTGGCATACTTTGTGTAATGGTGACATTTCTTTCTGCATTGCTCCATGGTATGAGAATTTTCACCACTGCTCAAGCCACCCCCCGCCAAGCTCTTCCCCCCATTCAGTCATCATGATGTGGCCTCCTCTACGTTGGAGAAACTGAATGTAGAGGAGGTGACCATTTTGTGGAAATCCCGCGCTCTGTCTTCAACACCCACCTCGAGTTTCCACTGCATGCTATTTTAACTCTCCTTCCCACTGCCACACTGACCTGCTTGTCCTTGGCCTTCTCCATTGCTATGGGGAGGCCAAAAGCAAATTGGAAGAACAACATCTGCTTGGGTACCTTACAACCCAATGGTATGAGCACTGAATTTTCCAATTTCAGGTTACACACACCCCTGGTGTTCTCCTCCCACACACACTCACCTGTCCACCTAGATTTCTTCTCCCTTTGTTCACCCTTCCCATCCCTTCCCCATCCCTCCTCCACCCAATTTCATCTGCCTATCATCCCCTCCCCATCTGGTTCCACCTATCACCTACCAAACTGTATCCCACCCACCCCTCATACTGCTATACAATGGCAATCTCTTCTCTTCCCTCTCAGTCCTGATGCGGGGTCTTGACTGAAAACATACACCTTTAGCCCCCACAGATGCTGATTGACCCATGGAGTTCTCCCAGCATTCCATGTTTTTGTTCCAGGTTCCAGCATCTGTGGTCTTTTTTTTCTTCAAGCTCCTCTTATGGTTGGTCTGGTTGGTTCCCTGGTCCCTTTGATGCACAAGACCTCCATCTTGGCCGGTGCCTTGTAGACCAGGACTTGCATCTCTCTTTGAGTGAGTGCAGGAGCTCTCTCTCTCTCCTTCCCTCATCCACACAGCCAAAGTGTGCAGAACTTGTAAAGGACCTTTATAAATCTGTCATTCTTTCTACTTTCTATAATAACCATTCTTTTAAATTACTGTCACCGCACTTTATACCTCCATGATCCCAAACAAGGGGAAAGCAGTTGAATCAATATGTTCCTTGCGGCCTGTTAATGTTCTTAATTTAGCCATAACTCACTTAATTATCTTTAATTATCTCAAATTGTGGCAAATTTCTTCTTTATTGCTGTGCATAATTGCTGTAATTTATTGGGTAGATGGTGTCTTGTGGTAAGGTAACAAACTCCATCTCCACTATCTTTGAATTGCAATGCTTGACAATGGTTGTTCACGTCAACATCTGGGAGTGAGGGGAGATGGAGACTGTGGGGACGCAATTGTGGCGGATGGTGGAATCGATGGAGGGGTGATTCAATACCTGCTTACACGTCAAGAGTGACGGCTGAGTTGTTTGTTCTTACTTTTTTTTCAGGATCACTTGTAAGTCTATCCTTATTGTCCATCTTTGATGGCTCTTCAAGGCCATATCAGGGTCACTGTATTAGTGGGTCTCTAGTCACATACAAACCAGACCAGGTAGGGAGGAGGAGTTCCTTCCTTGCAGGGTATTAGAGACCCATATGACTTTACCAACATCCTACAGCTTTCTGGTCATAGAGACTTGGAGTTATACAGCATGGAAACTTCAGCCCAACTCATTCATGCTGACCAAGTTGTCTATTTGAATTAGTCCCATTTCCCTATATTTGGCCCCTATCCCTCTAACCCTTTCCTATCTATGTACCTTTAGGGACATTTAAGAGACTCTTAGATAGACACATGAATGATAGAGAAATGGGGAGCTGTGTGGGAGGGAAAGGTTAGATAGATCTTGGAGCAGGGTAAAATGTTGGCACAACAATGTGGGCCGAAGGGCCTGTACTGTGCTGTAGTGTTCTATGTTCTATGTACCTGTCTAAAATGTTCATCAGGGCTATTTTTTTAAAATTTCAGATTACTAACTGAATTTAAATTGTATAACTATTAGGGTGGGATTTGAACTCAAGTCTTTTGGACTATTGGTCCTGTAACCAATTAACCATCTGTAACCAATTAATCCTTAACTATTGCATAGTGGTTAGCGTAACGCTGTTACAGCGTCAGCAACACGGGTTCAATTCTGGCCACTGTCTGTAAGGAGTTTGTACGTTCTCCCCGTGTGTCTGCGTGGGTTTCCTCCGGGTGCTCCGGTCTCCTCCTACGTTCCAAAGACAAAACAGGTTAGGATGCTGTGGGCACGCTATGTTGGCGCCGGAAGAGTGGCGACACTTGCGGGCTGCCCCCAGCACATTCTCAGCAACGTAAAAAGACACATTTCACTGTGTTTTTCGATGTACACATAATTAATAAATAAATATCTATATCTACAAATATCTATAGAATTAGATCTTCCTCATTCTGAAATAAAAACAAGAAAGGCTGGAAACACTCAGCAGGTCAGGCAGCATCTGAGGAGAGAGAAAATGACCTTCATTCATCCATGCTCCCTCGTCCCACAGCTTTATAAGGCTGTTTCCATGTTGCATAAATCTTTGACTCTATATTGGTGAGATGACTTTATCGGCAATGTAAGTTTAAAGAAACTTTTTAAGGGAGGTGGAGAGGTTTAGCATCCACTCTCTGCAATAGAATTTCCAAAGCATCAGTCACTTCTAATTATTCAGCCATGGTGAAGCATTGAAAGCATTGAATACCCATCCCTAATTGCCCTCAAGAAGCTGGCACTGAGCTGCTTTCTTGTACCACTGCATTCCACGTGGTAAAGGTACTCCCAATGCGTGCAATAGTATGTGGGATCTTGCTATGTCATCCAGAAGGCATCCAATGCATTGCTGATTGGATAAGGAATACCTGCATTCTTCCCGAAAGGACATTAATGGACCAGATAAGTTCTTACCAAAATTCTGTACTTTGATGATCGTCTTCACTAACACTGACATTTTAATTCCAGATTTAGTTATTTCAGCGAATTTAAATTCCTCATTGTCACAGAGGTATGTAAACCAGTGCACACAGATCATTAGGACGCTGTTGGATAGGGGAAGTCGAGAAAACACACACCAGTCGTCATTCAGGGGTCAACGGTGGAAAGGGTGAGCAACTTCAAGTTTCTGGGCGTCAACATCTCAGAGGACGTATCTTGGGCCCAACACATTGATGCAATCATGAAGAAGGCACGCCAGTGGCTCCACTTCATTAGGAGTTTGAGGAGATTTGGTATGTCACCAAAGGCTCTTTCAAATTTTATAGGCGTACGGTGGAAAGCACCCTGACTGGTTACATCACCACCTGGTATGGAGGCTCCAATGCACAGGATCACAAGAAGCTGCAGAGGGTTGTAGACGCAGCCAGCTCCATCGCGGGCATAACCCTCCCCACCATCGAAGACATCTTCAAGAGGTGGCGCCTCAAGGAGGCAGCATCTGTCTTTAAGGACCCTCACCATCTGGGACATGCCCTCTTCTTGTTACTACCATTGGGGAGGAGGTACAGGAGCCTGTAGACCCAAACTCAATGATTCAGGAACATCTTCTCCCCCTCCACCATCAGATTTCTGAACGGTCCATGAACCCATGAACACTACCTCATTATTCCTTCTTTTGTGCACTATTTATTTATTCCTGTAATTTATAGATTTTATGTCTTGCACTGCACTGCTGCCGCAAAACAACAAATTTCACATCAGATGTCGGTGATAATAATAAATCTGACCCTAATTCTAATGATTCTAATTCTGATCTTCTGTTTCATTTACTTAACCACATACAGGCCATCCCTGGATTGTGTTTTTACAGACATCGATTTTGTTCAGGTCAGAAAGTGCATAAAAATCACTCGATATGGTAACCACACCACCACAATATTGTCATGAATGGCATAAAAGGTACAGAAGAATGAGAAGCAGGAATGATTATTAAAAGTGGAGATTGAGAACAAACAATTCTTGCTGGTTGTAGGAAGAAATGTATGTATGGATGTTACACTTTTGAATTTAATAATATTATGGGAGCTTGTATGTAAGTAGGGGGTCAAGGTTTCTATGATTGATTTAATTACTTTTGTCATCAGCTAAACTTTGTGGTACATCCTGCAGAAGGCAGATGATTCAGATGAATCTTGATGAAGTACCTCATGTTTAGAATGGTAGAGGTAACCACCCGTACACGCGCAGGCACGGTAGTGTAACGGTTAGCGTAACACTATTACAGCGCCAGCGACCCAGGTTCAATTCTGGCCACTGTCTGTAAGGAGTTTGTACGTCCTCCCTGCGGGGTTTCCTCTGGGTGCTCCGGTTTCCTCCCACATTCCAAAGACGTACGGGTTAGGAAGTTGCGGCATGCTATGTTGGCGCCGGAAGCGTGGCGACACTTGCGGGCTGCCCCCAGAACACTCTACGCAAAAGGTGCATTTCACTGTGTGTTTTGATGTACATGTGACTAATAAAGAAATCTCTCTAACCCCAAATCATCAACGGAACGTGGGCCAAGAGGTGCAAGCAGAAGACATGAGGGGGTTTTCAAAACAAGATGACACAATTTTAAGGTGAAGGGTAGTTTTTTTTATAGAATGATTGATGTCTGGAACATGCTGACAGAGGAGGTGGGTGGAATCAGATACAATTACTGCATTACTACAGATACTTAAGTAGGCAATGCATAGAAGGATACAGTCCTAACGTGGGCAAATGGGATTAGTGTAGATGGACAAAAGGGTTGGCATGAACATAATGGGCTGAAGGGCCTGTTTCTGTGCTGTATGACTCCATGAGCCAATAAATAAGTATATTGAAAATAAATTGCAGGATAAAATCCTTCACTTCATGATTCGAACAATCTGCCATGAAAAGGGACAAAGGTTGTAATGTATCCCAGTGTTGACCTTGGATACTGTGGGTGTGTCAACATAAGCCAGATACAAAAACAGTTACAGGACACAAGAGGTTCAACCAAGGGCGCAGCGTGGATCTCATGTGGTGCCTGCCTCATATCGATGCACGCGATGACATCACTACATGCTGTGATGATGTGGACTATTTCCATAACGTTATACAAACATCTCACAGAGTTTGCTCAGAATACTACTGGGTACCACAATGATAGGGAGACCATGCTAGAGAGACAAAAGTCATCAGGGAGAGGAGGCATCTCCTGTCTATTGTACCTCTGACACTGAAAAGATGTAGAGGCAAAGTCTTGGCTGCAGACTTTCTCATAATCTCTTGCTGATTATTCTGCCCTGAACACATCATATTACTTCATCAGAGTTTTGCTGAGTTTGCTGCCTCTAATCCTTAATGTGAAAAAAACTAAATGCTAACAAAATATCATGGAAACAAAATTTCAACAGGAAAAATAGCCTCTTCACAAATTATGGATAAGAGAAGGAAGGAGCAAACATCAGGTTAATCTAAACTATAAAAGCTAAACTGTTCTGATCAAGTTGGAGAAGAACCACGTGAGAAACGAAACATGCTGATCACCGAACGAGCAGTGAGTGCTGTTGTTCCTGTCAGGGATTCTTTATATCCCTGACAAAAGGTCTTTAACCTGAGATGTTAAATCTGTTTCTCTTCCCACAGATGCTGTATGCCCTGCTGAGTATTTCCAGCATTTTCTGTTTCTATTTTTTACATTCCTGAGTGACTTCCAATCCATTTCTGACGCTGGTTAATTCTGATTGAGATTCAGATCAGATTAGATCAGTTTAATTTATTGTCACATACACCAAGGGTGCAATGAAAGTCCTTGCTCACATGAAGCTCACAGAGTAAACAGTGTACATGGGAATAATAAATACAACAATAGATACCGTATAGTAACGAACACAAAACAACAGGATGGTGCAAAAATAGTGGTGCAATCTGAAGCAGTGCAAAAAGAAATGGGGAAGTGACAATAACGGAATAAGTGAGAGCCGTAGAATTAAGAATGAGGCAGCATCACAGGGATGGGATGTAAAGGAGGTGATTGTTCAGAGTCTGATAGCAGTGAGGAAGAAGCTGTTCTTAAGTCTGTTCCGCTGGGCTTTGGAGATCCTGTATCTGTTTCCAGAGGGTAGAAGAGAGAAAAGGGAATGGCCAGGGCGGCAGGCATCCTTGACGATACCGTTAGCCTTCCTGAAGCAACGCACGGTGAAGATGGACTGGATGGAAGGAAGCGACGAGCCAGTGACGGACTGCGCTATGTTTCCCACTCTCTGCGGGATGTCCAATCAGGGCCAGGTTTTGCCTGTAAGCTAAACTCATTCCTGACAGAATTTTACTTTTTTAATCATTCACAGGAAGCCTTCTCCCAATTGCCCTTGTTAAGGATAGTAGACTCCCTTCCACTCGTTTTGTGCCTTTGATTCTCAGTTTTATTTGATCAACTGAAAGAAGTTTCCCCATCATTCATGGTGGGATTTGAACTCTTAAAGAAGAGTCATAGAGCAATACGGCACAGATATAGGCCCTTTGGCCCAACCAGTCCATGCCGACCACGGTGCCCACCCAGCTAGTCCCAAATTCCTGCGTTCAGCCCATATCCCTCCAAGCCCCACCCCTCCATATACCTATCCAAATGCTTCTCAAATGATTCTATTTTACCTGCCACAACCACTTCCTCTGGCAGCTCATTCCATATACTCACCAGCCTCTGCATGAAAAAGTTGCCCTTCAGGTCCCTTTTAAATCTTTCCCCTCTCACCCTAAACCTATGCCCCTTAGTTTTGGACTCCCCTACCCTGGGGAAAAGACTGTTAGCATCCACCTTATCTATCCCTCCCATAATTTTAAACATTGGTTATGGCTTTCCTCATAAACATATCCCATAAATTTCCATCCCTCAATGCAGAGGCCAAATAAAATCACAGGCTACCAAGCACAGAGACAGGAATGTTGTTTCCTGAAGGTTCTGTCATCGAATGGATTCAATGTTTTAGGCAGCAGGTTAACCACTCTACCGTCCTAGCTACAAGCCCACTTTCATTAAAAGCACAGAGAGCAATGGTTGACACCAATTAGTGTCAAACTACTCTCGTTGTTACACATTTCCTTCTGGGAAGAAGTTCAAGTCTTCAAGTGGTACTCAGCGACTTGAGTATTTAATCTGGGCTGACATTTCAATGTTTCAGAATGCATGCTAAACTGAGACCCTCCTTTCTTTGTAGATGAATTCAATATTCCATGGTGTCATTTGGAGAAGAGTAGAGAACCTTTCCTTGTGTCCTGGTCAACAATCTACCCTTGGGGACACAAGAGACCGCTGATGCTGGAATATGGAGCAAAAAAAATAAACTGCTGTACGAACACAGTGGGTCAAGTAGAACCCAGTCCTGATGCAGGATTTCAACCGAAAATGTCGACCGTTCCTTTGCCTCCACAGATGCTGCTTGACCCATTGGGTTTTTCGAGCAGTTTGTTTTTTGCAACAGTTTACCCTTAATCAATTTTTCCCAATGCGACAATGACTAACACGAGGGGACATAATTTTAAGGTGATTGGAGGAAGATATAAGGGGGATGTCAGGGGTAAGTTTTTTACAAGGAGAGTGGTGGGTGTGTGGAATGCATTGCTGGCAGAGGTTGTGGGGACAGATACATTAGTGACATTTAAGACACTCTTAGGTAGACACATGAAAGATAGAAAAATAGGGGGCTATGTGGGAGGGAAGGGTTAGATAGATATTAGAGCAGGATAAAATGTGGGCACAACATTGTGGGCCGAAGAGCCTGTACTGTGCTGTGGTGCTCTATGTTTTCTATGTTTTCTATCAGCATTCTAAAACTGATAACTGGTTACTCATCTCACTGTTATTGGTATTGGTATTGGTATTGGTTTATTATTGTCACTTGTACCGAGGTGCAGTGAAAAACTTGTCTTGCGTACCGATCGTACAGATCAAGTAGTATGTGGTGGATTTATGTACAACATGTGGTAGGTAGAACATGAAGAAATCTCCATACATGTATTTGACATAAATACCAGAGTAAGGTCCTGTTGTCCTGTGGATATTATTGTGGTAAATGCCTGTCTGGCATTGTTCAGAACCCATCTCAGATTACACTGGGTCTCTGCTGGCTGTTAGTTAGATTTTGCATTTGCTTCTAAAACACTTCAAAAATTACATCACAAGTTGTGACATGAAAATCACTCAATAAGGTTGGTCAAATATTTTTGGGGAAATATTAAAGGAACTAATTTTGAGGTGTATAAGATTCTGAGTTATCATCACAGGGTCATGCAGACAGGATGTTTCCTCCTCTGGGTGAATCTAGAACTAAGGGGCCACTGTTTACAAATAAGGGTCATCCACGTAAGACCAAGATGAGGCATTTTTTTTCTCTCAGAGGCCCATGAGTGTTTGGAGCTCTTCTCAAAAGACAAATGGAAAAAAACTCTCTGAAGGCAGATAGATTTTCATGGATTCATGGAGTTATACAGCATGGAAACAGGCCCTTCGGCCCAACTCATCCATGCTGAACATGAAGCCTATCTATACTAATCCCATCTGTCTGCATTTGGTCCACATCCCTCGTAGTCTTTCCTACCCGTCCAAATGTCTTTTAACCATTGTAATTGTACCTACCTCTACCACCTCCTCTGGGTGCTCATTCCACGTACCGACCACCCTCTGTGTGAAAAACTTGCCCCTCAGGTCCCCCTTAAATCTTTCCCCTCTTTCCTTAAACCTATGCACTCTAGTTTTAGGCTCCCCCACCTTGGGACAAAGACTATGTCTATCTACCCTATCTATGCCTCTTATAATTTTATATACCTCATGTCACCCCTCAGCCTCCTTCGCTCCAGGGAAAACAGTCTCAGACTATCCAGTCTCTCCTTGTAACTCAAGCCCTCCAGTCTCCCAGCAACATCCTTGTGGATCTTTTCTGCACCGTCTCTAGCTTAATCACATCCTCCCTATAGCGTGGCAACCAGAACCGCACACAATACTCCAAGTGCAGCCTAACCAATGATTTGTAGAAATTTTTGATGATCAACGATGTGAAAGTTCACCAAGGATAGATGGGAATGTGGAATCAGGTTGGTCATGATCTTATTAAGAGGTCTGAGAGACTGAGTGGCTGATTCTTATTCCTGCTTTATGTAGAAGTTGTGGGCCTGCTATGTTGGTGCCAGAAGCGTGGCGACACTTGCGGGCTGCCCCCCGAACACTACCCAAAAGATGCACTTCACTGTGTGTTTCGATGTGCATGTGATTAATAACGATATCTTATATTCCGGGAAATGGAGTTGAGGGACTGATTAAGCATAATCCAACTGAATGGAGATACAGGGCCAAGGAGACTGAAGGGTGTTCTCCCTGTTTAATGTTCAAATCAGTGCTTCCTTTTATTTGTCTTTGTATATTCTCATGCACACCAACAAAACCCTCAGAGTAGCTTCTAATTAGCTTAGAAGTGAGAAACATTGGATAGAGCTGGGGGAAGAGAGCTAACACTTCAGGTCAAAAATTCTTGGAACATTCTGACAAAAGGTCAACCTGAACCACTAACTCTGCTTCTCTCCCTGCAGAAGCTGCCTGACTTGCTGTGTGTTTCCAGCATTTTCTGCTTATATTTTCAGATTTCCAGCATCTACAGTTTTTCTGATTCACTATTTTTTTTCATTTACTGTTGCGACTGGCTTAGTTGGCATTACAACACATTATTCCCTCACTAGCTCGCAATGATTAGCATACCTTTCAGTTCAAAATTAAATAACGTTTGTGCTGTTTCTGGAGACAATCCATAGATTGGTTCTCATACCTGTAGTCAGTTCTAAGCAAGAGTCTTCCCACAGATGCTGACTGACCTGCTGAGTCTTTCCAACACTTCATGGTTTTGAGCCAATTACGTGTGATCCTGAAAGCTTTCATGACATGCAAAAGAAAACGTACCTGTGGCTTCCCAAGATATCAAATGTTTAGTCTCAGTAACCTCCTTCAGATTGGAGATTTGCTCCTGAAGCCGATCTATATAAAATTATGAGGGGCATAGATAGGGTGGACAAGCAATATCTTTTTCCCATTATTGAGCAATCCAGTACCAGAGGACATGCATTTAAGGTTCAGAACAGACGTGAGGGGTACGTTTTGTACTGAGAGAGTGGTGGATGCCTGGAATGCGTTGCCTCATAGGGTGGTGGAGGCAAATTCATTGGGGGCTTTTAAGAGGGGCTTGGATGGGCACATGCATGAGAGGAAAATAGAGGGATATGGGCATTCTGTAGGTAGGAGTGATTAGCTATGTTGGTACAACATTGTGGGCCGAAAGGCCTGATCTGTGCTGTATTGTTCTATGTTCTATGTTCTGATGGTAATTAATTCAAACCCACCCTTAGACAAAGGTCTCATGATATTTTTAATTCCCAGCTGACTCAATGCTAACACATGCAAGCAATACCAATGGGTTCAGGTCAGGTAACTGGTCTCTATCCTGGTGTTCCCTACCCTCATTTAAAACAAAGCAGTGTCATCACTGATACTCAGCTTCCCTGCTTTATTGATAATCATACTACCTTTCACAGATCTTGGGTCATAAAAATAGGTTTAGCAGATATAATAAAAGTATCCCCAACACTTGCTTTCTCACATAGATTGAGAACCAGCACTCAGAACCATGACAGAATGACAGAGCAGGTACAGTGCACCAACAAACAGTTCCTCTGCTGGAGGAACTCAGCAGGTCGAGCAGCATCTGTGGGGGGAAAGGAATTGTCTCGGGTCAAAACATTGCAGCAGGATTGTACAGCATACTCCAGCTTTACGACTGTTTGGGTAACAGAGATTCGCCCTTACAGAATTCACAAATTACTGACCAAATATTTGAGACACGGAACAAAATTTGCTCTCACAGAATTTATGTGCGGAAAGCAAATAAATCAACATAAAAATCTTTTCTTCAACATGCGGTTCTTGACGCACTCACAGATGACGCGTTACAGAAAATCGCAATACACACTGCTTTCCACGCAACCCCCTGTAACGTGGGGGTCACCTGTATAAGGGCAGATTTGGCCTACTCCTGCTTTGACTTTTTAAGCTCCCGAGTATCTCTGGCACCTTCTGATCTTATTACAGTTTTCCAGCATCTGCTGTATTTTGTTACTGGTAGTAAATGGAACAACAGGGACAAAGTTATTAATTTTCACTGTGGTCTTATTGGGGAAGATGTGGAGATTCAGGATCAACAAGAAAGAAGAGAAATAAAAAACATTGCACACCAAGTCTTCGTAGGACATGGACCCTTTTCCAAGAAATGAGAAATTAGGTTGAAGGAATAACATCATGAAAAAGAATACAAGAGGCTTTATGGATATGAAATTTGGAGGTATGAAGTCCCTTTAATTGGTTTTGCTATATCAGCAATGCTCTTGGAATATGTTGTTATTTGTGTTATTCCATCTGAAGTTAGTATGGTGTGGAAATAATGGGCCGAACTGGCTCCTGCCTTGCTAGTTGTGTCCTTCCATGTCTATTGGTCTGACTGGTTGCGTGATGCTCTGGTACGGCAATTTGAATTTGCAGGAACATAAGGAGCTGCAGAGAGTAGTGGACTCAGCCCAATACATCACAGGCACATCCCTCCCCACCATCGGTAGTATCTACAGGAGGCGCTGCTTCAAGAAGGCAACATCTATCGCCAAAGATCCCCACCATCCGGGCCATGCTATTTTCTCACAGCTACCATCAGGCAGGAGGTACAGAAGCCTGAAGTCCCACACCACCAGGTTCAAGAATAGCTGCTTCCCTTCAACCATTCGGTTCTTGAACCAACTTAATCACTACCCCAGTATAGCAACACGATGCATTACAATGGACTTTGTTTTTTCTTTATCTAGTTGTGTTCTTTTTTGTAAAAATTATGTACAATTTATGTTGAATTTATGTTTTTCTTGTGAATGTTGCGTATCTGATGCTCTGTGCCTGTGATGCTGCTGCAAGTAAGTTTATCATTGCACCTGTGCACACATGGACTTGTGCATATGAACCAGACTTTGACTTTGGTTATGTCATTCCATGCTCAAGATCAGTACCAAGAGAGAGTCAGTTCCGGATTTCATTGGGATGGTTCTTCCAAGGATGATGGATAAAATTAAGGCAGTCTCAGAGAGAGTTCTTTTTAGCTTTATGGAAATCTGAGGAAATTTGGTAGCAAAAGTAATTAAAATAATTCCATTTCTACAGCACCTTTCACCATCATTTTCAGGACATCCCAAAGTCCTTTACAGTTCACAAAGATGTTTAGAATTTAGTTACTGTGGCAAAGACAAAAACAATGAAGACACTGTGCTGAGTTGTGGTCCACTTCATAAATTGAGTAAACACTTGTCAGTGTATTTTTGTCATCTTTGATATTAGCAGTTATCACAACCTATTATTCACATTGAGGGGTGAATCCACAGAATAAAGCAGCCCTCAGCTGGATTGAAATGAATTGCTTCATTAATCTTTCTTTATAATCATGTGGCAGCGTGATTAATTTGCTGGAATGCTAAACTGGAGCTGGTTTCATGTCAGCAATGTACTTAGCCCCAGTGGTTTTGCCGATTTGATTTGTTCCGTGTATGTTCTCCTCCTCTGCGGAGAAGCAGTACAGCACTCCAAACCATGAAGGCAACAGAGTGGTGCAGCTAGTAGAGATGCTGCCTCACAGCTCTGGTGACCCAGGTTCGATCCTGACCTCTGGTGCTCTGTGTGTGGAGTTTGTACGTTCTCCCTGTGACTGTGTGGGCTTCCTCATCCTGCTCTGGTTTCCTCCCGCATCCCAAGTATGTACCGGTTGGTTGACTGATTGGCCACTGTAAATTACTGCTAGTGTGTTGGTGCATGGTAGAGTCTGGGGGAAGTTGATGGGAATGTGGGGAGACTGAGATGGGTTAGGGTAGAATTAGTGTAAATGGGTCCTTGGGCTGAAAGACTTGTGCCTGTGCTGTATCTCTCTCTGACTTTCTGAGTGCGGAGAGTGGGGAGACTGAGATGGGTTAGGGTAGAATTAATGTATCTGGATCAGTGGGCTGAAAGACGTGCCTGTGCTGTATCTCTCTCTGACTTTCTGAGTGCGGAGAGTGGGGAGACTGAGATGGGTTAGGGTAGAATTAGTGTACCTGGATCAGTGGGCTGAAAGACTTGTGCCTGTGCTGTATCTCTCTCTGACTCTCTGAGTAATATCTGTACACAGCAGATTTATTGACCAATGGATTGCAAGACCATGTGATTCCATTCCCTTCAATGGGATACTGGTGGGGAGAGGGTTCAGACCCCTGATTCACTTCCTTCATCAATGAGATTCCCTAGTCTGTGCTGTCTTTCTCCAGGATATATACCAACAACAGGTTCTCATCAGTCCTGCATCATGACACCCTGGGCAGATTTTTGGGTTCAGCTCCCGTTCTAGAGACTGAGGGAATGCTGTCCTTCAGATGTAAACCTGGCTCTTGCCTGTTCCTAGCAGGTGTACATGAAGGATGAGGGTAACTGATCTCTCCGGGACCCTGGCCAATGTACATCCCTCAAACTACTCCTAAACGATTACTTGGTTGTTATCGTATTGTTATTTGTGGGAGTTTACTTCATTCAAGTAAATTGTTGCATTATCACCATGGCAACACTTCCTAAAAATACTTCATTGGCTGTAAAGCATTTTTTGATGTTCCAAACTCGTGATAGGTATCATCCAAATGTATTTTCTCTTCTTAAGAGAAACTCTTCCCAGATATCGTAAGTGATGAAAGAGTAATGGCTGGTGTCCACACAGAAACCACACATTCAGATCACGATTTAGGTTTCTAGACAATCATCATCCCGCTGAGTTTCATTAAGCATTCAAAGGTTAGATCTTCAAAGACGTTCTTCCACTGCATAATGCAAAGGCAGCATGATCCACCTTCGAAGGTTGGTAACTTGCCCACATGAGTTCACTTACTGACACATCCCAGGAAGTGACTATAAGAGAGGCAACAAATTGAATTCATGAGGCATTCAGTCAATCACTGCCAGTTAGCATTCCCATAAATCAGAAGCAAACACTGATTTAACACCTAATAAATCAACAGGTTCTTAATTCTTCTCTTATGTAACTTCATAATTGAATTTAATGGGAGAATGAATTTCACATCACAGGCTGACGGATACTCCAGATTATTAGAATGACAGGATAGTGTGCAAAAAAGATATCCAATCCATAGATTGTGTTCTTCATGCAGGTTCTGAACCTGTAGGTTTGCAAAGATTTATTTTTAGCATTCTCATCTGATTGGCGGATAAAGCACCTGTCAGTATATTGAGCTATGGCAGTAATTTGGCAACTATCTTTATAACTGATGGAAAATATAACTCCACAAGGTTGAGAAACAAAGGACTGCAGATGTTGGCACTCAGCAGTTCCACCAGCATCATCGTGTTTTTCAACTCCACAAGGTAGTTCTAATGGGAGTTATTGACCTGGAACTGTTTCTCTCCCCACAGATGCTGACTGACCTGCTGAATGTTATACTATACTGGCATGCCTGTAGTTGACAGTCCAAAATGAATATACCGAAACAGAAACATTACTTGTCACTTCCAACAAATCTTAATGTTCAAACATTGCTGTCGTATCTGCTTCCACCACCACCTCTGGAAGTGCATTCCAGGCATCTATCACTCTCTATAAAAAACTTGTCACATAAACCTCCTTTAAACTTTCTCCCTCTCACCTTAAACCTCTGTCCTCTAGTGAGTGACATTTCCATCCCAGGTAGAAGACTCTCACAATCTACTCTATCTATGCTTCTCATAATTTTCTAAACTTCTATCAGGTCTCCCCTCATCCCCCGATGCTCCAGAGAAATCAGTCCAAGTTTGTCCAACCTCTTCTTGCAGCTACTGTAAAAACAACAACAGTACAGAGTAAAGTGTCACAGCTACAGAGAAACTGCAGTGCAGATAGACAATAAGGTGCAAGGACACAGGGTAGATTGCGAGGTCAGAGTCTATCTCATTGTATAAGGGAACCGTTCAATAGTCTTATCACAGTGGGATAGAAGCTGTCCTTGAGCCTGGTGGTATGTGCACTCAGGCTCCTGTATCTTCTGCCTGATGGGAGAGGAGAGAAGAGAGAATGACCCGGGTGGGTGGGGTCTTTGATTATGCTGGCTGCTTCACCAAGGCAGTGAGAGGTAAAGACAGAGTCCAAGGAGAGGAGGCTGGTTTCTGTGATGCCTTGGCCTGTGTCCACAACTCTCTGCAGTTTCTTGCGGTCCTGGGTGGAGCAGTTGTCATACCAAGCCATGATGCATCCAGATAGGATGCTTTCTATGGTGCATCAATAAAAGTTGGTGAGTGTCAAAGGGGACATACTGAATTTCTCTAGCCTCCTGAGGAAGTAGAGGCGCTGGTGAGCTTTCTTGGCCGTGGCACCTACGTGATCTGACCAGGACAGTCTGTTGGTGATGTTCACTCTCAAGAACTTGAAGCTCTCAACCCTCTCAAGCTCAGCACTGTTGATATAGACAGGTGCATGTACACCGCCACCTTTCCTGAAGTCAATGACCAGCTCTTTTGTTTTGTTGACATCGAGGAAAAGTTGTCATAACACCATGTCGCTAAGCTCTCTATCTCCTTCCTGTACTCCAACTCATTGCTGTTTGAGATACGACCCACTACGGTGGTATCATCTGCAAACTTGTAGTGGGTTGAGCAGCATCTGTGAGGGGATAGAAGTTGTTGATGCTTCAGATCGAGACCCTGCATCAGGACCCGACATGTCAACAATTCTTCCCCACACCCCCTCACCCCCCGACATGCTGCTCAATCTGCTGAGTTCCTCCAGAAATTCATTTTTGCTCTAAATTCCAGCATCTGTTGTCTCTTCTTCCACTGGGATTTAAGCAGTGTCTTAAAGGAAGAAGTTGAAAGGGCGTAGAGATTAAAAATGGCAGTGATCAAGAGATCAGAAATAGAGGAGCACAGATATTACAAAGGATTACAGAACTGGACAAGGTTACAGAGGTAGGGCAGGCAATGGTAGTGTAGCAATTAGCATAACACTATTACAGCACCAGCGACCCAGGTTCAATTCCAGCCGCCGTCTGTAAGGAGTTTGTACGTTCTCCCTGTGTCTGCGTGGATTCCTCCAGGTGCTCCGGTTTCCTCCAATATTCCAAAGACGTATGGATTAGGAAGTTGTGGGAATGCTGTGTTGGCGCCGGAAGCATGGCGACACTTGCGGGCTGCCCCCAGAACACTCTACGCAAAAGATGCATTTCACTGTGTGTTTCGATGTACATGTGACTAATAAAGAAATCTTAAAATGAATGGGGGAAAACCATGGAGGGATTTGAATGTGAGAATGTTAAAATAGAGTCACTACCTGACTAATCATCACTGTTGATTAGACTGATGGGAGGCTGAGAGTAGTCGTGAGTTAGAACACAGACAGCAGAGTTTTGGATGGCATGAACATTTAAGAGGTTAAAAATGACACAGCCTGGCCAAGGATGGGCAAACCTGGAAATAACAAAGGCACGAATGTGGGTCTCAGCAACAGATAAGCTGAGGCACAGTGGAAGTGAGGTAAATCTAAATGGTGATGACGTGGGTATGTCGTCCAATGCTCAGATTCCTGGTGATTCTACATAAATGAGCAGCTTCAAGTTCCTGGGTGTCAACATCTTGGAGGATCTATCCTGGGCCCAATGCATTGATACAATCATGAAGAAGACACACCAGCGGTTCCACTTTCTTAGGAATGTCAGCAAAGACTCTTTCAAATTTCTATAGATGTACGGTGGAGAGCATTCTGACTGGTTGCATTACCGCCTGGTATGGAGGCTCCAATCCACAGGATCGCAAGAGGCTGCAGAGGGTTGTACATTCAGCCAGCTCCATCAAGGGCACAACCCTCCCCACCATCAAGGATGTTTACAAGAGGCGGTGCCTCAAGAAGGCGGCATCCATCACTAAGGACCCTCACCATCCGGGACATGCCCTCTTCTCATTACTACCATTGAGGAGGAGGTACAGGAGCCTGAAGACCCAAACTCAATGATTCAGGAACAGCTTCTTCCCCTCCGCCATCAGATTTCTGAACGGTTCATGAACCCATGAACACTACCTCGTTATTCCTCTTTTTTACACAATTTATTTTTTGTAATTTATAGTAATTTTATGTGCTTGTACTAAACTGTTGCCACAAAACAACAAATTTCACGACATGTTAAGTCAGTGATAATAAATCTGATTCTGGATGAGTTCACTCAGCATCAGCCCTACTCTAAGTGAGCACACACTTCAAGTCCAGTGCAACCCATACACATTTGGCAATCAAGGTGACTAGCAAAAAAAATTGATAAGTTGGTTTATTATTGTCACATGTACTGAGGTACAGTGAAAAACTTTGTTTTGTCTGCCATCCATACATTTCATTTCATCACATCAGTGCATTGAGGTAGTACAAAGTGAAAACAATAACCGAATGTAGAATAAAGTGTTACAGTTACAGAGAAAGTGCAGTGCAGGCAGACAATAAGGTGGAGGATCATAACGAGGTAGATTGTGAGGTCAGGAGTCCATCTTCTCGTACAAGGGGACCATTCAATAGTCTTATAACAACGGGATAGAACCTGTCCTTGAGCCTGGTGGTACGTGCTTTCAGGTTTTTGTATCTTCTGCCCGATGGGAGGGGGCAGGAGAGGGAATGTCCAGGGTGGGTGGGGTCTTTGATTATGCTGGCTGCTTTACAGAGGCAGCGAGAAGTGTAGACAGAGTCCATGGAAGGGAGGCTGGTTTCTGTGATGTGCTGGGCTCTGTCCACAACTCTGTGCAGTTTCTTTCAGTCACGGGCAGAGTGGTTGCCATACCAAGCCATGATGTATCTGGATAGGATGCTTTCTACGATGATTTCTAATAAGACCTTTAGAAAAATTAACCAAGAGCCCAAAGCACCTCACCACTCAAGAAGAATCCTCAGTCTTAAACAAGAGAGAGAATGGCTTTAGCAACATCCAAGAGGGCTTTAAGTACAACAAAGAGCATTCCTTTCGACAAATTTAATGTAGAAAACACTTGAGCAAATAGGGCAAAGCAAGATCACACATAGCAGTGATTTAATGACCAAGTCAAGCTTCACTATGAAGCATCGGTTGAAGGAAGGATATAACCCAGAAAGCAGTCACTTTTCTTTGGAATAGGGCCACAGGACCATCCACATTGACTGCAGGGGAATGCAAATGGGTTAAACCTCACCTGAAGAATGGTAGCTCCAACTACACAGCTCCCTTCCAATCCTACACAAGGACACCACCCTAAATTCTGCATGCCATCTTCCACTGTGAGAATTAAAGCAACAAGATTCTAGCTTGTGGAAGAGTCATACTATGGATTGGGAAAGTGAAAACTACTGTAGGATCAGCTCAACAGATTAATAGCATTAGGGGAGCAGAGACAGTGATTGAAGAAAGCAGTTATTGTCCCTCCTAAAAATAGCACCAATGCAAATGAAAAACAATAAAAATAAAATTATAATTAAACCCATAAATTGGAAATCTCACTTACAGAGTCAATCACACCGTAACTGACAAATCACATTGGATATCTGGTGTGTGAAATTAAATCTCCAGTCTGATGCTTTTTGGATTTGTTCCTCTGAATTCAGGTTAAAGCTTTTCATTGAGGTAATGTACAGAGAGGTTAGTTATACATGTAATGGCTGCTTTACTCGAAGGGAAACCAAGGCCCTGCAAATATCCATCTCCCTAATTAGTACAACTCAACACAAGTGAAAAAACAGCACATAAAATCAGCAAGTAAAATTATTCCTGGTGATTAAGCCATGGAATAACAAGAGAATCACCTTGTTAAAGTAGGGAAATGGCTGAGATTGCAGTATACAGGGAGGGGTGAGATTGTAACCAGCACTCTCATTTATTTGAACAGCAGGTGTTGACAGTGATCTGACTTTCACCACTTACATCTCCTCTGGAAGCAACAAAGTATGGCAGATGCTAGAAATCTGAAATATAACTTGACAGTTTCAGACGGAAAGTTAATGAACTGAAACAGTCAGAATCTTTTTCTCAAGGTAGAATTGTCAAATACCAGAGGACACGCATTTAAGGTGAGAGGGGGAAAGTTTAAAGGAGATGTGCGGGGCAAGTGTTTTACATAGGGAGTGGTGGGTGCCTGGCACGGGCTGTCAGGGGAGGTGGTGGAAGTAGATATGATAGTGGGGTTTAAGAGGCTGTTGGATAGACACATGAATATGCAGGGAGTGGAGGGATGTGGATCATGTGCAGGCAGAGAGATTTAGTTTAATTCGGCATCGTTTTCAGCACAATATTGTGGGCTGAAGGGCCTGTTCCTGTGCTGCACTGTTCTATGTTGCATGTAAACATTAAGTCTGTTTCTCTCCCCATTGATGCTGCCTGGACTGTTGAGCATTTCCAGCATTGGCTGTTTTTATTTTATGATTTCTTTGCAATACCACCTCTTTTGTCTTTCTGACATTTAATGGCTCCTTCTTTGCACTGCATCTTAGACTGCTTCCTCCAATCTGGTCCAGAAGCTTTTGTTTGTGTGCCACCCAGACAAATCATGTCATCCATAAGTACATTGAGGTCGTAAAAAGAAAACAGAATGCAGAATATTGAGTTGCAGTTGCAGAGAAAGTGCAGTGCAGGTAAACGAACAAAGCTCAAGGGCCGCGACGAGGTAGATTAAAAATTCATCACCTTTCATCTGCTTTCTGTCCCTGTATTTTTGATGCAGGGTTTTGGACCAAAACATTGACAATTCCTTTCCTCCCACAGATGCTGCTCGACCTGCTGAATTCCTCCAGCAGGTTGTTGCTCCAGATTTCAGCAACTGCAGTCTCTTGGACCCGCAGCTCCTTCTAGTTCTCATGAAAGTCATTAGCCTGAAGTATTAGTTTTTTCCCCTCTCCCCACAGATTCTCATTGACCTGCCGGGTGTGGCCAGCAGTAACTGGCAGTGATACTGGAAATTAAGTGTAGAAAATCACCCCAAGATGCTTCACAGGAATGCTATTCAAAGAAAATTCTGAGTGGTGTTCAATTTGAGGACGTCTACAAGAGGCGATGTCTCAGGAAGGCGACATCCATCATCAGGGACCCCCACCATCCGGGCCATGCCCTCTCCTCGATGCTGCCATCAGGCAGGAGATGCAGGATCCTGAAGACCCCACACCTCAAGGTTCAACAGTAGCTTCTTCGCCACTGCCATCAGGTTCTTGAACCAACCTGAGAAACCCTAACACAACATCCATTATATATTTTTTTCTCTCCCTCAACTTGTAATAAGTGTCATTATGTTTATTTTGTTGTTTATTCCTGTGCACATTAAAGTTATGTATAATTTATGTTAATTTACGTTTATGCTAATTTATGTCTGCCATGTTGTAATGTACTGTGCTGCTGTAACAAAAAACTAATTTTCATGGCATTTATACCCTGTGTATGTGTACATAGAACATAGAACATTACAGCACAGTACAGGCCCTTTGGCCCACGATGTTGTGCCAACATTTTATCCTACTCTAATATCTATCTAACCCTTCCGTACCACATAGCCCTCCATTTTTCTATCATTCATGTGTCTATCCAAGAGTCTCTTAAATGTCCCTGATGTATCTGCCCCCACAACCTCTGCCGGCAGTGTGTTCCACATACCCACCACTCTCTGTGTAAGAAACTTACCCCTGACATCTCCCTTATACTTTCCTCCAATCACCTTAAAATTACGCCCCCTTGTTTTAGCCATTTACGCCCTGGGAAAAAGTCTCTGACTGTCCACTCGATCTATGCCTCATATCATCTTGTACACCTCTATCAAATCACCTCTCATCCTCCTTCTCTAAAGAGAAAAGCCCTAGCTCACTCAACCTATCCTCATAAGACATGCTGTCCAATCCAGGCAGCATCCTGGTAAATCTCCTCTGCACCCTCTCTAAAGCTTCCACATCCTTCCTATAATGAGGTGACCAGAACTGAACACAATACTCCAAGTGTGGTCTGACCAGAGTTCTATAGAGCTGCAACATTACCTCATGGCTCTTGAACTCAATACCCCGACTAGTGAAGGCCAACACACCATACGCCTTCTTAACAACCCAGTGACAATAAACTTATGAATACATATGACAATAAACTTAAACTTGAACTTGAATTGCTGAAGACACATCAGTGCAGGTGACCAAAATTTCTCAAAGTGTTGAGCTTGAAGGAAAATCTTAAAGATGGGATTAGGTATTAGCATTGGTGTTAGTATTGGTTTATTATTGTCATTTGTACTGAGGTACAGTGAAAAACTTGTCTTGCATACAGATCATACAGGTCAATTCATTACACAGTGCAGTTACATTGAGTTAGTACAGAGTGCATTGAGGTAGTACAGATAAAAACAATAACAGTACAGAGTAAAGTGTCACAGCTACAGAGAAAGTGCAGTGCAGGTAGACAATAAGGTGCAAGGTCACAACAAGGTAGATTGTGAGGTAAAGAGTCCATCTCATCGTATAAGAGAACTGTTCAATAGTCTTATCACAGTGGGATAGAAGCTGTCATTGAGCCTGGTGGTACGTGCCCTCAGGCTACTGTATCTTCTGTCTGACGGGAGAGGTGAGAAGAGAGAATGACCTGGGTGTGTGGGGTCTTTGATTATGCTGGCTGCTTTGCCCAGGCAGCGAGAGGTATAGACAGAGTCCAAGGAGGGGAAGCTGGTTTCTGTGACGGGCTGGGCTGTGTCCACAACTCTCTGCAGTTTCTTACTGTCCTGGGCAGAGCAATTGCCGTACCAAGCCGTGATGCATCCAGATAGGGGTAGAGAAGTCCAGATCTCAGGAACTAGTGGTAGTAAATGCTTCCACCATTGGCTGCATTTTGCTTCAGGATTGAACTACTGAAGCCGGTCTCCAGTGTTGGCCTGTCTAGTGTTTGGCCAGCTAATATCTAGGTTACAGATACAGTTATTCATTCCAAGAGCACCCAGCAGCCATAATCATTTCAATCTGTTACGCAGCTCAGACTTTCTCTGCTGTTAAGTCAGTGAGTGAATAATATCATTCATTTTTTTCCAATGACCACTTCGCAATGGCTGTCCTCAAGCAGTGAAGCTTAAATTTGTTACTGAATATTAATACAGAATGTAAAACATGAGTATTTATTAATTCAAGAGTTATTTTACATATTTTTATGATGGATGATTCCATTTATCCTAACTACCCGGTTAACCTACCTTTTTTATTCATTTAAAAGAAGAATGATTTTTCATAATCAAAATGAATATTTTGGAACAGATAGTAGTGATTAGGCTCGACCATCTTGTTCCTTTGTGACTAAATTTGGATTTTAAACTCAGATTCCGCAAAGGGTGAAAGGTCAGCCCAAAAATTTGGATGCATTTCGTATTCAGTGAGACATCTGCATGTTTTCAAAGTAAACCATTATGTCAAGCTGCAATCCCTAACTGTGTTCATTTCTAGTCATCACGGTACAGGGAGGATGTAATGGGTGTAGAGGAGATTTACAAGGACATTGAATAGTTGGAGGATTATAATTGGTGATTGGCAAATTGGTTTATTATTGTCACATGTACTGAGGTACAGTAGAAGACATTGTTTTGCATGCCATCCACACAGATCACTTCACAGCATCAGTTCATTGAGGCAGTACAAGGGAAAAGTAATAAAAGAATGTAGAGCATAGAGTCATAGAGTACTACAGCCCTTCGCACCATCTAGTCCATGCTGACCTGATCTTCTGCCTAGTCCCATCTACCTGCACTCAGACCATATCCCTCCAAACCCCTCCCATCCATGTACCTATCCGAACTTCTCTTAAATGTTACAATTGAACCCGCATCCACCACTTCCACTGGCAGCTCGTTCCACACTCACACCACTCTCTGAGTGAAGAAGTTCCCCCTCAGATTCCCCTTAAATATTTCACCTTTCACCCTAAACCTATGACCTCTAGTTCTAGTCTCACCAACCTGACGGGAAAAAGCCTGCATGCATTCACCCTATCTATACCCCTCATAATTTTGTATACCTCTGCAAGATCTCCTCTCATTCTCCTGTGCTCCAGGGAATAAAGTTCTAACCTATTCAACCTTTCCCTATAACTCAGGTCCTCAAGTCCCAGCAACATCCTTGTAAATTTTCTCTGCACTCTTTCAAGCTTATTGATATCTTTCCTGTAGGTAGGTGACCAGAACTGCACACAATAGTCTAAGTTTGGCCTCACCAATGTCTTGTACAATTTCAACATAACATCAACTCCTGTACTCAATGCCCTGATTTATGAAGGCCAATGTGTTAAAGACCTCTTTACGATCCTATCTACCTGTGATGTCACTTTCAAGGAATTATGGATCTGTATTCCCAGGTCCCTTTGTTTTACTGCACACCTCAAAGTCCTACTGTTCACTGTGTAAGCCTTACCCTGGTTTTTCCTCCCAAAGTGCAACACATCACACTTGTCTGCATTAAATTCCATCTTCCATTTTTCAGCCCATTTACCTAGCTGGTCAAGATCACTTTGCAGGTTTTGGTAGCCTTCCTCGCTGTCCACTACGCCCCCAGTCTTGGTATCATCCACAAATTTGCAGATCCAGTTCACCACATTATCATCTGTATCATTAATATAGATGATAAACAATAACGGATGCAGCACTGATCCCTACGGCACACCACTAGTCACAGGCATCCAGTCAGAGAAACAACCATCTACTATCACTCTCTGGCTTCTCCCGCTAGGCCAACGTTGAATCCAGTTGACTACTCCATCCTGAATGCCAAGCGACTTAACCTTCTGGACCAGTCTCTCATGTGGGACTTTGTCAAAGGCCTTGTTAACATCCATGTAGACAACGTCCACGCCTTTCCCTCATCAACCTTCTTGGTAACCTCCTCGAAAAACTCTATAAGATTGGTTAGACATGACCTACCATGCACAAAGCCATGTTGACTATTCCTAAACAGACCCTGTCTATCCAAGTACTTATATATCCTGTCCCTTAGAATACCTTCCAATAATTTACCCACGATTGACATCAGGCTCACCAACCTATGATTTCCCAGTTTGTTCTTAGAGCCTTTCTTGAACAAAGGAAAAACATTAGCTATCCTCCAGTCCTCCGGCACCTCACCCGTGGCCAAGGATGTTTTAAATATCTCTGCCAGGGCTCCTGCAATTTCTGCACTAGCCTCCCATAAGGTCTGAGGGGACACTTCATCAGGCCTTGGGGATTTATCCACCTTAATTCGCCTCAAGACAACTAACACCTCCTCTTCCATAATCCAGGTACGATCCGTGACCTCACTAATTTTTTGCCTCAGTTCTATAGTCTCTGTGTCTGTTTCCAGGGTAAATACAGATGCAAAAAATTCATTTAACATTTCCCTCATCTCTTTTGGTTCCATGCGTAGATGACCACACTGATCTTCAAGAGGACCAATTTTGTCCCTTGCTACCCTTTTGCTCTTAATATAGCTATAGAAACTCTTGGGTTCTCTTTCACCTTGTCTGCCAGAGCAACCTCATGTCCTCTTTTTGATTTCCTGATTTCTCTCTTAGGTGTTCTCTTGCACTTCTTATACTCCTCAAGCAGCTCATTTGATCCTAACTGCCAGTACCTGATAGTTGCCTCCTTCTTTTTCTTTACCAAGGCCTCAATATCGCTCGATAACCAAGGTTCCCTAAATCTGTCAGCCTTGCCTTTTATTCTAACAGGAATGTACAGACTCTATACTCAGTATTTCTCTTTTGAAAGACTCCCACTTACCAAGCATCCCTTTGCTGGAAAACAACCTATCCCAATCCATACCTGCCAGATCCCTTCTGATGCCATAAAAATTGGCCTTACTCCAATTTAGAATCTCAGCCCAAGGACCAGTCCTATCCTTCTCCATGATTATCTTGAAACTACTGGAATTATGATCAGTAGATCCAAAGCATTCCCTACACTCACTCTGTCACCTGCCCTGTTTCATTCCCTAAGAGGAGATCCAGTATCGCATTCTCTCTAGTTGGGACCTCTACATATTGATTCAGAAAACTTTCCTGAATACATCTGACAAATGTTATCCCATCTAGTACTTGTACAGTATGGGAGTCTCAGTCAATATATGGAAAGTTAAAGTCACCTGCTATCACAACCTTATATTTCTTGCAACTGTGTGCTCTCTCTCTACAAATTTCTTCCTCTAAATCCCGCTTACTTTTGGGAGGTCTATAATATAGTCCCATTAATGCGGTCATCCCTTTTTTATTCCTCAGTTCCACCCATACTGCCTCAGTAGATGAGCCCTCCGGTATGTCCTCTGTGAGCACTGCTGTGATGAGTAATGCCACCCCTCCCCCTTTAATACCTCCCTCTCTATCATGTCTAAATCATTGGAACCCTGGAACGTTGAGCTGCCAGTCCTGCCCTTCCTTCAACCAAGTCTCACTAATGGCTACAACATGATAATTCTGCATGCTGATCCATGATCCATCCATGAATATAGTGTTGCAGTAACAGAGAAAGTGTAGTGCAGGTAGACATTAAGGTGCAAGTCCATAACGAGGTAGATTGTGAGGTCAAGAGTCCATCCTATCGTACAAGAGGTCTGTTCAATAGTCTCATAACAGTGGGATAGAAGCTGTCCTTGAGCCTGGTGGTGTGTGCTTTCAGGCTATCGTATCTGCCCGTTGGGAGGGGGTAGAAGAAAAAGATGTCCAGGGTGGGTGGGGTATTTGATTATGTTGGCTGTTTTTCTGAGGCAGCGAGAAGTGTAGACAAAGTCCGTGGAGGGGAAGCTGTTTTCTGTGCTGAGCTGTGTCCATAAGTCTCAGCAGTTTCTTGTGTTGGATAGTTATGGAGACAGTCTGTCCAGACTAGAATTGTTTTCTTTGGGAAATAGGTGACTGAGGGGAGATTAAATTAAGGTGTATAAATTGTGAACTGCTTACATAGGGTGAACAAGAAGGACATCCTTCCCTGAACAAAAAAAAATTTACTGTAAAATCCAATGTATAAATCACACTGGTGAATAAGTTACTCCCCCCTTCTGAGAACTATTCTGGGAACTTCTGGGCAGGCACGGTAGTGTAGTGGTTAGCGTAACGCTTTACAGCGCCAGCGACCCAGGTTCAATTCCGGCCACTGTCTGTAAGGAGTTTGTAATTTCTCCCCGTGTCTGCGTGGGTTTCCTCTGGGTGCTCCAGTTTCCTCCCACATTCCAAAGACGTATGGGTTAGGAAGTTGTGGGCATGCTATGTTGGCACCAGAAGTGTGGCAACACTTGCGGGCTGCCCCTGGAACACTCTACGCAAAAGATGTATTTCTCTGTGTGTTTCAATGTACATGTGACTAATAAAGATACCTTATCTTATTTTAGGAAAGCACCTTTCTTTGGTTTAGCTTTTCCCCCATAAAATAGGGCAATAATTTAAAAAAAAACATTAATTCAAGTTTGAATCCCTCGTTATAACATTAATGACGTACTGTGATGCATTTTAATACATCGCTTCAAATAAAGTCTTGTAAGATATGAACAACATGGATATAAAAACATGAAACCTAATTTTATCAGATGAACATGTTGGTGTACAACTTGGACCAGTGCCCCTCCACCACCAGATTTCTGAACGGTCCATGAACACTACCTCATTATTCCTCTTTTGCACAATTTATTTGTTTTTGTAACTTATAGTAATTTTACATCTTTATGTCTTGCACAACTGCTGCCGCAAAACAACAAATTTCACGACATATTGTCAGTGATAATAAACCTGATTTTGATTTTGATTCAACCCCGGTTTGTTAGCCCCTTCTAAAAGAAACCCAAAAATAGACTTACATGCTCTAACAAATTTCTACAGATGCACTGTTGGAAGTATCCTGACTGGTTGTATCAGGGTCTGGTATGGCAATTCAAGTGTGCAGGAATGTGTAAGGCTACAGAGAGTAGTGAATTTTGCCCAATACATCACTGGCACGTCCCTCCCCACCATCGGTAGTATCTACAGGAGGCGCTGCCTCAAGAAGGCAACATCCATCATCAAAGATCCTCACCATCCGGGCCATGCCATCTTCTCGCAGCTACCATTGGGCAGGAGGTACAGAAGCCTGAAGTCCCACACCACCAGGTTCAGGGACAGCTACTTCCCTTCAACCATTTGGTTCTTGAACCAACCTGCTCAACTCGAATTGGTACCTCAGTATAGCAACACAATGACCACTTTGATCACTTTGCACCACAATGAACTTTGTTTTGTTCTAATTGTGTTCTTTCTTGTAAAAGTTGTATGTAATTTATGTTTAATTTATGTTTTTCCTGTGAATGTTGCTTATATGATGTTATGTACCCGTGATGCTGCTGCAAGTAAGTTTTTCATTGCACCTGTGAATAAACTCAACTTTGACTTTGACATTATTTATTTACTTATGAAGCAGAAGGAGGCCATTCAGCCCATCGGGTTTATACCAGCTCCCTTCAGTCCTATTCACCCCTCTCCATATTTTGGAATTGGAATAGGAATTGGTTTGTTACTGTCACATGTACTGAGGTACAGTGAAAAACTTGTCTTGCATACCGTCCATACAGATCAATTCATTACACAGTGCATTGAGGTAGTACAGGGTAAAAACAATAACAGAATGCAGAATAAAGTATAATAGCTGCAGAGAAAGTGTAGTGCAGGTAGACAATATGGTACAAGGTCATAACGAGGTAGATTGTGAGGTCAAGAGTCCACCTTATCGTACAAGGGAACCGTCCAATATTATAACAGGGGGATAGAAGCTGCAACTTATTCTTCTCACCCACATCTATCAACTTCCCTTTGGTTCTTTTTGCCATTTATCTAACCTAAGGAGTAACTTACAGTAGCTAATCAACCTACCAGCTTACCTTTGGGGTTAGACTCTAGAGTCATAGAGTTACACAGCACAAAAAAAGGACCCTCAGCCAGCTCATCCATGCCGACCAAGATGTCTACCTGAGCTAGGCCCATTTGCCTTATTGAGGCAATTGGTAGAAGAATTGAAGAGTAGTTGGTAAAACTATTTTCCACTCTATAGGTGATAAAGTTCTGGAACTCACTACCTGAAATCCTCATCACATTTAAGCAGCACCTCGATAAACTCTTGCAACCCACCATGTTATGGATTGAGTACTCAGTAGTGAGATTCACTTGGTCTATTTTTGACCAGCATGGATACAATGGACTGAATGGCCTCCTCCTGTGTTGTAAGTGCCCGTGATTCTGTCAGTTACAGCACAGGTTACTTGGCCCAAATGTCCATTCTGCTCCACATCCCCCTCCTCCCGGCCCTTTAAATCGAACCCTGTCAGGATAACCTGTTCTTTTCTCCAAGCATTATCTTTCTTCTTCTTAAGTACACCCATATTTACCACAACTACTTCCAATGGCAGTAAGTTCCATATTCTAACCACTCTCTGGAGAAGGAAATCTCTCCTGTATTCCCCATTAGATTTATCAGTGACTATATTATACCTAAGATTCTTAGTTTTTGGAGCCAGCCAACAAATGAAAAAAAATCTTCCTGACATCTGCTCTATTGAACCTCTCCATCATTTTAAAGATCTCTATCAGGTCACCTTCTCCTCCAGAGGAAAGATCCCTGGCCTGCGTAACCTTTCCTGATAATTAAGAAATCTCGGATTGGAAGTCATCCTTGTAAATCATCCTTACACTTCCGCCAATGCCTCTATATATCTTGTTTAATGTGGAGTCCAGAACTCTGTTTCACACACAAGATGCTCTGACCAAGGACCATACAAATTCAGTATGAGCTGCCTACACATCTGCAAATTGAATTCTCCCAACCACCTTCCTCACAACACGCCCCCCATCTTGCTTCTTCCCTTTTTCATTTCCTAGCCTCCCTTTTTTTACCTCTCTCTTCTTACCTTTGACCCATCACCCGGTGGATCTGCTCTCCCCTCCTCCCTCGCACCTGCCTGTCACTATCTCTTACCTGCATCTACCTATCACCACCCTGTGTCCACCCCGTCTCCCCTCCTATGTCCACCTATCACTGCTCTGCTTTTCCCTCCTATATATTGGACTTCCCCTTTTCCTACCTTCAGTCCTGAAGAAGGGTCCTGACCAGAAACGTTGACCGCCTGCTTTTCTCCACGGATGCTGCCTGGCCTGCTGAGTTCTTCCAGCATCATCGTGTTTTTCATCTAGATTCCAGCATCTGCAGTCCTTTGTTACTCTAATGGTTTGTTCTTTTTATAGTTCTATTAACTCAGAGTGTTAACTTTAGTCATTGTGTCCTTCTATCTTCAAGCCTATTTGTTCAAATACCTGTTTTCAAGAATGGTGCCTGGAACAGGCTGCCAGGGGTAGCAGTGGAAGCATAAAAGATAGTGGTGTTTAAGAGGCTTTTAGACCGACACATGAATGTGCAGGAATTGGAGGGATATGGACCATGTGCAGGCAGAAGAGATTTAGTTCAATTTAGCGTCATGTTCAGCACAGACATTTTGGACTGAAGGGCCTGTTCTACCTTGCATAGAACATAGAACACTACAGCACAGTACAGGCCCTCTGGCCCACAATGTTGTGCTGACATTTTATCCTGCTCTGAGATCTATCTAAACCTTCCCTCTCACATAGCCCCCTATTTTTCTATCATTCATGTGTCTACCTATGAGTCTCTTAAATGTCCCTAATGTATCTGCTCCCACAACCTCTGCAGGCAGTGTGTTCCACGCACCCACCACTCTCTGAGTAAAAAACTTACCCCTGACATCCCCCTTATATCTTCCTCCAATCACCTTAAAACTATGCCCCCTTGTGTTAGCTATTTATGCCCTGGGAAAAAGTCTCTGACTGTCCACTCGGTCAATGCCTCTTATAATTTTGTACACCTCTATCAAGTCACCTCTTATCCTCCTTCTCTCCAAAGAGAAAAACGCTAGCTCACTCAACCTATCCTCATGATATTCTCTATTATGTAGTCTCCTTACTCTTTCAAAAATCATTACTTCATCATATATGTTGACATTTCGCCAACCCCTTCCCCTCATCTCTTTATACTGGCTACCTCCCCTCCACTCTTTGTCCAGAAGAAGGGTCTCGACCTGAACCATTGACTGTCTACTTCCCTCCACGAATGCTGCCTGACCCGCTGAGTCCCTCCAAGAGTTTGTTTCTTTTTTGCTCTGGATTCCAGCATCTCCAGCTTCTCTACCTTGGCTGTCAGGGGAAGCCCATGCTTGGATCCCACCTGTGTGGTGGACAACGCCAAATCCCCCTTCTTCAGCCCACCCTCCCTCAAGAGCGGCTCCCTCAAAGTTTGTGAATTTTCACCTTCTGCTTTTATTTCTATTCTTTATGCAGGAGCAGCACGGAGTTTTGAGTAGTTGTTGATTTTGTCTGTGAGCCATACTCAAAAGGAGGTAGAGACCCTGCTGAATGCATATCAGAGCTGGGTGCCACCTCATGGGATCTCCAACAGGCCCTTCAGCCCGTCGACCACACTGAACATCAACCACCCATTTACACTAATCCTACACTAATCCTATTTTATTCTCATATTCTTACCAGTTCCCCCCAGATTCTCCCACTTACTTACACACCAAGGTTAACTTAAAACAGGAAATTAACGTACCCACCCGTACGTCTTTGAGATGTGGGAGGAAACTGGAGTACCACTTGGTCACAGGGAGAACATACAAACTCCACACATACAGGAATCGAGGTCGGGGTTGAACGTGGGTCTCTGGCACTGTGAATTAGCAGTTCAACCAGCTGCGTCACTCCATCCTTGGAAGAAGAGAGTTCCTAAAACTCAGTGGACCCCGAGAGAAGGAAAAAAAATCAACCAGCTGGAGGTATTCAGCGGGTCGAGCAGCATCTGTGCGGCGAAAGGAATTGTTGATGTCCTGCCTCAGGACTGAGAGGGGAGATGGCCGGTATAGAGGAGAGAGGGAGTGGTGAAACAGGGGCCCAAGGTGATTGGTAGACAATCCTTTTTGGACAATTCTTGGACAATCCTTTGGACAATTCGGCCAATTCTTCTTCGTCCTTTGTAGGATTCATTATTTCAACAAGCGGTTCTTCGTGTCCCTGACCTCGACAAAGGATCAGAAACTTGTCCGCCTCTGGGCTGCTGAGCTCCGTCTGAACTTCCTCTCTGTCCCACCTGACCTCGGGCAACCACCAATCACCTCGGACTCTGGCCTCACCACTCCCCTGCCCCTCTTTATACCGGCCGTCTCCCCTCTCCACTCTCAGTCCTGATGCAGGGTTTCAACCTGAAACATCGACAATTCCTTTCCTCCACAGATGCTACTTCATCCACTGAGTTCCTCCAGCAGATTGTTTGTTGCTCCGGATTCCAGCGTCTGCAGTCTCTTGTGTCACTGAAGAAAAAAATAAATCAGCTCATCTCTATCTCAAATGGGCCATCCCTTATTTTTAAGAAGTGATCTCTGGTTCTAGACTTTTCACAAGAAGGAACATCGTCTCCACATCCATCTCATCAAGACCCCAGAGGGTTACAACGTCATAATGACGTTAACAACAGGATCAGAACTTGGGCTGAGATAATGCACTTTGAAAGCATTATTTAGTAGCAATGCTGTTCACTGTGGCTTTGACATGAGACTTTCACAGGTTGACAAAAAGGAACACTGTCTTCTCAACACAGTTTTTGTCAGTACTCCAGGGATTAGCTCTGTTGGTGGAAGATTCACTTTGAATATTCAACCTCTGGTATTTGTCAGCAAGTTGGCTCAGCTTCTCTTTTGATGACTCGCTGTTTGGGATGCTGCTAATTTAAACTGCACCAGGCAGGCTATTTGTGCAGCAGTTTAGACAGCTCCCCCTTTCGTGACCTGGGGTGAAGTATTCCAGTTCGGGAGGAGAAAGGGTTGTGGGGGTAGTGTAGGGCAGGCTTGGTAATGTAGCAGTTAGTGCAATGCTATTACAGCGCCAGCGACCCGGGTTCAATTCCAGCCGCTGTCTGTAAGAAGTTTATACGTTCTCTCTGTGTCTGCGTGAGTTTCCTCCGGGTGCTCTGGTTTCCTCCCACATTCCGAAGACGTATGGGTTAGGAAGTTGTGGGCATGCTATGTTGGCGCCGGAAGTGTGGCGACACTTGCAGGCTGCCCCCAGAACACTCTACGCAAAAGATGCATTTCACTGTGTGTTTCAATGTACATGTGACTAATAAAGATACCTTAAATCTTAAAATGTTGGCTTTCTAAAGAAACATATTTGCATATGGGATGGAGGTATTGTTGGCAGGACCACCTTTTGTTGCCTATACTTAAATGGAGCCTGAAAAACCGATAACAGAATGGTTTGGTCAGCTAATTCAGAGGTCAGTTGCATTGTTGTGGGTCAGGAGTTACAGGCAACATAGATTAGATTTCTTTCTCTGAAGAGCATGGCTGAGCCTTGTGGATTTTTCAAACAATCGGGAGGTTTTGTTGTTAACGAAGCTGAAGATTTATTTGCTGAAGCTGTAGCCCAAAAATTGGACTGCTAAATTGTGTGCTAAAACGTGCTGGTGCCAAATCGTGTCATGCTTGAGAAGTGGTGAAGAGAAGTGCATAACAGTGTTAGGGAAGCTTTAAGAAATGACTCAAGCAGAACCAGGCTAAATTCAGCACAGCTCCCGAAATGCAGGAAGGTTAAATTATAAACAATTAGAAGAATCTCTAATCGTACATCACCACAGAGGCAATCTCCTGATTCCATCACTTCTGACCCATTTTCTTCAGAAGCAGGGGGCAATGTGTGCTGAGTGGTCCGGGACTCTGCTCTGTCTTACCCTGGCTTGCACCGTCCACTGATGTCACGTGAGGGGCTGACAAGGGCACTGCCATCTCTCGGCTTCCACGGAGGTTGTCGCGGGCAGCTGGGGCCAACTTAACATTTACATCAGCACTGGGCCATTCTCCTCATCGCATTGTCAAGCAGCTTCCCCATGAAGGCACCCAATCCCAACTGTACCAAACCACAGCCACTGGATCCCCACTGCTTTTCCAGTCCCTTTATGGATGCATTTTACCTGAACTCGTTTCTCACCCTCTGCCCAAAGCCAACACTTTGCTGCCCCATATAACTCACCCACTGGAACCAAGGCTTGCTCCTGCTCCCACTTTAAATCCCTCCCATGAAATCCCAGAGTCTTCTCCTTTGACGTAAAGTCACGACTCTCCGAAGCTGAAAGGAAATGAGATTACTCTGTATAAGCTCACAGGCTTTGAAGTAATGACTGTTTCTATGCTAAAAAGGAATATGAGCTAACATGGAGACACAACAGACTGCAGATGCTGGAGTCTGGAGCAACAAACAACCTGCTGGGGGAACTCAGTGGGTCGAGCAGCATCTATGGGAGGAAATTGCTGATGTTTTGGGTTGAAACCCTGCATGGGTTTTGACTCGAAATGTCGACAATTCCTTTTCTGAGTTCCTCTAGCAGATTGTTTGTTGATACAAGTCAACATGGTTACTTTTCCATATACAGTATATTTGCATTTTTCCTTACGACATCGAAGGAAGCCATTATGGCCCATCGAGTCTATGTCAGCTCATAAGGCAATTCCACTCCCCAGTAATATTTCCTGCCATCTCTTTACCCCACATTGCCATCAACTTCATTCAGATTCTATACTAGGGGCAATTTGCAGTGGTCAGTTCACCCACCAACCCACACGTCGATGTGACGTTGGAGGGAACCCAGGCAGTCACAGGGCAAACTCCATGCAGACAGAGGTCAGGACTGAACCTGGGTCACTGGAGCTAAGAGGCAGTAGCTCTACCAGCTGTGCCGTTAGCTGCCCTTCCCGTGAAAGTCCAAAGTCTTCTCTTTTGATGAAAAGTCATGATGCTCAGAAAGTGAAGCAAAATTAAATTTGTCTGCATAAACTTCCAGGTCTTGGTATGGTGAGTATTTCTGTGTTGGTGAGGAAATGTCAGCTACCCTTGTTGCGCATCCACTCTGATCCTGTCCATCGATGCTGCTGCCAACCTGCATCATTCACACTTATTCCTATCAATTGAGGCTTCAGAATATGAACAAATCCAGGTGGGAGACTCAAATCAAAGCTGGAAACGTAACAAAACAAATTCTAATGTGTTCTGATGAAACGTCCTGGATCTGAGAACATTCATTCTTTCTCTTTCCACAGATGCCATCTGACCTGCTGAGTTGTACAGTGTTTTCTGTATCTCTTACAGCCCCTGATTAGATTCAGATTAGTTTATTGTTATATACACCAGGGTGCAATGAAATTCCTTGCTTGCACGAAGCTCACAGAGTAAACAGTGTACATGGCAATAATAAATCCAACAGTAAATACAGTGATGAGCACAAAACAGCAGAAAGGTGCAGAGCTTGCAACACAATCTGAAGCAGTGCAAAAAAAAACTAAATTACAGTAATGGAATAATCGACAGAGGGAGAATTAAGAGTCTGAGAAGGTGGCAGCACCACCGGGAAGGGGATGTGGGAGAGGTGATTGGTTCAGGAGTCTGATAACAGTGGGGAAGAAGCTGTTTTTAAGTCTGGACGTCCAGTCTTTCAAGCTTCTGTATCTTCTCCTAGAAGGTAGAAGAGAGAAAAGGGAATGGCCAGGGTGGCAGGCATCCTTGACGATGCTGTTAGCCTTCCTGAAGCAATGCACCGTGAAGATGGTCTCTCTTGGTGAGAGATAAAAGATCCCATTGCAGTTCTTCATAGAAGAGCAGAGGTGTCCAACTTCAAAATCACAGGTACTCGCATTCGGAAACAGATTATAAATCCATTGTCACATTGCTGCAGGGGAAGCTTGCTGCAACCAGGTGGTTGCCATGTTTCCAATATTACAATGACAACCACTCTGAGATGTTCTTAGTGTCATAAGGGTCATAGGATCATGCAGCACAGAAACAGGTTCTTTGGCTCACCATGTCTATGCCAACTTCATCTGGAGTTTGAGGAGATTTGGTCCGTCACCAAAGACTCTTGCAAATTTCTACAGATGTGTGGTGGAGAACATTCTGACTGGTTGCATCACCGCCTGGCATGGAGGCTCCAACGCACAGGATCGAAAGAAGCTGCAGACGGTTGTAGACTCAGCCAGCTCCATCACGGGCACAACCCTCCCCACCATCGAGGGCATCTTCAAGAGGCAGTGCCTCAAGAAGGCAACATTCATCGCAAGGGACCCTCACCATCCGGGACATGCCCTCTTCACGTTACTACCATCGGGGAGGAGGTACAGAAGCCTGAAGACCCACACTCAATGTTTCAGGAACAGCTTCTCCTCCTCTGCCATCAGATTTCTAAATGGTTCATGAACCCATGGACACTACCTCGTTATTCCTCTTTTGCACTATTTATTTATTTTTGTAACTTACAGTAATTTTTATGTCTTGCACTGTACTGCTGCCGCAAAACAACACATTTCCCGTTATATGTCAGTGATAATAAACCTGATTCTGATCCTGACCACCAAGCACCTATCTATTCTAAAACAGAAACAGAAAACGCTGTAAATACTCAGCAGATCCGGTTGCAAAACCAGGGTGATCCTTCTGTTCCCCCTTCAGCTTAACGAGCTTCTTGTCTCTTCTTCCCAGTTCTGACGAAGAGTCATTGACCTGGGACATTAACTCTGTTTCTCCTCCCACAGATGCTGCCTGACCTGCTCAGTACTCCCAGCATTTACTGTTTTTATTTTAGATATCCAGCATCTGCAGTTTTTTTTTGATTTTCACCCATCTATACTAATCCCATTTGCCAGCACTTGATCCAAAGCCTTCTATGTCTTGACCTCAGGTTGTGAAAGGCAACTTGAAAAGAACTTTGTTTCTTCATTGTCTGGTATAAATTGATAAATTAGTTTGTTATTGTCACATGTACCGAGGTACAGTAAAAAAACTTTGTTTTGCATGCCATCCAGACAGATCATTTCATCACATAAGTGCATTGAGGTAGTGCAAAGGGAAAACAATAACAGAATGCAGAAGAGAAATAAAAGACTGCAGATGCTGGAATCTAGATGAAAAACACGATGATGCTGGAGGAACTCAGCAGGCCAGGCAAGCCTACTTTTCTCCACAGATGCTGCCTGGCCTGCTCAGTTCCTCCAGCAACAGAATGCAGAATATAGTGTTACAGTTGCAAAGAAAGTGCAGCGCAGGTAGACAATAAGGTGCAAGGGCCATGACGAGGTAGATTGTGAGGTCAAGAGTCCATCTTATGGTACAAGAGGCCTGTTCAATCGTCTAATAACAGCGGGATAGAAACTGTCCTTGAGCCTGGTGGTACATGCTTTCAGGCTTTTGTATCTTCTGCCCAATGGGAGGGAGCAGAAGAGAGAATGTCCAGGGTGGGTGAGGTCTTTGATTATGTTAGCTGCTTTAAAGAGGCATCAAGAAGTGTAGACATAGTGCTTGGAGGGGAGGCTGGTTTCCGTGATGTGCTGAGTTGTGTCCACAACTCCCTGCACTTTCTTGTGGTCTCGGGCAAAGCAGTTGCCATACCAAGCTGTGATGCATCCGGATAGGATGCTTTCTATGGTGCATCTATAAAAATTGGTGAGGGTCAAAGGGAACATGCCAAATTTATGCATAATTTATGTTCTGTGTGTTTGAATTTATATGCCTGTGATGCTGCTGCAAGTTTCTCACTGTACCTGCACCTCACCATACTGGTGCACATGACAATAAACTCAACTTGACTTGAAAACACACGACTTTCTTCAATTAGCCAACGACTTATGGTATCTGAAGATGCTAGTGCTCAAGCCCCACACCAGAGACTTGAACACATCAAAAATCTAGGCTGGCACTCCTATACATTGCAGAGGGAGCACTGCCCTGCCTGATGTACTGTTTTTTGGCTGAGGTGTTAACTAGGAACCTCTCTGCTCCCTCAGGGTTTTAGAAAAGATCCCATGGTATTATTTTGATAAACAGCAGAGTAATTATCTACATTTTTCGGGCCAACATTTATCCCACAATTAACCACAGTACACAAATTATCTGGTCATTTTCCCATGGCCGGGAATTTTGCAATGTGAAAATTTTCTGTTTCCTTCATTACAAAGGCATTTCTTTGGCTGTAAAGCACAATAGGACACTCTGAAAGGACAAGAAAAGGGTGCAGAAAAATTTCACAAGGATGTTACCAGGACTGGAGGGCTTGAATTATAAGGAGAAGCTCAATAGGCTGGGATTTATTTCCCTGGAGTATAGGCGGCTGAGAGGTGACCTTTATAGAGGTGTATAAAATGATGAGGAATAGTCACAGCCTTTTTCCCAGGATAAGGAAGTGTAAGACTAGAGGACATAGGTTTAGGGTGAAAGGGGAGAAATTTAAGAGAGAGCTAAGGAGAACATTTTTACATAGAGGGTGGTGGGTATAAGCTGCCAGAGGAAGCTGTAGAGGTGCATACAATTACAATCAGTGAGGATAGGCAGCAATACCTCCGACATGATTATTCTCAACACTGGTGCCCCACAAGGCTGCGTCCTCAGCCCTCTACTCTATTCCCTATACACTCATGACTGTGTGGCCAGATTCTGCTCTAACTCCATCTACAAGTTCGCAGATGATACCACCATTGTAGGCCGTATCTCTAACAACGATGAGTTGGAGTACAGGAAGGAGATAGAGAGCTTAATGGAATGGTGTCATGACAACAACCTTTCCCTCAAATGTCAACAAAACAAAAGAGCTGGTCACTGACTTCAGGAAAGGGGGCAGTGTACATGCACCTGTCTACATCAATGGTGCTGTGATTGAGAGGGTTGAGAGCTTTAAGTTCCTGGGAGTGAACATCACCCACAGCCTGTCCTGGTCAAATCACATTGATGCCATGGCCAAGAAAGCTCACCAGTGCCTCTACTTCCTCAGGAGGCTAAAGAAATTTGGTTTGTCCCCATTGACTCTCACCAACTTTTACCGATGCACCATAGAAAGCATCCTATCTGGATGTATTACGGCTTGGTACTGCAACTGCTCCGCCCAGGACCACAAGAAGCTGAAGGGAGTTGTGGACACAGCCCAGCACATCACGGACACCAGTCTCCCCTCCTTGGACTCTGTCTCTACCTCTCGTTGTCTTGGTGTAGCAGCCAGCATAATCAAAGTCGCCTCCCACCCAGGACATTCTCTCTTCTCTCCTTTTCCATCGGGTAGAAGATACAGGAGCCTGAGGGCACGTACCACCAGACTTAAGGACAGCTTCTACCCCACTGTGATAAGATTATTGAGTGGTTCCCTTATACAATGAGATGGACTCTGACCTCACGATCTACCTTGTTGTGACCTTGCACCATATTGCACTGCACTTTCTCTGTAGCTGTGACACTTTACTCTGTACTGTTATTGTTTTTACCTGTACTACGTCAATGCACTCTGTACTAACTCAATGTAACTGCACTGTGTAATGAATTGACCTGTACGATCGGTTTGTAAGACAATATTTTCACTATACCTTGGTACAAGTGACAATAATAAACCAATACCAATACCAATGTTTAAAAGACGTTTGGATAGCAAAGGCCTAGAGGGCCATGGTATTGGTATTGGTATTGGTTTATTGTTGTCTCGGTACAGGTGAAAAACTTGTCTTCCATACTGTTCGTACAGATCAAATCATCACACAGTGCATTGAGGTAGTACAGGGTAAAAACAATAACAGGATGCAGAGTAAAGTGTCACAGCTACAGGGAAGTGCATTAACAACTGCAGGCAAATGGGACTAGTTTGGATATACATCTTGGTTGGCCAAAGGGCCTGTTCTGTGCTGTAAAACTCTATGACTCCATGAAAGGTGCTCTAGAAATGTTAGTTTTCCTTTCTTTCCAGTACAGAGAATGACTCTTTATTAATGCTGTTATAGGTTGATTGAAGCCTGAAACAAACTCACCAGAACAGGGATTATCCTAGTCATCTGTCACCTCTTGCTTCAAGACAATGGCACTGATTAGATTTTTCCCTAACGTTATTCAGTCTCCTCCATAGAAAAGATAAATTATTGCTAATTGCCTAACGAACAGATAATTGTAACAACTCGAGGAGGGTTTCTAAATGTGTTCTTGTCTAGTCGAATCTATGTTCAAACTACCCCGGCAGTTCTAATGTGGAATTAAACCAACACATTGTTTAGCCTGGTATAATTACCAGGCTGATTCATTAAGGGTGAAATTAATTCTACACATACAGGATACTTTTGCATGTGCATGCTGTACTTCATTTATAAGACCAACAGTTTAATTTTCCGTATTATGTATTTAATTTTCAAACCCCCTTGGCTTTCAAACACATGGGAGAAAAGGACACAGTCTGCATAATAAATTAGTTCTCTATGTACAAATTCAAGGCATTACTATTCAACGTAAGAGGAGGCGGTATGGAATTATCCAAACACATTCCTGAGATGAGAGGCTTGTTCCATGAGCAGATACTGAACAGGATTAATTCACAGGGGGAGGTGTTGTTGGCAGGGCCAACATTTCATTGCTAATTCTCGACCCTTAATGTGAGTGGTATTCCAAGACATTTCAGAGGGCTCCCTGAAGGAGAAAGGTTGGGTTTATGGTCATTGGGGTGGAGAAGGACGAGGGGGGTGATTTATTGAAACATGCATGATTCTGAGAGGGATTGTTATGTATTGAGAAGTTTCTTCCTCTCGTGAGGGAATCATGAACTGGCGGAGGGACTCAGTTCGAGGATGGGTCATCCAGTTAAGATGACTTACAACTTAGAAGGATGCCATTCCACACTAGGCTGGCTCTCAGAACAATCCCATTGATCTTATTTCCCAACTAATACTAGCGCAGGGGTATCAAAAACAAGAGGGTGTAGGTTTAAGGTGAGAGCTAGGAGCTTTAAAAGGGATTTGAGAAGTACGTTTCTTCCACAGAGAGTGGTTGATGCCTGGAACGTGCTGCCAGAGGAGGTGGTGAAAACAGATAAAATCACTACATTTAAGAGACATTTAGGCAAACACTTAAACAGGCAAGGCATGGAAGCATACGGAATAAAAACAGAAAATGCCGGTAATATTCAGCAGGTCAGGTCACGACTGTGGGAAGAGAAACAGAGCTAACATTCCAGGTTGAAGACTATCAAATTTGTTGCTTTTCATAGCAGGATATGTGCCTAATGTGCACAAATGGGAGTAGATGTTCAAGAAGGTTGGCATGGACGTGCTGAGCCGAAGGGCCCGTTTCTGTGCTGTACAACTCCGAGACATCTCCTGTTCTTGTAAAAATTGTGTTTTAAAGCTTTAAAACTTTAAACTTAATTTATACAGGACAGTAACAGGCCCTTCCGGCCCAGTGAGCTCACGCCGCCCAATTACCCCCCTGTTAACCTACTAACCTGTACATCTTTGGAATGTGGGAGGAAACTGGAGCACCCGGAGGAAACCTGCGCAGTCACGGGGAGAAATTACAAACTCCTTACAGACAGTGGCAGGAATTGAACCCTGATCGCTGGCGCTGTAATAGTGTTATGCTAACTGCTACACTACCCTGCCGCCCAATTAAATTCAATGTTTCCTTTCCATAATTTCCTTCCAAGTTTATCAAGTCCCATTGTAACAGGTATAGCCTGAGCTGTGTAATTTGTTGTGTTTGTGCCTTGTGTTGCCATAGTGCTGGTTTATGGAAAATAAAGATGGCTGCACCTAAATGAACATTTAAACATGGATATTTATGTTTAATTTATGTTTTTCTTGTGAATGCAGCTTATATGATGCTCTGTACCTATGATGCTGCTGCAAGTAAGGTTTTCATTGCACCTGTGCAGACACGTACTTGTGCATGTGCCAATAAATTTGACTTTGTCTTTTGACTTTGGTTCCCATTTATCCACGCTCTTTGTTACGTCCTCACAGAATGCCAACAAAAGAAGGGGTTAGATCAGGGATCTGGGAAAAAGAGGGAGATGTTGAAACGTGAGAAGAGATTCATGTGGAGCATAAACTGTGACAAAGGGTCAGAAGTTGGGGATGACTGTTTCTGGGCTGTAGGTGCAGTTACAACCTCTGTGAATGTGTCTGGTTGCATCTCTCATTCTTCTAAGCCACAGTGAGCCTTGGCCGAATGGGTTAGGTTCCTGGACTTCCCACAGAGATAATCCATACTTGTGAAATAAGGAAACAGCAGGGTTTGGAAATAAATACATCTATCTTCATGGTGGAAAGCATTGATAAACATCCTGATAATTGCAGGAAATTGAGTAATGATAGTAAAAAACATGAAACAACCACCAGAATAAAGGTACCAGGTAAACTCTTTATTTATTCATTTTTCAGGATCTGAGCACTGTTAAAAATGACCAACATTTATTACTCATCCATAACTACCCTTGGGAAAGTGGTGGGGAGCCCCCTTTTTGAATGGGTGCAGTCTTTCTGGTGAAGTTACTGGGGAGGGAGTTCCAGGATTTAGACCAAGAGATGATAAAGGAAAAAAGCTATATTTCTAAGTCAGGGTAATCTGGAGGGGAACCTGCAGATGTAACCTTCCCGTACATTGTCTACCCACGTCCTTGATGGCAGAGGTTGTGGGTTTGGGAGGTGCTATTGGAGTATCCTGGACAAGGAACTGGTGGGGGTTTCTAGCACCAGGAGGGATTAACTTTAGAATGAAACCCATTTCAGATGGAGGTGAGAAGAACTTTGTTTTCTCGGAGGACTGTGACTCTTCAGAAATCACCTACTCTAAAGAGGTGAGATCAGTGAACATATTGAAGATGGAGATTGTCAGCTACTTAAACTACAAGGAAGTCAAGAAGTGTGAGGAGATGGTGGGAAAGTTGTAATGAGACAAAGATTTGATCAACATGACATTGCTGAATAGTGGAGCAAGCTTGAGAGGTAAACTGGCCCACTCCTGGTCCTGTTTCTTATGTTCCTTAAAGCATCTATACACTTCATAACTATTTCTTGTGAAGCTGGTTCAACATTCTGGGTGAACAATCTTCGTCTAAGTTTCTATTGGTTCTCCAATGTTGGTTCTGGTCTTCCATACAAGTGGAAACTTCTCTCCATCCATTTGCCAGCTCTTCCCTCAGTCTTTTTCTGAGAGAAGAACTCTGGCCCATTCATTCTTCCTTAGATCGAGTTCAATTTACTGTTCAAAGTTCAATTTAGTTTTGTCCTCCTGCCTGGGACAAGAACTGTGCCTGTGTGTTTGCCCTTATAATTGGAACCCAACCAGAGTCGAAGTCCTTCAGTGAGAAATCCACTGAGAAAGATATGAATTATTGATGATGGCAAATGAATCTCACTGCAGTTCCAGATAAATTTCAACGTGTTATTTTCAGTTCTTTTATTCTGGAGATACATAATGCCACAAGGTTCTGGTGTGTTACTTCTGATAATTTAGGTGTCTTCAGCAGGTTGTGCTTCCTTTTATTGAATTCATGCAATATAAAGTGCCACTTGTTAAGAGTGAGGTATAAATCATGGTGACCTTGTCAGATGCTTATTGTAACACACGGCTTTCAGTTACTGCTGTCTCAATGACAGAAAAGGCTGCAGGCTGGGAGCTATGCTTAAGACAAGAATATTTCATCAGACGCAATGACTGGAGTCAGGTGTGACCCTGTAGCTGATTCCCCTGCTTCCAATGCAGGCACCAGTGCATTTGAAGCTCACTATGTGTGACATACCGAGATGTTGAAGTCGGAAGCATGAACTCTCATGGGGCAATGGACGTGAATTCCTTTGATGCCCTTTGTAATCGCCTTTACTGTAATAATGCTAGATGAAGACTGAACCATGTGATGTTCATTTGGCTGCTTCCATCTTTACTTTCCTGTTCTTATCTTGCCGGTAAACCAGCACTACGGCAACCCAAGGCAGACAAACACAACAAATTACACAGCTCATGTTATACCTGTTACAATGGGATTTGATAAACTTGGAAGGAAATTGTTGGAAGGAATCATTGAATTTAATTGGGCTGATCTTTGAAAGTTCATGCAGATTTGACCAGCCCAATCAAACATAACATCATCGATACAACACAAAAGGATGTCATTCAACCCTTTACATCTGTACTTTCTCCCTGACAGTTTATGTGTTACTGGTTGGTACTTCTTCAAACAAAGCAGCGTGTAACCAATCGTTCTCTGTGTGTTGTTAATATATTAATTCAATGTAGATGCTACCAGAAAATCTGCCTATCCCTGTAGAAGTTACAGAAGTGTTCTCCCTCACTGCAGACAAAGCCAAGTTAGAAATGCTGCTTTGCACAATAAGGTCTTGTTCATCTGAATTGTCAGCTTTCTTTTAATATCTTGGAGTGAGGTACTGAGCTAGAGATAGCCAATACCTTACCGCATAGAGCTTGGTGTATTTTTCATTCAAGTATTTATCTGGTTCTCTTTTGAAAGCTCAGAATGAATCTACTTCCACTGCCTGACTATCAAAAAAAAGTTTCTTCATGTTGCTTTGCATTCTTTTGCCAATCATAATGCAGTTGATACCAAGGCAACACTGTTAAATGAGGTTTCAAAGCAAACTCACCCAGTGGATGTAAAAATTCCCAGGACATTGTTTGAAGAAGAGCCTATCTTTGGTTTAAAACATACTCACCATATAAACAATCCAAACACTGACACCTTCTAATTTTGTATCTCATTCATATTTAAATTCTCCCCATAACAGGGATCAGGGTATTTGTTGGATTGTCAAGTAATAGTCTTGTGACTGGATTATCATCAAAAGCAATGTTACACATATTGATTTCTTGGATAAAGATGTCTTCACTTTGAGTTAACTTGCAAGAAATTCCCAAGACTGAACACTGAGCCTACTCAATCTGAATGAGTTGATTTGAAGTCCACTTTGGATTTGAACAACTGACCTACTCCAGATGAAGGGTCTTGACCTGAAACGTCAACTGTCCATTTCCCTCCACAGATGCTGGCTGACCCGCTGAGTTCTTCCAACATCTTGTTTGTTGCTCCAGGTTCCAGCATCTGTAGTCTCTTGCATCTCCACTGATTATCTATCCATCTATTTCTAAAATAACCTCAATGATTGAACTTCTACAGCCCTTTTGGGTGGTGAGGTTTAGAGGGATACAGACCAATTGTGGGTAAATGTGTTTAGCTTAGATGGACATCTGGGTTGGCAAGGACGTGTTGGGCCAAAGGGCCAGTTTCCATGTTATATGACTATGATTGATGAAGGCTGATCAGATTGATTCCTGGGATATAAATTCAGTCACATGAGAAGAGGCGAAAGTAGTGAGTCCCAAGGATTCTTCACTCTTCGGTTGAAGACATCTCTTCTAATCGCTAACCTGAATGACCAACCTCGCAGCTTGAGGCTGTGATTCTTGGTTCTGGACACTCCGCCCAGGGGAAACGTTAGCTCCATGTCAAACCCCTCAAGCCCCCTGAGAACCTTTGTATGTTCCAATGACATCTCATTCACCTGAGAGAGTGTAGGCCAGTCCATCTTAACCTCTTCTCATGGGACTAAATTTCTATCTCAGGAATCAATCTGGTGAACCTTCATCAATCACAATTATAGATTCATAATTATACAACGCAGAAGCTGGCCCTTCAGCCCAACTTGTCCATTCTGACCCAGATGCCTTTCTAAGCTTAACGTATTTGTCCTGCACTTGGCCCATATCCCTCTAAACCTTTCCTATCCATGAACCTGTCCAAATATTTTTTAAACGTTGTAATTGTACCCGCCTCTACCACTTCTTCTGGTAGGCTCATTCCATATACACACTACCCTCTGTGTAAAAAACTTGGCCCTTAGATCTCCTTTATATCTGTCCCCTCTCACATTAAACCTATCTCCTCTAGTTTTGGACTTCCCTCCCCTGGGAAAAAGACTATTACCATCCACTTTATATATGCCTCTCATAATTTTATATCCCTCTATAAGGTCAGCCTTCAGCCTCCCATGCTCCAGGTTTATCAAATCTGTCCTTAGAACTCAAGCCCTCCAGTCCAAGCAATACCCTAGTGAATCTTTTATGCATCCTCTCCAGCTTAATCACATAACTATATTACAATTATATCCTTAATTATATCCTCCTCAGGTAGAGAGACCAGACCTGCACACAGTATTCCATAGCAAATTAAAATCAAGAAAATCTGCAAATGCTGAAAATCTGAAATAAAAACACCAAGCATGTCAGGCAGCATCTGCGGAAAGAGAAACACTCCGTGTCTTAGATTCAAGACCCTTTGTCAGAACTATTTCTTAAATTTTTATAAGTGACTTGGATGAGGATGTGGAAGGGTGGGTTAGTAAGTTTACAAAGGTTGATAGTGTAGTGGATACTGTAGAAGGTTGCTGTAGATTACAACAGGATATTGATAGAATGCAGACCTGGGCTGAGAAGTGGCAGATGGAGTTCAACCCGGTAAAGTGTGAAGTGATACACTCCGGGAGATGTAATTTGAAGGCAGAGTACAAGGTTAATGGCAGGACTCTTAGCAGTTTGGAGGAACAGAGGGATCTTGGTGTCCATGTCCACAGATCCCTCAAGGTTTCCGTGTAGGTCGATAAGGTTGTTAAGAAGGCGTATGGAGTGTTGGCCTTCATTAGTCAGGTATTGAATTCAAGAGCCACGAGATGATGTTGCAGCTCTATAGAACTTTGGTTAGACTGCACTTGGAATATTGTGTTCAGTTCTGGTCACCTCATTATAGGAAGGATGTGGAAGCTTTAGAGAGGGTGCAGAGGAGATTTACCAGGATGTTGCCTGGATTGGAGAGCATGTCTTATGAGGATAGGCTGAGTGAGCTAGGGCTTTTCTCTTTGGAGAGAAGGAGGATGAAAGGTAACTTGACAGAGATTATAAGAGGCATAGGTCGAGTAGACAGTCAGAGACTTTTCCTCAGTGTGACAATGGCTAACACGAGGGGACATAATTTTAAGGTGATTGGAGGAAGGTGTAAGGAGGATGTCGGGGTAAGTTTTTTACACAGAGAGTGGTGGGTGCATGGAACACACTGCCTGCAGAGGTTGTGGGGGCAGATACATTAGGGACATTTAAGAGACTCTTAGATAGACATGCGAATGATAGAGAAATGGGGAGCGATGTGGGAAGGAAGGGTTAGATAGATCTCAGAGCAGGATAAAATGTTGGCACAACATTGTGGGCTGAAGGGCCTGTACTGTGCTGTAGTATTCTATGTTCTAGTACTTGAGATGTGGTTTCACCAGGTTTCTATCAGGACAGGTGCATGGAAAGGTTTGCAGGGATATGGGCCAAATACAGGCAAGTGGGACTAACTTATGAAGGCACCTAGTTCGGCATGAACGTGTTGGGTCAAAGATCTTGTTTCCATGCAGTATAACTCTGTGACTCAATATATCAAGTCTCGAATTCAAATCCTCTTGCAATGAGGCCAAATGTTCCATTTGCCTACCTAATTGCTTGTCGCCTCCTAAGATCCGTGTGCTCCTCAATTCTTAATTTTTATCTCTCACAACTGGTGAGAGTACCTTTGGCTCCTTTAGTCTTAAGCGCTGGAATTCAAAGTCAAACCCAAGTTTATTGTCATGTGCACAAGTACATGCATGGACAGGTGCAATGAAAAACTTACTTACAGCAGCATCATATAAGCAGCATTCACAAGAAAAACACAAATTAAACATAAATTATACACAATTTTTACAAGAAAGAACACAACTAGAACAAAACAATGAAGTCCATTTTAGTGCAAAGTGATCAAAGTGGTCATAGCGTTGCTCTGGTAAACTCCAGTGATTAGGGTTGTGCCGGTTGGTTCAAGAACCAAATGGTTGAAGGAAAATAGCTGTTCTTGAACCTGGTGGTGTGAGACTTCAGGCCTCTGTATCTCCTGCCCGATGGTAGCTGTGAGAAAACGGCATGGCCCGGATAGTGGGGGTCTTTGATGATGGATGTTGCCTTGTTGAGGCAGCACCTCCTGTAGATACTACTGATGGTGGGGAGGGATGTGCTAGTGAAGTATTGGGTACATAAACATCAACCAAACACCTACAGTTGTGGGTTTTATCAACCAAGTCATGTACAGTTACTCAAACTGAAGTTTTATTATATCATAAATAAGGCTTGGGAAAAAAATTATGCATATTGTGGACATGTTGAAGAGGAGACTGCAACTCTCCTACCTGCAGTAAGTGATTGCCACAGAAATCTCTGTCACTTTGATGAAACTGAGGTCTATTTTCAGAAGAGGGCACTACCCTTTAACAAAGAACAGAAGCAAAGAATATTACTTGTGGCAGCCTTGAGTCTCAGGAGGGACTGATGATATGAAAAGCAACATAGCCTAGATTTTTGAGATATATTACCATAGAACTTTCACTCGCCAGTTGATGCCAAAATAGCTGACAGCGACATTGCAGAACACTGCAAAATTTGCTGATGACTGGCCTGCTATCAATCCTATTATAGAATCAATGAACTGCACAAAGAAGGCCATTTGGCCCATCAACTCTCTGCTGTCTTCTAGGAGAAAAATTCTATCAGTCATATTTCCCAATTCTTTCTTCGTAACCCTGTAAATTATTTTCTATAGTGCCTATTAAGCCCTAATCAATAGTGTTTCCACACCCTTTTCAGGGGACAAGTTTCAGAGCATAACTGCTTTGGATAAAAAAGTTTCTCCTCATGTCTCTCTGTATAAGAATATGAGGGGCATAGACAGAGTAGACAACTAGTATCTTTCTCACAGGGTCAAAATATCTAATACTACAGGGCATGTATTTGAGGTTAGAGGAAGTAAGTTCAAAGACGATGTTTTTCACACAGAGAATAGTGGGTGCCTGGAACACACTGCCAGGGGTGGTGGTGGAAGGAGATGTGATTGTGGCGTTCAAGAGGCCACATGAATATGCAGGGAATGGAGGGATATAGTTTTGTGTAGGCAGAAGGGACTAGTTTAGCAGGCTCTAAATTACTAGTTTAAAGGGCCTATTCCTTTGCTGCACTGTTCTATGTATCTATTGCTCAAAATGTTATATACATTTCCCTGGTACTTAAACCATCCATAAATGTGAATAGCTTCCCTCCATGTACCTATAGAACCAATGTGAATGGAGTCAATGGGATATTAACATTGTACCCATTTATGGGTGCAGGATGGCCCAACCAAATCCAACTTTTGAATTAATTCATTCAATCTGGGCATCGAATTTGTTGCCCATCTTCATTTGCCCCTGAACAGATTAGCTTGCCAGTGAGAGTGGAAGGGGGAGAGTGGAATGGAGTCTTTATGGGAGGCAGGGTGGGAGGAAGAGTTATTGAAATAGCTGAAGGAGTCAGGAGGCTTGTAGTGGATGTTAGGAGCTAGGCTATGTCCTGAGATGGGGACAGAGAGGTCCAGAAAGGGAAGATTCAAACATTGGCCACATGAAGGTGACGGCAGGGTGGAAGTTGGCAGAAAAAGTAATGAAATTGTTGAGCAACGAACAATCTGCTGGAGGAACTCATCGAGTCGAGCAGCTGTGGGAGGAAAGGAATCATCAACGTTTTGGGTTGAAACCCTGCATCGGGACTGAGAGTGGATAGGGGAGATGGTCGGTATAAAGAGGTGAAGGGGGAGTGGTGAGAAGGCAGTCTGAGGTGATTGGCAGACTGAGGAGAGGTGTGAGATGACAGGCAGGTTATGCCTGATAGAGGAGGGGAGCAGGGGTTTGTGACTCCAGATTCCAGTATCTCCAGTATTGTTGAGTTCCGCATGGGTATGGGAAGCAGCACCAATGCAGTCATCAATGCATCTGATAAAGGGTTGAGGGAGTGGATTTGAAACAAAGACTGTTCCACTGGTCCAACAAAAAGACAGACAAACCTTGAGCCCATGCGAGTTTCCATAGTTACACCTTTGATCTGGAGAAAGCAAGTGGGGTTGAAGGAGAAGTTGTTCAATGTGAGAACAAGTTTATCCAGAGAAAACTTGCCGGGCTATTTCAAAGTCACAAGTGAACCAACCTGGGTAAAGACAAGAGAATGCTTTCCCTGTGGAAGGCACGACGATGCAGCAGGCGATATTGCTGCCTCACAGCTCCAGAGACCCGGGTTCAGCCCTGACCTCGGGTGCTGCCTGTGCGGAGTTTGCACCTTCTCCCTGCGACAGTGTGGGTTTCCCCCGGGTGCTCCACTTTCCTCCTGCATCCCAAGGACGTGCGGGTTAATTGGCTGCTGTAAGTTGCCCCGAGTGACCAGTGGGAGAATGAGGGGGTGTAAATGGTCATGTGAGGGGGAATCAGTGGAGGAATGGGACTGATGGAGAGACATGTAATTTAAAGTCAAAGTCAAGTTTATTGTCATATGCACAAGTACATGTATGTACAGGTGCGATGAAAAACTTACTTGCAGCAGCATCACAGGCACATAGCATCAGAGATACAACATTAACAAGAAAAATGTAAATTATACAAAATTATACAAGGAAGAACACGATTAGAACAAAGGAAATGTCCATTGTAGTGCAAAGAGGTCATACTCTTGCTATACTGAGGTTGTGATTGTGCTGGTTGGTTCAAGAACTGAATGGTTGAAGGGAAGTAGCTGGTGGTGAGAGACTTCAGGCTTCTGTACAACCTGCCCGATGGTAGCTGTGTGAAGATGGCATGGCCCGGATGGTGGGGATGTTTGATGATGGACGTTGCCGTCTTGAGGTAGCACCTCGTGTAGACGCTACCGATGGTGGGGAGGGATGTGCCCATGATGTATTGGGCAGAGTCCACGACTCTCTGCAGCTTCTTACGTTCCCACGCATTCGAATTGCTGTACCAGACCGTGATGTAGCAAGGTTTAACCAGCTGTGGGCTCAACAGGCAGATTCTCCAGTGCGTCTAGGGCAACTGCAGGACCGCCTGTCACTGAAGCACGGGCGGGGGCGGGGCCAAGCAGAACCCTGGGAGACACCCTTCGTGACTTGCAGAATTCTGAACTGCTGGCATTTGCCCTTGGGAAAGAGACTGTTCCTGCCCGTAGGTAGAAGAGGCTGCGTGTCTGACCCAGACGATGACGTACAAGCCCTGATAGTTTGGATCTGGTGCACCTGCCACCCCTCTTACAGAAGCTCTTCAGCAGGTAACTTGATGAATCAGTTTGTGCCCAATAAACAAGGCATGTAAAATACCAATTGGAGAGAAATAGAAACAGACTCGTGCGCTTTACACCCACTTGAGAGAGCTGGGCTCTTTATATCCTATGATGTACTTCCCAAAGCACTGACTCTGTCTTGAAGTAGGAAGCACATCAGCCAAGTTATGCACAGCAAGGCCCCACAGACAGCAATAACCAGGTTGCCAGTCTTATAAGCAGGGTAAACATTGGACAGGATGTTAAGGAGAACTCTTGAAGCTGCACCACAGGGTTTGTCACTGGTGGGCAGGTGGGGCTAGGGTTTAATGTCTCGTAGAGTAATACAACACAGAACAGGCCCTTCAGCCCAACTGGTCCATGCTGACCAAGATGCCCATCCAAGCTAGTCCCTTTTGCCTGCGTTTGGCCCATATCCCTCTAAATCTTTCCTATCCATGTACCTGTCCAAATGGCTTTTAAATGCCGTTAATGTACCTGCCTCAATCACTTCCTCTGGCAGCTCGTTCCACATACTGACCACCTTCTGCATAAAAAAGTTGCAACTCAGGTTCCTATTAAATCTTTCCCCTCTCACCTTAAACCTATGCTCTCTAGTTCTCGATTCCCCAACCCAGGGACAAAGACTGTGTGCACTCACCCTATCTATGCCCTTCAAGATGTTATACACCTCTACAAGATCACCCCTCAGTTTCCTACAGTCCAAGGAATTAAGTTCTAGCCTGCTCAACCTCTCCCTATAACCCAGTCCTTCAAGTCCTGGCAACATCCTCATAAATTTCTGCACTCTTTCCAGTTTAATGGCTTCTTTCCTATAAGCAGGGCAACCAAAACTGAACACAATACTCCAAGTGGGGCCTCACCAATGTCTTGTACATTTGAAACATAACATCCCAACTTCTATACTCAATGCCCTGACTGATGAAGGCTACCATTCTGTCTACCTGTGACACCACTTTCGGGAAACGTCTCATCTGGAACACCACACTGAGATTCCTTCGGTACTACACTGGAGCATCAGTCTGCATGTTATGTTCACGTCTCTGGAGAGAAGCTTGAAATTTTTGACACAAGGGGTAGAGTGAGGCAAAGATCCAAGGTTACATTGGCCAAGACCCATCCTCTCTTGGCCCGTCACAGGAGGAACAAAAACATCAGTGCTATAATACTACATTTCCCCACTGTCAAAAAGAATGTTTTAATGATTCCTGTAGTAGTTAGCATAACGCTATTACAGTGCCAGCCACCTGGGTTCAATTCTGGCTGCTGTCTGTAAGGAGTTTGTACATTCTCCCTGTGTCTGCGTGGGTTTCCTCCGGGTGCTCCGGTTTCCTCCCGTCTTCCAAAGACGTACAAGTTAGGAGCTGTGGGCATGCTATACTGGTGCTGGAAGGGTGGCGACACTTGCGGGCTGCCCCCCAGAACATTCTCAGTCATGCAAAAAGATGCATTTCACTGTATGTTTCGATGTACATGTGACTAATAAATAAATATCTTACCTCATATCTTAACCAAGTAATCATTCATTGAATGAGACTAAACCTTTTTCCACTTGCCTGAAGCAACATAACCAGAAAGAAAACAGGAATGATTGAAAGACTTATAAAGGGTTACTGACCTTAAACATTAACCTTGTTTTCCTCTCCACAGATGCTGCCTGAACTGTTGAGTGTTTCCTGCATTTTCTGTTTTTATTTCAGATCATCAGTATCAGCAGTTTTATGCTTTTCAATTAAGAAGGATTATTTAGCATAAACAGGAGGGATTTTTTTTGTGTTTGATGCATAAAATCTGTTGCAAATCTCTTTTGGCATTCTCTTGCCACTTCCTAGTGATGCATAATTCAGAATTAAGCAGATTCCACACCGTGCTTTGCTTTATTCACTGTCTCCAAAGATTCAGGCATTTCTAAAAATAGCAGCAGTTTTGATGACTGGCCTTTTTGGTTCTTTCCAAAACCCAGGTCACCCGCTAACGGCCCAAAGGAAGAAACTTCCTTCCCTTCTGACACCACCACAGGCCTGTTAATTGTCTACTCCTCCTGAGAGTGACGCTGGTTGACAAGAGGGAGCAGGGGAGACATGCACAAAGACAACTGCTCACAGGCCATGGTTCTGAAGGAAGTATCACGGGGGGAAGCAAATTAGAATCAACTCTTTGAGGATTAGTGAAAGGGGATATGAAGCTCAATATTGTTTCGTTGCAATTTATGTAGTTGGTAGCATTATCGTCTTTCCACATCTTTTTTGTATGTTTAAGAGCAGGCATCTCTTGGTAAGAAAGGTCGAACAAGCTTTGTCACCAGTGAAACACAAACTGCTGGAGGGAGTCAGCAGGTCAAGCAGCATGTGTGGAGACAAAAATTGGTGTTTTGTGTCAGGACCCTGCATCAGAACTATCCCTCGCCCTCCACAGATGCTTCCTGACCTGCTGAGTTCCTCCAGCAGATTGTTTTTTGCTCCAGATTTCAGCATCTGCAGTCTCTTGTGTCTCCTTGTCACCAGCGAGTTCCCTTTCCTGCCTCATTCCTGGCATTTACAATGTCAGGGCGCTCCAACGGTCCTTTGAACTTCCTGTTGCAAGGTAGGAAAGGCCAAGACATTCGGTGCACAGCAAGCTCCACAAATAGTAACTTGATGGTGACCAAACCATGGATGTTGGATGGATAAATAAACATTAGCCAGGACTCGGGGGTACCGGCCGCACTCTTCCGCAAAATAGTCCCTTGGGATAATTTACATCCACTGGAGAGGCAGCACTTCCAAAAGTGGTGGACTCCCTCAGCACCGAAATTACTTGGGAATGGTTTTACAGGCCACTATTCATGCAGGGATATTGCACTGCAGAAGGCATCACAGCTAATATCATCCACACACTGGTCTTTTTCTGCCAGAAGTCATTGGATTGCAAACACCGGCCCTGAGCCAGGCCTTACATTCTTGTCAAGAACACACAACAGCAGTCTGCATTGAAGCAACTGCTCGGGAGACAGAATGCAAAAAGACATCATGCAACACCTCCACTGACATCTGGGAAGCCCTGTTCCAGTGATGCTGCCGAGACCGGAGCCGCTGCCTCAGAACGCCAGAGACCTGGGTTCGATCCTGACCTCTGGTGCTCCCTGCGTGGAGTTTGCACTCTCCCCCTGGGTTTCCTCTTGGTGCTCCTATTTCTGACCACATCCCATAGACACACATGTTGGTAGGTTGATTGGCCAGTGTGAATTACCCCCAGTGTGTTGGTGAGTGGCAGAATCTGGGGGGGGGGGGAAGGGAACTGATGAGAATTTGGGGAGAATATACTAAAGGGATTAATGTAGGATTAGTATCAATGGGTGGATGATGGTCAGCATGGATTTGGTGGGCTGAAGGGCCTGTTTCCATGCTGTATCTCTCTATGATTCTAGACCACTCAACGAAGGAGCATTCAGGGTGCCATTGAGAACCTTGAGGCCACGCACAGGGGGCACACAGATGCCCTTTGTAACTAGTGGAAGCAACCAACCACCTCACAACCTAGCTACCCACCTGCCCTATCAGGAACTCCTTGCCTCAGAAGAGTCAATGGCCTCATCAGCCACCTCAGAGACCTGGAGTGGAAGCAAAGTCATCCTCGATCCTGTGGGACTGCCTCAGGAGGAGAAATATGAGGAAACAAAAATATATAATGCAGTTTAAAAGAGAAACAAATTGGAAGAAGTGGAGACAAATTAAAACAAATGTCAAGAATCAGAGCTTCCTAGTGCTGTATTCCATCAGAATTGTGTTTAACCTTCAAGCTGACCCTTGTAGTTTGGGATCATTTTTATCATGGGTAATATAATAGGGTTTCAGTGAAAGGTAATTAAGTGATGTTGGTTTACTTCGTCTAACTACCATCTCATGTTTATTTCTGAGATGCTGGCAGATGCTTCACCGTTGATATGAAGTTATAAAATTCTACTCACTGCCTCGCCTCTTATCTGCATTCAGGCTTTTAACAAAGGCATCCTTGTCAGCAGAACATCACACTCTGGCCGTTGTTTTGCACAAAGAATTTTGCTGCAAAAATGTGAATGCAAACTACAGTTAATATCTGTCAGAGTTCAGTGGTGTCTCCACGCCTGTCATTCCCTCTTGCAGCACCTGCACTGTGCTTGGCAACATGCTTTATACCAGTGATATCTTCTCAAGCGAATTAGAAATAGCATGCCAGCTCTGAAGGGTCTATAATGGTAGCACAGCTCCTTGTGTTGCATTCTTGCTGGGGTTAGATGGTAAAACCATCTCTAAAGTGTGCCCCTTCTAAAGTCTGTAGCTTTGACATTGGGACTTCAAGTTCAGGTTTATTGTTGTCATAGGCGTACACACACAGGGTATAAATGTCATGAAAATGTGCTTTATGCAGCAGCAGCACAGTACATTACAAGACAAGGACAAACATAAGTTAACATAAACTTAACGTAAATTGTACATAACTTACACGTGTACAAATTCAATAACAAAATAAACATAATAACACTAGTGCAAGACTGGAGAGAGAAAACAAAATCTAGTCCAAGGTAGAATTAGGGTTTTTCAGGTGGGTTTGAGAACCTGACGGCAGTGGGGAAGAAGCTGTGTTTGAACCTTGAGGTGTGGGTCTTCAGACTCCTGTATCTCCTGTCTGATAGCAGCATCGAGAAGAGGGCATGGCCCGGATGGTGGGGGTCCCTGATGGCGGATGTTGCCTTCCTGAGACATCGCCTCTTGTAGATGTCCTCGATGGTTGGGGAGAGCTGTACCTGTGATGGAACTGGATGAGTCCACACTCTCCGCAGCCCCTTGTGTTCCTGTGCATTGGAGTTTCTGTACTTTATGTCAATAAGTAAATCTGGAATACAAAGTATTGGTGACTGTGAATCTATGGAATTGTTGTAAAAACCCATCTGATTCACTAATTGTCCCTTGGAGAATTAAATCGGCTACCTTTACTTGGTTTGGTCCATACGTGACTCCAGATGTGGTTGATCCTTAACTGCCCTCTAAAATGCTGCAGTGAACCATTCAGCTTAAGGAACCCTTAGGATGGGCAGTACATGCTGGCCTTGGCTGTGATCCCATGAACAAATAAAATTAAGAAGAGGCTCCAATTTCTGATTCTGATCTACTTCCCTTTCAAAGTATAAACTCAACATCAATATCTTTGCAGTCCCTGGGAATAATTTCAGAACACAGTGAGCTAGTCATGTGGAAAGATCAGAAAACCTGGGATTTCTCCTTGAAGCCAATACAGATGTTCAAAATTTTATGATGTTTTAGATAGATTACTTAGGAAGAGACTGCAAAGCAAAATGCCGAAGATGGTGTCAGAATCCAAATCAGGTTTATTATCACTGACATATACTGTGAAATTTGTTGTTTTGCGGCAGCAGTACAGTGTAACACTTAAAAATGACTATAAGTTACAAAAATAAATAAATAGTGCAAAAGATGGATAACAAGCTAGTGATCATGGGTTCATGGACCATTCAGAAATCTGATGGCGGAGGGGAAGGAGCTGTTCCTGAATCATTGAGTGTGGGTCTTCAGGCTCCTGTACCTCCTCCCTGATGGTAATAACGTGAAGAGGGCATGTCCCAGGTGGTGAGGATTGTCATAGAGAGACAGAGCACAGAAACAGCCTCTTCGGCCCACCAGTCCATGCCGACCAACAACCACACATTTACACTAATCCTCAGTAAATCCCATATTTTATTCTCCCCGTCTTCTCATCAGCTCCCCCAGAATCTAACCCTAACCCTACACACTAGGGACAACTTACAGTGACCAAGTTACCCACCAACCCTCACATTTCATGGGAGGACACCGGAACTTCCTGAGGGAAACCCATACAGTCACGGAGGGGACGTGAAATCTCCACATAGACAACACCCAAGGTCAGGACTGAACCCTGGTCTCTGGTGCTGTGAGCCAGCCACTCTACTAGCTGCACCACTCTGCCACTCAGAAAAGTCTGATAGCTCCAGGGTAACCGTGAAAGGCTCTATCTTATAGTTCCAACTTTATTTAATATACGATGAGATGGACTCTGACCTCTTGATCTACCTTGTGGCCTTGCACCTTATTGTCTACCTGCACTGCACTTTCTCCGTAGCTGTGACAATTTACTCTGTACTGTTATTGTTTTTACCTGTACTACCTCAATGCACTCTGTACTAACTCAATGTAATTGCACTGTGTAATGAATTGATCTGTACGATCAGTATGCAAGACAAGTTTTTCACTGTACCTCGGTACAAGTGACAATAATAAACCAATACCAATACCAATAATAGCTTGAATTTAAACTCCCCAGCTGCCATGGTAATTGGTAATTGGTTTATTATTGTCACATGTACTAAATATGGTGAAAAGTTTTTGTGTGTATGCCATCCAGACAGATCATTCCATGCAAAAGAACATCGAGGTAGTACAAAAGGAAAACAAAATGCAGGATAAAGTGTTACAGTTCCAGAGAAAGTGCAATAAGGTGCAAAGGCCATGACGAGGTAGATTGTGAGGTCAAGAGTTCATTATTCCCTCCACTGTCAACCCATCATGACTGCAGTGTGTCCTATCTGAATAATGAACTGTTGTTATGTGCCTAGGCTGACCTGCCAGTCTCCCAAAAATGTAACCTCTGCCACCAAGAAGAACAAGGGCAGCAAATAGAGGGGATCTCCACCCTTGCAGATTCCCCGGCCTGTCATGCATCATCCTGGCTTGGAAAAATATTGGCATTCCTTCATCATTGCTGGAAATCCCTACCCTGCAGAACCTTCACCAGGAGGATTGCAGCGGTTTGAGAACATGGTCCATCTTCTCAAGGTCAGTTAGGCTTGCTAATGAGTGCTGGTCTTGTCTGCAGTGTCCGTTTAATGAAAAATGAATGCATGAATTGTCTAAGTTAAAGGCTCTGCACAATTTCATGGAAACATTATAATAATTTATAGTTTTAACTGCCTGTATGAAGATTAAAGTGCAGATTGGGATATAATCACCAAAGGCCAACAGTTGTGTGTTAAGATGTGAAGACAGTTAATGCGTTTTATTTCAAAGGTGTGAACGTCTAAGGAATCCGGCGTATAAACTTCAGGCGTTTCGGTATTAGCTTTATTCTACCTGTGACCGACACACTTTCATGAACACCGTGTTCTTTAACCATGCTGCTTATATTGAAGTGCAAATTGATGCACTTAAAGGGAAGCTTTGTAGGTGGATGAAAGAGATCAGAGAGATTGGATAAGAGAAGGCAAGGTGGGAAGAGGCTTGTGCGGAGCTTGTTGGGATGAATGTCTGTGCTGCTGGAGAGTGGAAATTTGTCCTCTTTTGTATGTGATGTGAGAACTAAACTTGTACCGAACTTTTGTTTTTGAAATCTGCTTCTACTGAGGTCAAAAGACCTGAATTTCAGAATCATGGTTCAAAGTGGATAAACTGCCTACACTGTGTGCTTTGCGTGTGCAACAGAGAAGAGTCTTCCACTGGTATGTAACTCCATATGTAACTCAAGTCCCAATGATGACTCTTTTGAACAAGCGGTCCAATTAAATTTAAATTTTTTAATTTTAAATTTAAATTTTAAAATTTTAAATTTTATTTACAGCATGGTAACAGGCCCTTCCGGCCCAGCGAGTCCGCGCCGCCCATTTTAAACCGGACCTACCCGTACGTCTTTGCAATGTGGGAGGAAACCGGAGCACCAGGAAGAAACCCACGCAGACACGGGAGAATGTACAACCTCCTTACAGACAGCGACGGGAATCAAACCCCGATCGCTGGTGCTGTAATAACGTCACGCTAACCGCTACGCTACCATGCTGAAACTCCACTTGTTTCTTCTTTCTCCATAGCCCCGTCAGCTATAAAAAAAGTTCTCCTCTGACTGCTTGCTATCTTTAAGAGTATATCCAACACCCAGTGGAACAGGCTTTCTTCCAATTGCCAATGTAATCTTCCATTCTGTCACTTTTCTTGCGCACATTAGTGACTGTAGGAGAATTCATCAACCATCATCATGAGAAATAGTTACAGTGCATAGTTCGTATGCAACTATGTAAGTGCATAGTTTGTTGAAAGCGGTGTCACAGGTAGACAGGGTGGTGAAAAAGGCGTTTAGTACACTGGCCTTCATCAGTCACGGCATTGAGTATAGAAGTTTCAACATTATGTTGCAGTCGTATAAGTTGTTGGTGAGGCCGCACTTGGAGTACTGTGTACGGTTTTAATCACCCTGTTATAGGAAAGATGAGGTTAAACTGGAAGGAGTGCAGAAAAGATTTACGAGGATGTTGCCAGGACTAGAGGGCCTGAGTCACAGGGAGAGGTTGGCCAGGTTGGGTTTTTATTCCTTGGAACGTAGGAGAATGAGGGGCGACCTTATAGAAAGGTTTAAAAGTATGAGAGGTGTAGATAAGGCGGACAGTAACGGTCTTTTCCCCAGGGTAGGGGAGTCCAAAACTAGAGGGCATAGGTTGAGGGTGAGAGGGGAAAGATTTAAAAGGGACATGAGGGGCAACTTTTTCACGCAGAGGCTGGTGAGTATAGTGAGCTGCCAGAGGAAGAGGTTGAGGCAGGCACAACACTATCATTTAAGAAGCACTTGGATAGGTACATGGAGGGGCAGGACTTGCAGGGATATGGACCGAACGCAGCAAATTGGGATTGGTTGGGTGGGCTCTGTGGTTACCATGGACTTGATGGGCCGAAGGGCCTGTATCCGTGCTGTATTGCTCTTTAAATCCTCCCATCTCCTTCTGTAAAGGCTGTTTCTTCTCCTTTTACTGCAAGGCCTTCTCAGGGATTGTGGGCACTGAAAAATAATGCAAGGTCACTCATTAATTCAACAGTAGATCTCCTCTTGGATAAACACATTTTGGAGGACTCTTACCTTCAGTTGATCTGCTTTCAACAAACTATGCACTTACATAGTTGCATACGAACTATGCAATGTAACTATTTCTCATGATGATGGTTGATCTGCTAGTCCATCCATAGACCTCTGCAGAAAACATGATCTGAACTTGGTAATGTTTGAAAAAGAGAAACTACAATTGTTTCACAGCAGAATTAGAAGAGCAATCTTGCAAGCAGCATTTTAATTTGTGACGATTTTTACAAGATATATTTCAATTACTTTACCATTAAGCTCAATTGTATTAACATTGTTTTTCTGTTACATTATCCATTCTTGAGTTTGGCCTTTTAGTTGTATTTTTTTCATGCAGGAGAGAAATGTTGGCAAAGCCTCAAGCGTTCTTTAAACGTTGCTACATTATCTGGCGAATTTCCCAGGATTTCCCCTGAATGGTTAGGTTACTCTTCTTCTTTCCTGCATTGAAACAATTCCCTTCATTATGTCAAGGCCTTTAAAAATGCTTCAACACCACCCCTCTGAAACTCTGAAACTCTCAGACTCCGAGACCTAGGACTCAACACCTCCCTCTGTGACTGGATCCTTGACTTTCTAACAAACAGACCGCAATCAGTGAGGATAGGCAGCAATACCTCTGGCACGATTATTCTCAACACTGGTGCCCCACAAGGCTGCATCCTCAGCCCTCTGCTCCCTATACACTCATGAGTGTGTGGCCAGATTCTGCTCTAACTCCATCTACAAGTTTGCAGATGATACCACCGTTGCAGGCCGTATCTCAAACAGCAGCGGTAGAGATTTTAGTAGAATGGTGTCATGACAACAACCTTTCCCTCAATGTCAACAAAACAAAAGAGCTTGCCATTGACTTCAGGAAAGGGGGTGGTGTACATGCACCTGTCTACATCAATGGTGCTGAGGTCGAGAGGGTTGAGAACTTCAAATTCCTGGGTGTGAACATCACCAACAGCCTGTTCTGGTCAAATCACTTAGATGCCACGGCCAAGAAAGCTCAACAGCACCTCTACTTCCTCAGGAGGCTAAAGGAATTTGGTTTGTCACCAACTTTTATCGATGCACCAGAGAAAGCATCCTATCTGGATGTATCACGACTTGGTACGGCAACTGCTCTGCCCAGGACTGCAAGAAGCTGCAGAGAGTTGTGGACACAGCCTAGCGCATCACGGATACCAGCCTCCCCTCCTTGGACTCTCATTGTCTTGGTGTAGCAGCCAGCATAATCAAAGACCCCACCCAGCCAGGACATTCTCTCTTCTCTCCTCTTCCATTGGGTAGAAGATACAGGAGCCTGAGGGCACCTACCACCAGACTTAAGGACAGCTTCTACCCCACTGTGATAAGACTATTGAATGGTTCCCTTACACAATGAGATGAACTATGACCTCACGACCTACCTTCTTGTGACCTTACATCTTATTGCACTGCACTTTCTCTGCAGCTGTGACACTTTACTTTGTACTGTTACTGTTTTTACCTGTGCTACATCAATGAACTTTGTACTAGCTCAATGTAACTGCACTGTGTAATGAATTGACCTGTACGATCAGTTTGTAAGACAAGTTTTTCCCTGTACCTCGGTACAAGTGACAATAATAAACCAATACCGATACCTCCCAACTTTCCCTGAATCATAGAATTGTTACATTACAGAAATAGGCCCTTCAGCCCATCACATCCATAGGGGGTTCCTGCTTGTGTAATCCCACAGTCCCATCCTCTGGCTCTTTCCCCATAACAGTATAGAGTCATAGAGTAATACAGCACGGAAACAGGCCCTTCAGCCCAACTGGTCTATGCTGACCAAGTTGCCCATTTAAGTTAGTCCCAATTGCCTGTGTTTGGCCCATGTCCTTCTGAACCTTTTCTATCCATGTATTTATCCAAATGTCTTTTAAATGTTGTTATCGTACCTGCCTCAACACTTCCTCTGGCAGCTCGTTCCAGTTATGCAACACCCTCTGGGTGAAGAAGTTGCCCTTTAGGTCCCTTTTAAATCTTTCTCCTCCCACCTGAAACTTATACCCTCGAGGTTTTGATTTTCTTTCCCTGGGTAAAAGACTGTGCATTCACCTTATCTCTGCCTTTGGTGATTTTATACGCCTATAAGTAATTATAAATTATAAATAATTCAAGTGCTTCCAATTCATTTTTTTCCCACGTAGAAGGCACTCATTCCTTCAAGTCTTTACTAAATCACAAAAGCAATCCCATTAATCGCATTCTCCCACTAATTTCCCTATAATCTATTCTCTTTCTCTCACATATACTTTAACATCCCTCTGGTTTTCCCACCAGTTCCTACATTAGGGGCCATTTACAGCGGCCAATTAACTGAACAACCAGCATATCCTTGGGAAGCGGGAGCACTCGGAGGAAATGCAGGCAGAGATGGGGAGACTCTGAGCAGCGGAGGTCAGGATTGAACCCAGGTCACTGGAGCTGTGAGCACTATCTGCTACAACACTCTGCCATCCTATTTCAAACCCTGATTGATCTTCCTCATAAGCATTGAGTGCCAGAAAGGATTGTCAGCAACACCTCCGGCACGATTATTCTCAACACTGGTGCCCCACAAGGCTGCGTCTTCAGCCCCCTACTCTACTCCCTATATACTCCTGACTGTGTGACCAGCTTCTGCTCTAACTCCACCTACAAGTTTGCAGATGATACCACCGTAATAGGCCGTATCTCAAATAATGATGAGTCAGAGTACAGGAAAGAGATAGAGAACTTAGTGATATTCTGTCATGACAACAACCTTTCCCTCAATGTCAGGAAAACAAAAGAGCTGGTTGTTGACTTTAAGAAGGGGGGGTTGTACACATGCACCTGTCTACATCAATGGTGCTGAGGTCGAGAGGGTTGAGAGCTTCAAGTTCCTAAGAGTGAACATCACCAATAGCCTGTCCTGGTCCAACCATGTGGACGCCTCAGCCAAGAAAGTTCACCAGCGCCTCTACTTCCTCAGGAGGCTAAAGAAATTTGGCATGTCCCCTTTGACACTTTGACAACTTTTATCGATGCACCATAGAAAGCATCCTATCTGGATGCATCACGGCTTGGTATGGCAACTGTTCTGCCTATGACCGCAAGAAACTGCAGAGAGTTGTGGACACAGCCCAGCACATCATGAAAACCAGCCTCCTCTCCAGGGACTCTGTCTACACTTCTAGCTGCCTCGGTAAAGCAGCCAACATAATCAAAGACCCCACCCATCTGTGACATTCTCTCTTGTCCCCCCTCCCATTAGGCTGAAAATCCAAAAACCTGAAAGCACGTACCACCAGGCTCAAGGACAGCTTCTACCTTGTTGTTACAAGACTATTGAATGGTTCCCTAGTACAATAGGTGGCCCTTGACCTCGCAATCTACCTCATTATGACCTTGCACATTATTGTCTACCTGCACTGCACTTTCTCTGTAGCTGTTACACTTTACTCTGCATTCTGTATTGTTTTACCTCAATGCACTGTGTAATGAATTGATCTGTATGCAGGACAAGTTTTTCACTGCATCTCGGTATAAGTGACAATAATAAAACAATTCTAATTCAATTTCTAGATCATCCCTGGGTTATAAAGATTCTTCTCACATATCCTTCTATGCCTTTTGCCTATCACTTTAAATCTCTCTCTCTCCCCTATCTGAACCATTCATGAACTCTGTCAAATCTAATTTTTTGCTCCAAGGAGCAGGGTTGCACGGCAGCACATCTAGTGGAGGTGATGCCTCACAGTGACAGTGACCCAGGTTCAATCCTAACCTTGGGTGCTGTCTCCGTGAAGTTCTCCCTGTTCTCCCTGTTACTGCGTGGGTGTCCTCTGGATGCTCTGGTTTCCTCCCACATAACAAAGACATGCAGGTTGGTAGGTTGATTGGCCACTGTAAATTGCCCCTTGTTTGTAGGTGAGTGGTAGAATCTGGGGAGAGTTGATGAGAATAGAGGAGAATGAAATGGGATTAGTGTAGGATTAGTGTAAATGGGTGCTTGATGGTCAGCACAGACTTGGTGGGCTGAAGGGCCTGTTTCCGTGCTGTATGAATCTGTGGTTCTAACCACAATTTCTCCAGTCTAAGCCTGTAACCTTAGCCCTTCTTCCTGAGAACCTTTCCAGTAAATTGTTTCTGCTCTCCAGGAACATCACATCTTTCCTTTGTTAATGGCAACGCTCGGTCAATGCAAACGTCAAATGAAAATAAGACTCACGGTTCTGCACCATTAACCTGTACGATCTCTGCGAGAAGCTATTATATTTTGAGTTGTCATGCAGGCTCAAGTGGGAGTTGAACAATAGAATCACAATAACTCTTAAAGTCACCTTCAGGATATCAGACTTCCTGAAGTGTGATAACAATACTCCGGTTTTGGCCAAACCAGTGTTTTATGAAGGTCAAGGTAACTTCCCTGCTGAAAATCGAAAAAAAACTACTGCAGATGCTGGGAATCTGAAATAAAAGCAGAAACTGCTGGGAGCGCTCATCAGGTCAGGCAGCGTCTGTAGAAAGAGAAACAGAGTCAAAGTTGCTTCCTCAGCCTGCATGATTCTACAAGTGCTTCCAGTGTTTTCTGTTTTTATGACTTCTCTGTATTCTGTGCCTTGGTTTATAAAACCCAGGATCTCATATACACATAATCACACTCTTGAAATGTACGGCTGCTCTCACAGACTTGTGAAAATATACACCTATTTGTCTTTAGAGAGATGCTAAAGGGTGTAGTTGCTGTGGCAACACAGGAATCATGGCAGCCAACTTGTGCACAGCAATCTCCCACAAACAGTCGTGTGATAATATCCATGTAATCTGCTTTATTGATAGGGGCTGGGAGAAATGCATTGTCTAGGACACTGGGGAGAATACCTCTTGTCTTCCGAACAGATCCATGTCATCTATTTACAAGCATAGACAGGAAAGGACTTGAAGTCATGGATTCATGAAATAGTATAACACAGAAACTCATCCATGCCAACCACGATGCCCACCCATTTGCCCACATTTGGCCCATATCCCTCTAAACCTTTCTGATCCATATACTTATCCAAATGTCTCTTAAATGTCGTTATTGTACCTGCCTCTACTACTTTCTCTAGAAGCTCGTTCCATATATGCACCATCCTCCACGTGAAGATGTTGCCCCTCAGGTCCCTTTTAAATCTCTTCCTTCTCCCCTTAAATGTATGTCCTCCTGCTTTTGGTCCCCCTTCCCTGGGAAAAAAAGACTGTGTACGCTCACCCTATCTATGCCGCTCATGATTTTGTACACCTCTATAAGGTCACCCCTCAGTATCCTATGTTCCAAGGAATAAAGTCCAACTCTGCCCAACTTCTCCCTGTAATTCAGGCCCTTGAGTCCTGGCAACATTCTCGTAAATCTTTCCAGTTGAATGATGTCTTTATTGGGCTTAGTGGCCTTTGCCAGTGATGTACCTGAAGGGGTAGATGGGGTCTCTCTGAAATATCTCACACAACAGAGGACACTTTCCATGATGCGACACCCCCTCAGCACTGCCATGGAGTGCCAGCTTGGATTGTACAGTGAAGTCTCTGGAATGTGACTTACACGTACAATCTGTAGTTGAAGGAGTTGAGCTGTATCTGCAGACTCAGTGCTCACACCTTGGGAACGTTTTGGCTTCTTTACTGAGCCTGACACCTGCCTCGTGGTAATCAATACCTTGAGAAGAGACCAGATGTCTCTTTAAGATCTAGAGAACCAGCAAAGAATTCAGGTATACTTAAATTATCAGAAGATTAAAGGCTGATGAATCTGGAACTGTCTTAATGGGTGGTGGGAGCAGAGACCCTCACAACATTTAACAAGTGTATGGACGAGCACTTGAATCACCCAAGCGTTGACAGCAGTGAACCAAGTGCTGGTGAATGGGATTATCATTGACGGATAATTGATGACTAGCATAAACTTGTTGGGCTGAAGGGCCTTTCAGTGTGTTATGTCTCTGTGACTCTAATTTTTTTGTAACCTGGTGTAAAATTACCATCTGCTGTCCATTTTCTTTTGGGTATGCATGGACTGGCATCGAAATGAGGGGCTGAATGACCTCCTTTTATGACATAAACAGCAAGGATCCTGTGCTAAATGTTGCATTCCGAAATTAACACTGGTGCAGTATGATTTAACAGGTTATTTCATTCTCTCAAGGCTTTCAGTGGCTGTCTCTGCACTGAGCAGCTTGGTGAGCTGCCATTTGGAATGATAGCATTTTGGCTCATAGTTCTGCTGATACTTGGAATCTATTTATCCCCATTGCATTGGATTATAGCAGATTTTCTCTGCCATTAAGTGTTTGACCTTAAAGCTGTGTTGGAGAGGTGAAATGGGTGAGTCACTAAAACTGGCTTAAATCAACTGTGCAGTTTATATAGTCAACTGGCAATAAAATGGGATAAATCTCTCCATAATTGCCTTTAAGTAGACTAATTGCTCTAAGGGTTTGTCCTCTGAGTCCTTGTCAGCTGAAGAATTGCACAAATGCGATGCACTTGAGGGCTTTACCCCGTGAAACAAATGCCATTATTACAATCAAACGAGGTATCGAAAGCATTATTCCGTAACGTGGAACATGTTATTTTGAAACTTATCTCTGAAACATCACAATCCACTTTTACTTTGAGCTAATCTCATGTTCCAAGATGAAGAAAAGCCCCCTTTAAAATGATGCTAAATCTATAGTTGCTGAATTGTGACATTTGGGGTGATGGGGATATTGGGTGACTGCTTGATTTCATTTTCTCCAAGACTGAAGTTATTTCTCTCTCATTGTGGTATGGTGGTTCAGTAACTAGACAAGCAGTTCTTGATCCAGGGACGTCAGTTCGAACCTGATCATGGTACTTGGGGAGTTTAAATTCTAGTAATTAAATAAATCTGGAATTAAGGCTACTCTAAGTATTGATGAGTGTGAAACTACCAGTTTGTTGCAAGAATCCATCTGCTGGGACCTGCTTCTGTGCTGTATAACTCTATGACGATGCTTGATTCCCATGGCCATGAACTTATTTGCACTGGTTGTCAGTAGCGGTATCTGTGTTATTGAATTACTAACTTGGAGTCCTGCAGTGATGATCCTGGGGATACGATTTAAAATCTCACCAAAGCAGCTGTGGATTTTAAATTCAATTAATTAAATGATCTAGATTTTATTTAAAAAGATCTGGTTTTGGGCAGGATGACTGTGAAACAGTTGGTTTGTCATAAAAAGAAACATCTGTTTTATTAGAGTGTCCTTACCCAATATGGCCTGTAAGTGACTCTGAACAGCAGTAACAAGGTTTGCCTTGAAATTCTTGCCAGTGGTGCTAATGTACCATCTAGAACATAAAACAATACAGCACAGAGACAGGCCCTTCGGCCCACAATGTCTGTGCCAAACATGATAGCAAATTAAACTAGATCTCTTCTGCCTGCACATGATCCATATCCTTCCATTCCCTGCATGTTCGTATGTCTATCTAAAAGCCTCTTAAATGCCACTATCATATCTGCTTCCACCACTACTCCGGCAGCCTGTTCCAGACAGCCATCACTACCTGTGTAAAAGCTTTCCCCGTACACCTCCTTTAAACTTTCCCCCTTTCACTTTAAATGCATGTCCTCTAGTATTTGACATTTCTACTGTGGGAAAGGAATTCGGACTGTCTGATGAAGGGTCGACTGTTTATTTCCTTCCAACAGATGCTGCCTGACCTCCTGAGTCCCTCCAGCATTTTGTGTGTGTTGCTCCAGATTCCAGCATCTGCAGAATCTCTTGTATCTACCCTGTCTATGCCTCTCATAATTTTATAAACTTCTATCAGGTCTCCCCTCAGCCTCCAACGCTCCAAAGAAAATAACCCAAGTTTGTCCAACCTCTCCTTATAGCTCACACCCTCTAATCCAGGCAGTATCCTGGTAAACCTCCTCCAAAGCCTTCACATCCTTCTGCAATGGGGTGACCAGAACTGCACACAATAATAGCAATATCAGCAGTAGCAATGGCAGTTCCAGGAATTTTATCTTTGCAATTCGGTTCCAATTTTAGGCAGTTGTCTCTCAACTGCCCTCTGAAACCTAATGCATTATAGCCAATTTGCTCATATTATAAAAATAGGCGAGTTCACAAGTTGTGTAAAGAACACTGCAAAAGGATATGGATAGGTAAAGTGAGTGGGCAAAAAGTAGGCAAATGGAGTATAATGTGGGAAAATGAGAGGTTATCCATTCTAGAAGGAGGATGGAAAAAATAACTTATGTATCAGCTTTCTTAATTATCAGATTCCAGCACCGGTAGTCTTTGTGTTCCTGCTTATTACCTTCCAGACCCTCCCCTCCCCCCATCTGCCCCTTTATTCTTTGTCTATTTCTACCTATCACCCACCTACCTCTGCCTTCCAACTCCCCCTCCCTCTCCCCCCTTCCAACCTGACTTCATCTGCCCATCATTTTCTCATTCTTCCTTTGTCCGCCTACTGGCCCCTGTCTCTCACACCTCCCCTTTGCTTCCTTATATTGGCTATCTTCCCTCTCCACTCTCTGACAGTCCTGACGGAGGGTCTCGACCTGAAATATTGACAATTTCTTTACCCTGCAACCCCGTTCCCCCCCCCCCTCACCGCCCCCACGGATGTTGCCTGTCCCACTGAGTTTCTCCAATAGTGCTCCAGAGTTTTTGTCTCTGTGTTAAAGAAAGGTTGAACTTGCATTGTAGACAGTGCAGAGAAGGTTTGCTTGGTAGATTCTTGGGATAAAGAGGTTGACGTATGAAAAAGGTTGAGACAATGGGTGCTGAAGGTATGTTTCCCTGAGTGGGAATATCTGGATCTGGAGGGCATTGTTTCAGAAAAAAAAGGTTGCCCATTTCACATGTGTTGAGGGACAATTTCTTCAATCAGAGGGATGTGAATTTTTGGAAGTTTCTATTCCAGGCAGGGTGAAGGAGGAGTCAATGAATATATTCAAGGTGGGGTTTGATAGACATTGCAACGAGAAGTGAGTCAGGGAGAGAGGAAAAAAGCAGGAAAGTGGTGTTGAGACCAATATTGGATCAGCATGAACTTACTGACTGGTCAACTTGCCCCAAGGGGACAAATAGTCTTCTACTGCTCCTGTTTCTAATGTTTTTATAAAATTGTCCAGTCGGGGCAATTGGGAATGGTTAATACTGCCAGCCTTGTCAGCAATACTCACTTCCCATTGAAGAATAAAGACAAAAGTTCCTGAGGTAGTTTGATGCTTGGAAATATCTCTTCATAGGTGATAGAAAGGGAAATCCTTTCATCACATCACATGGCCAGTTGAGAGTTCCAGCCTTAGCCCCTGGAAGTGGAATAACGACGACCTAACATTGCACTCCCTGTATCTGTTCCTGGAGGACCCTGGACAAATCATCTACTGCCCTTGATCTGTTATATCAAACCTCCCACTTCTTTTGGACATACACTTATTATTTTCCAAGGTGATCATAGAGTCATACAGCGTGGAAGCAGGCCCTTCGGCCCGAATGGTCCATGCCGGCTCATATATACTTTTCCTACACTAACCTCACATTCCCATTAACTCATCCCCAGATTCTACCCACAAACACAGTGGCCAACCAACCTACCAACCTGCACCTCCTTGAAGCACGCGGTCACGTGGAGAACATGGAAACTCCACACAGACAGCACTGGAAGTCAGGATTAAAGGTGGGTCACTGGTGCTATGAGGCAGAAGCTCTACTGGTTGCACCACTGGGAAATAAAAGTGAAGTCAAAACATGGTATAGTCCTCTGGTGTTGCATTAGGTCTCAAAGTTCAGCACCCTTGTTATAGTACCAGCCCTCCCAAGTCAACACCATCCACCATGTGGGATTTTAATATTTTAAACAGGGGAAGGTTAGTTCCATTGGTCACGAGTCATTAAGTAAAGAGCATAAGTATAACATCCCCAAGTGAAGGAGTAGGTGAAGAGATTGCATTTTATACATAGCAGGATTGTTGGGACAATGGGACATCCAGCTGAAGTCATTGCCACGTGAGCAACAAAGCAAAGCGATGAACTCTCCGATGAATTGCTGTGGTGTTTGGAGATATTTCACATCAAGTGATTAACATGAAGTTCTTTTCCAATCTTTAGCTATCGACTTACAAATGCGTTTTCAAACGCAGTTTTGCTTTTGTGATGCCGTTGCACGATTTTTCATTTTTATTGATTCCGAGTGCATGAAAATGTGATATCTGTGGCCTTTGACAATGTGTGGATGAGTCCACAAATAATGAATATTTTAGTCCAGTCAGTTTGGTAGTGGTAATACTTATTAAATCAAAAGCCAATTTCATTAACATGAAGTATTGCTTTCTTAAATCAAATCTCAAATTTAGCATTTGGTGCTCAGGCAAGATTTTCCTACATGTGGCATAATTTATGGAGCAATCAGAATTCAGCAGAAAGTAATTCTGCAGCTTATTAAACTTTAGCATTTACTTTTATTGTCTGAACATGGATGGGTGATTCCTTTGGCTAGAGGAACCACAGATCAATAATCCACGAATAAAGCACCTGAGAGAACAATAACTTAGCTGCTTTTGTCTGTCTGTCTGTCTACGTGTCTGTCTCATTGTGTGGCTTGGAACACAGAACTGCATGAGGCCATTCCACCCCTTAAAACTGTGCTATCATTCTATTAGATCTTGGCTAAACTGACTTAACTCCACATACCCACCTCTTCCCCACATCAACCAATACCCTTGGTTAATAAAGATCCATCAATTTCAGATTAATAATTAACAATAGACCCAATATCAACTAGTGACACAAGAGAATCTCAGAATCTGGAGCAACACACAAGATGCTGGAGGAACTCAACGGGTCAGGCAGCATCCATGGAGACAAATGGACAGTTGACGTTTTGGATTGAGACTCTTCATCTAGACTGGTACTTGCTGAAGAGAATCCCAAATGTATCCAAACTAAAAGATCTGGCCATAACTTTTAGGCAATCTTTCCTGATCTGAGACTTCCCAAGAGTTTCTCTAAATGGCTTGAACATTTCAATCAAAGCATAACTTTCCAAATTCCGGGGAAAGTACATTTAGTTTGTTTGGAGACCCGATATCAATAGAGTGGGGTAACAGTGCAATACTTCCAAAGCCAATATACTCTTCCACCAGTATGGTACTTAGAATTGAATTCCCCCATTTATATTATCATTCTTGATGTGCATATTTCATATTTCCTTTAGGTTATTTTCTGAAGGGAGCCATTTCAGCCCATCGAGTCAATGCCAGCCAACAGTGGAATCCCATTCTCCATTAATTTTTCCAATAACTTATTCCCCCTTGGCTCTGGGCTCCCCCACCTTTGGGAACAGCCTCCTTGTATCGTGGTCCTTATCCTGTGGTGAATTTACAGGTTCCTATGAGATCCCCTCTCATTCTTCTAAACTCCTGTGAATAATAGGCCTGATCACTCTAATCTCTCCTTATATATCAATCCTGCTATGCTAGTAAACCTTTGCTGCATTCCATCCACAGCAAGAACACCCTTCCTCAGATAAGGAGACCAAAACTGTCGACAAAGCTCTAGATGGGCGTCTCAACAAGGCCCTGTACAGCTGCCGCAAGACGTCCTTGCTCCTGTACTCAAATCCTCTTGTAATGAAGACCAATGTACCATGTGCCTTTACCACTAACTCATATACTTTATCTCCCTGTACATGGCTGAATTACATTACTGTTGTGAGAAAGGTTCTTTTGGTATCTTAAAGATAAAGGTCTGGACACACAGTCTTTGTAATTTAAAAATGGTTTATTAACAAAGACAAACACGGGGGCAGAATGAACGGGAACAGATGCACATCACACACTCTCAAGCAGGAGATCACGAATGTGGAGGGAAATCACTACAGAGGGTGAGGTGCACACACACACACACACACACACACACACACACACACACACACACACACACACACGACACACACACACACACACACACACACACACTCACTAACTGGGTACAAATGATCAAGGAATAAACAATACAATGTTTGGACACCCTGATTCTGGACAAACATTGGCTCTTTGGTCTCGGGAGTCCTTAACTAACTGCCCTGAAGTAGTGCACAGCTCACCTCAGCATCCTTGGAGACAAAAAGAGAAAGAAAAACCAAACATGCAGCTCTTTTATGCTGCTGGGGGGCTGGGTAGCCCAGCAAGGACAAAGATGTTTTAAACGGGCCAGTAGTAGATTTGCCCAGGAACAAAGGTGCTCGCACAGACCAATCCGAGTGGTCCAGCAAAATAAAGGTGTTTACCTAATGGGGCGGAGCCGGGCCCCTGATTGACAGTGGTATAGCTTCCAACCTGATAGGCAATCCGACCATGGGGATCAGTAGTGTTGTCACTGTCATCTGACGCCTGGCCTTTCATACTATAATTACCTGAACCATTCCTTACTGATATTGTATCATGTGTAAGTGGACTATACAGTGTCACATCTGAAGGACTGAACTATTCTGTGAAATAATGCCCCAAATCAGACATGAAAAGTAGAATGTCTGTTGGAATATAAATTAAAAAGTTTTACTTTTAACATGCTGGGCTACTTTAACCCTTGAGTACCAGCACTGATCAGCACCGGTGTATCAAAGACCTCAATACCTTTGTTTCAAATGGCCTCCCACTCCATTCTTCTGTCTTTTGCATGCATCTTCTCTGTCACAATGGCACCACTCGGTATTATTAAACATTGACTGAAAGCAGTTCAGAAGGTTAACACCATCTGCTTTCTCTGTGTGAATCTGTTTTATTTTTGTGTCATCAATTCTTGCAATAGAACATCAAACATTACAGCACAGTACAGGCCCTTCAGCCCACAATGTTGTGCCGACATTTTATCCTGCTCGAAGATCCATCTAACCCATCCACATAGCCCTCCATTTCTCTATCATTCATGTGACTATCTAAGAGTCTCTTAAATGTCCCTAATGCATCTGCCCCCACAACCTCTGCTGGCAGTGTGTTCCACACACCCACCACTCTCTGTGTACAAAACTTACCCCTGACACCCCACATTTATCTTCCTCCAATCACCTTAAAATTATGCCCCCTCGTGTTAGCCATTGTTGCCCTGGGAAAAAGTCTCTGACTGTCCACTCGATCTATGCCTCTTATCACCTTGTACACCTCTATCAAGTCACTTCTCATCCTCCTTCTCTCCAAAGAGAAAAGCCCGAGCTCACTCAACCTATCCTCATAAGACATGCTCCCCAAACCAGGCCGCATCCTGGTAGATCTCCTCTGCATCCTCTCTAATGCTTCCACATCCTTTCTATAATGAGGCGACCAGAACTGAATACAATACTTCAAGTGTGGTCTAACCAGAGATCTGTAGAGTGCAAATTACATCGCAGCTCTTGAACTCAATAATTCTTAAAATCTCTTAAGGTGATCTTCAGTATTCCACAAGCATCAACCTCTGTCACTCCATGTGATAGTGGGTTGCCACCCAAGTCTTTTGAAGGATCCTTTAAGAAGATAGTCTAAATCTGGCACCTTCCCTAAAAGTCCAGAAATGGGAAGGACATTTGGATCTCTGATGACTGAGAATCTCTGGGCTTGGAAATACTCAATATGTTAGCATAGATAGTCAGAATCTTTTTCCCAGGGTGGAACTGTTAGATACTGGAGGACAGTTAAATAAATAGCAGATTGGAATTTAATGCAGAGAAGTGTGAGGTGTTGCACTTTGGGAGGACAAACCAGGGTAGACTTACACAGTGAGTGGTAGGGCTCTGAGGACTGTGGTAGACCAAAGGGACTTGGGAACACAGATCCATAGTTCCTTGAAAGTAGCATCACAGGTAGATAGGGTCATAAAGAGAGATTTAGGCACTTTGGCATTCATGAATCAGAACACTGAGTTCAGGAGTTGGAGTGTTATGCTAACATTGCACAAGACGTTGGTGAGGCTGAATTTAGAGTATTGTGTGCAGTTCTGGTCACCTACCTACAGGAAAGACATCAATAACCTTGAAAGAGTGCAGAGAAAATTTACAAGGACATTGCCAGGACTTGAGGACCTGAGTTATAGGGAAAGGTTGAATAGGTTTGGACTTTATTCCCTGGAGCGCAGGAGAATGAGGGGAGAATTTATAGAGGTATACAAAATTATGAGGGGTATAGATAGGGTGAATGCATGCAGGCTTTTTGCTCTCAGGTTGGGTGAGACTAGAATTAGAGGACATAGGTTTAGGGCAAAAGGTGAAATATATAAGGGGAATCTGAGGGGAAACTTCTTCACTCAGAGGGTGATGCGAGTGTGGAACGAGCTGCCAGTGGAAGTGGTAGATGGCCTTCCTGACCCGAAACATTGACCGCTTGCTTTTCTCCACGGATGCTGCCTGACCTGCTGAGTTCCTCCAGCATCATAGTGTTTTTGATTATGACCTCAACATATAGGAAGGCCATGATTGCACTGGGGAGAGTGCAGAGGAGACCCATCAGGATGTTGACAGGGATGGAGTGCTTCACTTATGAGGATGTATTGGGTAGGCTGGATTTGTTTTCCTTGGAGCAGAGGAGGATGAGACAGGGAGAACTGACAGAGGTACACAAAATGATGAGCGGCCTAGATAAGGTATATAGTAAGAACCTTTCTCCATGGCCAAGATGTCGAAAACCAGAGGGCATAGGTTTAAGGTAAGGAGTGAGAGGTTTAGAGGGGATTTGTGGAAGAACTTTTTCACCCAGAGCATGGTTGCAATCTGGAATGTACTGCCTGAGGAAGAGTGGAAGCAGATACTCTCACAACATTTAAGAAGCATTTAGTCAGCACTTAGAGTCAAAGAACAATGGTTAAATTGCAGGAATAGGATCTGGAGGCCAGACTAATGACTTGGGTCATAAGCTAAATAAAAACAGAAAATGCTGGAAACACTCAGTAAATCAGGCAGCATCTGTGGTTAGGGAAGCAGAGATAATGTTTCAGATCAGAGACACTCTGGCAGGACAGAGGGTCTGATGTTAATTCCAATTCTCTACCCACAGATGCTGCCTGACCTGCTGTGTGCAGCATTTCAGAAGTCAAAATTCCATCTTAATAGCTGGAGAATTGAAATTCAGTTAATTAACCTGGAAAATATTTTATATTCATTCATTCATTCACGAGATGTAGTCATTACTAATAATGGCAGCATTTATTGTCCAGCTTTATTTACCCTTGAACTGACTCTATATGGTTCCAGAATCACACATAGGCCGGACCAGATAAGAATGACTGATTTTCTTCCTTGAAGAACATTTGGGAGCCAGATGGCCTTTTCTTTCAACATTCTGGTAGTTTCAAAATCGTTGTTACAAGACTTATTTTTTAATTCCAGATTTATTTAATTACTTGAAAGGTGAGATGTGAACTCCTGTCTCTGGATCAATGGTCCTGAATTCTGGCTGCTGATCCAATAACTTAACCATCACCTTGACTAAAAGATAAGATAAGGTAAGACAAGATAAGATGAGATATCTTTATTAGTCACATTTACATTGAAACACACAGTGAAATGCATCTTTTGCGTAGAGTGTTCGGGGGGCAGCCCACAAGTGTCACCACACTTCCGGTGCCAACATAGCATGCTCTCAACTTCCTAACCTGTATATCTTTGGAATATGAAAGGAATCCAGAGCACCTGGAGGAAACCCATGCAGACACAGGGAGAGCGTACAAACTCCTCACAGACAGCGGCAGGAATTGAACCCAGGTCACTGGCACTGTAATAGTGTTATGCTAACCGCTACACTACCATGCTATTAAAGGTGACTGTGAAACTATCAGACTGTTGCAAAAACCCATCTGATTCACTATTGTCCTTTCGGGAAGGAAATCTGCCATCCTTATCAATCTGGTCTGTCGGTGACTTCGGACCCAATGATGTAGTTAACTCTGGCCCAGGTGTATTGCCTGATACACGCTAGCAATCTAATGATGCATTCATCTTGAGCAACACACAAAAAATGCTGGAGGAACTCAGCAGGTCAGACGGCGTCCACCGAGTCAACATTTTGGGTCGAGACCCTTCATCAGGACTGGAAAGGAAGAGGGCAGAGGCCAGAATAAGAAGGTCGGGGGAGGGGGAGGAGCACAGGCTGGCAGGGGATAGGCGAGTCCAGCTGAGAGGGGGAAAGCAAATGGGTGGGGGAGGGGGTGATGAAAGGGAATGATGTGGGAAGCTGGGAGGTGATAGGGTGGGAAAGACAAAGGGCTAGACAAGCAGGAATCCGATAGGAGAGGACAGTAGACCATGGAATAAAGGGAAGGAGGTGGGGAACCAGCGGGAGGTGATGGGCAGGTTGTGAGGGCAGGAGAGGGGAAAGAGGTGAGGTGGCCACAGGAATAAGGAAAAACAAAGTTTTGGGGGGGGGGGAGAAATAAAGAGGGAGAAACAGAGGGGAGGGGTTACCGGAAGTTAGAGAAATTGATGTTGATGCCGTCAGGTTGGAGACTCCCAAGGCGGAATATGAGGTGTTGCTCCTCCAACCTGCGTCTGGCCTCAAAATGGCAGTAGAGGAGGCAGTGGACAGGCATGTCAGTGTGGGAATGGGAAATGGAATTGAAGTGGCTGGCCACCGGGAGATTCTAGCTGTTTCAGCAGACGGAATTTTCAATTCTGAAAATGCATACAGCTTGCTCAGAATCCAAAAGGTACTGCTTTAATCAATTTTAATGACATTTAACATAATTTCCAATATTTTTAAATAATAAAATGGATTATCATTCTTTTCTTCAATTTTAAAGATCTGAAGGGGATTAGATATCTCAGCATTTCCTTTAATAGTCTCAAGAAGGTCTCCCATGTTGCTTACTAGCTCCTCGTAATGTACTGCATTGGGATGTTTGCTTAATCAATACCTCACTAACTCTTCGTTCTTAATCACCTGCTGATTGCTATGACCTTTGACACCTCAGCTACATTTCTCCACCAATCAGTTGGTGTTTTTATAGGCTTAGTTGATGTATGGGTGGTGCATATCATACTCCCTTACCCGATTCTTCCTGAATGAAAAAAAAGTTACGATGAGATATAAAGAAAATAATTATGGTTTTATGATATCATTAGTTTCCTCAATTAAGAGATTTCTTCCTTAATAACTTTGCTGCAAATATCCTAAAGAACCTCATAATCATTTACTTTTTTAAATTTTCTCTTCTCATCTCTGAGTTTCATTCCATTATCTTTTCCTTTTACATAATTTACAGTTGCCTGTGTGATCTGAGTTATTTTTAAGTCACTGACAATTTTGCTCACATCCACTTTACTTTTCTCATTTAACCCTTTCAACCATAGGTTTCAATGGATGAAGACACTTGCATTTATATAAGGCATTTTGTGTCCTGAAGTGCTTCACAGCCAGGGGAAGTGCATTTTTAGAACAGTCACTGTTTTGATTTGGGCAGCCAATATTAATACAGCAAGTATCCAGCAAAAGAGCATAAAATGGCCTTATGTATTGGTATTGGTTTATTATTGTCACGTACCAAGGTACAGTGAAAAACTTGTCTTGCATACCGATCGTACAGGTCAATTCATTACACAGTGCAGTTACATTGAGTTAGTACAGAGTGCATTGAGGTAGTACAGGTAAAAACAATAACAGTACACAGTAAAGTGTCACAGCTACAGAGGAAGTTCAGTGCAGGTAGACAATAAGGTGCAAGGTCACAACAAGGTAGATTGTGAGGTCAGACTCCATCTCATTGTATAAGGGAACCGTTCAATAGTCTTAGCACAGTGGGATAGAAGATGTCCTTGAGCCCGGTGGTACGTGCCCTCAGGCTCCTGTATCTTCTACCTGATGGAAGAGGAGAGAAGAGAGAATGACCCAGGTGGGTGGGGTCTTTGATTATGCTGGCTGCTTCACCAAGGCAGCGAGAGGTAAAGACAGAGTCCAAGGAGGGGAGGCTGGTTTCCATGATGCGCTGGGCTGTGTCCACAACTCTCTGCAGTTTCTTGCGGTCCTGGGCAGAACAATTGTCATACCAAGCCGTGATGCATCCAGATAGGAAACTTTCTATGGTGCATATTGTTGCATTAAAGCACTGGGGAGAACTCTCTTGATTCCCTCTCCTAAGCACAACACCCTGAACACTGCAGCACACCCTGAATACTCATCAAATCCATTCACCGCATCAAATTAAATGAAAGGCTGAAGAGTGAGAAAGGAGATCTCGGAGTTCAAGTACTTGAAAGCACAGGTTCAGAGAAATACAATGGTGCAGCTGGTAGAGACACTGCCTCACAGTGCCAGAGACCTAGGTTCGATCCTGACCTCTGGTGCTGTCTATGTGGAATTTGCACATTCTCTCTGTGACTCTGAGTGATTCAGTCTCTCTCCCACACCCCAAAGACATGAGGATTGGAAGGTTAAATGGCCACTGGCTTGTGTGTAGGTGAGTGGCAGAATCTGAGAGGGAGCTGATGGGAATGTGGGGAGAATAAATTGGGATTAGTGAAAATGGGTTGTTAATGGTCAGTGCGGACTCAATGGGCTAAAGGGCTTGTTTCCATGTTGTTCCTCCATGACTCTATGAAGTCAGGATTGAATGGTAAGATTCTGGGTTGTTTACCGAAGAAATGAAAGTACAGGGAAGATTCCTAAGTCAAGTCAAATCGAGTTTAATTGTCATGTGCGCAAGTATGCTGAGGTACAGGTACAATGAAAAACTTGCTTGCAGCAACATCACAGGCACATAGGTACAGACAACACACAGAAGATAATATTATACAAGTCAGTGAAGAGAGAGAAAAAAAACGACAGTTCCAAAACAAGACCTTAGTGCAAAGAAAAAGACACAGTTGTGGTGGTGCAAGAGGTGTTGTTGCATCCCTATGATGATCCTGGGGATCAAGACTGTAGTTGAGAGCAAAGGCTTGGGTTACTTGGAATATTTCCAATTATAGAGGATTTTAGAAATAATGAAAGATATCATTGATTTTGTGAGAATATTGTGAGCAATTTTGGGCCTCACAGCTGAGGAAAGATGTGCTGGCCCTGGAGAGGGTCCAGAGGAGGTTCACAAGAATGATCCCAGAATGAAAGGCTTGATGTATGTTTGATGGCTCTGGGCCTGTACTCGATGGAGTTCAGAAGGATGAGACCAGACACTGAAAGGCCTGGATAGAGTGGACGTGGAGAGGGGGGCTTTCCATTGGTGGGAGAGTCTAGGATGGGGCAGGCACAGTAGCATAGCAGTTAGAGTAACACTATTACAGTGCCAGAGACGGGGGTTCAATTCCGACCACTGCCTGTAAGGAGTTTGTACGTTCTCTCCGTGTCTGCGTGGGTTTCCTCCGGGTGCTCCGGTTTCCTCCCACATTCCAAAGATGTACAGGTTAGGAAGTTGTGGGCATGCTATGTTGGCACCGGAAGCGTGGCGACACTTGCAGGCTGCCCCAGAACTTTCTACGCAAAGATGCATTTCACTGTGTGTTTCGATGTACATGTGACCAATAAAGAAATCTGATCTGATCTGATCTGAGGGCACAACCTCAGGATAAAGGGACATCCCTTTAAAATTGACATGATGAGGAATTTCTTCAGTCAGAGGGTGGTGAATCTGTAGAATTCGTTGTCTAACCAGAGGGCAGTGGAGGCCAAGTCATTAGGTGTATTTAAGGCAGAAATTGATAGATTCTTGATTGGTAAGGGGGTTAACGGTTATGGGGAGAAGGCAGGAGAATGGGGTTGAAAAAAAAATCAGCCATGATTGAATGGCGGAGCAGACACAATGGGCCAAATGGCCTAGTTCTGCTCCTATATCATGGTTTTATGTTGGTGGGAAAGACTATTTCTTCTTGGTTGGGGGGTGGGGGGGGTAGGCATCATAAAATGAAGGAGTCTATCCTTTGTACAGATGCTTGCTGGAGTTTGGCATTAGGGGAGGTTGTTGTCTTGGGATTTGAGTTGTCACCTAAAGTAGTTTCTAAAATTCACCCGGGGGGGGGGGGATGTTTGGAATGAATTCCAGTCCCCTACAAAGGAAGGATCTGCAATCTTCCATCACCTGCAATCTGCTCCCCTCCAGATGTGACCACTCAACATGTGGCTGTGATTGCAGATGGCTGGTACCAACTGAAGGCAGAGACAGTCATATCTTCTAAGAGAAAAACATTACAATATTTGTATCAGGGAATGGCACCAGTTTACAAGGAGAGAGCAGGGCAACAATATGCACTTAGGATTGCTCTCACAATGGGATAGTACAGACAGAATGGTGAACGGCCGGCTTCCTTGCTGTTTTTTTCTGTAGATCCATCCTTCCACACGGTGTGTGTCCACCCTCCATGTTACCATGGACTCAGGCCCTTTTATTTAATCTCCCAAGGGAAAAGTCTGCTTAGGTTTCTGATTAGTTAACTAAGATAATTAAGCAAAAATCTATCTGCATCCTACGTTCAATGGATCACCTTTTCCAGATGTCATTTATTTGGCCGCAACAGAGCAGAAGCCTTAGAGTTCATTGGTGTCTTTTATCATATCTTGTCAGTGGGCAATTGGGAGCAATTCAAAACCAATATAATCGCATTCCTTCGTGCAGGAGCTAATCAATATGTTCTTGGCTGGGATGTGGGGTGTTTGGAGCAAAAAATAAACTGCTGGAAGAACTCTTGGGTCAAGCAGCATCTGTGGAGACGAAGGGATGGTCGACGTTTCGGGTCGAGACCCTGCGTCAGGACCGAACGTGTAGAGGGAAGATAGCCAGGACATAGAAGTGAGGAGGAAGGGTGAGTAGAGGTTAGTAGGTGATAGGTGGAACCAGGTTGGGGGTGAGAGGGGGTGGATGATGGTCAGGTGGAACCAGGTGAGGAAGGGAGAAGGGGAAGTGTTGAGACAGAGGCTGGTAGGTAATAGGTAGAACCAGATAAAGGAGGGTTGATGACAGATGGTATCAGATGGGAGAGGGGATAGGAAAGATTACCCAAGGTCTAAGAAGCCCAGGTGGATAGTATGTGGGTGACGGGCAGGTGGCCCCAGGTGGGGAAGAGTCATGGGTCTAGGTAATGAGAGGGAGGGAAGGAAGAGATGAACGGAGGGAGGGAGAACCTGACTGGACTGGTAGTATGTTGTCTCCTCAAGATGGGAAGAAGGAATGAGCTGATGTTCTCCTGCTCCCACTCCTTAGCTGTTCATTTTCTGATTCTAACCTTAAATTCTTAACCAATAGTCAGTGACTGGAAGGCATAGATTCGTTCATTCTTGGAAGGATGGGATTGCATTTAAGGAAAAGAATTAATTTCATTCAACGAGTGGTGGGGATCGGGAACTCACTAGTCACAGTCATAGAGCTATTATAGCATAGAAACAGGCCCTTTGGCCCAACTCATTCATGCGGACCAACTTGCCTTACTGAACTAGTCTCATTTGCCTATATTTGGCCCTTATCCCTCTAAGCTTTTCCTATCCATGTAACTGTCTAAATGTCGTTTAACTATTGTACCCGCCGCTACCACTTCCTCTGGCAGCTCGTTCCACATACCCACCATCCTCTGTGTGAAAAGGTTGCCCCTCAGATGCCCTTTAAACCTTTCCCCTCTCACTTTAAACCTATGCCCCCTAGTTTTGGACTCCCCTACCCTGGGGAAAAGACTTTGGATATTTCCCTTATCTATGTCCTTCATGATTTTATAAACCTCTATAAGGTCACCCCTCAGCCTTCTATGCTCCAGGGGAAAAAGTCCCAGCCTATCCAACCTCTCCTTATCACACAAGTCCTCCAGTCCCGGTAACAACATCTTAAATCTTTTTTTCACCCTCTCCAGTTTAATGACATCCTTCCCATAACAGGGCGACCGGAGCTGAACTCAGTACTCCAGATGTGGCCTTACCAACGTCTTGTGCAGTTGTAACATGACGTCCCAACTCCTGTACTCAATATTCTGATCAATGAAGGCAAGCGTGCCAAATGCCTTCTTCACCACCCTGTCTACCTGTGTCTCCACTTTCAAGGAACTATGTACCTGCACCCCTAGCTCTCTCTGTTATCCTCAATGGGTGTGGGCTCAGCACAATTAAAAACTACCTGAAGTAGGCAGAGCTATGGACAGAGAGCTGGGAGGTGTGAGTAATATGAAGACTATTTTTGGCTAGCATGAATATGATGAGCTGAATGGCCTCCTTCTATGAGAAAAAATGATTTTAAATGCTTTGCTGCCATAGCAAATTAAATTTTGTGCTTACATCTGCATGGTCACATAACTTGTACCTCTTATATATTGTTCAAGTTGCTTTAGGCTCTGAAACCATTTGGTCATTAGCTGGCTTCTCTTCTGCAGTTTACATCTTCTCAGCTCCTCCCGTAGTGTTTCCAAATTAACTCCGCCACAATCTGCTGCCTTCATTTTATCATCCCAGGCTTCAGTGTAGAACCTGATGACATTGTTATCGCCTCTCCAAGTATTCCCCGATCTCCAATTTTCCCACAGGCTCACCACACTACTAAATATTAAATGAAGTACATCCTCTTTATTGTCCATTCTTTTTATTAAAGCAGTCAGCAGCAAAAAGCATTCATCTCACCTCCTCCTCTTTCTTCAGTGACAGCCTAACCTCACTGAACCTTGTTACAACACATTTAAAATGACCTTTTCCTTGCAGTGTTCCTTATCTTCCCACATAATACTTATTGATTTCATCCTGATGGCGAGCTAGTCTTGTTCCTCTATTTACTTTCCTTTACTGCCATAGCTTCCTACAGGGGCTTTCACAGGCCTTCTTTATTCGAGTTGGTCTACTGACAGTGCCTTATTTTCTCATCAGCTTCTGTCCCTTCACATTTCATACTATAGAAGATTTGTTTCATTCCCACTTTAATCAGCTCCCTATGAAGACGAACCCTTCCATCTTCACAGTCATTGTGTACCCCCTTACCTACCTTCCCCTTCAATGCTAAAGTTGCCATCAACATTCTCTCCTGTCTTGGAAATGGGTTGATGGGCACAAATACTAGACATTTATACCAATACCATAGCAGCAAAAGATAGGCTCATCAAATGAGTGTGCTCCAAACTGGTGGTGGGTCAGGCAATATGGTTGGACTCTCCTCATTTTGTCCTCCTACCTGCCATCATCCCCCCCCACCAACCTTGTTCTAATTCTCCTCTCCCATCTTACACCACAGTTCATGTAACCCTGAGGAAGGAGAACTGGATAAGAAAATACAGGTTCAATAATTCCTCTCCTGCCCCGTCAGGCAACTGGATGCAGTCTGGAAGATTTATTGTTTGATGATATATCCCGACTCATTAATTCTTGGAAGTGCAGTATTGTTAATGGAATTAAACAGAAAGAGAGATGAGGTTGCATGATAATGATTGAGATGCTGTGTGCCAACCTGGATTTGACTAAACACACAAGAACACTTAGAGTCATAGAGAGATACAGCACAGAAATACATCCTTTGGCCCACTGAGTCCACATTGACCACTGGGTACACATTTACATTAATCCTACCCCATTTTATTTTTCCCACATTCCCATCAGCTGCCCTCAGGTTGTACCCTCAGGAGCTGCAGTTTTATTTGAAAACTGCATCCCAGAGAGCAGCTGTGTTAAATCCGCAAGGGACATTCCTGTTACATGCAACTTTAATTCCCAATCCATCCCTCCTCTGACCTGTCTGTCTGTAGACTGCTCCACTGCCACAATGAGGCCCACCATAAACAATTTATCTTTAGCCTGGGAACTTGCAACCTCTTGGAATGAACAGTGCATTTTCCAGCTTGGTCTCATTGTTTCTCATTATCATGCTTATGTACACTTCACAGCTTATTTCTATAAAACGTCAATATACGTCATAAACCTTATCACCTCATTTGTCTTAACCAATCCCTAAATCACTCCCTCCCCGAGCTCTGCTTTGAAAACTGTAACTCTTCCACTTTTCCCCCAGTTCTAAGCAAAAGTGGCTGACCCGAAACATTAACGGGATTCTCTTTCCACAGATGCTGCTTGACTGGCTGAGTTCTTCCAGTATTTTCTCTTTTGGTCCCAGATTCTACTACGAACCTACACACTTGTGGTAACTTACAGCAACCAATGAACCGACCAACCTGCATATTTTTGGTTTGGAGAAAACAGGAGCACTCAGAGGAAACCCATTTGGTCACAGGGAGAGTGCTAAAGGTCAGGATTGAACCTGGGTCATTGAAGCTGTGTGGCAGCAGCTCAACTAGATGCACATGTTTTTGAGGACTTAAAACCATAGAACAATACGGCACAATACAGGCCCTGCGGCCCACCATGTTGTGCTGCCCTTCAAACCACACCTAAGACTATCTAACCCCTTCCTCCCACATATCCCTCTAACTTAAATTCCTCCATATGTTTATCTAACAATCTCTTGAACTTGTCCAATGTATCAGCCTCCACCACCACCCCAGGCAGTGCACTCCATGCACCAACCACTCTCTGGGTGAAAAACCTTCCTCTGACATCACCCTTGAACTTCCCACCCAATACCTTAAAGCCATGTCCTCTTGTTTTGAGCATTGGCGCCCTGGCAAAGAGGCGCTGGCCGTCCACTCTATCTATTCCTCTTAATATCTTGTATACCTCTATCATGTCTCCCCTCATCCTCCTTCTCTCCAATGAGAACAGTCCTAGCCCCTTAGCGTAGCGGTTAGCGCAACGCTATTACAGCGCCAGCGATCGGGGTTCGATTCCCGTCGCTGTCTGTAAGGAGTTTGTACGTTCTCCCGTGTCTGCGGGGGTTTCCTCCAGGTGCTCCGGTTTCCTCCCACATTCCAAAGACGTACGGGCAGGTTAATTTGGGTTTAAAATGGGCGGTGCGGACTCGTTGGGCCGGAAGGGCCTGTTACCACATTGTAAGTAAAAATTTTTAAAAAATTTAAAAAAATCCATACTCTCTAATCCAGGCAGCATCCTGGTAAATCTCCTCTGCACCCTTTCCAATGCCTCCACATCCTTCCTATAATGAGGCAACCAGAACTGGACACTGTACTCTCAGTGTGGCCTAACCAAGAGTTTTGTAAAGCTGCTTCATCACTTTGCAGCTCTTAAACTCAATCCCCCGATTTATGAAAGCTAACATCCCATAAGCTTTCTTAACTACCCTATCCACCTGCGAGGCAACTTTCAGTGATCTGTGGATATGAAGACCCCAGATCCCTCTGCTCCTCTACACTGCCTAGAACCCTGCCATTTACCTTGTACTCCGCCTTGGAGTTTGTCCTTCCAAAGTGTACCACCTCACACTTCTCTGGATTGAACTCCATCTGCCACTTATCAGCCCAGCCCTGCATCCTATCAATATCCCTCTGCAAGCTTCGACAGCCCTCCACACTATCCACAACACCACCAATCTTTGTGTCATCTGCAAACTTGCTAACCCAACCTTCAACCCCCTCATCTAAGTTGTTAATACATATCACAAAAAGTAGACTTTTTCTCTGACAGGACACATTTTGACAGGTGCATGGATAGGAAAGGTTGAGAGGGATGTGGGCCAAACAAGGGCAAATGGGAATAGCCTGGATGGGCATCTTGGTCAGCATGGAACAGTTGGGCCGAAGGGCCTATTTCCATACTGTATGACTCTATGACTCTATGACGCCATTAACAGAAAGACAGCCAGATAGCCCAAAATGACCACTGCTTCTGAATTAATAAAGTCCCATCCCATGACCACAAGTTACAAGGTGAAATGAGCATTTTGTATCACCCTTTTCATGACTTCAGGATTTCTTTTTATTAAAGAATGTAGTTCTTTATTATGAGCCTATCTTTATTAGTCACATGTACATCGAAGCATCTTTGCATAGAGTGTTCTGGGGGCAGCCCGCAAGTGTCGCCACGCTTCCAGTGCCAACATAGCATGCCCACAACTTCCTAACCCGTACGTCTTTGGAATGTCTGCATGGGTTTCCTCTGGGTGCTCCAGTTTCCTCCCACATTCCAAAGACATACAGGTCAGGAAGTTGTGGGCATGTTATGTTGGCGCCGGAAGCGTGGTGACACTTGCGGGCTGCCCTCAGAACACTACGCAAAAAGATGTATTTCACTGTGTGTTTCGATGTACATGTGACTAATAAAGATATCTTATAATGTGGGAGGAAACTGGAGCACCCGAAGGAAACCCATGCAGACACAGGCAGAATGTACAAACTCCTTACAGACAGCGGCTGGTATTGAACACAGGTCGCTGCCGCTGTAATAGCATAACGCTAACCGCTACACTACCGTGCCTGCCTGAAGTCAATGAGGTACTTCTAAAGGGCTGCTTTTGGAGAAACCAATGCCAAATTTAAGCAAAGAACAGAGTGCATCAAATACCAGTGGACAGAATTTTACTTTTGAGGGCAAGGGGTTTAGAGGAGGTCTAAGGAAGAATCTTTTCACCCAGCAGGTTGTTGGAATCTGGAACGCGCTGCCTGAGTGGATGGTGAAAGCAGGTATTCCCACAACACTTAAGGAGTATCTGGATGAGCACTTCAGCGACCAAGACATAGAGGGTGACAGACCAAGTACTGGTACATGAGACTAGTGCAGATGATCACCATGTACATGGTCGGCTGAGCGACTAATTTCTTTACTGTTGGACTCGCAACGCAGCAGATTCCCACAAACAGCATTATGGCAACAAGAAGATAAACTGGTTTAATTGTATTGGCCAAGGAATAAATATTGGCCAGCCCATTGACAGCAACTTCCCTGCTCTACATAATGGTGCCCTTGTATATTTTACATCTGATAAGGGGGAAGGGGGTGGGGTTGAGTTTTGATTTAATGACTGATCTGCTACTTCAATGAAGTGATTCCTTGGCAGGCCAGAGATAGCTGGGGTGAAGGAATTGCAGAGGTTACACCTAATCCGATTAAAGAGCTTTAACCTGAAGTGTTAACTCTGCTTCTCTCTCTACAGATGCTGCCCGGTGTTTCCAGCAGTTACTGTTTTTGTTTCATATTTCTAGCATCAGCAGTGTTTTGGTCATTGGTTTATTATTGCCACATGTGCCGAGATACAGTGAAAAGCTTCTGTTTGCGTCCCATCCATGCAGATCTTTCAATACATAAGTATATTGATGTAGTACAAAAGGAAAAAATGTAGAATATCGTGTTACAGTTACAGAGAAAGTGCAGTGCAGGCAGACAACAAGGTGCGAGGGCCACAATGAGGTAGATTGAGAGATCAAGAATTCATCTTTATTGTATAAGAGGACCATTCAAGAGTCTTATAGCAGTGGGTTAGAAGCTGTCCTTGAGCCTGGTGGTACGTGTTCTCAAACTTTTGCAACTTCTGCCTGATGGAGAGGGGGAAAGAGATAATGGCCAGGAGGGAGGGGTCCTTGATTATGTCGGCTGCTTTCCTGAGGTAGCAGGAAGTGTGGACAGAGTCCATGGAGGGGAGGCTGGTTTTCGTGATGGACTGGGCTGCATTCACAGCTCTCTGCAGCTTCATTGTGAGAGAGAGAGAGAGAGTGAGAGTGAGAGTGAGAGTGAGAGTGAGAGTGAGAGTGAGAGTGAGAGTGAGAGTGAGAGAGAGAGAGAGAGAGAGAGAGAGAGAGAGAGAGAGAAACACACAATGAAATGCATCTTTTTCGTCGATTGTTCTGGGGGCAGCCTGCAGGTGTCGCCACACTTCCAGCACCAACATAGCATGCCCACAACCTCCTAACCTGTACGACTTTGGAATGTGGAAGGAAACCAGAGCACCCGGAGGAAACCCACGCAGACACGGGGAGAACGTACAAACTCCTTACAGACAGTGGCCAGAATCGAACTCGGGTCGCTAGCGCTGTAATAACGTTACGCTAACAGCTACACTAGATCGGATCTGCCATCATCTTATCATGTAGTGGAGCAGACTCAAGGGGCTGGCTGGCCTTGAGTCAGCTTCTACAGCAGAGAAATGGACTAAGTGTGGGGGACACTGCTGTTGTTTGGTCAAGGTTTGCTCTGTGTTGGTTATTCTGAAGGGAAGGATCGCAAGCTGAATCATTTCAATTATTTGCTCACCTCCTTCCGCATTTCTCTTTCTTCTGATCTGGTAAATCTTTTCCATTGTGATGCAGTATTCATAATTTTGCTTTGAAATTGCCTTGCATTACAAATAAGATTTATCACCACCAGATCAAAGCTTGAAGTGCAAAGAAAGCTAATATACTAAACAATAAATTCCGCTCCTTTCATTTTCCAAGCTTCATAATGGGAAAGTAATAACAGCCTTGTGGAAAGGAAGCATGCAGTACCCCATTGTAAGCTGACTTATTTATCCTTGGTGCATTTATCTTTTCAGGTAAAAAAAGGAATCAGAGATTTACATCAAACCAGTTGGTATGGACACGAGAAGCTATCCTTAACTTATTGAAAATCAGATAAGCGCTGCCTGGGGTGGTGGTGGAGGCAGGTACATTGGTCAAATTCAAGAGATTACTAGATAAGCCTATGGAGGAAATTAAAATAGAGGGATATGTGGGAGGAAGGGGTTAGATAGTCTCAGGTGAGGTTTAAAGGTCGGCACAACATTGTGGGCTGAAGGGCCTGTATTGTGCTGTACTGTTCTATGTTCTAAATAAAAATTGCAGATTCTTGAAATCTGAAATAAGAGCAGAAAACACTCAGCAGTTCAGGTAGAATCCATGGGAAGAGAACAGGAGTTAATGTTTTTGGTCCGAGACCCGTCCTTAGAATTCAGAAAGAGAGAAAACAACTTAGTTTTCAGAGTGAGGGAAGAGTAGAACAAGAGGAATATCCTTGATAAGGTGGGACCAAATGAGTGAATATGGATAGTAGTATCAGAGTATGTTGCTTTGTGTTATGTGTTGGTGATAATCAGCAGAGCAGACTACACTAAGAAAGAGAGAAACTGAGACAAAATCACAGAAAGGATGACTTACAAAATTAATTTAAATTTAAATTGGTAAATTGGTTTATTATTGTCACATGTAACATGGAAACCAGCCTCCCCTCCTTGGACTCTGCCTTTACCTCTCGCTGCCTTGGCGAAGCAGCCAGCATAATCAAAGACCCCACCCACCCGGCTCATTCTCTCTTCTCTCGTCTTCCATTAGGTAGAAGATACAGGAGCCTGAGGGCACGTACCACCAGGCTTAAGGACAGCTTCTACCCCACTTTGATAAGACTATTGAACGGTTCCCTTATACAATGAGATGGACTCTACCTTGTTTGACCTTGCGCCTTATTGTCTACCTGCAATGCACTTCCCTGTAGCTGTGACACCTTACTCTGCATTCTGTATTGTTTTTACCCTGTACTACCTCAATGCATTCTGTACCACCTCCATGCACTGTGTAATGAATTGATCTGCACGAATGGTATGTAAGACAAGTTTTTCACTGTACCTCGGTACAAGTGACAATAATAAACCAATACCAATACCAATACAACCACCCTCTGCCTTCTGTGGGCAAGCCAATTCCGAATCCACACAGCCAATTCTCCATGGATCCCATGCCCCATGACTTTCTGAATAAGCCTACTATGGGGAACCTTGTCGAACACCTTGCTAAAATCCATATGTACCACTTCCAACGTTCTACCTTCATCAATTTGTTTTGTCACTTCCTTGAAAAACTCTATTAGGTCATGAGGCACGACCTACCCTTCACAAAGCCATGTTGACTATCTCTTATAAGTCTATGCTTCTCCAAATGCTCATCAATCCTGTTGCTAAGAATCCTATCCAACAGTTTGCCCATCACTATCGTAAGACTCACTGGTCTATAATTCCCTTTTACCTTTCTTGAACAATGGAGCAATGTTTCACATCCTGCAATCTTCTGGTACCACTCCTGTGGCCAGGGAGGACACAAAGATCATCGTAACACCCTAACAATCTCTTCCCACACTTCTCATCATAACATGGGGTAGATCCTATCTGACCCTGGGGATTTATCTATCCTAATGTTTTTCAGCGGCTCCAAAACTGCTTCCTTCTAAACCTCAAGATGCTGGAGGAACTCAGCAGCCCAGGCAGCATCCATGGAGAAAGCCTAAGTCCCTCTCCCTGGTGAACACTGAAAAAAAGTATTCATTCAGGACCTCCCCTACCTCCTCCACTTCCAGACAGATTTTGCCCATTTATCCCTGAGTGGTCCTACCCTCATCCTAGTCATAGAACCATGGAACCATAGAACACTACAACACAGAAAACAGTCCATTCAGCCTTTCTAGTCTGTGCCAAAACCTTTTTCCGCTAGTCCCATTGACCTACATCCAGTCCATATCCCTCCAGACCTCTCCTGTCCGTGTATCTACCCAATTTATTCTTAAAAGTTAAGAGTGAGCCCGCATTTATCACGTCAGCTTGCAGCCCATTCCACACTCCCACCACTCTCTGAGTGAAGTTCCCCCTAATGTTCCCCCTAAACCTTTCCCCTCTCACCCTAAAGCCATGTCCTCTGGTACTTATCTCTCCTAATCGAGGTGGAAAGAGCCTACTCGCATTAACTCTGTCTATACCCCACATAATTTTGTAAACCTTTATCAAATCTCCCCTCATTCTTCTACGTTCCAAGGAATAAAGTCCTAACCTGTTCAATCTTTCCCTGCAACTCAACTCCTGAAGACCCAGCAACATTCTAATAAATCTCCTCTGCACTCTTTCAATCTTACTGATATCCTTCCTATAGTTAGGTGACCAGAACTGCTCACAATACTCCAAATTTGGCCTCACCAATATCTTATACAATCTCACTATAACATCCCAACTCCTATACTCAGTACTTTGATTTATGAATGCCAGGATGCCAAAAGCCTTCTTTACAACCCCGTCTACCTGTGACGCCACTTTCAGGGAATTATGTATCTGAACTCCCAGATCCCTTTGTTCCTCTGAACTCCTCAGTGCCCTACCACTTACTGTGTATGTCCTACCTTGATTTGTCCTTCCAAAATGCAACACCTCACCCTTGTCTGCATTAAATTCCATCTGCCATTTTCTGGCCCATTCTTCCAGTTGGTCCAGATCCCTCTGCAAGCTTTGAAGGCCTTCCTCGCTGTCCACTACGCCTCTAGTCTTAGTGTCATCAGCAAACTTGCTGATCCAATTTACCACATTATCATCTAGATCATTGATATAGACAACAAACAACAATGGCCCCAGCACAGATCCCTGAGGCACACCACTAGTCACAGGCCTCCAGTCTGAGAAACAATCATCCACTACCACTCTCTGTCTTCTCCCACACAGCCAATTTTAAATCCAGTTTACAACCTCTCCATGGATACCTAGTGTCTGAACCTTCCGAACTAACCTCCCATGTGGGACCTTGTCAAAGACCTTACTAAAGTCCATGTAGACAACATCCACAGCATTTCCTTCATCTACTTTCTTGGTAACCTCCTCGAAAAACTTTACAAGTTTCGTTAAACACAATCTACCACACGCAAAGCCATGCTGACTATCCTTAATCAGCCCTTGATTGTCCAAATACTTGTATATCTGATCTCTCAGAACACCTTCCAATAATTTACCTATACTGATGTCAGGCTCACCGGCCTGTGATTACCTGGTTTACCTTTAGAGCTTTTTTTAAACAATGGAACAAGATGAGCTGCCTCCAGTCCTCTGGCACCGCACCAGTTGCTAAGGACATTTTAAATATATCTCACAGGGCCCCTGCAATTTCTACACTAGTCTTTCTCAAGGTCCGAGGTAATATCTTGTCAGGCCCAGGGGATTTATCTACCTTTATTCGTGAGGCAGCAAGCACTTCCTCCTCTTTAATCTCTATATGTTCCATGACACTACTGCTTGTTTCCCTTCCTTCCAATATCCGCTATGCCAGTTTCCTGAGTAAATACTGATGCAAAAAAAAACTGTTTAAGATCTCCCCCATCTCCTGAGGCTCTACACATAGATAACCACTCTGATCTTCTAGGGGACCAATTTTGTCCCTTACTATCCTGTTACTCTAAATATACTTGTAGAAACCCTTTGGGTTTACCTTCACATTATCTGCCAAAGCAACCTCATGTCTTCTACTTGCCTTCCTGATTTCCTTCTTGTTTCTTACGTACGTGTAGAACGCCTTATGGTTTTCCTTAATCCTACTTGCCAAGGCCTTCTCATGTCCCATTCTAGCTCTCCTAAGTCCCTTCTTAAACTCCTTCCTTGCTACCTTACAATTCCCAAGAGCCCTCTGAATTTTGCTTCCTTAACCTTAAATATGCTTCCTTATTCCTCTTGACTAAACCTTCCACCTCTCTTGTTAACCATGGTTCCTTCACCCTACCATCCTTTCCTTGTCTCAGTGGGACAAACCTATCCAAAACCCTATGTAAGTGGTTCCTAAACAACCTCCACATTTCTGCAGTGCGTTTACTAGAGAACATCTGTTCCCAATTTACGCTCCCAAGTACTTGCCTAATACCATTGTAATTTTCCCTTCCCCAGTTACATACTTTCCCATAATGTCTCCTCTTATTCTTGTCCATGGCTATACTAAAGGTCAGGGAGTTGTCATCACTATCCCCAAAATGCTCACCCACCAAGAGGTCTGTCACCTGACCAGGTTCATTGCCTAGTACCAGATCTAATGTGAGAGATTCACTGAAAATAATAGAGATGTGGGGAGGATAGATGATTTGAGGTTCTTGCTGGAGGACTGGAAGGCTGATATGGAGAACTAATTTTGATCGGGGGGTTGTTTTGATTGGTGATTCACAAAACGGTTGTGAACTTTCACCAACAATGGGTCATGTCCTTGACCTGGACTAACTTGCTGGGCTGTCGGGATAGAGCCAAGGGAGTGGGAGTCATTGGATAGCTCCTTGAAAGGCCTGTACAGGTAAGGTGACCCAAAATGCTCCCCGCACCCCCCCTGCACTGTGAGATTCTATGTGAGCCACTGGTCAAATACACAAAAGGCATGAGTTGGAAATAAATCTATAGAACGTAGAACAGTACAGCACAGGAACAGGCCTTTGTGCTGAACTGATTAAACTAGTAATTAAATGTCTAATTAAACTAATATTTTCTGCCTACACAAGGTCCATATCCCTCCACTCTCTGCATATTCATGCGCCTACCTAAGAGCCTTTTAAACGCCTCTGTCATACTTGTCTCCACTACCACCCCTGGCAGTGCATTCCAGGCACCCACCATTTTCTATGTAAAAAACTTGCTCCTCTAAAGTTACCCCCTCCCACCTTAAGTGCATGCCTTCTGGAATTTGGAAGCTGGGAAAAACGATACTGGCTGTCTACCCTATCAATGCCTCTCATAACCTTATAAACTTCTGTCAGGTCTCCCCTCAGCCTCCGCTGCTCTGGAGAAAACAACCCTAGTTTATCCAACCTCTCTCTATAGCACATGCTCTCTAATCCAAGAAACATCTTGGTAAACTTTTCTGTACCCTTTCCAAAGCCTCCACATCCTTCCTATAATGAGGCAACCAGAATTGAATGCAATTCCCTAGATGCAGCCTTACCAACATTCTGTAAAGCTGCAATGTAACTACCTGACTCTTGGACTCAATGCCTCGACTAATAAAGGCAAGAATGCCGGATGCCTTCTTTCCACCCTATCAACTTGTGTGGTCACTTTCCGCAATGTATTCTGTCTCCAAAATTCACTTCCACTGAGTCCAGTTTCAGAAAGAGAATCAAATCTTAGCATGTCCAAAAAAGGATAAAGTTTTAATCTGAGGTTCTGTGCGAGAATGGCCCAGTCAGACATAAACACACATGCAAGTGAAAATCAAAAAAAAATGTAGGTATAGGAAATCGAAAATAGAACGAGAAAATGCTAGAAATGTGTCTCCCATGTACCACCAGACTCAAGGACAGCTTCTATCCTGCTGTTATAAGTCGATTGCCTGGTCCCCTTGTACAATAAGGTGGACTCTTGACCTCACAATCCACCTCGTCATTTAGACAGGTACATGAACAGGCAGGGAATGGAGAGGTATGGATCATGTGCAGGGTGATGGGATTAGTTTGGATTGGCATCATGGTTGGCACAGACATCATGGGCCTGTTCCTGTGCTGTACTGTTCTATGTTCTACGCTTGGCTCAGTGGGGGCCAGAAATATACCATTATAACAGAACACTGTGGTGGAATAGCTTCCCCAAGTATATGATGTATTTTCTAGCTATTCCCACAAAATCAGTGCTGGGGAGCACGTGGTACAAGGTTAGAGGAAGCCAGCAGCTCCATAAATATTTATATACATCACTCCGAATACCATTTCATGCAGGGAGACTGAGTTCATCTAATCGCGATGCATGTTCGGAAAGCAGAATATTGACACTGCTGCCATGTGTTAAGTGTTTTATGAATTACTCATAAACAACCCAAGGTACGTGTGTAAAAAAAAAGCCAGGGGCTAGGCTAGCAGAGTAGTTTTACACAGCTAGTTGCTCTGATCTGGAACATGCTCCCTGAATAGGCAGCAAAACCAAATTCATTAGTAAGTTCCAAAAGAGAACAAGACAGATAGCAGATTGGGGAAAACTTATAGGTATGTGGATTGAGGCCTTGGGAGCACGGCTAATTGGATCACTCTTTCAAACAGCTGACTGGTCTTTGCTGCATCTTTTCAGGAATCTTTGAGGCCCCTATTCAAGCTCTCTCACTGGTGACTCTTCTGGAGGAGCTGTGGAAATGCATGTTACATTGGTTTCTGGTAATGCAAGTGATATTGGTAGGGTTTCTTTACAAAACCTCTTTAATGTCAAAGTTTTGGGTCTGTGGGCATGGATAAAGCAAAGGAAGGAAGTGGGAATATTGACGGTGATAGTTAATTATCTTATTCCCTTAACCAATTTGTAAGCATCATCCCAGAGTCCGACTGTTATTTTGTTATATTGTGTATAATTTATGGGTAATTTACGTTTTTCTTGTGAATGTTGTGTCTCTGATGCTATGTGCCTGTGATGCTGCTGCAAGTAAGTTTTTCATTGCACCTGTGCACACATGTACTTGTGCATATGGCAATAACCTCAACTTGACGACTTGTTGAAAGTATCCTGACTGTTGCATCAGGGTCTGGTACGGCAATTCAAATGCGCAGGAACGTAAGAAGCTGCAGAGAGTGGTGGACTCTGCCCAATACATCACGGGAACATCCCTCCCCACCACCAGTAGTATCCACAAGAGGCGCTGCCTCAGAAAGGCAACATGTATCATCAAAGATCCCCACCACCTGGGCCATGCCATTTTCTCACAGCTACCATCGGGCAGGAGGTACAGAAGCCTGAAATCCCACACCACCAGGTTCAAGAATAGATACTTCCCTTTAACCATTCGGTTCTTGAACAAGCCAGCACAATCTGATCACTACAGTTTACTGGAGTAACACTATGACCACTTTGATCACTTTGCAGTCCAATGGACTTTGTTACTTTTTGTTCTAATTGTGTTCTTTGTTGTAAAAATTGTGTATAATTTATATTTTTTTCTTGTGAATGCTGCTTATCTGATGCTATGTGCCTGTGACGCTGCTGCAAGTAAATTTTTCATTGCACCCGTGCACACATGTACTTGTGCATGTGATAATAAACTCAACTTTGACTTTGTACATCAGCTGTCAAATGCAATTTCCAGGTGAAAGATTATTCTGTAATATTCCCTTGGAAAAGGAAATCAAAAAAATGTATTGTATTAATAGCTATGAAATGAACCACATTTTTCCTTAAAAGCATAATGTTAAGTTAAAGATAAAGTAAATAAGTTGCAAAGAGTCTTGAATAATGGTGGGCTGAGCTATTACTCTGGAGAGTAGCAGTGACATTCTGCAGAGCTGCAATAACATCTCCCGTGCTCTTATGGTAATGAGAGCTCTACTCACGCCATTAGTGATAAGCTCCTGAATCAACACCTTATCTCCAAGGGAGCTGGGCCTCAAATCAAACACACCCCTGTTATCTCTTCTACCCAGTCACTATTTTATAAAGACGAAAAGTTCAAAAGAGGGAGAGAAGATAAATGAAATTCAGATAGTGATTGTCAGGAATTAAAAGAGTATAATGGAGCTTCAGGGCCACTTAATGCTTTCGAAAGGTCAGATCTGCGATCACATAAGAAAGTGGAAGCTTTTGAATGTGCGCTGTGAATGTCAATAGATGGGCTGTAACTACCAATGTGAAACCTGTGGAATCTGAATTTTCTGAAGTTTGCATTAGATTTATGAGATACTTTTTATTATTTACTTGCTTAAACAATACAGCAATAACCCACAAGGGAAGACATATCTCATCATAAAATGGACCAGTTCATTTTTAAACTGCCTTCATTGGAATGCAGCACATCCATGGAAGTAGATGTTTACTTACAAGACAGCACTCTTAAACTGACTTACACACTGAGTCTTTAAGCTGCTGATTCAACCTGAATGCTAAGACTATGTTATACTGGTGACAGGCAGACACACACCATAATTCTGATGTCCAGTAGGATCACAATTTAAACACACACTTAGATACCGGAGAAAACAGTATGTTGAAGACGTATTACAATTTTGGTGCTTTGAATGGTTTTGTTTCTCGGTAATTAAAACAAATCTACTTGGGACTTACTGCATTTCAGGTAAAATGGGCTAAGAACAAAATGCTGTTCTATATACGATATCACCACTCATGGTAAATTAAAATACTTTTTATTCAAGTGTTTCAGGATTTTTTTCAAGGAGTGACTGGATGGAGACTCATTAATGAAGTGGATTGGACAATTGCTCTTTCAACTCTTGGGTTCTGCACTTGACTTGACGGTCATTATGGATACAGAACGTAGAACAGTACAGCACAGGAACAGGCGTTTTGGCCCACCATGTCTGTGCCAAACACGATGCCAAATTAAACTAAATCTCTTCTGCCTGCACATGATCCACATCCCTCCATTTCCTGCATATTCATGTGCCTGTCTAAAAGCCTCTTGAACACCACTATCGTATTTGCTTCTACTACCACCCCTGGCAGTACATTCCAGGCATCTACCACTCTGTATAAAAAACTTGCCCTGCACATCTGCTTTAAATTTTCCCCTCTCAGCTTTAAAGCTATGCCCTCTAGTATTCGATATTTCTACCTTGGGATAAAGGTTCTGACTGTCTATACTATCTATGCCTCTCATAATCTTATAAACTTCTTTGAGGTCTCCCCTCAGCCTCCGACACGCCAGAGAAAACAATACAAGTTTGTCCAACCTCTCCTTATAACTAATACCCTCTAATCCAGGCAGCATCCTGGTAAACCTCCTCCAAAGCCTCCACATCTTCCCTGTAACCAGAACTGCACGCAATACTCCAAGTGCCTGATCAAAGTTTTATACAACTGCAACATGACTGCTTGACTCTGTCCTCTATGTCCTTAGCAATGATGGTAAGCATGCCATATGCTTTCTTTACCACTTTATCTATTTGCATTGCCACTTTCAGGGAGGTATGGACATGATGGGCTGAAGGGTCTGTATCTATGATGCTATGACCCAGCCCAAATTAACCAGCAATGGTTTATGCCCCAGCTTTGCTCCTATTCTTGTTTGCTAGATTACAAAATTAGTTCACAAGATCACAAGACAAGGGAGCAGAAGCAGGCCATTCGGCCCATCGAGTCTGCTCCAAGGAAAAGGGAAAAAGAAATGGGGTGGAAAAAAAACTATTCTAATCCCATTTTCCAGCCTTATCCCCATATCCCTTGATACCCTGACTATTTAGATATCTGTCTATCTCCTCCTTGAACACCCCCACTGATCTGGCCTCCACTGCTGTGCGTGGCAAGGAGTTCCACAATTTCACCACCCTCTGGGTAAAGAAATTTCTCCTCATCTCTGTCTTGAAACTGTACCCTCTAATTCTAAGATTGTGCCCTCTGGTCCTGGACTCGCCCACCAAGGGAAACAGCCTAGCCACATCTACTCTATCCTTACCAGTTGTGGCTGGTTCAATTGTATCTGGAGCCCATTATGACTTTCATCAGTTACATTGAAGGTACTGAAAGCAAATATAAGCTGGACACACAACAGGCAATTGATTTGCTTCCTCCTATTCCACCCCAATTTCAGCCCCATTGTGCTTATTGGAAATAGTGACCTGTGGGAATATTTGTTGTCACAATGTTATTTCATCGGATGTAACAATTAAAACAACTATCAGGAAAAAATAATACAATTTTAAATGGATCTTAAACTGAGTTATGTATAGACTGTGGTCAGTTTTGCTGGTGTTCCACTCTTTTACCTCCCTGATTGGTTTTCCATATCTTCAGGGGAACAGCGAAACCAGTCCAGTCTAGATGAAGGGTCTTGATCCGAAATGTCGACTGGCCCTTTCCCTCCACAGATGCTGCTCGACCCGTTGAGTTCCTCCAGCATCTAGTGTGTTGCTCCAGATTCCAGCATCTGCGGTCTCTTGTGTCTCCTCTGAGTTTGCAAACAGTGGATCTCTTTGGGAATTACTAAATGGTGTATTGGCTGGGAAAGGTGCAGCCCGAAGGCGACCAATAATGGAAAAGGTTCCAATCTTGAAACATCTCATAGCCTTAAATAAACAGTAAACCAAGACGCTTAATTTGCCTTGAGTAGTGAGCCTTACGCAGAATAGCATTATCTACGCAGTGTGTAGAATTATCCAGTGGGTTCAGAAACGGGTAGATCCTGCCTGCTCAATCATCTCGACTTCTTTAATGGAGGGTTAATTCAAGCAGAATATCTTGAGGACTTTGAGCACAAATTTGAATGGGATCTTTCTGTGCTGACAGACTATGCTTCTGTGGCTCTCATGGAAAGGTTTTTCACTGTACCTTGGTACATGTGACAATAATAAAGGACACGGACAGATTGGGAGAATGGGCAAAGAAGTGGCAGATGGAATACAGTGCAGGGAAGTGTACGGTCATGCACTTTGGTAGGAGGAATAAAGGTGTAGACTATTTTCTAAGTGGGGAGCGAATTCAGAAATCAGAGGTGCAAAGGGACTTAGGAGTCCTAGTGCAGGATTCCCCAAAGGTTAACTTGCAGGTTGAGTCGGCAGTAAAGAAGGCAAATGCAATGTTTCATTTTGAGAGGACTAGAATATAAAAGCAAGGATGTAATGCTGAGGCTTTATAAGGCATTGGTCAGACTACATTTGGAGTATTGTGAGCAATTTTGGGCCTTATAACTAAGGAAGAATGTGCTGGAATTGCAGAGGATGTTTATGAGAATGATCCTGGGGATGAGAAGGTTAATGTATGAGGAGCGTTTGATGGCTGGAGTTTAGAAGGATGATGGGGATCTCATTGAAACTTACCGAATATTAAAAGGCCTGGATAGAGTGGACGCGGAGGGGATGTTTCCAGTAGTGGGAGAGTCTAGGACCAGAGGGCACAGCCTCAGAATAGAAGGACGTCCCTTTAGAACAGAGATGAGGAGGAATTCCTTCAGCCAGTGGGTGGTGAATCTGTGGAATTCATTGCTACAGACGGCTGTGGAGGCCAAGTCGTTGGGTATATTTAAAGTAGAGGTTGATAGGTTCTTGAATAGTAAGGGTGTCAAAGGTTATGGGGAGAAGGCAGGAGAATGGGGTTGAGAGGGAAAAATAAATCAGCCATGATTGAATGGCAGAGCAGACTCGATGGGCCGAATGGCCTAATTCTGCTCCTGTGTCTTATGGTCTTATAATAAACCAACTTATCAATATTGGTGAGTTGGGGCAGCTGTGCTTGGAGCTTCTTCAGATCTGTGCCAGGTCTAACAAAGAGGCAGAAGTGGAAACTACCTGAGTATCACAGAAATTTACAGCACAGAAGAAGGCCTTTCAGCCCATTGTGTCAATGCTAGTTGAGGAAGTGTCACTTTAGAGTCATAGAGTTACATGGCACAGAAACAGGCCCTTCAGCCCAACATGCCGACCAAGTTGTCTGCTTGAGTTAGTCCCAGTTTGGCCCTTATCCCTCTAAACCTTCCCCATGCATGTACCTGTCGAAATGTCTGTAATTGTACCCGCCTCTAACACTTCTTCTGGCAGCTCATTCCATATACCTCTCACCCCCCCACCTCTGTGTGAAAACCTGACCCTCAGATCCCTTTTAAAACTCTCCACTCTCACCTTAAACGCATGCCCTCTAATTTTAGACTCCCCTACCCTGTGACCATTCACCTTATTTAAGTTGCTCCTGATTTTGACTTATTCAATTTCCCGGCTCTCAGCTTGAAGCCCTCATTTATCAACGTAGTGAGAGTTTTGACCTTTGGCACCCTTTCATGCTGTGAGTTCCAGACCCCTCTCTCCACTGGGTATAAAATCCCTCCATTAGTACAACTTGATCTGTTGGGCATGTCCCAAGGCTCTGCTGCTCACAGAACACAAAGGGTCTCGACCCAAAACGTTGACTGTCCATTTCCCTCCATAGATGCTGTCTGGCCCACTGAGTTCCTCCAGCTCCTTCATGTGTTGCTACAGATAATCACCCTCTAACTGCTCCCATTAACTGAATGGCTCATCCTCATTGACCCAAGCTTCACCCTAGCACAGATAGAGTCATACAGCATAGAAACAGGCTGATATTCCTGTTATCCTAACCACCGCTTCTGCCACCTTTCACTACAACTTAAAAGCACATCCCTGATTCTGATGAAGAGTCCTCGACCTGAAATGTTAACGCTGTTTCTTTTTCCACATAGGCTGTCTGACCTGGTGAGTATTTCGAGCACTTTCTTTTACCACTTTGAATATATGTAGTTTGCTTCACATCCTTTTCATATCTTCTCTCCATTAACATTGAAAAACAGCTTCAGGTTTCTCCAAAGGAACCTTAGAATCAGTATTAATTATCTGTAAAGTCTGAATTGACATTAAACTTGTTAAATACTGGAAGCCATTACAGATAGAAAGCAAGTGCAAATGGGAGTAATAAATCCAGATAAAACACAATGCTGAATATGGTCTATCTCTATTTTGCTTCAACCCTGTCAGGGCTAACTACCCATTGGTTGTACATTATGACAAACGTCCTATTATATCTTCCAACATTTTATTTCCTTAATGCATTCTCTGTTCTTCGCGAAAGGATCTATTCGACTGAAAACAACCTGTTTCGTGCCATGACAAAGGAATGGGGGGTTTATTAGACAGACACATGAGAAGTTGGGGGAAGAAATATAAAGATACCTGCATCTTTGAAAAAAGTGTCACTGGGCTCGAGAGGGGGCAGGAAAGATTTGCAAGGATGTTGACAGGTTGAGTGAACTCGGCCTTTTCTCCTTGGAGCGACGGAGGATGAGGGGTGACCTGATAGAGGTGTATAAGATGATGAGAGGCATTGATCGGGTAGATAGTCAGAGGCTTTTTCCCAGGGCTGAAATGGTTGCCACAAGAGGACACAGGTTTAAGGTGCTGGGGAGAAGGTATAGAAGAGATGTCAGGGGTAAGTTTTTTTTACTCAGAGAGTGGTGAGTGTGTGGAATGGGCTGCCAGCAATGGTGGTGAAGGTGGATACGATAGGGTCTTTTAAGAGACTTTTGGATAGGTACATGGAGCTTAGAAAAATAGAGTGCTGTGGGTAAACCTAGGAATTTCTAAGGTAGGGACATGTTCGGCACAGCTTTGTGGGCTGAAGGGCCTGAATTGTGTTGTAGGCTTTCTATGTTTCTATGATGTTGTCAGGACTGGAGGGCTTTAGTTATGAGGAGACACTGGATAGGCTGGGACTGTTTTCACTGGAGCAAAGGAGGCTGAGGGCTGACCTTATAGAGGTTTATAAAATCATGAGGGGCAGAGACAAGATCACTGTCTTATTCCCAGGGTAGGGAAGACTAAAATTAAGGTGAGGAGAGGGGAAAGATTTACAGGGGATCTCAAGGGAAACTTTTTCACACAGAGGGTGGTGGGTATATGGAGCGAGCTGCTAGAAGTAGTGGTAGAGTCAGGCACAATTACAACTTTTAAAAGATATTTGGAAGGGTTCATGGATAAGGAAGGGTTTAGAGGGATATGGGTCAAATGTAGGCAAATGGGACTAGTTCAGGAAGGCACCTTCCCCTTTCTATGCTGTATAACTCCATGAAGCATTTGCATTAAGAGTATCTAGACCAGCACTTGGATCACCTGGGCTTAGTATGTTATGGTTCAAGTGCAGGAAGATAGGATTAATACTGGTCAGCATGGATGTGGTGGACTGAATGGCCTGTTTCCATGCTGTATGACTCTATGACTGTGTGACTCTATTCAGGGCGAGTGTCCACCTCTTTGATAATCCAGGGGTGCACATCTTCATCTGTTGTCGAATGTTCCAGTTCCATCCCACTGATGCGAAGCCCTTGCACAGTGATCTGGAGTCATGAGTTCAAGTCCGCCCATGGGGAACTAAGTAAGTAAATCAAGGATATGCAGCTGAAGTAAATAATGGGGCTGACAAAAATTCTGAGCTGTTGTACAAATCCATCTGATTTACTAATGTCCTTTAGTGAAAGAATTCTACCATCACCTCAGGCTTCTGCCTCATCACTGCCCTTCTCCGCTTTATACTGGCCATTTCCCCTCTCAACTCTCTTGCACCTCCATTCCAGCATCCTTGTCTGCTTTGGCCTATATGTGACTCCAGGCACATAACATCGTGGCTGACACTTAATTACTCTCTGAAATGACCGCGAGAGTCACTCTGCTAACAGCATTTCACCACTATGCAAAATCCTTCAGGATAAAGGAACCAATGTTATTTCCCAGTCCAATATCGCCAGTGTTGAGGCCCTTAGTAACACTCAGTCAGTTACACTGGGCAGGCCATACCACTCATTCGAATGCCCAACTCCTGAAACAGATATTCCTTTCTGAGGTCCATCATGGAGATTACCAGTGGACAGAGAAGAAACACTGAAACTGACTCCTGGGAATCTCTGTCCCATGAGTGCTCAAAGTGGGGAAGGGGTAATCGGGATGCTATTGACAACCTCAGGCCTTGCTTATAGAACACAGAACATAAAACAGTACAGCACTGGAACAGGTCCTTTGGCCCATAATGTCTGTGCCAAACACAATGCCAAATTAAACTACATCTCTTCAAGCCTGCACATGATCGATATCCCTCCATATTCATGTATCTATCTAACAGCCTCATGAATCGTATCTGCTTCCACCACTCCCCCTGGCAGTCCATTCCATGCACCAACCACTCTCTGTGTAAAAAACTTGCCCCTTAAACTTTCCCCCTCTCACCTTAACTGCGTGTCCTCTAGTATTTGACACTTCTAACCTGGAAAAAAGATTTGGACACTCTACCCTATCTGTGCCTCTCATAATTTTATAAACCTCTGTCAGGTCTCCCCTCAGCCTCCGACGCTCCAGAGAAAACGACCTAAGTCAGTCCGACCTAAAACCACCAAAGAGGCGGAACACCTCACAAACCACCCACCTCCCCAACTGTGGAATGATTGGCCTCACTGGCCTCATCAGTCATCTCAGAACCAAGAAACCAGAATGGAAGCAAGTCATCCTTGATCCCAAGGGGGTGTCTGAGAAGAAGAAGATTATTTTCTGTAGAGAAGTTAAGGGTGGGCAATAACTACTCACCTTGCTGGTGACATTGACGTGTAATGAATAAATGAGCGAAATCCTCACAGGCTGGGAGCAATGTCTTACCATTTGTAACTTCACGATAAAAATAACCCTCTATTGTGAATTACTTCTGGAAATACGTTACCGCACAATCGTGTTTTATCTCTAATATCACAGATTGTGATTTTAACTGGTCAGAGTGTGGACTATAAGTCACGTTAATTTAGAGAGGCGCTTCAGAGAGAATATGGAGAAAGAAGTTGGGGAGGGTTGGATGGTGTCTCAGAGGGGGTTGCTTTTCTTGGATCCAATGGGGCAATGACCTCCTTCTGTGCAGCAATAATTCTATGATTCAATTATTCTGTCAAGTGAATGCACTGGTGTTCCTTTTAAATGTTCTTGTCAGCCATATGCTGAAAAATGGAGCCGTTGATTGGATTATTACACGATAATGGATGGGAACTACCCAAGAACTCCACGTTTTCTGCTTTGCCTTCCGTTCACATTGCTCCACTTCTTCCTCCGGTAGTTTCTGCTCAGCATGGGACCCACTGACCGACACATACTGATCCACTCCAGACCTACCAGTTACATGTTATTTCATGTTCTCCGTGGCTTCACCTGTCTTTATCTCTGAAACCTCTGCCAACCCTCAAAGATGTCTGTACCCATGAAATTCATTCATCCTGAGTAGCCCCCTTACCACCCTCCACCACTGATGGACACACTTTCCACCACTGATGGACACACCCTCCACCACTGATGGACACACCCTCCACCACTGATACACCCACCCTCCACCACTGATCGCCCTGCTTTCAGCAGCCAAGGATCTTAGCTCTGGAACTCTGTCCCTTAGCATCTCCAGATCTCTCTCTCTCCAGATTTCTCTCTCTCTCTCTCCAGATCTCTCTCTCTCTCTCTCCAGATCTCTCTCTCTCTCTTATCATTTGTCTCTTTCTCTCTCATTCCTTACCTATTTCCATCTCTCTCTCTCTCTCTCTCTCCCCCTACTCTCTCTCCCCCCCCTTCTTTATATAAAAGCACCTTCTCGACCAACTTTCTTAATTCACAGTACAGAGTTTCACTTACAGGAGTCGGGACTTGGAGCGAGAGTGGGAGAATTGAAAAGAGGCGAGTCTCGTTGCTTGTTTGGGAGTTTCACTTGCAGAAGTTAAAAGAGGTAAATCAGCTAATTGTTAGTTAATAGCTGATTGGTTAGTTAGCTAATTATCAGCAGCCAATAAAAAGAAGTTAAGGTCAAGTAGAGTGGCTATTTTGTGAGGGGCTGTTGTCTAGCCAAAGTCTGGGCTTTGGTGACTCTCGGGCTTTGGTGACTCTCAGGCTTCAGTGAGGATGGCAAGCAAAACTAAGGTAAGATGAGGGGAGGTTTTTTTGTCTCTTTATTTTCCCTCAGAGCTTTTTTTTTGCCATGGCAGGTGAGTTCATACCTGTGTCATGCTCCCCCTGTGCAATGTGGGAAGTTGGGGAGGCTGCCAGTGTCCCTGATGATGACATGTGCAGGAAGTGTGTCCAGCTGCAGCTCCTGATAGATCACTTGTCGGTGTTGGAGCTGTGCATGGATTCACTTTGGAGCATCTGTGATGCTGAGAATGTTGTGGATAATGTGTTTAGTGAGTTGGTCACACTGCAGTTTAAGGGCCTAGGGAAGGATAGGGAACAGGTGACTAACAGGCAGAGCAGTAGCAGGAGGGTAGTGCAGGAGTTCCCTGTGGTCATGTCCCTCCAAAACAGACTGCTTTGGATACTGTTGGGGGAATGGCTCATCAGGGGAAGGCAGCGGTAGCCAGGATCATGGCACCATGAGTGGCTCTGCTGCATGGGGGAAAAGTGGCAGAGCTATAGTGGTCAGGGATTCCATGGTAAGGGGAATAGGCAGGAGCTTCTGTGGTCAAAAATGGGACTCTTGGTTGCTGCCTTACCTCCTGGGTGTAAGGGTCAGGGATGTCTTGGAGTGGCTGCAGGGCATTTTGGAAGGGGAGGGTGAACTGCCAGTTGTGTGTGTATGTACCAATGATATTGGAAAAAAGTGGGATGAGATCCTACAAGCTGGATTTAGGGTACTAGATTAAAAAGTAGGACCTCAGGTAATAATCTCAGAATTACTACCTGTGTTACGTACTAGTCAGAGTAGGAATAGCAGCACAGTTAGGATGAATATGTGGCTTGAGCAGTGTTCCAGAGGGAGGGTTTCAGATTCCTGGGGCATTGGAACTGTTCTGGGGGAGGTGGGATCAATACAAAATGGGTAGTCTACACCTGGGCAGGATGGGGATCAATGTCCTGGTGGGATTGTTTGCTGGTGCTGTTGGGGAGGGTTTAAACTAATATGGCAGGGAGATGGGAATCCATGCAGAAAGACAAGAGGGCAGCAAAGCAGAGACTAGAGCAAAAGTTAGAAAAGACAAAAGTTTATCCCCTCCACCCCCCCCATTTCTTTTTTTTCTTTTCCCCTTTTCTTTGGAGCAGACTCAATGGGCTGAATAGCCTACTTCTCCCTTGTCTTGTGATCTTGTGAAGAGTGGAGAACAGAAAAGTCAAATGCAAAGGTTACTAGACTCTAAAAGGACAATAAGGGCACTTTACCTGAATGCCTGTGGTATTTGAAACAAGGTCAGTGAACTTGTGGCACAAATCCATACAATGGGGTATGATTTAGTGGCCATTTGCAGAAACGTGGCTGCGGGGTGGAGATGAGTGGGAATTAAATATCCAAGGGTATCAGGTAATATGGAAGGATAGGCGGGGAGGTGGGGCAGTGCTCTTAAGAATAAGATCAGGGTGATAGAGAGATGATACAAGATCTAAGGAGCAGAATGCTGAGTCCATCTGGGTAGAGATTAGGAATAGTAAAGGGGGAAAAAAATCACTTGTCGAAAGGTCACCGAATAATAGTGGCACAGGCAATAAGCCAAGAAATCTGTTCCATATAAGAATGGAACGGCAGTTGTCATGGACTTCAACTTCCACATAGATTGGATGAATCTAGTTGGTTGAGGCAGTCTTGAGCAGGCCTTCATCGAATGCATCTGTGATAACTTTCTTGAACAGCTTGTTAGTGAACCTACCAGGGAAAATATCTTGGATCTGGTCCTGTGCAATGAGACAAGTAAACTTAATGATCTTGTAGTTGGGGATCCTCTTGGAAAGACTGATCACAATATGATTGAACTATTGCACCTTCCATTTGTATGAGAAATTCAATCTAAAACCAGTGTATTATTCCTAAACATGGGACACTACAATGGGATGAGGGAGGAGTTGGCTTGCGTAGACTGGGAACACAGGCTATGTGGTGGGACAGTTGAAGAACAGAGGAAGACTTTCAAAGAGATTTTTCTTGGTGCTCGACAAAAGTATATTCCAGTCAAAAGCAAGGACAGTAAGAGTGGGGAGAGCCAGCCTTGGATAACTAAGGAAATAAAAGAAGGCATCAAGCTAAAAGCTCGTGCATGCAAAGTCACCAAGAGTAGTGGGAGATTGGGAGAACTTTAAAAAGCAATAAAAAAAACACTTGGAAAGCAATAAGGAAAGGGAAGGTAGATTATGAAAGAGAACTAGCAAAAATATAAAAACAGATAGTAAAAGATTTTATAACTACATAAAGTGGAAAAGGGTGACTAATGTAAATGTAGGTCCCTTGGAAGATGAGAAAGGAGCATTAATATTGGGTAATGTGGAAATGGCTGAGTCCTTTTGAATGACTATTTCGTGTCAGTCTTCACAGTGGAGGACATGTCTAACATGCCAAAGAGATGTTATGGATGCAATGGGAGGTGAGGACCTCTATACAATCGCTGTCACTAAGAGGTAGTGATGAACAAATTAATGGGCCTAAAGGTAGACAAGTCCCCTGGTCCTGATGGAATGCATCCTAGAGTACTGAAAGAAATGGCAGAAGTTATAGTAGATGTGTTTGTGACAATTTACCAAAATTCTCTGGCCTCTGGGCAGGTCCCAGTGGATTGGAAGACAAAATGTCATGCCACTGCTTTCTTAAAAAAAGATGTAGGCAAAAGGCAGTTAACTATAGGTCAGTTAGCTTAACATCTGTAGTTGAGGAAAATGCTTGAGGCTATCATCAAGACATCTGGATAGAAGTGGTTCCATCAGGCAGACACAGCAGGGATTCAGGAAGGGTAGGTCATGTTTAACAAACTTATTGGAGTCTTTGAGGATATAATGAATGCAGTGGATAGAGGGGAACAGGTGGATGTTGTATACTTGGATTTCCAGAAGGCATTTTATAAGGTGCCACAAGACTGCATAAGGTAAGGATGCATGGAATTGTGGGTAATGTATTAGCATGGATAGAGGATTGGTTAACCAATAGAAGGCAGAGTTGGGATAAATGGGTATTTCTCTAGTTGCCAGTGAGTGGGGTGCAGCAGGTGTCAGTGCTGGGCCCACAACTGTTCACAATATATATTAACTATTTGGAAGAGGACGTAGTGAAGCGTATCTAAGTTTGCTGATGACACTAAATTGAGTGGAAAAGCAAATTGTGCAGAGGATGCGGAGTCTGCAGAGATATAGATTAAGTGAGTGGGCAAGGGTCTGGCAGATGGAGTACAATGTTGGTAAATGTGAGGTCATCCACTTTGGAAGGAAAAATAGAGGATCAGATTATTTAAATGGTGAAAGATTGCAGCATGCTGTTGTGCAGAGACTTGGGAGTGCTGGTGCATGAATCTCAAAAGGTTGGTTTGTAGGTGCAACAGGTTATCAAGAAGGCAAATGGAACGTTGGCCTTCATTTCTAAGGGGATTGAACTTGTGAGCAGGGAGGTTACGCTGCAACTGTACAGGGTATTGGTGAGGCTGCACTTGGAGTACTGTGCAGTTCTGGTCTCCTTACTTGAGGAAAGATATACTGGCTTTGGAGGCAGTGCAGAGGAGGTTCACCAGGTTGATTCCAGAGATTTGGGGGGGGGTGGTTAGCCTATAAAGGGAGATTGGGTCATCTGGGACTGTATTTGCTGGAATTCAGAAGAATGAGAGGGGATCTTAGAAACATAAAATTATGAAAGGGACAGATAAGACAGAGGCAGGAAAGTTGTTTCCACTGGTAGGTGAGACTAGAACTAGGGGACATAGCCTCAGATTCAGGGAAATAGATTTAGGATGGAGATGAGGAGAAACTGCTTTTCCCAGAGAGGAGTGAATCTGTGGAATTTTCTGCCCAGGGAAGCAGTAGAGGCTACCTCATTAAATATATTTAAGACAGTTAATTTTTGCGTAGTAGGGGAATTAAGGGTTATGGGGAAAGGCAGGTAGGTGGTTCTGAGTCCACAGCCAGATTGGCTGTAGTTTTATTGAATAGCAGAGCAGATGGCCACCTCCTGCTGCTACTTTCATTCACATTCCCTTGGAAGCGAGTACCACACCAAGCCCAGCACTAGTTGCCCATTTGCCCTGAAAGGAATGACCTGCAGGACCATTCCAGTTCCAACCCCACATCTTCCCCAGTCTCTCCAGTGCTCATCCATCTCCTGCCATTGACATCTCCTCCTGGCAGATAACTTATGATTTGCCCTCTGTCACTTGTCTCACTCACTCTCTTGGTCTCCATCCTATCACAGACATTCCCTTTGTTCTTTCCACTCCTTCCCCCTTCCCAGCAACTTAAAACGTACGTGAGGGGTCTTGACCCGAAACATCAACTGTCCATTTCCTTCCATAGCAGGTCAGGCAGCATCTGAGCTCCTCCAGTGTTTTATGCTGCTTCATATTCCAGCATCTGCAGTCTCCTGTGTCTCCATTACTCTTAATTCCTCCTACTTCTGAGGAAAGGTTATTGACCTGAAATGTTAACTGCTTCGCTCTCCATGGAGGCTGTTGGACCTGATAAGTATGTTCAATGTACCCTGATTTTATTTCAGATTTCCAGCATCTGCAGTGTTTTGCTGCCCCATTAAGTTGTTGTTGGGTGACATCAATGAGTGTCACTTGTCCTCTCATACCCTTGCCAGGTAATGGGTAGCTTTTTCTCAGCTGTAGCTATGATGGAAACATTACCAGGAGGAGAGTGCAGGCAACCATGGCATTTTGTAAATGGGGAAAACCAGGAGCAAAGTCCAAAGAAGAAGGCAAACTGTAGCATTCACCTTATTGTCATGGGAACATTGGTCCAGATGGCTATGCTGATTAAGTTTAGAAATTAATTGAGTCTGGTGGGTTGTGAAGTCTGCCTCCCCCCAAACTCAGCCTTTGGGGACGATGAGTGGAAGTATTTGTAGAAAAAACAAAGATGGATTATTAGCAATACATTTGCATTTAAGTCCTCCCACATGACTCTTCCATCTACTTTACTCAGTAAAAGAGAATTATTAAAGCTTAAGATGAATAAATTATTCAGTGTCATTGCAGGACAGCAGGCACATATCACGCTGCAAAGAGCAGGGATGAAAGAATGTACAAGTTAGTGTATCGAGATAGATCAACTAAAAATCCACAGACCCAAGCTATCTTATGGTGAGATCTGCTTTCTCACTTTGTTTAATCTCCTTGGGCATCAACTTATTCCCTGTTATTTGGTTGAGGGCATGAGTGGCACTTCACACATTGTCAACTGAACACTAGCTGTCCTCTGACAGGGAGTAACCATGTATTAAACTATGCTACAGCTTGGGACCTTTTGAACTGTGCTGGCTCCTTGTAGTTCTGTCTGAGCCCAAATATTAAATGAATGAGGACTTGTTCTAAGAACACAAAAGCTTAGCTTTCTGTTGACTGCAGGAGGGAAGAGTTCAGGAACAATATTTCTCGGTCACCAGGCAAAACACAGGTTGAGATCTGAGACTTTGGGAGGGTTTCTCAATGATACAATGAGACTTTCACTGCCCATTGAAAGGAGTTGGCACAGTCAGAACAGCTGATGAATACTGGCACACTACTGTCAGATCTTGGGATGGAGCCCTTGGCATGGAGATTAGTACTAGAAGGTTGAGAGTCCATCAATTCTGGAGTCAACAAAGTTGCTTGACAAAGTTACAGGTGAAGGAAGAAACACTCATCTGTCCCATCCCAAATCCAAAACTCAAAATATTAACTCTACTTTCTGACTGCCTGACCTGATTACTTTTGTACTTTCTGATTTACTTTTGGATGGAGGTTTCATTGAGGACATGTCCTGTAATATGAATTCTATTTAGCTAAGGTTTGCCAGAAGCCATTGGGTTAGAGACTGGTCAGGTAATTCCAATGCACAGGAATGCAAGAGGCTGCAGAGTAGTGAACACAACCCTGTCCATCACAGGCACAGCCCTCCTAACCATTGACACAGGATGCATTGCCTCAAGAAGGCAATATCTATCATCAAGAATCCCCACTATTTGGGTCATGCTCTCATCTCGTTGCTACTGTTGAGCAGGAGGTACAGAAGCCTGAAGTCCCACATCACCAGGTTCAGGAACAGCTACTTCCCATAGCCATCAGGATCTTGAACTGACCTACACAAATTTAGCAATGGAAGACTAAAGACCACCTCTTGCACTGCCATGGACTTGTCTCTGATCATGTGATGTGGAAGGGTGGGTTAGTAAGTTTACTGATGATACAAATGTTGGTGGTGTTGTGGATAGTGTAGATTACAACAGATATTGAGAAGAATGCAGACCTGAGCTGAGAAGTGGCAGATGGAGTTCAACCTGGAAAAATATGAAATGATACACTTTGGGAGAACAAATTTGAAGGCAGAATACAAAGTTAATGGCAGGACTCCTAGCAGTGTAGAAGAACAGGGATCTTGGGGTCCACATCCATAGATCCCTCAAGGTTGCCACGCAGGTCAGTAGGGTTGTTAAGGTGTATTGAGTTCAAGAGCAATGAGGTAATGTTGCAGCTCTATAGAACTCGGGTTAGACCACACTTGGAGTATTGTGTTCAGTTCTGGTCGCCTCATTAGAGGAAGGATGTGGAAGCTTTAGAGGGGGTGCAGAGGAGATTTACCAGGATGCTGCCTGGATTGGAGAGTGTGTCTTATGAGGATAGGTTGAGTGAGCTAGGGCTTGTCTCTTTGGAGAGAAGGAGGATGAGAGGTGACTTGATAGAGGTGTACAAGATAAGAGGCATAGATCAAGTGGACAGTCAGACTTTTCCCAGGTTGACAATGGCTAACATGAAGTGACATAATTTTAAGGTGATTGGAGGAAGATACAAGGGGGATGTCAGGGGTAAGTTTTTTTTGGAGTGGTGGCTGTGTGGAATGCACTTCTGGCAGAGGTTGTGGGGGCAGATACATTAGGGACATTTAAGAGACTCTTAGACACATGAATGATAGAGAAATGATAGAGTGCTATGTGGGAGGGAAGGGTTAGATAGATCAGCACAACATTGAGGGCTGAGGGGCCTGTACCTTGCTGTAATGTTCTGCTATTTTACACTATTGTCTTTTTTAGTCTCTTCATCCTCTTGTACAACTTGTGTATAATGTTCTGTTGTCTGTACCTACATGCCTGTGATACTGCTGCAGACAAGTTTTCCTTGTACCTGTACCTCACCATACTTGTGCACATGATGATAAACTTAACTTGACTGAACCTTGGGGGGTGGGGGGGAAGGCCCCAAATCACACTGTAATTCCATGATAATGCTGACCAAGGATTTACAGCACAGAAAAAAGCCTTTCTCATCAACTATTCTTTCCAGCATTTATGCTTCCTCTCAACCCTTCTGTCTCACTCTGTCAACTTCCTTTCTCTCTCAGATGCATAGCTATTATCCACTTTATTGACAAAGATGTTTTGCCTGAATTCTTTATTGGAGGATGATTGACCCATAAGTCCAACCTTCACAATTTCAAAGACCTCTACAGACTACCTTTCCAGTTGGTTTTTTTTGTAATATCGTAATGCCTTCATAAATATGTTAAGACTCGGTATATATTATACATAAGGGATAAGTGGTTTATTTGTAAAACTGAACACTTAACTCTTATACAATGAGTATTTAAGCTCCTGTTAGTTTGTTCCAGTCAGTATGATTATTACAAAGTGGTCACACCACATGACTCTCCTATCCAACGGATGATTACATCTCCACGTAGAAGGCACAGCACAATGTGTCCATGTATGTAGATGCACCAGTTTCCTGATCCATTCAAATCTTTCCTGGTCTGTAAAGCCCCTTTTCCTCTTTTTTTTCTCCCCCCCCCACTTCCTTTTGGAAATATGGACATCCAAACTGTAGAAAGTACTCGGTGCATCTATTATAGATTCAATACAAGGTTAAGGTGACACCCTTGCATTTATGTTCTACAAAAATCCAATGTCCATTCTAACAAAGTCTCTTGAGATGATATGGATGAGGTGAAGATATACCTTCATGTTCCTTTTTCTGTTGATTCTTGATGATTTGGGCAAGTTCCATACTAATCTGCCACTGAGTAGGTGGTGCTGAGCTGCTGGTTTGAATTGATGCAGTCTTTCTGGTGAAGGATCTTCCACCCCATTGTTGGAGAGAGAGTTCCAGACTTTAGATCTGTGACAATGAAGGAACATAAACCTGCAACAGTGAAGGACTAATGTTAAACCATGTTCCTATATGGCAGCTTTGCACTTAGAGTACCCTTCACTGTTCTATGTCATCTCAAAGCACTCTCCAGTCAATAAGCAGCTTTTGAAATGCAGTCGCTATCACGATCCAGAAAACACAGCAGCTTGGGTGATTACAAGCAGATATGCTCATATCTTCTGCTATCCAGGAAGAGCCCCGAACCTTGGCAGTCATCCAGACTCCACACTCAGGTTCACCAGCTCTCAAAGCTTTCATGTAAGTTAAATATCTGTGAATGTCTTTGGCATCTATAAATGTTCAAGAACATGCAAGCAGTAAAGTAAAAATAATTAAAACATTAACATTTTTAACACAATTAAAAAACACAATACTCTGTAATAATTAAAGATGAAAATAAATCTAAATTGGGTCTAGTGGTCTGTGGATGACTGGTTGTTCTTACTGATATCAAGGGACTGTCTATACTTGGTCCAAGTTAAACCCAACACAGATTCATGGAACAGATTTCTCAGCCTAAGTGCTGGAAAGCCCACTGGTGGCACACTGCAGGTTTCCAAGGGGAATTAATTGGACCGACAGGCTGAATTTCAACCCACGCTCAAGAAGTCTTAAGCATCTACCCAGTTAAGAGGATACACGTTGACAGATCCACACAGAAATCATGGCTTTTAAACTGTTCAGGGCCAATCTGTTTTGTTGATTGAAGGATAAATACTGGCTGCAATTCCCTGCTCTTCAGGCCACTGTGATGGGGATCCTTTGCATCCATTGAAAAGTACAGACAGGGTCTTGGTTTAAAGTCTCCCCAAAAAAGGCTTAATAGTATTGCCTTCTCTTAGTACTGGCCTAAAGCACAAGTCTAGGTTTCAATGTTCAGCATCTGAAGTAGGACTTGCACTCCTGATTCAGAGAAAAACATCATATCAACAGTTACAACCAATACATGCTGAAGGTTCATGGTGTGTAAGTGCCTGGAAGTGTGTGTGTAAAAGGATGGTGTGTAGGGATGTTTACAGGATATGGCCCTTCAAAAGTGGCAATCGTCAGATGAAATCCCATTGTAGTTTTTCAGTCCTGGTCTGATATGACATCACTCACTGAACACCATTAAGTTATGCTGCTGCAAGCAAATTTTTCATTGTACCTGCACCTCTCTGTACTTGTGCATATGACAATAAATCAACTTGACTTGGTGAGACTGCATTTTTAACATTGTGTTCAGTTTTGGTCACCCTGTGATAGGAAAGATTCCATTAAGCTGGAAAGAGTGCAGAGCTGATTTGAGGATTTTGTCAGGACTCGAGTTATAGAGAGGGGTTAAGCAGTTTGGGACTTTTCATTGGAGTGTAGGGAATGAGGGGTGATCTTGTAGAGGTGTATAAAATTGAGGGTCATAGGGTGAATGTGCAGTCTTTTTACTGGGTTGGGGAATCAAGAACTAGAGGACACTGGTTTATGGTGAGAAGGGAGAGATTGAATAGGAACCTGAGGGGTAACTTTTTCACTCAGAGGGTGGTCAGTATATGGAATGAGCTGCCAGAGGAAGTGGTTGAGGCAGGTACATTAACAACATTTAAAAGGTACTTGGTCAGGTGCATAGATAGGAAAGGTTCAGAAGGATATGGGCTAAACACAGGCAGATGGGAATCTTGGTCAGCGTGGACCAGTGGGGCTGAAGGCCTGCACATGATTTATATCCCTGCATATTCATGTCTCTCAGCCTCTTAAATGCCACTATCATATCTGCTTCCACCACTATCCCAGGCCACTTGTTCCAGGTATCTAGCACACTCTAATATTTAAAAAAAAACTTGTCCCATGCATCTCCCTTGAACTCTTTCCCCTCTCACATTGTATGTAGAATTTGACATTTCTGCCCTGGGGAAAAGTGACTGCCTACCCTATCTATGTCTCTCATAATTTTATAAAATTTTATAAGCTTCTATCGTGTCTCCCCTCAGCCTCTGCCATTCCAGAGAAAACAACCCAAGTTCGTCCAACTTCTCCTTTTAGAACATACCCTGTAATCCAGGCAGCATCCTGGTGAACCTTTCCAAAGCCCCCACATCCTTCCTGTAATGGGGCGACCAGAATTACGCACAATACTCCAAGTGCGACCTGACCAAAGTTTTATATAGTCTCATCAATCCCATTCACCTGATTATTTCTCTGAAACCCATTCTCTTACATGCCCATTAACTCACTTCTCATTCACCATCACCCACTTACATTAAAGGATAATTTACAGCAGTCAATTAACCAACCACCATGTCTTTGGGATGTGGGAAGAAACTGGAGCGTACATACAGGGAGAACATGCAAACAGCACCCAGGGTCAGGATTGAATCTGGGTCAATGGAGATGTGAAGCAGCAGGACTACCTGCTGCACCCCTGTGCTGCCCACTTGATTGACATCAAGAATTGCAGCCACCTTCCACTGACAATTCGATGCTTGGGAGAGTCAGTCAGGTGAGTTATCTGCAGAACAAGTCCAATGTTAATAGAAATACTGGAATTCAGGTCTTCATGCCTACTTCTGAGAAGTTTGGCACCACACTCTTGGCAGAATCCTCTCCACATCAGAGCAAAACATTTGATCATTCTCAATAGGAAATATATATCACAGTATTAAGCCATTTCACATACAAACCAATTATTTCATTACCTAAGTACTGGCCTTTAAATCTCATTCTTTGAGAACAATGGTATGTTTCTTCACTGAATATGTTGTGTTATCTTGCTAATGGGGGAGGGGTTCAAACCAATTTTAATTAAAGAGTAATAGCCATGGCTGATTGGAGCATAGCTAATATTGTGATCTTATCACTAACAGCCTGCAAATTAAAACTGCAGAGTCTCATTTCATCAATTCAATTGCAGCATACATTTCCAAATAACAGCTTGCAGAGATTGCATCTGAAACATTATCTTTCGGTGATGACAGCACAATGGAGCAGGGTGATGTATCCAACTGACGCTGGAGCCTGTCACTCATTCCCAATATGACCTGTCTCTACAGATAGTGGAGGATTGTTTTACCTCATTCGTTGTAATGCTTAGTGTTTGAATTTGGGATTGTCCACTCTGAGGCCAGATCATTGCCTTTATTATCATTTCTTGGGCAGCATGTAGATTCCATGGACATGTCAGGTTTAACAAAGATATTCTGGTATGGTTGAAATGTAGAGAAAGAATTGAAGCTTTTTATTTGTCTTGTCTGATATCCAACCCTGGATAAGCCATAATATCCTACAGCTCGGCTTCACGAAGGCTAATTTTACTCTCAACGCAAACTCTATATCCATCCCATACACAGACCCACCGTTAACCTTTGTGTCCAATTTATTCCATGCTGAATTTCTGTATCTAGCAGAGAGACTCCCATTTCCCCTTCCCAGATTCCCACTGCTGACCTTGAGAGTATCACTTGATGGTGTATACATGAAGTGCACTTGGATTTTCAGAAGACTTTCAATAAAGTATCAGAAGAGATTTGGTTAACAAGATTACAGCACATGTATTTAATTGGTATTGGTTTATTAGTGTCAATTGTTCTGAGGTACAGTGGAAAAACTTAACCTGTACGATTGATACGCAAGACAATTCATTACACAGTGCAGTTACATTGAGTTAGTGCAGAGTGCATTGAGGTAGTATAGTTAAAAACAGTGACAGCACAGAGTAAAGTGTCACAGCTACAGAGAAAGTGCAGTGCAATAAGGTGCAAGGTCACAACAAGGTAGATCGTGAGGTCAGAGTCCATCTCAACATATAAGGGAACCATTCAATAGTCTTATCGCAGAGGGGTAGAAGCTGTCCTTAAGTGTGGTGGTACATGCCCTCAGGTATCTTCTACCTGACAGAAAAGAAGAGAGAATGACCTGGGTGGGTGGGGTCTTTGATTATGCTGGTCGCTTCACCAAGACAGCGAGAGGTAAAGACAGTCCAAGGAGGGGAGGCTGGTGTCCGTGATGCGCTGAGCTGTGTCCATAACTCTTTGCAGTTTCTTGCGGTCCTGGGCAGAGCAGTTGCTGTACCGAGCCATGATGCATCCAGATAGGATGCTTTCTATGGTGCATCTATAAAAGTCAGCGAGTGTCAATGGAGACAAACTGAATTTCTTTAGCCTCCCGAGGAAGTAGAGGTGCCGGTGAGCTTTCTTGGCCGTGGCGTCAACATGATTTGACCAGGACAGGCTGTTGGTGATGTTCACTCCCAGGAACTTGAAGCTCTCAACCTCAGCACCATTGATGTGCACAGGTGCAGGTACGCCACCCCCTTTTTTTGAAGTCAATAACCAGCTCTTTTGTCGATATTGAGGGAAAGGTTGTTGTCATGACACCATTCCACTAAGCTCTCTATCTCCTCTTTGTTACACTTTATGATGCATCCCTACTGGTACTGTATGTAGAAATCAGCATACAGCACATCTTAGCCAGTGGAAACATATTCACTTCTGACTCAAAGTTGTGGGTTCAATTCCTTCCCTGAGACACGAGCACAAAATCCAGGATGACATCAAGTACTGCTGAATGGTGTGGATTTTTGGGTGAAGTATTAAAATCAGGCCCCATCTACCTTCTCCATTGCATGTTTAAAAAAAAATCCTGCAGTGTTAATCTGAAAGGAGCAGAGAAGTTCTATGTTTGGATTGGCATCATGGTTGGCACAGACATTGTGGGTTGAAGGGCCTGTTCCTATGCTGTTCTGTATTCTGTTCTTGCTGGTGAATTTGCTATTACTTGCCCCTCATCTCATGATAAGAGATATTGATTGAGTGGGCAGTCAGACTTTTTCCCCAGGGTGACAATGGCTAACACGAGGGGACATAATTTTAAGGTGATTGGGGGAAGGTATAGCGGGGATGTCAGAAGTAAGTTTTTTACACAGAGAGGTGGGTGCATGGAACGCACTGCCGGCAGAGGTTGTGGGGGCAGATACATTAGGGACATTGAAGAGACTCTTAGACACATGAATGATAGAGAAATGGAGGGCTATGTGGGAGGGAAGGGTTAGATAGATCTTAGAGCAGGATAAAATGTCAGCACAACGTGGGCTGAAGGGACTGTACTGTGCTGTAGTGTTCTATGATATATGCTCATCGTTGTCTCATAAATGTCCATGGGAACTTATTGTTTAAAATTGGTAAGATAAGGTATCTTTATTAGTCACACGTACATCAAAACACAGTGAAATGCATCCTTGCGTAGTGTGTTCTGGGGGCAGCCTGCAAGTGTCGCCATGCTTCTGATGCCAACATAGCATGCCCAAAACTTCCTAACCCGTACGTCTTTGGAATGTGGGAGGAAACTGGAGGACCTGGAGGAAACCCACACAGTCAAGGGGAGAATGTACAAACACCTTACAGACAGTGGGCAGAATTGAATCCGGGTCGCAGGTGTTGTAATAGTGTTACGCTAACCACTACACTACCATGCCTGCCATGCTAGTCATGCTTCCTACCACACAACTGTGACTAAACCTCAAAAGTGCTTCATAGATTGTGGGACATCCAGGGCATATTTATTAACGCAAGTTTCTAGTTTTCTCTTTGAAACTGGGCCTGACATATGTCAAACCACACCTCAGAGCACTTTTTAACGATGACAGACTCTTGGAGACTAGTGCCTGGTTCTACTGACAGGGGAGTCGGCTTCAAAGGCATAAGGACCGATAGGTGACGCTTCATAGTGCAGCGAGTTGTTGTGTTGGATGCAAGCTTGGAAGGAGAAGACTGGATGACCAATTTCAAATACCAATTGGATGGGTACTTGAAAAGGAAAGGATTGCTCTTTCAGAGGGTTGGCAGAGGCTTGATGGATCAATTGGCCTCCTGGTGTACTGTAAGGATCTGAGTCCTTGGATGGTTGCACCCAGCGGCAGGGAATGCCAATGCTGAGGTGGCACCGAGAAGACTAGTAAAGATTACTGAAGGCTGGAGATGGAAACTAGTTAATTAGAAGGTTAGTGGAAACTAGTGAAAGGTCTGTGAAAGCTGATGATGAAAACCATTTTAGTGGGGTCACCAATCTTTATTTAAAAGTTAACTAAAGGAAGGTGGTTTATTTTTTTACTCCACTTTTGTTGTTATCAATGCATTTTACATAAATGCATTACTTTTCATTTTCCTAATATTTTATTGATAATTTTTAATTGATGAAGATTTTCAGCTGTTCCAAGAAGTCTTTGATCATCGGTAGATCTCAGCTTGTGCTGCCCATGACCTAGACTCCACTAGAATCCTTCTCTGTCTCCTGGAATGGCCCACAGCAGCAAGGTCTTGAGGAGGTTGGGAGCTCCGTGGCCACAGGTAAATGAGTCTCTGGCTGGGTCCACAGTGATCCAGACCTTTGGGTAACTTGCTTTTGGTTCTGTTGTTTGATAAATGTTTTCAAGGTTACTGGGTGTACTCCTATCCTTCCTTGCTATATAGTTCTTCCCAGAGTCCCAGTTGGTACCTATCCCTCATGAAGTAGATTAGCTGGTCATTGTCACATTGCTGTTTGTGGGAGCTTGCTCTGCAATGAAGAAGGAACAGTGATATTCTAACCAGACAGTGTGACTTAGGGAGAAACATGAAGGAAATGTCCCTCTGTGTTTGCTGTCTCTGATATTCTTGGTTGTCAAAGATAGGGTTTGGGAGATGTTGTCAGAAGAGCCCAGATGAGTAACTGCAGTGTTTTGTGGATGATATGCAATGTAGTCATGGTAATGATAGGATTGAACATTTAATGTAGTAGATAGTGTTAATTGAGCTTGCTGTTTTGTCCAGGATTGTGTCAATGTCTTGATGTTGTTGGAGCTGAACTCTCATAGTCAAAGACCACACCCACCCGGGTCATTCTCTCTTCTCTCCTCTTCCATTGGGTAGAAGATACAGGAGCCTGAAGGCATGTACTACCAGACTTAAGGACAGTTTCTACCCCACTGTGATAAGACTATTGAACGGTTCCCTTATACGATGAGGTGGACGCTAACCTCATGATCTACCTTGTTGTGACCTTGCACCTTATTGCACTGCACTTTCTCTGTAGCTGTGACACTTTACTCTGTACTGTTATTGTTTTTACCTTTACTACATCAATGCACTCTGTACTAACCCAATGTAACTGCACTGTGTAATGAACTGACCTGTACGATCGGTATGCAAGACAAGTTTTTCACTGTACCTCGGTACAAGTGACAATAATAAGCCAATCCCAATACCAATACCCAGGCAAGTGGAGAGAATTTCATCACACTCCCAACTTATTCTGTGCAGATGGTGGAAAGTGTTCGTGGATTCAAGAGGTGAGCCACTTGCTGCAGGATACCCAGCCTCTAAACCACCCTTGTAGCCATAGTACTCATACAGATGTTCCAAGCTGGAACGTCTGGAGCTCATCTGGTGCTTGATAAACTCATGTACACTAACCTGTTGTAAGAAGATACGCTCTATTTTGTTCTGTGCAGGACCTTGATTGGATTGCAGTTAGATGGCTATGATGTCAAATTGTGTCCCTCACTAAAGATCAGAGTGGAGTGTGCATTGAGCATCATTATGATTTCCACCTTCATAAAGCTTTAGTTACTCAATGTTTCAAAAAGTTAAGTCTGTTCACTTTAGAGAGGAAGCACACAGTTGAGCTGATGGAGTTGGAAGGTACATGAAGTAATCAAAGGCTCAGATTGTGCTCCTTTTAATGGTTTATTTGAATATGACTAAACCAAATCAAGAGGTGTAGAACATAACTGACATGAGGGTGTAGCTGGGATAGAAATTTGGTGGTTCATCTGTTCCCTCTCAGTTCCAAGGTGGTGTGTGTATGATGTTTGCATGTTCTTCCCAAGATCATGGGTGCTCTAGATTCTTCCTACAGTCCAAAGAACTGCTGGCAGGTAATTAGCTATTGTAAAAATTACACCCTAGTGTAGGTAAATGGCAAAAGAATCAAAGGGGAATTGATGAGCGTGTGAGGGAGATTAAGTTGTAGGGCTACAGGGGAAAAAATGGATGGGAATGATGAGATTGCTCTGTTGGGATCTGATGGTCAGTATGGCTTCCTTTTGAGTTGTAAGTAATCTGTGTCAAAACATCAGAGGTTGCTGGAATAGCGAGTGATATAAAGTTGGTTAATACAATCTCATACCTGAGCTTTCATTGCTTAAGAAGGTCAGAGATGTGAAGAAGTGTTGAAGCATGACCTGGAGAAGGTGATGTTCCTGTGCATCAGCTGCTGTTATCCTGCCCAGGCAACGGTGATGACACCTACTCAAGCATGAGTGCGACTAGCAGTGTGTAAATGGCACAGTTAAACATAGCAGGACAGTTTGATCCCTTCTCTTTACTGGAACACAGCTCCTGACTACACAGCATTTAAAAACTAGATATAGGAAAGAGACAGAACATGGATTTATACCTTGCAACTAACATGCAGAATGAAATACATGGTGAGACAATGGTATATTGAGATACAGTAGCATAATGGTTAGATTGATGGATTAGCTGCTTGCATTCCAGACCATTGATTCCAAGATAATGGTTCAAATCTTACCACAGCAGTTCAGGAATTTCACTTCAAGTAATTAAATAAAAATCTGGAATTTAAAACAAAAGCTAGCTTCAGTAATGGTAACCATGACTTTTCTGGATTGTAATAGAAGTCTCTCTGGTTCACTGAAGTCCTTCAGGAAGGGAAGTCTGCCATCTCTACCCAGTCTGGTCTATGAATGACTCTAGACTTACCGATGTGGTTCATTCTGAACTTCCTCCTCAGTTCGGGGGTAGGAAGGGATGGAAAATAAAGGCCAGCATTGGCAGTGAGGTCTACATTCTGTGAACAAAGAAATGAAAAATAGATTACTGAGGGTCTGAGAGGTCCATAGTATCGTGGAAGAAGCTCTCACTATGTTCACAATGTGGATGAGCACTTGAACAGCCATAATCCAAGATAAGATATCTTTATTAGTCACACGTATGTTGAAACACACAGTGAAATGCACTTTTTTGTGTGGAGTGTTCTGGAGGCAGCCCGCAAGTGTCACCACGCTTCCGGCGCCAACATAGCATGCCCACAACTTCCTAACCCGTATGTCTTTGGAATGTGGGAGGAAACCTATGCAGACATGGGGAGAACGTACAAACTCCTTACAGACAGCGGCTGGAATTGAACCTGGGTCGCTGGCGCTGTAATGGCGTTGTGCTCACTACTACACTACCTAGATGGTTATTTGGCCCATGTCCATTCTGGGTTAGCATGAACATGCTGGACCAAATAGCCTTGTAAATTTCTTTGCAGGCCATCATAAACCCTAGTTGGTTTATATACCTCAAAGCATATCAGTTTATTGGTTCAAAATATTCATCTCAATCACTGCCAGCGGTTGGCTGCTTTAAGTATTATCATGTTGACCTAACATGCCACTTGTTGGGTTCTTGACCCATTGCTGCCATCCACCCCACACAACAGAATCATGGCACACAATGCTCCTGAATCGGTATCATGCATGCCTGTAACACTGTATTAAACAGTAAGTGTTAACAAAAGGGAAGCAATTCGAAAAGTAGCTTGCAATTATATTTATGTCAAATTCATCCAATTTTAATTTTTAATTTTTCTCAGTCATTCTTCTGGGAAAGGCAAAAGGGTTTCTCTCTTTAGTCTGAATACTTGATTAAATGCAAACCATCTGGAGAGAGCCAAGCCCTTGGCATTTAACTACTGTGAAATCCTTGAATTAAGTCTATGGGGTATGTGGCATTTATATGAAGAGGACCATTGGTTTGGATAATAGGAGAGAATGCTACCTGTTTGACAGTGAAATATGGCCCAGCTAACTGGAAAAATAGCTCACACTTAAGAATTGGCCATACGTGCTTCGTTGCTGCCTGTGTGGCCCCGATAATAAAGTAACACATCCCAATGGGCGTGATAGAGTTTGCAATGCCCTATCCAACATTTTCATTTGAACTACGAGTTGGATTGTAGCTTTTGTAAAGAACCAACCACAAATTTATGATATGCTTAATCTTCATCTCCTACTGTTTGAGTTCAGTCACATCACCCTGGTATTCATACTGAAGTTGAAGGTTCCATGAACCTTTTGTATATTTCTTATATTCCTTTCAGTATTTGTTATAAACCTTCTCTCATGTATGTATTTTATTCATCATGCTTAATGCAGCTTGAAATTTGAATGCAATGAAAGTTCCTTCAAATAATTTTACTGAATGGCACAAACTCCTGAATAACAAATCAACTGCTTTAATCAGTGAGACTGATGTTCTCCAACCAAGAGGATCACTGCCTGTGTTCTTTGTTGGCATTGAGAAAGGTTTGTATTCACTCCCGGGAAGGGCAAGCAGTAAATTGCTTGATGCTAATTGTCCTTGTAATTGAACTGAGGGGTTGGCTGGGCCACTTCAGAGAGGCAGTAAAGAGACGACAGTGATGCTGTGGGTCTGGAGTCACATACAAGCCAGATTGGGGAAAGGTGGCAGATTTCCCTTCCTGAAGAACCTTGGTGAACCAGATGGGTTTTTATGACAATCTGCTGGTTTCATGATCATCATTACTAATATTACCTTTTTATTTCCAATTAGGAATTTAAGTTCCCAGATGCTATATTGGGATTTCATTTTCTTCATGTTACATTTTCTCATGACAGGAAAGGTCATTTGGCACATCAAGTCTATGCCATCTCTCAGAATTCCCACCAGTCCATTCTCTCTAACATTCTATCTTGCATGCCCACAATCTCCCCCTGATTTTCCTGCACCCATCTACACTCAGGGCCCATTTGCAAGAGCCAACTAAATTACCAGCATATTTTTTTTGGAACGTGGGAGGAAACGGGAGGAGCTGTGGGGAAACCCTTGCTGTCAGAAGTGAAGACAGAAGGGACACTGCAGATGCTGGAAATCTGGAACAACGCACAGAAAGATAGAGGAACTCTATCATCTATGGAGGGAAATGGACAGTCAAGGTTTCGGGTCAAGATCCTTCATCAGGACTGCAAAGAAAGAGGAGAGGGAGCCAGTGTATATATATATAAATAAATTAAAAAAATGGGGGAAGGGGTGGAGCAAGAGCTGGCAGGTGATAGGTGGATCTAGGGGTGAGGGTGATGATAGGGAGGGGGAGAGTGGGAATGATGTACGAAGCTGGGAGGTGATATCTGGAAGTGACAACTGTCGGAATTGAATATGCAAACTCCACACTGACAGCACTGGAGGTCAGGATTGAACTGGGTCACAGGAGCTGTGGATTGCCACTACCTGCTGTGCTATCCTGATCTCTTAAACTGCAAGTGTGGGCCATTAATGCACCAGCATAACCACTATGCTGGTGTACCCCACCAGTGCCATGATAGTTTGTTGAAGACAATGAGTGCTCAAAATCATGGTCCTCTGTGCTGTTTTAATTCTAAATATGCCACCGGGTCACAATCCAGCTGAAGGAATTAGAATTAAAAAGAACTAGTATCAGGCATAGTGACTGTGAAGTAACCGGGTTGTGGTAAAACTCCATCTGGTTCATTAACGTCCTTCAAGGAAGGTAATTTGCCGTCCTTCCCTGGATCTGCTCTCAATGGGACATGAAATGTGTAGTAATGTGGTCAACTCCTAAATGACCTCAGTCTCAAACCATTGAGTTCAAGGATGATTAGGGGAGGGCAACAAATGCCATTGATTCCTGTGTCCCCCAAAGGAATAAAGAAAGGTCTCTGATAACACAAAATTAAGCCTTATACAGCAACATCTCACAGCAAAATTTCAAGGTGAATACGAAGTTTATTTGATATCACTGTCACATCACATTTGTTTTCTGCTTTGATTGAATTAAATCAGTGTCTGGAAGTCCAGACATTAAACTAAACTAGATTCAATACTAGAGTTCGAAGGTATGAATTTGAATGCAAACTTGGATCTGGTATACTCTATTGTCTGACAAACAATGGACTAACTAACAATTTACCACTGGTTCCTGAACATTGGGGGTAGTCTGACTCTGGAACCCCACAGAACACCATCTTCATCTGTGGACAAATAAAGCAATGGTGGAATGTTGCATCTTGGATGTGGCAGTCAGGGTTAAATCCAAGAGATTTGAAAGGACAGGACAGGTTTTGTTTCTGTTGTTTGATGACATGGGTAGCTACCCAATGAATGATCCTGGAAATGCTGCTCTATCATTGTCACCTCCTGCCTAATGTTTTACTCTGAAGCTGAGACAGTGCATCAGCTTTTGTACAGTCTGGTAAATTGGTTTATTATTGTCACATATATTGAGGTACAGTGAAAAAACTTCAGTTTGCATGCCATCCATACAGATCATTATATCAGTACATTGAGGTAGTACAAGGGAAAAACAATAACAGAATGCAGAATATAGTGTTACAGTTAGAGAAAGTGCAGTGCAGGCAGATAATAAGGTGCAAGGCCATGACGAGATAGATTATAAGGTCAAGAGTCCATTTTATCGTACAAGGGGAGTGTTCAACAGTCTTATAGCAGCAGGATAGCAGTTGTCCTTGAGAATGGTGGTACATGCTTTCAGGCTTTTGTGTCATAGGCCAATGAGGTCAAGGCTCAGCACAGCCTCCTCAATGCTGCAGTAGTTGGTGTGACTGAATCTAGCCCAAGTGTGGTGCACTAACTGCTCGGTGGCCTTGCACACCATTTCCAAAACCAGTGTAATATCATAGGCTGACATCAAAATCAAATCCTCTTCTGACAACTGCCATTTGCAATAAGCTTCTGCTCAGAGATCACAGACAAATGATCTTGGAGTGTATCATCCAGGAATTCGCAAAGCTTGACTTCTATATGTTGTAAATGTGCCCACCTCTACCACTTCCTCTGGCAGCTCATTCCAAATACTCACCACACCCTGTGTGAATAAGTTGCCCCTCAGGTCCCCTTTTAAATCTTTCCCCTCTCCCCTTAAGCCTATGGTCTCAGTGTTTTAGACTCCCCTCCCTGGGGAAAAAGTCTGTGACCATCCACCTTATCTGTACCCCTCATGATTTATAAACCTCCATCAAGTGACCCTCAGCTTCCTTCACTGCAGGGAAAAAAGACCTACCCAGTCTCTCCTTATAATGCAAGCCCTCCAATACCAGTGACATGTTCCTTTTATTTCCTCCCAGAAATTGGAAGCACTCATATTTTTGCACATAGATTTTGTACAACCAACTTAAGGACACAGAAGGAGGCCATTTGGCCCATCATAGAACACTACAGCACAGTACAGGCCCTGCAGCCCACAATGTTGAGCTGACATTTTATCCTGCTCGAAGATCTATCCAACCCTTCCCTCCCACATAGCCCCCTATTTTTCTATCATTCATGTGTCTATCTGAGTCTCTTAAATGTCCCGAATGTATCTACCCCCACGACCTCTGCAGGCAGTGCGTTCCATGTAGCCACCACTCTTTGTTTTTTAAAAAAAAACTTACCCCTGACATCCCCCTTATACTTTCCTCCAATCACCTTAAAATTATGTCCCCTCGTGTTAGCCATTGTCGCCCTGGGAAAAAGTCTCTGACTGTCCACTCGATCTATGCCTCATATCAGTTCCCGATCCCCCGCTACTAATTCACTGCAACTTGTTCTGTCCCATACATGCCCATTAACTCTCCTCAGGTTCTTTTTGTCATTATCTTACACTAAATGTATTACAGCCATTTAATCAACCAGCCTCAGGAATTGAAGAGTCTGAGGAAATCCTGTCATGGGAGAGGCACGCAAACTTCTCACACACAGCAACCCAAGGTTAGGATCAAACCCAGCCACGAATAAGCAACACTACCTGCTGAGCTGCCCACTGTTTGAGACAATTATGGCTTTGTTATATTAGGATAAGAAGGTATCAGGTTAAAGGAGAGTTTAAATGGGGTTACGGACAGGAATTTAAATTTGCTTGCATTTTGAAATGTTCTGTAAACCCACATACGTGGAGTTGCACATAGATGATCCTATGCATAGATGCATGGGGCAAACAGTGTAGTGGTTAGCGTAACGCTATTACAGCACCAGTGACCCGGGTTCAAATCCAGCCACTGTTCGTAAGAAGTTTGTACGTTCTCCCCATGTCTGCGTGGGTTTCCTCCCACATTCCAAAGATGTACAGGTTAGGAAGTTGTGGGCATGCTATGTCGGCACCGGAAGCATGGTGACGCTTGCGGGCTGCCACCAGAACACTCTACGCAAAAGATATATTTCACTGTGTATTTTGATGTACGTGTGACTAATAGAGATCTTATCCTTAATATGCTTTGTGATTATCGAGGGGTTAGATGGCAGAGAGGGGGCTCATCTCTCGCTGACCCTGCTATGTGCATGATCCTGGGGAATTGCCAAATTGGTTTCTGTAATGTATTTCCCTTTGTGTAGAACCTGATTAGTAGGTTATTTGGCCACTATATTGCCCCTAATGTATAGGTACATGGGAAAATATAGAAGGAGTTGACGGGAATGTGGGGAGAATAAAATGGGATTTGCGTTGGATTGGTGTGAGTGGGTGGTTGATGGACAGCACAGATTGGTGGGCCGAAGGACCTGTTTCAGTCTGTATTACTCTGTAGAGGTACAAGAGAGACTGCAGATGCTAGAATCTGGAGCATAAGACACCCTGCTGGTTGAGCAGCATCTGTGGAGAAGGGAGAGACAACGTTTCAGGACTGGTTGAAGGAGGTGCATGTGAATCTTTGACCTGGGAAGGCTGTTTAGGTCCCTGGATAATGGTGAGGGAGACTGTGTTGGGACAATGTTGGACCTATTACAGTTGCAGGGAAACGTGCCTGGGACAGGGAAGGGTGGATGGGGAGGGATGAGCTACCGGGGAGTCACAGATTGAGTTGTCCCCATGGAAAGCAAATAGGGGTGGGGAGGGGAAGATTCACAAAAAGTGCTGGAGGAACTTGACAGGTCAGGAAGTGTTCGTGGAGGGAAATGAACGGTCAACGTTTCAGGCCGAGACCCTTCATCAGGACTGGAAAGGAAGAGGGCAGAAGCCAGAATAAGAAGGTGGGGGGAAGGGGAGGAGCACACGCAGGCAGGGGAGAGGTGAGTTCAGGTGAGAGGGGGAAGGGGAGAAGATGGAATAAGCTGAGAGGTGACAGGTAGAAGAGGCCGAGGGCTGAAGGAGGAGGAATCCAGTAGGAGAGGGCAAGAGACCATGGAATAAAGGATGGGGGAGGAGAGGAGATGGGCAGGTCATCAAGGTGGGGGAAAGGAGCCACAGGAATAGGGGAAGACAAAAAGGGGGGGGGGGGGGGAGAAAAAGAAGGGGTGGGGGTTACCGGAAGTTAGAGAAATCAATGTTGAGGCTATCAGGTTGGAGATTCCCAAGGCGGAATATGAGGTGTTGTTCCTCCAACCTGCGTCTGGCCTCAACGCAGCAGTAGACACATCAGTATGGGAATAAGATGTGGAATTGAAGTGGGTGGCCACCGGGAAGTCCTGGCTGTTGCGGTCACCCAATCTGCGTCGGGTCTCACCGATGTACAGGGGGCCGCACCGGGAGCACCTGATGAAGGGTCTCAGCCCGAAACATCGACTGCTTATTTCCCTCCATAGATACTGCCTGACCTGCTGAGTTCCTCCAGCACTTTGTGTATTATTCCAGATTCCAACATCTGCAGAATTTCTTGTATCTCTGAGGAGGGGAAGATGATGCAGGGTCTCGACCAGACCGTTGATTGTCCCTTTGCCCTCACAGATGCTGAGTTCCTCCAGCACTTTGCTTTTTGCTATATTGCTCCATGACTTGCTTCCTCACACTCGCCTTGATTGGCATGGACCTAATTTTAAGGTTATTGCCCCATTGTTCTGGACACACCTTTGGTCAGCATGGACGAGCTGGGCCAAAGGGCCTGTTTGTGTGCTGTATTACTTTGACTCCATGACATCCCACCAGCATTAATTGGTTACTTCTAATTATCAGCTCCTTCTCTAATGTTAAGTACTTTGCTCACCTTTTATTTTATACCCATAGGAATACAAGCCTGGTCTATGTTATCTGTGCTTGTTATTTAACCATTTTGTCTCTGGTGGTCATTCTTGCTGCATCTTTCCTGAGATGCGGTGCCCAGAGCTGAAAGTGTTATTAAGTCAGTCCAAGCAGCTTCGAAGATTGGCATCACTGCTAATCATCCTCAAAACAGGCAGATGGCATCAGGAGGAGATGTTAGAATGGATGCAGAGATGTGCTCTGGAAGTAAAGTGCTGCATTAGTTCAACCCTACTCATTCTCCATTGATTCAGAGAGGCTTTTCTTTCCATTTACTTAGCGCTCAGGCTAATTTGCACAGATTTATTTCAAGCAGATTCTGAAAGGTGCCAAAAACTGTTTGAATCGAGATCATTCTCCTCTGCAAACAGAGCAACATAATTCAATCCAATCCACTAACGATCATCATAGTGAGAAGCAACTCTAAGCCACACAGGGATTCTGGTTTACAACAAGGCGTACAGCATCGAATGGTGAACTCTTCCAATTGACATCATGTCTGTGTGCCGCACGCTGTAACACCACCACCGGGATTTAAAAGGAACTGTGACAACTGGATTTGTTCTAAATTCAAAACAGAGAAATATGGCCATACACAGGGCTTGGTTTTCTGTACCATGACTTAAGATGTAAATTAAGAGCTTTCTTCTGTCAAGCTCACATGCACCAATGTTAAGTTGCCATTATACAGGGCCTTTGAAATAGCAAAGAGGGTGCTTCAGAAAGATTTGATATTGAGAAAGATGAAGAAATGTAATGGGCTCAATTGTCCTAGCTGCGGACGTGGCTCTGAGGGAACAGCTGGCATTCAGGGACTTGGGACCTGGATTTAGAATCCAAGAGGAGCTGGGTGGCAGGTGTCAGAGTCCCTGTCAATCTCCTCCACATGTCAGAGTATAGTGGGTCCTGGTGACCTAATCTGGGGATCCGTGTACAGTAAACTTCTGATAATCCAGCACACTCAGGGTGCCGGACTGGCAGACTTTCCGGACTATTAGATGTTATTTAAATCTATACCTCAACATGCTTTTTATTACTTTTTTTTTTTGGATATTGCACGGTGTGATAAATTTACAATCAGGTAAGTTGGGAACCAGATCCCCAGTGAGTGCGAAGGGAATGTGGCAAACATTACCTGGGGAGTCAGATGCTGAAGCATCGTATAACTTCTGTTAATTTAAGTTTATGTCAATTTATGTTTGTCCTCGTCTTGTAATGTACTGTGCTGCTGCTGAAATAGCTAACTTTAATGGAGTTTATACCTATGACAACAATAAACTTGAATGTGAATTTGGGATTTCTGAATAGACGGACAGCGGATTATTGGGGTTACTCCTGTCGCTCATCTCCTCACTGAGACATGAAGCATCAAGTTAAACACAGCTAGTTTATTGTGAGAGTTGGTCTCCAACTGATATATCCACATGACCCGGACTCTGAAGGTGGCAGCAACCTACCAACTTTAAGGTGGTACTTGTCTAAGCTGCAAACTGACCCAGAGTCTGAAGGCACAGTCAGATATGGTGAGATTCCTCAAAATTACACTGGGTGCAATTGGAGTCGCTTTGCATTCCAACCTGAAGGTTCGGAAGAAAGTAGTGAGATTATTTTTTTAATTTTTCTTTTTTCAATCACTGATTTGTGTTTTTAATGTGTATTTATTTTTTAAATAACATTTTATCTTTGAATTACTTGCAGCAATGATAATGGTCTTCAAGTCACTAAGTGTCAGAGTTATTGAAAAGTAGATACAAATGCTCCCAGCTTTGACAGCAGGCAAAGCTTCAGCCCCAGCCATTTCATCTGTCAAAGGCTGTCCAAGGGCAAGACATCAGTGATAGGTCACCTGGGGCCTGGTTGCTACTGTGACATGGAGTCATAGAGAGAGAAACAGGGAAACAGACCGTTTGACCCATTGAGTTCACACTATCAACCACCCATTTACACTAACCCCCCATGAATTTCATTTTTTATTCTCCCAACATTCTCATCAGCTCCCCCTAGATTCTACCACTCATCTACACACAAGGAGCAACTTACAGCAGCCAATTAACCTACCAACCTGCATGTCCTTGGATGTGGGAGGAAACTGGAGCACTCTGAGGAAACCCAGGCCGTCAGAGGGAAAACATGCAAACTCCACACAGGGCACCACCTAAGGTCAGGATTGAACCCGGGTCTCTAGCACTGTGAGACATTACTCTGGTTATCTCCCCTCTCCACTCCCAGTCCTGATGCAGGGTCTTGACGCAAAATATTGACAACTCATTTCCTTCACAAATGCTGCTCGACCCGCTGAGTTCTTCCAGCTGTTTGTTTGTTGTTTCTTCCATAGTGTAGCCACTGCTGCAATATCAGAAGCACAGCATTCAGTTGGGTACAGCAAGCTCCCACAGACATATTAACCAGATAATCTACTTGGCTGATATTGAGTGGGGGATAAATATTGACCCCAGTACACTGGAGATAACTCCCCTGCTTCTCTCCAAACTGGCATCGTGGGATCTTTTTTGTTTGTTTGAAAGGGCAGTTTTAGGTTTCAACTGAAAAACTGTGCAGCTACGCTCTTGAATATGAGGTTAATAGTAGGACTCTTAGCAGTGTGGAGGAAAAGAGGGATCTTGGGGTCCATGACCGTAGATCCCTCAAGGCTACTGCACAAGTTGATAGGGTTGTTAAGAAGACGTATGGTGTGTTGGCCTTCATTCGTCGGGGTATTGAGTTCAAGAGCCGCGAGGTAATGTTGCAGCTCGATAGAACTCTGGTTAGACCACACTTGGAATATTGTGTTCAGTTCTGGTCACCTCATTATAGGAAGGATGTGGAAGCTTTAGAGAGGGTGCAGAGGAGATTTACTAGGATGCTGCCTGGATTGGAGAGTATGTCTTATGAGGATAGGTTGAGTGAGCTCGGGCTTTTCTCTTTGGAGAGGAGGAGGATGAGAGGTGCCTTGATAGAGGTGTACAAGATGATAAGAGGCATAGATCAAGTGGACAGTCAGAGACTTTTTCCCAGGGTGACAATGGCTAATCACAAGGGGACATAATTTTAAGGTGATTGGAGGAAGATATAAGGGGGATGTGAGGGGTAAGTTTTTTACACAGACAGTGGTGGGTGTGTGGAACGCACTGCCATCAGAGGTTGTGGGGGCAGATACATTAGGGACATTTAAGAGACTCTTAGATAGACACATGAATGATAGAGAAATGGGGGGTATGTGGGAGGGAGGGGTTAGATAGATCTTAGAGCAGGATAAAATGTCAGCACAACATTGTGGGCTGAAGGGCCTGTACTGTGCTGTTATGTTCTATGTTCTAAACCAAAATCTTTTGACTTGGTAAAATCCAGAAGTAAAAGTTTCAGAGGTTGAACCAAACCTGAGCTTAAATGTAACTTCAACAAATTTACGGTCAATCTAATTTTCATTTTCTGGAATGGCCTGTAATTTAGTGGAGCACATGGATTGTGTCTCTATTTATAGGAGACCATGGAGAAAGTGAAAAATGAAGGTGTCACATTATTGTATTTTCTTTAGCAAGAGCTACCCCTGTTTCACACACAAATCTGTTTCCGTCATGTGAAGAGTAATGAGTAACGGTGTAGAGTCATCGCTGCTGCAAGCAATTTGAACATAAGTCAGAAAATTGTCATTGACACTTTGCGGCACAGCATTTGCTCAGTTTTGGTCACTGCATTGTATAAACTAGCCAGCAATACTCTGGAAAAGAGGCCATCCAGGGATGGACAAGAATTCAGTGAGATTGGTTATTAGATTCAGAGTACGCAACAGGCCCTTCAGCCCAACTGGTCCATGCTGACCACAGCATCCTCCCTGCTAGTCCCAATAATGCACGTTCGGCCCATAACCCTCCAAGCCCCTCCATGTACCTATCCAAATGCCTCTTAAATGTCGCAATTGTACCTGCCTCAACCACTTCCTCTGGCAGCCCATTCCATGTACTCACTACCCTCTAAAGTTGCCCCTCAGGTCTCTTTTAAATCTCGCCCCTCTCATCTTGTATCTGTGCCCTCTAGTTTTGGACTCCCCAATCCTGGGGAAAAGACCATGACAGTCCGCCTTATCCATACCCCTCATGATTTTATAAACTTCTATGCAATCACCCCCTTGTTTTCCTACATTCCAGGGAATAAAGACCTAGGCCGGCCAACCTCTCCCTGTAACTCAGGCCCTCTAGTCCAGGCAGCATCCTCGTAAATCTCTTCTGCACCGTCTCCAGCTTTGTCTTTCCTATAGCAGTGTGACCACAACTGTGCACAACACTCCAAGTGCGGCCTCCCCATATAACTGCAACATAATGTCCCTACTCCTAAACTCGATGTACTGACTGATGAAGGCCAGCACATTAAATGCCCTCTTCGCCACCCTGTCTACTTGTGTGGCCACTTTCAGCAAACTGTGCACTTGTACTCCCAGGTCTCTCTGTCCTTGGTGAGGCTGCACTTGGAATATTGTGTTTAGTTTTGCTCACACTGCTATAGGAAAGATGCCATTGAGCTGGAAAGAATGCAGAGCAGATTTACAAGGATGTTGCCAGGACTCGGGACTGAGTTATGGAGAAATGTTGGCAAGGTTGGGACTTTATTCATTGGAGAATGAAGTGTGATTATAAGATCATGAGCGGCATAGATAGGGTGAATGTGCATGGTCTTTTTCCCCAGGGCTGGGGATTCAAGATCTAGAGGACATGGGTTTAAGGTGAGAGGGGAGAGATTTAATGGGGCCTGAGGGCAACTTTTTCACCTAGAGGGTGGTCAGTATATGGAACGAGCTGCCAGAGGAAGCGTTTGAGGCAGGTACATCAACAACATTTAAAAGGTACATGGATAGGAAAGGTTTTGAGGGATATGGACCAAATGCAGGCAAATGTGCTAACTTAGATGGGAATCTCGGTCAGCATGGACCAGTTGGGCCAAAGGGCCTGCTTCTCTGCTGTTTGGATCTTTGACTTTATGACTCACAGATTGCAGTGGGTGAAAATTTCCTCAGGGTTGGACCTTTTGTCCAGCATCCTGGTGGGTGGAAAAGTGGTACAGATAGTAGAGACGCTACCTCTCAGCACCAGAGACACAGGTTCAATTCTGACCTCGGGTGCCGTCTGTGTGGAGTTTGCACGTTCTCCCTGTGACTGTGTGGTTTTCCTCCAGGTGCTCCGGTTTCCTCCCACATCCCAAAGCAGTACAGGTTGAAAGGTTAATTGGCCGCTGTAAATTGTCCCTAGTGTGTAGGTGAGTGGTAGAATCTGGAGGGAGTTGATGGGAAATTAGGATTGATGTAAATGGGTGATTGATGGTTGGGGTGGATTCAGTGAGCCAAAAGGCCTGTTCCATGCTGTATCTATGAAGTGTGATAGATACCTGTGGTCAAATCAAGACCCCAAACATGTCAACACAATTATGGGACGGTTAGACAATAAGAGGAAGCAGGATCTGAGTGTGGCACATATGTAAGGAAAGTGTCTCCTGAAGACTGGGTTGCCACGACCTTAAGGAACTGTGCCACCTAGTTGAGGAAAAACATGAGCTATCAATGCCAGAATAGTAATGATGGGCCAAATGGCTTCTATTTCTTATCCACAGAGATGCAGAGCAGTGAGGTCATAGGAGGATTTGAACATGCTGACATGTTTTGAAAGCAAACTTACCACAGAAAATACTAGAAAAAAGCTCAAGTCAAACAGCACCTGTGCAGAACTGTGAATGCACAGATGCTGCCTGATCTGCTGAGTTTTTCCGGTTTTTTCTGTTTTTATTTCAGATTTCCTGTGTCTGCAATTTTTCTTTTATTTTCTTAAACTTATCACTGATGATTTGGGCCAAATCTTTTTGTAATTATTCATTTAAGCTGCTCGCAGGAAGAAGACTATAGTATTTATAAACCTGGCAGGCATCTACTGAAACATCGTACTGCTTGCTGTATGATGATAACATTCTCTGAATATCAATGGGAACAATGTTCATTTGCTTGGAACTTTGTCTCGACTCATTAGTAATGTCTCAGCACTGATATGCCTGGCTGGTAGCCTGCCATCTGTCAAACTACACATGCCCGTGCAGTAGAAGTTGGAGCACAGTTTCCAAGCATAGCCAGTATCTTCCCTCTACACTCTCAGTCATGATGCAGGGTCTCGACCTGAAATGCCAGCCATCCCTTTGCCTCCACAGATGCTGCCTGACCCCCTGAGTTCCTCCTGCAGTCTATTTTTTTTTTTGCTTCAGATTTTTTTATCCTGACTGGTTACAACATGACTTGTTACGGCAATTCCTACGCACAGGAATGCAAAAAGCTGCAGAGAGTAGTGGACACAGCCCAGTCCATCACAGGCACAGCCCTCCCCACCATTGACAGTATCTACAGGAGGCGCTGCCTCAAGAAGGTGGCAGCTATCATCAACGATCCCCACCGTCTGGGTCATGCCCTCTTCTTGCTGCTACCATCAGGCAGGAGGTACAGAAGCCTGAAGTCCCACACCACCAGGTTCAGGAATGGCTACTTTCCTACAACCATCAGTTTCTTGAACCTACCAGCACAACCCTAACCCACCTCAGTAACAACACTACGGACCACCTCTTGCACTGCCGTGGACTTCTCTTCAATTGTGTCTTTGTTTTATTTTTGCATGAAGGTTTTGCTTTTGCGCAATTTTTTCACTGTTTGGTTTAATTTATGTATAATTAATATTCTGTGTGTTGTCTGTACCTACATGCCTGTGGTGCTACTGCAAGCAAGATTTTCATTGTACCTGTACCTCAACATACTTGTGCACATGATAATAAACTTGACTTGACTTGACAGAGAATGTAAGAACAAGAAGCAGGAGTAGGCCATCTGGCACTTCAAGCCTGCTCATCCTTTCATTAAGATCATAAGATACAGGGACTTAATTAGGCCATTCGGCCCATCGAGTCTGCTCCGCCACTCGATCGTGGCTGATTTATTTTTCCCTCTCAACCCCATTCTCCTGCCTTCTCCCCATAACCTTTGACACAGGTACTGATCAAAAACCTATCAAAGTCCACTTCAAATATACCCAATGATTTGGTCCCCACAGCTGCCTGTGGCAATGAATTCCACAGATTCACCACCCTCTGGCTAAAGAAGTTCCTCCTCATCTCTGTTGTAAAGGAATATCCCTCTATTCTGAGGCTGTGCCCTCTGGTCCTAGGTTCTCCCACTACTGGAAACATCCTCTCCATGTCCACTCTAGCCAGACCTTTCAATATTCAGTAGGTTTCAATGAGATCCCCATCATCCTTCTAAACTCCAGCGAGTACAGGTCCAGAGCCATCAAACGCTCCTCATACACTAACCCTTTCATTCCTGGGATCATTCTTGTAAACCTCCACTGGGCCCTCTCCAATGCCAGCACATCCTTCCTTAGATACGGGGTCCACTGATCTACCCAATTTCCTGCATTATCCCCATATCCCTTGATTCACTTAATATTCAGAAATCCACTTCTATTTTGAATAAACTCAGTGACTGAGCCTTCACAGCCTTCCAGGCTAGAGAATTCCAGCCCTCTCTCCAAACGTACATGACAATAACCTCGACTTGACTTGAGTTAGCAGCATCTACAGTCTCTTGTCTCTCAACTGTTGAAAAGTAGCCCAAGGAAGGTCTGGGCTATGGGGAAGAAACAGGGCAGTGAGAGTGACTGGGCACGAGTACGGGGTGCTCTGTGACATGTGGGGAAGGTATTTGATCCTGCTCACTCAGGATTTTTCAGTGGACAAGTAGCAGCTGACAATTAAGGATTAAATTGTGAAGATAACTGAGACACCCAGGGAACCACGCCTATTTTAAGAGGTGATTGAGACTTCTGGGGATTTTGAAAGACGTCGGCAGGGGTTAGAGGGAAATAGTTTGCACTTGGTAGGAGGGAGTTTCAAGCTCAAGTTTATTGTCAGAGGCAAACATATCCAGGGATAAATGCCATGAAAATTAGCTTTTTGGCACATGGGAATTACCTGAAAATTAACATCAGTGCCGTTCAGGAGAATGGCATTAACTTCTCATTCGTAGCTCGCCCTTGAGAAGGTGGTGCTGGGATGCTTTCTTGAACCACAGCAGAGTTTGAATAATACAATGGCCACTTCAGAGAGTGATTGAGAGTCAATCACGCAATCACATTGCAGCTCTATCAAACTCTGGGTAGACCACTCTCGGAGTATTGTGTTCAGTTCTGGTCGCCTCATTATAGGAAGGGTACGGAAGCTTTAGAGAGGGTGCGGAGGAGATTCACCAGGTGCTGCCTGGATTGGAGAGCATGTCTTATGAGGACAGGTTGAGAGAGCTAGAGCTTTTCTCTTTGGAGAGAAGGAGGATGAGAGGTGACTTGATAGAGGTGCACAAGATGATATGAGGCATAGATCGAGTGGACAGTCAGAGATTTTTTCCCTGGGTGACAATGGACAAGAGGGCATAATTTTAAGATGATTGGAGGAAGATATAAGGGGGATGTCAGGGGTAAGTCTTTTACACAGAGTGGCAGGTGCGTGGAACGCACTGCCGGCAGAGGTTGTGGGGGCAGATACATTAGGGACATTTAAGAGACTCTTAGACACATGAATGATAGAGAAATGGGGAGCTATGTGGGAGGGAAGGATTAGATAGATATTGGAGCAGGATAAAATGTTGGCACAACGTCGTGGGCCGAAGGGCCTGTACTGTGCTGTGGAGTTCTATGCTCTAAAGGAACATAAACAATAGAAGCAGAAGTTGCCATTCACCCCCTCACATCTACTTGGCTATTCAAGAAAAGCACAGCCAATCTTTCACCTCACTAACACCATACTCCTTGTTTCCCTTAATACTTAAAAAATCTATTCATCGCTGTCTTGGATATACACAGTGACAGTCTCCACAGCCCTTGGGAGAGAATTCCAAAGGTTCACCACCCTCTGGATGAAGAAGCATCTCCTCATCTCTGTCCCAAATGTTGAACCCCTTATTTTGCAACTGTGACCACTGGTCCGACATATCCCAGGCAGGGAAACATTATCCCCACTTCCATTCTGTCAGGCCCCGTAAGAATTTTGTGCATGGCTTCTATGGACCTGGAGTCCCATACAGTCCAAACTGGGTGTGGGCAGCAATTTGCGTTCCCTGGGGGGGGGGGGGGCATTAGAAAACAAGGATTACAAATGACAGATTGGTGGTTCCATTATCACAATGACTGATACTAGATTTTTATTTCAATAAATTCTTCTAGATTATTTAATTAATTGAATTTTTGTTGTAAGGGAATGTGAATTCCTGCCTCTGAATTGTTAGTCGCAACCTCTGGAATACTGATCAGGAAATTTAACAACTCTGCTATGATTCCCATAACATAAAAGAAAATAAAGGCTGATATTAAGGACTTTCGTGCCCCTTTCAGCAGATCCCAAAGCTCTTGACAGACAATGAAGTCCTTTCTGAACTGTGGTCACAGATGTAATGTTGGGGAGACTGCCTCCAAGTTGTGCATTGCAAATTTCCACAAATGGTAATGTGACAGTGAGCAGATAATCTCTTTTTGTGATGTTAATTGAGGATAAATATTGTCCAGGACACCAACGGTAACCTGCCATCTCCACTTTGAGAGTGAGAGTATAGATGGAGCTTCAGTCTAAAGATCTCATCCAAAGCGTGGCATTTCCATCAAGACAGCACTGCCACAGTGCAGTGTTAGATTTCTATGCTCAAGTGTCTGGAGTGGAACCTGATCTCCTCTGATATGAAACATTATCAAATGAGTCACAGCTCTCTCTCTATTCCTCTATCTCTGTCTGTCTGTCTCTTTCTCTTTCGCAGTATCACCCTTATCTTCCCACTACTCTAAATTTCTATATATCTATGTCTATAACACTCTCATTCTCTGTATTCCTTTGTATTTCTATATCTAGCTCTCTATAATTCTACATCTGGTTATTCCTCCATTCCTCAATATATTTCTCTTTCAATAATATTCTTTCTTATTTTCCTTCTCTTTTCCTCTACCTCTCTGTAAGTCTCATACTGTATCTATCTGTATCTCTATCTTTATATCTCTCCCTCTATCACTCTGTATCCCTCTCTCTCTCTGTAGCTCTATATTTATTGATATTTCATTAGTCACGTGTATCAAAACACACAATGAAATACGTCTTTTTGCGTAACTGAGAATGTGCTGGGGGCAGCCCGCAAGTGTCGCCACTCTTCCGGCACCAACATAGCACGCCCACGCCTCCTAACCTGTAAGCCTTTGGAATGGGGGAGGAAACCCACGCAGACACGGGGAGAACATACAAACTCCTTACAGACAGTGGCCAGAATTGGACCTGGGTTGCTGGTGTTGTAAAGCATTACGTTAACCGCTACACTACCATGCTGCCTCTGTGTATCTCTCCATCTGTACCTCCCTACATCTTTAATCTCCCCATTTCTCTCAAAGAGGTGGGCAACCGTCCCGTGCCCAGCGCAGTCCTCCCGGTTCAGCGCGCACTGGGATTGATGCTCTGACCATGCAGGAAGGATCTGACTGGGAGGGCCCCTCTCACCGCTAGCCAAGCGAGGTCTTGGTGCTTGTCGGTGGGTTCTGGCGATGAGGTGTTCCGCTGGACAGTCTGCTCAGGGAACTACCCCACAGTATCCATTGAGTCCTTCTCCTGCAGTGTCTGCAGGATGTTCCGTGCTGACCACTGCCTGATGGACTTGTGGTCAAAGGTGTTGGTCTGGAAGAACTTTTCCATGAAGGACAGGTAGTGCGGCTACGTCCAGCTGACTGGGACGTTGTGTGGCCACGGGGCCAGGCCCATCCTTCACAACAGCAGGGCCAGGTAGAACCTCGGTACGTAGTGACACTTGGTGCCCACGTACTTGGGCTCTTTGCGGGCTGTGGGTTTGTGAGGAGGGTGTGGCGAAAGATGCAAGGGTCCTTGTCATGGTTCATCCCCAGCAGCTGCATAACAGAGGATTCTCTGGTCTACGGGCTGTTCCCAGGGACACACACACAGACAGACTTCAACTGCTGCTGGAAGGTCATCAACTCAGTGAAAGACGCCCTTTGGGCTGCCCGAAACTTGTTGGTCTCCCAGCACTGCGAGATGTCCGTAGGGGGATGCTGCCGACTAGCACATTCCAGGCTGCAGGAGTATGTGCTGAGGGGTGCACTGAAGCTGGGTGCAGCCAACGCAAGAGCTCAGTGGGGAAGGACGACAGTTTAGGGTTCTTCTGCCACAGGAGAGGGAGGGGCGGGGTCAGGCGAGGAAGCCCCTTAAAGATTGTAAATATGGGATTGGGGTATCACCCCAGGGAGCCACACCAGCGGCAGCAGTGCTGTGGTTTGTGTGAAAAGTAACACTAATAATTGATCTGTACACGAATGTAAAGGTTTGCACTGTTTTATTATTGTATGTAGTTTGACTTTTATTATGAATAAAGTTTATTTTGGATAAAAAAAATCTCCCCATTTCTCTCTCTGTCTCTCTGCATTTCTCTTTATATATCTCTAAATCTCACTGTGTAGCTCTCTTTATATCTCTCTCTATGTCTCTATCTATCCTCCCCCCCCCTCTCTCTCAGCTCTCTCTACGTATATTTATAATGAGTGACCTGCTGTAGGTCTTGCCAGCATTTCCTGTTGCATTTTCGCCAGCGTCTGTGGCATTTGTTAACAGCCTGGGAGTGACTGACAACGTGGGAGCCAGATGAAGAGTGAAGAAATCTTATCAGCAGCAGCCCTATCTCCCCACCTGGGGGATAGCAAGCTGGAGCAAGGACCTCGGGGGTTCTGTGGGACACCAGAAGAGGGGCACTTACCAAGGCACTGGTTTAATTGGTGACAGTTTGTGCTTATTTGCACAGCCGTGAGTCTCAATGAACACTCCAGCACCATGCTAATCATTAAATATTCCCAACGGCTCCTTGTGAAATCAGTTATTATGGGTCACAGTCAAATGCCCATATGTGTCATTAATTTGAAGAATGTTACAGCTGTAATGATTAAACTGTTTTCATTAGTTGGATTTGATTAAATCCAATCCTTTCATTTTACTCCATCTATGTGCAGAATGTGCGCCAGTGAACCCAATGTCATTTGCATTTCCCCCTGACCTATGCTGTTCATCAGTTATGGCGTTCCCGCCCCTTAGTCCAAGGTTGGTGCACTGGATAGACATATGCACTAAAATCTAGGCCATTGTTCCAATCCTGTACCAAGGGAGCACTTCACAGTCAGGACTGCTGCTTCGTTTGAGATTTTACGTTGAGATCTGGTCTGCTTCCCCCGAAGTGGATCCTCCTCCAAGGTTTAGCAAAAGAGCAGGGGAGTTATGGTGGGGATCCTGGACAAGACCTACTCCTCAATTGAAAGGATGAGAGCTCTCTTTCATCTCTGTGCTATAGAAGGAGCATGGCATGCTTGCCTTTATTAGTCAAGGCACTGAGTTCGAGTCAGGAAGTTACATTGCAGTTTTATAAGACTCTGATTAGGCCACATTTGGAGAAATGTGTGCAGTTCTGGTTGCCCCATTATAGGAAGGATGTGGAGGCTTTGGAGAGGGTGCAGAAGAGGTTTACCAGGATGTTGCCTGGATTAGAGGGCATGTGCTATAAGGAGAGGTTGGACAAACTTGGGTTGTCTTCTCTGGAGGGTCGGAGGCTGAGGGGAGACCTGATAGAAGTTTATAAAATTATGAGAGGCAGAGATAGAGTATCATTAACTTCTCAGCCGGTATCATTTTCCCAGGGTGAAATGTCTAATACCAGAGGGCATGCATTTAAGGTGAGGGGGGTAAGTTCAAAGGAGACGTGCGGGACAAGTTAATTACATAGAGAGTGGTGGGTGCCTGGAATGCGTTGCCGAGGTAATAGTGGAGGCAAGTACGATAGAGGCATTTAAGATGCTCTTAGATAGACACAAGAATGTACAGAGAATGGAGGGATATGAACATTGTGTAGGCAGAAGGGACTAGTTTGGTGAGGCGTTTAATTACTGGTTTAATTAATTTGGCACAACACGGTGGGCTGAAGGGCCTGTTCCTGTGAGACACAGTTCTATGTTCTATGTTTTATGGGCAGGCACAGTAGTGTAGCGGTTAGCATAACGCTTCACAGCGCCAGCAACCCAGGTTCAAATCTGGCCGCTGTCTGTACAGAGTTTGTACGTTCTCCCCATGTCTGCGTGGGTTTCCTCCCACATTCCAAAGATGTACGCATTAGGAAGTTGTGGGCACGCTATGTTGGCGCCGGAAGCGTGGCGACACTTGCGGGCTGCCCCCAGAACACTATGCAAAAAGATGTATTTCACTGTGTGTTTCGATGTACATGTGACTAATAAAAAAATCTTATCTTATGTTCTATGCTCTAATCCAGTCCAACCCAATAGCTTTGTCTTTGGCAGCACAGTGTCACAGCCAGGAGAGCTACTGACTCACAGCTCCAGTGATCCAGGTTCAATCTTCACCTCTGGTGCTGGGTTGGGAGGACTTTGGGACACATTGTCACCGTGACTGGGTGGATTTCCTCTGGGTGCTCTGGTTTCCTCCAAAATCTCAAAATCATGCAGGCTGGGAATTTAATTGGCCACTGTAAGTTGCCCCTAGTGTGTGGATGGGTGGTAGAATTGGTGGCAATGTGGGAAGAATGAGTTATAAGGAAAATTAATGGGGGAGTGGAATTAGAGTCATAGAGCAATACAGCACAGATACAGGCCCTTCGGCCCAACCAGTCCATGCCGACCACGGTGCCCACCCAGCCAGTCCCAATTTCCTGCATTCAGCCTATATCCCTCCAGGTCCTGCCCCTCCAAGTACCTATCCGAGTGCTTCTTAAGTGGTACTATTGTACTTGCCTCAACCACTTTCTCTGGCAGCTCGTTCCATATACTCACCACCCTCTGTGTGAGAAAGTTGCCCCTCAGTTCCCTTTTAAATCTTTACCCTTTCACCCTAAATCTATGCCCCCTAGTTTTGTACTCCCCTACCCTGGGGAAAAGACTGTGACCATTCACCTTATCTATGCCTCATAATCTTAAACACTTTTATAAGGTCGCCCCTCATTCTCTTACATCCCAAAGAATAAAGACCTAGCCTGGCCAACCTCTCCCTATAACGCAGGCCCTCTTGTCCTGTCAACATCCTTGTAAATCTTTTCAGTTTAACCACATCTTCCCTACTTCTCTGTGAGCCAGCATAAACTCGATGGGCTGAATTGCCTCCTTCTATGTCATGTGGAAGTATGGAAGTCCCCGCTGCTGAATTTCCATGAAGACTCTATCAACCTGCTGCTGAAACTTCAATAGGAGGATGTCTGGCTTCCATTAATTTTCTCGTAAACTTAAGCTGGGCTTAGTAGGTGGTGCTTATGTCATCTCCTTGTCGGGTGTTTGTGGTTTCAAGTCCCACTCTGGAGAATCGCCCATGACAATTCTGGTGTGGTGCTGAGGGAACACTGCAGTGTTGGAGGTGTTGTTGTTAATCCTAGGGTCTGCCCTCTCAGCTGAATGTAGAAGATCTTGTGACGTCATTCAGAAGGGTGGTCTTGGTGTCTGGACTGAACATCACGCCAATAACTGCCACCACTTAGAAAAACAGATAAGCCTGTCATTATATCAGAGCTGTCCATGGGATCTTACTGTGTGCTAACTAGCTGTTGTCATTCTTAATTACAGCAGGAACCAATGCCCAAGAGTGTGTCCTTGGTTCTACAGTGTAAATCCAACTTCTTTTGTCCTTACTTCACCAATGTCTTTGCTTCTCCCTTTTACTTCGACGTTACCCAAGCATGTAGATTTGGAACAACGCAACTCACTGCCCTAAGCCCCAGCAGATGTGATCACAGATGGCTTCCATCAGTCACTTTTAAAACATTTTTCTTCCATTTTGTAACCAATTATGCCACAATCTCAAGTCATGTTTATGCCACTGTAAACTAGGGTTTTATTAATGGAAACATTATACTGTTTGCTTCTGAATTGATTGTTAATTTCTGATCTGCAGTAGCCTGAATATTCCTCTCCTTATCCTGGGATTCTTCTGTTCCTTCCACAGGGAAAGCAGGATGAGAACACAACTTGAGTTTAGGCAGTGGAACTTCAGCAACACTGACTTCTGTGGTCCACACACACCCTCACTGTCAGGATAGAGAGACCAAGCAAATGTTGGCAAGAACCATCTCTATTTAATTGACTGGAGAAAAGCACAACTGCTGGAGGTACTCAACAGGTCAAGCAGCGTCTGTGGAGGGAAAGGGATTGGGTAAGCTTTGGGTAAGTTAACACAGTGGTTAAGTTACTGGACTAGAGCCAGTAATTCAGAGACACAAGTTCAAATCACATCACAGCAGCAATGAAATTTAAATTAATATCATTAAACAAATCTGTAATTAAAAAAAAGACTAAATTGGGGATAATAAGCTATTAACAGTAGTGCTGACCACAGGTTGTAGTTAAAAAGTCATTTGGTTCACTAATGTCCTGCAGAGATGGAAATCTGTTGTCCTTACCTGGGCTGGTCTATATGTAACTTCAGCCCACCAATGTGTTTGATCCTTTAATGCCTCCTCCCCTGAGGAAGAATCAGAGATTGACAACAACCACTAATGTCGCAGGTGACATCCACATTCCGTGAATGAATACTAAAATATTGTGTCAATGTTTTCACCCAGACCTTCTGAAAATATGGCCCTGTTGGCACTAGTGTACAAATGGCCCACTCATTGCTGGTTATTTTGTGGACAGAAGATCACTCAGGTGGGTTTTGCATAGAGAAGAGATGTGTAGCACCAGATCACTCTGCTCTAGAATCACCTATGTTACAACGCATACTTCAGGGAGTTGTGGACACAGCCCAGCACATCACGGAAACCAGCCTCCCCTCCACAGACTCTGTCTATACCTCTTGCTGCCTTGGTGAAGCAGCCAGCATAATCAAAGACCCCACCCACCCGGGTCATTCTCTCTTCTCTCTTCTCCCTTCTCCCATCAGGCAGAAGATATATGATCCTGAGGGCACATACCACCAGACTCAAGGATAGCTTCTATCCCACGGTGTTAAGACTATTGAACGGTTTCCTTATATGATGAGATGGACTCTTGGCCTAACAAGCTACCTTGTTTGACCTTGCACCTTATTGTCTACCTGTAATGCACTTCCCTGTAGCTGTGACACTTTACTCTGTATTCTGTTATTGTTCTTACCCTGTACTACCTTAATGTACTCTGTACTACCTCAATGCACTGTGTAATGAATTGATCTGTATGAACAGTATGCAAGACAAGTTTTTCACTGTACCTAGTTACAAGTGACAATAATAAACTAATACCAATACCAATATCAATGCCATAAGGTGCCCCAGTGGGAAAACTGTCTGAAATTATGATTGAGTTGTTTCATGTCTAATGAAAGCCTGGGCTTAAATCTAAGCTTCTTACATCTGCTCCCCCTCCCCCACCCACCTACCTTCCCCCTCCCACCTGGACTCACCTGTCACCTGCCAGCCCATGCTCCTCCCCCTCCCCCCACCCTCTTATTCTGACTTCTGCCCTCTTCCTTTCCAGTCCTGATGGTCTCGGCCTGAAACGTCCACTGTTCATTTCCCTCCATAGATGCTGCCTGACCTGCTGAGTTCCTCCAGCACTTTGTGTGTGTTGCTCCAGATTCCAGCATCTGCAGAATCTCTTGTGTCTTAAATGTATGCATATCACCCTGAAGATACTAATGGAAGAAGAGAACCCCGTTCAACCTCTTGACCTGTTCTTCCTGTCTATCAAATTATATCTGTTGATTTTCTCAACTTCACTTGCTGTCTTTGGTCCACACCCTTGATGCCCCAGCCCAATAACAACCTGTCACTCCCAGCAGTAAATAATAGCAATGCACAGCACAGAAAGGGACCCTTTCAGCCTCCCTTATCCATGCTGACTGTGATGCCCTGCTACGATCATCTGATTTGTCTGCCTGAAACCCGTATCCTTCTACACCCTTCCTATCCCAGTATCTGTCCAAATGCCTTTTCTGTCTGTTGTCCCAATGTGTTGGGATGGGGAGGAAGAGAGTTCTGTTTCCACTATTGACTGCTGAGTCTGAGGTTAAGGCTTGAGCTCTCTTGCTCTAAGCTCTGCCCACCTGCCAATAGAGGGGTCAGATTATCTGTTGAATTATTTTTATCATTTTACTTTATTTTGATTAGTTTACTCCCTCAACCTCTTAACATCAATGGAGTATCAGTCAAGTTAATGTGTACATATCCTACATTAACCCTTTAATCATCCTGGTAATTGTACTGTATTACCTCAATGGTTAATATTTCCTTCATGGAGTATAGTGCTTAAAATTAACTGTGGTGCTTCACATGATGTCAAAGTGAGCATCAATACAACTGAACCTTATCTTTTTATTCCAAACCTTTCAACTAAAGGATGCCATACCAGTGTTCTTTTTTCGATTTATTACTGTACCTGTATCTTGACTCTGGACCGAGACACTCAGTGTCTTTGCTTTGCTTTAGTCTCCAATTTTTCACCAATTAGAAAATATTCTGATTTTGGTGCCTTATAGGCAAAATGGATGACATTATGCTCCCCCAACACTGAACTCAATCTACTACAGTTTTACCCAAGCATGTAATATGTCTGTGTTGTTTTGTAAATTCTTTCTCCTAACTATGCAACTTAGTTGTTGTGGGGGGAAAGACTCTTGCTGCTGAGTCAGAATTCATTGCAAAGATCTATAGCAAACCTCCAGGGGACTACTGAGGGAGTGCAGCATTGCAGAGATCTGTAGCAAACCTCCAGGGGAGTACTGAGGGAGTGCAGCATTGCAGAGATCTGTAGCAAACCTCCAGGGGAGTACTGAGGGAGTGCAGCATTGCAAAGATCTGTAGCAAACCTCCAGGGGAGTACTGAGGGAGTGCAGCATTGCAAAGATCTGTAGCAAACCTCCAGGGGAGTACTGAGGGTGTACGGCATTGCAAAGATCTACAGCAAACCTCCAGGGGAGTACTGAGGGTGTACGGCATTGCAAAGATCTACAGCAAACCTCCAGGGGAGTACTGAGGGAGTGCAGCATTGCAAAGATCTGTAGCAAACCTCCAGGGGAGTACTGAGGGTGTACGGCATTGCAAAGATCTACAGCAAACCTCCAGGGGAGTACTGAGGGAGTGCAGCATTGCAAAGATCTGTAGCAAACCTCCAGGGGAGTACTGAGGGAGTGCAGCATTGCAAAGATCTGTAGCAAACCTCCAGGGGAGTACTGAGGGTGTACGGCATTGCAAAGATCTACAGCAAACCTCCAGGGGAGTACTGAGGGAGTACGGCATTGCAAAGATCTACAGCAAACCTCCAGGGGAGTACTGAGGGAGTGCAGCATTGCAAAGATCTACAGCAAACCTCCAGGGGAGTACTGAGGGAGTGCAGCATTGCAAAGATCTACAGCAAACCTCCAGGGGAGTACTGAGGGAGTGCAGCATTGCAAAGATCTGTAGCAAACCTCCAGGGGAGTACTGAGGGTGTACGGCATTGCAAAGATCTACAGCAAACCTCCAGGGGAGTACTGAGGGAGTGCAGCATTGCAAAGATCTGTAGCAAACCTCCAGGGGAGTACTGAGGGTGTACGGCATTGCAAAGATCTACAGCAAACCTCCAGGGGAGTACTGAGGGAGTACGGCATTGCAAAGATCTACAGCAAACCTCCAGGGGAGTACTGAGGGTGTACGGCATTGCAAAGATCTGTAGCAAACCTCCAGGGGAGTACTGAGGGTGTACGGCATTGCAAAGATCTGTAGCAAACCTCCAGGGGAGTACTGAGGGTGTACGGCATTGCAAAGATCTACAGCAAACCTCCAGGGGAGTACTGAGGGTGTACGGCATTGCAAAGATCTACAGCAAACCTCCAGGGGAGTACTGAGGGTGTACGGCATTGCAAAGATCTACAGCAAACCTCCAGGGGAGTACTGAGGGAGTGCAGCATTGCAAAGATCTGTAGCAAACCTCCAGGGGAGTACTGAGGGTGTACGGCATTGCAAAGATCTACAGCAAACCTCCAGGGGAGTACTGAGGGAGTGCAGCATTGCAAAGATCTGTAGCAAACCTCCAGGGGAGTACTGAGGGTGTACGGCATTGCAAAGATCTACAGCAAACCTCCAGGGGAGTACTGAGGGTGTACGGCATTGCAAAGATCTACAGCAAACCTCCAGGGGAGTACTGAGGGTGTACGGCATTGCAAAGATCTACAGCAAACCTCCAGGGGAGTACTGAGGGAGTGCAGCATTGCAAAGATCTGTAGCAAACCTCCAGGGGAGTACTGAGGGTGTACGGCATTGCAAAGATCTACAGCAAACCTCCAGGGGAGTACTGAGGGTGTACGGCATTGCAAAGATCTACAGCAAACCTCCAGGGGAGTACTGAGGGAGTGCAGCATTGCAAAGATCTACAGCAAACCTCCAGGGGAGTACTGAGGGAGTGCAGCATTGCTCCTCTTACTCTTTCATTCTCTTTCCTTCTCTTTCACAGTTTGGTAACCTACGTTCAACACAAGTCACCTCATCAGCACATTTTAAACTCTTTGCTCAGCTTCCATACACTTGCGGACACTGTATGGCTTGGCATTCTGTGAGCATTTTAACGCCTCTCCTTGTCTGATGTTGAACATGTCAAGCCTGCTGGCATTCTGTGCCCTTCCTTCCACATATCCTCATGCTGAATGAATTCCACTCCATGTAACATTGGGAACCCAATCTTATCTTAACTCTGTATCTAACAGCTTGCTTTAACAATGTTAAAATCCATTTGCATTGTGTCATCCCAGTTGTATAATTCATTAAAATAATCTTCTTCCTCTGCTAGTTTAAGCACTGACATTCAAGCCTCATGCCTTAAGAAGATTTGCCCATTGTACTCTTGGTTTTGAGATGTAGATAATTTAAACAAGTTTTAACCCATAGGAATTCAAGTGCTCAATCGCATGAAATTCTAGAAACTCAGCACTTTCCTCCCAGGACCCCTGTTTTGGATTATATGAAACAAGAAAGGAACAGCATTAAGGGAACCACTTATTGTTGGCAAGACTGAATGTGTTCTCATTGCTAAATTGCTCTGGCGGTTTCATACAGTTTACATCACTCAATCTCCAGATTGAATTTCAGTGTCACAATTGTTCTTTGCAGCGATTGTTACAGCTCCTATGTTCACTCTGTTGGCTTGTTCAATTACTTTTCCCAGCTTTGGAGAGCCCCTTCTAAAAAGAAAGACAGACATTCATTTGTATTGCACCTTTACAATGTCTCGAAGCATGCTACACCCAGTGAGGTTCTTCTTGCTGCAGAAATCTTGGCGGCCAGTTTGTACACAGCAAGCTCCTGCAGACAGAAATCACCAGACCATCTATGCTGTTGGTTGGTGATTAAGGATAAATTTTGGTCGAGGCACTGGGATAGCTCCCCCTTCTCTTTGTTGAAACAGTTCCATACCCTTCATCAGCCCCTATCACCCCCCTCACCTGGATCCAGCTTTCACCTGCCAGCTCTTTCTCTACCCTTTCCCCCCACCTTTTTATACTGGCTATCTCCCCTCTTTCTTTCAGTCCGGACATCGATTGTCCATTTTCCTCCATAGATGCTGCCTGACCTGCTGAGTTCCTCCAATATTTTGTGTGTTGCTCCAGATTCCAGCATCTGCAGTCTCTTGTGTCTCCAAACTCTTTATGTTCAGTTCAGTCTATCAAGATCTCAATTGTTTCTTCCGTCAGACTCCTTAGCTCCAAAGGTCGACAGCCCCATCACCAACAGTTTCTCTTCTGAATTTCAATCCTCCATTCCTGGTGACGCCCTTGTAAATCTCCTCTGCACCTTCTGCAGTGCTGTCACATCCTCCCTACAGAAAGTAACCACAACTGTCCACTGTGCTCCATCTAGTTAATGTTTTCTACTATCCTAGCCTGACCTCCCTGCTCTTATATTTTATGCATCAGGCAATAAAGGGAGATATCCCATATGCCACTTTAACTGTCTTATCTATCTCTCACTATCCTAATGGGTCACAGAATATGCACTCTAAGATCCCTCTGTTACTCTATACATAGTACCTGTCATTTACTGTACATTCACTTCTTCAATTCACTTCCCAAATGATCCCATAAAATCTGGAAATACCACACTGGGTCCAACGACCCAGTACATCTGAAACACTAATGGAGTATTGTCTGGTGTTGCTCTGGATTCCCAATATTTATCATTCCTTTTACTCTCTTACTGTTGAACCAACAGCTTTAGAGTTCTCAGTGATCTGTTGGTGAGCTCCATCCATTATGATGGAAAATCATTATGCTCTAATGAGCCGGATCATACCAGACAAAGCCCATTCCTTGTACGCACACCCCCGCATTAGCCTCGTAGTCGCATTTACTTTATACAACCGTGCAGCTCAAAATGTCCCACTGGTGTCACTGCTGTGGATGTTCCGTGAGGAAGACGAGACCTCAGGCAGTGGAAAATAAAGCTCCCGCCTACAGACTCCCTGATGGCCTTCTGACTGCTTTTCATTGTTTCTAAGTCCCTCTGATGACTGAAGGCATTAAAAATAGTTGATAACACTTGGAATAATTTAAAATTATTAATACGATAAGATAAGATAAGATAAGATAAGATAAGATAAGATAAGATAAGATAAGATAAAATCTCTTTATTTGTCACATGTATGTCGAAACACACAGTGAAGTGCATCTTTTTGTGTAGAGTGTTCTGGGGGGCAGCCCCCAAGTGTCGCCAATCTTCCAGCGCCAACGTAGCATGCCCACAACTTCCTAACCCATACATCTTTGGAATGTGGGAGGAAACTGGAACACCCGGAGGAAACCCACGCAGACACGGGGAGAATGTACAAACTCCTTACACACAGCAGCCGGAATTGAACCTGGGTTGCTGGCGTTGTAATAGCTTTACGCTATTACATCTTTGCGTTGAGTGTTCTGGGGGCAGCCCGCAAGTGTTGCCACGCTTACGGCGCCAACATTAAAAATAAAACAAATAAATTTGCTGAAAATACACTTAACAGACATGTTAATCAAAAGGGACATGACGGGCAACTTCTTCATGTAGAGGATGGTGTGTATATGGAATGAGCTGTGAGAGGAAACTGCAGAGACAGGTACAGCAACAACATTTAAAAGATACTTGGACAGGAACATGGATAGCAAAGGTTTAGAGGGATATGGGCCAAACGCAGGCAAATGGGACTACCTTAGGTGGGCATCTTGGTCAACATGGATCAGTTGGGCCGAAGGGCCTGTTTCCGTGCTGTATTACTCTGTGACTCTCATTAATATTAATTAAAATATAGTGAGGGAGAAAAAGGACCTCATTGTAAATGTACTCTGCAACCTTTCTTGTTGGAGACCCCACTCAAATGAATGGGGCTGTGCAACATGTGCCCTCTATGTCAGGCATAACGGTGAGGAACTGGACAGGAAGCATTTCCAGCCTCTTGGCTCAGTAAGCTTATGGTGAGTCCAGGGGTGGGGCAGCCATCGGACACAGCCACATTCTCTCCAAGGTCTGAATTTGGGAGTGCACTAACGTGTGAACTGCATTAGCCAGCAGTTCCATGACCACCATCCTATTCCAATTCCAGCTCTACATACATCTATAACTCAGGCAAATTCTCACCTTTGGCCAGTTGTGAATAATCAGTTTAAATATTTCTGGCTTACAAGAGTCAAAATCAAAGTCTCAAGCCCAACCGTATAAAAGACATTTCCGTAATCTTGTATTGTTTATCCCAAAGCACATTACAGCCAATGGAAGTGTGGTCATTGTGGTAACGTGGGAATCACAGCAGCCAATTCTGCAACGCAGCAAGCTTCTACAAACAGCAAAGTGATGACGACCAGCTCAATCATTTCATTTTAACAGTGCTGGTTGTGGGATAAAGGTGGCCAGGATACCAGTGTGTGCTCCAAGGATACCCTCCAATCAGTGCCATGGGACCTTTTACACCTCCCTGAGGATGGCAGACCAAGCCTTGAATTAACTTCTCATCTGATTGACAGCAGCTCAGGCCTTGTACCATTCCCTCAGTACTATTTGGAGTGTAAACCTAGATTATGCATATAAATTTTGGACTCTTCATCGCTACTAACTTCCACCCAGTTTGTATAAGAAAATGAGTCTAAAGCTGTTGTAAATCCAGTACAAAATGGAGAGCCAGCATGGAAATTCAAACTGAAGAAATTTATTGTCTTTTGCCAACAGTGGATGTATATGGAGTAGATAAAATGAGATTAACAAAAGAACACAGATTCAAATCTGGTTGTGCCAGATTGTGAATTTGAATTCACCTTCACATTAAAATCAGGAAATTTACTCTCAGAGATCTAAATGTGTTGGAGTGTTGTAAAAATCCAATTATTTCATTGAATCATGGAATCACAGAAACGCACAGCACAGAATCAGCCCCATCTGCCCATCTCGTCAACACTGACCATGATTATCTAGGCTAATCCCATTTGCCTGCATGAGGCCCATATCCCTCTATGCCCTTCCTATCCAAGGTCTTGCCCAAGGGCCTTTTAAATGTGGTAATTATACCCACTTCCACCACCTCCACTGGCGGGTCCATTCCAGATATTCACCACCCTCTGTGTGAAAAATTTACCCTTCAGATCTCCTCTCCTCTTTCATCTTAAACCTTTTCTCTCTAGTTCTGGAATCCTCTGCCCTGGGAAAAAGATTCAGACTATTTATCCTATCCATGACCCTCATAATTTTATAACCCTCTATAAGATCACCCCTCACGTTCCTATGTTCCAGTGGGAACAAACCCAGCCTATCCAATCTCTCCTTATTACTACAGCCCTCCATTCTAGGCAACCTCCTGGTGAGTCTCTTAAGTTCTTCAAAAAAGGGCATCTTCCTTGTGCTAGCCGTCCATGTGACTATACTCTTACATCAGTGTTGTTGACTCTCAAACCTATGAAGCAGGCAAGTGATCCAAGATGCTGCAGACAGCAACATAAAAAATAGGAACAGGAGTTAAAATAAGGTCCCTCAAGGGCATGCATTTAAGGTGAGAGGGGGTAGGTTCAGAACAGACGTGAGGGGTACGTTTTTTACCGAGAGAGTGGTGGACGCCTGGAATGCGTTGCCTGATAGGGCGGTGGAGGCAAATTCACTGGGGGCTTTTAAGAGGGGCTTGGATGGGCACATGAATGAGAGGAAAATAGAGGGATATGGGCATTCTGCAGGTAGGAGGGATTAGCTATGTCGGCACAACATTGTGGGCCGAAGGGCCTGTTCTGTGCTGTACTGTTCTATGTTCTATGTTCTAAGCCTGCTCCGCTAATCGATGAGATCAAGGTTGATCTGATCTTGGCTTCAACCGTTACCTGTTGGTTCTCCATAACCCTGGATTGCCATTTGGAACAAATTTCTCCATTTTGAATATATTCAATGATTCATCCTCTATCACTCTCTGGGTTAGAGAATTCAAAAGCTCCTTGACCCTCTGAGAGAAGACGTCCCTCCTTGTGTCTTTCTGAAATGGGCAACAACTTACCCCAGGACCATGCCCCTTCATTCTAGATTCCCCCACAAGGGGAAAACATTCTCTCAGCATCCACCCTGTCAATCCCCCTTAAAATCTTGTGTTTCACTCTTCATTTTTCTGTGCACTACACCCTGCTCCTGAAATTCAAGGCACTTTGAGTTCCACTTGAAGTGGTGTCTAATATGCAACTGTGATCGAACTCTTGTGTTCAGCACATGGGATGGATGATGAGCTATATCCTATCCATTGTCACCTGCTACATACTACTCAGTTGCCAAGTTACTGTAGATGGATTCTACAATTGATTTCATACCAGAGTGAAAGGGACTCAGTGACCAAGGAGCTGTGGTCTGATCCTTTATTCTGTGATTGCATTTAAAACCTCAGGCATTCTCAATCTGAAGGTTGTTTGTTAAGAGTGGAACACATTACCAGGGATCAGGTGAAGCTCAGCATTAAAGCACCAGTCATCAGACACAGAGCTCCTAGTAAACTATGAGTCAGAGGCAAGCCTATTGAGAGTCAGACATTATATTGGTCATACAGAGAAACAGCATAGAAACAGGCCCTTCAGCCCACTGAATCTGTGCCAACCATCAAGCATCCTTTTTTGCACTAATCCTATCCTGAGCTGTTTTATCCTCCTGACAATTCCCATCAACTTCCCCCCTCCCACCTGATTCTACCACTGACCTGCACATTAGGGACAATTTTTACCAACCCGCACATTTTTGGGAGATGCAAGAGGAAAACTACGTAGCTCCAGGTAGAACATGCAAGCTCTGTGCAGACAGCACCTGAGGTCAGGATTGAACCCGGGTCTCTGGAACTCTGAGGCAGTGGCTCTACTAGCTGCGCCACTGTACCACCTGTGTGAGGAATCGTGGTCTGGAAATTGGATCGCACGGTACCATGCCACCATATAGGAGAAGCCATGGAGTCAGGAGATAGCCATAGCAACGACTGGGCCAATCAGGACCTGGTCCTTCACTATGCTGACCAATGTTGTAGAAGTTTGCTTCAACAGACATTACACCTCAATAGTATTTGCAATGGATTCATCACCTGCTTAAATCATTCACCTGTAATGCCCAAGGAAGTACAACGTCGCATTGATGGAAAGCAAAGCCTGTGAGTTGTGGGCCTGGGTCTGAATGTTGGAAGTCAAAGATGGCCACTGCTTCACCGTCAACACAAGCTCAGCGAGAGCCAATTCCTACTCTGGAGAAACATGTTGGGCTGGAAATTCATCCAGCTACTTTAAAACATGGGTTAATACAAGTGGATTGGGTGGTAAAGAAGGATTACGGCATGCTTGCCTTCATCAGTCAGGTTATTCAGAATAAAAGTCAGGAGATCATGTTGCAGCTGTATGAAACTTTAGTTAGGCCTTATCCAGAATATTGTGTGCACTTCTGGTTTCCACTTTACAGGAAGGATGTGGAGGCTTTGGAGAGGGCGCAGAAGAGGTTCACCAGGATGTTGCCTGGAAGAGAGGGTTTTGCCTATAAGGAGAGGTTGGACAAACTTGGGTTGTTTTCCCTGGAGTGTCAGAGACTGAGGGGAGACCTGATAGAAGATAATAAAATTATGAGAGATATAGATAGAGCAGATCGTCAAAGTCTTTTCCCAAGGGTGGAAATGTCAAGTACTAGAGGGCATAGGCTTAAGGAGAGAGGGGGAAAGTTTAAAGGAGATTTATGAGGCAACTTTTTACACAGAGAATGACGGATGCCTGACCATACATTGCTAGGGGAAGTGATAGAAGCAGGTACAACAGCAATGTTTACGAGGCATTTAGACAGGTACATGAACAGACAGGGAATGGAGGGATATAGACTCCATGCAGGCAGATTGGATTAGGTTCGATTGGCATCATGGTCAACACAGACATCGTGGGCCGAAGGGCCTGTTCCTGTGCTGTACTGCTCTATGTTCTAACATGATCCTGCATATGGGCCTCACACTGGTTTCCTATGGGTCCATGTCTGTGCAATTCTCACAATGTAGCATGCCAATCGACTCCTGGTAGCCCCATGTGTAAGCATGTCATAAGCATGGAGAATCAAACTACAATCTGCCATAGTCCTTGTGGATTTAATTGGTTTCAGATAAAACGATGACACGGTTCATAAAAACCTTGCACTATTGCACTAAGCAACAGAATTTCCAGCCTGTTCTCCCCAGGGAATAGAAAGCATTCCCATCATTAATTCATGCATACTCAACTTTTCTGATCATTTGCATGGGCCCTGCTACTAGTAACCCATCCGCACACACTTAGCTAAGATAATGCAAGCCTGTTCATTTTCACTTGTTAACAGGTAATCTATTGCATGGTATCAGGAGCACAAGACTGGAAATGTATTTGATTGATGACAATTCTAAATGAATACTTGCAGGTTTAAAAGTTGCTGCATGGTCATAATGCATTAAAATGAAATGACACCATCTGCTATTTTAACATGGGCATTAACTTGTGACACAGGAATTTCAGACAAAAGGTTTTAGTACAAATATATATTTTGTTTTGTTATTTTCTTTGAGGCTGCATGGTAAAGCAAGTGTAGCAGTTAGCACAACGCTATTACAGGGCCAGTAACCCGGGTTCAATTCCTGCCGCTGTCTGTAAGGAGATTGTACGTTCTCCCCATGTCTGCGTGGGTTTCCTCCGGGTGCTCCGGTTTCCTCCCACATTCCAAAGACGTACGGGTTAGGAAGTTGTGGGCACGCTATGTTGGCACCGGAAGTGTGGCGACACTTGTGAGCTGCCCCCAGAACACTCTACGCAAAAGATGCATTTCACTGTGTGTTTCGATGTACATGTGACTAATAAAGATATCTTATCTTATCTGTATTGATATTGAGTTGGAGATCCACTGAAGTCTCTATTTTCAAAAGCAAAGACTCTGCTAACAACTCCATGCCTGTCAATGAGATGGATGCAGGGCACAAGGTTTGTTTAGGCTCAGAGAAAACACTCGATTGTAAAGCTATTGAAAGAGAAGAGGATGCAGAACCCATGAAAGAAAGAAGCTTCCAATCTAGGCAGGGTATTTTTGCCAGAAATGCAGATGTAGGGGACAGTTACATGAATTATCACTTTAATTGAATCTTAATCACTCACAGAAATGCTTGACTGACATATGACCAGGTCTGGACTGCATGAGCCTTGTCACTGGATGAATATAAGAAATAGGAACAGGAGTGGGTCACATGGCCCTTTGAACCTGCCCTCCGCTCATCACTAATCTGATTTTAGTCTCCACTTCACTCTCCAGCCTGTCCCCCATAATGTTTGACTTCCTTGTAAATGTTTAAAAACAGATTTAGATTCAGTTTTCTATACAGGCAAAGTTAATAATAATCAGTTTCAATGATTGCAGTGAACCACTACAAAAACTCCTTCTGCCTTTTTATGCTGTTCTTCTTCAGAAGTTTACAAGCCCATTTCTACTTCTCTGGTAGTGGGGGAAATAAACCTGTAATTTGCCCCACCCCTCTTCTTCATTGGGCACAGCAACTCTGATTGGACATGTTCCTGGAGGCTTCATCACATGACTCACTCCCTCTGATTGCACCACCTCTAGTTCTCTAGTCAATGATAGCCTGACATGCCCATCAACGCAACACTCTGTCTTCCAAACACCAATGGACTGAAAGGTTTTTGGCTCTCAGCCAAACAGCTCTTTCTCCCTCCCCCCACACTACTTTTCAAGCTTAATGTCTTCAAAGAAAATTAAAACAGTATTTAGATAAGATAAGATATCTTTATTAGTCACATGTATATCGAAACACACAGTGAAATGCATCTTTTTGCGTAGTGATTTGGGGGGCAGCCCGCAAGTGTCGCCACGCTTCCGGCGCCAACATAGCATGCCCACAACTTCCTAACCTGTATGTCTTTGGAATGTGGGAGGAAACTGGAGCACCTGGAGGAAACCCACGCAGACACGGGGAGAATGTACAAACTCCTTACAGACAGTGGCCAAATTTGCGTTGATGGTTTCTCCCCCACCTATGTTCAGGGGCTCCTTCAACATGTCCTCAAGCCTCCAGGGCAATCCAGTAGGGTTGGCAACTCTTGAATCTCAGGATCTTATCGCACCAGGATTTATTCATGACACTTCTTGCCGCTGTCCAAAGCCAAGTAACTATTGGACAGTTCCAGGAATGCATCTGCCTCACCTTGGTCTTCCCATCTCTGCATTTGGGGTGGTCACATGTATCTAACCTATCATTCTTTCATTTCCATTCTTTCAAGGAGCCTTGTCCCTCTTGACAATGCGGTCCAGGAACATCCATTATTTCAGAGTTTTGGTCCTCAAGCTTAATGCTGAAGAAAATCCAGACCCTGTCACTGTGGTATGTCTTCTGGATAATCTTGCAGACTCAGGATGTCTGTGATGCTGCTGCAAGTAAGCTTTTCATTGCATCCGTGCATATACGTACTTGTGCATATGACAATAAACTCAACTTTGACTTTGACCTCACAACCATACACATTCCAAGCATCAGTTGCCTCTATAATGGCATAAAGACAATTTTTTATTTATTGATTGAATCCCTCAAATATTTTAGCCTCCATTACTTCATGAACAAGTCCTATTATGTATAAACTTCCCCAATCCTTGACTCTTTATTGGTGTTTCACTACTCAAGACTACCTTCTCTTTTGTGAACGTGCTACTTTGATTTCAAAGTCAAAAGCAGCCAGTCAGTGAGTATAGCAATGATTATGCAACCAATTAACTTATTAGAAACTCAAATCAGTCAAATAGCTATTTTTAATCAATTTTGGCATGTTGACTTCGCTCCCATGGCCAGTATTCATTGTCCATCCCTAATTGCCCTTGAGAAGGTGATGGTGAACTCTCTTTTTGATTCTCTGCTGTTCTTCTGGCAAAGGTACAAATGGGAAGGGTAATCCAGGAATTAGAGCCAGTGATGATGAAGGGCCAGTGATAAATCTTCAAGTCAGGATGGAGACATGTGACTTAGAAGGGGACCTGTAGGTGGTGGTGTAAATTGGTTTCTTATTGTTACATGTCCCAGGATACAGTGAAAGACTTTGCTTTGCATGTCATCCATACAGATCATTTCATCACATCAGTGCGTTGAGGTAGTACAAGGGGAGACAATAACAGAATGCAGAATAAAGTGTTACAGTTCCAGAGAAAGTGCAGTGCAGGCAGACAATAAGGTGCAAGACCATGGTGAGGTAGATTGTGAGGTCAAGGGTCCATCTTATTGTACTAGGAGACCATTCAATTGTCTTAAAACAGTGGGATAGAAGCTGTCCTTGAGCCTGGTGATACGTGTTTTCAGGCTTTTGTATCTTCTGCCCAATGGGAGGGGGGAGAAGGGAGAATGTCCAGGGTGGGTGGGTCTTTGATTATGCTGCTTTACCGAGGCAGCAAGAAGTGTAGACAGAGTCCGTGGAGGGGAGGCTGATTTCATACAGTCCTTGTCCTTCATGTCAGTTGAGGTTGTGGATTTAGGAGGAGCATCTAAGCTCTGTGTAAGAAGTCAAACTGCAACAGTTACGAGTGGTGGATATTTAAAAATGAAATCTAAAACTGTAGCAAGAATACAACTAATTTATAGAAATATCAGTCCTTTATTGCAATTTCTCCATCTGAGTTTAAACTTCATTTCAATTAGTCTCCAATGACCAGAATAGTTTTCAGATCCTGGGGAAAAAATGAGTTAGTGGAAGAGGTGAAGGAGTCAAAGTTGGTGATTAATTAAATAGAAGTTAAATGGACAAATTATACACTTGGCACAAAATATTAGTAATAGACATCATTGACAGTTGAACAATTGCTCACTTAAACCTTGGTTAAGGGCTGGAGAAGGTGCAGGAATTTAAATGTGGCTGCTTTTTGAAGGGTCCATTAAACACACACATATTGTAAGCAAATGCTCATAAGCAATTATCCTTAATGAATATTCAAGAAGAATATATGTTCCAGTGTTCTCCCAGTAAGCCCCCCATTATAACCTAAATGTTTGTTGTAATTGAGGCTAGTGGTATTCATGACAGCTGCTCCCGTATCTGAAAGTTTCAAACTTTACAGAAAGATAAATGTTAAATGTTTTTCCCCAAACCCCCGTTCAATGTTACACGATGTTCCATAACAATATGTCTGGAATGAATCAAAGTCTAATGTAATGTTCCATCAAGAGCTCCAAAGAGCACTTGAATATTTGTATAACTTTTTCTTTTGAATAAACATTTCCTTGAGTTCGACATTCTCATTATCAGCTGAACAAGCTTGCCCACACACTGCCATTTACACTGTTTGTGCAAGTTAACTCATGATGAATACGTGGGAACTGAAATCCACCTCTTCCTGGAACTATTCTTTTATAAATGTTACTTTCTGTCGATTACATAGTGCCTTAGTTCATTCTTCAACAGCATGCACTTTGATGCCATTTATATTCAGAAAACAGCTGCTTGCAGTTTAGGTAAAGTCACCGTTATAAGAAGTGATGCTGACAATTTGCACTTGAGTTCCCTGAGTTCCTTACATAATCCATACTTCCCTGTGTAGATTCCCCCACAAGAGATTTCCTGAGGAAACCACTCTGATCTTCATCCATGAGGCTGTGCATGTGTAAATCCTATCATGGGGTGTGGCTAGATCGATCACCAATTGAAATGTATAGAAACAACTCCTCCAGCTTAGTTGGCTGTCAGGGGTGTGGGACTCATGATGTCCAAAAGCGAAGGATGAGTAGTAAAATCCCTGAGTACATTTTTTTTTGGGAATTTTCATGCTCATGCACACTTTCATGTAAGTCTTAACATTCTGACACTTCCATGCGGAACTGCTGGCATTTTTTTTTAAATCTGAATCATTATTTCGCTCTCAAAAACCTCATTGAGTAATTGGGTTTATTGTCCAATCTGTACTTAACCTTAAAGTACTTTTTCCAATGAGTGAACAGTTCATAAATTTGATGCTTCCACTGAGAACCCTGTGCTGTCTCAGCTTCAATTAATGCACTTCAGGGACACTCAGTGGCAAGACTCAGAGCAGAACCATTTCCAAAATGCCAATTATAAGCACACTTTTTTTTCCCTAAAAGGTCTTTTGATTATAAATTGCAGTTCTGCCATTTTCTAACCCTGCCTCTTTTAAGTGCAGTGCAGGAAGTGAAATGGAAATTTTTTGCAATCTGGAATTTTGGACTGATATAATTTAATATCTCAAATCTTTTTGGATAGGTTTGAAAGGTAAAATTTCAATGAAACAGATTTTATTCCAATGATATTTGAATAAGTTCCAGTTTCTTGATCTGTTAGGGGACAGAAGTTTATTCTGAAAATATAATTACTTAGAAATTGGAGTGTGAAACTCAAATTATGCACAAAAACAGTTCATCAATGTTTTTGTGCCTGTTTTCTGTTGAAATCCCACTTATTGAGAAATTGGATTGGGCTCTTCTGCACGATCCACTCTAGCACATCTGCCATTTTACCATGTGCATGTAATGATGTCATCAACATGTGCAATGCCCATCTATAAAAGAAATTGGACTGTTAATGTGCAACCTATGACCTTCCTTTTAATGCACTGTCAAACAAGGATCAAGCCCACAGTGAGTCATCAAGGAGGTATGAATTAAAGTGTGTCACTTGGGACCTTAATGTTTAGCTCTCTGCAGTTTAATGACTTAAATTCTGACTGCCTCATGCATTCCAGTCATCATTTCTGGGTCCCATTGTGCTTACTGAATATATTCATCACAGACATACATGTAGGTCTCGCAGTGGTGTGAGGCACTTGTGGCATCCGTGATCATGGGTTGAGAGGCTCATCACTTCTTTCCATGCAGTCCATCTTCAAGATGTGTTGCATGTGGAAAGTTAACAATATCATCAAGGATGACTACCGCCCTGGCCATTCCCTTTTCTCTCTTTTACCTTCTGGGAGAAGATACAGGAGCTTGAAAACCCAGATGACCAGACTCAAGAACAGCTTCTCCCCCACTGCTGTCAGACTTCTGAACCAGTCACCTCTTTCACATTCCATTCCTGGCGATGCTGCCACGTTCTTGAACCCTTAATTCTACCACCTATGTTGTTGTCACTTTAGCATTTGTTTTTGTACTACCTCAGTTTGCATTATTCAGCTTCACACCATTCTGCTGTTTTGCGCTCGTTGCTGTACTTATTGGTGTATTTATTATGACCATGTACGCTGTTTACTCTGTGAGATCCACACAAGCAAGGAATTTCATTGCACCCTGGTGTATGTGACAATAAACTAATCTAGATCTGCGGTGTGGCCACAAACACTCAAGACACATGTCCACCCACGCCTCCCCAGTGCTCCTCACCTCCGTCCTCCCTCACCTCCATGGCATCCTTATGCCACTGCACTTTGGTAGTCATGGACAGTGTCCTTTAAGGTTCTAACTCACTTCCCAGCAGTCAGTGCAGGAATGACAGAGCGACTCTAAACTCTGCACATTGCTGTTGCTGGGAAATGCAAAATCATGTTTTAAGGAAAGACTAAGGGTGTAAATCACCTGAGGATGTTTTAAAGGTAAATGTCACCAAGTTATCAACTATTATTTTACAAGTCCTCTGATTGGGGATTTGGTGTAAATGCAGTATTCATCTAATGTAAGAAAATTGGGTGAAATCCACTTTTTAGACAAATAAACAGAAACCAAAAACATCTTGAGAACAATCAGGACAACTGCCTGCGTCACATTAAAGTGACAAGAATTAGACAGATTACTTCACATGAAAGTGACCAGAGTCTTGAGGCCAAGGAAGTATCTCTGAGTAGCAAGGACTGAATGTGACTTTACTTCCTTTGTAACAGGAAATACTTGCTTGGCCATTGTATTAACTTAATTTATTATCAATGAAGACAGTAAGTTTATGCAGTTAGATCTGATGTATTCTAATCGGTTTTAAACCACCAATGAATTGAAATTCCACATCACACTTTTGCATCTTTTGAAGAATTTACATTCAGCAGACTGCACTGCAGCTAAAAGCATGTCCTACACTGAAAGGTCAAGGGTTTTACCAAAGAGTACACCAGTTTGTTTTTGCGAAACCAGGTTAAAATACTTTACGACCTCCAGACTTGACAATTGTTATCTGGTTAAGATGTCATCCAGCTCACGAAGGCTCAGACTGTGATGTGGTTACAGGTCTTAATCACTGGTTTGAAGTTTATGAGAATTACTAGTTGATAATTGTCTAACCCCTTTGAACCGCTCGAGTAAAATCACTATCAACTCCCAACCTGAGCGATGTGCTTCCTGTATATGTGGCTGGTGCTGATGAGAAATGTGAACTCATTGGAAACAATGGCCTGTTGGCAACACAGTATTGCATTTGCTACTTAATGGTGCAATTAGTTTACAAGGTCATTTAACACTTTGACAATTTCACATGAATTGGCACTTTTTTCTGACTCATTACCTTTTTTCAAATAAAAAGGGCTCTCACTCGTCGTGTGTTTTCCCTTCAATAAGTATTTTAATATTGTTGCTGCACACTTCAGTAATGCTTCATCTTTTGTTCTGATCAGACTGAAGACTCCGAGTACATTTTTTCAAATGCTCCCTGTTTTTCTTTTCCCATCCGTCTGAGAGGATGTGTCTGATGTGAAGACGGACTGGCCTATCTCTCGTGCTTTCAGACTCAGATTAGTTTATTGTCATATACACCAGGGTGCAATTAAGTTCCTTGCTCACTTGAAGCTCACAGAATAAACAGTATACATGGTAATAATAAATACAGCAATCAGCAGAAAAAGAATCAAATGCTGCAAAGTATAGCAGTGCAAACTGAGGTAGTGCAAAAAGAAATGCTAAAGTGACAATAACAGAAGAGGTAGAATTAAGGGTTCGAGAACTTGGCAGCACCCACTGGGAAGGGGATGTGAAAGAGGTGAATAGTTCAGGAGTCAGATAGCAGTGGGGAAGAAGCTGTTCTTGAATCTGGCCATCTGGGTCTTCAAGTTCCTGTATCTTCTCCCAGAAGGTAGAAGAGAGAAAAAGGAATGGCCAGGGCGGCAGGCATCCTTGACGATACTGTGAGGCTTCCTGAAGCAACGCACCTTGAGGATGGACTGGGTGGAAGGAAGTGACAAGCCAGTGACGGACTGGGCAGTGTTTCCCACTCTCTGTAGGTTCCGAAGGTCCAGAGCAGTTGAGATCCTAGGCTGAAATGCAACCCATCAGGAAACTTTCTGCAGTTCATCTGTAGAAGTTCGAGAGAATCCTTGTGGACAAGCTGGGTCTTCCCAGATGCCTAAGAAAGTACATACGCTGATGTGCCTCCTTGATCACCACATCTGTATGGAGGGACCCAGGAGCGGCTGCTGGTGATATGGAACATGAGCTTGGGACATTTCAAAGACATTTATGGTTATTTTAATGTGGGGTCAGTCATTGTGTATTATGAGATATGCAACAGGCTAAATGTGCAATGAAGGCTCACACAAAGAACAATGAAATATGACCAGACATGTTTTGGATAAATGTTGTCCAGGGCAACAGGAAGAATTTGGACGTGTTTCTTCTTTTACTTTCAACTGGAGGGAAGCAACTTCAAAAGCTTTCTCAACCATGCTACCTTGGAAGATTGGTGCATTTATACTCTGGGTCTCCCCTGTTCACACATCCCCGATGAATCCCCTCTCTAGACAATATTCCCCTCCTCTGGCATAAAAATGAGATTCATTACAGAAGGAGGCCATTCATTCTGTTGAGATTTCCTGCTAACATGTGTCTTTATTTAGAACATAGAACACAGAACATGGAACAGTAGAGCACAGAACAGGCCCTTTGGCCCACAATGTTGTGCCGACATAGCTAATCCCTCCTACCTACAGAATGCCCATAGCCCTCCATTTTCCTCTCATTCATGTGCCCATCCAAGCCCCTCTTAAAATCCCCCAGTAAATTTGCCTCCACCACCCTATCAGGCAACGTATTCCAGGCATCCACCACTCTCTCAGTAAAAAAAAATACCCCTCACGTCTGTTCTGAACCTACCCCCTCTCACCTTAAACGCATGCCCTCTGGTATTGGATCGCTCAATAATGGGAAAAAGATATTGCTTGTCCACCCTATCTATGCCCCTCATAATTTGATACACTTCCAACAGATCACCCCTCAGCCTCTGCCGCTCCAGAGAAAAGAGCCCAAGTTTGTCCAGCCTCTCCTGATAGCACATGCCCTCTAATCCAGGCAGCATCCTGGTAAACCTCCTCTGCACTCTCTCTAAAGCCTTGACATCCTTCCTATGGTGAGGTGACCAGAATTGCACGTGATACTCTATATGCGGCCTAACCAGAGTTCTATAGAGATGCATGATAACTTTTTGACTCCCATACTCAATACCATGATTAATAAATGCAAGCATTCCATAAGCCTTCTTAACCACCCTGCCTACCTGTGTAGCCACTTTCAATGAGTCATGCACTTGCAGCCCAAATTCTCTCTGCTCTTCAGCACTGTTAAGGGTCTTGCCCTTAAGAGTGTACTGCCTCTTGACATTAGTCCTACCAAGTTGCAACACCTCACACTTATCCGGGTTAGACTCCATCTGCCATTTCTCTGCCCACATCTGCAACTGATCTATATCACGCTGTATCTGTCGCCAATCTTCTACACTATTCACTACTCCATTATCTGATTGCCATGTGCTCGCCATTCCTCATGTCTTCAAGACAAGAAGTTGCTTGCCAGCAAACTTTGTTCTCCTGTGGATGGCATCCCTGTAGAGCTCTATCCTATCTGAAACCCCAAAGGTGGGCAGTCATTGAGTGAGCAAATGTCCGGATTATCATTCGGTGTGTGGGCTATCATAGCATCACGGCTCTTTGTGTCTATGTGGGTCAAAAATAGACCAGGTTAATCCCACTTCCCAGATCTCAGTCCATAGCCCAGCAGGTTATATTCATCACCCGCTCATCTTGGTGCCTTATAAATACAGTGAAGGCTTCTGCCTCCACCGCCCTCCCAGAAACAAGTTCCACACTGCCGCCAATGGTTGAGTGAAATAATGTTTTCTCAACTCCCTTCTAACCTACCAATGAACCTTATATCTCAGCATCTGCAGTCCTTTGTTTCTCTAACCCACTCCCTCTCCAACTGGTAACCTCTCTTCCAAGAGAAATAGATCCTTTATGTTCACCCTATTTAGGCCACTCATGACATTCTGCACCTCAGTTAAATCTCCCCTCAAGTCTCCTTTGAACCAAAGAAAACACCCCCAGCCTGGACACTGTCTCCTCATAACTATCCCTGAGCCCTGGCTATGTCCTCATAAATCTCCTGTGCACTCTCTCTGATACAGCTCCATTGGCACTCTTTCTAGATTAGATTCAATTTTGGTACCTTGGCTGAGATAAGCTAGTTCTATATTGAAGAAGATGGCGGCATCAGACCTTCCTGAATAGTTCATGTTGGGAGTTTGTTGACCAATTATAAGTGTGCCTTCAAATCTTTCCTTCCACAGCCATTCACCTTTGCTGCACTGGGTCTACATTATAAAAGAACTTCTGAAATAAAACTGAAAATCGAGGAAATAACTGATGAAGGGTCTACAGCCTGACAATGTTAACTCTATCTCTCTCTCCACCTGCTGAGGTTTACTGTTCAGCTTTCCATCTTTGGCTCTATGTTCTAAAAGGACTTTGTTGCCTGCAAGGTTCTTGGGAGATATCTAGCAGTCATGACTGATAATACTGGAATGCAAGTTAGAGATTTAAATTAAAGATTAACAGGTTGGGAAGAATGGTTTGAGTCTCTACTGGTCATTGTGTCTGAAGTTATTATTTTTCCTTTAACCAGGGTAAAATTTGTCAAACCTAAGTGTTTAATGACAAAATGTCCCTGTGACCATTTATCTTGTTTGAGACATATTCAGGTCAACGGTAAAGCAAGGAATTATTTGCCCTTGCTTCTTTTTTTTCCTTCCATGCCACATCTGAAGACCAGACTGATATACATCCCTTAAGCTCTATTTATACTGTAATATGACCTGCTGTGTCAGAGGGGATCGCAACTATTCCCAAGCCAGCGTTGTTGCTGGCGAGATGTCAGTTTTGGCTTCACATCACTAAATGCTTCCCATTAATATGTGTTGCCAGGAGAACTCCATTAAACTGCAGGTTTAAAGGTTAATGGTGAGGCAGTGATCCATCATAATAACCTACTCTACTTTGTTGCCATTTAATACATTAGCCAGCACTCCACCAGGACGTTCCTCTATCAAGAAGCATTTTTTTTAAATTCTCCCTCCCTCTATCTGGATAGACATAATTCTTCCTCACGCTAAACTATCCTTAAATTGAGTCTGCTTGCTTGGCCATTATTTTTATAAAAATTCACACACTGGAAATTATCGCTGCCAACAATACCTGCATTTATTATCCATTTCTAATTGCCCCTGAGCAGTTATGAGTGAACCACATTGTGGGGTCCAGAGTCACATATAGCCCACTCTGGGTATGAATGGAAGATTTCCTTTCCTTTAAGGACAATTATGTTTTCTTTTTAGATATGTCTTGCGGCATCGTTACCAAGACTGGCTTTCTTTTAACTCCGGACTTTAATTAACTGAAGTTAAACTCCTCAGCTGATCTTGCTCTAGGGTGGGGGCGGTGTTATGGTGAAGAAAGATATCCAAAAATGTAGATCGTTTCCTTTAATTATCAGACTCTTGAGTGGACCTCTCATACTCTAAAAGATGAACTCTTCAGACTGCAGACGCTGGAATCTGGAGCAACAAATAATCTGCTGGAGGAACTCAGCGGGTCGAGCAGCATCTGTGAGAGGAAAGGAATTGTCGACATTTCGGGTTGAAACTCTGAAGCAAGGTTTCGACCAGAAACATCGACAATTCCTTTCCTCCCACAGATGCTGCTTGACCTGCTGAGTTCCTCCAGCAGATTGTCTGTTGCTCTTGAACTCTTGATCTCCTAATCTACCTCGTCGTGACCCTTGCACTTTATTTGTCTGCCCGCACTGTGCTTTCTCTGTAACTGCAACACTATATTCTGCATTCTGTTTTCTTTTTACTACCTTGATGTAATTATGTGTGGCATGATCTATCTGGATGGCACGCATACAAATATTTCTCACCATATCTCAGTACATGTGACAATGGTAATAATAAACCAATAAAACCCACATTCAGGGGTGATGTCACATCTGCAGAGCTACCAGAGACAGCATGGGATTTGAACATAGTCTCACTGGCTATTTGGAGCGCTACTCAGACATCTTAACCACAATGCTACCCCACTACCTATGCAGTAGTGATTTGGGGAAATGAAAGGGAGTATTCTGATTGTATTGCAGTCGGCAAACTAAGAAAGGAATCAGAGAGTGCCTTTCCCCTTGAAGAGAGATGATCATTTTGACTCACAAGTTGAGGCCAACACCCAGAGCTAAGGAACGGGCTTCACCACTTTTCTTGAGCGAAAGGGGCACTGCTGATGGACCATTGAGTTGGGGGCTATCTGCACAACTCTCCGAAAAGAGGAGGTGGCAGTTGCTGTTTCTGGTGGCTCTGCAGGGGTGACATCACCACTGGGTGTGGGTCTAAAAGGTAACAATCTCTACTTTTGGATTTATTTCTCCCTCCATAACCCCAGCCCCACCCCAGAGCAATGTCCGCAATCAGTAACAGGAAGGTGGGAAGACACAACGTCAAAATGGCAGGGGAAGCACTGGGGATCATTGTCAATATTTAGTAAATCCCATCGATCATGGCCCATTGGGCAACAAGCTTCCCATTGCAGAGACACTACATTTAGTCTGGTGATTTAGTGCAGTGTTAAATGTCACCTTCAGATTAGATGTTAGGTCAAAACCCTGTCTGCTCACTGATTGACACAAAATATTCCAAGGCATTATTTGGAACAAGAGGGGACATTTCCTCAAGTTCCACCAATATTTGCCCCTTAATCAACCCCACCAAATAACTCAATGACCTGGTCATAATCGCATCACTGTTCGTGGGCGCTTGTTGTGCACTAACTGACTTCCTGAGCTCTGGAAGCATCTCCATGTCAACAGTATCCTATTGATTGTAAAACATTTTGGGGTATTCCGATAACACTTCTGGTAAAGCAAAGTGCATTGGGTTGTAAGAAATCCAGTAAGAGCAAACAGATCCAAGGAAAAGGGATCTTGGTTTGCAAATTCAATTAGAGTCAGTTTAGGTGGAGCTATGATAAAAGAAGGGGCAGATAACATTGGTGGGAGCGGTCCATAGCCTCCCCAATACTTGTGGTAGTGTTGAAAGGAAATTAGAGGCCCACTTAAAGAGAATAGAACAATAGCTGCAAGGTACTTTGATCTACATAGAGACTGGGCAAGCTGAGTTGGAAGCGATAGTGTGAAATACAAGTTCATGGAGTGTATAAGGTTGAATTTTCACTTCCTTCATGTGAGGCACCAGATGAGAAACAGGCTCTTATAGATCTAGCTTCTATCCCACTGTTATAAGACTCTTGAATGAATCTTTCTACCCCCGAAAGATAACTCTCGATCTCTCATTCTACCTCATCATGGCCCTTGCACCTTATTTATCCATCTGCACTGCTTTAGACGTTCTAAAACTTCTAAAACTGCGCTTTCTCTGCAACTGTAACACTATATTCTGAATTCTGTTTTGTTTTTATCCTTTTGTACTACCTCGAAGTACTTATGGATGGAATGATCTGTCTGGAGGGCAAGCAAACAAAATCTTTTCACTGTATCTTGGTACATGAGGTAATAATAAATCAATTACCAATTCCAATTAGTATTGTGCAATGAGAAAGCGCTAATTAATAATCTTGTTAAGCAACCTTAAGGGAAGAATAATGATAATATGATAGAATTTCATAACAAAATTGAATGTAATTTAATTCAATCTGAAATCTAAAGCTAAATGTATGAAGCATGAGTTGGCGTTAATAGATTGGGAAACTGTGTCAAACGATATGATAGTCAGTGAGCAATGACTAACATTTGAAGCATCGGTACACAGTTTACAGCGAATACCTGTCCCTCCCAGCCATGGCTAATGTAAGTATTTGATCAAACAAAAAGGCCTGTAATGTTGCTGAAAGGAGCAGAAATTGGGAAATGTTCAGGTTTTAGCAAAGAAGGACAAAAAACTGAATAACAATGAAGAAAGTAGAATGTGAGAGTATTCAAATGAGAAACCTTAAAACAGACACTAAAAGCTTCTCTGGGTGTGTATTAGAAGATCAGCAATAATCAATGTGGGTCCCTTACAGACAGAAACAGGAGAGATTACATTGGGGAATAAGGAAATGGAACAAAATCAAAAAATGTATATTTAATGGCTGTCTGCATGGAAAGTGAGACAGAAAAAATATTGGAAATACTGGGAAAAATGCTGAGAATGAATGCAGAGCTGAAAGTAGCATCAGTGACAAAATAGTACTGGAGAAATAACAAGATTGGAATTTGATAAATCCCCAGGACCTGATAACTTGGGTATAAGGCTTTGAAAAAGGTCAGAGATAATACATGCACTAGTTATCATTTTCCACAATTCAATAGATTCTAGAATGGTTCCCACTGAATGGAAGGTGGCAAATATAACTGCACTGTTTAAGAAAGGTGTGAGAGAGAAAATGAACTGATACAGAGTAGTTAGCTTGTCATCAGTAGAAGGGAAATTGGTAGAAACAATTGTTGAGCAAGTGGTAGCAGAGAACTTAGAAAATAATTATCAAATTGAACACAGTCTGCTGGGATTTGTGAAAAGAAAATTAAGTTTGATAAATCCATTAGGTTTTAATAAGGTTGTTACTGACAGAATAGATAAGGGGAAACACAAGAGCTAACTAAATCAAATTAGAGCATACGGTATTGGGGTAATATACAGGCATAGATTATAAACTGATTAGAACATAAGAAATAGGAGCAGGAGGAGGCCATTTGGCCCGTCGAGCCTGCTCCGCCATTCAATAAGATCACGGCTGATCTGTCCGTGGACTCAGATCCACCTACCTGCCTTTTCCCCATAACCCTTAATTCTCCTACTATGCAAAAATCTATCTAACTGTGTTTTACGTATATTTAATGAGGTAGTCTCTACTGCTTCCCTGGGCAGACAATTCCACAGATTAATGGACAGTAACCAAAGAGCAGGAATAAACCAATCATTATCGTGTTCAGAGGTTGTGAACAGTGAGCTGCTGCAGAGAATGATGCTGGGGTCCCAGATGTTCACAACCTATTGGGTGAGGAACAAAGTGTCATAACGTCCTGTCTTCTGCTGATGTTAAGCTGGAGGGGGAGGCAATGTGGATTGTGAGGGAATATGGACGGACCGAGTAAAGGACAAGGCAGATGGAATTTAATATGGAAAAGTGCAAAGTTATCCACTTTGGTACACAAAAAGAAAGATGGATTATTTTCCTAAATAGTGAGAGATTGGACATTGTTGATGTTTAATGTGCCAGGTAGTCCTTGTACATGAATCACTCTGATTTCTGACCCTGAGTTAACATCAGGGCCAGAAATCAAGCCATATGTTGGTCTTTATTTTGAGGGGATTTGACAACAAGAGTAAAGATGTCTTACTGCAGTTACATGAGTCCTGGTGAGGTGGCACCTGGAATATTGTGTACAGGACTGGCCTCATTACAAAAGAAAGGATATACTTGTAAGAGAGTGAGTTCAGTGAAGGTTGACTGGATTGATACATGGGATAGGGGGGATTTGTCCCACGAGGAGAGATTAAGCAGAAGAGGGCTGATGCTCTTTTAAGTTTGCAAGAACAAAAGGCAATCTGATTGAAACATATACATTTCTTACATGGCTTGGTAGTATAAATATAGGAATGTGATGCCCTTGCCGATAACGTCCAAAGTCAGCGGTTACCGAATCAACGTAAAGGATCAAAGATGAGAAGAAATTTCTTCATTCAGAGAGGAGTGAATTATTGTAATTCCCTGCTTTAGAGGGCAACAGAGGCTCACTTGCTGGTCATATCCCTGCCCACCATCGGGAGTATCTACAGGAGGCGCTACCTCAAGGAAGCAACATCCATCATCAAAGACCCCCACCATCCGGGCCATGTCATCTTCTCACAGCTACCATCGGGCAGGGGGTACAGAAGCCTGAAGTCCCACACCACCAGGTTCAAGAACAGCTGCTTCCCTTCAACCATTTGGTTCTTGAACCAACCAGCACAACCATAGTTACTGGAGTTTACCAGAGTAACGCTATGACCACTTTGGTCACTTTGTACTAAAATGGACTTTTTTTTTGTTCTAGTTGTGTTCTTTCTTGTAAAAAATTGTGTTTAGTTTATGTTTTTCTTGTGAATGCTGCTTATCTGACACTATGTGCCTGTGATGCTGCTGCAAGTAAGTTTTTCATTGCACCTGTGCATATGTGAGCTTGTGCAGATGACAATAAACTCGACTTTAAACTTTATATTAAAGGCAGAAGCCTATAGTTGTTTCGACGTTAAGGGAATGAAAGCGTATTGGGTTAGTGGAGGAAATGGTACTGAATAAGATATCAGCTGTGAACTGAAGGGCCTACTCCTGCTTCTGTTTCTTAAGTTCTCACGTTCAATGCCAGCACACCACTGTCTCATAGAGCGAGTGCCGTGTCTTGGGAGAGCTGGATGGAGGTAAAGTTAAGGGATGGTTAATGGAGATGACTGGTTGGCCCAAGCCACTGTAAAAATATGTGTGGACTCAGTGGGCTGATGTTTTACAAACCACCACTTTCCTCCACTAACCCAATATGTTCTGATTCCCTTAACATCCAAACAACTATTGGTCTCTGCCTTTAATATCCCCAGAGAATGAGCCTCTGTTGCACTCTGAGGTAGAGAATTACCCTCTGGATGAAGAACTTTCTTCTCATCTTTAATCCTTTATGTTGATTCTGTGACCCCTGGTTTTGGACATCATAGCCAAGGGTATCATCATTCCTATGTTCATACTGTCAAGCCATGTAGGAAATTTATATGTTTCAATTAGATTGCCTTTTGTTCTTTGCACGATAGTGTAGTGGTTAGCATAATGTTATTACAGCGCCTGTGACCCTGGTTCAATTCCAGCCACTGTCTGTAAGGAGTTTGTACATTCTCCCCGTGTTTGCGTGGGTTTCCTCCGGGTGCTCCGGTTTCCTCCCACATTCCAAAAAGACGTACGGGTTAGGAAGTTGTGGGCATGCTATGTTGGCGCCGGAAGTGTGGCGACACATGCGGGCTGCCCGCAGAACACTACGCAAAAAGATGCATTTTACTGTGTGTTTCTATGTACATGTGACTAATAAAGATATCTTATTTTATCAAATGGCCCCCTTCTGCTTAATCTCTCCTCGTAGGACAAATTCCCCTTATCTCATGAATCAATTTGCTGAACCTTCACTGAACTCACTCTATCACAAGTACATCCTTTCTTTTGTAATGAGGCCAGTCCTGTACACAATATTCCAGGGGCCACCTCACCAGGACTCATGTAATTGTAGTAAGACATATTTACTCTTGTACGCAAATCTTCTTAAAATGGTCAGCATATGGTTTGAGTCCATGCTCTGTGTCTTTATGTTCCTTTATTTAAGAAGGGCTGCAGGGATAAATCTGCAGACTGGTGCGCCTTACTGGAAGGAATTATTGTGATTGGAAATAATTCTGAGGGACAGGATTTATTTGCATTTGGAAAGGCAAGGGCTGATTAGGGATAGTCAGCATGGCTTTGTACATGGGAGCTCATGTCTTACAACTTTGATTGAGTATTTGAGAACCAAGAAGATTGACCAGGGAAGGGCAGTAGACATTGCTTGCATGGACTTCAGCGAGGCTTTTGACAAGGTCGGTTGGTCTAGGAGATGAGGACACATGGGATCCAGGGTGAGCTAGCAAATTGGATACAAAATTGGTTTGGTGGCAGGAGGCAGAGGGTGTTAGTGAAGGGGTGTTTTTCAGATTGGAGGCCTGTGACCAGTGGTGTGCCGCAAGGATCAGTGCCGGGCCCTCTTTTGTCAGTCATATAACCCTTTCCCCTAAGGTTGGGTGAGACTAGAACTAAAGGGCATAGGTTTAGGGTGAAAGGTGAAATATATAAGGGGAATCTGAGGGAAACTTCTTCACTCAGAGGGTGGTGCGAGTGTGGAACGAGCTGCTAGCGGAAGTGGTAGATGGGGCTTCCATTGTAACATTTAAGAGAAGTTTGGATATTGATGGGAGGGGTTTGGAGGGATATGGTCCGGGTGCAGGTAGATGGGACTAGGCAGAAGATCAGGTCGGCATGGACTAGATGGGCCGAAGGGCCTGTTTCTGTCTGTATGAATCTATGACTCTATATATTAACGAGTTGGATGAGAATGAAGATGGCATGATTAGCAAGCTTTAAGGTGACACCAAAACTTGTGATATAGTAGGCAGTGAAGAAGCTTGTCTAAGGTTACAACAGGATAGAGAGATCAACTGGGAAAGTGGGCAACACAATGGCAGATGGAATTTAACTTAGACAAGTGCAAAGTGATGTGTTTATACACATCAAGACAATTAATTTTGCCTACGTCTGATTCCCTCTTGAAGTGAATGGCTTGTTCGGGCATTTTGGAAAGCTGTGGCTTCACATATAATCCAGACCAGAGAAAGGTGGAGATTTCCTTCTCAGAAGGGCTTTAGTGAACCACTTGGGGTTGTTACAACAATCCGTTCCATCATTTGTTATCCCAGACGTATTTCATTAATTAAATTCTTCAGCTATCATCGTGGGATTTGAACTCATGTCTCTGTCTAGGCCTTTGGATGCTAAACCAGTAATTTAACCACAATGTCACTGTATCCTGGCCCATTGATTTATTTAACCTCTGTCAATTTTAGTGACTTTGAAGGAGCAATTGAAATTACCAGTGAATGGATTTAACCAGAAAGGTATTTTTATGATTAATCATTCATAGGTTGTGGACATCACGAGCAAGGCCAGTGTTGAACAACTTGTCAATAGTTTCATGGTCACCATTATTGATAGCATTTTAATATCCCAGATCTATTCATTTAACTGCATTTAAATTTCAGAATTATTGTATTAAGACTCAAACTCATGTCACTGCATCATTTTCCAGGCCCTTGGGCTATATAATCACCATCCCAGCTCACCCCGTAGTTACGGGAGGTACCAGAAACTTTCTTATGGACTTTCATAACCAGCCAGAAATAATAACTCCAGGTTACCCCAGTAACAGGCAGGGGAGTTTGATTTGCCACTTACATCACATGGCCCACATCTCGCCCAGATCCTGTTCAGAACCAGCCATGACATTCGAGGCTTTTGAAACCCAAGGACCCTCGAGTCTTGACTGAGTCCTTGTATTGGATGGAGCTTTCCATACATGGTCAATGTTGAAGTTAACAAGGCACCCTGTTGGATGACCATATTCAGCCGCCATAGGACCCATTGAGTTGGGGTCAACTCTCTGCCTCTAATGCCCGCCCACACTGCCATCTTCAACTAAAGATGCCATTAGGCTGGAAAGAGTGCAGAGGAGACTTACAAGGATGTTGCCAGGACTCGAGGGACTGAGTTATGGAGGGAGGTTGAGCAAGTTGGGATTTTTTTCATTGGAGCGTTGGAGAATGAGGGATCTTATAGAGGTGTATAAAACCACGAGGGGCATAGATAGGGTGAATGCATGCAGTCTTTTTTCCCAGGGTTGAGCAATCAAGAACTAAAGGGCATAGGTTTAAGATGAGAGGAGAGAGATTTAATAGGAACCTGAGGGGCAACTTTTCTACCTAGAAGGTGATCTGTATATGGAATGAGCTGCCAGAGGAAATGGTTGAAGCAGGTACATTAACAACATATAATAGGCACTTGGACAGGTACATGGATAGGAAAGGTTTAGAGGGATATGGGCCAAATACAGGCAAATAGGACTAGCTTAGATGGGAATCTTGGTCGGCATGGACCAGTTGGGCTGAAGGGCCTGTTTCCGTGCTGTATAACTCTATGGGTTGTGTATGGTGGATGCTAAACAAACCAGAGGACAGTCTTTGAAAGAAACATACACAAGGGAAAAAATGGAGGTCTGTAGTACTCCTACCTTGGCCTCTAATCATTGTAAACAGCCCTATTGGAGCCTAACTTGACCTGTTTCATTCCAGTGAATCTGCATCCTCGCTCAGCCTCAGAGTCCAGAAATGAACGCAGGCCAGAAGGCAAGTTCAGTGTGGGGTTTCCTATAAATATTCAATGCCTTTTCTCCCTCGGAGCCTTCCACCTTCGTGGTTGATGTGTCTCTGCATCTGCTCAAGGTTTTCAGAGTAAGTGTGCCTCCCAAGGTTTGGAATTGCTCAAAAATACTTTTTTTATATGCAGATAGATACAGGCAAAACTTTTACAGAAAACACTCAAGGTCCTGCTTAGATAAGAAATTGATGTGAAAAGTCAAGAAAGTTGCTCTTCAAATGGGATTTGATCTTCAAATTGATCTTCCCAGCAAGGGAAGATCAAAGTCATTTTCTTCATTAGCTGCTCCTGACCACATCACTTTCCCTGATCACTAAAGCTGAACCAGAACATTTGCAAACTTGACATAGTATCTGACACCCCTCCCCGCTTAGATGCAGCCGTGGGGCAGCTAGTAGAGACACTGCCTCACAGCGCCAGTAACCTGGATTCAATCCTGACCTTGGGTTCTATCTATGTAGAGTTTGCATGTTCTCCCTGTGTTTATGTGGGTTTCATCCAAGTTCTCCCATGTCCCAAAGATCTGCAGGTTGGTAGCTTAATTGGCCGCTGTAAATTACCCTTGAGTGTGCAGGTGAGGGATGGAATCTGGGAAGGGTTGATGGGAATATGGAGAGAATGAAATGGGTGAAGAACACGATGATGCTGGAGGAACTCAGCAGGCCAGGCAGCATCTGTGGAGAAAAGCAGGCGGATAGCATTTTGTGTCAGGACCCTTCCTCAGGATGGATGCTGCCTGGCCTGCTGAGTTCCTCCAGCATCATCGTGTTTTTCATCTAGATTCCAGCATCTGCAGTCCTTTGTTTCTCGAGAATAAAATGGGATTCGTGTAGGGATGGGACAGACTCAGGGGGCCTGCTTCCATGCTGTATGTCTCTATGACTTCAAGAGCCTTTGCAAAATCCACTATCTTGGCCACTGTTCAGCTCACCCATCACTGACACCCCTTGTCTTATCTCCCCAATTCCAGCTCAGATCATGTCCTGAACATCTATCAAACCCATATTAACACCTCAGGCTCAATTCCAGCAGCACCTCAATTTTAAAATTCCCATCTTTGCATTCAAATCTTTCCTTGGCCTCACCCTTTGCCATCCCAGTGATCTCCTCCAACCCTCCAAGTCTTAACACTGCCTTCAGCTGGCAGAGCCTAAACTCCCCTTCAAGAAGTTTCTTTTGATCAGACTCTTGGTGACTTCTTATAGTGGAATAACTCAGTGTGAATTTTGCTTGAAATTCATTCATGCCAAAAACTTTGGGAAACTTTAATCACTATTTCAGTGGATGTACTTGTTTTGGCGAACAACCTCTGCTTCAGTAAAATCCCATGAACAACTGGCTACTTCATGTGTTTTCCATGGAGTGGGCTAGGAGAGGAATATTTCCCAGAACATCTGGAACAGCCGTTTGTTTCCCCAAACTTGGAATCCTTAACTGTGGAAATGATGACAGGTGTGGCTACAACTCGGCCAAAGGGGAACATCTCTGCAGAATGAGTTTCAGACTAACTTGCTTCCTGAAGTCTTAAAATTGGACTTGAGTCTTGGGTGTTCTGAGTCAGAAGTGTGAATACTACCCATTTATTCAATGTAAACCAGCCAAAATTGCTATCTTTTTCACATGTTAGAGATACGGCAATTTATGGATTGGACCGGAGAGGTATTGTTGGCCTATCTGGTTTTGGAGCCACCTGCCGTACACCTCTCCCTAATGGTTCCCATTCTCATCTCCTTTACTTAGCAGATCCAGCACTGGTAGCCCTTATCTCCCTCCAGAAGCTGTCTCCAACCTTGCAATTGGATTTGGTTTATTATTGTCACATGTACCAAGATACAGTGAAAAACCTGCCTTGCATACCGTTCATACAGATCGATTTGTTACACAGTGCATCAAGGTAGTACAAGGTAAAGCAATAGCAGAATGCAGAATAAAGTGTCACAGCTACGGGGAAAGTGCAGTGCAGGTAGACAATAAGGTGCAAGGCCACAATGAGGTAGATTCAGCCACCTCCCACCTCGCTCCATCTTCCTCTCAATTATTTCCTCTCTTTGTCTGCCTTCACCTGCCACTGTCTCTCAACTCCACCCTCTTCCCTCCCGTTCCTGGCGCAACCTACCTGTCATCTTTCACTCCTCCTCAGTCCGCCAACCACCTTGGACTCCTTCCTCGCCACTCCACCTCTGGTAACCGGTAGTGTAGCGGTCAGCGTAATGCCTTGCAGCGCCAGCGACCCGGGTTGAAATCCGGCTGCTGTCTATAAGGAGTTTGTACGTTCTCCCCGTGTCTGCGTGGGTTTCCTCCGGGTGCTCTGGTTTCCTCCCACATTCCAAAGACATATGGGTTAGGAAGTTGTGGGCATGCTATATTGGCGCCGGAAGCGTGGTGACACTTACAGGCTGCCCCCAGAACACTCTACGCAAAAAGATGTATTTCACTGGGTGTTTTGACGTACATGTGACTAATAAAGAAATCTTATCTTGTCTTTGTATTGGCCATCTCTCTCCGCTCTCAGTCCTGATGCAGGATTTCGACCTGAAATGTCGATAATACCTTTGCCCCCAGAGATGCTGTTCAACGCGTTGAGTTCCTCCAGCAGATTGCTTGTTGCTCCAGATTCCAGCATCAACAGGCTCTTGTGACTCTATGTGACTTTTGGTGATATTTCGTAGACTCTGGTCTAACCTTACCAGGTGATGTCAGAACAGGTCTTTAACCCACTGTAAGAAGATAGGATTGTTTTATAGGATGATTTTGTATGATCTAATGGATTTCAGAGCCAAAGACGTTTATTCTGAAGAGTAGTCCCTGTTATAATATTGGAAACACTGCAGAAGCTTTGCACATAGTAAGCTCCCAACAATCTTCTTCTAATCAAAGACATCAAAGACTTGAGTTGAAGGTTAAGTACTGGGCAGAGCACTGAGCAGAATTCTCCTGACTTTTTTTCCTTCAGACTAACTCCATGTTCCAAATACAAGGTCGCCCTTGTTCTGACAAAGGATGCTGGACCTGAAAAGTTAACTCTGATTCTCTTTCCACAGAAGCCACGTCATCTGCTGAGTGTTTCCATCATTTTCAGTATTGATTTCAGATTTCCAGCATCCAGAGTTTATTTCTAAGCTTCAAACAGGTTTAACCTCCCTTTCAAAAGATGGTATCTCCAATGGTGCAACCCCTCCTCATTTATACATGAAAGCAGCAGTTTAGATTATACGTTGATGTGCTCAAACCTCAGCCTGGCCTCAGGGCTAGCTGGTACATCTCCATCCAGCTGATATTTTGCAAGTAAACCCCCAAAACCTAAAGGGAAAACCGCCACATATACAGAAAACTTGTATCAAAACAAAAGATACAGGATAGGTTGACAAGTTCTGAAAGGGAAAGATATTTTAACAACGAAGTATACACATGGTTTGAAAATCAAACTCTCATATTCTTTCGGAGACACAAGAGACTGCAGATGCCGGAAATCTGGAGCAACACACAAAGGTGGTAGCACCTATGGAGGGAAATGGACAGTCGATGTTTTGAGTCGATAGAACATAGAACACAGAGCAGTACACCACAGAACGGGCCCTTCAGCCCACAATGTTGTGCCGACATAACTAATCCCTCCTACCTACAGAATGCCCATATCCCTCTATTTTCCTCTCATTCATGATAGAACAAAGATAGAACATCGAGACCCTTCATCTGGATCGGAAAGGAAAAGGGGATATAGTATAAAAAGATGGAGGGAAGGGATGGAGCAGGAGCTGGCAGGTGATAGGTGGATCCAGCTGAGGGGGGTGATAGGCAGATGAGGGAGGGAGGAGAGTTGCATTCTTTTTGTTTGTTCTTTGGTCTCACTCTCTAACTGCTCCCACTTGCTGATTGACGAGATAACCTTATTTGTTCACCCTAGTTTTACATTTCAGAGACATCCCCTCTCCCCGCCTTCCGTGCAACTTCTCTCCTTGAGCATCTGCACTCTCTTGTGTCTCTCTTCTTTCCTCTCCTTCCCAGTTCTGGGACTTCGACCTGGAGCGTTAACTCTGCTTCTCTTCCCGCAGACGGGGGCCTGACCTGATGAGCGTTTCCAGCATTCCTTGCTTCCACAACTCGCACACAGTTTCTTCAGCGACCAGACTGGGTAACAGCTTGCACAGAACTGTAAGCACAGCGGCAGGCTGTTCAAGGTTTGGTAGTTTAATGTATAAGTCACCGCACTAGCATGCAGAGTTCTGGACCATTGATTGAGAGGCACGAATCTGAATCCCACCAAGGCAACTGGGCAATTAAATTCTACCAAGTTAAAGCGATCCTCAGTAATGGTAACCATGAAACTGATTTTCAGCAATGATCTGACTGAATGGAGGAGCAGGATTGGGTGAAAAGTTACTCCTGCTGTTTTTTTTAATGTTTTTTATGTACATATTTGATCAAGCCTAGATCAATAGCATCTTTCATTTCTAAAGTGTTTTAACAGAGCACCACCTCTTAAGGTGCTTCTCAGGAACATCTGCTTTTCAGTGAGATCATGGCTGATGTTTAAGCTCAGCCCCACTTTCCTGCATTAACGCCAGGCCCCGTGATTCCCTTAAAACCTATTAATCACTGTCTTGAATTGCTCAGTGACTGAGACTCCACGTCCTCATTGGGATGGGAATTCCAAAGAATCACCACCCTCTGGATGAAGAGGTTTCTTTTTTTCTCTGTTCTGAGTGACCGAACCCTTGCGATCTCTGGTTCTGGACACCCTCGTCAGGGGAAACATTAATTCTGCACCCGCCTTGTCTAACCCCCTGAAAGAAGTTTGAGATAGATTGAAGGAGGAGGGAGAGTCTGAGAGATTTAGGTAAGGAATTCTAGCATTTGAGGGCAACACACAAAAAGCTGGAGGAACTCAGCAGGTCAGGCAGCATCTATGGAGGGAAATGAACAGTCGAAATTTTGGGTCGAGACCTTTCATCGGGACTGGAAAGGAAGAGGGCAGAAGCCAAAGTAAGAAGGTGGGGGGAGGGGGAGGAGCACAGGCTGGCAGGTGATAGGTGAGTCCAGGTGAGAGGGGGAAGGTAGGTGGGTGGGGGAGGGGGGATGAAAAGGAGTGATGTAAGAAGCTGAGAGGTGATAGGCAGAAGAGACAAAAGCCTGAAGAAGAAGGAATCCAGTAGGAGAGGACAGTAGACCATGAAATAAAGGGAAGGAGGTGGGGAATGAATGGGCAGGTCATGAGTGCGGGGGAGGGGAAAGGGAAGGGGTAAGGGGGGCAAAGGAATGAGGGAAAACAAAAGTAAGGGAAAAAAAGAGGAAGGGGTAAGAGCAGAGGGGTTACCGGAAGTCAGAGAAATCGATGTTGAGTCCGTCAGGTTGGAGAATCCCAAGGTGGAATATGGGTGTTGTTCCTCCAACCTGTGTCTGGCCTCAACGTGGAAGTAGAGGAGGCCATGGATAGACATGTCAGTATGGGAGTGGGATGTGGAGTTGAAGTGGGCGGCCACCAGGAGATCCTGGCTGTTACGGCAGACGGAGCGAAGGTGCTCGACGAAGCGGTCACCCAAGCTGCGTCGGGTCTCACCGATGTAGAGGAGGCCGTATCGGGAGCACCGGATGCAATGAGTGACACCCTCGGATTCACAGGTGAAGCGCTGCCTCACCTGGAAGGACTGTCTGGGGCCCTGAATGGTGGTGAGGGAGGAGGTGTAGGGGCAGGTGTCGCACTTTGCAAAGTTGCAGGGATAAGTGCCATCAGGGTGATCGGTGGGGAGGGATGAGCGGACAAGGGAGTCACGGAGAGAGCGATCCCTGCGGAAAGTGGAGAGGGGGGAAGGGGAAGAACTGCCTGGTGGTGGGATCCTGTTGGAGATGGCAGTGCGGAGAATGATGTGTTGGATACGGAGGCTCGTGGGGTGGCAGGTGAGGACAAGGGGAACCCCCTCACAGTTATGTTGGGGGGGGGGGTTGGGGTGAGGGTAGACGTGCAGGAAATGGAGGAGATACGGGTGAGGGCAGCATTGATAGTGATGGAAGGGAAACCCCGGTTACTGAAAAAGGAGGACATTTCGGATGTCCTAGAGTGGAAAGCCTCATCATGGGAACAGATGTGGCAGAGGTTGCAGAACTGGGAGAAGGGAATAGCATCCTTGCAAGTGACAGGGTGTGAAGAGGTGTAGTTAAGGCAACTCTGGGAGTCAGTGGGTTTGTAAACAATGTCTGTGGTTAATCTGTCTCCAGAGATGGAGACAGAGAGATCCAGAAAGGGGAGAGAGCTGTCAGAGATGGAGCAAGTAAATCTGAGGGCAGGGTGGAAGTTAAGATAAGATAAGATATCTTTATTAGTCACATGTACATCAAAACACACAATGAAATGCATCTTTTGTGTAGAGTGTTCTAGGGACAGCCCGCAAGTGTCGCCACGCTTCCAGCATGCAACATAGCATGCCCACGACTTCCTAACCCGTACGTCTTTGGAATGTGGGAGGAAACCGGAGCACCCGGAGGAAACCCACGCAGACATGGGAAGAATGTGAAAACTCATTACAGACAGCAGCCGGAATTGAACCCGGGTCGCTGGCGCGGTAATAGCATTACGCTAGTCGCTACACTACCGTGCCTGCCTGTTGAAGGCAAAGTTGATGAAATTGACGAGCTCAGCATGGGTGCAGGAAGCAGCACCAATGCAGTCGTCAATGTAGCGGAGAAAGAGTTGGGGAGCGTTACCGGTGTAGGCTTGGAACGTGGACTGTTCCACGTAGCTGATGAAAAAGCAGGCATAGCTGAGTGCCTGTGGCTACACCTTTGGTTTGGATCTCCCGGTGGCCAGCTACTTCAATTCCACACTGACTGTTCCTTTCTCTCTATAGACGCTGCCTGACCTGCTGAGTTCCTCCAGCACTTTGGATGTCACTCCAGATTCCAGCATCTGCTCTCTCTTGCATCGCCAGTACTAAGGGGCAGGTATCCCAGAGGATGGCGGTCTGCGGAGGGCTATATTGAATAAGAGGTGTTCAGGAGAACAGAATTGAAGGAGTGCAGTGACCTTTGCAGGGCTGGAAGAGATTACAGAGTTATGGGAGCAAAGGAAGTATTTAGAATCAAGAATGATAAAATTAGGGAAGTTATTTAACAAGGAGCCATTGTAGATCACATCACAAATAAAATCATATTACTCAGCTTGTGAACTGATTCTGAATGGCAATCTTTAATTACTCCTTCCATTCAAAAGACCCATTAAGGAGTTGGTTTAGCTGTGAATTGAATGAAATGTGTTAAGTCACCTCTTGTATTGCAGCAACAACACCTATAATAAGCACTGGTGTGCTGGAATACGATTAAGTCTGTTGGCCAGGACACCTGCAATTGAATAATGATGAACAACCATCGTAATGATGATGAGATCATTAAGATGTTTCAGACTTTCAACTGAATGGCCCATCTTTCTGCTGAATTCAAGAGGAAAAGAAGCAGAACTGAAAAAACCTACCAATCAATTTGACAATCATAGTAATGAGCTTCCTGCTGTCTCCTTCTGATGTTTATCAGGTTTTCCGTGCTATATTCTCACATTGTATACTTCTCCACAAAGTTAATGGTTGAGTATTGAGTTGAGAAGCTGCGGTTCAAACATTGGGTGTTCATGTTTCACACATGCTTTAATCAGATCTCATTTGCTTGCTGTAATTTGATTAACAGAAGCAGAGGAATTTACAGGAGGATACCATTTGGCTCATCAAATCCATGCTGGGCAAAAAGGACCCTGGTTTAATCCCAATTCCTGGCTCCTGCAAGTTACAGCTCTTCGAGGGTTAGAAACATAGAAACATAGAAAACCTACAGGCCCTTCAGCCCACAAAGTTGTGCCGAACATGTCCTACCTTAGAAATTACTAGGCTTACCTAGTCTCCCTTCAGCATTCTCTGTTCCAAAAAAAAACACTGGTTTATCCAACCTTTAAAAGCAATGTTAATTTTTTTAGAAAAATATGCAATTTATGTCTATTAGTATGAAAAGTAGGTGTTGCTTTTAAGGCTATAATATCACTATTACCTTCAGAAACTGCGTCAGGTGGTGGACTATTGCAACATTGAATGCATCGTGCTTCAGGCTCAGTTAAGAGTTGGCTGTCACAATAAACAGAAGTGCCTCTACTTCTTCAGAAGGCAAAGGAAATTCAGCATGTGCCCGCTGACCCTCACCAACTTTTATAGATGCACCATAGTAAGCATCCTATCCAAATGCATCGCGGCTTGGTACGGCAACTGCTCTGTCTGAGACCGCAAGAAACTGCAGAGAGTTGCGGATACAGCCCAGCACATCACGGAAACCAGCCTCCCCTCCATGGACTCTGTCTACACTTCTCACTGTCTCGGAAAAGAAGCCAAAATAGTTAATGACCACTCCCACCCCAGACATTCTCTCGTCTCTCCTCCCACACCTTCCCCCCCCCCCCCCCCCCACCGATCAGGCAGAAGATAAAAAAGCCTGAAAACATGTACCACCAGGCTGAAGAACAGTTTCTATCCCACTGTATTAAGGCTATTGAACGGACCTCTTGTGGACTCCTGGCCTCACAATCTAGCTTGTATCTTATTGTCCGCCTGCACTGCACTTCCTCTGTAACTGTAACGCTTCATTCTGCATTCCGTTGTTGCTTTTCCCTTGTACTACCTCAATGCACTGATGTGATGAAATGATCTGTATGGATGGCATGTGAAACAAAGTTTTTCAGTGTATCTCAGTGCCTGTGATAATATAAACCAATTTACCAATTACCAGTTACTTGTTTCCTATGATGTTCTTATTCCAAGTGAATTTATCAGGTAAGAACCTGATGCAATGCAAGAGATTTTATTAAATTGTTTATCAAAGACTTCAGGTGAGACGACACTCCCTCACCTCCCACACTCTCCTCACTCTTCCTCCGATTGAGAGACCTCAAGGGGATTTCAGGGGCATGGTTTGCTGATGCTGCAAAACTAGGTGGGATTATCACTGGGGCGGGGGAGGATATAATGAAACATCAGGGGGATATGGACAAGCTGCACGGGTGGGGGAGGACCTGGCAGATGGATTCTAATGTGGAACAACGCAAGGTCATTCCTTCAGTACAGAAAGCAGGAAAGCCGAGTATTTTTAAGATTGTGAGAAATTGGATAATGGTGATGTTCATAGGGACCTGAAAGCTAACATATGAGGGTCACAAGCATTTCGGAAGGTAAATGGTTTCTTCATCATTATTCCAAGAATATAGGAGTGAAGATATCTCACTACAATTACATGGGGCCTTGGTGAAATCTCACAGGAATGTATGTGTGTTGTGTTGGTCTCCTTAACTAAAGAAGGATATACTTGTTATTAGCAAGAGTGGAGCAAGATTCACTGGACAGGTTCCAGGGATGGCAGTCTTGCTGTCTGATAGATTGAATAGACTGGACCCATTTTCGCTAGAGTTTAGAAAAATGAGAGGTGACCTCACAGAAGCTTACAAAATTCTAACAGGGTGGATGCAGGGAGAATCCGCAATAGCCTAAGGTCCTTCTAACCATTTCTAATATCTGCAGCCCAGTGATGGAATCAAACTTGGGATTCATTTGGAACATTGGAAATGGAGATGACTATCAGCCACTTGACCTGGTCCCACCTGATATCAGTTCCAAGCAGGATTTGCATTACTTGAAATTATTCTCAGAATCTTTCCATGAACCAATCCATGTTCCATTGTCTCCAGTGCAGTAAGCATGTCAGGGTGCCTCACAAACAGAAGGAAGCATGGAGGTTCTTCGCTGGAGGGTTTGATAGTGCAGATCTTAAAAAGATGTCCCCCTCATGAGAGACTCTAGAATAAGCAGGCTTAGTTTAAGAAGTTCTCCAATTAAGATAAGGAGGAATTTCTTCTCTTAGAGGATGACGAATCTTTGGAACTCCCCAACTAGAGGTTGAACCATTGAACATGTTCAAGGACAAGATAGACAGATATTATGGTCTAGGGGAAGGGGTGTGGGGGGGGGGGGGTAAAGTTTATGGGGAACAGGCAAGAAAGTGAAGTTAAGGCCAACAATTGCATTAGCCATTATCCACCACCGCTGCTTTCACGTCAAGTTTATTGTCATGTGCACAAGTATGGCGAGGCACAGGTACAATGAAAAACTTTCTTGCAGCAGCATAACAGGCAAGTAGGTACAGCCAACAGAGTATAAATTAACATACATTATACATAAGATTATACCATACAGTGCAAAATTATACCATACGGTGTAAATTATACTATATGGAAAGATCTTAGTGCTGAAAAAAAACAGAGACACAATCGAAGACAAGTCCTTGGTAGTGCAAGAGGTCGTGCAACACACGCAAAATGCTGGAGGAACTTAACAGGTCAGGCAGCATCCATGGAGGGAAATAAACGGTCGACATTTCGGGTCAAGACCCTTCCTGATGAAGTGTGTTTCTCCAGAACCCAGCATCTGCAGAATCTCTTCTGTAAGAGGTAGTGCAACGCAGTGTTCCATTACTGAGGTAGGGATAGGGTTGTGTAGGTTGGTTGTAGGAAAGTAACTGTTCCTGAACCTGGTGGTATGGGACTTCAGGATTCTGTACGTCCCGCCTGACAGTAGCAGTGGTGGTGGAGCAGGCTATTCCTGTTCCTAATGTATTCCAGTTCTTAGATGCTGGAGGTTACAGAAACCAAGGACATCTAATAGCATTTGTGAAAAATGGATTAACTCATTGCTTGGGTCCCTCGAGCATCCTTGAATATTTAAGATTTATTCTCCGTTCATTGACATACCTTTCCCTGCAGCCTATCAATGTTAATCTAGCCCTCTTGACGCAGAGCACTGACTCACCATCAAACACTGTTACCCTCAAGGGGCCATTGTCAATGCATCGATTCCTGCTCATTATTTTTAGTCAGAAATAAAGACAAGAAGATCCAGTGGGGTGAATTGCCTTGAATGTTTAAAATTGGTTGTTTTAATAATGGATTGATGCCACATTGGTAAAGAGGCTTAGCACCTTCACAGATGAGCTTGTACATTATGATGTGCTGTTGCATTTCACAGAGCTGCTTACATATGTATTTAGTCAGATATTGCTGGATAAACATTGTTCATCGTTGGCCGTGGGTCTGTAAACATTTGCAGAGAACAACTGAGGTACTCCTGCCACAACTTGCATTGGTGTTTTCCTTAATCCCAGTTGTTGGAACAATATTCACTGTTGACCTATCTCACACTGTCTTTCATGTAACTATTGGGGAATGACTCTGTCAACACAGTAACAATTCACCAGATTGGATGGTGAGTTTGCTGAATGAAGAGATTGAACAGATTGGCCTATATTCTCTATTGTTCAGAAGAATACCCGGAGATCTCACTGAAGATTACAAAATTGATACAGAGCTCAACAGGATAGATGCAGGCAGATGTTTCCCTTGGCTGAGGAGTTTGAACCACAAGTTACAGTCTCAGAATAGCGGTAGGCCATTCGGGTTAGAGATGAGGAGAAATTTCTTCATTTGGAGGGAGGGTTGGAATTCTCTAGCCTGGAAGGCTGTGAAGGCTCAGTCATTGAGTTCATTCAAAACAGAGGTAGATTTCTGAATATTAAGCATATCAAGGGATATGCGGATAATGCAGGAAAATTAGGGAGAAGATCAGTCACGATCTTGATGAACGGAGGAGCAGGTTTGAAAGGTCAGATGACCTACTCCTGCTTCTAGTTCTTATGTTCTATGTCAAGTCAAGTCGAGTTTATTGTCACATGCACAAGTGTAGTGAGGTACAGGTACAATGAAAAACCTTCTTGCAGCAGCATCATAGGCAGGTAGTTACAGACAACACAGAATGTAAGTTGTGCATAAATTTTACCATCCAGTGACAAAAAGGCTGTGCAAAAGCAAGACCTTGGTGCAAAGGAAAACAATGACACAATTGAGGGCATGCTATGTTCTACAGCTTGAAGTTAGTAAATATCAATGGAAGAACAGACTAGCAAATCCATAGTTCAAGCTTGTGTGCAGGGGCTGGTATTTACCATGTTGAGAAGTTTCTTCCATAAGACAATACGACCATAAGACATAGGAGCAGAATTAGGCCATTTGGTCCAATGTGTCTGCTCCATCACTCAATCATGGCTGATTTTCTTTTCTCTTTTCTCAACCCCATTCTCTTGTCTTCTCCCCGTGAGCCTTAACCCCCTTGTCAATCAAGAACCTATCAATCTCTGCCTTAAATACACCAAATGACTTGGCCTCCACTGCCCTCTGTGGCAACAAATTCCACAAATTCAACACCATCTGGCTGAAGAAATTCCTCCTAATCTCAGCTTTAAAGGGACATCCTTTTATCCTGAGGCTGTGCCCTCGGATCCTGGACTCTCCTACTAGTGGAAACATCCTCTCCACATCCACTCTATCCAGACCTTCCAATATTCAATATGTTTCAATGAGATCCTCCCTCATTCTTCTGAACTCCATTGACTACAGGCCCAGAGCCATCAAACACTCTTCACACGTTAAGCATTTGATGGCTCTGGGCCTGTACTCATTCCAGTTCACAAGTGGAGCTGTCTTGGACAATGAAGAACTATCTTGTTGTACATTTTTTAGACATTAAGAGAATTTCTTTATAGACATTAAGAGATGTGAGGTCATTGCACGAAAATGGTACTGAGGTAAAAAATCAACCATGATTTTACTTAATGGTAGAGCAGGCATGAGGGACCAAATGGCCTTCTGCTTCTATTTATGTTCTTGCCAGAGGAAAGAACAGATCTTTCCTCAGACCCTACGGAGGACTTGTTGGAAATGAAGAATTATATTTTCATGAACTTCTGCATTTTGATTTGAATTCATTTCTCTTCATTGAACTATTTCTCTTGGAATCCATTTGAAATGATGTCCCGTTAAGGTCATTTTTTACATTATGTCTTCTGCGCGTTGGACAGATCAGTTATTCTATGATACACACTAAGTATTTGGGAGGCTGCTATGCTCAATTTGGAACTTGCATTTCCAACACTACAACAGTGATCTCGTGTCAAAACTCCTTCTACTGGTTGTAAAGTATTTCAGGATATCCCGTAAGGGAATGAGTGGTGCTACGTAAGTGCAATTGTTTTTATATTTAGTGCTACATTATAATTCTTTAAATTATAAATAAAGACCTTGGTTACTTTAAACATACCTCTGTTACTTTAAAAAAATCAGGTGCAGGAATTCTAAAATAAAAACAGAAAATACTGAAAATGCTCAACGGATAAGATCACACATGGGGAGAGCCAAAGAGATTCAACATTTCAAGTCATTCCATCTCATCTTGATGGAAAAATTTGTTTTCTATTTCTAACTATTGTTAGCTGAGGGGGAAGCTCTCTTGTCATGGTGTCATACAGCACAAACAACCCATTGAGTCCACACTAACCATCAAGCACCTATTTTTGCCTGAATCCCACCCAAAACCATTTTACTCTCCCCCATTCCTATCAATTTCCTCCCAGATTCCATCACTCACCTACACATTGGGGGCAATTTACAGCGGCCAACTAACCTACCAACCTGCACGTCTTTGGAATGTGGGAGGAAACCGGAGCACCCGGAGGAAACCCACAATGTCACAGGGAGTGTGTGCAAATTCAGCTTTAGATTCAAATTCGGATTAGATTATCATCATAGACACAACGATGCAATGAAATTCCTTGCTCGTGTGAAGCTCACAGAGTAAACAGTGTACAATGGTCATAATAAACACACCAATAACTATAACAATGAGCGCAAAACAGCAGAATTGTGCAAAGGTTGTCATGCCGTCTGAAGTGCTGCTTAAAGAAATGCTGAAGTGCCAATAACAGAATAACCGAGAGAGGTAGAATTAAGAGGCGGAACGTGGCAGCCCCACCGGGAAGGGGATGTGAAAGAGGTGATAGGTTCAGAAGTCCGATAGCAGTGGGGAAGAAGCTGTTCTCGAGTCTATCAAGCTCCTGTATCTTCTCCCAGAAGGTAGAAGAGAGGAAAGGGAATGGTCAGGGTGGCAAATGAGATGAGGTGAACTCTTGACCTCGCGATCTACCTTGTTGTGACCTTGCACCTCGTTGCACTGCACGTTCTCTGTAGCTGTGACACTTTACTCTGTACTGTTATTGTTTTTACCTGTACTACCTCAATGCACTCTGTACTAACTCAATGTAACTGCACTGTGTAATGAATTGACCTGTACGATCGGTATGCAAGACAAGTTTTTCATTGTACCTCAATACAAGTGACAATAATAAACCAACACCAATACCAAACATTCAAAGTCCATACTGGAGGTCGGGATTGATCCTGAAGGCAGCAGCTCTACTAGTTTATTCTCTCTTGTCTCAGAACGTTGTGGGTTCAAACCCCATTTCAGAACATTGAACCCAAAAATCTAGGCTGACACTCCAATATGCTCAGAGGGAGGTGCCACGTGCTGGGTGAGATGTCAGGAAGATCCCATGGCATTATATTAAGGAGCAGCATCAGATTTCCCCCTGGGCAATGTTCATCCTTCAGCTAGCATCGCACAAAACACACCTTTCGTGTAACATGCTGTGTGCAAATTGGACCCTGTGTTCTCACCATCACACTTCAACAGTATTTTTAGCATTTTAGTTGCTTTAGCCTGTTCCGGCTCTGATCCAATTATATCCCAGTATACCAAATCATCGCTGAGCACACACATCACATTCGATGCAGGTTAACTGCTGTGGGAGTGAATACCTCCTGGTACCAAGCCTGAAGTTTCCATTTACAAAGATTAGAAACTGGGACCTTTGACATTCAAATAAAGAAGTCCAAACAACCACTAGTGAGTGACAGAAGACTTTGTGGTTTATAACGTAGGAGACATTATCCATATAATGCTCATGATAATTAAGTCTGCTTACATTTATATCACAACTTACAAGGTCAACATTTATGAACTACTTACCATGATCAGGGCAATGCAGTAATGTTATATCAGTGGAGATTTAGCTTAATTAACACTGGACAATAATTGGATTGAAGAGTTTCAATAAGATACCTTTGTTAGTAACATGTACATCGAAACACACAGTGAAATGCACCTTTTGCATGGAGTGTTCTGGGGGCAGCCCGCAAGTGCCGCCACGCTTCCGGCGCCAACATAGCATGCCCACAACTTCCTAACCCGTACGTCTTTGGAATGTGGGAGGAAACCGGAGCACCCGGAGGAAACCCACGCAGACATGGGGAGAACGTACAAACTCCTTACAGACAGCAGCGAGAATTGAACCCAGGTCGCTGGCGCTGTAATGGCATTACGCTAACTGCTACACTACCTTGCCTGCCCTAAAATGATGCCATAAACTGTCACAGGAAACAGGCCTGGATTGAACGTACAAATCCGCAAGGTGTACTTACAAATACTTCTTCATAAGGGACATTTACACTAAGGTATCATGAAAGAGTTAATGTGAAAAGAAAGAATATTAAAAAGAATACAGGAATATGAAAGGTAAGTGGATGAACAGGGAAAATGAAAGCAAAATCTGTGATAACAAGAGGACAAATTGAGCTCTAAAATAAAATGTTATGTTGCGAAAATGTGGATTGTGCCTCATTCTCATGGTCCCTGCAATGATGGTTTTAATACTATAGCTTCTGTACTTTGGGTTGGTGAGGATTTGAGTAGTTGGGGAAGGTCTTAAGGATGAAGATTGGGATGAAGGAAGCTTCTGTCCTGCCACAGATTAGGATTGAGGAGGATCTCCTCCCTGGCAGGTATTCCACTGAACTCACAAGGATGAACCTCAGAGACAAACAATCTGCTGTAGGAACTCAGACGGTCAAGCAGCATCTGTGGGGGGAGAGGAATTGTCGATGTTTTGGGTCGAAACCCTGGATGAGTCCTGATGCAGGGTTTCGACCCTAAACACGGACAATTCCTTTTTCCCTACAGACGTTGCTCGATCTGCCGACCTGCTCCAGCAGATTGAGACACACGAGCCTGCTGATGCTGGAATCTGGAGCAGCAAACAATCTGTTGGAGGAGCTCAGCAGGTCGAGCAGCATCTGTGGGGGGAGAGGAACTGTCGATGTTTCGGGTCGAAACCCTGCATCAGGACTGAGAGGGGAGCTGGCCGGTATAAAGAAGAGAAGGGGAATGGTGAGACAGGAGTCTGAGGTGATTGGTGGACTCCCTTCCCCTCTTTATACTGGCCGTCTCCCCTCTTCACTCTCAGCTCTGATGCAGGGTTTCAACCTGAAATATCAACAATTCCTTCATCCCCCCACCCCCCCCACAGATGCTGCTCGACCCACTGAGTTCCTCCAGCGTTTTTTGTGTTGCTCCAGATTCCAGCATCTGCAGTCTCTTGTGCCTTTGATGAAATTGAGTGGACGGCTGGGTGTGGAGAAGAGTTACTGAAAGGAAGAGGGTCCCAAGCAAGGGATTCTCACCACCAGGACAAGGTGCTACAGTGAGGGAACCAAAACTGGGGACGTGGAAGGGTCTTCTCCTCCCAATCAAACAGATGATTAAAATCCTCCTTCAGCTCCATGGTTTTCAACTGGCCTAAGGGTTGGGGAGTGGGATCGGTGAGGGGAGGTGCCTGACCCCTACTTCATATGTCTTGAGGTTAAAATTATAGTCTGGTCACACACCCATGGAGTCATAAAGAACAGAAACAGGCCACTCGGCCCAACTGGTCCATGCCGACCAAGATTCCCATCTAAGCTAGTCCCATTTGCCCCTGTTTAGCCCATATCCCTCTAAGCCTTTCCTCTCCATGTATCTTATACATGGATGTACAGATCAGCAAGATGGCGCCGGAGCGTGGCGACTCGTTGCAAGCTGCTCGCTACAGATCTACTCATTACCAATACCTATACCAATACCTGTCCAAGTACCTTTTAAATGTTGTTAATGCACCCACCTCAATCACTTCCTCTGGCAGCTCATTCTGTATACTGACTACCCTCTGGGTGAAAAAGTTGCCCCTCAGGTTCCTATTAAATCTCTCCGCTCACCTTAACCCATGCCCTCTACTTCTTGATTTCCCAACCCCAGGAAAAAGACTGTGTGCATTGACCCTGTCAGATCTGGTTATTTTCGAATCCGCAGGTTCTTTCAGAAGTCCAGGAATGAGTTGAAAGCAACTTGGTGCTTCACAAAGTTTTATTGGAAAAGTTTAAAACAAAGAAACAGTCACAGAGCACATGGCACGAGCTTTACTACTAGGAGATGAGCCGAGACAAAAGGAACTAAAGATGAGCTAGGGCCAGGGAGAGAAGTGAGCAAGAGAGAGATAGAGTTAAGAGAAAGAGAGATAAGCAAGAGAGTGATTAACAAGAAATGACACCTTTTATACCTGAGGTAAGAGGTACTCCTTAGCTAACAATAGTCCAATCAGGAAACCTATTAGATACCTGTGGCAAAACCAGTCAATGAGAAAATATGTATTCACCTGATGGATGAACCAATAAGCTAGGAAGTGGCTATTCCTTGTACAGCCACTTGATGTGCATTAAACATTATACATGTTAAAAAACTACTTAAGACAGTCGAATCCAACAACCCTATCTATGCCCCTCATGATTTTATACACGTCTATAAGATCACCCCTCATTCTCCTACGCTCCAGTGAAAAAAGTCCCAACCTGCTCAACCTCTCTCCATAACTCTGTCCCTCAAGTCCCAGCAACATCCTTTTAAATCTCCTCTGCACGCTTTCCAGCCTAATGGCATACTTCCTATACCAGGGTAAGCAAAACTGAGCACAATATATGCAGCCTCACCAATGTCTCGTTCAACTGCAACATAACATCCCAACTTCTATCGGTCCCAATGACATAATCTGCAAATCTAAGGCAAAACTACACAGCCTTCCAGTGGCATCTCACTCTCCTGCTTGAGGGAACAAGTTGCAGGGAGCATATTAACTGCCCTTCTGTTCAGTTGACCGATGACGTGGAGAATTCTTATTTTCCTCATACTGTATGCCCACCTTTGACTCCAGTGTGGTATTGAGGAGGCATGGCACTTTCAAAGGTGCCATCTTTCAGAAGAGAAGTCCTCTAGAGGAGTAATACCCTTTCATCTTTGTCCACTCCATCCCTCACCCATCATCGTCAAAGCTGTCATTATCACATTCATGTCTGTGGGTTCTTGCTGTGAGTAAATTGGCTGCTGCATTTCCCACAAAACAATAATGACTACACCAAAAAGTACCTTCTTGGCTGCTTAAATGCTTTGGGATGTCTTGGGGTCATCAAAGATGCTGTAAAAGTTCCATGTTTCCGTTGTGCTGTGTTTTCCTCCTTAGCTTGCTCTTGTTTATACTGAGAAGCAGATTGTTCATAAATAATGAAAAGTATTGAAAAATTAATGCACTGCTGAGCCCTGGCTGCAAGGAATTAATTCAGTGTTGATTTAAAACTCACATGAAGAGATCGCAGCATTCCTCTTTGAAGTAGTTTCTGTGCTGCATTCTTACTTATTGATTAATAATTGGTTTAATTTATTTGTACGTTGGCACAGATGGGAATTATAGGTTTCTGGAAATGATGGCTCTGTGATGGGGATAAAATAAATTAAGCAGAGTAGTTGGGTTTTCATGCCAACTAATTTCCTCAATCCTTACACTAACTTCCCTAGGCCTAAGCATCAACCAGTCTTTTGCACCTTTAACATGGCAACAGCTCCCGTATTGTTAACTGTCCCCTTTTTGTTTGTGATGGAGTTCCTTTTGACATCAAAATCAGAAGGGACATCAAACAAAGGTCGGCATGAGGAGATTTTTGGATATCTGATCAAGATGTGAGGAACATATTAAGAGGAGTTTGGGGGAACTGAGGAGGTGGAGAAATTTGGCGGGGAAGTTCCAGGGCTTTGGAAGCTGAAGGGATGCCCATCAAAGGTGGAGAAACTTGATCAAAGTGTGCAAGAAGCCAGAATCAGAGGAGCTTGGGGGTATTGTGGGGTTGGAGGAGGTTCCTGGAGTAGGGAGTAGTCACACATAGTAAACGGAAAACTAGACTGAGACCATTGATTTCCACAAACCTGCTTCCTCTCACCATTCACTTAGACTATAGCTGATCTATACCTTAAATCAATCTATTAACGACCTTACCTAACAGTGTTAAACTTTGCAATTGACTTAGTGTTAAAGTCATTTTCTAGGGGGAAAAGAGAGTTAAAGATTATTGCTGCTCATTATCGTGAGTGAGTTCGTTTTGATATCATCCCTGCGTGATCAGACTCAAGATATAAAACCATTGTCCCTTGTACAGGACTCACCAACCAAAGGGAATAGCTCCTGTTTATCCAGTTTATCAACTCCTATATTCTCAAAAGTTTCAGTGAGATCACCACGTAGTTTTATACTTTGAAAGGATTATGAAGCCTGTCCATGCAACCTGCCCTTATAATTTAACCCTTCAACCTCAATGATCATCTGAGTAAATTTCCTCTGGATTCTCTCCAAGATTAATGTATAAAAGGGCTCAAAATATATAAATAGGTGAAGTGACCGGGCAAGTGATGTCAGATGGGGTTAAAAAAGGAGAAAAGTAAGAAGTTCTTTACTTTGCAAGGAAAAAGGGAAAGCAGAATATTACTTATTTTGTATGGGGCAAGCAAATTTTCAGGAGGATCTGGTGAAACATAGAATACCAGCATAACAAATAAATGGGTTCAATAAATCAGACGGGGTGAACAAGGCAAAAGAAGTGGGGCTATCCTGCTGGGAAGCAGAGCAGAATTATAGGGTGAGGTTAGCCAGGCTATGTCTTTATCCCTTGGAATGTAGGAGAATGAAGGGTGACCTTATAGAAATGTTTAAAATTACAGAGGTGCATGGTAACAGTCTTTTTACCAGGGTAGGGGAGTCCAAAACTAGGGGTATAGCTTTAGGGTGAGAGGGGAAAGTTTTAAAAGGGACCTGGTGTCAATTTTTTCACATAGATGGTGGTGAGTATATGGAATGAGCTGCCAGAGGAAGTGGTTGATGCAGGAACAATAGTATCATTTAAGAAGCACTTGGATAGGTACATGGAGGGGTGGGGCTTGGTGGGATATGGACCAAACACAGGAAATTGGGACTAGCTGGGTGGGCACCGTAGTCAGCATGGATTCGTTGGGCCGGAGGGTCTGTATCCGTGCTGTATTGTTCTACGACTTTATGAGAACTTCTTCAACAGTAAATGAAAATCCAACAACTGAAGATGCTGGAAATCTGAATGAGAATGCTGGAAAATGTCATCAGTTCTGCCAAAGGGTCTTCGACCTGAAACGTTGACCCTGGCTCTCTCTCCACAGACGCTGCCTGACCTGCTGAGTGTTTCCAGCATTTTCTGCTTTTGTTGCAGGTTTCCAGCCTCTGCAGATTTTGTTTGACTTTTCATTTAAGGTATGACCTGTTGTTGCAAAGGAGGTGGGGCATAATGGTAGAGGTATCTTGCTGTAAATTTGTTGAGAACACAAGTAGAAGGCAGTGTGATGTCTTGGTCTCTGTATTTAAGAAAGGATATATCTTGCCTTGGTGGGAGTACAGAGAAAGTTCACTGGGTGGACTTCTAGGATGAGGGATTGTCTTATAAGGAACAGATGAACGTTTTGGGCCTATTTTCCCTAGTTCTGAGGGTGATCTTATCAGAAAATATAATATTCTGAGGGACTTGACAGAGCCGATGCTGCAAGTGGAACACAGAATTAAAATAATTCTCCACCTCACTCTCACCTTTCTGCCTTTGTCCCCTTACTGTTCCAACAAAGCTCAGTATAAGGGTGAGGGAAGGCACCTCATCTTCAGACTAGGGTTCAGACTCAGCACTGAACTTAAACATTTCAGGTGACCAGTCTTTACCATCAGAGCTGGCCAACTGCCAATTCTGATGAAAGACCCTGCAACTCTGGAACATTGACTTATCTTTCTTCCTCCGCAGATGCTATCTAACCTGCTGAATATTGCCAGCGTTCTCTGTATTTGTTTCAGGTTTTCAGCATCTGCAGAGTTTTGCTTCTCTTGCTCGGATGGTACAAATCCAGCATTGTTTCCTTCTTCTCTCTCTCCTTCTCTCTTTCTCTCCCCATCCTCTCTCACCCCCTCTCTCCCCCACTCCCCTCTCTCTCTCCCCCCTCTTTCCCCTATCTCTCTGTCCCCTCTCTCTGCCCCCCTCTCTCTCTCTCCCCCTTTCTCCCCTCTTTCCCCCTCTCTCTCTCCCCTCTCTCTCTCCCCTATCTCCCTGTCCCATCTCCCCCCTCTCTCTCCCGTCTTTCTCCCCCCTCCCCTCTCTCTCTCCCTCCCCTCTCTCTCCCCCTCTATCCCCCCTCCCCTCTGTCTCTTCCCTCTCTCTCTCCCCTCTCTCTCTCCCCCTCTCTTCCCCCTCTCTCCCCTTCTTTCTCCCCCCACCTCTCTCTCTCCCCCCTCTCTCTCCCCCCCACCTATCTCCCTCCTCCTGTTCTTTCATTGTCTCCTTTAATTTAAACCTCCTTCAGATGGATCACCCGTGGTCAATAAGCCTTCGCCACCCCTCTCAGCAAGTGCCAGCATGAATTGTGTCATTCAGTCGCTCCTGGTCTTCACCCTATCACTGACATCCCTCTTGTTCTCTCCATACCTCCCACTGTCTCTGCAACTCAATGTGGTCTTGAACTTCTTCCAGTTCTTTAACCTGAAGCCTTAACCTCTGTTTCTCTCTCCATGGATGTTGCCTTACCTGCTGAGTGTTTTCCAGCACTCTGTTCAAGCTGAGAGCAGTAAAGGAGATAAAAAAAGGCAGCATGTTTAAAATGATGCAATGGCTTAAATATAGACTGTGGAAATAGAGCTGCTGCTTGGCACCCAACAGATAAGGGACTGTCTGTGCAGACTGAGGCATCTCTGTACAAAACAGTGCATTTCACAAGGAGTCAGTGAGAGTAATATTACAGACAAAAGATATAATAATTTGCAGATTTGTCCAGTCAGTTGAGCAGAAAACTATATTTTCACCTTATTTAGTTTATTATAGAATGAATACTTGGTATAAATTTACAGTAAAAACATAGTTATTTGTTGTTGAGAAGAGTAATCTCAGACCTGCAACCTTCCATTTCAGCCTCTCGGAAAAGAACTGTGTCTTGCGCAGGCTTGGCTAGGATGCATTTACTGAACTCGGTTCTGATGAACATTGGAATTGGGTTAAACGTGGGTTAAAATCTGATCCAGTATTAATAACATTTGCTGTAATACTAACGTGTATTAACTTTGTGCGAACAAATAAAGCTGACTGCTCTTCAATATATTGGGGTATCTGGTTCATAGGATCAGAGACTGCTACAGAGGGGGAGGCTACTTGGATCATTGAGTCCACACAGGAGCAATCCAATCCCTTATCCTCTCCCCACAGCCCTGCAAGTGCTTTTCCTTCATACACTTAGCAAGCTCTCTTTGGAGTGCTCCAATTGAATCTGCCTCTACTACCTCTCCTAACAGTATATCTTATGGTGAGGAAAGTTCCAGAAACAATCAAGGACAGAATTAGCAGTCACATGGACCACTATGGATTGATTAGGGTAAGCCATCATGGATTTGTTAAAAACAAGTCCTGTCTAGCTCACTTGATAGAGTTTTTCGATGAAAGAGTGGACAGGTTCAGAGGGACATGTGGCTGATGTGTTAGATACAAGGACTTGTGAAAGACATTTGAAAGAAGTGCCATATAATGGGCTTGCAGGATATGGAAAAAGGGAGAGTTGGTGCAGGTTGAATCAGCATGGATAGAAATCTAGCTGAGTAATAGAATCAGAATCAGATTTATTATCACTAACTTATATGAAGTGAAGTTTCATGTTTTGTGTCAGCAGCACAGTGCAAAGACATAAAATTACTATAAATTACAAAAATAAATAGCGCAAAAAAAAGGGATAACGAGGTAGAGTTCATGGGTTCATGGACCGTTCAGAAATCTGATGGCAGAGGGGAAGAAGCTGTTTCTGAATAATTGAGTGTGGGTCTTCAGGCTCCTGTACCTCCTCCCTGATGGTAGTAATGAGGAGAGGGTATGTCCCGGATGGTGAGGGTCCTTAGTGATGGATGCCGCCTTCTTGAAGCACCGTCTCTTGACAATGTCCTTGATGGCAGGGAGTGTTGTGCCCGTGATGGAATGGGTTGAGTCTACAACCCTCTGCAGCCTCTTTCGATCCTGCACATTGGAGCCTCCATACCAGGCAGTGATGCAACCAGCCAGAATGCTCTCCACCGTACATCTATAGAAATTTGCAAGAGTCTTTTGTGACATACCGAATCTCCTCAAACTCCAAATGAAGTAGAGCCACTGGCGTACCTTCTTCATGATTGCATCAATGTGTTGGGGGATAGATCGTCCGAGATGTTGACGTCCAGGAACTTGAAGCTGCTCACCCTTTCCGTCGCTGACTCCCCCAAATCAGGACTGGTGTGTGTTCTCTTGACTTCCCCTTCCTGAAGTCCATAATCAATTCCTTGATCTTGCAGATGTTGAGTGCGAGGTTGTTGTTGTGACACCACTCAATCAGCCGATCTATCTCACTCCTGTATGCCTCTTCGTCGTCACCTGAGATCCTGCCAACAACAATGGTATCATCGGTGAATTTATCGATGGCATTTGAGCTGTGCTTAGCCACAGAGTCATGAGTGCAGAGAGAGTAGAGCACTGGGCTAAGCACGCATCCTTGAGGTGTGCCTGTGTTGATTGTCAGCGAGGAGGAGATGTTATTACCAATCTGCACTGACTGTGGTCTCCCGATATGGAAGTCAAGGATCCAACTGCAGACAGAGGTAGAGAGGCTCGGGATTTGAAGCTTGTTGATTAGTGCTGAGGTGTCGATGGTGTTGAAATCTGAGCTGTAATCAATAAACAATGTGTTGGGCCCAGGATAGATCCTCTGAAACGTTGACGCCCAGGAACTTGAAGCTGCTCACCCTTTCCACCACTGACACCTCAGTGAGGACTGGTGTGTGTTCTCCTGACTTCCCCTTCCTGAAATCCTGAAGAAACAGACAGCAATAGTGAAAGATTGTTCAGCACAGATAAGTGTACAATGGAGTACCTTAGGAGTCAGTAATAGGAACACAGCTTCCCTTAATGTATAATATTGACTTGAATTTCAATGCATCGAACTTAATTTCCAAATCATGGAAGAATTGGTGGAGTCCCAATCCTATTGGCACCTTATTTTCCTTTTCTGTGTTACCTTCCTGGACTCAGCCTCGGCCATCTTCTCTACCGTCAGGATGAGATCCAACACAAACAAGAAGACCAACGCCTCATATTCTGCCTGGGTAATCTACAATTCAATGACAAGGACATTGAGTTTTCCAATTTTAGGCAACCTTCCCCTCCAGTGGGATTTTCCCATTCCCCCCTCCTCTGATCCTCCCATTTTTGTCCCCTTTCCCACCACCCCCTCTTCAATATACACCTCTCCCCTAATGGTTCCCACTTTCACCTCCTTTACTCATCAGAGTCCAGCGCTGGGAGCCCTTTGTGTTCCTGCTTATCTCCCTCCAGCAGCTGTCTCCAACTCTCATACTCCCCTCCCTCCACCTCGTTCCACCTGCCTCTCATTTTTTCTCCCTTTGTCTGCCTCCACCTATCATCCACCCTCCTCTGTCTCCCAACTCCATCCCCTCTCCTTCCCTGCCTGGTGCAAGCTGCCTGTCATCTTTAACCCCGCCCCACCCCCACCAGCCCACCAATCACCTCCGACTCCTGTCTCACCACTCCCCTTCCCCTGTTTATACCAGCCATCTCCCCTATCCACTCTCAGTCCCGATGCAGGGTTTCAACCCAAAACCTCGACGATTCCTTTCCCTCCACAGGTGCTGCTCGAAATGCTGAGTTCGTCCAGCAGGTTGTTTGTTGCTCCAGATTCCTGCAGTCTCTTGTGTCTCTGTGGTTGTGTCTATATTTGTGCATGTGTATATGTGTGTTTGTGTGTGTATGTATGTGTGTGTGTGTCTAGTTATGTGTTTGTGTGTGTGATATTGTATGCATTTGACCTATTGTGTGTGTGTGTGTGTGTGTGTGTGTGTGTGTGTGTGTGTGTGTGTGTGTGTGTGTGTGTGTGTGTGTGTGTGTGTGTGTGTGTCTGAGCCTGTGTCTTGGTATCCTTGCCCGTGTTGTGCTAGCTATGTAGAGCGGAAATTGGGGTGTCCACGTCTCCTTTCCACTGGACTGAGCCATCGCTCTGACTGGTGACTAGTTTGAGTGGTAACTGGTGTACCTCAGCCACTCCCCATTAGAAGAATTCATGCACACCATCCCTAATGCTCAGAGCTGGAGTGGAGACATCATCTGTGACACCCCGAGGGACTGCCTAAGGAGGAGAAGACCATGGTGGCAACTGCAGAAGCACTGCTCATGTGTTACGGGCAGTACCGTCAGTTTTCCATACTTCATGAAATTACTTACAAAGTTAAAGATGCCTCTGCTGATTTGGAGCCAGGTCAGATCTTTGAGGAGCTTGACTCACCTGTTTACAGCTCCTTAGTGTACCTTTGTGACGTGTCTGTGTGTAAATGAGAAACCGGCTGTTCGACTCCCACCCTTCTTTATGTCACGATTTTGGAAGGAGGCGAGAACCTTTTGTTCTTTTTGAAAAATAGGCTAATTATCAACTCTGCAAGACTCCAGCAAAGATTCCAACAGTTCTACATTAAGTGCAGGTTAAAAGAACAACTTGATTATAATTCACTCTTCGTTTTCATTGTTTGTTAACAGCCTCTTGCTGGTGGGGTTGGACCATGACTTGCATGTCGAATCATCACGGAGATCTAAAAAGCAAACAAATAAGGAAGATTGCATTTATATAGCTCCTTTCTCTTCATCACTAAGCACTTTTGTGCAATTCTGATTGCCCCATTACGAGAAGGATATAGAGGCTTTGGAAAGGGTGCAGAAGAGGTTCACCAGGATGCTGGCTGGATTAGAAAGTATGAGTTACAAGGAGAGGTTGGACAAACTTGGGCTGTTTTCTCTGGACGGTCGGAGGCTGAGGGGAGACAGTCAGAATTTTTCTCCCAGGGTAGAAATGTCAAGTACAAGAGGATGTGTATTTAAGGTGAGAGAAGGAAAGTTTAAAGGAGATGTGCGGGGCAAGTTTTTTACACAGGGAGTGGTGGGTGCCTGGGACGGACCGTCAGGGGAGGTGGTGGAAGCAGATATGATAGTGACATTTAAGAGGCTGTTAGATAGACACATGAACATTCAGGGAATGGAGGGATACGGATCATGTGCAGGCAGAAGAGATTTAGTTTAATTCGGCATTGTGTTCGGCACAGACATCGTGGGCTGATGGGCCTGTTCCTGTGCTGTACTATTCTATGCTCTATGTTTACTTTACACCTAATGGGACATAGAAGTCACAATTCAGGAAGGAGAAGTTGGGAGAACACACACTAGTCCTCAGCAGTCGAAAGGGTGAGCAGCTTCAAGTTCCCGGGCGTCAACATCTCAGAGGATGTATCCTGGGCCCGACACATCGATACAATCATGAAGAAGGCACGCCAGTGGCTCTAATTTGTTAGGAGTTTGAGGAGATTTGGTATTGCAAATTTCTATAGATGTACGGCGGAGAGCATTCTGACTGGTTGCATCACCGCATGGTATGGAGGCTCCAATGCGCTGGATCACAAGAGGCTGCAGAGGGTTGTAGACTCAGCCAGCTCCATCACGGACTCAACCCTCCTCACCATTGAGGACATCTTTAAGGTTCAGTGCCTCAAGAAGGCAGCATCCATCATTAAGGACTCTCACCATCCAGGACATGCCCCCTTCTTGCTACTACCATCAGGGAGGAGGTACAGGAGCCTAAAGACCCACACTCAGTGATTCAGGAACAGCTTCTTCCCCTCTGCCATCAGATTTCTGAATGGTCCATGAACCCATGAACACTGCCTTGTTATTCCTTTATTTTGCACTATTTATTTTTGTAATTTATAGTAATTTTGTGTCTTGTACTGTACTGCTGCTGCAAAACAACAAATTTCACGACATATAAGTCAGTGATAGTAAATCTGATTCTGATTCTTCAGGAAGCATGTAAACCAATTTTTGAACAGCAAACTCCAAAAGATGGTCATCTGAAATGAGCAGATCATTTGTTTTGGTGACTTATGTTGATAATGCCCCTGCTATTTGTGAAAATAACGCCATGGGAACTTTAATAACCAACTGAAAGAGCAGAGAGGGTTTCCACATCTGAGATCCACAACTTTCTGGGATGGGGAATCCTAAAGATTCACAGCCCTCGAAGTGAAGACATTTCACTTTATCTCACTCCAAAATGACCACACCCTTATCCTGACACAATGTTTGCGAGATCTAAAATCTCCAGCCAGGGAAATAGATTCTCAGGACCTACTCTACTGCTTTTACAGTGAATTTATTTCATGTTTCCCAAACTTACTTTCAACTTTAATCATTACTTCCCAGCATTTTTTCAAAACCTGCTGAGATTTAGGCTCAGTGCAGCCATTTTGGTGAAAGGTTTCTCTGACAGAATTAATTAGTTTATTATTATCGTATGTACCGAGGTACAGTGAAAAACTTTGTTTTGCATGCCATCCATACAGATCATTTCATCACATCAGTGCATTGAGGTAGTGTAAGGGAAAACAAGAACAGAACAAAGTGTCACAGTTACAGAGAAAGTGCAGTGCAGGCAGACAATAAGGTACAAAGCTATAATGAAGTAGATTGTAAGGTCAAGGGTCCATCTTATCGTACATGGGGATCATTCAAAAATCTTATAACAGTGGGAGAAAACCAAGGGTTTGTAACACAGCTCTCTGCAAGAACAAAACATTGTCTGAATCAATTATTTCTTGCATATGTTGAGAAGGCAGTTCTTGCAAGGCATTTCATCCAGATGTGGATTAGTAAACGAAGGCACAAATCCTAGTTTTATCCACCCAAGCCAAGCGACCAGTAGGGTAATATCCTGATGCAGGATATTGATGCAGGGTTTCGACCCAAAACGTCAACAATCCCTTTCCCCCACACAGATGCTGTTTGACCTGCTGAATTCTTCCAGCAGATTGCTTCTTGTTCCAAATCCCAGCATCTGCAGTCTCTTATATCTCCAGGGCATTATCTCCATTGGACCCCATCTGCCCTCTCCCCAATTGATTTAAGTTTACGAAGTCTTTAGCGCTGACATAAATTAATCTTCTGGTGAAGGCAAGAAGGAAGTCTGCAAAATCGATGAAGGAACCACATGGAGTTGAGAACTGTTTTCACACAGTGACTTGCTGGGCTCTGGGATGTGTTGCCTGATGGGACCTTTCAAAGAGAAATTGGTTAAATGCAACAAAAGCTGAAACTGTAGGTCCGTGGGGGGAGAGCAGGGGAGAGGCGGAGAATTTGGAGAGCTCTTTCAAAGACGCACAGGTAAGGTGGGCTCATGGGCTCATTCTGTGCTGAATAATTCTACTATTGAAAGGAAAATTATGGTTTTCTCATCATAGGAACATTAGAAAATCATCCTCAGGTTCAAATGCCCAAATACACAACACTGTGGCATCTGTACACTTTAAAACTTTATTTATACAGCGTGGCAACAGGCTCTCCTGGCCCAATGAGCCCACGACGCCCAATTACACCCATGTTAACCTACTAACCCGTACGCCTTTGGAATGTGGGAGGAAACTGGAGCACCCGGAGGAAACCCACGCAGTCACGGGGAGAACGTACAAACTCCTTACAGACAGTAGCGGGAATTGAACCCCGATCACTGGTGCTGTAATAGCGTTACGCTAACCCTTACACTACCGTGCCACCCCAGATTAGATAGAAAAGATTACATTGAGAGATTCATCAAAGATTAAAGATTACATTGAAATCTTACATCATATAAGCCAATGAGACTGAGGTTCAGAAGCAGAGTGCATGTAGTGTGTTCAGTGCGTGTGACAGAGGGTCAATTTCTACTCTAAAGGAATCTGCAGATGTATGAATTAGTAGCTGGAGTAGGCTACTCGGCCCCTCACTCCTGCTCCACCATTTAGTAAGATCGTGGTTGATCTGATTGGAGATCAGGGCTACTTTGAGTCGGATCATGGCCAATCCGTGATTTAATTCCACGCACTCACCTTTGTTCTTCATCTCATCTCTCTGACTAGCTAAGATCTCTCAACCTCAGTCTGAAAGTTAACCATTGGCCCAGCAATTGTATCATTGAGTCACAGATTAATGCAGCATGGAAACAGGCCTTTTGGCCCAACTTGTCCATGCTGACCGAGAAGCCCACCTAAGCTAGTCCCATTTGCCTGTGTTTGACCCACATCTCTCTCAACCTTTCCTATCCATGTACCTGTCCAAATGCCTTTTAAATGTTGTTATTGTACCAGCCTCAACCACTTCCTCTGTCAGCTCATTCCATGTCCTGTCCAGCCTCTGGGTGAAGAAATTGCCCCTCAGGTCCCCTTTAAATCTTATCCCTCTTGCAATAAACCTGGATCCTCTAGTTTCCCTTTCCTTGGGAAAAGGATCCTTGAGGATTGTGCCCAAAGAGAAGGGAAGTTTTATTTTCAGTGGGAATGCTATGGCTTCATGCATGCTTTGATAGGGAGAACTTTGACACGCCAAATCTTTGGATGACCCTGTAATCTCAGTCTCTGAGACGGACGTCTGGACGACCCACGAAAGGCATCTGGTCCAGACTGTGTACTTGGCCGAGTGTTAAAGATCTGTGTGGACCAATTGGTTGGAGTATTTACGGACATTCAACCTCTCACTCCTGTGGTCTGAGGTTCTCACCTGCTTCAAAATGGCATCTATTGTACTGGTGCCCAAGAAGAGCATGGTCACCTGCCTCAATGATTACCGTCCGCTAGCGCTGGCATCAACCGTAATGAGTGCTTTGAGACATTGGTTATGGTGCGAATCAACTCCTGCCTCAGGGATGACCTAGATCTACTCCAATTTGCCTCCCGCCACAACAGGTGAACAGTAGATACAATTTCTTTGGCTCTTCACTCTGCTCTGGACCATCTGGACAACAAGAACAGATACATCAGGCTGCTGTTCATCGACTGCAGCTCGGCGTTCAACACAAACATCCCATCCAAACTCATCATCAAGCTTCAAGACCTGGGCCTCTGGTCTTCCCTCTGCAACTGGATCCTCGGCTTCCCCATTGGCAGACCTCAATCAGTGAGGGTTGGTAACAACATCTCCTCCTCACTGACCATCAACACCGGTGCACCTCAAGGCTGCGTGCTTAGCCCCCTGCTCTACTCCATATACACACATGACCATGTGGCTAAGCACAGCTCCAATGCCATAAACGAATTTGCCAACAACACCACCGTTGTTGGACGAATCACACATGTACTTGTGCATATGACAGTAAACTCGACTTTGATTTTGACTACAGAACAGGCCATTTTCATTCTGAGAGTCTATGGGTCAAAGAAAATTATCTTGCAGATTGAACATCGATTGATTTTCTGTCCAATTCCTTAAGTCTGTGCCCCATGGTTACGGAGATTATGATTATGTTCGGCAACGTATTACATCCTACAGCACACTGCAAAAGGCACATTCCTTGTGTAGGGCCACAGGCAGTGGTTCCCTCAGGCATCCTGCCAGAGCAGCAATTATTCACATGTGAATAGAGACTGGTGTTTGTTAGCTACGCTGAGCAAATGAATGCTTTGCTTCTGATTTTATTTTAAACTTCAAATAATGTCCCACTTTAGAACATAGAACACTACAGCACAGTGCAGGCCCTTCGGCCCACAATGTTGAGTCGACATTTTATCCTGTTCTGAGATCTACCTAACCCTTCCCTCCCACATAGCCCCCTATTTTTCTATCATTCATGTGTCTATCTAAGAGTCTCTTAAATGTCCCTAATGTATCTGCCCCAGAAGCTCTGCCCACAGTGTGATCCATGCACCCACCACTCTCTGTGTAAGAAACATACCCCTGACATCCCCCTTATATCTTCCTCCAATCATCTTAAAATTACGTCCCCTCATGTTAGCCATTGTCACCCTGGGAAAAAGTCTGACTGTCCACTCGATCTGTGCCTCTTATCATCTTGTTCATCTCTATCAAATCACCTCTCATCCTCCTTCTCTCCAAAGAGAAAAGCCCGAGCTCACTCAACCTATCCTCATAAATGCTCTCCAATCCAGGCAGCATCCTGGTAAATTTCCTCTGCTCCCTCTCTAAAGCTTCCACAACCTTCCTATAATGAGGCGACCAGAAATGAACACAATACTCCAAGTATGGTCTAACCAGAGTTGCATAGAGCTGCAATATCACCTTGCGGCTCTTGAACTCAATACCCCAACTAATGAAAGCCAACACTCCATACACCTTCTTAGCAACCCTATCGACCTGCGTGACAACCTTAAGGGATCTATGGACGTGGACCCCAAGATCCCTCTGTTCCTCCACACTGCTAAGAGTTCTGCCATTAACCTTGTATTCTGTCTTCAAATTCAATCTCCTGAAGTGTATCACTTCACACTCATGCGGGTTGAACTGCCACTTCTCAGCCCAGGTCTGCATTCTGTCAATATCCTGTTGTAATCTTCAGAAACCTTCTACACTATCCACAACACCACCAACTTTTGTATCATCAGCAAACTTACTAACCCACTCTACCACATCCTCATCCAAGTCGTTGATAAAAATCACAAAGAGCAGCGATCCCAGAATGGATCCCTGTGGAACACCACTGGTCACCATTTCTCATTCAACTTTTGTCAACAATGAAATAAAAGCAGAGAAATGCAGGGGACCAAAGCAGGAAAATTAAGCTTTAATATCAACCTGAAATATTAACTCTATTTCTCTTCCACAGATGCTGCCTGACCTGCTGAATATTTTCAGCATGTGCAGATTTTACATTTAAATTTAGATTTTTTATGCATTCATGCAGCTGCTGCTTTGCTGACGTGACCTGCATTTACTGCCCATCCCTAACTGCCTTCCTACAATGGGGCGTGGAGGCTTTGGAGAGGGTGAGGAGGAGGATGCTGCCTAGATTAGAGGGCATGCTCTATAAGGAGAGGTTGGACAACTCGGGTTGTTATCTCTGGAGCGGCAGAGGCTGAGGGGAGATCTGATAGAAGTTTATAAGATTATGAGAGGCATAGATAGAGTAGGCAGCCGGATCTTTTTCCCCAGGGTTGAAATGTCTAATACTAAAGGTCATCCATTTAAGGTGAGAGGGGGAAAGTTCAAAGCAGACTTATGGGGCAAATTTTTTTAACACAGAGGGTGGTGGGTGCCTGGAATGCACTGCCAGGTGTGGTGGTGGAATTAAATACAATAGCAGGGTTTAAGAGGCTCTTAGATAGGCACGTGAATGTGTAGTGAATGGAGGGATATGCACATTGTGTAGGCAGAAGGGATTAGTTTAGTTATATAGAACATTACAGCACAGTACAGGCCCTTCAGCCCATAATGTTGTGCCAGCATTTTATCCTGCTCTAAGATCTATCTAACCCTTCCCTCCCACATAGCCCTCCACTTTTCAATTATTCGTGTGTCTATCTAAGAGTATCTTATATGTCCCTAATGTATCTGCCCCCACAACCTCTGCCGGCAGTGCACTCCACGGACCCGCCACTCTCTGTGTAAAAAACTTACCCTGACATCCCCCTTATACCTTCCTCCAATCACCTTAAAATTATGGCCCCTCGTGTTAGCCATTGTCACCCTGGGAAAAAGTCTCTGAATGTCCGCTTGGTCTATGCCTCTTATCATCTTGTATACCTCTATCAAGTCACCTCTCATCATCCTTCTCTCCAAAGAGAATGGCATTTAATTACTAGATTAATTAGTTCAGCACAACATTGTGGGCCGAAGGGCCTGTTCCTGTGCTGTTCTACATTCTATGTTCTTATATTCATGTGAAAGTGCTCCCACAGTGCTGTTGGGGAAGGGATTCCAGGATTTAGACCCAGTGACGATGAAGGAATGGCGATATATTTCCAAGTCAGGACGTTATGCAACTTGCAGGGGAACCTGTAGGTGGTGGTGGTGCCACGTGCCTCGGCCCTTGGTGGTAAAGTTCATAGGTTTAGGGGGTGCTGTCGGAGTAGCCTGGGCAAGTAACTCTAGTGTATTTCATAGATGGCACACTCTGCAGTCATGATACAACCTCCATGGACAGAGAGGTTTGTATGTTCACATCTCCAGAAGGACCCAAACTTATCACAAGCAGGAATGAAGCTGCATTTTTATAGCAAAGTTCACAATCCAGTCCTTCCTGAGGTGCTGTTACAACCTGCTCACTTCAGGTTTTTATGTACACATGTTTAAATGATCAAGCTATAAATATTCAGAACTTCCACCACAATACTTTATGTTTTCTTTATATGCTTGAACCCTACTTTTGCCCTTCATTGAGCTTGCCTGTAGGTATTGCTTTACTCTCTAAGTCACTGTTGTCTGCAGGTGCTTTGAAAACCAAACCCCCTGAGTTTTAGCTGGGGAACAGACCAAGAAAAGAGCTGGATGTACCCCTCAAAGTCATGAGGTGGGTCGGGATGAAGTATTTATGGGTCTTGATTGAGATACTACTAGGACAACATCATAACGATTATCCTGCAAGGTTTGCAGAGTGCCATGGGATACCTGTAGAATGATGCAGAAGACAACAAGAGTTTTGTAATCAGTTTACAATAGTGATAATCTACATTTTACTTAGTTTGTCAACACTTTCTGATTTGTGTAACTAACACTGTTAAAAACCATTGGTGTAGTAATGGTTAATATGCTAAACAGCTTAATTAAAGCTTATTTGCTATAGTGATTTATCATGTGATGGGAAATACCTATCATGTGACAGGTAGTGGTGTGATCATGTGCATAAAAGAATGAGATTTTGCTATAGATGTGGAGAGTACTTCTTGGTTTGTAATGTTAAGAGTCAAGATATGCTTAAGTTTGCTGTTGCTAGGGCTGTGGAACTGCAGAAGGCATGTGAGAACATGTTTTTTTTTTCTCTCACCTGTGAGGTATTTGTTTCCTGGACTGATTGTGTAGATTTTGCCTCAAACTATAGTTTTGGCTGAGTACTGTCAAGAATTATTGAAGACTTGTTGCCAGGAACAGCAGAATGTGACTAGGGGTTATTTAACTAAGCTTGTTACTAATTGTATAATAACTATCATGAACACATTGATTGGACCAGAGCTATATTATAATTAGTATTTTCAACACTGCCCAATGTTTAACTGTAGTGCTATGGAGAGAAAAATAAGTTCTGTTATGGGATAACTTTGGTTTTTTTTTGCTTTGTATATAAACTTGAAGAATCTCTCCTTTTTGCCAAGAGAACCTGCTCCTAGCTGACAGTCTAATGTGCAGACTTGCAGTTACTACCCATCCCTAACTGTCTGTGAGGTGGTGGTGAGCTGCCTTCCTAGACAATGACAGTCCTTCAGGTGAAGGTGTTCCCAAAGTGCTGCTGGGGAAAGGTCTCCAGGGTTTAGACCAGGATGCAAGAAATGTTCAGGAACAAGCCAGTGAGCTGGTTTGACCCTACTCTATTCATACCATGGCTGATCTTTCTCTTATCTCCTATTATCCCCATTTTCCTTTATTTCCTCTTTTAATATTCAGAAATTCATTTTGAGTGCACACTGAACCTCTAGGTTGTCACACTCTGAGTGAAGAAATGTATCCTTGTCTTATTTGTAAATGATTACTGCTTCCTTTGAGACTGTCCCCTAGTTCCAGTGCCTTCAGCCAGGGGAGACACCTTCTATGCATCCATCCTGTTAAGCCTTAGAGAATTTAAGTTCCAATGTGATCAGTTCTCATTCCTTTAGACTAAAGTCATTCTCCACAATTTCTCTTGGACTCGAGTTCAGTTAGTCTTCAGAATTAACCCCTGAAAATGTGGTTTCACCCCAGTGAAGTTGATTTTTTTTCTTTCTTGGCATATGGATGTCAGAGGCGAGACCGGCATTCATTATCCAATACCAACTGCCTTTGAAAGTGTTGGTGAGCTAAGTTATTGAACCTCTACAGGCCTGCTGGTTGTGGTCCCACATTGCCTTTGGGAAGGGTACTCCAGGATTTGGATTCTCCTGAATGATGCTGTCCAGTATCAATGAAACTGGAGTATCATGACCTTGCCATAGGAATTCTTGAGTTGACCCTTTCTTTCCAGTTTCCTTTCTAGCATTTGCTAGAAATACTCAGGAAATCAGACAATGTCTATGGAGAAAGTTAATTAGTTTGATGGCCATTCATTTCAGAACTAGGAAAATGAAGTTGCAGAGTAGTAGAAATGGAAAGAACAAAGGAAGGTCTAAGGTTGAGCAGGGCTGGAGAAATTGAATGACAAGTGGTGTTGGGTGGGCTGGCTGGATGAGGTGATGTAGGCTTGACAAAACGACAGTGTCATTTGGAGAAGGCAAATTTGAAATGCCAGAAGGAGAGAATAAAGAACCTGGAAAATGTGAGAAAGTGCACTGACTTATTTTAAATTGTTAAATTCATTGAGGTCTGCAGTACTCCTTGTTGGTAAGTGAGGTGCTGTTCCGTAAACTTGCATTTGGCTTTGAAATGGTGTGAGCAGCTAAAGACTGAAGAGGGATGGACATTTAACAAGACAGACTGGAAGCTTGGCCACCCTTGTAGACTGAATGCAGTCAGTTAATTGGCATTTAGTTTTCCCAACCTGGAGACTGAGTGCTGAATGCAATAAATTGGAAACGTGCAAGTGAATTGTTGCTTCGTCTCTATTTTCTCCCATCTCCTTGAAAGACAAATTCATTGAATAGTAGTAGTCTTCTGCTTACTACCCAGTTGGCTGATTTGTGTATGAATTTGGACAATAACTTCAGTGGGTGATTCAAAGAGTAGGTGTGGTGTGACATTCTCCTTCACCTGCCTTCACAGGCTAGTGCTGGGCCTAATGAGACCAATTGCAACTTCTCATGAGGACATTGTTAATGCCCTATATTAAATCAGTCCTGGGGGTGGCCAAGTACTTATCTGAGCTCATAATTGTATAGCACAGGAGGAAACTATCTGACCTATTGTAGACAATTAATAGATGCACCCAGCTGACCTACATGAATATACTCCTGTCTCAATCCTGCAGATTGTTTTGTTTCCCCCTCCACTCCAAAGACTATCAAACTGAGGTATGTTAATTATCCTTTTGCTGCTGCTAATTTTGTTTACAGGTAGAATGAAATGTTACAAAGCCTTGTACAACCCAGAGCTGACAACAGTTTGATACCAGGAACATTGCTCACAAGCACTTATTGGCAAAATTCATTTTGCATCCCTCATTTTGCACAAAGTCAAGTCCACTGTCCTTTCTCTCAAGCTTGGTGTGTTATGTGCAGGTGAATCATTCAGGATTGTTAAGTGAATAATTAACTTAATACTCATCAAGGCTGACTTACTTGCAATTTGATTTGCACTTTTTCTCCAGTTTTGTCTTTGTGCAAGTTTTAACATGCATTATCCAAAGTTCCAGCACCCGCAGTTTAAACTTCTCAACTTCTCATGGATGGAAAAATGAAATGAAACATTAACTCAGTTTCTCTATTACAGATGCTTCCTGCCCTGCAGAGTTTCCAGCATTGTGTGGGATTGCATTTAACTTTCTTGCTATTTAACTTAGTTAAAAGCCACATTTGTTTTGTAATATCAGCAAGAGGGTAAATGTGTATTTAAAAATGGGAGGTAATGAACAGATGGGTCTGTTGGCCAGATGAGTCTTTGGTTAAATCTTCATAATTTCCTGTTTTATCCTACTGACAGATTTTAAAGGGCACAATCGTTTTGTATACAGGGGTCCCTGGGTGACAAATGACCTGACTTTCAGAAATCTGACTTTGGACAAATTCTCCTATATTTTTAAAACTCTTTTCAAGCTGGTAATGTTTGCAGTATTCATGGCTAAATGCAGTATATGTTCATTAGTTTAATTATAGGTAGTACTAGGGTGAATTAATAAAATGTAACAACTGCATGTAGAGCAATTATGATTTTGGTAGCTGTAGAAAATAGATATTTCTGATGTGCAGAGAAATCTGTGTAGAGTTCTCAGGAACAGAATCCTTGCATAAAGCCAGGACTACCTATAAGTGCCTTTTACATTGTCTTCAAAGCCAATGCAGTACTTTGAGGTGTAGTCACTGTAAAACACAACCTGGCAATCGATTTGGACAGAGCAAAAAAAACTATAAACAGCAACAAATGGCTGGGTGTTTAATATACAATAACATTGAATTTGCTAAATGTTTGGAAATGATAATACTTTGGCATCCAACTCACCAGCTAGCTTCTGTCCCTCACCCCTGCTCAGAACTCCTGGACCCAATCCCATGCTACCTCAAACTCGCTGGGTTGATTTTTCCACAACACTAAGCTTGTGTGATTCATTATTGTACCACAATAACATCAAATGTTGGGATGCTAGTGGGAATAACAAATTGTCAAATCTACTTGCCCAGCTGCATGGAAGTCCAGAGGATGCCAGATCATCAGTGCTATTGTAATGTTAACTGAAGGAATTGTGGCTGGGGCATCCAAATTAACATGGCTCTTTGAAATGATGCCATGGTATTTCTGACCATGATAGATGTCACTACTTAATCTCTTAAAACAGCACTTCCCACAGTATGGCACTCCCCAATATTACATGTGACTGTCTTTGTACTCCATCTCTGGTACACCCCAACCTTCAGTTGCTTCCTATACCCAACACCAAGATTGATGACACATTCACCTTCAGCAAAAATGAGCAATTAATAGTGAATTAAAACTGATCAAATTTCCTTTTTTCAGGATGCTGCCAGAGACCTGGTGTCAATATTTATGAAATTTACAAATGGACTAAACAAAGGAAATTGTAAGCTCTTATTCTGGATCCCTGCTGTGTGATATCACTAAGTTACAAGTCATTGCAAAGATAACAAGATGGCTCCAGTGTGGCAGGGTCTGTTATTAACAGATGTTTCAAATGCAAATGATAAACATGAGCTTCATGCTGAAGTCTATGCCAACCATCAAGTCTTAATCCTGTTTTTATTTTCCCCACAATCAACTCCAGATTTTGCAACACCTATGTTCTAAGGACAACCTGGTGACCAATTAACCTACCAAACCCATCTTTGTGGGAGGAAACACTCCCAGTTACAGGGAGTGTGCAAACTCCACACAGTAGATGAGGTCAGGATTGAACCTGGGTCTCTAATGCTGTGAGACAGCAGCTCCATCAGCTGTGCCAGTTATCAGGGGGCTGCAGAATTCCTTAGCTTTTAGACCACTGAAACATTTGTTATCAAGTTTTTTTTGTTGTTGTGTTGATCTGGTGTGAAATATTCTCCATATTGAACAGTTCATGATCTTGTAGCAGGCAAATAGGATGAAGATAGTAGTGTCAAAAGTCATCAGTCAAATTAGTTTTGCTGTAAAGTAAGGGACCAGTGATTATTTTTAGGTGCATACAAAAACTGTAGACAGACCAATTGCATATTCTGTTCAGTCACCAGGTTATGACAAAGCACAAGTAATGCTTTATTTCATCTTGTGAAGTAAAGGAGGCCATTCTTGCAATGTCAAAGCAATCCTCCTATCCCATTCCCCAATTTATTTCCTTGAACTTCTTGCATGCTTATCAATTCCCTGCTCACAACATCCTAAAGTTAAGGAATAGCTTGCAAGGGAACTGAAGATTCCCATCTCTCCCTCCCCAACCTGTTGGAATGGTGTATATAAGTGAACATTGCCAGAGGTTATAATTGAGGATTAGAACTTCTACAGAATAGAGCTCATTTGGTGTAGATGGGTACTCTACAGTGGGCTGAAAGGTCAGTTTCTGTGCTCTGACTCTAATAGACAACTTGTATTTTGCATCATTGCCATGTAACATACAAATGCCATCAAATAATGCAATGTACTTTTAGTGGTGTTTGGTACATTTTAAGACTTAATTTTAAAAAGGGTTCTAAGTTGTACTGCTCCATGAACTTTGGCCAGACTTCCCACCTGGATGGATTCATGTCGGGCATGAAGCTACCTACCATTAGTAAAAGTTAACTGAAGTTTAGTGAGGCAGTGAAGAAACTTGTGAATTCCACTCTTCTGGGTGAGAAGAAAATTCCAGTTTTGACTTCCTTAATGGAAGGGAAGCTTCAGAACTCAATACAGAGGAACAACTTGCTCTGGTGGATCATGAAGATTTGATGAATGAGTTGGGTCCAGCTTGGAAGCTCATGGTATGAGCAGTCATCAAGTCCATTGCACTGATGGAGGCAGTGAGAGCCAATAGTCAGCCATGCAGCACAGGAATTGACCTTTTGGCCTTCCATGTCAATGAAGTCCCCATTGATATTGAATGAGCTCTATTCTGTGGACTCTGTCAAGGCATCGCTTGATGCACAGACTTAAAGCTATCAACAACTGATATTTATCTAGTAGCCAGAATCTACTGAAGCATTCCCTGACCAATGGCTGTAATGTGATCTCTAATTCCATAATAAACCTCATCCTTGGAGGTCTACTCATCTACTTTTCAATCTAGGTGAACAACACCTGGGGAGGGAGGGGGAGAGGAGGTGGAAATGTTATGGCAGAAAGTGGGTTGAAGGCAGGGTAGCAAAGATAGTCTCAGTCTGACCTTGTATCCTAACCTATCCCTGAGATGAAGCCAAAGGTGGGGGAAGAGTCAAGTAGAAGTGGATTAGATTACTGTCACACCAGGGTGCAATGAAATTGCTAACTTGCATTGAAGATCAGTGAACAGTATACATTGTAATATTTGCAATAAATGCAAAACAAGCAAAATTAGTAGCAAGAGATGAAACCTCATCTACAAGCAAGAGGCAATGTAGAGGAAGGGGGTTGATAGGACTGAAATGAGGGTTGTTTTTAATTTGTACAAATATACAAAGTGTAAAACTACATTCTTAATGCCTTTTAGTCAATACATTCAATAGTGTATCAGAATAAGGTTTATTATCACTTGTATGACATGAAATTTGTTTTGCAGCAGCATTAAAGTTATAAATAATGCTTTTAAACCATTGGTGCCATTGCCACTTGTATCACCCCTGGGGTGATGTGTCCTTTCATTGTTAGAGGAGCTTCCCCCACTGGACTTGGCCTCTACATCTCTAGCTAAAGGAGCCTAGACTGTGGTCCTTCCACACATAGCCTTTGCATTGGCTGCACAAGGGCTGTTTCTCACATCTGAGATGAGCATAACTTGAATGCATACAGGTTCAGTTCTTCTAACCTTTAATCTTCTGTTTCACTGGAGATGGTCTTGCTTCACTTCACTGAGGACTCCAAGGCTTCCTATTCGCTTCAGAAACCCTTCTTGGGGCACAACTACACCAGAATACTTAATTCCACTTCACAGGCTTGTATCCTACTGTGGTATGTCTTTAAGACTCATTTCTCTTGAAATTGCTGAATCTAAAAAGAAGTGCAACTTCTACTTGTTCTATTTTTTCCAGTTTCCTGGCTTTCCATTTTGTGGCAAAGCTATTAATAGCATGCATCATTTCCATCTCATTATCCTGTAATTTGCATGTCATCCTTGACTGGCAGGTGTCAGATTATACTGGCATAATTTGCACCTGGAGATAAAGGGCCATAATTGCATGCAGCAAAGTTCATCAAGAATCAAGTGGATGGAAAGTGTAAGTCACTTATGACAATTTAACAGAAAATTACTTGTGGGGAAGTTCCTCAAACCCTTTGTTACACATTCCCCTGGATAAAAGTTGTCAATAAAATGCAACATTTATTCACTTATCCTCTAATAGATTTCAATGCAATTCCCCATCACAAAGTTGAAATCGATACTGGAAATTCTCAGCATGTTAGGCAGCATCTGGGGAAGAAACCCATGTGGGAGAACATACAAACTCCACACACAGTATTGGAGGTCAGGATTGAACCTGGGTTGCTGGAGCCATAATGTAGCAGCAGTGTTGCATAAATGCAAATTCTTTCTTGCCAGCTCAATACAACTAAACTTTGGTTCACAATGAAAACTAAACTTTGGTTCACAATGAAAACCTAAAATTTAGTGCTGATAAACTCTAAGTGACTTTAAGTCACTGATTCAATATTCATCCTTGAACTTTCTGCCTCTGCTTCTCTCCCCTCTATGCTCAATCACACCTGCTATACTCCTTTTTCAACCCCCCCCCCCACAAAAAAAAATTCCAATTGATAACCCCCTTGCCATTCAATGCACTGCCATCAATGAATTCCTTAACAGCCTGCCGGTCTCCATTGATTGAACTCTAATGCACCAACCACATTGTGGCTACAAGAAGTCAGAGGCTGGCTGTCCTGGGGTGAGTGATTGCCTTCTGACACTCCAGTCTCCTCATGTACAAGGTACAGCTCAGGAGCTTGTGGGATATTCTTCATTTGCTTCATTGACTACACCAATTCCTGGGGACAGTATCCAACACAGGACCATCTAAATCCTTGTACACCCTACCATACACAACCGTGGGAGCATTCCTCCTGAAGGACAATGGTGATTTAAGATGGCTCATCACCTTCCCTGTTGGGCAATTAAGGATGAGCAATAAATGCTGATCTTGCCTGTGACACCCACGTCATTCTGTATTAAACCTTTGTTTTAAAGGCATTCATTAAATTGCCCTGGAGCTATTTTAGCATCAATCTCATGGCTGCTCAGTTACATTATGCCATCCTGGGCATTGGCCTGATGTCATGGGTTAGTGAAGATAAGATAATAGAGGCTAATGCTCCAGTACAATATCAAAGGAGGTACTACTTTTCAGATGAGACCTCAAACCAATGCCTTGCATATTCTAGAGAAATAAAGGACTGCAGATACTGGAATCCAGATGAAAAACACTATGATGCCCGATCAGCACCATGACATCCTGAAACATTGACCGCATGCTTTTCTCCATGGATGCCGCCCGGTCTGCTGAGTTCCTTCGGCATCATCGTGTTTTTCATCCTTGCTTGTTCTCGCGTGAGCAAAAGATGCCATACACCATTTGAAAGAAAGGTTGGGGAACTTTTTCCACATCCTGGACAATTTTTGTATCTCAACCAGCGTTACCTGGCCAGCATCGAATTGCATTTCCTACAAAAATGGCTGCACTTCAAAGGTACATTATGACAACGGCTTGTTGGTGTCTGTAATATAGCAATGCCTTGAGGAATTTTGCAGGAATGTTATGATCAAAATGATATCAAGCCACACCTAGAGATATGAAAACAAGTGATCAAAATCTCTCACAAGTTGGTGTTAAGGATGGAGCAAGGGGAAGGAATTCCAGAATTTGGGGACTTGGCAGATGGAGGCAAGATGACCAATTGTGGAGTGATTAACTTTGGGAACATTTTGAGAGGCCAGAAGTGGAGGAGCTGAGAGAGCTTGTTGGGTCTGGATCTGCAAGATGTTCCAGGGACATTCACAGCAATTGTAAATTTGCAGTCTTGCTTTACTAGGTTACAGTGTAGGCCAGTGTGTATTGGATTAGCTCTAGTTTACAGGAGGTTGAACAAGGGAGGCCAATGTGTTGGATTATCTAAGTGTAGGGGGTCCCTAAAGGTGTGAGAGACCTTCAACAGAAGGTAGTTGAGGGAAGGGTGGAGTTGACCACTGTTAGAGGGATTGGGAACATGAAAAAAGCATGAAGTGATGTAAATTCTTTCTATAAATGGTGATTAACCTTGTGATTGAGAAAGGGTCAGTCTCTCCAAGATAGGAGGAAGCAGAGAAGTGAAAGAAGGGATACAATATTGTATGCTGATTCTACTCCTTGTAAGGAGCTGAAGCAGCACTTACTCCAAAACTGCATCAGAAAATGTGCACATCTTGGAAGTATTATAAATTATTTACATTTCTAAATGTCAGGAATTATGACGTGCACTCAAAATAGGTTAATACACAGAACACTGATGCCAAGATATTGTGCCTTGAATCAGAAAGAATGAACTGTGACTTGCATGGTGTATGAACCTTGCTGTACACTGCACATAGATCTGGCCCACAATGTCAGTGTTGTAGCTTGGAACCTGCTTTTTTCTGCAGTCTCCTGGAGTTCCGTTATTATATTGGAGTGACTGAAGGTGGGAATTGCATTGGGTCTGTGACATCACATTTCAGTTGTGTAACACTTGATAAGGTGCAAAGGATTGTCCAGTGGGACTAAAACCATGAATATAGGAATGGGGATTGTGATGCAAGATTAACCTACTGTTGTATGTGGACAGTGAGCTAACTTTGTTAATTATAATGGTTGTGGCTCCAGCCAGTAATGACTTCAGTTATCTGATGTGCTTCATCAGGAGACTAATTGTGACTAGCTAACCCCAGTTAAACCTAGCCTGTGCTGCATAAAGAGGTGCATTGTCTGGAGCAGGAGCTGGAAGGTATTTATAGCTGTGGCTGTCTTGAAGCTTTGGTGCAATGCAAGAGTGCAAGATCCTTGGATTTTGGAGATGATGGGCAGGTGTATGTGGGGTGGGGGGGTGAAGAAGAGGGACATCCATCACTGCAGGGTATCCAGACATGGTGAGGAGGCAGAGAGTAAAAACCCATGGATGTCTGTCCCTTCCAGAACAAGAGCTCCTCTATCCTCAAGGCTACAGGAGCTACCAGGGCTGATCTGGACAGTCAATAACAAGTGGAAGGAAGTCACTAAGGCTTTGCACAAGGGTTATTTTTGAATAGAAGATGACATAATTTCCATATTTCATGTGACATAAGTAGGTTGGTCCAATGAGTCCATGCCAACACTCAATTCTATTCTACTTATCTTCCCTGCAATCTATTCTCCCTTGTGCACTCTCTTCTCTCCCCACACTCCGCCCGCCCCCCCCCCCCCCCAAATTCCCACCATCAACCTCCATTCACAGAGGTTACGGTGGCCAATTAACTCCCCACATCTCTGGGATGTGGAGGGAAACCTGAGCACCCTGTGGAAATCCATGCAGTCACAGGGACAATGTGCACACTCCACACAGACAGTGCTGGGGTCAGGATTGAGCTCAGTTTGAGCTATAAGATGGCTGAACTACTTGTAGCACCACTGTACTGCCTTGCAGTCGCTTGGTTCAGAACATCCTGGGTTTTTAAATTGTGTCAAAGCCCAGTGGATATTGATGGAGACGGTAAGGTGTGGGACTGTGGCTGAATGTAGAAGTGGTATTTTTATTCCTGGCTTGATGGTGGCCTCTTTTCCGTTTCCACGTTTGTTTTCCAATGCCAATCATCTGTCTGGTTGCAAGATCTGTACCCTCATTTTGACTGTGCATGTATGTTATGCACTGCAAATATCATCCATTCCTCATGATATACAAGGAGGCCATTTGGCCACTGAGTCTATGCTGGTTCACAAGCAATATCGTTCCCTGAATTTTCCCTGCAACCTATTCTTCCTGCCTTCCCATCAATTCCCCCAGATTCTACCAGTTACCCGCACACTTGTGGCAATTTGGAGTGGTCAATTAATCATTGGAACATGGAAAGAAACCAGAGCATTTGGGGGGGGAACCCACATAGTCACAGGAAGATCGTGCAAACAGCACCAGAGACTAGAACTGAACCAGAGTTATTGGCATTGCAAGGCAGCAGCTCTACTTCCTGCACCATTGCCACCTATCATTAGTTGATAGCTCGCGTTTCCCAGCAGTCGTCAACCATGGGAAGAAGATGTCCTGGTGGCAACCAGGATATTGGGCAGTGCTGTTGGATTAGCTGTCTGGTCACATCAACTGGGCACTGAGGGCATTTCTCTCTCCTGCTACAGTGCAGAACTGACATGCAGCAACTAGATCATTTTGGCACACTGCACCATGATAAAGGCTGCCACACTAAAAAGCTACATGGTTCATCCACCTGTTATTAGTTGACAAAATGAAATGCACTAAGCTTTCTTTGACTAGAGGGCATTGGTGTCCTCTGCAATGCAACAATGGATAGCAAACAGTAAAATGTAGCAAATGATATCCAGCTCCAATCTCGGAGGTTGAAGCATGGAAGTTAATTGCCATGGTTATCTTGACAGATATTGGCAATGCAGTCCTTGCCCTGCTCCAAGGTTGTGACTGCAACAGATGAGAATCTTCAGTGAGGGCATCCTTGTGGAAGCACGTCATCTCGTACTCTGTTCCTCGTTGAACTGAGTGAGAATTCTGGCCACCAGTTGAGAACCTTTTCTTCCCACCTCTACCCCTTGTTCTCCATCCCCTTCCGATCCCAGCTTTTCCTGTTCTGTACACCTCTTCTAATCCCATGCAGAATGCACCCAAGTCCAGGAGTCACAGGTTTGTGCAGATGCCTCAAGGCAACAACAAGCCCTCTGATACCTGCCGTGCCATTTCATACTAAATACGTTGAGTCTAGAAATCTTCCAAACAATTGTAATGGTGGAGGAATCAACCAGCAATTAAAATGCAGATAATGAATGATTCCTTTTAAATGGTTTTGTTCTTGCCACCGTTGAATGTTTGAGTAGGTGTTAACTGGAATGTTAACATCCATAATGGTAGCATGTTCATTGCATGCAGTTGCAGTGTGTTTTTCTTGCCCTTTATAAGCGGCTTCAGTGTGAACATGCTTATGTCCCTTTAAATATGGTGCCTGGCTCACTAGTGTCCTCACAAATGAGGCACCTTGTGTTAAAGCTCACACATATGGTACTCAGTGTGAATGCCCTTGTCAATTTTGCATCTTGTGCTAATGCTCTGGCAAATGCCATCTGGCATTGTAAATGCCCTCAGCAGCATGGGTCTCAATTGCAAGTGTGCATTTTGCTACCCAAGTTGTCCAAACAGTGGATGTTACTGAGTCAAATTGCCTATGGATTATTCCTAAATGCAGGAGCAAGCAACTTTGGGATTGAGGGAGAGCATGAATGGAAGGACACATTAAAATGCTTTGTATTATTGCCAAATTTAGCTTCAGGTTTCTAAGTTAATAAAATCTGTTTCATGAAGACTTGGTATACTCTGGCATCCAGACTCAACAACCCATTACAGTTCAGCAAACACAGATTCCTCTGAGGCAGTACCTTCCAGGTGAGGCAGTACTCCTCACATGAATCCATCGGTGTCACTTATTGCATCCAGTGCAGCTTCCTCTACATGTGAGACCCGATACAGAATGGAGATCACTTCATCGAGCACCTTCACTCTGCCTGCCATAACAACCGGGATCTCCTGGTGGCCAGCCACTTCAATTCCACTTCCCATTCCCACACTGACATGTCTGCTCGTGGCCTCCTCTACTGCCAAATTGAGACTAGGCACAAATTAGGGGAAGAACACATCATATTCTGTTTTGGTAATCTCCAACCTGACAGCAACAGCATCAATTTCTCTAACTTCTGGTAACCACTCCTCTCTTTCCCCATTACCTGTTCTCTTTCCCCTCCCCTCACAACCTGCCCATCACCCACACCTTCCTCCCTTTGGTTCCCCTCTTCCCTGTCTTTATTCCTTGGTCTACTGTCCTCTCCTATCAGATTCCATCTTCAGCCCTTTGTCTCTTCCACCTATCACCTCCCAGTTTATCATTCTCACTTCCATCCCTCCCTCACCTCCCTACCCCCTCACCTGGATTCACCTATCGCCTGCTAGCTCATGCTCCACTGCCTGCCAACCCTTCTATTCTTCTATCTTGTCCAGTCCTGCTGAAGGGTCTCAGCCTGAAACATCCACTGTTTATTTCCCTCCATCGATGCTGCCTGACCCGCTGAGTTCCTCCAGCACTTCGTGTTGCTCAAGATTCCTCTGCACACACAAATCCATCTTCTTGAAGATTAAAATATCTGTTCAGCTTGATGTTGCACTTTGCAGTAATGATTTCAACCAACCACTGCATGTGGGATCTCTTGTTGGTCTGCTAGGGACAGACACCAGCCTCCCCTCCTTGGACTCTGTCTTTACCTCTCACTGTCTTTGGCAAAGCAGCCGGCATAATCAAAGACCCCATCCACCCAGGTCATTCTTTCTTCTCTCCTCTTCCATCAGGTAGAAGATACAGGAGCCTGAGGGCATGTACCACCAGGCTTCAGGACAGCTTCTATCCCACTGTGATAAGACTATTGAACGGTTCCCTTATACGATGACCTCACGATCTACCTTGTTGTGACCTTGCACCTAAATGCACTGCACTTTCTCTGTAGCTGTGACACTTTACTCTGTACTGCTATTCTTTTTACCTGTACTATATCAATCCACTCTGTACTGGACCCTATGTAACTGCATTGTGTAATGATTGACCTGTATGATCACTATGCAAGACAAGTTTTTTCACTGTTTCCTCGATACAAGTGATAAGAATAAACAATACAACCAAAAAAAACAACACAGGAATGGGAAGCTCAGCAACTTGGGGCTTAGAATCCAAATCTGGTCCTTTTGTAGCCTGTTGAAGAGGTTTATAAATCTTAACACACTTGAAGTGTGAAGAGGTGGGGGAGTTGTAATGAACTGTACACGATACAATGATTATCTCAAACTGGCATGGTTCAGGGGCATTTTTTGCCTTGATTGCCTGTTTTAGTTCCATGAAATGGGTTTTTCCAGCTTCACTGAGCCAGGCTTCAATGAGAGGTGCCAACCCAAAGGTTAATCTGCCTTTGCTGCTGAGCGCTGTCTGTCTGGATTTCATGCTGGTATCCTTAACAGTTTCCGTTTACCTCAGAGCGTAAAAGAGAGCCTCCTTCGTAAACCCAATCATCATGGTCCAGATTGAAATGAACACGGAATATGAGGAAAATGATATTTCTAATATGGTGTGGTTGTGATCTGGAATTCAATGAGTGGGTGGGTGGAAACAGCCAGTCAGACCTCAAGAGAATTGGATGAGCATGAGGGGAAATGGCTTTCAGGACCATGGGGAAAGAACGGGGAATGGAGTGATGGGATTACTTTATACTAGCTTGCATGAACCTGATGGGTCAAATGGCTGCCTCCTGTGCCTACAATTCTAGTATAGAGGGCAAAGTAAGAGAACTACAACTCCCCAGGGTGGCAGCTAATGCTTGCTTACCACTGGCCTGTGGTAGAAAATGTACGTTTGGTGATCACAAATTTGTTGGCCTGCTGATGGAAGAACACATGGGGATGTTATGTTGGTATTGGTTTATTACTGTCACTTGTACTAAGGTACAGTGAAACACTTGCATACCGATCATACAGGTCAATTCATTACACAGTGCAGTTACATTGAGTTAGTACAGAGTGCATTGAGGTACTACAGGGCAAAAACAATAACAGTACAGAGTAAAGTGTCACATCTACAGAGGAAGTGCAGTGCAATAAGGTGCAAGGTCACAACGAGGTGGATCGTGAGGTCAGAGTCCATCACATCGTTAAAAGAGAACAATAGATTTGCATTTCTGTAGCACTACTTGTATCCTTTTCAGAACGTTGCAGCGTCTTTTGAAATGCAGTCACTGTTTGAGAGTAGGAAATGCAACAGTTAATTTAAACATGGGAAGCTCATAGATTGCAATGTCATGATGAGCAGATCCTTTCCTTTTGGTGTTAATTGAGATAGATGTTGATATACTGGGTATTCATTGCCTGCTCCCCTTCCAAATGGTGTAATGGGATCTTCTGCAGCCACCTGAGAGGATGTGGAGCCTAGGTTTAACATCACATCCAATATCTGACAATGTAGCCCTCCCTTAGAACTGTGCTAATCTCAGCCTTGGGATGGGTTGGAATGAAAGATTGTCCTTGGTAGGTGAACTATACCAGCTCAAGCTATGGCCTTGATGCTGAATTGTGTTCCTGTGTTTAATTTGTGTGTTTTATATTTTTTTGGATGGTTTACTATCCATGTGGCTGTTCAGGGTTCACCAATTCAGTTTTATCTATCATTGAGCAAGTCATTAGGCTGTTCAATGAGAATAACAAAGTTGTTGAAAAATGAGGTGTGTGATTTGGCAACTCAGTGAAGTCTTAATTAATGCACACATTGGAGTGAATAAACAAGATGCATCTTCTCAAAAAGATCAGCCCAACAACCCTTGAGTCAATTGTTCCCTTTGGGCAGTTCTGTTAAAAGCCAAAGGCCAGCCTGAGCCTGTCTTGGGTTGACTTTAGTGCTTGAAGTGGGACTTGAACCAATAACCCTTCTAAGTCACAGGCTGAAGTCACAGGCTGGAGCCACATGACTGTGGTTGCTGCTGCGGGTGGAACTTCGCCAGTACAACAAGCATAGTTTTTGGGGCGGAAGTCCAGAGGTCGGGTGAATTGGGATGGGGGAGGGTAGAAAGCATGGGGTGCAACGGGTGTTGGCTGGAAGCTAATGCAGGAGGAAATAACCCAGTCAGTGCGCACTTCTTGTGACTGTTTCAGTTTTACTTCAGAGCTTGTAAAAGTAACCATCATTCCAATAGTATCTGCTTTCTTTTAGCTGATTTTATGGATGAAACATATGCCGGTGAACTTGGGACAAATTACCAGGCATTTGACTTGCAAAACTGCTGTGACATTAAAACAAAATACTGTAGGTAGTTTTAGCACTTTGCAAGAAACTTGGGATTTGAGTATTAATGGCCTGTTTTGCATGAACAATAATGAAGATAATGAGGGTTACATGCCAGTGTGAATGGGCTGATGCTGTAACAGTACCTCATTACCACCACTGCTTAATTGGTGGAGATTTTAAGATTGCTATAAGGTAGAGGACTGATGCATGCTATGTACTACATCTTCCCTTACATTTAATGTCTCCAATTTGGATGAGTTGCAGGGGAATTGCTTGGTGGAATTAAACTCCAATCTTTATACTCTTAAAGGCATCACAGTGGCACAGCTAGTAGAGGTGGTGCTTCCAGCTCCAGTGACTCTGGTTCAATCCTGACCTTGGCTGCTGTCTGTAGGATTTGCACATTCTCCCTGTGAGTGTCCTCCATGGTGTGCTCGTTTCCTCCTGCCTGTGAGTGGTAGAACATGGAGGGAAATTGATGGGAATGTGGGGAAGGATAGAACGGGATTAGTGTAGGATTGGTATAAAAGGAGGCTTGATGGTCAGCATGGACTGAATGGGCCGAAAGGTCTGTTTCCTCTATGACGGTTTATCACCAATGATGTACACAAATTGGAAAATAATTGTATCCAGTGAAAACATGGGGAAATTGGTATTTTATTGTCACATGTACTGAGGTACAGTGGAAAAACTTTGTCTTGCATGCCATTCATACAGATTTCATTACAACAGTGCATTGAGGTAGTACAAGGGAAAACAATAACAGAATGCAGAATATGTTTTAAGGTGCAAGGTCATAACTAGGTAAATTGAGGTCAAGAATCCACCTTATTGTACTAGGGGACCATTCAATAGTCTTATAACAGCAGGATAGAAGCTGCCCTTGAGCCTGATGGTGTGTGTTTTCAGGCTTTTGTATCTTCTGCCCAATGGGAGGGGGAAGAAGGGAGAGTGGGTGGGGTTTTTGATCTATTTCAGCTGCTTTCCCAAGGTAGTGAGAAGTATAGATAAAGTCCATGGAGCAGAGGCTGGTTTCCATGTTGTGCTGAGCTATGACCACAAGTCCCTGCAGTTTCTAGAGAAACAAAGGACTGCAGATGCTGGAATCTAGATGAAAAAACTATGATGCTGGAGGAACTCAGCAGGCCAGGCAGCATCCGTGGAGAAAAGCAGGTGGTCAGGACTCTTCAGAACAGTTGCCTGCAGTTGTTCTACAGTTTCATGTGGTCTCGGGCAGAGGAGTAGCCATACCAAGCTGTGATGCATCTGGATAGGGTGCTTTATGGTGCATAGACAGGGCTCATAATGCTTTCTCAGTGTCCACAGCTATGCATCAATTGAGAAACAAATGGCTAGAAGCACTCTAATAGGTGGTACAGCTAGTAGAGCTGATACCAGAAACCAGGTTCAATCCTGACCTCCAGTGCTATTGAGGTGGAGTACACTGGTTCTCCTCGTGACCCAGTTTCCTTCAGGTGCTTCTTTCCCTCACATCCCAAAGACGCACAGCTTGGTAGCTTCATTGTCCACTGCCCTGAATATAAAGTGTAGAATGTGCAGAGAAGAAAATGGGATCAGTGTAAATGATAGTTTAACACAGGCCAAAGTGACTGTTTCCATGCTATATGACAGAGTAAATCATTTTCCCAACAAAGGTGTCAATTGGCCCTACCTTGGGAGTGCCACTCAATTTACAGCGGTCACTTGGGCTGGTGAGGGGTTCTTGTTGTTTCTGTGAACTCCTTGCTTTCTCCAGTGTTGGACAATAGCCCTCTTTATTTAGTTTTCCCCAAAGTTTTTTAGCCAGCAGAAGCTGGTGTTTGCGACAGTTCTAAAGGACTACCAGGCAGTCGTCTTCTCTGTTAATTTATCCCTTTCCTTTTTGGCAGATGAAATGGATGCCCCCATTTTTTTTACCCCCAGCATCTTGGGCTGTAAACAAAAGACAACCATGTTCTGTGATCTTGACCACTCTGGCACAGCCGGTTGAGCTACTACCTTGCAGCTCCAGAGATCACGGTTCAATCCTGACCTTGGATGTTCTCCCTGTGACTGCGTGGGTTTCCTCCCACATATCAAAGATGTACAGATTGGTGGGTTAAATGACCACTGGGGTGTCCCTAGAATCAGGAGAGAGTTGATGGGAACTTGGTGGGTATCAAGTGGGATTTGGTATAAATAGGCAGTTGATGCATGGACACTGGACTAAAGGGCTGGTTTCTGTGCTATGTATCTCTGTGACACTATGTTACTCTTTATTGTTCATGTTAACTGAATGCTTGTTAACTAGTAAATCACTGCAGTCCAGAATGAAACACAGGTTTAGAATGTAGAACGTAGAACAGTACAAGTCAAGTTACTTCACTGTCATTCACCCATATGCTATAAAAACACATGGAGGAACAAAATGTCGTTTCCCCCAGACTCTCACACAGAGGACATACATAAAACAGAAGACACACAATAAATGCAGACAAAAAATAGTGCAAAAAAACGGTATACGGGATACAATTTAGTGCCGAGTTAGTGCAAAACCGAGTTAGATGAAGAAAATACAGAACTGTGTGTTGCACTAGTTGTATAAACATGCTCAGCAGCAGCCAAAGTTCTCATACACCGTTGTGCAAACCTCGGCTTTTGACGCGGCATTTGTCTGAAACTGTACAGCACAGGAACAGGCCCTTCGGCCTACAGTGTTGTGCAGAACTAATTAAATTAGTAATCAAATGTCAACTGAACTAGTCCCTTCTGCCTACACAATATCCATATCCTTCCAGTTCCCACACATTCATGTGCCTATCTAAGAGTCTCTTGAATGCTATCCTATTTACCTCCACCACCACCCCAGGCAGTGCATTCCAGACACCACCGCTCTGTATTTTTAAAGAAGAAACTTGCCCTTCACATATTCTCCTTTGAACTTGCCCCCTCTCATCTTAAATGCATGCTCTCTGGTATTAGACATTTCAACCTGGGGGAAAAAGATATCAGCTTTCGACTCTGTTTATGCCTCATAATCTTATAAACCTCTATCAAATCTCCTCTCAGCCTCTGCCACTCCAGAGAAAACAACCCAAGTTTGTCCAACCTCTCCTTGTAGCACATGCCCTCTAATCCAGGCAGAATCCTGGTAACCCTCTTCTGCACCCTCTCCAAAGCCTCAACATCCTTCCTATAATGGGGCGACCAGAACTGAATGCAATATTCCAGATGCAGCCTAACTAGAGCTTTGTAAAGCTGCAGCATAACTTCCTGACTCTTGAACTCAATGCCTCCCCTTTACAACGTGAACGCCTCTCCCAGGAAACAACTTCCCCTTTTCTCCCCCCACAGTTCAACAGGATTCCTGGCACCCGGCACATCTAATCCCATCGAGTTAGCTGAGCAGCCAATCACATTAAAGCATTCTTGAAGATTGCAAACCGGGAACCTTTGTACTGCGTTCTTATTGAAGATTGAAATGTGCACACTTGAGAGAAAATAGTAACTAACGTTATAAACGTATCAAATCTTTTTTGAAATTGCTTGCATTTTGAAATTTATATACTTTTGAATTGTAATCTTTAAGGCCCAGATAATATGCAAAGCTATAACCATGGCTTAGTATGCCATTAAAAACTCATTTTGATTCCATATAACTAAGTGTAAGATTTTCAGGGTTTTGACAATGACAGTAGCTTGTAAATAGCTTACATTCACATCAGTTCAAGCTTGACAGAGCTGGAGGAGACTGCAAATGTTACAATATCTGGGAGTGCCTTGGATTCCTGGCAGTAATTTCAGGATTTCCTTGTGGAGTTATGCATGTGTGAAAATCATGTAACTGGTGTAATTTCATGGGCAAATGGTGGTAGTTTCACTTTTTACTGCTGCAAAATCCAAGCTGTTAATTCAGTCATAAGAGCAGCTGGGAACATAAGTAGAGCAGGACTGGACTATTAGCCCCTTGTGTCTTCTCTAGCATTCAATTAGTTCAAGGCTGACCTTCTACCTTGCTGCTTTCCTGCACTAACCCCATATTCCTTGACTCCCCTCCTATGTAAACCCATGCCTCTGCTGCAGCAGTTCAAGAAGGCAGCTCACCAGCATCTTCAAGGGGAACTAGGGATGGGCAATTAAATGCTGGCTCAGCCTGTGAAGCTCACATTCCTTCAATGAATCACATATGGACACAGTCTGCTTAACCTATCCTCATTTAAAAATTCAACATCCCAGGAATCAATCAGATGAACCTTTTACTATCCTCTGTTGCAAGTGTCATTGCTCGGGACACAGTGTTCCAGATACACTGACAGTGAAAAGTTCCACCTTAATACAGAAGATAATAGGTCAATCCTCAGCACATTGTTTTGAGGCATAACTGGATGAAAAATCACCAGTGGGTTTGGCAAGGGTGATTTAGTTTGCAATTTGTTTTTTTTAAAAAAAAACAAGGATAAGAATTTTTTTTTGTCTCCCATGACCTTGTTACACTATCTCTGTAGCTCTACAACCCTCCAAGATCTCTCCAATTCTGGCTTTGTGTGACTAAAGGATATCACTCCCCCTTTGGGAATTGTGCTTTCAGCTGCCAAGACTCCAGCCTCCAGAATTCCCTCTGTGATTGCGCCACCTTTACTATTTTCCTAGAGCTCTCTCTATTGGTCACAAGTCTTGAAATCTGTGTAGCTTAGTGCAAATTTTGTCTTTTTATAAGCTCCTAAAAGCAATTTACTAGCGTAACGCAGCTGTATAATGCTGTCTAAGAAGCACGGTGAGGTATTTCTGGCTGATGTGATAAGGTGCTATATAATTTCTTCCTGGTTGAAATCCATTCGTTATATAAAAAAAAGTATACCTGAATGATGCAAATCGGTATAATACACAAAGTGATCCATGGGAAGGTGTCACAGAGATAAACATGGAATCTGCCAGCAGCAATGAATCATTCTCAGTAATCCATCACTTAAAATTGTGGGATGGGAGATAGTATTCTGAGAATCAACAATTCTTAGAATTGTTACAAAACAGGAGGGGGCCATTCAACCCATTGTATTCATACTGCCTCCTTGTACAGCAAACGGTCAATCCCACTCCCAATAGCCCATGTAATTTTCTCATTTCAGTTTTTTGGAATTGGTTTATTATTGTCACATGTACTGAGGTACAGTGGAAAAACTTGTCTTGCATGCTGTTCGTACAGATCATTTCATCATCATAGCCACAGCTGACTGTTTCCAGCACTTCTACAAACACTACGTATGGATTTACCTTCCATCTTTCACCCATTGCTTCGTAATGGAAAGATATTCACTTGGAATGTATTCTTGTTGTGCTGTTAATGGTCGCAGTCATTACTCCATAAGTGACAGAACTTCTGCATGTGCACAACTAAATGTGAAATCTAAAGGGATACCTGATCTCTCTTCACATTGGTGGTCTGCTGTAAGTAGTCAACACAAGTTAAACAGTTGAACTTGGAGAAATGATTGAAGAGTTATTATTTTAAAAACATGATTCTAAAAGATTATCATTTTCAACACATAGCAGAAAAACAGCCCCTTGGCCCATATGTCCATGCTGACTATCAAATCTATCTCTAATAATCCATGTACTAGCATTTGGTCTCTAAAGTTCTGTCTTAGCAATTCAAGCTTCCACTTCTATTTCCTAAATGTGAGACTACCTGCCTCCACCACCCATGTGGGCAGATTCCAGGTACTTTCTGGGTAGAGAAAGTCCTTCCTCAGATCCCTGCTAAATCTCGTGCCCATTATCCTAGGCCAATGCCCTGTAGTTTTAAAGACCTTGTCTATGGGGGAAAGAGCTTCCTACTATCTACCCTATCATGCCCCTCATTTTGTATACCTCTATCAGGATCCACCCCCCCCCCCCCCCATGTCTACTGCTCCAAAGAAATAAACCCAGCTATCTCTCTCATGACTGAAATGCTCCATCCCAGGCAACATTGTGGTGAATCTCCTCTGCACCCCTTCCTGTGCAATCACATTCTTTTAACAGCTTACTCATTTATAATCCTTGTCAAACAACTTCTCTGACCCCAAAAAAACAGATTTAACAAGTGAGTTCTCATTCCATCAGTAGGATATTTAAAATTCTAGAATGTTGATTAAATTTGTTTATTATTGTTGTATGTACTGTGGAAAACATTGTTTTGCATGCCATCCATACAGATCGTTCCATCACATCAACACATCAAGGTAGTACGAGGGAAAAGCAATAAGAGAATGCACAGATACAATGGAAAAGCTTGCTTGCCGCAGCATCACAGGCATAAAGCATCAGATACACAACATTCATGAAAACATAAATTAAACATAAGCTATACACAATTTTTACAAGAATAAACACAATTAGAATGGAAGAAAACAGTATGTATTGTGCAAAGTGGTCACAGTGTTGCTGTACTGCAGTGTGTAAATTGGTTTATGTACAGTGGGGAAAAACTTGTCTTGCATTCAGTTCATACAGATCAATTCATTACAACAGTACATTGAGGTAGTACAAGGTAATACAAAGCAGAATATAATGTTGCAGTGCGGGTAGACAATAAGGTACAAGGTCATAAGATGGACTCTTGACTTCACAATCACCCTTATCGTACTGGGGGACCATTCAATAGTCTTGTAACAATGGGATAGAAGCTGTCCTTGAACTTGATGTGCCAGTTGGTCAAGAACTGAATGGTTGAAGAGAAGTAGCTGTTCTTGAACCTGGTGGTGTAGGACTTCAGGCTTCTGCACCTCTGTCTAATGGTAGATGTGAGAAGATGGCATGGCCTAGATGGTGAGGATCTTTACTGCCTTGATGCAGCACCTCATTTAGATGCTACTGATGGTAGGGAGGGATGTGCTTATGGTGTGTTGGGCTGAGTCCACCATTATCTGCAGCTTGCTTTCCTGCATATTCTAATGTCCTGAGTTGACTATGTTTGAATTTCAAAGACTTTAAAAGCCCCTTCCAGCCGACAGCTTTGACAGCCATTGAGCTTGGGGGTGCAGCCGTTCAGTGAGAGCTGTGGTTTGCTTGTTCTGAGATGGGGCCCCTGCACTGTGCTAATCTGCATTGAAGAGCTGAATTACTCAAGGTGACTCTTAGTGGCTGGATTGGTATAAATAGCATAGCATCAGGGCAGGAACCCTGTGATATGGGGTCAAAGGAGTGGCTGCCTCATTAATTATTGAGAGAATGATTCTCACTTCCACATACACCAGTGAAGTAATATTGGTTAATGTAGAAAACCTCTGGATCCAATTACCATACAACAATATCCCACAACCAATTATGTAACCATGGCCAGATCTGTTTTGGTGATATGGGCTAAGGGTTAACAGTCGACCAACACACTGGGGAAAATCCCCCCGCCTTTGGAATGGTGCTGCGTAATCTTCTACATTCACCTGAGCAAGCAGTTTAAAAAGCATTTCTGATAGAGCTGCATTCTGTCAGTACTGCACCAAAGCATTAGTCTAAGCTTCTATGCTCTGGTCTCTGGACTGAGAACTGAATTCATGGCCTTCTAACTTGAGACAGTGCTATTTACTACTGCACAGCTGATACATAAAACATTAATCATTATGTTTATCTTTTAATCCCTTGCAACCACCCTGATCTGTACTGAGCTTTCTTTGTAAAGATTTAAATGTGCTTTATATTCCCTTTTTTTTTCTTTCCTGGTTTTCTGTCTGTGGGAACTCTTCAGTCTGCCTGCTACTTGCTAAGTTAATGGACATCACAGATCCCCAATGGATAATACCAAATTGAAACTGATGTCTAAAATTGCTCAAGAGATGCACCTTCACGAAAGTTACGGAGTCATTAAGTATATACAAGAAAGAGCCAAATATTATTGTGGACTATAGTGGAATCAAGGTGTGGAGAATGGGCATGGAAGTGGCGTTGAGGCCAAGATCAGATCAGATCAGATCAACCATGATCTTATTGAAAGGCAGAATGTGCTCAATGAGTGAAGTGGTCATCTTCTATTTCTTATGAGAGTGCTCCTTGCTCGCTCAATAGAAGCTGCCTTCAAAGATCAAGCAGGTCCTTGTGCCCATGGAGGACAGAGTTCCAAAGATTCACAACCTATTAGAAGAAATTTACACTGTGTCTTAAATGGCTACTTCCTTTACTTGAGACCATTTCCAAATCCAGATTTGACCTCTGCAGAAACATTCCCATGCCATATCTGCCATCAAGCCCTCTTACTATTTTCTATGTATCAATGATATCACCTCCCATTCTTAATTCCACAAAGTATTAGCCCACCTTTGCTCAATGGTTCCTCAGTAGATGACCCCCAGTATCCCACCAATCAGCCCCACAGAGCTTCACTGCAGCATCTGAATACAAAATCCAAGCTCTCCTGCTAAAAGTAGTAGGCTGGGAGGAAAGTTCTGATGCAGGGTTTCAACCTGAAATGTAGACAATTTCTTTCCTCCCCCAGATGCTGCTTGATCTATTCCTCCAGCAGATTGTTTGTGGCTCCAGCTTCCAGGGTCTGCAGTCTCGTGTGTACCCTTGTGACTGGGCAGCTAGTAAATAAAGACTGAATTTTATTGGTTCTAATTTTGCTCTGTTCAATGGATACCAAACCTTCTGACACCCTCAATCTCATTTGAGCAAATGGAAGGGAAAATATGAAGAAATAAAACTCTTAATTTTTATTGTTACTTGTCTCAACAGCACTTTCCATGTAAAACTGCCTCCAGGATGGCTAACCTGTCCTCTTGGGACAATGTTCTTTAACATTTGCTTAATAACAGGTGATATTTCTGTCTAATGCTGAACAAAAATGAATGAGTCATCAGCAATGTACCAGCTGTAATGGTAGTTATTCTGCTCACAAAACACTTTAATGCACATAATGAAGTGGCGAACTTTTGAATTATTAGATGCAGTTTTTAGGGATTAATTGTTTGCATGGAGTTCTTCATTATCTTAAAATGTGGAGACAATTTACAGTAAAATCATTATAAGGAGGTATATAATCATTACATAAATGCTGAACTGCCTGATTATTTTCATAGAGCAATAACTCACATGGCAGTAGGGAGCTCTCCTCTGTTAAACAGTATAGAGTACCGTGTGCACATTCAATCCTGTCACTGAAATTCTGTCAACATTATTGGGACTGAATTTCAGAAGCAGAGTTCAAAACTTGCAGGTTATTAGTTTACCCAGTCAACTGTATAGCAGGGATCCAATTCCTACTGTATACTCTATACCTAATCACTAAATGCTTTAAAGAAAGATTCTCAGAATCTGCTGGCAGCTAATCTACGTTGATTGCAGCCACTGTTGTGATGTCAGGTTATAAGGGAGAAAATTTGCTAACAGCAAGCTCCCACAAACAGCAACGTGTTTAAATTGGTTTGAACATCGGGGATAAGTCTGCTTTCTTCAACTGGTGTCATGATGTTTCCATTTTCCCATCCTTCAATTAGGGTGGATGGGGCCTCAATTTAATGACCCATTGGAAAGCCAACATTTTAATGGTCAACCACAGACAATTAATGCAGGTCTTGCTACTGAAGTTCACCTTGTGAATAACTAAAACTTGAGTGTAATGCCAAGTGTGGGTTCAAATGGACCCTTAGCTCATGGACTAACCAGAACAGGTATGGGGATAATCAGCTAATGCTCTGTTAAGTCTGAGTTCTCTCTAATCAAAGTAAAAAAAAAAATCCTTCATTTTCTCTAAGGCTATAGAACAGTGCCATAGAACGCAAGTCATAGAACATAGAACAATTACAGCACAATTCAGGCCCTTTGGCCCACAAAGCTGTGCAGAACATGTCCTTACCCATAGCCCTCTATTTTACTCAGCTCCATATACCGATCTAACAGTCTCTTGAAAGACCTCTGGACTCCATCGTTGCCCAACCCCTGTTCTCACCACCATCTGAGGAAAGCTCTCAATGTATCTTTGGCACTTCTTCTGTTGACTCACTTTTTCCTTCGGTAGCTTCCACCAGACCTTATCATTTGACGGTGATATCTGCTCACCCCATTCACCATCACTCAGCATGGCTTCCCTTTGTGAAGAGCCTTGGCTTATTTTAATAAAACATTATGTAAATAATGTGCTCACATAAAAATGAGTCGGTGAGTGCGTTAAAATGGCACGTAAAGAGGATTTATAAGGAAAGGCTCTACCAAAGGAAACTTAACTTCCCATGTGATTTGTGGCATGCCAAATCTAAATGGTTTCATTGGAATTAGTCTATGGCAGGTTTGGCTGAGTAACTCTGGGCTAGGAGCCATTCCAACATGAAACCACTGTATAAATTCCAAGTCTAAATCAATGTAGAAAGGCAGGTTCCATTTGCAAAGAAAGATTCAATTTGTATTGGCAATTTTTAAGCTGTTCTGATAGCTTTAACCAATTTTTACCTTCAAAGTGCTTTCATCAGTGCGTAATTTGTTATGCACAAGTCATGCATCGAAGCAATTTTTCCTGGGTTAGATGGTGCTGGTGATTATTTCCAGGTCATTGGGACTGGTGCCAAAGCATTTCTTTGAGGCAGATTTGGGTACGAATGAAGTTGGCCATTAAGTGGCGCACCTTAACCTGTAACGATGCGATTGCATCAGCTAAGTGGAATGAACAATGATCATGTGACAGTCATTTAAAAAAAAACAAGGAATGGGTCACACTGATCTCACCAATGAGATGTGACCGATGTAAATGTGCCCTCTGCCATCAGCAGAATTCGCAATGCTCCCAGATAACCTCAGTCAAAATTCTCCAACAACGTGAAATGCAAGTCTAGCATTTTAACTTGGTACTCAGCACTGGGAGCACAATAACGTTGAAGTTATTGATTTTTGAAGGGAGCGCAAATTGGCATTAATGCCAAAAAAAAGATGAGAACCAATTTCTAGACCACTTTAACTTTGGATGTGGGCTTTATGGGTGGGACCAACAGTTACTGTCCATCCCTTGTTACCTTTTCAGAAACTAATGCTGAGTCAGCTTGAGCTGCTGTAGTCTTTGTAGTGACTAGGGGGGGATGAAAGAAAGTCAATAGGTTTGTCTGTCAGGAAAATGTGACTTAAAGGGGATCTTTGAAGTTTTGCTCACTTGTGCCCAATGCAATTGTCCATCCAGGCATCAGAGATTGTGGGTTTGTGAGGTGTTACTGAGGTGATTTCTTAAAATTTTCTTCTCCTTTTTCCCCTTTCCCCCTTCGGGGAAATCTACATGGAGGCACAGTTTCAGAATAAGGGGTTCACTCATTTAAGTGTGAAGTGATGCACTTTGGAAGATCGAATTTGAAGGCAGAATACAAGGTTAATGGCAGGACTCTTAGCAATGTGGAGGAGCAGAGGGATCTTGGGGTCTACATCCATAGATTCCCTCAAGATTGCCACGCAGGTTGATAGGGTTGTTAAGAAGGTGTATGGTGTGTTGGCCTTCATTAGTTGGGGTATTCAGTTCAAGAGCAGCGAGGTAATGTTGCAGCTCTAAAGAAATCTGGTTAGACCACACTTGGAGTATTGTGTACAGTTCTGGTCACCTCATTATAGGAAGGATGTGGAAGCTTTAGAGAGGGTGCAGAGGAGATTTACCGTGACGCTGCCTAGATTGGAGAGCATGTCCTATGAGGATAGGTCGAGTGAGCTAGGATTTTTCTCTTTGGAGAGGAGGATGATGAGAGGTACAGGATGGTAAGAGGCATAGATCAAGTGGACAGTCAGACTTCTTCCCAGGGTGAAAATGGCTAACATGAGGGGGCATAATTTTAAGGTGATTGGAGGAAGTATGGGGGAACGTGGGAGGTAAGTTTTTTAGATAGTGGTGGGTGTGTGGAACGCTGCCGGCAGAGGTTGTGGGGGCAGATATATTAGGGACATTTAAGAAACTCTTGTATCAACACATGAATGATAGAAAAATGGAGGGGTATGTGGGAGGGAAGGGTTAGATGGATATTTGAGCAGGATAAAATGTCGGCAAAACATTATGGGCCAAAGGGCCTGTACTGTGTTGTAATATTCTGTTTAAGGCAGAGCAAGAGCTTGTCTTGGAGAGTTGTGAACTTTTACAACAGCTGTGGAAGCTCAATCATTGGATATGTTCAAGGCTGAGGTAGACAGATTATTTCTTTCTGGGGAAGTCAGAAGTGGCAGGAAAGTGGAGTTGAGGTCAAGATCTGACTAACCGTGATCTTTCTAAACAGCAGAGCAGGCTGGATGGCCTACCACTGTTATTTTCTTTTGTATTCTAATGATACCTAAACTGAGATCTTCCTATCAGAAGAGACCAGATTCAAGTGAAGGCTTGTGAGACCTGTTAAGGTCTTTAAGGCTATGAAACATGTTGGACAGATCAGGACTTGGTAGAAGAGTTGTGGACCCAGCCCAGCACATCACGGACACCAGCCTTCCCTCCTTGGACTCTGTCTTTACCTCTTGTTGTCTTGGTGTAGCAGCCAGCGTAATCAAAGACCCCACTCACCCGGGACGTTCCCTCTTCTCTCCTCCTCCATCGGGTAGAAGATACAGGAGCCTGAGGGCACGTACCATCAGTCTCAAGGACAGCTTCTATCCCACCGTGATAAGACTATTGAACGGTTCCCTTATACAATGAGATGGACTCTGAGCTCACGATCTGCCTTGTTGTGACCTTGCACCTTATTGCACTGCACTTTCTCTGTAGCTGTGACACTTTACTCTGTACTGTTATTGTTTTTACCTGTACTACATCAATGCATTCTATACTAACTCAATGTAACTGCACTGTGTAATGAATTGACCTGTATGATTGGTTTGTAAGACAAGTTTTTCACTGTACCTCGGTACAAGTGACAATAATAAACCAGTACCAAGATTTAGAAAGCTAACTACAGATGTACTGAAGAGCTTACTCATCAGGAGAACACCACAGTATAACTCTGAAATTCTGTGTCTTAAGATGGGAGTGTATGTCATTGTAAAAGAAAGTTAAATTTAATAGAATTTCATGATTGACTGAACAAATGATTAAGTATTTATTATTCTTTCACTATGCATATTGCATTGGTTTGAAGTTTGAATGTGTGTATGGTCTGTTGTAATGGAGAAATTCAACCCTTGGCCCAGAAGTTTAATATTCTTGTTCACTCATGCTCTCTGGAACAGCATAGGCTGACCATAAAGATCATTAAGTGTATAGTAAACATGTTCACTTTGACAGTAATAGCTCATTTGCTTTTGATATTCACTGTGAAGGGGAGATCCAAATCTTATTGTATGCTCTGTAAATGTTCAAGACGATGCCCTTGACTTGCTGGTTTGCTGTCTGAGAATTTGGTCATTGGTTGCTCACCCTGATTAATGCCCAGGGCTTGCACAATTCAAGAGGTAAGTGGGCTGCTCAATGGCACACAGTAGGGATGCTGCCTCTCATCTCCAGCGATCTGGGTTTAATTCTAATCTCTGGTGCTGCTTTTGTGGAGTTTGTACATTCTTGAGATGCATGGGTTTCTCCAAGTGTTCTGATTTCCTCTGACATTGGTGGGTTAATTGGCTGTAAATAGCCCCTAGTGTGTCAGTTGTGTGTGTGTGTTGGGGGGGGGGGGGGTGGGGGGAGGGTGGTGGGAAGAGTTGATGAAAATGTGGGGAGAATAAAATGAGTTGGGGTAGGATTAGTACAAAATAGGGTGCTTCACGGTTGCTGTGGACTCAGTGAGCCAAACTGTTCCCATGCTGTTCACTCTTTATCAGGTAAGAACAGGAATTGTGTCCCAAGAATCATTGGATTTTTGGGAGGAGCTTTCCTCAAATTAGAGAGAGTGTCTTCCCATTTGCACGAACAAGCAATGTCCATGGAGTTATTCAGTTGAAATCAGGCCCTTCAGCCCAAAAATTCCATACTGACCATTTGGAATCCATCGACACCAACCCCATATTCCCATCAACCTCCCCAGATTCTACACAACCTACACAGTGGGGAAAATTTACAGCAGCCAATTAACCTGCCAATCTACACAACTTTGTGGGAGGAAACAAGATCACATATGGGGAAACCCATGTAGTCATGGAGAACATGCAAACTCCACATCAACAACCTCAGAGGTCTAGATGAACCCAGGCGTCTAGATCTGAGGCAGTGGCTCTACTAGCTGTGTTGCTACACCATCTTTGGCCACTTTCATTCATTCACAGGATCGGGGCATCACTTGAGGCCAGCATTTATGTCTATCCTTTCCCTGAGCTGAGTGACTTATTGGGCCTTTGGAAGGGACCATTAAAAGTCTGCCAAAAAGCTGTGGGTCTGGAGTCACTTATTGACTAGACTAGGTAAGGACAGTATATTTCTTTCCCTGAAGGACTTCAGTGAACCAGATGGGTTTTTACAGGACCAGCCAGTGTTATTGATACCAGCTTTTAACACCAGCTTGATTTAATTAGCTGAATTTAAACACCAAGCTGCTGTTGTGGAATTTGAGCTCCGTCGTGGATTATCATGGCTTGACCCCTGGATTGCAGAAAGAGTAATATTAACCTTTATTCACTGGCATGCCCTAATGAGTTGTGCTTCTGTCAGTTTTAGTGATTTTTTGAGTAATGGTTAGAATGATGCCATTGTCTACGAGGGCATGTTTACAGCTTGTAATTCATACGTGACCAAGCCAGCATTTATTGTCCATCCCTCATTGCTCTTGAAGGCAATAGTGAGCTCCATCTTTCCTCCTGGTGAAGGAGTTCGAGGAGTTACACTTGCCCTTCTTTCATTGCAAATATATTTCCAGATGAAGACCTGAAACATGGAGGGGGAAACTGCAGGGGGCAGTATTGTTCTCATTGTCAGCTGCATGTGTCTTCCAAGGCACTGGAATTTCTGGTTTCATTGGAAGTTGGAGTAGGCTGGGTTAGTAACAGTGGTGCATTTTGTAGATGGTACACACTGCAGGTAAAGATAAATTGATTAGTGTGATGGATGGGGTGCCAAAAAAGTGGACTGCTTTGTCCTGGATGGTATCAAGAAGTGGATCTGCTCTCATTCAGGCAAGTGAAGAGTATCCTGTCATATTATCTGGTTGTGCCTTGTGGATGGCTTTGGGGAGTCGGGATCTTTACCCTCTTGTACTGTGGAGGGTCGTGACTGTCACGTGACAGTGACAACACCGACCCCCCCCCCATCTGGTCGGATGACAGTACTGCACCTACCTGGTCGGAAGACACTACTGGCAATCAAGGTTTGGCTCCACCCCCACCCATTAGTGCTCACATAATTATTGGTCGCTTTAAGCACCTTTGTACCTGGCACACTCGGGCGATTGGCTTGTTTGAACTACCTGGGCTGGACCACCCAGCCCTTCAGTATAAAGAGTGCCACATGCCTGGTTCTTTCTCTTTGTCTCCAAGGGACGCTGAGGTAAGCTGTGCACTGCTTAAGAGTAGTTAGTTAGAATATCCCTCTAGCATAGAGCCAATGCTTGTATTGTATTGGTTTATTATTGTCACTTGTACCGAGGTACAGTGAAAAGCTTGTCTTACAAACCGTTCACACAGGTCAATTCATTACACAGTGCAGTTACATTGAGTTAGTATAGAGTGTATTGATGTAGTACAGGTAAAAACAATAACAATACAGAGTAAAGTGTCACAGCTACAGAGAAAGTGCAGTGCAATAGGGTGCAAGGTCACAACAAGACAGATCGTGAGGTCACAGTCCATCTCATTGTATAAGGGAACCATTCAATAGTCTTATTCCAGTGGGGTAGAAGCTGTCCTTAAGTCTGGTGGTACGTGCCCTCAGGCTCCTGTATCTTCTACCTGATGGAAGAGGAGAGAAGAGAGAATGACCCAGGTGGGTGGGGTCTTTGATTATGCTGGCTGCTTCACCAAGATAACAAGAGGTAAAGACAGAGTCCAAGGAGGGGAGGCTGGTGTCCGTGATGCACTGGGCTGTGAACACTACTCTCTGCAGCTTCTTGTGGTCCTGGGCAGAGCAGTTGCCGTACCAAGCCGTGATACATCCAGATAGGATACTTTCTATGGTGCATCAGTAAAAGTTGGTGAGAGTCAAAGGGGACAAACCAAATTTCTTTAGCCTCCTGAGGAAGTAGAGGCACTGGTAAGCTTTCTTGTCCGTGGCATCTACGTGATTTGACCAGGACAGGCTCTTGGTGATGTTCACTCCCAGGAACTCGAAGCTCTCAACCCTCTTGACCTCAGCACCATTGATGTGGACAGGTGCATGTACACCGCCCCCTTTCCTGAAGTCAATGACCAGCTCTTTTGTTTTGCTGACATTGAGGGAAAGGTTGTTGTCATGACACCATTCCACTAAGCTCTCTATCTCCTTCCTGTACTCCGACTCATTGCTGTTTGAGATACGGCCTACAACAGTGGTATCATCTTCAAACTTGTAGATGGAGTTAGAGCAGAATCTGGCCACACAGTCATGAGTGTATAGGGAGTAGAGTAGAGAGCTGAGGACGCAGCCTTGTGGGGCACCAGTGCTGAGAATAATCGTGCTGGAGGTATTGCTGCCTATCCTCACTGATTGCGGTCTGTTGGTCAGAAAGTCAAGAATCCAGATACAGAAGGAGGTGTTGAGTCCTAGGTCTCGGAGTTTGGTGACAAGCTTGCTTAGAATTATTGTATTGAAGGCAAAGCTGTAGTCAATAAACAATAGACAATGTATGTGTCCTTTACTGTCCAGATGCTCCAGAGCTGAATGTATGCCCAGGGAGATGGCATCCCCTATAGACCTGTTTCGCCGACAGGTGAATTGCACTGACTCAAGGAGGGTGGTAGGTGTCGTATTGTTTCGTCCTTGATTTGTTTGTACCCAGTTTGTTGTGTGTGTGTCTGTGTGTGTGTACGCATCTCACTCTTGTTGCAATCCCCCCCACGTTTGCGATCACCCATGTGTGTATTGCCCCCGTTATCCTGTCTTTTATAAGTAAATCATTTTAACTCCAAAGACTGTGTCCAGAGTCCTTGCCCTTTGAGACCTCACGAACTTGTCTTATAACACCTTTATTACAAAATACCAAGCCTTTGTTCAGCACTTGAAGCCAACATAAATATAAAATCCACTGTAAACTCCCCAAAAGTAAAGAATGACATTGTAATTCCACTCCTTTTGGCAGCTTGGCCAATAGCCAACTATGTATAACAAAGTGAGAGCAGTTTGATTGCTCAGAGGACTGGTAAGTTTCTGCTTACAGAGCACTCTTTGTGTAACAGATATCCCAAGGGAAATTATGGGACTCGAGGAATTCTGTGCAGGAATAGGTAAGAGGTATTGGAAGGAGCAGCAAGAAGAATAGACCTTGAAGGCATGCATGGGGTAGGAGATGGCATGGCTAGCAAATCCAGAGATGGACCATGAACAGAATGCATGAGGCTGTCAGGGAGGCTGCAGGGGTCTGGTGGAGCAAAGAGATGGAGGGTTTTGGGGGGCATCACTCAGTGACTTCCAGAGAGGTTTGGAATGAGACTCATTAAGATGAGAGCCAAGAAGGCATTTGAATTTTGTGCTGCCTGTGATTATAGGTGGAAGAGTTCTGAATAAGGTGAGACGCCACACCATGAAGTGTGGAATTTCTTGCTCCAATTACTATGGTGCTGCAGGTTTGCAACATAAAGGGCAGTAGGAGAGAGTTCCTTGTCAATGATCTGTACGCAGGATTTAACATGAGCTTGATTGTAATAACAAAGGCTACAGTTTGCTCATAAATTACTTGCACTCATTTAATCAAACTGGGCTTTACTCCAATGTGCATGGAGTGATCTATATATAGCTCAATTCTGCTCTGTGCATCGACCCAGAGTGTGAGCTGCTGCACTGAGATTTGAAAGCTTGGGGGATTTATTAATCTGACCAGGCTTTCATCAATTAATCAAGATTAAAATTTCACACAAAGTTCTCTGGCCGTAGCCGGAAATTTTGCATTCTGTGACAAGCCTGGTGTGGAGAAGTGACGGTTACGTAAAGAAGGCATCTCGCCTAAAAATAGTCACAACGGGCGAGTGGCGAAGAAGCACATTTAAGTTCAAGGAGCCAGGAGGTGCAATTTTAATACACTCCCATGGCAAACCCATGCTTTGATTTCATTATTAAAAATCTGATCTAAGGACGATCTTGAAGCTTGTCCCTTCAAGTGCAGTGAATGTTTTCAGAGCTTTAAAATTCTCTTCAGGAAAGTTGATTTCAGAGTAAGCAGTTTGATATTTATCAAGTTTATCTCAGCAGAAAGATGAGGAAGGCCAATCAACCCATCTTAACTGTTCATCCAAAGCCTAGTAGTATTTAAGAAGGATTTGCCAAAGAAACTTCATGGACAGACGTTAGTAACGATCCAGAAATTCTCCATCTAACGAGGGAGATTATGGCATGATGTCTACTCAAATCGGACAAGGAGGTTTCAACTCCAAAGCATGCACAATTTTCTTTAACGGGAAGGTGGATTGTTTGGATGTTCTCCTGGTTGAGGGGAAGGAAGGGGATTGTAGGTGGGGGTTGGCTGGTCAATGCAGGGGATGGATGGGGAATTGGCGGTGGGGGCTTGGTGTTCACGATGCTCTTGGAAAGTCTGCGGCAGATTTGTCTCTTGCTGCTTCTGATGGGGATCGGGAACGTGGAGGTACAGCACTCCTTGAAGTTGGAAGTGGTCAAAGGGGATTGGTGAGATGGGCTTGGGTTGGGAGAGGGTCAGCAGTTGCAGGACTGTGTGGAGTGCGAAACTGATTTACTTTGCCTCTGCCCGCAGGACAGGAAGAGGAGCAATGCTAAAACTTCCTTCTTCCCCACTCCCGTCCACTTAGCTGTCAGTTTACTGAGGTCTGGGTGACCTGAATGGTCAACAACAAAGCTGAAAGAGAAAACATCTGAAGCATGTGACTTCATTAAAATAAGTGATTCACTTTGAAGAGCAGGTTTTATACCCATTCCTTGGATGTTTGGGAAGAGCTGTCAGAAATACCTTGGCAAATTATACAATACATTTATTGGACGGTACACACTGCAGCCATTGTGTACAGCAGTGGAGAGAATGAATATCTGTAGTGGTGGATGAGGGCTCCCTTGTTCTGAATGGTGTCAAGCTTCCTGAGTTGTTAGATTTGCACTCCACTATAGAAGGGGAGAGTGTTCCATGACATGCCTTGTAAATGAAAGAAAAGCTATAGTATTGTCAGGAGGTGGTTAACTACCAAAAGATACCTAACCTCTAAGATTGTTTTAGGCACAGTATTTATGTAGCTTCTCCAATCAAGCTTCTAGTCAAAAGGGGTGGGGTGTATAATCCAAGGAGGTCTTGCATTTGGGCTAACAATCTCCTGTTTATTCCCATCAAACCATTGTCTGGTAGAGATGCCAGGTGTCTCCTCGCAGGTTCTAATTATGGTGAACTTCAGGGCAGTCCTAGACACCCTGTGGCTCCCATTAGTTGGGCATTATCAGGTTTCATATGAGCAGAGCCATCAATGCAGAGCTCTTGAGACCTTTTGCACTGATTTTATTGTAGTTTCTAGAGTGATAAAGTGGAGATACAAGAGACTGCAGATACTGGAATCTGGAGCAAAAAAACAAATGCTAGAGAAACTCACTGGGTCAAACAGCATCTGTGGAGGCAATAGGATGGTCAACAACAGGGTCATGACCTGAAAAGTCAACCTATCCCTTTGCTTCCACAGTCAACTATCCCTTTAGTTCCCCAGATGCTGTTTGACCCATTGATTTCCTCCAGCAGTTTTTTTTTCGCTTTACTGCTGCTGTTTCAGGGCCAGGCTGATGTAAATAGCATTGTGTTAGGTGCTGTTCTATCTAAATCTCATGGCATGAATGATATGGACATCCTTGCTGTCTCTTGAAAATTGACGTAGCCTGATATTGACCTACTAGACATCGTTAGGGCTATATCTGGGGTATTACATAGTCCTGGTCCACTTGCTATAGGAAAGATGTCATTAAATTGGAAAGGGTACAAAAAGATTTGAGGATCTTACTGGCACCGGAGGATCTGAGTTATAAAGAAAGACTGGATAGGCTGAGGGGTAATCTTGGAGGTTTATAAAATCATGAGGGGCGTAGACAAGGTGAATGGTCAGTCTTTTCCCCAGGATAGGGGAGTCCAAAACTACAAGGCATAGGTTTAAGGTGACAGAGGAAATATTTTAAAAGGGATCAGAAGGGCAACTTTTTCCCACGGGGTAAAATGTATAGGGAATCAGCTGCCAGAGGAAATGGTAGAGATGGGTACAACTTGAACAGTTAAAAGACATTTGGGCAGATACAGGGGTAGGAAAAGTTTGGAGTGATGCTCATTTGGGCAAACAGGTCACATGGATGAGTTGGGCTGAATGGCCTATTTACCATGCTATAGAGCTCTGGCTCTGACTATAACGGTGCCAGAGCTTGGTTCGGGGGTGTTGTCATAAAGTCTCAAACTTGTTCCTCCTGCAAACCGGTGTTGATTAAAACAAGACCATGCTCCAAGCACTAGGTCAGGAGTACAGCGCTTCCTACCCTGACTTCTTACCAATTGCACACAGTGCCAGAGAGTTGTGACTTCCCCATCCTGTCACTAATGTGACCTAGATGGATCAGTTATTTCTCCTCTTTGTTGAGGGGGCTGAGAAGATACAGGGGCTAAAGAACAGAAGATCAAAGGAAAGCAAGGAGGAAAGACCACAGTGCGAAGGAAGAAGGGAACTAAATGTGCAAAAATAAGGGATGCCACTGAAGGATTGGAGGGAAGGGAGCAGGAGAGGATGGGAACACTGGAAGTGGGGAGCAAGGGTGAAAGGCTTAAGAGAAGGGTGGATTAGGATGGGAGACAAGGAAGAGGCAACGGGCAAGAATATCTCCGCCTGACTGAGTGCGTGGATGTGTTTGGGTCGCTCCAGTTTCCACTGAGATCCAAAGACGTGCAAATTGGTAGGTTCATTGGCCACTGCAGATTGCCCCTAGTGTGCAGGTGAGAGGTAGACTGGGGGGGGGGGGGGGGGGGGGAGTTGATGGGGAAAGTAGGGAGAGTAAAGTGGAATTGGTGTTGAGTTAGTATAAATGGGTGCTTGTTCAGCTCAGACCCAGGTGAGTCGTAGGGGTTGTTTGTTCACTCTGACTCCTAAGGAGGAGTAACTTCTGAGGGTTGTGGGATCTTCAGAAGTCATTGAATATATTAAAGTCCAAAGCATTATCGGTTTTTTGGTCTATAAGGAAGCTGAAGGTTATGGGGAATGGGCAGAAAAGTAATTGGATCTGTCATGATCCTGAATGGGGGGAACAAGATCGAGGGGCTTGAAGGGTCTGTTCCTGCCCTGGTGGTTACGTTCTGTTGAATCTATCAGGCTTTGTATAACAATTTGCGCAGCTGTTATGTGACTGAAGCAGTGCAGAACAGTCTCTGGCATTTCAATGCAGCCCTGTCATTGTACAGTCAGTGAGTTTGCCAAGGAATTCTGTGCATCATCAGCACCACTGCAGGCTTCAATGTGAAGAATACTGAGTGATTTGTGTTGTTTAATCTCAGCTGAGTTAATCATTCAACCTGCCACTGAAGTTAATTAAAGTACTTTATTGTACAAGAAATAATTTGTTGGCTAAAGGAAGGTGTGGTGGTGTCCTACTGATTGACATGGTGGTATTCATTGTATTGAATAATGAAGGAATGCAGTTGATGTTTGGATTGACAATATTTGCTGGAAGTGAAGTAATTGGTGCATTGCTTCAGGCAGTGAAGTGCTTGATACCAGGGAGATTTTGTTCTTGGCATTTGCCTCCAGTTTGGGTAATGTTCTACTCTGAAGAGTTTCTGGCCTCCTTGTGAACCTAGAAGACAACTTTAAGAAGCAGCCTCTAACATAAAGGTTCAGGGGTGTTGCTGTGGTGATTTCAGTGCTCTGACCTGCAAATGAATTACTTCTGGAGGGTATTTCTGGAGAGTGGGTATATGGAATGAGCTGCCAGAAGAAGTGATAGAGGTAAATACAACTGTTTCAAAGTCACTTGGATAGATTAGGATAGACAATGTGACTGATCCTTAAAATCTTCATTGAAAAATATAAGGTTTCGTGGAACATCTTTATTGAGGGGAGAGAAATGGAGTGGAGAGGTTTAGTTAAAAAAAATAAAGGAAATGACCATTTCTGTAGCACCTTTCAATGTCTTGTGACATCTCAGGACTTTAACAGTGACTGAATTTCAGGTGTTTTATTTGCTGTGGAGTCCAGAAAATGCAATTTGCACTCGGCAGTCTAGTGCCAACACAGCAGTGATCGTGACTAGATCGTTTGTGACGTTAACTGCTGGATGAATATTGGTCAGGGCACTGGAAGGAAATCCAGAACTTGTGTTGGAAAGAGGATGAATTTGGAGGAGCACAGATATCCCACAATGTTAGACAGATGGGAAGTGTGCAAAATGCGTAGAGGGATTCGAGAGCGACAATGTAAACTGTAACAATGGCACAGGACCAATAAATTATTAATGAAAGCATGAATGTTGAGGATATTACACATGTAGCTGCCACAGAGCAAGCCAGAGTGTGTCACTGTGCTTGATTAAAGAAACTTAGTGTAATGTCCTATGCATGGCTTAGAGTGACAGATGGAAACGGGTAAAAGGTTGGCGCAGCTGGTAGAGCTGCTGCCTCATAGCTCCAGTAACCTGGATTCAATCCTGACTTCAGGTGCTGTCTGTGAGTTTGCACATTCTCCCTGTGACAGCGTGGGTCTTCCCCCAGCCTCTTAGGTTTCCTCCCACATTCCAAAGACGCACAGGTTGAGAGGTTAATTGGCTACTGTAAATTGCCCCTTGAGCGTAGGTGAGTGGCAGAATCGGGCGGTGGATGAAGATGTGGGGAGAGTAAAATGGAATTAGTGGAAAAGGGTACTAGCTGGTCAGCACAGACTCCATGGGCAGAAGGGCCAGTTTCTGTGGATGACTCTAAATGACATTCTCTAGTTACCTATTGACGAGTGGTGCACTGCATGAGCGAGCAAATGCTATTTATCCCACTGAATCTGAGTCACTGCAGTAAAAGGGGTGTTAGTGAAAAGGGACGAGTCTCTCGCTGTAACAAGTAGGACTGGTGTGATCTGCCAATTTTAGCACGGCATTATTCTCATGGGTTCAGAGTGCATTGACTCTCCAGTATATAGTACAGGGCTGACCCGCGGGAATTATCTTCAGAACACACAGCTCCATTATTCAATCGGTTTGTTTCAAAGTGATCCCTGGTCAGTGAACCAGAAGCAGAAGGAAATAATTAGAAACACTAGCCCCACAAGGGCGAGTAGTTCCAGTTTGTCGCGTTACTGAGCTGAATTAATTCCACTCACTGGTACACTTGGGGACGCTTAGAAATTGGGCAGCCTTAAACTTGCCAGGACTCCATGGACTTCTAGGTCTGGGATCCTTTCCATCTTTCCTCTGTTCATTGCTGACGGACCCACCAAGGGGCATCGCGCCTACGGTCAAGGCACAGAGGATGGGAGCAACAGACTGAGAGGGAGGGGGGAGGAAATCTCCTGCCTGTCCTTGTCAAGTGTGTGTTGAAAAAACAAGAGTATGAAAAATGTCCTGTTCTGAGCAATTTTTATTTAATAATTCACAAACTTAAAGGTGAAATAAGAATGGAATCGCATCAGCTGCATCAGTTGAGGAAGTGAACATGAACATTAGGCCCAACCTTAGTCATAGAGTCAGACAGCATAGAAACAGGCTCTTCGGCCCAACAGGCCAAGGTTACCATCTAAGCTTGTTCCATTTGTCCATGTTTGGCCCATATCCCTCTAAAGCGTTCCTATCCATGCACCTGTCCAAGCACCTTTTGAATGTTAATGTACCTACCTCAACCACTTCCTCTGGCAGCTCATTCTCTGGGTGAAAAAACTTCCTATTAAATCTCTCCCCTCGCCTTAAGGCTCTGCCCTCTAGTTCTTGATTTCCCCCACCCTGGGGTAAAAGACTGTGTGTACATTGATCCTATCTATGCCCCTCATGATTTTAGCCCTGGGGAGGGTTGGGGTAATTAAGATGGGTCACTGCTGATCATGTGTTGGTGTATCAGCCACCTCTTATAAGCTTCCTCATATTTATTGAATTCCACAGGACAGGAGGGGAGCGCAGGTAATGGAAGGTATTTCTGTACCTCTTTAGTCCTGATAATCAAAGCACACGGCAGGATTTGCCATCAGGGAAAGGAAATGAGCAGATTTTGGTCGAGGTGTTGAAGCCAAAGCCTTGGGTAGTAGTTCCAATGCTCCACTCACGAGGTGTATGTCCTGATAGGACAGAAGTAGCATTGGCCACTCGAGTCAATTGTTGCAATTTTTAAGGCTGGTATCAAAATGCATTAATGTGATAACTCCACTGGGGGATATAGTTGAGAATTCACAGCTATTGGAGGGTACTGAATATTGGGGGGGGGGGGGGGGGCACACATCTGCAACAATGACAACCTGATTGCTTTTAGATGTTCATTGCAAGACCTTGCTGCCCTGCTTGCAGTGTTTAATCTTCCAGGAAAGGAGCCAAGTTTGAGTCAATGTTGTCTGCTTATTGACTCCACATGGGAGCAGAGGTAGTGATGCCTCCAGAATTTGAGTCTTCCGGTATGCCTGTGCACTTTGCAGGTATTTCTGCGAGTCCTGACACGTTAATGGAAGTTGTTCTAGTCAGTGCATGGGCTGAAGGGTCTCTGAAGCAAGTGGGAGCCATTCCTGTTAACAGCACCACCTTGAAGATCAGCACCCACTGGCAGCTAAAAACTCATTAAGATAAAATATCTTTATTTGTCACACGTACATCAAAATACATGGTGAAATGCCTCTTTTGCGTGGAGTGTGCTGGGGGCAGCCCGCAAGTGTCGCCATGCTTCCTGCCCCAACATAGCATGCCCACAACTTCCTAACCTGTACGTCTTTGGAATGTGGGAGGAAACCAGAGAACCCGGAGGAAACCCACGCAGACACGGGGAGAACATACAAACTCCTTACAGACAGCGGCCAGAATCGAACCTGGGTCACTGGCACTGTAATAGCGTTATGCTAACTGCTACACTACCATGCCTGCCTTAGCAGGATTAGATTCTTTTCAGTAAACATTGCAAAAATTGATGTCAGCTCACACTACAGATTGATGAAAAATATTTCTGCTATTGGTAACCAAAATCCATTATTGTGCACTCTTACTGTAAAAGAACTGAGATTTTTGTGTTGCTTTTCCAAGTTTCTTTCCTTATGAGAGAATTAAGGCAGGTATGATTTATTGACTTGTGTATATATTGTGATAAGTGATCATATCAAACTTCTAATGGTATCCTATCAATGTATGGCCCCATAAGCCTAATTTTTATGTAATCTCAATTTCAAATTGATAAATAATTCTTTCTGCTGAATTTGTTTAGAATACAAATGCCCCCACACCTCTATGGCTTAGCACACTAAAAACAGAAATGCATAAAACTAAACATCAAAATTACTTAAAGCTTTACCAAGCCTGGCTACGTAGATGCAACAGAGCTCGGTGTACTGCCTCTGAAACTTGTTCCATTTTGCTGCACATTGATGCTGGAGGAGCACAACTCGTATACATAGTATGTTTGATAAAACTAACCAGGGATGAACTTCTGTGTTCATCATTTTGTAGTTGGTCAACAGTGCTGTCAATCATAAAAAGAAGCCTTGAATTTACCCCAGCATGAACAGATCTATCCTCGCACTGCACTTTCCCTCTAACTGTAATGTACTGCTTCACGGTGAGCGGAAGGACCTGTTTCTGTGCTCTGCAACTGACTCTTCTCTCATGGGACTTGACAGCGTAGATGCGGAGTTAATGTTTCCCTGGCTGGGGTGCCTGGGAACGGGACCCATTTGGGACTGAGATTGGCGGGGAGAAGCCTCTTCACCCTGAGAGTGTGGATTGAATCCTCTACTCAATAGTGTACCAAGAAATTGGTAGACTTTTGGATGTAAGGGGATGGGATTAGTGCAGAAAAATGGTGCTGAGAACATAAAACACAGAACAGGACCTTCGGCCCACAATGTCTGCTGACCATGATGCCAATTTAAACTGCACGTTGTCTATATCCCTCCATTCCCTACCCCTATCTAAATGCCTCTTAAACTTTGCTGTCATATCTGCTTCCTCCTCTGGCAGCCATGACCTTTTGTTATTCAATGGTGGAACAGACACAAGGTGCTTAATAGTCTGTTTCTACTTCTGTTTCTTATGTACAGACACAGGCTCTGGGTTAAAGTCCATTCTGACCCACCACCAAACCCCAGCCTGGCATGAGGAGCAAACACAGCTCAACACATCACAGAAACCAGCCTCCCCTCCATGGAGTCTGTCTTCACTCCTCGCTGCCTCGGTAAAGCAGCCAATATAATCAAAGACCCCACCATCCCCGGACATTCTCTCTTATTCTTCTTCTTCGCTACCCTGGCCCCCCACCAACCCCCCCCCCACCCCAACCCTGCCCCCAAAATCAGGCAGATGCAAAAGCCTGAAAGCACATACCACCAGGTTGTTACAAGACTATTTGATAGTCCCCTTGTACAATAAGATGGACTCTTGACCTTACATTCTACCTTGTCATGGCCTTGAATCCTTTCTGTCTGTTTGCACTGCACTTTCTCTAACTAGGATGCTTTATTCTGTTACCTATTATTGTTTTCCCTTGTATTACCTCAATGTACTGATGTGATGAAATGATCTGTATGGATGGCATGCAAAACCAAGTTTTCCACTGTACCTTGGTACATGTGACAATAAACCAATAATAAACTTGCACTGGCCAGAAGAACCCTACTTCCCTGAAGTTCCTCCTTTCTAATTTAGTTAGCAGTGGGTTCACAGTTCACACATCTCCTGTAGGGGTTGAGCTAACAATGTGGCATCTGTAACAAATGGCATTTATAAGTTTCCACATAACCAGCCACTATGGATCTGGGAACCCCAATGGATGTGACACACTTTGGAGAGGTTGTGAAAGATGTAGAAATAGACTATCATTATTCTCCTTGATGTGTTGCCTTTGAGGCAATAGGATGTGCTAAGAAGGTTCCTGGATCTAATTGAGCAGCTTTAGATTGTCCCCCCAATATTTACCAGCCTGCTTAGAATAAAAAGACAGCAGCACGCAAGCTTGTTAAATTATCCTTTTACATGATTGAGCTGCAAGGAGGTTGACTCGGTGTATGCATGAATGGGTGATCATGCCTGAAGTTCTGTGATTGGCACACACCTAACCTCAAGAAGCCTATTTAATTCACCAGACCTGCATTAAAATATCAACCATATGGGATAAGTTGAGTAAAAAGCAATAAAATTATGTTAGTATGTATTTATTCATATAAATACGTAATTTGTAAGATGCACATTTTAATTTCAGATATTAACTCTGCATTTAAATATCAACTTATTTACAGGGAAGCCTCGTTAATTGAACTGCTCATAGTGGTTCTGACTCTAAATTTCATCTTATCATTACCCATTGTTATTTAGGACTCTAACTTCAAGCTACCATCACAATGAAATTGGAACAGCAAGCAACCTGATGAGTATATGTACGTAGTGGGTAGTCACATTTGTGTAAGGACATTGAGGAGTATCAGAAAAAGAACTTGGCCATTTTCCCCAGGGTAGAAGAGTCTAAAACCTAGGGAGCATGGGTTTGAGGTGAGGGGGGGGAAAATATTTAACAGGGGTCTGAGGGGCAACTTTTTTCACGCAGAGGGTGGTGAGTATATGGAATGAGTTGCCAGAGGAAGTGGTTGAGACGGGTACAATAGTATCATTTAAGAAGCACTTGGATAGATACATGGAGGGCTGGGGCTTAGAGGAATATGCTGAATGTAGGAAATTGGGACTAGCTGGGTGGGCACCATGGTCAGCATGGACTAGTTGGGCCGAAGGGCCTGTATCTGTGCTGTATTGCTCTGACTATTTAACCCTACAAGCCTGCTCCCAACATTGTAACATGGTTCATGTGCTCTTGGCCTTTGCTCCAATTTGCTTCCTCTCCTGCTTGAGTCTTTTATTTCTCAGTAGTTCAAAAATCTGTTTCGGGCTTGAATATACTCAATGATTCTGTCTCTGGGAGAGAATTTCAAGGATTTATGACCTTCTGAGAGAAGGAACTCCTCACTTCTTAATGAAGTGTACCCTTGGTTCTCGATTCTTTCACTAAAGGGAAGCATCTTTTTGGTGCCTACCAGCTTCCCCTTCTCCTCCACTTCAGAATCTTGTTTTGATAAGATCAGCCTTAATTCTATGATCCAGAGAGTAAAGGCCAATCCTGCTCAATTGTGCATCTGAGGAACGACACCTTCATCCCAGGAATCAACCATTGAATGCATCCGAGCTGCCTTGAGGTCAAATGTATCCTTAAGTCAATTCCATACAGTCTCACCATCACTCTGTGCAGATGTAGCAAGATTTCCCTGCTTGGGATATTCCCCCCCCCCCCCCTGCTTGTTAAGGCCAATTACAGAGAATGATATTTCAATTGGTCACCCAGGAGATTACTGGCCTTTCAGCCAAACTACAGACAACCAGCTCAAAGTGAAGGTGGCATGCAGTGTGTGTGTGAAGAGTTAATGACCAGCGCAACATTTTCAGACTAAAATATTTCACTTCCTGCTCACAAAGAGTCTCACATGAGTTCCGAAAGTGAGTTTCCTCCTGATCTGTCCTTGTTTATTACAACATAGGAGAAGCAGTCTCATTTTCCCTGTAACCCTGCAACCTTTCCCATCTCGCGCCCATCGACTTCCCTTTTTTTTTTTGCCATTTGCCTACAGTAAGGGATCATTTACAGTAGCCAGTCAACCTACCAGAATGTTGTTGGGATGGGGGAGGAAAATGGAGTGCCTCAAACCTACGCAGCAATGGGGAAAACATGCAAACGCCACACAGATGGTGCTTGAGGTTAGAATTGAACCTGGCTCCTTGGAACCGAAGCAGCAGCTTTACATTTGAATGATAAACATGGTAAAACCTCCAAGGTGCTTCACGGGAGTGGGCATCAGGTTAAGTTTCACCACAAGCATACAGGGATATCAGTACAGATAGCCAAGAAGGTTGATCAAATTAATGTTGAGCAGCTAAAATGAAGAGGGAGGGGAGGAAATTCCAGAGACAAGGGCCCAGACTGCTGTGGGAATAGAATTCTATGGTTGGTGAATGTACTGATTGAATAAAATAAGATTTTGTTTTTTAATCCCAAATTTGTTGCTTGGCTACCAGTTTGGTTATTTCATAGGCTTGACATTGGGGATAAAGTAATGCAAGAATCGGGCTTCATGGATGAAGATTAGCATGCACTTGGTGTTGATTGATGCTAAAACCATGTTAATGAGGTTGCATATGGCATCCTGCATGGGTGGAAAAAGATGCAGATTAATTGTGTGTCAAAATCCCAGTGCAACTCTATCCAATTTAGCCTCCATAAACCTTACATGAAAGAAAACAATCTTTGGTACTATGGTTCATCACACTCTATTGATAAATGTAGCAAAGGTTTTTATTGCAGGCTTTTTTAAAAAAAATGATGTTTTGATCTGTGTTGTTGCAAGCTCTCTCATTACCATTCTTCAGAGCACTAAGATCTTGCCTTTAATAGTGCCTTTCTGTGGTTTAATGTGCAGCCTGACACAGGAGTAACTGCACTATTGACCTGAGCTCCACAGTTACTGAGAAGGATCAATTATCTTCCCTTAATTCCTCACTGAACTGATCATGTTAAATTGAAACTGTCCCATTAGTGCGCACTCTGAAACCACAGAAGAGTTTCTGCATTCCAATTGGATCAATCTGCTGCCTTGAGAGGAAGATATCAGTGAGATAAACATTGCAATCAGGACCCAATTGCTTGCTGATGTGGTTTATTTTTGAGGTCTCGACCACTCATGTCAACAGTAGTTTGTGGTTTCTTATGCTTGGTCTCCCAAGTTTGAATAAATGCTTTCCAAACTGATTACTTTTTTTAAAGGCAATCACCTTGGCACAATATCTGCACATCAATACAGCCAAGACTAGTACTGGAGGAAGGTTTATGTATGAGACCAGGACCTAGAATTGTTTGACTGCCTCTTGGAGTTAAAATCGCATTGCCTGGCAGCCCATTGTTTTGTAATGTTCCACGGAAATTTTTTTCTGCATTTGAGGAGTTTACAGAATGGGTTTCACTGTATAACTCAGTTTCAGGTTGAGATCCTCCAATGATCAATCATAAGATTTCACAGTTGCAAGCTCAGCAGTCAGCTGATAGAGACCAGCAGCCAAGCTCCAGGACATCACTGCAGGAGTTCCTCATTGCAGTCTCCTGGGCCCAACCGTCTTCAGTTGCTTTTACAATGACCTTCCTTCTATCACAGGATCAAAGGTGAGTATTTTCATTGATGGTCACACAATGTTTGGCTCACCTCATAGCTTCTCAGGCCTTGTTCAATGCAGCAAACTTAGACAATGTTCAGGCAAGGGGTGAAAGGTGATAAATAATATTTTACCATGGAAGTGCCAGGCAATGACCATCTCCAACAAGGCAGTGTAACATTTGGGCATGGGCTGATAAGTAGTAAGTAACATCTTTGCCAGAAAAAGTGCCTGGCATTTATCTCCAAGTGAAGTCTAAAAAGTGTGCTTAACATTCAATGGCATTACCATCACTGTTCCCCACCATCCATATCCTCAGGCATTGACCAAAAACCAACTGAGTAGCCACATAAACAGCAGGTCAGAGGCTGGGTACCCTGCAGGGTGTGATTCCTGATACTGTAAGGTCTTTACACCATTTACAAGGCAAAATTCAGCAGTGTGATGGAATACTCACCACTAGCCTGGATGAATGTAGCTTCAATAACACACAAGAAGTCAGACACCATCCAGAACAAAGCAGCCCATTTGACTGGTACCTTAAATGTTCATTCCCTCCACCAGTGACGCACTGTGGCCGGTGATGCACCATCTTTATAATGCACTGCAATTACTCTCACAGATGACTCTGACAGCAGCTCCCAAACCCTTGACTTCCACCACCAAGAAGGACACAGGCAACAGGTGCATGGAAATGCCACCATCTGCAGATTCCCCTTCAAGTCATGACTGGGAAATACCTTGTTGCTCCTTCCTAGAACTCCCTCCCCAGGTACCACTGTCACCTGAAGGATTGCAGCATCGCTCTGCTTGAGGGAATATGGGCTGGGAAATAAATGCTGGCCTTGCTGGTGATGTCCACATCCAGACAAAATGAATGAGCGAAACAAAATTGCCACAATACGTGAGAAATTGGAGCAGGCCATGTGGTTCTTCAAACCTGCACCCCCCCCTTCCCCCCGCCCCTTACTAATATAGTAGTCACTGGACATTTGATCTCATGAGGATTTTAATTTCAGATCCACACAATTGAATGTGGAACCTTTCCCCAGACTGAAATGCAATTGTCCAGTGTTACCCCCAGAATCTGGACCGGCCACTTCCCACAGTGAGTTGACTTGCTTATCCAATGTGATTTCCCCGTCAGAAGTGCAACACAGGGCACGAGGTTCCATGCAATGTTAGGGAAATGAGTGCTTGTCCTGGGACAGCTTGGTCTTTCCTGGGACGACCATGTTGCTTTAACACCATGCTGGACTGAGATCCCATGAGGGCAAGTCCCATTAATTACCTTCTACTCGTTGCTCCCAGCTCCTGATGGTACCACCACTCTCACCCACTGCTAATCCAGAATCAGCCCCAATCCCTACTCCTAATTGTCTTTGGCCATAACCAATGATCCCTGATCGTCAATAATGGACCCACTTTCCCCACTTAATGTTGGCTGCAATGAGCCCTTGACCAAAATGGGTGCTGGGATGGAGTGAAATGGCCACTGGGATGAAAAGGAATGACCACTGATCAACTTCTATGTCTATCCAAGTGTCAACTGGCATTGCTTCAGTGGTTTGATCCTCTTAATAGGGGACCTTGCTTTAAATTCACAACAGTAGCCAATTGATTGTTAGTGCTAATTCACAAAGAAATATTATACTCCTTCAATAGACAAAGCAGTAATTGAGATTATAGTTCCCACTAACAAATCTCAATCTCTAATTAAAATCAAAATGAAATAGTTTGTGAATCAAATTAATTATGATTTAACTTAAGGCTAACCTCAAACAAGGTGGGTGATTTTTGAGTTTACAGTCCTGTACCTGCTATTGTTCCTAGTGTCCAGTTTGTGAAGCCAAGAAGGACCAATGCAATTCATTGGTTAATTTTCTTCCAAGCACTTTGAATAAAATAGTATGTTCAAGTTCCAGAGAAGACCCTGGAACTGAAATTGATGTTGCTAAGAATAAAATAAACAGTGGTATAAGAGTGAATGTTGCCAGGACTTGAGGGCCTGAGTTATAGGGAGAGGTTGGGCAGGCTAAGACTATATTCCTTGGAATATGAGACTGAGAGGTGACCTTGTAGAAGTGTATAAAATCATGAAGGGTATAGATAGGGTGAATGCGCACAATTTTTTTTCCCAGGGAAAGAGAATCAAATACTAGAGGGCCCAGGTTTAAGGTGAGACGGGAAAGATTTAAAAGGAACTGGAGAGGAAACTTCACAGAAGGTGGTACGTATATGGAATGAGCTGCCAGAGAAAGTAATTGATGCAGTTACTATAAAGACATTTGGATAAGTACATGGATAGGAAAGGTTTAGAGGGATATGGGCCACATGTGGGCAAACGGAACTAGCTTAGATGGGCACCATGGTCAGTATGGACAAGTTGGGCCGAAGGGCCTGTTTCCGAACCATCCTACTTTATGACTCTATGAAGGGACTACAATGTAAATGGGAGCATTCCATCACACAAAACATGAGGAATACAGTGACTGTACAGAGGAACCTTGCCAGCTTTCATTAGCAGTATCAGGATAGCATGTTAGACAAATGTAAACTGACTGCTCCATCACCAGCTTAGAGCATTCTCTCAGACAGTGACCTACATGCATTGGTGCACTCCCAATTTTTGCAGTTGATAGCACATACTTGTCTCTCCACATTTTCTTTTCGTAATCAGACATGTAAATAAAAATCAGAGAGCCACGATGCATCAGAGAACACTTTGCAATGTTAAAGGCACAATATAAATGCAAATGATCATAGTGTGAGAACCGAAGAGGTTCAATCACATCAATTGTCAGATGAAGAGTTACTGACCTTAAAGTTTAACTTTGTTTCTCTCTCCACAGATGCTGGTTAATCTGCTGAATATTTCCAGCATTTTCTGTTTGATTTTCAGATCTCCAGCATCTGCACTTTTGCTTCAATGAGATTCAGTCATTTCTTTTATTTATTCATAGGATTTAGGTATTGCTGGCAAAGCTAGCATTTATTGCCCATCCCTAATTCCCCTTGAGAAGGTGGTGGTGAGTCAGCTTCTCAGGGGTAATTAGGGATGGGCAATAAATGCAGTCATTCCGGGAAAGGTGCTTTGGTGCCGTTAGATAGGGAGTTCCTGTATTTAGACTCAGTGACACTGAACAACCAACTATTATACTTCCAATCACTCTGCCGTTACTTGGACAACCAGTTCTCATGCTCCTGCTACCTTTTGTCTTTCTGGTGGCTGTCACAGGTTTGAGATGTGCTGTTTGCTGTGTTGTAGCTACAGTGTGCTGGTGCTCAGTGGAATGATTTGCAAGACAATTTCTCTCTCGCTCTCTTTCTCAATCTATGGACAGAGACCTGCTGCACTACATGGAGTTATAAAGTTAAACAGCATGGAAACAGACCCTTCAGCCCAACTCGTCCATACTGACCAAGGTGTCTTCCTAAGCTTGTCTCATTTGGCTCGTATCTCTCTAAACCTTTCCGAAGCATGAACCTATCCAAATTTCTTTTTAAACACTGTAATCAAATCTGCCTCTACAACTTCCTCTCGCAGCTTGTCCCACCACCCTCTGTGGAAACACTTGCCTCACAGGTCCCCTTTCTTAAATCTTTCCCCCCTCATCTTAAATCTATGCCCTCTAGTTTTTAGGACTCCCCTACCCCGGGGGGAAAAAGATGTGACTATTTACCTTGTCTACAGCTGGTGAAAACCAGAGATTTAGCAGACGTGAATTCAGTGACACTGTGAACTCATGGTCACTTTGAAAAAAGATCTCTTTATTAGTCACGTGTACATCAAAACACACAGTGAAATGCATCTTTGCGTAGAGTGTTCTGAGGGCAGCCCGCAAGTGTTGCCACGCTTCCAGCACCAACATAGCACGCCCACAGCTTCCTAACCCATACATCTTTGCGTAAAGTGTTCTGAGGGCAGCCCGCAAGTGTCGCCACGCTTCCAGCACCAACATAGCACGCCCACAACTTTCTAACCCATACATCTTTGCGTAAAGTGTTCTGAGGGCAGCCCGCAAGTGTCGCCACGCTTCCAGCACCAACATAGCACGCTCACAGCTTCCTAACCCATACGTCTTTGGAATGTGGGAGGAAACCGGAGCACCCGGAGGAAACCCACGCAGACACAGGGAGGACGTACAAACTCCTTACAGACAGCGGCCGGATTTGAACCCGGGTCACTGGCGCTGTAAAGCGTTACGCTAACTGCTACACTGTGGATATTCTCCACCAGGCGTAGCCAGGAGAGCTTTCAATTTATTTGGGGAACGTTACCAATAACCCAGGATGACGGGTTGGTACAACACACGGTATTGCTGGACAGGTGGTCCCCAGGGTTGTAATTACTCCCAGGGCAGTGAAAAGCACAGGGTGGTATCTAGTCCCCAGGGTGGTGAGGACTAGACTTGTCAATGTCACCTCAGAGACCAGTAATTGACTAACAGGAAAAGAAAAACAGTTCCCTGCATATTATTGGCTCACTGCTTTCAGATCACCAATAACTGCAAGGTTTAAGGTGGAACCTGATCGATTTTGAGAAGGAATATCAAGCCTCCCTTAGAGAAATTAGGAAGCAATACACGACAATTTGGTCCCTTAGAGTTGTTTCATTATCATCCTTGCAGCAACTTTTACAGACAACCCCTGTTGACTGAATTAGAAATGATTTTGCTGTGAAATTAAGTCCCAGTCAGCAGTGTTGTGGAGCCTGGGGTACAGCGATGGAGAACCACACTCGGCTCCAAGTGAATTACCAATTTCTCGTTCTTGATCAGGGATGGATTGCGGGCAATAGTGAAAGCTGCAAATGTATAACTGTCAGGGGAGCACTGGCAAACAACAACAACAACTTTCAATTATGCAGCACCTATAACATCAGCTGAAGAAGGGTCATTGCTCAAGATTTGCTGCTGATCAGAAAAACATGGTCCAATTATTCTTTGTTCCCCTTTGTTCTGTGATCTGATCGACTATGCCAGTCATAATTTCTCCAAGTGAATCGACTCCAAAGGTGATACAGATTAGTTTATCACGTATACACCAGGTTGCAATAAAATTCCTTGTGTAAAGCTCACAATAAACAATTATAATAAGTACAGCAACAAGCACAAGAACAGCAGAATGGTGCAAAGTGTAGTAGTGCAAAAAGAGATACTAATGTAACCATAATGGAAGAGGAAGAATTAAGGGGTCTAGAATGTGGCAGCACCACCAGGAAGAGGATGTGAAAGAGGTGGTTGATTCAGGAGTCTGATAGCAGTGGGGAAGAAGCAGTTCTCAAGTCTCTGTATCACAACGTTTAGCCTGATCGGGCAGTATTTCCATAGCACCTTTAACATAGTAAAATATCTCAGGGTGCTTGGCAGAGCAATCACCACTGAGATTGGGGGGAGGGGTGGAATTTAGAACAAGATTGCATAGTTTCAGAATAAGGGGGCACCTATATAAGCCTGTGATGGAGTTCCTTCAGTAGGTCATTTATCGTTGGAATTCTTAGGAAGCTGTGGAGTTGGCATTGTTGAATATATTCAAGGCAGAAACTGATGGGCGATTGAACTACAAGGGAGTCAAGGCGATTAGGGAGAGGGAAAAGTGGTGCCAAGGTCAAAATTGGATCAGCTACTGCTCTCTCTGAATGGTGGTGGAGCACAAGAGGCTGATTTTTTTTTTGTAGCGTCGTTGAGTCATTCAGCATGCAAACAGAACCTTGGGTCGACTAAGTCTCTGCCGACCATCAAACACACACTTGCACTCATCTCTTTTTAATCTACATTTCTATCAACTCCCCTCACTAACTACTATTCACCTACACAGTAGGGCTATTTACAGTGGTCAATTAACTTACCAATCCACACATTTCTGTGACGTGGGGGGGGGGGGGGAATCTGGAGTAAACCCATACGGTCACAGGGAGAATGTACAAACTCCACACAGTGCCAGAGGTCAGGAATGAATCTGGAGCTGTGCTACCCCAACGTTTAGGTTCTGTGTCTACACTTCTCGCTGCCTCGGTAAAAAAGACAACATAATCAAAGACCTCTCCCACTCCAACACTCTCTTCTTCCCTCTTCCATCGGGCAGAAGATACAAAAGCCAGAAAGCACATACCACCAGGCTCAAGGACAGCTTCTATCCTGCTGTTATAAGACTATTGAATGGACCACTTGTAGGATAAGATGGACTCTTGATCTGATGATCTATCTCATTATTGTCTGTCTGCCTGCGCTGCACTTTCTCTGTAACCATAACACTATATTCTGCATTCTGTTACTGCTTTTCCCTTGTACTACCTTGGTGCACTGATGTAATGAAATGATCTGTATGGATGGCATGCAAAACAAATTTCTTTGTTGTACCTCAGTACTTATGACAATAATAGACCAGTTTACCAATTTAATTATCAACCAGCTGAAAGATCAAAACTGACTTCAAGAAAAGGTTGCAGAAGTCAGCTGAATGCCAGATTCTGCAAAAGTTAGTAAAAATGACACCTGACAGTAATACTTCCTGTCACTGTCATTTTATTTACTTCAAATATCATTCGAGGCAGTTGAAACAGCATGTCAACATTCTGCTGATGACAAAATCTGATGATCTTTCATTGGAAGGACAAATCAATACTCGCATCTCAATTTATCCCCAGGTACAAAAATGTACAATAATGAGTTCTCCTGGATTGATGACGACATAATTCATCTCGAAATAGCAGGTGATTAAGTAAATATTTATGCCCTAAATAATTACTTCAGGTACTGGAGACATGGTTCAGCTTTGCACTGTGATGGACTTGCTGTGAATGTGGGAGGACTGTAATTAGACTGAGACTTCAGTGGTTGCAGAGTTTGCTCACTAATTGGGACCAATTGAGGCTGGTCTGTATTCTCTCTCTGTCTTGTAGCAGTGGGGTAGACCATTTATTTTGGGCTATTTTGCATAAAATTACTGTTTCCTGGCTGTTTTAAAATTGAAACACTAAATGACTTCTGCATATAATTTGTATTTTCTTTTTGTAACCAAAGGCCCAAATATTTCACTTTTCTCCTCACTTCCTCCATCCTTCCCATTTACAAATACTCGGCAAAACCACCAGAGCAGTATTGAACATCTAATCAGCCATTACGGGAAGGAGCAGTCAGCACCTGGCTTTGTTTTCCTTGGAGCAGAGGAGGCTGAAGGGAAGACCTGACAGAGATGTACAACGTCATGAGGTGTACGAATAGGAGAGATGGGAGAAAACTTCTTCTCCCCAGAGCAGAGGGCATGGTTTTAGATAAGGGATAGGAGACTTGTAGGGGAACTGAGGAAGAAATTCTGAGGCAGAATTGTGTGCATTTCTGTTTGTACTATAACAAAGGTTGTGAATGCTTTGGAAAGGGTGCAGAAGAGGTTTACTAGGATGCTGCCTGGATTAGACGGTATGAGCTATAAGGAGAGGTTAGGCAAACTTGGGTTATTTTCTGTGGAATGCCAAAGTCTTAGAGGAGACCTGATAGAAGTTTATATATAAAATAAAATTGAGAGGCATAGATAGGGTGGACACTCAGAATCTTTTCCTGGTAGAAATGTCAGTACCAGAGGACATGCATTTAAGGTGAGAGGGGGGAAGTTTAAAGGAGATGTACAGGCAAGTTTTTTTTACACAGAGAGTGGTGGGTGCCTGGAACGGGCTGCCAGGGGTTGGTGTGGGAAGCAGATATGATAGTGGCGTTTAAGAGGCTTTTAGATAGACATGAGTATGCAGAGAAGGGAGGGATATGGACTATATGCAGGCAAGAAGAGATTTAGTTTAATTTGGCACCGGTGCTCTGCACAGACATTGTGGGCTGAAGGGCCTGTTCCTGTGCTGTACTGTTCTATTTTCTGAGAACCTTTTCAGCCAGAAGGTGCTAGGAATCTGGAACAACACTGCCTGAGTGGATGGTGGAGGCAGAGCTCTCATAACATTTTGGAAGTATCCAGACAAGCACTTGAATCATCAAGGCACAGAAAGCGATGGACTAAGAGCTGGTAACTGGAATTAGTATGGATAGACCCTGCAGTAGGTGTGCTCAACAACCACCAGGCCCCTCACTTACATACTCACGGTAACCCGCACAGGTTTGGGTATCCATCCTCGACATCTCAGTAATAGGTCCCATGAAATTGATGTATTAAGCCCAAAGGAAAGGGAGAAGCTCATACCTTCCTGTTACCATGACAGCAATCATTTAATTGGCAAGCTGAGTAACAGATTTTAAATATTTTTCATTTAAATTATGTACTTTCTTGCCTACAAAAAGGTGGTTTTATTTGGAGTCTAATTTTAGTGCACTATTTCATTTACAAGGTCTCGTGCGTTACGCTGCTAATTTTTTGACTGATGCACAAACTCATAAACCAGTTATAATAGTAAGTCTCTCCGGAAGATGCTCGTTAACCTGTCTGGCTAAAACTATGAAATGTGATAAGCCGGTGATGTAACAATGAAGAGCGTGCAGTCCGACAGGGCAAAGTCTCAGTTCTCCTTTGGCATCATTGGCACTGAAACTGTGACCGAAATTGGTTAAAGCTCTCAACACGCACTGGAGTGCAGAGATTTACGAGGATGTTGCCGGGACTTGAGGGACTGGGTTATGGAGAGGGTTTGAGCAGGTTGGGACTTTTTTCACTGGAGCCCAGGAGAATGAGGGGTGATCTTAAAGAGGTGTATAAAATCATGAGGGACATAGATAGGGTGAATGCACTCAGTCTTTTTCCCAGGGTTGGGAAATCAAGAAATAGAAAGTATAGGTTTAAGGTGAGAGGGGAGAGATTTGATAGGAACCTGAGGGGCAACTTTTTCACCCAGAGGGTGGTCAGTATATGGAATGAGCTGCCAGAGGAAGTGGTTGAGGCAGGTACATTAACAACACTTAAAAGGTACTTGGACAGGTACATGGATAAGAGAGGTTTAGAGGGATATGGGCCAAGCACTAGAACCAAATGGGACCAGCTTGGATGGGAATCTTGGTCATCATGGACCAGATGGGTCATGGAGTTTTGGAGTGTATGACTCTATTACTCTATGACCCTAGAGAAGAATGACTGGTTTAGAAGTGGTGAGAAAGTTGTTGGTGTTCAAGAAACCTGTATTTCTTGGTACTGAAAGTCAACATACAGGTACAGCAAATAATGCAGAAGGCAAATTGTATATTGTCCTTTATTGCAAGAGGATTTGACTTCATATGTGCTTATGGTGACTATATAGCTTTGTTGAGACAGTACATGGGCTATTGTGTACAAGTCTGGTCTCCATACCAGAGGAAGGAAATACTTGTGATAGAGGGAATGAAGTAAAGGTTCGCCAGATTGATTACTGGGTTGGTGGAGGGTTTATCCAATGAGGAGAGGTCAAGCAGACAAGGTCCATACTCTCAGGGTTTTTTTAAAATTCATTTTTGGGATCTAGTTGTCGCTGTCAAGGCCAGCATTAATTGTCCTTGAGAAGGTGGTGATGAGGTGCTTTCTGCAGTCCATCTGATGAAAGTAATCCATAGTGCTACTGGGAAGGGAGTTTGAGGTATTAGATCCAATAGTGGTGGAAGGGTGATATATCTTGAAGTGAGTAATAGTGTTCAACTGGGAAGGGAACCTGAAGGTGGTGGTGTTCCCTTGCCCTTGGTGGGAGAACTCACAAGTTTGGAAGGTACTGGAGGAATAGCCTGGGCAAGTAACTGCAGTACATGTTGTAGACAACGTACACTGCAGGCACATTGTACTGATGGTGGAGGAAATAATTGTTCAAGATGGTGCCAATCAAGTGGGCTGCTTTAATTAGGATGGTACCACTACTGAATTATGATTTGTAGTTGATGCAGAGGTTGCAAATTGAATGGCCCCCTTGTACAGTAAGATGGACTCTTGACCTCTCAATCCACCTTGCACCTTATTGTCTGCCTGCACTGCACTTTCTCTGTAACTGTAACACTTTATTCTGCATTGTGTTATTGCTTTTCCCTTGTACTACCTCAATGTACTGATGTGATGAAATGATCTGTATGGATGGCATGCAAAACAAAGTTTTTCACTGTACCTCGGTACGTGTGACAATAATAAACCAATTTACCAATTTAGAAACCTCCAGGATATTGATGGAGGAGGCTTAATGATGTCAAAGTCTTTGAATACAGTTAGACTCTCTCCTGCAGGAGATAGTCCTTGCATGGCACTTTTGTGGTATGAATATAACTTGCTACGTATCAGCCCATGCCTGAATGTTTTCTGGATCTTGCTGCATGTAGGAATGGGCTGCTTTACTTGCTGAGGAGTTGCAAATGGAATTGAACCTTGTGCAAACATTAGCAAACATCCCAAATTCTGGACTTATGATAGAAGGAAGGTCATTGACGGAGCAACTGAAGATAGTTAGGGGTGGGACACTGCCCTGGGGAGATCCTGCAGTGATATACTGGGGCTGGGATGAATGAACATTGACAAACACTGTCACCTTCCTCTGTGTGAGGTATGACTCCAACCATTGAAGTGCTTTCTCTTTGATGCCCATTACCAGGGCACCTTGACGTTGGTCTCTGTCAAATGCTGCCCTGATGTCCAGGGCAGTCACTCTCACTTCATCTCTGGATTTCAGCTCTTTGGTCTAGGTTTAGACCAAAGCTGTCATGAGATCTGGAGATGAATGGTTCTGGCAAAATGTAAGTTGGGCATCAGTGAGTAAGTGCCACTGGATAGCATTGTCATTCACCACTTCCCTCACCAGAAGAATGAAAGGGGATCTCATGGAAATAATCAAAGTTCTTACAGGAGACACAAGAGATTCTGCAGATGCTGGAATCTGAAGCAACGCACTCAAAATGCTGGAGGAACTCAGCAGGTCAGGCAGCATCTATGGAGGGAAATAAACAGTTGACTGTTAATTTCCCTCCATGGATGCTGCCTGACCTGCTGAGTTCCTCCAGCACTTTGTGTGTGTTGCTCTAGATTCCAGCATCTCTTGTGCGTGTTTCTCCAACGTTCTTCCAGGTCTTGTTTGGGGAGATGTGGGGATGATGATTGCCCTGGCTGGGATGTCTAGAACCCAGGATCAGAGTCTCAAGGTAGGAAGCTGGCCATGCAAGACTGTTGTTGAAGAAATTTCTTCTCTGAGGATAGTGAATCTTTTGAACTTTCTTCCCAAATGGTTTGAGGCTCAATCATTCAGGACTGAGATGGATAGATATTAGAAAATTGAAGGATGTGGTGTTAATGCAGGAAAGTGGCATCGAGGCAAATGATTTGGCATAGTTTAGTATAATGGTGGATCCGATGTAAGGAGCTGTATGACCAGCTTCTATTTCTTATGTTCTTGTGTGTATCTGGTCACCAAATTTTAAAAAAGACATCAATTTACCGGAGAAGGTGTAATAAAGATTTATTAGAATAATATCAGAACTGAAGTTATACCAGGAAAGATAGGTGTACAAGAAGTTATACCTATTAGGTTGAGGATCTTTTCCCTGGAAAAGGGGGAACTGAAGATTGATCCAATAAATTGGTCTTTAAGATTATGGAAGTATTTGATGCCAAAGGTACAGAGTGGTCATGTGACTGACAACTGGTTGCTGGACCAGGAATTCTAGTCCAAGCTCCATCAAGGAAAGAGTTTACTTGGTGGACAGGAAAAGATTCAAGGATGTTCTCAAAGGCTTCTGGAAGAAATGGAACAACCCTACTACCTCTTGGGAGTCTCTGGCTTATGACCGTCCAAAGTGAAGTGAACCAACTTGCGCACTACCTGGCTGTTCACCCCATTAGCCACTGCAAGCCCATTTGTGGAAGAGTTTGTGGTTCCTACATTGGCCACAGAACCCACAAAACTGGAGTGTAAATAAGCCATTCTCAGTCTCGAGGGACTGTCTAAGAGAAGAAGGGTACCACCATTTGGGCCAGACTAGAACAAAAGACCTTAAATATGATCGTCCCTAATAAATCCACAAGGGAATTCAGCAAAAACCACCTTTATCCAAAGATTGCTTAAAATTCACTGCCACAAAGGGAATTCCACGGATGTATTGAGTATGTAACGTATGAGGAAGTAAGGAATAGAAAGATCTGTTATAGAGCATTGAAACAGGCCCTTCAGCCCATCAAGTCTGCATTGACTAATCCCATTTTATTATTACAAATCAACTCCCCATCAGACTCTTACCACTCACCTACACACGGGCAATTTACAGTTCATCAACCTACCAACCCGCACCTCTTTGAGACGTGGGAGGAAACCAGAGCACCCGGGGGAAGTCCACATGGTCGCAGGGAGAACGTGCAAACTCCACACAGACAGCATCAAACCCAGGTCTCTGGAGCCACAAGGCGGGAGATTGACTGGCTGCGCCACTGAGCTGCCCATCTGTTGACGGCGTGAGGAGATGAGGGGGAGGACATTTGTACAGAGACTAAACCCCAGAACAGACAGAGGGGCAAATGACCTGCCTCTGTACTGTAAATACTGTTCAGTGGTAAATTGGGCATCAGTTCAGTTTAACTGCAAACACTTTTGGACCCAAATAATGTCATGTGCGTGTGTTTACAAGGTTAAACCAGGACCCACCAATTCTACAAGCTCGAATGAACCTGTTGGATGGGCTACAAATTTTGCTTCCCAGTGAGCTCGTTCCCCTTTAGGCTGTGCCTGCTCCTTGTCTGATTTAATTCTGATCAAGCCTGACTATAGGAGCTGCTGCGTTACGAAGGACAGCCCTCAGCTTATTAACAAACCATGGCTGGAAGCTTTACTCACATTGAGATGTGTTTGGAAACACGAGTCGACATTTATATTGATGCTGGCAAAGGAAACCATTTCTGGGCACTGAATTTTTGGTCTGTTCATTTGTGTTCCTAGGTGTTTGCTGACCTTGACTATAATTTGCCTGAATAAAATTGTGCTGTTTTGAACTGTTTTTACATCCCTCATCCACTAAAGGCTTTTGAAATGGAGTAAAATACAAAGAGGCCATTCAACCCATCAGGTCTGCTTCACCGGCACTGTACTTCCCTGTAGCTGTGACACTTTACTCTGTATTCTGTTATTGTTTTTACCTTTTACTACCTCAATGCACTGTGTAATGAATTGATCTGTACGATCGGCATGCAAGACAAGTGTTTCACTGTAACTCGGTACAAGTGACAATAATAAACCAATACCAATGCCATTCAACTGAAGCAGAGTTAATCTGCCTCTCCACTCAACTTTCCAGTCTTGCCTCCATATTAGAGACACAAGAGACTGCAGATGCTGGAATCTGGAGCAACGCACAGTCTGCTGGAGGAACTCAATGGTTCAAGCAGCATCTGGGGGAGAGGAAAGCAAATGTTGACGTTCTGGGTCGAAACCCTGCATCAGGACTTCTGTGAGGAGAAAGGAATTGGTGAAGGAGTTCTGATGCAGAGTTTTGACCCGAAATGTCGACAATTCCTTCCTCCTCTTCCCCTGCCCCCTCCCCCACACACACAGATTCTGCTCAACCCACAGAGCTGATCGGTTGTTGCTTAGCACCATATTCCCTGAAACCATTGCGTAGCAATAATTAATTCATGTCAGTCTTGAAAGCTCCATCTGTGATGGTTGGATGCGACCTTTTCCAGGCTCTTACCAGACCTTGACTGGGAGGGTGCTCCCTGATTGTATCCCTCTGCAGTCACGCACACGCACCAGCCCAGAATCCTGCTCCCGTGACACCAGGCATTCCCACATGGGCAGATGCAGTCACAAATCCAAATGGGATAAGATACGTTTATTAGACAACATGCGTGCCCTGCGACTTGTGATTCTGCAGATACTGGAATCTGGAGCAACACACAAAAAGTGCTGGAGGAACTCAGCAGGTCAGGCAGCATCCATGGAGGGAAATAAACAGTCAACATTTTGGTCAGAGATGATGTGCTGGCCTTGGTACCCACCCATTCCAACACAGGACTCGTTCCTGCACAGACTGGCAGCAACCAATTTCTGCACCCGTGGATTTTTGTTTGCAGGGAACAGAGGGCGAATTCTGTGTCACACGGTAACCAGTGTCCAAGATCTCTCAGGGTACAACCAGAGAAACAGAATCAAAAGAGACTGGACTAAGGGAATCGTTGCTGAGTGAAAACACATTTTTGCAAAGGTACCTCCAACTCAACCTCTCCGTAAGCGCCGCCTCATTAGCTGATGATAAGGTTGCAGCCAGCTGTTGCTTTTAAGTTATGAGTTCAGTGCAGGCTGACACTGAGATGTCAGTAATGCGTGCACAGATGAATTCAAATCACAGAGGCATTGTTTGCAAGAACAAGCAATCTGCATCTTGTTCCACGTGGATGATCACCACAGCTGGCCAGGACACTCTGAACTTAACAGAGGGGAAGGATTTCTGATGGTTCGGGGAGTCTTGGATTGCTCCTACTCTGCCTTGCTGAATGCCATCACCTGCATCAAAAGGCAAGGATCCCCTTCCATGTGGAATCACAGCATCCACAGTCACAACGTCTGCCTGCCTGTGCTCGTATTCCACTGAGGCTTCCTGTCATCCTCTCAGCCCATCGCTGTTCCCTCTATTTTTTAATCCCACTTGGATCTTTGCAGCTGCTTAAATAAAAATCAAACATCAAAGGTGCTGGAAATCTGAAATGAAAACAGCAAATTCTCAGCTGGTCAGGCAGCATCTACGGAGAGAGAAACAGTTAATGTTTTAGATAAGATATCTTTATTTGTCACATGTACATCGAAAAACACAGTGAAATACATCTTTTTGCGCAGAGTGTTCTGGTGGCAGCCCGCAAGTGCCGCCACGCTTCCGGTGCCAACATAGCATGCCCACAACTTCCTAACCCGTACGTCTTTGGAACGTGGGAGGAAACCGGAGCACCCGGAGGAAACCCACACAGATGGGGATATGATTGGTTTCTTGAATCATTGTTCCCATCCTGCCCATGCTCAATGCCACATACATGCTCTTGAACTCTATTATCTCACTAGAATGTAGTACAGGTCAGGAACAGGCCCTTTGGCCCATGATGCTGTGCTGAATTAAACTAGTAATTGAGCACCTAACTAAACTAATCCCTTCTGCCTACATAAAGTCCACATCCCTCCCTTCTCTGCACATTCATCTGCCTGTCTAAGAGCCTCCACCACCACCCCTGGCAGCACATTCCAGGCACCCACCACTCTCTGTGTAAAAAAAACACTTGCCTTGCACATCTCCTTTGAATTTACCCCCTCTCATCTTAAATGCATGCCCTCTGGTATTAGACATTTTGACCCTGGGAAAAAGACACCAGCTGTCCATCCTATCTATGCCTCTCATAATTTTATAAATTTCTATCAGGTCTCCCCTCAGCCTCTGACACTCCAGAGAAAAGTTTGTCCAACCTTTCATTATAACACGTGCCCTCTAATCCAGGTAGCATCCTGGCAAACCTCTTCTGCACCCTCCCCAGACCCTCCACATCCTTCCGAGAATGGGGCAACCAGAATTGAATGCAATACTTCAGATGCGGCCCAACCAGAGTTTTATAAAGCTGCAACATAACTTCCCGACTCTTGAACTCAATTCCTCGACTAATAAAGGCAAGCATGCCATACACCTTCTTTACCACCCTATTAGCCTGTGCAGCCACTTTCAGGAAGCTATGGACTTGGACCCCCAAGATCCCTCTGTATATCAACACTGTTAAGGGTCCTGCATTAACTGTGTACTGTCCCCTTACATTTGATCTAAAGTGCAACACCTCACACTTGACTGGATTAAACTCTATCTGCCATTTCTTTGTCCATATTTGCAACTGATCTATATCCTGCTGTATCCTTTGGTAAATTTCTACACTATCCACAATACCATCAACCTTTGTATTGTCTCTGAACTAACAAACACGCCATCCACGGTTTTCATTCGAGTCATTTATTTTCGTCACAAACAGCAGAGGTCCCAGTACAGACCTCTGCAGAACACCACTAGTCACGGACCTCCAGCTGGAATAAGTCCCATCGGCCACTACCCTCTGTCTTCTATGAACAAGCCAAGTCTGAATCCAAATGGCTAAGTCACCGAGGATCCCATGCATCTTAAGCGTCTAACTCTAACTCTAACTCAAAGTTGTTCCTGATCTGCAGCTCCATCCCATGCTGTCTGTAAGGATTTTGTACGTTCTCCCCATGTCTGTGTGGGTTTCTTCCGGGTGCCCCGGTTTCCTCCACATTCCAAAGACGTACAGGTTAGGAAGTTGTGGGCATGCTATGTTGGTGCCGGAAGTGTGGTGACACTTGCGGGCTGCCCCTAGAACATTTGACGCAAAAGATGCATTTCACTGTGTGTTTCGATGTACATGTGACTAATAAAGATACCTTATCTTTATCTTATTGTAACACGTACAGGATTGAAAGAGGCTACAGAGGGTTGTAGACTCAGCCAGCTCCATCACAGGTACAACCCTCCCCACCATTGAAGATATCTTCAGGATAAAATATTTATTAGTCACGTGTACATCGAAACACACAGTGAAATATGTCTTTTTGTGTTACTGAGAAGGTGCTGGCAAAAAACTTGGCAAATGTTTAATGTGGGAAGGTGTGAGGCCATGTACTTTGGTTAGAAGAATCAAAAGGCAGATTATTGTCGAATTGGTTGTTGTGGACGTAGTGGGACAAATGGCTCTGCTGTTTGACTCCATATGGGTGACACTTATTCTGAAACTCTGCCTCCTATTCTCAATTCCCACACGGGGGGAAATATTATCTCAGCATCTTCTCTGTCAAGCTCCCTCCTTACCTTCAAAATTTCGATAAGATCTCCTCTCATTCTTGTAAAATCCATGAACGTAGGCCCAACTTGCTCAACCTTTCTTCGTAAAATAACCTCTTCAGCACAGGAATTAATTGAGTGAACTTCCTCCAATCCACCTCCAATCAAAGTATATCTTTCTTTCAACACAGGTCAGGACTGCATGCTGATATTCCAAGTTTAGTCCCATCAATGTCCTATACAGCTATAGCAAGAATTCAAGGCCATTGTTTCATTCCCTGTCCTAATTACTTGGTCTGCTTGTGCTAACTATCTGTGTTTCACATAGTATGAAGGCTAGGAAGCACTCTGCTCATGGTGTGACTGAGGCATGTGGAGACATTAAGAGGTCACCTCATTCCAATGGGTGCCATCAATGGTGTACCTCAGCTGCCCAGCATTGTGCAGCAATGGGATTATTGCTATTCCTCTTATGTATGTTGACACTGGTACTGTGATGAGATTTCACATAGAATCGCTCTGCCTTCATAAACAAGAGTGACGCATGTACAGAGGGTGAAGCCAGCCCAGTTATAGATCTGTCAGAGGGTCACAGCTGTCCCACACTGCAGATGGTTTGCCCCCATTTGGTGGACATTTGGACCACTCCTGTCCCATCCAGTTGGCTCTAGGAATATTCCAGCCTAAAATTTAAGCTGGAACGAGTGCAGAGGAGATTTATGAGGATGTTGCTGGGACTCGAGGGACTGAGTTTTGGAGAGAGGTTGGGCAGGTTGGGACTTTATTCTTTGAAGTGCAGGGGAATGAGTAGTGACCTTAGAGAGGTGTATAAAATCATGAGGGGCATAGATAGGGTGAATGCACACAATCTTTTTCCCAGGGTTATGGAATCAAGAACTAGAGGACTTAAGTTTAGGGTGAGAGGGAAGAGATATTATAGGAACTTGAGGGGTAACTTTTTCACCCGGACGGTGGTCCGTATATGGAACAAGCTGCCAGAGGAAATGGTTGAGGCAGGTACAATTACAACATTTAAAAGGCATTTGGACAGGTAGATGAATAGGAAAGAATTAAAGGGATATGAGCCAAATGGGACTAGCTTAGATGGGAATCTTGATCGGCATGGACCAGTTGAGCTGAAAGGCCTGTTTTCATGCTGTACCTCTCAATTTGGATCCATTCACCTCTCAGACAGGAGTAGCTCTTCAGAACACCATTTCATACAAAGTCAAATATCTATTGAATAAATCAGGGAAAAAAAAACACGATTTAGTCTCTCCACCCAGCTGTTCCGACGTAAAACCATAAGTTCCTGGTCTTTGTATTGCAAGCCTCTGAAATGGCCCAGCTGGTTCAGGGGCTATTAAAGCCGACCCATTCATTCTGGCCTGGCCAGCAAAGCCCACATCCTGTGCATGAATTCAAAGAGCAGCAAATAAGATGAAAATCCATGTGTTAAATGAGTTTTAAAAGCTTGTGGCTTAGAGGAGGAATGGTGCAGCGGGAAAACAAGTCGAAGAGGTGAGAAATCAAGGGACCTGCATGAACATAACTACTTCCATAACATAGAACAGTGCAGCACAAAACAGGCCATTCAGCCCACAACGTTGTGCTGACACAGCTAATTCCTCCTACCTATAGAATGCCCATATCCCTCTATTTTCCTCTCATTCATGTGCCCATCCAAGCCCCCAACGAATTTGCCTCCACGACCCTATCAGGCAACACATTCCAGGCATCCACCACTCTCTGAGTAAAAAAACGTACCCCTCACATCTGTTCTGAACCTACCCCCTCTCACCTTAAATGCATGCCCTCTGGTATTGGATCTCTCAATAATGGGAAAAAGATATTGCTTGTCCACCCTATTTATTCCCCTCATAATTTCAACATAGATTGCAGCAAATGAAATACTACTTAAGTGTAGCCATTATTGGAAAGATGACAGGCAACTGGTGCATAGCAAGCTCCACAATCTGCAAATATTGGATAATTTGTTTTATTGATTTCAGCTGAGGGATGCATATTGGCCAGGACATCAGGGAAGGGATTTTGCTTCACAATCATGTAACATCATTAACCCACCCTGAGGGTAGAGCTGGGGCCTTGGAGTGGTGTCTTATCCAAGAAGCTGCTTGTCTAACCATGCAGCCCTCTCTCAGCACTGCAGTGGACTGTCAGCCTGGATTTTGAAGAAATGACACAATGGGGTCCTGAAGACTCACAACCACAGACCAGTATGTGCAGTCCACAATTCCTTCCACTTCTGTTTGCTTCACCTTCCGCTCATATCAAACTAGGTCCTTTATCCACACTTTCTTTTCTAGGAGGTTTGTTAGGAATAAGAAACAGTGCTGAATATCACTGCAAATTATTTTCTCAGAATTCATGTGAAAACATCCTTATCTTGTATAGATAGATTGATAACAATGATTTAACATTGGGGCACAGATATTGATGGCCCATATTACTTACAATGAATACGAGTTCTTTTGTGGCTGGTCTTTCTTTGGAGCATGCTTTACAATTCATCAGCGTGCACAGAGATATTCACAGTGCAACAAGCAAGGATAGAGCAGCAACACTGTAAATCTGCCACACTCACCCACTCCAAAGCAGAGGAGTCACAATTACTATGGTCAACAGAAAATCTGATTGCATATTTTAAAACAAATTGCCTTTTTATTGAGTCCTGGAATAAAATATGTAAAAGCATGAGATGGCTTGGAGTACCAGGCTGTAACTTAATCCGGTGGTTTGATGGCGTAAAAAGTCACAGGGGTGAAGTTAGAGTAGCTTGTGGAAGTTAACGGGACATCACTGTTAAAAGGTCACCTTGTGCTAACTTTGCGCCAGCTGCAGTAGGTTGACAAAGTGGTGCAGCTAGCAGAATCACAGCTCCAGCGACCCGGGTTCAATCCTGACCTCGGACACTGTCTGCGTGGAGTTTGCACGTTTTCCCTGTGACTGCGTGGGTTTCCTCTGGGTGGTCTGGATTCCTCCCATGTAATTGGCCACTGTAAATTGTTCTTTGTGTGTGGATGCAGGGTAGAATCTGGAGGGCAGTTGATGGCAATGTGGGAGAATAAAATGGGTTAGGGTAAGATTAAAGTGGGTGCTTGGCAGTTAGCATGGACTTGGTGGGCCAAAGAGCTATTTCTGTCTGTCTCTCACTCTGACTCTATTGTAAATGAAAAGCATGGACGTTAACTTAGTCTAACTTGCTCACAGCTGTACTACTTCTCCAGTGCTTTAAACCTAACCCTTCTTTGCCACCAGACTCAAGGACAGCTTCTATCCCACTATGACCATGTGGGATAAGAGAAGTGGAACAACTAGTTAGGAAGAAGAGGCAGCATACATAAGGTGTAAGCAGCAAGGATCAGATAGAGCTCATGAGGAATATAGAGTAGCAAGGAAGGAACTTAAGAAGGGGCTGAGGAGAGCAAGAAGGGGACATGAAAAGGCTTTGGCGAGTAGGGTTAAGGAGAATTCCAAGGTTTTTTTCACGTACGTGAAGTGCAGAAAGATGACGAGAGTAAAGGTAGGACCGATTAGAGACAACAGTGGGAAGATGTGCCTGAAAGCTGTGGAATTGGGTGAGGTTCTCAATGAATACTTCTCTTCAGTGTTCACCAAAGAGAGGGGCCTTGATGACACTGAGGACAGTGTTGGTAAGGTTAATGTTCTAGAGCAGGTAGATTTTAAGGGAGAGGATGTGTTGGAGCTGTTAGAAAATATTAGGACAGATAAGTCCCCGGGGCCTGACGGAATATTCCCCAGGTTGCTCCGCGAGGCTAGGGAGGAGATTGCTGAACCATTGGCTGGGATCTTTAGTCCTAGTTGTCCACGGGAATGGTACCGGAGGATTGAAAGGTGGCAAATGTTGTCCCCTTATTCAAAAAAGGTAGTATGGCTAGTCCAGGGAATTACAGACCAGTGAGCCTTATGTCTATGGTGGGCAAGCTGTTGGAAAGGATTCTAAGAGATAGGATCTATGAGCATTTAGAGAATCACGGACTAATTAGGGACAGCCAGCATGGCTTTGTGAAGGGAAGATCATGTCTCACAAGCCTGATAGGGTTCCTTGAGGAGGTGACCAGGAACATTGATGAGGGTAGTCCAGTAGATGTGGTCTACATGGATTTTATTAAGGTCTTTGACAAGGTTCCACGTGGTAGGCTTCTTCAGAAGGTCAGAAGTCATGGGATCCAGGGAGGGTTGGCCATATGGATTCAGAATTGGCTTGCCTGTAGAAGGCAGAGGGTTGTAGTGGAAGGAGTGCATTCAGATTGAAGGGCTGTGACTAGTGGTGTCCCACAAGGATTGGTTTTGGGACCTCGACTTTTCATGATATTTATTAATGACCTGGATGAGGGGGGTAGAAGGGTGGGTTAGCAAGTTTGCAGATGACACAAAAGTCGGTGGTGTTGTGGATAGGGTGGAGGGCTGTCGAAGCTTGCAGAGGGATATTGATAGGATGCAGAGCTGTGCTGAGAAGTGGGAGATGGAATTCAATCTGGAGACATGTGAGGTGGTACACTTTGGAAGGACAAACTCCAAGGCGGAGTACAAGGTTAATGGCAGAATTCTGGGTAGTGTGGAGGAGCAGAGGGATCTGGGGGTTCACATCTACAGATCACTGAAATTTGCCTCATAGGTGGATAGGGTAGCTAAGAAAGCTTATGGAATGTTAGCTTTCAGAAGTCGTGGGATCGAGTTTAAGAGGCGCGAGGTAATGATGCAGCTCTACAAAACTCTGGTTAGACCACACTCGGAGTACTGTGTCCAGTTCTGGTCGCCTCATTATAGGAAGGATATGGAAGCGTTGGAAAGGGTGCGGAGGAGATTTACCAGGACACTGCCTGGATTAGAGAGTATGGATTATGAGGAGGGACTAAGGGAGCTAGGGCTTTACTCTTTGGAGAGAAGGAGGATGAGGGGAGACATGATAGAGATATACAAGATATTAAGAGAAATAGACAGAGTGGACAGCCAGCGCCTCTTTCCCAGGGCACCAATGCTCAGTACAAGAGGGCATGGCTTTAAAGTAATGGGTGGGAAGTTCAGGGGAGATATCAGAGTGAGGTTTTTTACCCAGAGAGTGGTTGGTGCATGGAATGTGCTGCCTGGGGTAGTGGTGGAGGCTGATATATTGGTCAAGTTCAAGAAATTGTTACATAGGTTTATGAGGAATTTAAAATAGAGGGATATGTGGGAGGAAGGGGTTAGATAGTCTTATGTGTGGTTTAAAGGTCGGCACAACATGGTGGGCCGAAGGACCTGTATTGTGCTGTATTGTTCTATGGTTCTATGACTCATATACTACAGCTGAACTCTTGATCTCTCAATCTACCTCATTGTGGCCCTTGCACCTTATTTGTCGACCTGCACTGCACTTTCTCTGTAACTGCAACAATATATTCTGCATCATGTTTTCTTTTTCACTACCTTGATGTACTTATGTATGGCACGGCAGCTTAGCAGTTAGCGAAAAGCTATTACAGCACCAGCGACCTGGGTTCAATTCCGGCCGCTGTCTGTAAGGAGTTTGAACGTTCTCCCAATGTCTAAGTGGGTCTCCTCCGGGTGCTCCGGTTTCCTCCCACATTCCAAAGGTGTACGGGTTAGGAAGTTGTGGGCATGCCATGTTGGCACCGGAAGCGTGGCGACACTTGCGGGCTGCCCCCAGAACACTCCACGCAAAAGATGCATTTCACTGTGTGCTTTGATGTACGTGTGACTAATAAAGATACCTTATCTCTTATCTGTCTGGATGGCATTCATACAAAAGCCTTTCATTGTATCTCGGTACATGTGACAATAATAAACCAATGACCAATTACCAGTTTCATCCACATCTTGTTTCACCATAAATCCATCCATGCTCTTCAGCTACACCTTGTGATTCAGCTCCTGCAGGACTTCTTACAAACTGGAGGAGATTCTCAAACTTATACCGCCATTGAATGAGATCAAGGATGACATATGACCTAGCTCCATCTACAAATGCAGGGGTCTGGACCTCTCCCTCTCCCCCCACAGATGCTGCTCGACCTGCTGAGTACCTCCAGCTGTTTGTTTTTTGCTCCAGGTTCCAGCGTCTGCCGTTTCTTCTGTCCCTATTCACTGGCTTCTTTCAACGTGGATCTGAGAGAGAATAAGTGGTCCAGGCTAGAAACAAAAAGTTGGATTTACTGATCCTTATTTTGGAGCTAACTTTTTATGATAGGCTGTTCTCACAAGCCCTTGTTCACCATTGGTATTGGCATTGGTTTATTATTGTCACTTGCACCGAGGTACGGTGAAAAACTCGTCTTGCCTACCGTTCGTACAGATCAATTCATTACACAGTGCATTGAGGTAGTACAGGGTAAAAACAATAACAGAATACAGAGTAAAGTGTCACAGCTACAGGGAAGTGCATTGCAGTTAGACAATGAGGTGCAAGGTCATAATAAGGTAGATTGTGAGGTCAAGAGTCCATCTCATCGTATAAGGGAACCGTTCAATAGTCTTATCACAGTGGGATAGAAGCTGTCCTTGAGCCTGGTGGTACGTGCCCTCAGGCTTCTGTATCTTCTGCCTGATGGGAGAGGGGAGAAGAGAGAATGACCCGGGTGGGTGGGGTCTTTGATTATGCTGGCTGCTTCACCAAGGCAGCGAGAGGTATAGACAGAGTCCCTGGAGGGGAGGCTGGTTTCCGTGATGTGCTGGGCTGTGCCCACAACTCTCTGCAGTTTCTTGTGATTCCAGGAAGAGCAGTTGCCACACCAAGCTGTGAAGCATCCAGATAGGATGCTTTCTATGGTGCATCGATAAAAGTTGGTGAGTGTCAAAGGGGACATGCCAAATTGAATAGAAACCCAGAATATAACAGCCATCCTCTGGCATGACATCTTAGGTTTGATTGTATCCACATAACTATCCTCCACTCACTGCATTTTTTTTCTGGAAAAATTAGCCTGCTTTTATTGGCAGAGTTTGCTGTAGTTACTATTCCTATCACCCTATAAATAGACTTTGTCCATTGGTATCAGTTTATTATTGTCACATATACCAAGATAAAGGGAAAAGCTTTTGTTTACATGCCATCCAGACAGATCATGCCATACATAAGTACATTGACGTTATAAAAAGAAAAAATCAGAATGCAGAATATTGTGTTGTAGCTGCAGAGAAAGTGCAGTGGAGGTAAACAAATAAAGCTCAAGGGCCTTGACGAGGTAAATTGGGAGATCAAGAGTTCATCTTTGTGTGTGAGAGGTCTGTTGAAGAGTCTGAAAACAGCAGGATAGAAGCTGACCTTGACTCTGGTGGTACGTGCTCTCAAGATCTTGTATCTTCTGCCTGACAGAAGAGGGGAGAAGAGATGATGACCAGGGTGAGAGGGGTCCTTAACGATGTTGGCTGCTTTCTCGAGGCAGATTTGCTTCCCGTACAAATCACCATTTACTCTGTATCTGTCACCCCATTCCACCTCTAAGCAACTGGTCGACAGTGTTGTCGATAAGTAGTCTGTAAATATATCTGAAACTCTAACTATTCACCTGGACCTGACTACTTGGAGATGCTTCTAATATCAAGTCTGGCAGTCTCACCCACTAGATAATGGCACAGAAGAGGAACTGAAGCTTGGGGCACATCAGCCATGACCATATTGATTGGTAGACCAGGCTTGAGGGGCTGAGTGTCCTACTTCTGCTCCTATTTTCTTGTGTTTTGTATAGAAAGGTCTTCTGGCTATTGTCCATCCTTTAACAAATTTCAAGGTCCTGGAAAGCAACAGAGAAACAAAATTCCTTTCTTTCAAAAGCATATTTAATGAGCACTCTTGGGGGGAAAAAAACAGTTAGGGCAAGGTGACTTTCAGCTCTTATGCACTTGTGTTACAATGTAATTTTGAACGTAACATAGTAGAATAACATGGGAGACTTCGGTAAAATCCTGCTGTGAAGATCTATGACTCATACAGACAATGAGTGACAAAATATCGATCGGCCTTGTTCAAAAACACCACGAGAGTGCAATAGGGGTCATCACTGAGGGTGGATGATAGAAAGAAATGGAGTCAAAAAGCAGTGGCTACATTATAAATCACTTCAGATCAATACAGAGTGTTTCAAATCCTCCTGAAAATCCTGAATGATGAACAGTTTTGTGGCAAGTTCTGATATTGCAGAAAATAATGTGTCATTTGATGAAAGAAGGGTGAACATCACCTTATTACTAACCTCAGATCCAACAATTGGATATCGAAGAATGAGATTTAGTGACTTTGCCATCCTGTGGAACATAATCTCAGTCAAGCGGCAGTACAGAGACAACTCTTGCATTTGTGCATGTTCAGAGGCTGAACTCCAAAACATCAATTTGTTCACTGAGGCTTAGATCACTCGCAAAGCAAAGGTCTTCCCTCAACTTGCCCTTGCTGGTCCACACCACCTTCTGACAGTTAAGGCTCATGACAAGACTCTAGCAAACATGAACAATGTCCACATGTTGGGAGCCACCTCTCAACGAGGCAGACAGATTATGAAGTTCACCATTGGTTTCAGTGCTTCAGTTTAGACTTTGAGTGACTTGAAGGAAAGGGTGTTTGACGATCTCTGCCTCCAGCATGCTTCAGAGACCTACATTTAAGATAACAACATTTAAAATATGTTTGCATAAGTACTTGGATAGGAAAGGTTTAGAGGGATATGGGTCAAACTTGGGCAAATGGGACCAGCTTAGGTGGACAACTTGGTCGGCATGGATGAGTTGGGCCGAAAGGCCTGTTTCTATGCTGTATGACACTATAACCTGGGCTACCTACAGCAGGTGCCTCAAAGCACCGGAGGGATATCACCCGCAAAATATTCCAAATCCACTATGTACATAAGTAATGTATACAAGCTTCAGTGAACGAGTTCACAATGACTTGGACATAACAGGAAGCAGTGGTTCTAAGATAAACTGGTTCTTAATGATGGTGGGCCCAGCATATGAGAGCTAATTACTAAACTGAAGCAGTCTCACCAATATTCAGCTAGAAATTGTTGAGTGGATGATGCATTTTAGCTTCCTCCTGAGATCCACAACATCATAGAAGCCTCTCTGCATCCAATTCCATTCATCTCATGTGATATAAACATAGAACCGTACAGCACAGGACAGGACCTTTGGCCCCACAATGTCTGCGCTGAACACGATGCCAAATTAAACTAAATATCTTCTGTCTGCACGTTGATCCACATCCCTCCATTCCTGCGCATTCATGTGCCTGTCTAAAAGCCTCATAAAATGCCACTGTTGTATCTTCTCCACCAGTACCCCTGGCAGCCTGTTCCACCACCATCGATCCGATGCCATCTTAATCATCTGGATTAGCATACCATGAGGAACCTTGTCAAATGCCCTACTAAAGTCTGCATGGACAACATCTACTGCCCCACCTTCATCACGTCCTCAGAAGACTCGATCAAGTTTGTAAGGCATGACCTGCCTGCCCAGCACAAAGCCACGCTGACTGTCCCGTGAATATCAAGAAACAGCTGAGAGAAACTGGATGCAGCAAAGGCTACAGGAACAGACACCATCCCAGCTATAGTTCAGAAGACCTGCACTTCAGAACTAGCTGTGCCTCTACCCAAGTTGTTCCAGTCCAGTTACAACACCAGCATCTACCCGACTGGAAGGAAAATTGCCCAGATGTATCCCGCTCACAAAAATGCAGGCAAATTACTGCCCAGTCATTCTAATCTCAATTATCAGCAAAGCAATAGGAGGTGTCACTGTCAGTCCTACCTAGCAGATTTACTCACCAGCCACCTACTCACCATTTTGGATTTTGCCAGGACTGCTTAACACCAGACCTCATCATGGCTGAATCTCAGAGATGCAGGGAGAGTGCACTCATCTGGTGGTCCACTCTTTTGAAACCTACGATACCGAGGGACACAACCTGCAGTAAAGCGTGAGGTAATGTATGTTGGAACATCTTATACCAAAGGGGTATATTACAATAATGGCAATGACCTCAGGAGTGCTGAGGTACACAAAGACCTTAGGGTGCAAGCTCATAGCTTCCCAAAAATGGCAACACAGGTGGATATGGTAGTAAAGAAGCCATTTGGTATGCTTGACTTCATAGGCTAATGCATGAGTATAAGAGTTTGGGACATCATGTTGCAGATGCAGAGAACATTTCTCTGGCCACACTGGAAGTACTGTGTACAGTTTTTGGTCACCACACTACAGGAAGGATGTGGTAGCAATAGAGAGAGTGCAGAGGAGATTCATCAGGGTGTTGCCAGGAATGGAGGGTTGTACTTATTAGGAGAGATTGGATCAGTTGAGTTTATTCTCATTGGAATATAGGATGCTGAGGGGTGACTGCATAGAGGTTTACAAAATTATGAAGAGCATAGAAAAGGTAGATCATCAGAGTTTTTTCCTAAGGTTACCCTTTATCGGGGGGGGGGGGTGGGTGGTGTCTAAAACTAGTAGGCATAGGTTTAAGGTGAGAGGGGAGAAATTGAAAGGAGATCTGAGGGTAAGATTTTCACACAGATGGGGGTCATATATCGAACGAGGTACTGGAGGAAGTGTATTGGTATTGATATTGGTTTATTATTGTCACTTGTACTGAGGTACAGTGAAAAACTTATCTTGCATACCGATCGTTACAGGTCAATTCATCACACAGTTGCAGTTACATTGAGTTAGTACACAGTGCATTGAGGTAAAAAAACAATAACAGTTCAGAGTAAAGTGTCACACCTACAGAGAAAGTGCAGTGCAATAAGGTGCAAGGTCACAAGAAGGTAGATCGTGAGGTCAGAGTCAATCTCATTGTATAAGGGAACCATTCAATAGTCTTATCACAGTGGGATAGAAGCTGTCCTTGAGACTGATGGTACGTGCCCTCAGGCTCCTGTATCTTCTACCGATCGAAGAGGAGAGAAGAGAGAATGACCCGGGTGGGTGAGGTCTTTGATTATGCTGGCTGCTCTGCCCAGGCAGCGAGAGGTATAGCCAGAGTCCAAGGAGGGGAGGCCGGTTTCCGTGACGTGCTGGGCTGTGTCCACAACTCTCTGCAGTTTCTTGTGGTCCTGGGCAGAGCAGTTGCCGTACCAAGCCGTGATGCATCAGGATAGGATGCTTTCTATAGTGTATTGATAAATGTTGGTGAGTGTTGGAGGCAGGTACAATTACAGTCTTTAAAATGTATTTGGACAGGTACTTGGAAAGGAGAGGAGTAGGGGGCAAATGGGACTAGCATAGATTAAGCATCAGGGTCAGCATGGACAAGCTGGGCCAAAGGGCTGTACAATTCTATGACTCTGAAGGGATAGACCAAGCAATGATCTCAATGAGTGAACAGAATGGGGTCGAGGGGCTGAATGGCCTCTTCCTGCCCCTAATCTCGGTGCCTGCAGCAGGTGCCTCTTTCATTTCTCATTTTCTTCTCTTCTGCACCTTTCCCACCTTTGGAATCAGGCATTTCAAGCTTCCAATTTAAACAAAAGAAAATGACACTAAAGAGGTGAAAAGGCTTCCAGGCTGACTGCTTGGTTTTAGCCAGGAAATTAGATTGCACATAAAGTTACACGCCCCCCTTAACTGAAACCATTCTGGGGGATTTTGTGATTCAATCTCAGAGCTCCCACTGACAATATAACATCTACACCATGCCAGTTCTCTCTGCTTTAGTCCTTGCTGACAATTACCATTACCCTAGTGGATTTATAGCCTAAATATGCTTGCTATCAGACTCATCCATCACATTACGCAACGAAAACCAAATCTACTGCATGTTTCCTTGCCTGAACAATCAAAGGCAGCATATCCTTGTATTGAACTACCAATACCACCTTTGCAAAGGAAATAAACATTTTTTTAATGCTTCGACATGTGATATCCCCTACCAGATTCGTAAAGTTAATAGGGGAGATTGGTTTATTCATCTGCCTTGTGATACAATCAGCTGAAGTTGCTCCATTAAAATATTCTCGTCTTTAACATTCTGCTGAATAGCAAACCTCACAGATGGAGATCACCTTGAAGTGAATGATTGAATGCTTTTTAGAGCTATTCTTGTGCCGCAGTTGATAGCTTGTCGTTATAAAATCACACAAGAAGAAACTTGCTATTGTTAAATCCATTTATATCGAAATATGACTTTTGCTTTGCTCCCTAACATTCAGCAATATTATTATCAACTTGTGAATAAATTGCCTAATCTCCTACTGCCGGGAAGGTGGCGCACAATAAGAGTGTGGTACCTCATTGCCAGGGTAATGGGCACAGCTCTGGGTGTTTTGGTGCCTTAACTAGTTGTACATTGATGGGACTGGTAGCAATTGTTGACCGATATAAATGCCTACTCGCTGCTGGGATGCTGGAGGAAGGAAGCCTGGTGATGTCAAAGTCGAGTTTATTGTCATATGCACAAGTGCAATGAAAATCTTACTTGCAGCAGCATCACAGGCACATGACATTCACAAGAAAAACATAAATTCAAACAAAAGTTGTACAAGAAAGAGCACAGTTAGAATAAAAAAAGATCCATGTAAGTGCAAAGTGGTCATAGTGTTGCAAAACTGAGGTTGTGATTGGGGTTGTACCGGTTGGTCAAGAAGTGAATGGTTGAAGAGAAGTAGCTGTTCTTGAACCTGGTGGTGTGGGACTTCAGGCTTCTGTACCTTCTGCCCGTATGGTAGCTGCAAAAAGATGGCATGGTGGGGATCTTTGATGATAGATCTTGCCTTTCTTTAGGCAGCGCCTGAGTAGATACTTTCAACTGTGGGAAGGGATGTGCCTGTGATTTATTGGGCAGAGTCCATGACTTTTCTGCAGCTTCTTACGTTCCCTGCGTGTTTGAATTGCCGTTCCAGACCATGATGCAACAATCAGGTGCACCCTATGATCTTACACCCTGGTATGCAAATCAATCCAAGGCCTAGTTTCTCTTTTAGTTTAGAAGAATGAGAGGAGATTGCTTTGGAATGTCCAAAAATCTGATGGGATTCACAGACAGGATGCAGGGAGGACGTTTACTTGGCTGGGAGTGAGAGAATTTGTCCAGAGCAGGGGTCACAGTCTCAAGATACAGGATAAACACAGGAAAAGAGGAGGAATTTCTTCACCCAGAGTGGTGAACATGTAGAATTCTCTCCAACCAAAGCTGTTCAAGAATCCAAGTCACTGAATATAGCTAAGGAATGAGATAGATCTTTTGACAAGAAGGGCATCAAGGGTGTGAAGGGAAAGCAGGGACTTAGTATTGATTTAATCGATCAGTCATGATCAGAAACTGTTGGAAACAACTCAGCAAGTCAGGCAGCATCTTGTGGAGAGACAGACTGAGTTAAGGTCAGATGCATGGTCCCTCAGATCTTAAGATGCTGCAGATGCTGCTTGATCTGTTGAGTGTTCCCAAAATTTTCTGGTTTTGTTTCAGATTTCTAGCATCTGCAGGATTTTTCACTCAGCCATGATCATATTGAATGGTGGAGAAGGCTCAAAAGTCTGAATGACCTTCTTGTCCTGCTTTGTTGTCGCCACAGGAATGTGTTTTCCTGTGGTTCTTCCTGCCAGGAGTCTCAGTGACCTCCTCTGAGAAGAACCTTTGGTTCCCTTGAGTTCCCTCCAGCATCACCATGTTTTTCATCTAGATTCAGCATCTACAGTCATTTGTTTCCCTCACCTATCCAACCTCCTCTGTGACTCAACCCTCCAGTCCTGGTAACGTCCTCGTAAATCTTTTTTGCACACTTTCCATGTTTGATGACATCCTTCCTGCGGCAGGGACAACCAAAACTGTACGCAGTCCTCCAGGTACGGGCTTACCAACGTCTTCTACAGATGTCCCAACTCCTGTACTCAATATCCTGACCGATGAAGGCAAGCACGCCAAACGCCTTCTCTACCACAGAGGGAAGAATGCACAGGACGATAAAGGGAATGGGATTAGTGTACATGGGAACTTGATAGTCAGCTCAGATATGGTGATTTTTTTTGCTCCAGATTCCAGCATCTGCAGCCTCTTGTGTTTTCCCTGAACTGACTGCATCAGATTGGGTGATTCTTCTGACAAGGCGCAAACTCTTTACTGGTTAACAGGACTATCTTAGATGGGAATCTTGGTCAGCATGGACCAGTTGGGCCTGTTCTGCGCTATATAACACTATGGATAAAAGTTACGGGCCATGATGACGTGTGTGGTACTGTCTCAGGTTCATTTGTTCTAGTTAACGGTCTGTGAACAATCCTGTGAAGGCACAATATAAATGGAATTGGTGGTGTTGCATTGTTGGCAAAGAATTCTGTTTGTGGTACAAAGCTACAAAATTAGTAAAGAACCTTCAGGAAGTATACGTAACTTTTTGTTCTCCAAGGGTCATGAATATTAGGAACTCTTCCTCACAGCACAGCGGAAGCAGGCCTCTTTAAGTCAGGGATAGATAGATATTTGGGAAACAATGGGGTGAAGGATAACTGCGGTGGGTATAGGAATGTGTAGCTGAGGTCTGTGGTTGGATCAGCCACAATCTTATTGAGTGGCAGAACAGGTTAGAAGGGCTGAGGTGAGCTCCTCCTGTTCCCAATTCATATGTTTGTATGTTCAGGTGGAGAAGTTATATGTTGGTTTAAGTAGAGACACAAGAGACTGCAGATGCTGGAATCTGGAGCAACAAACAAAATGCTGGAGGAACTGAAAGGGTCAGGCAGCATCTGTGGAGAGAAATGGACCGTCGTAGAGAAATATAGCACAGGTACAGGCCCTTCGGCCAACGAGTGCATGCTGACCATGGTGTCCACCCTGTTAGTCCCAATTTCCTACGGTTCGGCCCATTTCCCTGTAAGCCCCGCCCCTCCATGTACCTATTCAAGTGCTTCTTAAATGATACTATATGTACCTGCCTCAACCACTTCCTCTGGCAGCTCGTTCCATACACTCACCATCCTCTGTGTGAACAAGTTGCCCCTCAGGTCCCTTGAAATCTTTCCCCTCTCACCCTAACCCTTTGCCCCTTAGTTTTGGACTCCCCTACCCTGGGGAAAGAATGTTATGATCCACCTTATCTACGCCTCTCATAATTTTAAACATTTCTATAAGGTCGCCCCCTCATTCTCCTTATGTTCCAAGGAATAAACGACCTAGCCTGGCCAACCTCTCCCTATAACTCAGGCCCTCTAGTCCTGGAACATCCTCGTAAATCTTTTCCACACTCTTCCATTTTAAACCACGGTTTTTGACCAAAACAATGTGGCCTCACAACGACTTACCCAGATGAAGGGTCTCAACCTGAAACGTCGAGTGTCCGTTTCCCTCTACAGGCGCTGCCTGACCCGCTAGAGTTCCATCCAGCATCTTGTGTGCTGTTGCCTTAAGTAGTTCTGGCAGACTGTGCTGGCATCTAAAGGGACGTAGATGCATTACGCTGATGCGGGACTTCTCGTTCTGAAGAAGCACACGCTTCCTCTCACTCTGTTGGAGGTGGGGGTAGAATGTATTACATGAAGAATGTACATGGGATAACCAGACTTTCGAGGTTTTGGTCGTTAGAGTCATGCAGCATAGAAATAGGCCCTTCGGCCCACCGAATACATGCTGACCATCAAGCACCCATTTACACTAATCTTACACTCATTCCATTTTTATTCTACACATTATTCCCATCAACTTCTTGCCCTGCCCCCCATTTCTACCACTCAGCTGCATACTAGGGGCCATAACACAGTGGGCCAGTCACCAACCATACATATTTGTGATAAGGTAGGAGACCGGGAGCAACGGGAGGAAACCCACACGTTCATAGGGAGGAAGTGCAAAATTCCACGCAGGCAGCACCAGAGATCAGGATTGGAATTGAAATTGGTTTGTTATTGTCGCATGTACAGTGAAAAACTTAGTTTTGCAAGCCATCCATACAGGCCATTTCAAAACATAAGTACGTTGAGGTAGTACAAAGGGAAAAGCAATAACAGAATGCAGAATAAAGTGTTACAGTTACAGAGAAAGTGCAGTGTAGGCAGAATATAAGGTTCAAGGGCCATGACAAGGTAGATTATAAGTCAAGAGTTCATCTTTAATGTACAAGAGGTCCATTCAAGAAGCCTGATTACAGAGGGATAGAAGCTATCCTTGAGCCTGGAGGTCCATGTTTTCAAGATTTTGTATCTTGTGCCCGATGGGAGAGGGAAGAAGAGAGAATGTCTGGGTAGGTGGGGTCTTTGATTATGCTGGCTGCTTTGCAAGGCAGTGAGAAGTGTCGACAGAGTCCACGGAGGGAGGCTGGTTTTCCTGATGGACTGATTTGTGTCTACAACTCTCTGCAATTTTCTTGTGGTATTGCCAGAGCAGTTGCCATGCCAAGCTGTGATGCATCGGAATCAGATGCTTTCTTTGGTGCACCTATAAAAATTTAGCTATGACTCAACTGGAGGTAATAGACCCATATTACCTGTGCCACTCTGCTACTCTGAGTCTGGAAGAATGAAATGACTTCTACTTGAAATGTGAGACTTTACCCACTCGTCTCTGTCGTAAGTAGCAGCTCACTCTAGTTAAAGCCCCAGCTGTGAACCACGGTGTCACAGTAACTTCTCAACTGCAAAGCAAACAAGCCTTCTCCTTTTCTCAATAAAAGAAGGATTTCTCCTTTATGAGCTCAGATTGAAACACAAAGCCGGGAGATTGTCGAGGGAATGCTGGAGTTGAAAGACGTTGGCCAGACGTTTGGAAATTATCTTAAAGCAGATGGAGCTTGACGAGATTTTCTGCTGTTTCTCCCACTTGCAGGCAACACGCACTGCAGTCCCCTCCTCCAAAAGGATCAACTGAGGTCTGCTAAATAATAACTGAAGGGGAATCAAGCATAACAAATTAGATGGTCAATTTACCATCCTTGCATTAATGTAATGTGAGCTCTGCATGGAAATTCCCAACCTACCTCAGTTTGCTGATGTATTTTTACACCTCTCTCTGTTGTCGCCTCAATCCCATTACCTCATACTGGAAGAATTATCCAACTGCGCTATCATCTGTGATAAACACTGTGTTACTGTTCGTGAGCAATGGAGAGTTAGCACAGCGTGAGCATGATCCTGGGTCTGGTTTGATGTCTATAATTCTCTATTTCCCCCTCTCCCAATCCCTTCCCCTCTCCCTGCTCTTTCCCCTGTCCTCTTCCTCCCCCTCTTCCCCTTCCCTCATCTCTCCTTCCTCTTCCTCTTCCGCTCCATTTTCTTTTACCTCCTACCCCAACCCCTACCTCCGCCCCGCCTGATGCCTCTTTGTCTGAAGAAGGTCAGTGGAGCTATTTCCTTGGCCAATGTTGATTCCACCAATTACCAAAGCTTCTCTGGGATATCTCACGCCATGAGAGGAAATTGGTGCCACATTTTCCTTCCTTCAGGTAGTGATAACACTTCAACAGCACATTTTTGGCCGTAAAGCATTTTGGAGCGTTTTCTGTGAATGTTCATGTAGAAATATAAGTTTTCCTTGTTCCTCCCTCTCTTCTCTGACCCACCTCCTTCCCCTCATTCTCTTTCCCCACCCCCCTCACCTTCCCTCCCATTCCCCCCTTTCCTGACCCTAAGCTGTTAATACAGAGCTCCACAAAGTGTCTGAAGTAGAGGTTAGTTTTTCTCGTGTGAACCAAGGATTGACTTGGAGGCCATCTTGGTTCTCATGGCCCAGCACACACCTCGTAGGCAAACGGGCTAATGCAAGGTTAACAGAAACTCTTTACTCTGAATTGATACATTACAATTTATTTTCTCCCCTTCTCTATCCATCCTAACCGGCTAATGGTGGAACACATCTGAAATTGCCTGGGTGTTGCCCCTCAAACAAGCCATAAGCTGTGATCTGGAGATGGGAGTGTAGTCTCTCCAGAGAACACCTGTTTGTGGATACATATCGTCAAGCAGTTGTTCTCAATTAGACACATACCAACAAGTTGTGAAAGGAAGAACTTGCTGTTTCGATCTGGTTCCTCATGCATTCAAATTTGCGAAGCATTTTGCCACAATTCATTGGTTCAGAAGCAGGTCATAATGTAGTCACGTGGTGAGGGCCACACTTGGAGTATTATCTGCAGTTTTGGCCACACCTGTTATAGGAAGGATGTTATTACATTAGCAAGAGCACAGAAAAGATTTACCAGGATGTTGCCTGGACTTGGGGGCCTGAGTTACAAGGAGGGGTTGTGTAGACTAGGACTTATTCCCGTGGAACGTAGGAGAGTGAGGGGTGACCTGATATAGAATATCATGAGGGGCATAGACAGGGTGAAAGAACACAGTCTTTTTCCCAGGGAGGGGGTGCTTAAAGACAAGAGATAAATTGTCGGCACAACATTGTGGGCCAAAGGGCCTGTACTGTGCTGTAGTATGTTCTATGTTAAGAGGGAATAAGTTTAAGATTAGAGGTAAGAGATTTAATAGGGACAATCAGGGGCAGCTTCTTCACACAAAGGGTGGTGCGTATTTGGAATGAGCTGCCAGAATAGTGGTTGAGGCAGGCACATTAGTAACATTTAAAAGCCATCCAGATAAGTACGTGGATAGGAGAGGTTTGGAGGGCTATGGGCCAAACGCGGGCAGATGGGACCCGGCTCGCAGGGCAATACAGTCGGCATGGACAAGTTGGACTGAAGGGCCTGTTTCCGTACTGTATGACTCTATATAGGAGAGAGAATGCAACTAACATTTGACCATCATGAACCCACTAACCACAACTAGCCATTTCTCTGGTTCTGGTGCTTACAGGAGGAACATTGTCCGTGGGATGGACTCTGGTTCTTCAGGCTTTTTCTGACCAATCCGAGGACTCCTGGTCAGGGCACTTGGACCCACATCCCACCCCATTTGAATCCAAAACTGGGCATTTCTCACATTGCTTCTGTCTAATATTCTCAGGGAACCTCCCACACCACGAGACAAAAATCTTCCATTTCTGGTCCCTGTGCAGTAAATGGGAATTGCCTCGAAGATGCTGTATAAATGTAAGCCTTTACTGACATCACCCCAAGCAACGTCTCAAGAAAATCAATGATGCAGACGGGGTCCACCACTCAACCACAGTGAACAGTCCAAAGACAGTCAGGTTGCAAACCTTCAGCTCCTTATTTTAGAATTAATTGGTGTTGTGGCAAATCCTACCTCCAATCACAGCAGGTGGGAGTGGGGGAGGAAGGACTAGAGTACGCAAGTTATTTTATGGAGATTAAAAGAACCAAACCTTTCAAAAATCATGCTGGTGCCTATACATATCGAAACATATTCCAATTTAATAAAAAGACATCTGCGGGTTTTATTCTCTCAAAGTGCTGAGTGTTAAGGGAGTCTATAAATATGCAAACTCAGATCTCATTATTCCTGCCATACCCAATCTCCTATTGGATAGCTGGAGTGAGATAAGTCATTTTTATATCCTAGAGCTTTACAAGACACTTGACGCTTTGGGGAGAGGCTGAAATTCTAAATGGGGTCGTCTCTGCTCTGCGATATAGTCCCCACACTCGGGTCACAGCTACATAGGCAATACTCATGCTGTTTAATTAGACTAATGACGTGTTCATTGAGTCAGAGGCAGCAGGTAGCGGTGCTTTAACCTTGCCTGGAGAGAGGGCTGATACCAAACCCCTGACATATACAATTACACCTAGATTTTATTGGGTTGCAGTTGATTGTTGTGAGTCTAGTGTCCTTGACAAATCAGTAATGTTCCAATGACAAATGGATAGTTAAAATGCAGACTCCATGACCTTCCCAGAATTAACAGAGCCTTATATGGCGAGCTGACCCGGAGAAATTTACAGAAGCTATTCAGCCCATCATGTCCATGCCAGCTCATCTCACTTCCCCACTGTTTGTAGGTAGCCCAGATGGCTAAACCACACCAAGTACTCATCATGGTACTTTCTCCTTCAGTGAGTGTCAGGCCTAGAATACCCTTTAACTATTGCATCAATTAGATCTTTACTCCAACTTTTGAGATTTGTGCTGAGGGAAATAATTGTTGCATACATACGCACAGGAACAGAGTAACCACAGGGGAGACAATCGAGCCATTGTCTGCCCTCCGCAGAGTTCAGAGGCCCTCAGTTCTTTCCCAGTTCTGACCAAGAGTTACAGAGCTGTTTCTCCTTCCACAGATGCTGCCTGATCTGCTGAGTTTTTCCAGTGTTTTCTGTTTCCTGTTGAATCACTGCCCCTTCTCTTCCAGGAACGCCAGCCCTGAAGAGGTCTCCTCTGCTCCCCAGGAGGATTTCACCTGTCCCTTTCACCTTGTTCACCCTCTTTCCCTTCCAGCACCCTCCACCCCAGGTCCCCGATGTAAAGGGGAAAGACTCCTGCATAGAGGAAACCTCCACCGGGACCCACCTTCCAGCCTCCTTCCCTGTTCTGACGACGAGTCCAGACCAAAACATAGAACACAGACATTACAGCACAGTACAGGCCCTTCGGCCTATGATATTGTGCTGACATTTTGTCCTGCCCTGAGATCTATCTAATCCTTCCCTCCCACATAGCCCTCCATTTCTCTATCATTCATGCGTCTATCTAAGAGTCTCTTAAACGTCCCTAATGTATCTGCCCCCCACAGCCTCTGCTGGCCGTGTGTTCCACGCACCCACCGCCTCTCTGTGAAAAGCTTACCCCTGACATCCCCCCTTATATCTTCCTCCAATCAATGAAGGTTTCTCTCCCCACAGATGCTGCATGACCTGCTGAGTGTTTCCAGCGTTTTGTGCACTTATTTCAGTAGAGGACAGTCCTCTCCAGTGACATCTACAGACTGTGAATGAAAATAGGAATGTCACCTTCCCTTAACATCCTCAATGAAAATCCTTCACTGCACTGCACTGAAATGCAAATTGATGTTTATGTTAAACCCTGTCCACAACATCTTAAGCCTGAAGGAACAGAATAATTAGAGTATTCCAGATCAGTTAAACCTAACCACCCAATTCTGATGCCATGCTGTGAAGTTTGAAGATTCAGTTAGGTTTTTGCCTCATTGCTGCCGTCAAGCAGGCATCAACAGTCCAAACTGTTCTAACACATGCTCACCTCCGAAGTGCCCACATTTATAATAGTTGAATCTCAGGTGCTTGGGATTGCAGATGATCTTGCTTAGACATAGGAAAGTAGATCCAGGGTTTCAAACTCTCCACAACTGTCCTGGAGTTTCCAAAAATTGAGTGTAGATCTCCAAATCACTCCAGACACACTCATCGATCCCACTTAGTTTTCTCCTCTCTTTGTTTATCTTTCCCATCCCCTCCCCCCCCCCACCCCCCCCCCCCCCCCCCCCCCCCCCCCCCCCCCCCCCCCCCCCCGGTTCCATCTGTCCATCATCCCCTCCTCATCTGGTCCCCACCTACAAGCCTCTGTCACACCCTGCTTCGTACTGCTATATCCTGGCAATCCTTCCTGTTCCCTCTCAGTCCTGATGCAGGGTCTCGACCTGAAACATCGACTTACACCCTTTGCCTCCACAGATGTTGTTCGACCTTGCTGAGTTCTTCCGGCATTCTGTTTATTGATCCAACATCCTCGTAAGTCTCCTCTGCAGCCCTCCTCCTGTGCGATTATATCTTTCCTGGAATTTGATGACCAGAAATTTAAAGCGTTTCCCCCATCTACAAGGCGCGGGGTCAGGAGTGTGATGGCATTACCTTCACTATTCTGGATGAGTGCACCGCCAACAACTCTGAAGAAGTTTGACACCAGCCAGGACAAAGCACCCCAGCCACCATCCTAAATATTCATTCCCTCCATCGCCGACATTCAACACATCCCAAGCCTACAACCACAGGGAGTAGCAGCATGGAAAACTCCACCAGCTGCAGTCTCCCTTTCAAGTCACACATCATCACTGTGTCTTCATCATCGCTGGGTCTGAGTCTATAAACTATGCACCCAACAACACCTTGGGAGCACCTTCATAAGATGGGCTGTGCACTTCTCTCAATGGTGATTAGGAATAAGCAACAACTACTGGCCTTGCCCTTGATGTCCAGATCCTGTAATAAGGATGAAACTCATGGATCAAAAAACTGGAGGAACTCAGCGGGTCAGGCAGCAACAATGGAGGGAAATGGACAGTCAATGTTTCGGGTCGAGACCCTTCACCTTGTCTGAAAGTGTAGAGAGGAGATAGCCGGTATAAAAAGGTGAGGGGGAGGGGTGGGGCAAGCGATAAGTGGATCCAGGTGAGGAGGGGTGATAGAACCATAGAACAATACAGCACAATACAGGCCCTTCGGCCCACCATGTTGTGCCGACCTTCAAACCACTCCTAAGACTATCTAACCCCTTCCTCCCACATATCCCTCTATCTTAAGTTCCTCCATATGCTTATCTAACAATCTCTTGAACTTGACCAACATATCAGCCTCCACCACCACCCCAGACAGCGCATTCCATGCACCAACCACTCTCTGGGTGAAAAACCTCCCTCTGACATCTCCCTTGAACTTCCCACCCATTACCTTAAAGCCATGCCCTCTTGTACTGAGCATTGGTGCCCTGGGAAAGAGGCGCTGGCTGTCTACTCTATCTATTACTCTTAATATTTCGTATACCTCTGTCATGTCTCCCCTCATCCTCCTCTCCAATGAGTAAAGCCCTAGCTCCTTTAGTCGCTCCCCATGATCTATACTCTCTAATCCAGGCAGCATCCTGGTAACTCTCCTCTGCACCCTTTCCAAAGCCTCCACATCCTTCCTATAATGAGGCGACCAGAACTGGACACAGTATTCTAAGTGTGGTCAAACCAGAGTTTGGTAAAGCTGCATCATTACTTCGCGGCTCTTAAATTCGATCCCACGACTTATGAAAGCCAACATCCCATAAGCTTTCTTAACTACCCTACCCACCTGTGAGGTGACTTTCAGTGATCTGTGGATATGAACCCCCAGATCCCTCTGCTCCTCCACACTACCCAGAATCCTGCCATTAACTTTGTACTCCGCCTTGGAGTTTGTCCTTCCAAAGTGTACCGCCTCACACTTCTCCGGATTGATGGGCAGATGGAGGAGGAGAGAGTGGGAACAGCGACAGAAGCCGGGAGGTGAGAGGTGGAGGCGACAGAGGGCTGCAGATGGTGGAGTCTGACAGGAGAGGAAGGTGGAGCGTGGAACCAAGTGAGGGAGGTGAGGAGGGCAGATGGGAAGAGTGGGAGGAGGGTGTGGGTGATGGGCAGATGATAAGAGATAAGATATCTTTATTAGTCACATGTACGTCGAAACACACAGTGAGATGCATCTTTTGCGTAGAGTGTTCTGGGGGCAGCCCGCAAGTGTCGCCACGCTTCCGGCGCCAACATAATGTGCCCACAACTTCCTAACCCGTGCGTCTTTGGAATGTGGGAGGAAACCGGAGCACCCGGAGGAAACCCACGCAGACACGGGGAGAACGTACAAACTCCTTACAGACAGCGGCGGGAATTGAACCCGGGTCGCTGGTGCTGTAATAGTGTCATGCTAACCACTACGCTACCGTGCCTGTGTGGGTGGAGGAGGGGAAAGAAACTGGGTGATGGGGAACTGGGGAGGGGAGGTTTAAGAGGACCTTAGTAGATCAGAAGGAGAGAGAAAGAGACAGAGGGGGGAGTTGGTTACACCTTTGGCTACCCATGACTCAATCAGTGACACATTGCTTCCCCTTCTTCAACAGGATGGTTATACATTGCAAGCTCTGTTGCCTGAGGAACTTTCCTTTCCCTATCTGTCTCTGTATCGGTTGACTTATCACTGTGTTACCTCAATAATCAAAACAAATTCCTTGCAAAGCAAGCATTGCCTCGCTTTAGGTGAAAGAGTCAGGGCCTGGAGTCAGAGGGCAGCTCGTTTTCAGGCCCCGCAGGACCTGCCACACAGAGACCAGATGAAAGCAACCTTACATTGTCTACCTTCATGATTTAACTCTGCCAGCCCAGTGAATCTTCTCCACATCCTGTCCCACTTCAGGTTAATCTTCCCTGAGGAGAATCCCTGAAAGGACACAGGATAAGTACTTGAAGAGAAAAGGGAAAAGAATGAGGGAGTGGGACCGACTGGGTTGCCCCTTTGGAAGAGTCAGCAGGCAGCCCTGTGAGCGATACAAATCTGTGGTTCCTCCCAACCACTTACGAGGAGCAGGTGCTGATAATTTTTCTAATGATCTCTTGCGTAGAACCTTCCAGTGTCTGGAAGTATGGACTGTAGACAATGTCTTATTTACCATGTTGGTGGTCTCCTCAAAACATTCAATTAGATTGCTTATGCATGATGTAACCTTCACAAACCCATGTTGATCAGCTCTTAGCCCTCTAGCCCTGGCAACATGCTCGTGAATCTTCTTTGCATTTTAACCACTTCCTTCCTATAACAGGGTGACCAAAACTCTATACGCCAAAGATAGAAGTCCATTCATAGAATGTGGGTATCTTTGGCTGGGCCAGCATTTAATACTCATCCCTGACTGTTCTTGAGTTTAGTGACTTTGTTCAGTCCATTTCAGTGGGACATTAAGAATTGCCACATCATCGTGGGTTAGAAGCCCCACATGGGCCCTCACCATGTCTGGTCTCCTTGCATAAAGAACATAGTGATGGATTTCTACAACAATCCAGCAGCTTCACAGTCAAACCAGCCTCCCCTCCAGTGACACAAGAAAGACTACAGATGCTGTAAATCTTGTACAACACACAAAAAGTGCTGGAGGAACTCAGCAGGTCAGGCAGCATCTATGGAGGGAAATGAACAGTCGACGTTTTGGGCCCTCCCCTCCCCCTCCCCCCACACTTTTATTCTGGGGTCTGCCTTCTTTCTTTCCAGTCCTGATGAAGGGTTTTGGCCCGAAACGTCTACATGTTGACCACCAGGCTTAAGGACAGCTTCTTTTTTTTATATATAAACATTTATTAGCTAAAAGCACTACAAAAAGGACAACTAGTGTCAATACACTACAACTAATACAGAAAAGAAGAAACTAAGCAACCACATAACTACAGTAGATAATGCAAACTAATACTAACGAAACACACACGCAACACTACACCCGCTAACGCAACACGCCACACTTCAAATAAGAATCGCGTTCGTACCGTCCATGACACACGCGATCCCCTGAGGGTCAAGGAAAGCTTCTATCCCACTGTTATAAGACTACTGAACAGACCTCATACGATAAAGATGAACTCTTGATCTCTCAATCTACTTCTTTGTGGCCCTTGCACCTTATTGTCTGCTGCACTGCACTTTCTCTGTAACTGTAACACTATATCCTGCATTCTGTGAATGTTTTCCTTTTGTACTACCTCAAGGTAGGGAATGATCTGTCTGGATGGCACGCAAACAAAAGCCTGTCACTGTATCTCAGTACATGTGACAATAATAAACCAATTGCCAATTACCGATAGTGATGCTGGATTTTTATTCCAGATTATTTAGCTAGCTAAATTCCTCAGGAGTCTAAAGAAATTTGACTTTTCCCCTTTGAGCCTCACCAACTTTTATCAATGCACCATAGAAAGCATCCCATCCGGATGCATCATGGCTTGGTATGGCAACTGCTCTGCCAGTGACCGTAAGAAACTGCAGAGAGTTATGGACACAGCTCAGCACATCACAGAAACCAGCCTCCCCTCCACGGACTCTGTCTACACTTCCCACTGCCTCGTTAAAGCAGCCAGCATAATCAAAGACCCCTCCCACCCCAGACATTGTCTCTTCTCCCCCCTCCCATCGGGTAGAAGATACAAAAGTCTAAAAGCATGTACCAGCAGGCTCAAGGACGGCTTCTACCCCGCTGTTTTAAGACTATTGAATGGTTCCCTAGTACGCTAAGATGGACTCTTGACCTTACAATCTATCTCGTTTTGACCTTGTACCTTATTGTCTGCCTGCACTGCACTTTCTCTGTAACTGTAACACTTTATTCTGCATTCTGTTATTGTTTTCCCTTTGTACTGCCTCAATGCACTGTGTAATGAATTGATCTGTATGAAGGGTACGCAAGACAAGTTTTTTCACTGTACCTCGGTACAAGTGACAATAATAAACCAATTTACCAATTTACCAAATATAAAGTTCCCAGTTACTGAGTTGGGATTTGAACATGTCTCTGGAATGTCAGCCTCATAACTGCTTTGCTACTCTACCTCAAAGTTTAGAATGCGATAATCATCACCTATTCCTTGGGTTATGCTTGACTGAAAACCATCAGATCCTTGAGAAATGATACATCTTAATCCCATTATTTGTTCCATAGCTTATTTTTGTTACGCATTAAATCTAATAAATGTTTTGACTTATATATCTTAGCTTTCCATATACCATTGGTTTCTACAGTGCAAACATACAAAATGCTCATTTAACAAGTCTGACATTAACATTGTCCATTATGCTCTTGTGTTTATCTGTCTTTAATGAGGCTGCATTCAATGAGCAATGTTTAGTAACAAGGAAAAAGCATCTGACCGTGAGTTATATCTGAAGAACAAATACAATGAGCCAGATTTGTCAGTCATTAGTCTCCTTGATCCTGAAGGATTGGGTGACTCTGAGCATAAATATGTCTAATTGTTTAAATGTGTCCTTTCATCCTTTCCATTCAAGTTCCTGCCACTTTATGAGCTCAAGGGACACTGTTATTCTGCTGAAGCAATCGCAATTAGATATCGCCTGCAGTTGGATTGTTAAAGGAACGTGAACAGGCGATTAATATACCACACAGATAACTAGTTACAGTAGTTTTTAACCTCTATTGACATTAAATTTTGCTATTGTTAGAAATAAATCTAATAAATCTAATAATGATAGCTTTGGTTAACTGGGGTCTTAAAATTAGATTTTGTCTTGAAATAAACAGAATAATCACAGAAGGTTTAAAAGCACAGGAACCTCAAATATTGAGCTCATTGTAAAGTCGTCCTCTCTCTCCTTGCAATCTCAGGCCAGCCCACTATATTTTACTGTGCACGTAACAGAGTGTGAGAAGAAAACCATGTAATAGCTTGGGTTTCAGCTACTGTTATCGTCAGATGTGGTGTGTGAACACCAAGCAGCAACTAAATAGCCTGCCTGTACAATGCACATCACAACTTCGAGGTAGAATGTTGGGGAATTGTAAAACAATTGTCGAATTGCAGAGAGCTGTGAACACAGCCTAGTCCATCACGCAAATTAGTCTCCCCTCCATTGACTCTGTCTACACTTCCCGCTACATTGGGAAAGCAGCCAACATAATCAAGGACCCCTCCCAACCTGGACATTCTCTCTTCTCCCCCTTCCCATCGGGGGAAGAAGATGCAAAAGCTTTTGAGACCACAAACCACCAGACTCAAAGACAGCTTCTATCTCACTGTTATCAGACTCTTGATTGGATCTCTCATATTCTAAAGATGAACCCTTGATCTCCCAATCTACCTCGTCGTGAGCCTTGCACTTTATTTGTCTGCCTGCACTGCACTTTCTCTGTAGCTGCAATACTATATTCTGCATTCTGTTTTCTTTTTACTACCTCGATGTACTTATGTATGGCATGATCTGTCTGGATGACACGCAAAGGAAAGCTTTTCACTGTATCACTGTACACGTGACAATAATAAACCAATACCAATACCAACACAACACAGTGCATTATTAATAGGATATATAGAGTTTCAAAATTTGAATGAAATTTATTTCATCATTGACTTAAAGCTATAGGGATTGTCATGTGCTATGGATTCTTTCACTTTGGCATAGCTGACGATCGTAGTAACTCACTTAGACATGGAACATCAAGGAAACACACTGTTTATTGAGGCAATCTAACTAAGCTTAATTGAAACTAAAGCATGGTTTAATCAATTCTAACTTTGGTAACAGTAGCAACCCAGCAACCTCAAGAGAGATTTGCATTAAACAATGGTAGACATAAACCAAGGGGTAAAGTTAATTGTACTTTAAACCCATGAAAAGATGCTTCCTAGAATTGATGTCCCAAGAAGAGTCCAATGTATAAACTGGATTTTGCAGGTAAATTTCTCCTCACACAAGCTGGGAGCAAGCCCAGAAATAAATTCACAATCCTGTTGATAAGATCAAATCAACTTCACTTAAAACCTAGGTACAACAAAATTGAATGACAGGAGAAAGCTGCTGGTCCCATCCAGCCTGCCACTCACTCTGTGTGCCTCTAATGACAGTGACAGCTTTGGAGAGAAAAGGAAAACTAGGTCCAAGCTCTTTCTGAAACAGGCGAATGGCCTTGGATAACCAAAGTAGTCAAGGACAGCAAGGGACACAACTTTATAATTGTTTAGTCACGTTATTATGAAATATGTAAATTTGATATACTTTTATTGTGTTAGAAATCTCATTTTGATTTACTAAGCAGCAGTGATGACTAAGGAGGAATTAGATTGTTCACTTCCAAATGCCTTGATTAATATTGCCTTGTTTCACTGTCACCTGCCTCAGAAATTTGCACACAATTTGCATATTGGCCGACTTATGTATTTGCATATTAGGAGGAGATATTTGGGTCGAGTTCATTAAGAATGACACGGAGATTTGTGTAAGCATGTGTGTGACTGACATCTGCAGAGCTAAGGACAGAAAATGCATATTAGACAAACTGTGAGCTTTTTTTCTTCAGTGGCAAATGAAACAAGAAAATCTATTATAAGGAACCAACCATTCATTTACCCTAGCAAGTTAAATGTTGAGCTGTTTTATAAAAGTAAGACCATATCATACACTGGAACATAGGTGAAAGAGGGGTGACCTCATAGAAGTGTTTAAAATTATGAGAGGCATAGACAAGGCGGATGGTAATGGTTTATTCCCCAGGGTAGGGGAGTCCCAAACCGGGGGCATAAGTTCAGGGTGAGAGGGAAAAGATTTAAAAGGGACCTGAGGGGCAACTTTTTCATGCAGAGGGTGCTGAGTATATGGAATGAGCTGCCAGAGGAAGTGGTTGAGGCAGATACAATAGTATCATTTAAGAAGCACTTGGATAGTACATGGAAGGGTGGGGCTGAGAGGGATATGGGCCGAACGCAGGAATTTGAGACTAGCTGGGTGGGCAGCGTGGTCGGCATGGACTGGTTGGGCCAAAGGGCCTGTATCCGTGCTATATTACTCTGACTCCATGACTCTAAGATCACAAACTATGCCATATGTGTATCCTTGTGGATATACCAGGCATCTCTGGTAAGTATGTGGGGAGATGTTGCAATGGTAGATTTGCAAGTTTGCCCATATACACCATGGGATGAAAGACAGTAGAGAAAGGATTGCTGGGGGTGTGTGTGTGTAGTGGGTTTCAGAAAAAGGAACTAGCATTTTCTGAAGTAAAGTTAGTGTCTCTGCAAACCCACAACTTTCAGGTGATCGAATTTCTCGACTCTTGGCTCAAACGTAACTCATGAATATGAAAGGAAATTCAGACAGTAACATCCTGATTTGACTGTATTTGTGGAGATGCTAGAAGCTGCTATTCAATTATCTCCCTAGTAACAAGGAGTGATGACTTCATTGCCTCTCCAATTGCAAAACCCAGGCACCATGTCTTTATTTTTTTTGGTAACCTGATTTGGGACAGAATAAGATGTCTTGTTCTCATGGCTACAGTTTTATATCTGCTCCTTGGTGAAGTCTACTTGACCTTCCCAGGCTCTGGGTGTTTTAACCCGGAATGTGAAGGTACATCAAGTCGTCAGAAAATGGAAGAAAAGGAACTGTGCTTGTCTAAGTGCCCCTGATAGGAGTCTGACTCTGCCTGGGATTTTTAGACAGGCTTTCAAAGCTGGTTGCTGCCAGCCTTCCCACAGGAATTAATCCAAGCACTAATGGACAAATCTTTGTGCACACAGTATAGGGTGGATAATTGGAGGATTAGACCAAAAGTTGAACAGTCCAATTTATTTGTGACTTTACTTAGCATATGTTTACACATAGTTTATTGCAGGGAGGGATTCAAGTGCAGTTTACACTAGAGTTTGGAGCATAAAAATGTAGCCTGCTTCCCAATTCATGCTGAGTCCAATTCACCCATCACCCTCCTGCTTGGCGACCTCCTGCTTAAAATTCTTGTTTGCAAATCCTTCCATGTCCACACCCCTCCTCCAATCCTATTACCCTCTGAGCTATCCGTTCCCTTCCAATCCTGGACTCATGACCACCCCTGAATTTAATGGCACCTGCACAGGCAGAGATGAACTGAACTTTCCTCCTCGTGGTCACAGGGAGAACATGCAAACTCCATGTAGACAGCACAGGAGGTCAGGATTGAACCAGGGTCACGGAAGCTGTGAGGCAGCGGCTCCACCAGCTAGCTACTCTATCACCCTGTTGCATTGCAAAAGTAGTGTCAGCCACTTTCTCACTGGAACACTGCATTGGCCTGTATTGTCATAGTTCCACCTCCTCTCTCTTTCCTCTTTGAAACCTACTTCCTTCACCAATTCACCAGTTATCTGCCTTAATATCATCTGCTGTGGTTTGCCATCAAATCTATGTTTGCCAAGGCTGCAGCAAAGAGCCTTGCGACACGATATAAATTGAGATTGTTGTTGTAAAGCCCTTCTGCAAATAATAACCAAAATATCCAAACACCATGCCCAAAACAAATACACATCATATATAAATGAAAATGAAGCAAAGTACAGAAAATCATATACGTATATCCATTGACAGAAAAGATCTAGAGAGAAATACCTATTGTTCCTTCAGTTAAGAATGATCCTTTCTTGCTGAAACAAGGGGTTGGACTCTGACAAAGGGTTTTCTCTTTGAAACGATGATTCTGTTTCTCTCTCCACAAATGCCGCCTGACCTGCTGAGTGTTCTCCAGCATTTTCTGTTTCTGTTTCAGATTTCCAGCATCTGCAGTGGTTTTTTTGATTTTCAAGGGGTCCAAGTCTGTTAGCCCTGGGGTCAGTCTCCTCAGGAAGGGGATACATCCACCCTGTATCCAACCAGTCGAGCCCTGTAAGAACTTACTGACTTCCGTTGCGATATCCTACCTTTCTAAAGTCTATAATCCCTGGCCAATGTTTGAAAGCACTGCTGTGTTCCTATTATGCAATGCAACCTTCAGAGGTAAGCTCTAAAGGTGGCACCCTGCACTGTTTAAAAAAACCTAAAAGCTAACTGTTTATTTTATTAAGCAAAAAACAAGTTCCTGGAGGAATTCAGTGGGTCAGGCAGCATCTCTGGAGGGAAATGGACAATCGAAGTTTCGGATTGAGACCCTTCATCTGGACTGAAAGATTTAAGGCCAGTATAAAGAGGTGGAGGGTAGGGGTGGAGCAAGAGCTGGCAGGTGATAGGTGGATCCAGGGTTGATCGGCAGTTGGTGGGAATGGCATCAGAAGCTGAGAGGTGATAAGCGGAGGTGACAGACGGCTGCAAATGATGGAGAGGAAGGTGGAGTCAAGGGATGGAGGTGGGGAGGGCAGAGGGGAACCGTGGAGGAGGGGGAAGATTGAGGGGAGGAGAACCAGTGGGAGGAATGTGTAGGTGACGGGCAGATGGAGTGGGAGGAGGGGAAAGAAACAGGGTGATAGAGGCCGGGGTGAGTGCAGGAAGAACTGGGTAGATCAAGAGGAGAGAGAAAAGGGAGAGGGGGAGCAGTTTACCAGAAGCTGGAGAATTCAATGTTCATGACGTCGGGTTGTAGACTCCCCAGGCGGAATATAAGGGGCCGTTCCTCCAGTTTGCGTTTAGCCTACCCTGGCAGTGGAGGAGGTCGAGGACAGACATGTCGGTGAGGGGATGGGGAGGGGAATTAAAATGGCTGACAACCAGGAGCTCCAGACTGCCATGGTGGACGGAGTGCAGGAGCTCGGCAAAGCGGTCACCTAGTTTGCACCTGCCTCTTAAGCAAGTCCCACTCCCCGAAGTCAGAACGCTGGACACATTTCCACCCTGTGCACACTCAATGACCACAGTGCAGGATCTGACCCAGCTGAGGTTCAGATGGTGCTGTGGAATTCTACGAGAGATGCTGTTGCTCTTGTCACCGTATCAGTACTAATGGTGAGCTCACTTCCCTCTGAAAGGAAATTAATTCAGGGCTCAAATTAGGCAAAGGCACAGTTATTTTCTGGCCTTCCTAAACTCCAGTAACCTTGTCTGTCCCGCTGATCAACACACCAGCTAAAGGCAACTTCATAAATCCCAAACTGTCAAACAGTAATCTCTGCACACTGCAGCTGTTTTATAAGTAAAAGCCACCAGTGTGAGGTTGTTTTAATAAAAGTAAATGTAAAGCAATGGCTGAATATTAAAAAAATGGAGAAGCAGACTTTTGCTCTATGATTCTTGCCAACTTTAATCCCTAAAACTTCCAATTTCAATGGCTGATATTTTTGCTGTTAAACCTTACAGATATCCACTGCAGAAGTCTGATGCTAAAAATCCAGAGACGTCTGTGCTAATGAAACCTTACTGATGTTTTCACATCTTTTGCTGACTATTAATCTTGCAGCTTTAAATCAATGTATTAACCATGAATGAGAGTTTAGAGTGGAGCTAGACACTTATAATCTGGTAGGCTATGAACCATTTCATTAACATGGATTACCATTCCAATCACAATACACAGCAGTGGCCCAGTATTGCCTGGGTTAGCAAATGAGACTTTACTCGAGCAAAGCATTTAAGGATCTTTCTTAGCTGTTAAAATGCAGTAACGTAGATATTAAATTGCTGGACGACTAAGCGAGAACCTAGATTAGTTATGCAGAGGTGTGAGTTTGAATCCCATCATAACAGCAAGGGAATTTAAATTCAAGTGATCAAATAAATTGGGAACAAAAACCTAATATCAGTAATGTGACTGTAAAACTACCAGTTGTTGTAAAATCTCCTTCAGGAAAGGAAGTCTGCCATCCTTACTTAGTCTGACTACTTGTGAGTTCAGAGCAAACCCAGATGGTCGAGTCTCTATTTCCTCCTGAATTGGCCGAGGAAGGGACTTAGTTCAGAGAATATGGGCAGTTTAGTGCCACAGCTGGTAGAGCTACTGCTTCCCAGCGTCAGAGACCTGGGTTCAATCCTGACCTCGGATGTTGTCTGTGTAGAGTTTCCACAATGGATAATCTGCTGGGGGATCTCAGCGGGTCGAGCAGCATTTGTGAGAGGAAAGGAATTGTCGGCATTTTGGGTCAAAACCCTGCATCAAGTTCCTGCTATCTTGCACAAAGTCTTGTTCCCCCGGTGCCCTAGCCTTGCGGAGCAACATCAGTTAAGCAATGGCTTGATCTTAGATAACCCAGCCTGACTTTCAATCATTTCCATAATCTTTCCCCACCCTATCACCGTATTTTCCCCCGACCCTAAACCATCACTTTTGGCCTTTGGATCATACCTGAATTAATCATGCCAGTATTGGCAGCCATACCTTCAGCTGCCAAGCTCTTGAATTCCCTTCCTAGGCCCTTCAACCACGTTCACTCTCTCTCTCTTTTTAAGACACTATTAAAATGTAAATCTGTGACCAAGCTTCTGATCAGCTGCCTTAGTATTTCCTTAGTCAAACTTTGTTTGTTAATGCCCTTGTAAAGCATCTTAAACCATTTTACTATCTTATATAAACACATTCTATTAGTTATTGTCCTGTAATAATGAGAAGTGCTTATTCACAGTGAGATTTTAATACTAGGGAGTTGTTTATACATCACAGCTTTTGAGAGAGAAGCTTTCGATGCTGGTAAAATATTCAACTCGGCAGAAAAAATAGTTTTCCTTCGTAAGATGGTGCTTCATGTTTAGAGCAGTTGTACCACTGGAGAGTTAAATCCTCCTTTATTGCTTAAGACATTGTAACGGTTGCCAATTTACTTTCGATAGTATAATTTGCACTGGCACTGCAGCTAGCTGATGCTGCGTAAGTTCCATAAATCTTACTGGAGAATTTTGGCTGATGAGAGAAGTAAATAGCAACAAGCAGGTTGCTGGAGGAACTCAGCAGGTCCGGCAGCATCCGTGGAGGGAAATGGACAGTCAAGACTTCGGGTCGAGACCCTTCATCTGGACTGAAAGATAGAGGAGTGGAAAGCCAGTATAGAGGGGAGGGGTGGAGTAAGAGCTGGTAGGTGATAGGTGGATCCAGGTGAGGAGGGTGATAGACAGATGGGGGACGGGGGGAGTGGGAGTAGCGACGAAGGCTGGCAGATGATAGGTGCTAGCCTCTGTCGTTATTTCCTCACTTCCCTATCACCCCTCCTCAGCCGGATCCACCTATCGCCTGCCAGCTCTTACTCCACCCCTTCCCCTCGCCTCTTTATACCGGCCATCTCCCCTCTGTCTATCAGTCAGGATGAAGGGTCCCGACTCAAAACATCGACTGTCCATTTCCCTCCAGAGATGCTGCTCAACCCACTGAGTTCCTCCAGCAGATTGTTTGTTGCTCCGGATTCCAGTGCCTGCAGTCTCTTGTGTCACCCGGGGAATAAATATTTTTTTTTTCTGATCCAAAATTTGCTAGTTTTTACAGCACAGTTCCACACTTTGAAAATGACTCAATGTCTAGTGTGGAGAAATGGGAAGCTGCACTCTGAAGTGGATAGATATAATGAAAATATACATAAAAAGGCAGATGTTGAGTTATAGGTGAGACTTAAAACACGATGTGACCATGTGGTTTCCTATGTTACTGCTGTGTCTGCACATCAGGGGCTGTAAGCTACTTTGGGAATCCCGCAATCATGGAAAATTGCAATATAAATGTAAATTTTTATTTCTATCTGTAACATAATTATGTCACCCCTCTGGTGTTCATACCTCTGGACTGGGTACTCCCAGCATGGATAATTTTACAGTTTCCTTGAGTTCATCCTTTCCTCCTTAAAGTGAATGACAGAAGCACCAGAAAGAAGTCCTTCCTTCCACAAGTTTACAGGACATTCAGTGGTGGCAACTGTATATAAACGCGAGCAAATGGAGCTAGCTTCGATGGACATCTTGGTCAGCATGGACAAGTTGGACTGAAGGGCCTGTTTCTGTGCTGTATGAATCTATGACATCTCCTCGCAGCTACCGTCAGGCAGGAGGTACAGAAGCTTGAAGTCCCACACCCCCAGGTTCAGGAACAGCTACTTCCCTTCAACCATTCAGTTCTTGAACCAACTAACATAACCCTAATCGCAACAGTTTAACACTCTGATCACTTTGCACTAAAATGGACTTTGTTTTTTTTTGTTCTAATTGTGTTCTCTCTTGTAAAAATTGTGTATAGTTAATGCTTAATTGATGTTTTTTCTTGTGAATGCTGCTTATCTGATGCTATGTGCCTGTGATGCTACTGCAATAGTTTTTCATTGCACCTGTGCACACATGTACTTGTTCATGTGACAATAAACTCAACTTTGGCTTTTTACTTTGACTTTGACTCTCACTCTTCAGTGCTCCCTTGGTAGCAACTCCTAAACCAGCAAATTCTACCAGGCGAAGGTATAATGACAGAGGGTGCACGTTAGTCCTAGTCACACACCATCCTAATATGGAAATATTTTGCCATTCCTTCATTGTCACTGGATCTAAATCCTAAATCTCTCCACCCAACAGTAGTGTGGAGTTGCAAAGGTGCTTAAAAATGTGATATTAATTTGTTTTTTCTTGCGTTGACAGGGTAATTGATCTTTCTCCAGCATAATTTCATTGATCTGTTTAACAAAAATATTAAATTCCTCTTTGATTTCCAGTGAAAAGACCAAAAAGAGGTATTGTAATGCATTTGAAAATCACCACGAAGGGTCTGTATTTCTCTTTCCATAGATGCTGCTGGATTGTCTCTGATAATTTTTGCTTGCCAAGCTAATGCAGTTTGTTGATTTTCTGGTTCAGGAGGAGTTACTGCACAAATATCCAAGTCATGAGTTCAAATCCCACTATGCTAGATAGATCTTAGAGCAGGATAAAACATTGACAAAACATCATGGGCCGAAGGGCCTGTACTGTGCTGTAATGTTCTATGTTCTATAGGAGCTGTCAGAGTCTCAATTCAGTTGATTAAATTAATATAGAATTAAAAAGATAATGTCAGTAAAGTTGACCATATAAATCTGTCATTTTCGGGGAAGAAATTTGTAATCCTTGTCCAGGCCAGCAACCTGTACCTCCAGACCCACAGGAATGTGATTCGCAATTGCTCTCTGAAATTCTGTTTTAGTTCGCTCGTACCAGCATTGCAACATATCAGCCACTGTCCACAAGTTCATTGTTTCTTCCACGTGGAGGACAAGTTTTTACTCCTTGTAATTTGTCTTGGCCTTTGGCGATGCCCTTGACTCCCCTGAATCCCAGAAGTGAGTGGCACAGTAGCATAGTTGGTTGTACTGCTGCTTCACAGCTCCAGGATTCAATCCTGACTTCGGGGGCTGTCTTAATGAAGTTTGCACATTCTCCCTGTCACTGCGTGGGTTTCCTCCAGGAACTCCAGTTTCCTCCCGCATCTCAAAGACGTGCAGGTTGTTAGGTTAATCAGCTACTATAAATTGCCCCTGGTGCAATGATAGAATCTTAGGGGTGGGAAGTTATAGAGTCAAAGAGTCATAGAGTCATGAAGCATGGAAACGGGCCCTTCGGCCCAACTCATCCATGCCAACCAATGTGCCCATTTAAGCTAGTCCCATTTGCCGGCATATGGCCCATATCCCTCTAAACAAGATGATAAGAGGCATAGATCGAGTGGACATCAGAGACTTTTTCCCAGTGCGATAATGGTTAACGCGAGGAGACATAACTTTAAGATGATTGGGGGAAGGTACAAGGGGGATGTCAGGAGTAAGTTTTTCACACAGAGAGTGGTGGGTGCGTGGAACGCACTGCCGGCAGAGGTTGTGGGGGCAGATACATTAGGGACATTTAAGAGACTCTTAGATAGACACATGTATGATAGAAAAATAGGGGGCTATGTGGAAGGGAAGGGTCTTAGAGCAGGATAAAATGTCAGCACAACATTGTGGGCCAAAGGGCCTGTACTGTGCTGTAGTGTTCTATGTTCTTTGTTCTTTCCTATCCATATACTTGTCCAAATGTCTTTTAAATGTTGTTATTGTACCTGCCTCAACCACTTTCTCTGGAAGCTCGTTCCGTATACAGACCACTCACTGGGTGAAGAAGTTGCCCCTCAGGTCCTTTTTAAATCTTTCCCCTCTCACCTTAAATCTATGCCCTCTAGTTTTTTGTTCCCTTTCCCTGGGGAAAAGAGTTGATGTGTATGTGGGGAGAATAAAATAGGTTATAGTCAAATTAGGATAAAAGTGTGTGGTTGCTAGTTAGCGCAGACTCAGTGAACCTGAAGACCCGTTTCCATGCTGTATGACTCAGTGAGAAACAGAGTTAACATGGGATCATACAACTCAGAAGCGGGCCCTTCAGCCCACAAAGTCCCTGTCGACCATCAAGCAAGCATTTACACTTATCCTACACTAACCCCATTTTATTCACCTCACAATCCCCTTAGTTTTCCCTCGGTACCATCGCTCACCTACGCACCAGGGTCAATTTACAGCAGCCAATTTACCTTTAACTAGGGATGTTGAAGGAAACGAGAGCAGCTGGGGTAAACCCATGGAGTCACACGGAGATCGTGTGAATGCCACACCTGAGGTTGGGCTTGAACCTGGGTCACTGGAACTGTGAAGATGAAGTGCCACTGGCTGCACACCCTTTCAGCTCAATGAATTTCCTTGTCTGTACAGCTCCCCTCTACACCTATCTTGTTCTGTTGTAGCGCATCCATCCAGAGATGCTTCTTAAAGACTTCCACCAGTTTCTATGTTCATTTTGCTTTTGCACCATTTCCTTCTAGTCTCCTGCATCAATCTTTGCTCATTTTAACCTCGCCTATTTTCTGCCCTGTCACAGACAAACATGAATTGGTTTATTATTGTCACATGTACCGAGATACAGTGAAAAACTTTGTCTTGCATGCTATCCAGACAGATCAATCCATACATAAGTACATCGAGGTAGTACAAAAGGAAAATAATAACAGAATGCAGAATATAGTTATTCTAGTTACAGAGAAAGTGCAGTGCAGGTCGACAAGTGAGTTGCAAGGGCCGTGGTGAGGTAGATTGAGAGATTAAGAGTTCATCTTTATTGTATAAGAGGTCCATTCTAAAGTCTTATAACAGCAGGGTAGAAGCTGTCCTTGAGCCTAGTAGTACGTCTTCTCAAGCTCTTGTATCTTCTGCCCAGTGGCAGGAGGAGAGAAGAGAGAACGACCGAGATGGGAGGGGTCTTTGACTATGTCGGCTGCTTTCCCGAGGCAGCAGGAGGTTGGACAGAGTCAGTGGAGGGGAGGCTGGTTTCCGTGATGCGCTGGGCTGTGTCCACAACTCTCTGCCATTTCTTGCAGTCTTGGGCAGAGCAGTTGCTGTACCAAGCCATGATGCATCCAGATAGGATGCTTTCTATGGTGCATCTGTAAACATTGGGGAGCATCATTGGGGACATGAGGAAGTAGAGGTGCTGGTGTGCTTTCTTGGCCATAGTGTGCACGTGGTTGGACCAGGACAAGCTGTTGGTGATATTTACACCTTGGAACTTGAAGCTCTCAACCATCGGTGCCTCAGCACCATTGATACAGACAGGGGCATGTACTCCACCCCACTTCCTGAAGTCAATGACCATCTCTTTTATTTTCTTGACATTCTCTCCTTTCCATTACACATGGAATCTTTAACTCTTCAGAGTGCTGTAGAACAGAGGGACCTTGGAGTACAAGTACATGGTTCCCTGAAAGTAGCATTACAGGTAGACAGGGGTGTGAAGGTGGCTTTTGGCAAGCTTGCCTTCATCAGTCAGGGCATTGAGTATTGAGGTCGGGATGTTTATGTTGCTGTTGTACAAGCAGTTAGTGAGGCCGCATTTGGAGTATTGTGTTCAGTTTTGGTTACCCTGCTATAGGAAAGATTCCATTAAGCTGGAAAGAGTGCAGAGGAGGTTTATGAGGACGTTGCCAGGACTCGAGGGACTGAGTTATGGAGAGAGGTTGAGCAGGGTGGGACTTCTTTCATTGGAGCGTAGGAGAATGAGGGGTGATCTTATCGAGGTATATAACGGCATAGATAGGATGAATGTGCACAGTCTTTTTCCCAGGACTGGGCAATCGAGAACTAGAGAGTGTAGGTTTCAAGTGAGAAGGGAGAGATTTAATATGAACCTGAGGGGCAACCTTTTCATCCAGAGGGTGGTCAGTATATGGAATGAGCTGCCAGAGGAAGTGGTTGAGGCAGGAGCATTAACAACATTTAAAACAACTTGGACAGGTACATAGATAAAAAAAGGTTCAGAGTGATCTGGGCCAAACACGGGCAAATGGGGCTAGTTTAGATGGGAATCTTGGTCGGCATGGACCAGTTGGGCCGAAGGGCCTGTTTCCATGCTGTATGGCTCTATGATGAAAGCTCATTGCCCCTGAAGTGGTAACTGACCTGCTGACCTGTCCCTGCACATTCTGATCTCATCTCACAAGGTGAGGGGCCATTGTCTGTGAGTTGGAAGGTGAGATGGTAGGAAGAGAGATCGGGTGCAGATATATAACAGCACTTGATCTCGGGATATTGCTGAACACATTTTAGCGACGATCCTCTAACTCCACCAAGGAAGTAGCCACTGAATATGCAGTGTGGTGACCAGCTGGCTCTCTTTCAAACTGCTGAATCTCAGTTTCCTCGGGGGTTTCATGCCTCACTTTGAATTAAATCTTATTTAAGCATGAGCAGATATCACTGCCTTGCAGCCATCTTCACAGAATCATGTCAACCTTGTCAAGTGACAAGTGAAGTCGAGTGACCTTTCAGCTCTCTGCACAAATTAAACGATCAAAACAAGAATGTGTTGCCCAGTCAGAGAGTAACACATTGTTTTAACCTTGCTGCAGCACGTTGTATGAACTGGGCTTCCTCCCGCTCTTCTTTGCTCCCCCCGGGAGCACCACTGAGTGGGAGGTTGTGGGTCAACACTCCTATTGCATCAGTTGGGGCATTAACTAAGGCCCCTTTCAGTTCCCTAGGTCATGAGTGTGAGGATGTAAATTAACCCACGGCGTTACTTTGGAAAAGAACAAGGTGGGTGTCGGGTTGGGATCCAGCCAATGTTTATCCCCCAGTCGAGTCACAGAGTCATACAGCATGGAAATTGGCCCAACTCGTCCATGCTGAATGTGTTGCCCAGCAAGCTAGTTCCATCGGCCTGCATTTGGCCCATACCCCTCTAAACCTCTCCTATCCATCAACTTATTTAGATGGCTTTTAAATGTTGCTCATGTGCCTGCCTCAACCACTATTTCTGGCAGCTCGTTCCAAATACGCACCACCCTTTGCGTGAAGAAGCTGCCCCTGATGTCCCTTTTAGATCTCTCGCCTCTGATCTTAACCCTCTTGCTTTTAAGCAAAAGTTTATTGGGATTAATGGCATAGGTCATAGTCACATTACTCTTTGTGAGATCTTGCTGTTTCCTTTCCTACATTACTACAATGACAAGACTTCAGTAAGTGCTCCAATTGTTGTGAGGTTTTATGGAGCATCAGGAAAGGGATCTAGAAGATGCTATAATCTTTTTTTCTTTCGATGTCTAGGCCAGAGCAACAGCACAAGGGGAGAAGTCTTTGAGCAAGACATTAAACTGGGCCCCATAATCCTCTCATGTGTTTGAGAATGTTCCCATGGAGCCATTTTGAAAACAAGACCATTGGCTCAGGAGGCAGGAGGAAGCCTAGTTCATACAACGTGCTGCAGCAAGGATAATACAATGTGTTACTCTCTGACTGGGCAACACATTCTCATTTTGATTGTTTAATTTGTGCAGAGAACTGAAAGGTCACTAGACTTCACTTGTCAGTTGACCATTAGTATCTGGTGCCTCATTTATACTCTGTGCATCTGTGCCTATAACAACAATAAACTTGAACATGAGCCTCAGTTCTAAAGGTTTTGTTTTCAAACCTTCCATTACCTTCTTCATCCATATTTCTGCAATCTCCTCTGGCCTTACAATCCTTTGAGGCTCTACGCTTCTCTAGATCTGGCTTCTTGGTTGCTTCCAAATTCATTGTTGGCCGTGCCTTCAGCTTCCTGAAATTCCCTCCCCAAACCTCTGAGCCTTTCTCCCTTTTTTCTCCTTTGTGATGCTCCTTCAGACTTTTCCCTGATCAAGGAACTTGCCATATATCTCCTCATGTGGCTCAGGGCCAAATTTTGCTTGATACTTCTCCTATGAAGTGCTCTGGGATATCTAATTATTATAGGAAAAATGTCAAATCGACACACAATGAATGAAACATTTGAAAAGGGAAAAATAAACAAGATGGATTCCCAATTTCAAGAGACTGTGTTGCCCAAGAACTCTTTCTCACTGTCTCCCAAGTCCCAGCTAACACATTTTTCTCTCTCAAGGTTACTGCCCCCACCATTCCTAGCACACCAAGCTGCTGAAGTCAATTGTGCCTTGATTGCTACTTGCCATGTTACAGTTGGGTAACTTCAAGCAGGAGGAGGGGAGCTTATCTTAAAAGATGTCTGGTTAATTTTCTTGCTACTTTAAAGTTAATCCCAGGACAGTTGCACTTCTATCATCTACAAGGTATGCGAAAAGAGTGTGATAAAATACTCTCCACTTGCCTGGATCTCAAGAAGCTTAGAACCATCCAGCACAAGGTAGCCCACTTGATTGGCAACCCATCGATATGCTAAACACTCCCTCCCTCCACCACCGTGAACAATGGCTGCAGTGTGTACCATCTGCAAAATGCACTGCCTTTACTCACCCAGTCTACTCCAGCAGCATTGGAATTTCTGCAACCAATTTCTACAGGGTAACACCACCAGTTTCCCCTCCAACTCACATGTCATCCTCACTGGGAAATATATCGCCATTCCTTCATCACCATTGTATCCGAATGCTGGAAGTTCCTGTCCAATAGCATTATCAGAGAACGTTCGGTACACATACTGCAACAGATGGCAGCTGATCGTCAGTCTCTCCAAGAGCTATTAGGGATGGGAAATAAATGCTGGCTTTGCCCATGATGCTCAAACTCTGAAAATTAATTTTAAATAATTCCATTTATGAAGATGGATCCCAGTTTCTTAAATTGAATTTCCGACCAATGGAAAACTAAGCTTATGGACATTCCATAGGGATAAGCCGGTTGGAGTTAGGAGTAAAGCACCAGTAATACAGATGTACCAGCATACAGATGTATCAGGCCGAGGATCACACACATTTATTGTATTTACTCTGGGAGTTGTGGTGGAGAGGTGGGACTACAATGCTGAGATCTGAGGTGGTCTGTGATATGTGTGCCCTGCACTCCCCGCAGTGGGGAAGGTTGAGATTTCTGAGATAATTTGAGGCAACTCTACTTAAAGGGGAGTACAAATCTGGAGCTCATAGAGTCATAGAGAGGAACAGTAAGAGGAATAGATAGAGTGGACAGCCAGCGCCTCTTTCCCAGGGCACCAATGCTCAATACAAGAGGACATGGCTTTAAGGTAATGGGTGGGAAGTTCAAGGGAGATGTCAGAGGGAGGTTTTTTACCAAGAGAGTAGTTGGGGCATGGAATGCACTGCCTGGGGTGGTGGTGGAGGCAGGTACATTTGTCAAATTCAAGAGATTACTAGATAAGCATATGGAGGAATTTAAAATAGAGGGATATGTGGGAGGAAGGGGTTAGATAGTCTTAGGTGAGGTTTAAAGGTCAGCACAACATTGTGGGCCAAAGGGCCTGTATTGTGCTGTACTGTTCCATGTTCAATAGTGTCAGTCAAATGGTGTTGTGAGTAATTATGAAGGGCTGGTGCACCATCACTGGCATGGTAGTGTAGCGGTTAGCATAACGCTATTACAGCGCCAGCGACCCGGGTTCAATTCCCGCTGCTGTCTGTAAGGAGTTTGTACGTTCTCCCCGTGCCTGCGTGGGTTTCCTCCGGGTGCTCCGGTTTCCTCCCACATTCCAAAAAAAAGACGTACGGGTGAGGAAGTTGTGGGCGTGCTATGTTGGCGCTGGAAGCGTGGCGACACCTGTGGGCTGCCCCCAGAACACTCCATGCAACAGATGCACTTCACTGTGTGTTTCGAGGTACATGTGGCTAATAAAGATATCTTATCTTGTCTTTTCTTAACTTACAGGACTAACATCCAGTGAGTGGGTTGCTCTATTGAAGCACAATCCTGAATCCCACAACAGCAACTGGGGAATTTAAATTCCGGTAATGAAATTAATCTGGAATGTATTGGTATTAGTGACTGTGAAACTATCACATTGTCGTAAAAACCCATCCAGTTTGCCAATGTTCTTCAGGGAAAGAAATCTGTTGTCCTTACGCAGTTTGGCCTGGTTGTGACTCCAGGTAACATCAACGCGTTGACTCTTAACTGCCCCTAGGTACTGAGGGTTAGGTAAGTAGAGATGCTCTTCTGGCCAGCAATGGTCAAATCCAATTAACAAATTAATTAAACAGAAAAGAATCTGAACACGTAACAGAATTATGAAGAAGAATCAGGTTTCTCTTCCAACAGAGATAGAGAGCTTAGTGACATGGTGTCCTGTCAACAACCTTTCCCTCTATGTCAGCAAAACAAAAGAGCTGGTCATTGACTTCAGGAAAGGGGGGTGGTGTACATCCACCTGTCTACATCAACGGCGCTGAGGTCAAGAGGGTTGAGAGCTTTAAGTTCATAGGACTGAACATCACCAATAGCCTATCCTGGTCCAACCACATGGATGCCACAGCCAAGAAAGCTCAGCAGCGCCTCTATCTCCTCAGAAGGCTAAAGAAATTTGGCATGTCCCCATTGACACTCATCAATTTTTATCAATGCACCATCAAAAGCATCCTATCTGGATGCATCACAGCTTGGTATGGCAACTGCTCTGCCCAGGACTGTAAGAGAGTTGTGGACACAGCCCAGTGCATCACAGACACCAGCCTCCTCTCCATGGACTCTGTCTATACCTCTTTCTGCCTTGGTGAAGCAGCCAGCATAATCAAAGACCCCACTCACCCGGGTCATTCTCTCTTCTCTCCTCTCCTGTCAGGCAGCAGATACAGGAGCCTGAGGGCACAAATCACCAAGCTCAAGGACAGCTTCTATCCCATGGTGATAAGACTATTGAATGGTTCCCTTATACGATGGGATGGACTTATTTGACCTTGCACCTGCAATGCACTTCCCTGCAGCTGTGACACTTTACTCTGTATTCTGTTATTGTTTTTACCCTGTACTACTTCAATGCACTGTGTAATGAATTGATCTGTACAAACCGTATGCAAGACAAGTTTTTCACTGTACCTTGATACAAGTGACAATAATAAACCAATACCAATACTTAGTTTAATGGGCTGGAGTTAAATTAGGGTTAGGACATGTCCTATTGACAGAACCTTGCAAAATGTACCAATATGTAGCTAAATCACCATCCGTTTTGTTTTCCCAGCCAGCCTCAGATTGATTGATAATTACACATCGAAAACTATAGATCTGATAATAGGCACACACTCAGAGTCCGTCAATACCAGTAACAATGTAGATCAGCATCTCTCTGCAATCATACTCCCAACAGCCATGTGCCATTGGCTCTGATAATTTATTGACAGGTGCCCACTCTAAGAAGATTGTGATATTGCATGGCATGTTTAAACAACAGCATAGTCAGGCTGCCTTGTGTGACTTGTTCAGTTTCAGAAGTGGCAGGTCTTCATACAAGCTCTAACTCCATTTCTTGTAGCTCCCACCATTTGTGGCATATACAGGAGGGTGTTCATCAGCCAGCCCATAATGACTGGCAGCTCTAGTGATTCCCAGGGTCAAGAGAGTGCTACCGACAGGGGCCTGGAGAGGCCGATGAATCACATCAGCAGTGGCACTATGTTCAAAGGGTTTTATGGAAACTCTGCAGGACTCCCTGCAGGTGACACAGATAGGAGATTGTCAGGGAGGTCCCCACTCAGAACAGTGTCCTTACTGATGTCGCAAAAGGTATCGTGACCTTGCAAACCAGTCAAGGTGAGGGCTCGCTACGAGAGACTTCCTTGCTTTTTCTTCAGTTCTTGTCTGCACCTCCATTCACATGCGGCTAACACCTTTCATTACAATGTACTCTCTCTCTCTCACACATAAACACAGATGCACAGACACACACCACACACACACACACTTGCACACACAGACATAATCACATACAAAGATATACACACACCACACACAAATACACACACATCACACAAACAAGCACACCACACACAAGTACCCAGACACACCACACACAAATACACACACATCACACGAACACACGCACCACACACAAATACACACACATCACACGAACACACACACCACACACAAGTACCCACACACACCACACACACATCACACGAACACGCACACCACACACAAGTACCCAGACACACCACACACAAATGCACACACATCACACGAACACACACACCACACACAAATACACACACATCACACGAACACACACACCACACACAAATAAACACACATCACACGAACACACACACCACACACTAATACACATATCACACGAACACACACACACACAAATACGCACACACCACACACAAATACACGCACATCACATGAACACACACGGCACACAGTAATATACACATCACACGAGCACACACACACACACACACAAATACACACACACCACACACAAATACACGCACATCACATGAAGACACATACACACAGACATTTGCACATGCACACCATATACAAAGACACACACACCACACACACACACACACACACACACACACACACACACACACACACACACACACACACACACACACATCAACCACTCACACCACACACAAACATACACAGAGCTCTGCTAACCCTTATCCAGCCACAGGCAGCTTGCTTTCCTGTAGGGTGTCAGTGCTGCTATTAGGAAGGAGAGCTGGCAGAGGTCTGGAGACGAGGGCAAGAGTCGTACCATCTGGGCAACACCAGAGATGCCCACTGATGTCCGCCTAGTACCATGAGCTTCTGGTTGGCATTGCAAGAACAGAATGCTTGTCCTCCCTCAGAATGTCAGGATCTCCTTTGACTGCTACCTATCAGGCACGGTCCTCGCCCATTCCCTTGGACTGCAGGCACCTGCTGCCCTGGAAACAACACGCCAAGGTAGCAAGCTCAACCTGGGAGGACATCTGTACCTCAGAGCTGAGGAGCAAGTCAGGCTTCCAGCAGCCACAGGGGGAACTGTGGTGCAGTGCAACAGTTTTCATACATACTGTACATAGCAAATTACAAAAACCAGGCGATGATAGCAGTGATTCAGTATTTCATTAAATAAGGTAAGATAAGATATCTTTATTAGTCACGTACATCAAAACGCAGTGAAATGCATCTTTTGCGTTGAGTGTTCTGGGGGCAGCCCGCAAGAGTCGCCACGCTTCTGACGCCATGTCCACAAATTCCTAGCCTGTACGTCTTAGGAATGTGGGAGGAAACTGGAGAACCCGGAGGAAACCCACGCAGACACGAGGAGAATGTACAAACTCCTTACAGACAGCAGCCAGAATTGAACCCAGGTTGCTGGTGCTGTAATAGCATTACACTAACTGCTATGTTGTTGTTGAGCCATTATTGCAGCTCTTGCTACATGAGGTGGTAAATTCTGCTCATGCTTATCATTGCTTAGTTCCTTGCTGATACTTAGCCAATTGCAATGAAGTGGGAATATGTGGGAAGAAGGGGTTAGATAGTCTTAGGTGTGGTTCAAAGGTCGGCACAACATGGTGGGCCGAAGGACCTGTATTGTGCTGTGTTGTTCTATGGTTTCTATGGTTGAGGTGCTGTTCCTCCAGTTTGCACTTGGAATTCCCCTGGAAGTGGAGGAGGCCGAGGACTGACATATCAGTGGTAGTGTGGGAGGGGAGTTGAGGTGACTGGCAACGGGTAGATGCAAGTCACGGTGAACCTATCCTGAGTCCAATGTTAGAGAATTACCCAGGATAATTTATGGAATCTGACCTTGGTGATCATTCAGTGCTGCCTACAGCTACTGCCTGGATCCCTACAGTGTGGACATTAGCAAAATAAAATTGGGATGAAAACAGAATATAATGGAAACACTCAACAGGTCAGGCAGCATCTGAGGAGAGAGAATCACAGTTAGTATTTCAGATGAGGGACCTTTCATCAGGACTGGGAGAGAGATAAACCAGTTTGTTCAGGTAGCCAAGGAGTTGGTGGGGGGGGGGGGTGGTGTTGCGTGGAACAAAGGAAATATCTTTGATAGGGTGGGGCCAGGAAGACCAATGTGGCTGTTAAGGGGCAGCTGAAATCAGATTAAGCTTCCTTGTCTTTGTATTGTGTTGTTAATTGTAAGGCTGTGAGATAAGCCCAAGGATGGACTGTACAGGAAAAAAAGGAAATGTTGATAGCAGACAAAAATGGCCAGCTCTGATACAAACAGAAAGAAAGAGTGAGTTACCTAAAGTTGGGAGAATTCAATACTGAGTTCTGTCGGCTGCAACATCCCTTCTGGTCTTCGATGAGGCATTGAGCCTGATCTGTTGGGTGTTTCCAGCATTTTCTGATTTTATTTCAGAATTGCAGCATCTGCAGGTTTTTTTTTGTTTTAGCAATAACAATGGGCTTGTGCAGTCGGTTCAGAAGTTAATAACGGTGACTATCTCAAGAGATGGAGATTCCACTGGAGGTTGACAGCAGAGAGCAATGCCAAGACAAATCCAATACCATAGAACTTTGGCCAGTGATTGTGATTGCAAATGTGATGATGAGCTCAATTTTGTAATTACCCCATCAAACGTCAGAAGGTCATGCCATCAGTTGCTGCTTGAGAACAGTCTGTCAGTGTAAAGCCATTGTTGTTTAAACAATCAGTTATGGGTAAAGATAGATATGTAATCAAAGCAGGCAGTGCTGGAAAGAACTCAGCAGGTCAGGCAGGCTCTGTAGAGAGAGAGACAGTTAATGTTTCAGATCTGCCACTTGTGTTAATTGTATCAGACACATTCACTTGGTTTCACCCACATTTTGCAACTACCCAGTCTAACTTTTCCACAGGTCTGATGAAGTGTCCTTCATCCGAAATGTTAACGGTTTCTCTTTCCACAGATGCTGCCTGACCTGCTGAGTTTTCCCAGCATTTTCCATTGTTTTTTGTATTCTACATGCATAAGCCTATTCTGTTGGCCACATACCACCACCTTACCATCCACAACTCATTACACTGACCTAGAAGCTTAAGGCGCTGATAACTGTCCCCATTAAGCCATTTCAACTCATCCTATCATGGATATTCCCTTTGTTCTACACATCTCTCTGCCACCTACTCTCCTACTGAAAACTAACTGGCATCTCTCTCTTTTTCTGTTCTGATGAAGGGTTACAGGACCCAAAACGCCAAAAGTTTCGCTTTCCACAGATGCTGCCTGGCCTGTTGAGGTGTTCCAGCGTTTTCTGTTTTTGTTTCAAATTTCCGGCACCTGTAGGTCTTAATCTTCTTTTAAAGACACCTATGTGTCTGAGGCACACTGGTACAACAGTTCCATCACCGTGGTTCTTTCATTAAGGTTTCTGGGGGCACAAGGCAACTGTCAAAGTATTTCAACTCTGTAATTGTACAGACATGTCAAATGTTATAGACATAGAACATTACAGTGCAGTATAGGCCCTTCGGCCCACAATGTTATGCCAACATTTTATCCTGCTCTAATATCTATCTAACCCTTCCCTCCCACATAGCCCTCCATTTTTCTATCATTCATGTGGCTATCTAAAATGTCCCTAATGTATCTGCCCCCACAACCTCTGCGGGCAGTGCGTTCCACGCACCCACCACTCTCTGTGTAAAAAACTTACCCCTGACATCCTCCTTATACCTTCCTCCAATCACCTTAAAATTACGCCTCTTGTGTTAGCCATTTTCACCCTTGGAAAAAGTCTCTGACTGTCCACTCGATCTATGCCTCTTATCATCTTGTGCACCTCTATCAAGTCACCTCTTATCCTCCTTCTCTCCAAAGAGAAAAGCCCTAGCTCAAGTGCTGTAGTGTTCTATGTTCTATATAAAAATAGGGGGTTATGTGGGAGGGAAGGGTTAGATAGATCTTAGAGCAGGATAAAATGTCGGCACAACATTGTGGGCCAAAGGGCCTGTACTGTGTTGTAGTGTTCTATGTTCTGTGTTCACTCAACCTATCCTGACAAGACATGCTCTCCAATCCAGGCAGCATCCTGGTAAATCTCCTCTGCACCCTCTCTAAAGCTTCCACATCCTTCCTATAATGAGGCGACCAATACAGAACACGATAGGTTTATAGGTGTGTCTGCACTTTGAAGAGAGAGCATGAGTTTACTGAATACATGCCTTGACCAAGTGAACTGATAATGATTTGCACCTAATTATTCCAATGAATCGGGAGGACATTCTGACCTTACTGAGTAGCTTTGGTAGTTTGTATTGTTCTACTCCTAAGTACTTATTAAATGTCCTTGCCTGCAAGTGTTCTTAAGTAGACCATTTGGTGAGCCTTTGTTTGAGGTTTGTCAATGGTAAAAACCGCTTGCCAGAGATTAATTCAAGTGAAGGTGCTGTTATATAATGAAAAATAACATTTGTATTTTTACAAGGCCGGGTGATAATGACAAATGGACTTATTCAATTAAGCGTTTGTTGGAAGTTAGGACTGTGTTGTAGCTTCAGTCTCCTGCATTAGAAAGAGGGAGGGTACATCCATCTATGCTCTCTTGAGCAACAAACAATCTGCTGGAGGAACTCAGTGGGTCGAGCATAATCTGTGGGAGGAAAGGAATTGTCGATGTTTTGGGTCGAAACCCTGCATCAGGACTGAGATAAAGAGTGGAAGACCAGTATAAAGAGGAGGAGGGGAGTGGTGAGGCAGGAGTCCAAGGTGATTGGTGGACTGAGGAGGGGTGTGAGATGACGGTCAGGTGATGCCAGGTAAAATAAGATAAGATAAGATCTCTTCATTAGTCACATGTGCATCGAAACACACAGTGAAATGCACCTTTTACGTAGAGTGCTCTGGGGGCAGCCCGCAAGTGTCACCACACTTCCGGCGCCAACATAGCATGCCCACAACTTCCTAACCCGTACGTCTTTTGGAATGTGGGAGGAAACCGGAGCACCCGGAGGAAACCCACGCAGACACGGGGAGAACATACAAACTCCTTACAGACAGCGACCAGAATTGAACCCGGGTCGCTGGCGCTGTAAAGTATTATGCTAACCAGAGGGGAGCAGGGATGGAGTTGGGAGATAGTGACAGGTGAATGATAGATGGAGGCAGACAAAGAGAGAGAGGCCCTTAAAATGATTTATAATTTCAATATGGCTGCACAGTAAAGGGACAGTAATCGTATCACATTGACTGACAATTAAGATACTGCATTGGCTTAAAGATGTTGCAAGGCTCTGGGTAACTGAGAGTGATTTGTGTTGGAGGGGGTAAATATTACAGGGCTGATGAGGTGTATAAAATCATGAGGGGCGTCGATAGGGTGAATGCAGACAATCTTTTTCCCAGAGAAAGGGAATCAAAAAACTAGAGGGCATAGGTTTAAGGTGAGTGGGGAAAGATTTAAAAGGGAGCTGAGGGTGGTGCACATATGGAATGAGCTAGCAGAGGAAGTGGTAGAGGCAGGTACAATAATTGGTATTGGTATTGGTTTATTATTGTCACTTGTACCGAGTGTAGTGGTTAGCATAACGCTTTACAGCGCCAGTGACCTGGGTTCAATTCCAGCCGCTGTCTGTAAGGAGTTTGTACGTTCTCCCCGTGTCTGCGTGGATTTCCTCCGGGTGCTCCGGTTTCCTCCCACATTCCAAAGATGTATGGGTTAGGAAGTTGTGGGCATGCTATGTTGGTGCCAGAAACGTGGCGACACTTGCGGGCTGCCCCCAGAACACTCTACGCAAAATATACATTTCAGTGTGTGTTTCGATGTACACGTGACTAATAAAGATATCTTATCTTATCTTATCAAAAACTTGTCTTGCATACCAATCGTACAGGTCAATTCATTACACTGTGCAGTTACATTGAGTTAGTATAGAGTGCAATAACAACATTTAAAAGATTTGGACAGGTGCATGGATAGGAAAGGCTTAGAGGGATATAGGTCAAATGCAGGCAAATGGGACTAGCTCAGTAGGCACCTAGGTCGGCATAGACGAATTGGACCAAAGGGCCTGTTTCTGTGCTGTAATAATCCAAGATCTTATGAGTCTTTTAAGGATCAAACACTGTGGAAACACAGATTTTGAAAGTTTTCCCAAATGTGTTCCTTCTTGGTAGAGATGGTGGGCAAGCGTCATTCAAAAACCTGCATTGAGATTTTGCAATGCATGTTTACGATATGCACAGCAGAGATAGTGTAGGGTGAGTGAACATTTAGCACAGTGCCAATCACAAAGGCTGCTTTGATCTGGATGGCATCAAGCTTTGCTCCTTGTTGCTGATCTCTCCACTCTGAGAGAGGGATAAGAGCTGGAGGTAAAACATCTCTTTGATGTTGTGGATATGAGGCTTGTGGATTTGTAGTCTATTTTCTCAATCCGACATTCCATCCTTTTAATCAAAGAAGAAAAGATGGATCTCATTGTTTTGCCTGGGACTGATGCATGAGTGTTGGCAGCTGTCCAACATCTTGGCCAAGGGCAAACCTACTTAGCGAGCAGTTGGCAGGCAATGAAAAATGGGAGGGGAGACAGGGGGACTTGACATTGTATGTGTTTGGCATTGACACAATCTTGAGTTCCAGGAGAAACCGTCGGTTACTAATCAGGACTGGGACCCACTGCAGATTTTGCCTTTCTCTCCCTCCCATTTAACTCAACAGACACTGAGGATTTTTGTCAGGGCCCAACTTCTGGAGAAATCAGTGAGCTTGGCATTGACCAGGAGATCGAACCGAACAGAAGCAAATGTTCATAGACTATAGGCAATATTAAATGGTATATGCAAAATAAGGGAAAACCATGCATTAATATTATTCCCATCATAATCTCAGGGAGTAATGTTAATGAGTAGTCACTGTTGTAATATAGGAAACTTGGCAGCCAGTTTATGCCTACATTGTAACGTTATTAGGATTACATTTCTTTTTGATAATGCTGGTGTACAAGATGAATATTGGACAAACCAAGGGGCTTGATCATTTTCTCTTCTTCAAAAAAGTGCTAGAGGATCTACTCTTCCATCAGAAAGCGTGGACAGGCTCTTAGTTCATTGTCTTACCTGAAAGCAACACCTCAAACAGCAGAGCGGTCACTTTGGGGGATTTGTATAGACTTCTGTGCTTAAGTGAGGTTTGAACCCCTCGAAGTTTTGACTCAGAAGTGAAGATTCTACCCACTGAACCATGGTTAACATTTCCTTTGGTTCCCCTCCAATACTTAAAGAATAAAACACCACTGAAGTGGATGCAGTTTTAAACTTACTGACCTCAGTAAGCCACATTGTGCATTCATCAATGCAAGAATCTTCATACACTTGGGACTAACAGAGGCTACTGCTTAATCTTTGCAGGAATGATGAGTCAAATTGTTCAAGTTTAAATACATATGTATATTTTCAGTGGGTTTGTTACACAATATATTAAAATATGCCAGCTTACTATACTGTGACTACAAAGCAGCATAGAAACAATTTAACAAAAATCTTTTAAACCACTGCTGCCGATTAATCATCCAACAATTACATAACACAGTGAAACCCACCATCCCCCACAACACAGAATTTTGCACTGTTACTACTCCTATTTCACAGACCACGTAGCTGTCTCTAACTCTCTCTCTTTATATAAATATAACTATGTTTTTATTGCCCTTCTTCCCCTGCCTGTGGGTATATTTTCATTATACTTTATTTATTTATACAGCACGGTAACAGGCCCTTCCGGCTCAACGAGCCTGCGCCGCCCAATTACACCCATGTTAACCTACTAACCCGTACATCTTTGGAATGTGGGAGGAAACCGGAGCACCCAGAGGAAACCCACGCAGACACGGGGAGAATGTACAAACTCCTTACAGACAGCGGCCGGAATTGAACCCGGGTCACTGGCGCTGTAATAGCGTTACGCTAACCACTATACCGTAGGAAGGAATTGTTATTGTAAAGCAAATTCTTTGATTTTTAATTGTTTTTCACAAGGCAGCTGAATCCTTCCGCACTTTCTTTTGTCTGCATTTGTCTCCTCCTCCAGCTTTAACTGCCTCTATACTTGTGGTTGCCCCTAACTCAGCATTCACATACTATTCTCTCCCTCGTTATATCTTCACCACGCCCTTGTGTGTCTACACTCCCTCCCCATTCCCACTCACAATTGTCCCTCAGTCCCTCAACCCACACTTTCCCTCACACACACTTCCATCTTCCCCCTCCACCTCTATTCCCCCAACTCCCTACCTTCAATGTCCTTTCCCTCCTCTCTCTCCGACTCCTCCGCTCTAGTTCCCTCCCTTCACCCTCTCCTCCTCCATCTCCCCTCACCATCAGTTCCTCCAGCCTCTCCTCCTCTGTCAACCCCCTACCACCCTTCCTCCTAAGCTGCTCTCTGCGTCAGGCCTTCCTCTTCTGCCTTGACTTTGCCGTTTTTCCTAAGTGGGGGCTGGAACTAGGAGGAAAGACTGATTAACGGCAGGATCTGCCGATGAAGAGTTATTGATGTGAATCTCTGGTTGGAAGAACATTGACCGTGATACCTAGAGATGGTTTAAGTGTCGAGACTCTATCAACCACCATTTGCTGGTTATTTCCTTCTGACCTTCCAGCTGAGATGTTTGCAGCCATGGAAAAGATAACACTCCTCTCGGGTTTCCATCTTGTACATCCAGTAGTCACAAATGCAATGAGATTTAGAGTGGATGCACAGCACAGAGATGTTATGACGAGCGTCATCTACTGGCGTCCCTCCAGCAGACCACTAGGGTCCACTCGTTTATGCTCCCTACCCTCTACTTCCTCAGAACGTTAAAGAAACTTGACATGTCCCCGATGACCCTCACCAATTTTCATAGATGCACCATAGAGTGCATCCTATCCAGATGCATCACGGCTTGGTACGGCAACTGGTCTGCCCAAGACCATGAGAAACTGCAAAGACACAGCCCAGTCCACCACGCGAACCAGCCTCCCTTCCGTTGACTCTGTCTACATTTCTCGCTGCCTCGTGAAAGCAGCCAACATAATCAAGGACCCCTCTGGTCATTTTCTCTTCTCACCTCCTCCCGTCGGGCAGAAGATGCAGAGGTTTGAGAGCACGAACCACCAAACTCAAGGTCAGCATCTATCCCGCTGTTATCAGACTCTTGACTGGACCTCCCATGCACCATGAACTCTTGATCTCTTGATCTCCCAATCCACCTCGTCATGGCCCTTGCACTTTATTTGTCTACTTGCATTTTCTCTTACTGCAACACTCTATTCTGCATTCTGGTTTTCTTTTTATTCCCTTAATGTACTTATGTATGGTATGATCTGTCTGGATGGCACACAAACAAAAGCTTTTTACTTTTAAAAGCAGTACATGTGACAATAATAAACCAATACCAATACCACAGAATCCTCCTAACCCCATCAACATTACCTTGTATACTTTTACACATTTACCTGTCTCGCCTTCAGCCCTTCCATACTATATTCTCAATAGACTCTGGACATTCTCCCTAATTCCTTGCTGGTGATTGTCATATAATTTTTTTGAACAATCACTGGTTTTGCACTCTCCCAATAGTGAGAACATTCAGCCTCTTTCAAGTGGGTTTCTTATTTTTGTCTGTGGATCACAAACCTTGGGAAGTTTGATTAAGCTGCCCATTTCGTAGACTCCGGGGTTCTCAGAATAAAGGATCATCACCATCACCTGAGATGGATACAAAACCAGGGATCAAAGGAGAAAGTACACCATTTCACCCTACTCTGCCAACCAGACCTCCTTTACTTCGACCGTAATGGATTATTATTACTGAGAGTAGTGTGTTACAACAAAATCTTAGCCTACAATGAATAATAACTGTCTTGCTTAATGAGCTGATTATACATTGTGCAACACTTTCTTACGTGCTTCCAATCTCAATTACAAATAATTGCCTTATAACGAGAATAAAAATGAAGGGGATAAAATATATCTCATCTCCTGGCTGCCTAGGCTGAAGATCATTTTCTCAAGTGGTTTTCAGCCCTCGCTTTGCATTTCTTCAACGTTGCAGCCAGGGTGTTGGAGACCTTGGTACCAGGAGAGCTGGTCGCCTGGTTGCTCATTCTGTGCCAGCCACCCCAATAGTTAAGGCTGGAGTCTGTGGTGAGCTGTGCTTGGAGTGGTTGCAATGTTCAGAAGCCTCACATCAAGTTCAAGTTCAAGTTACTTTATTGTCATTCACCCATATGCTATAAAAACACATGGAGGAACGAAATGTCGTTTCCCCCAGACTCACACAACAGAAGATATACATAAAACAGAAGACATACAATAAATGCAGACAAAAAAATGTGCAAATGCAAATAATGCAAAAAACAGTACATACAGAATACAAATTTAGTGCAGAATTAGTGCAAAATCGAGTTAGGCGAAGAAAGTACAGAACTCAGTGTGTTGTACTTATTGTATAAACATGTTCAGCCGCAGCCAAAGTTCTTATACACCGTTGTGCAAACCAGGGTTTTTGACGCGGCATTTGTCTGAAACTGTCTCCAGGGTATTCGGGGGAAACATGCTGTGTAAGTTCCATTTCCAGGACCGATGTGTCCTGAATGCAGAGGGTGGAGTTGCTCTCACTGGAACAAGGAAAGTGGAAAGGAGACCCAAGATCACAAAGGAGTAGGGTACCAGAGTCCTCAGACCTGTCCTGCCATTCAGTAAAACCATTGTTGGCCTGCTACAGGTCTCATCTCCTCTTCTGTGCCAGGTCCACATAACCGTCTGCCCCTCGATCTTCCAAAAATTTATCTTTTTTTTAAACACCTCCAGTCATCTTGCCTTCATAACCATCCTGAGAAGAGAAGTCCAGAGATTTACTAACCTTACAAAAAATGATTACAACCTGCCTCAGTTTCAAATGACAGCCCCTGTCTTGTAACTTTGTCCCCTCCTTTGAGACTCCCCCAGTTGTGGAAGAGGTTGGGCTTGTCACCAAACACTCTAACAAACTTCTGTGGAGATACTGTTGAAAGTGTCCTGACTGGTTGCGTCACGGTCTGGTACAGCAATTCAAATGCGCAGAAACGTAAGAAGTTGCAGAGAGTAGTGGACTCAGCTCAATACATCACAGACACATCCCTTCCTACCATTGGAAGTATGTACAGGAGGCGCTGCCTCAAGAAGGCAACATCCATCATCAAAGATCCCCACCATCCGGGCCATGCCTGAAGTCTCACACCATCAGGTTCAAGAACAGCCATTTCCCTTCAACCATTCAGTTCTTGAACCAACTGACACAACCCTGATCACTACAGTTTAGCAACATTATGACCACTTGGATCACTTTGGACTAGAATGGAATTTTTTTTTGTTCTAATTGTCTTCTTTCTTGTAAAAATTATGTTTAATTTATGTTTTTCTTCTGAATGCTACTTATATGATGCTATGTACCTGTGATGCTGCTGCAAGTAAGTTTTTCATTGCCCCTGTGCACACATGGACTTGTGCATATGACAATAAACTCAACTTTGACTTTGACATCTCAACATCTACCCCTGAGGACCTTCTACATTTCAATAAGATCACTCCCTCACTCTTCTAAACTCCAGTGAATACAGATCCAACTTCTTCAGCCACTCTCCCCAGTACATAGGTATCTTGGAAAGGCCGGCTCTTTGTGGTATTGAGACCCTTTAGTCCATGCACTAAGAGCACACAGAAGCCCAGTGTAAGTGTCAGAAGGAGAGGATCTCCTCACAGATTACTCACCTGCCCTGCGTGGAAGAGATGGTGGTTCACACATTGTTTTCGTCGGCCGCTTCAGCACCTACAGAACAGGACAGGAAAGAGGTCAGGTTCGATCCTGGGGGATTGCCTAAGAGAAGACCTTCTCCTTCATGGCCTTTTCAGACTCTCCCACCAGGGGTTTCCCTCTTCATCCAGCCCAGACACTCAAAGGCAGATGCAGGTTTTCGACCCGAAATGTCAACAATTCTTTTCCTCCCACAGATGCTGCTCGACCCGCTGAGTTCGCCCAGCAGATTGTTTGTTGCTACACAAAGGCAGATGTAGCGTAATGTCAAGATTCTTTCATTAACTTCGGGTCACAGAGTCATACAGCACAGAAACAGGCCATTCAGCCCACTATGCCTATGCTGACTATCGAGCACCTATCTATGCTAATCCTATTTATTGGCACTTGGTCTATGCCTTGGCGATTCAAGTGCTCGTCCTGGATGTTATGAGAGAACCTGCCTCCACAGCCCCTCACTTGTTTTGTGTTGTTAGTTGTGGACCAGAGGACAGCACTGAGTCAGCTGGTTGTGAGCTCCATCCCACTCCTGCCACTGAAGCACAAAAGTTCCAGTTCCAGGCCAACACTCCAGTGCAAGATGAGGGGAGCGCTTCTCTTTGTTACAAGTTAATTCAAGGTTGGTCTGCTCTCTCAGGGCGGATGTAAGAGCTCCCATGCTGCCATTCCAGATTGAGATGGGGTGTTCTCCCTGCTATCCTGGCCTATATTTAAACGTCAATCACTATCATTAAAACAGATTATTAAGCACACTGCTGTTTGTGGGATCTTGCTGTGCACATAATGCCTGCCACCTTTCAACATTACAACAGTGAATGCACGTCAGAAATGCTTCCTTCACTATAAAGTGCTCTCTCTCTCTCTCTCTCTCTCCATTTCTTCAAACTGCCCATTCTCCATTCACCAGTCTTCTACCTGTTTTTTTGCTTCCCTCCATTTCTTTCTCCGTCAGCTTCTCCTGTTATGGATACGGTAGACTAGTGGTGAAGCTACTGGATTAGCAGCCAGAGTTCTGGATTGCTGATCCAGATACACCAGTTCAAATCCCACCAGGACAGCTGGGGAATTTAAATTCAAGCAATCAGGTAACTAAATAATTGTGATTCAAGCAATTAAAAAGAAAAGTTAGTGGATTGGCGTAAATCTCTATCTAATGCCCCTTGATCTTTCAAAAAATTACCTACTTCCTTTTTTTAAATACCTCTGGCTATCCTGCCTTCATAGGCATCCAGGGATGAGAAGTCCAGAGATCTACTAACCTTACAAAAAATAATCACAACATGTATGTGGACCAGGTGTTTGAATGTGAACTGTGCATGAACAGAAACTGGATGTACATGACAGTGCCCAGATTAAAAAGGGAAACTGTCTTCATCGAGATGTCTGAGTGCATGAGTCTCAGAAAGTTAGCATGCCAGTGCAAGTAATTAGGAAACCATAGAACATAGAACATTACAGCACTGGAACAGGTCCTTCAGGCCACTATGTCTGTGCTGAACATGATGCCCAATTAAACTAATCCCTTCTACCTGCACATTTCTTGCATATTCATGAGCCTGTCTAAAAGCATCCTAAACACACGATCGTACCTGCCTCCACCGCCACCCCTGGCAGCCTGTTCCAACCACCCACCACTGTCTGTGTAAAAACTTGCCCAACAGATCTCCTTTAAACTTTCCCCCTCTCACCTTAAAGGCATGTCCTCCAGTTTTGACATTTCTACCCTGGGAAAAAGATTCTGTCTACCCTATCTATGCATCTTATAATTTTATAAACTTCTTTCAGGTCTCCCCTCACCCTCAGGACACTCCAGAGGAAAAAAATGAGGCAAATGGAATTATAGCAGGGCCCTTGTGGTAGGAATGTAAAAATAGGGAAGTCTTGTTACAACTATACGCATTGGGTACTGTGTACAGTTTTGGTCTTAAGTAAGAAAGGATATTCTTGCACTGGAGACAGTGCAGAGAAAGTTCACTGTTGAATTCCGAGTTGAAGGAGTTTTTTCATGAGGAAAGATTAAGCAGATTGTGCCCATATTCGTTGGAGTTTAACAAAACATGAGAGACAATCCTTGGAATTGGAATTGGTTAATTGTTGTCACATGTACCAGGGTACAGTGAAAAACTTGTCTTGCATACCGTTCATACAGATCAATTCATTACACAGTACATCAAGGTAGTACAAGGTAAAACAATACAGAATGCAGAATATAGTGTTACAGTTACAGAGAAAGTGCAGCGCAGGCAGACAATAAGGTACAAGGTCAGAATGAGGTAGATTGTGAGGTCAAGAGTCCATCTTATCGTACTAGGGAACCGTTCAATAGTCTTATAATAGCAGGATAGAAGCTGTCCTTAAGTCTGGTGGTACATGCTTTCAGGCTTTTATATCTTCTGCCCAATGGGAGAGGGGAGAAGAGAGACTGTCCGGGGAGGGTGGGGTCTTTGATTATGCTGGCTGCTTTACCGAGGCAGTGAGAAGTATAGACAGAGTCCATGGGGGGGAGGCTGATTTCCGTGATGTGTTGGGCTGTGTCCATAACTCTGCAGTTTCTTGTGGTCACGGCAGAGCAGTTGCCATACCAAGCTATGATGCATCCGGATAGGATGCTTTCTTTGGTGCATCGATAAAAATTGGTGAGGGTCGACAGGGACATGCCAAATTTAGCTGGTGAGCTTTCTTGACTGTGGCATCCATGTGGTTGGACCAGGACTTGTTATTGGTAAAGTTCACTCCTTGAAGCTGTCAACCCTCTCGACCTCAGCACCTATTGAGACTTGAAAGGTTTTGGGGGCTCTTGACAGGGTGGATTCTGAGATGTTGTTTCTCTTGAAGGGGAACTCTAGAACTAAGGGGCATAGCTTCAGATTAAGGGCTGTCCGTTTGCTACAGAGAGGACGTGGAATTTCTTCTTTCAGAGTAATTCTCCATCCCAGCTCAGTTAACAGAGAGGATGTGGATGCTGGGTCATTGAATACATTCAAGGCAGAGACAGATTTTAAACTTTAGGGACATCAAGGATTATGGGGAAGAGGCAGGAAAATGGAGGTGACACTAAAATCAGATCAGCCATGATCTTATTGAATAAGGTAGCAGGTGTGGGCTTACATGGACAACACTGCCCCTGTTGCTTATCATATGTTTCTGAATAAATGAAGGCAATGTGTGTGTGTGTGTGTGTGTGTGTTTGTGTCCAAGCTTGTGTGTCTTTGTGTCTGTATGTGTGCAATGTATGTGTGTGCATGTCCGTATGTGTGCACGTCTGTGTGTTTGCAGGCACGGTAGTGTAGCGGTTAGCGTAACGCTATTACAGTGCCAGCAACCCGGGTTCAATTCCAGCCGCTGTCTGTAAGGAGTTTGTACGTTCTCCCCGTGTCTGTGTGGGTTTCCTCTGGGTGCTCTGGTTTCTTCCCACATTCCAAAACCGTACAGGTTAGGAAGTTGTGGGCATGTTATGTTGGCGCCAGAAGCGTGGCGACACTTGTGGGCTGCCCCCAGAACACTCTACACAAAAGGTGCATTTCACTGTGTGTTTCGATGTCCATGTGACTAATAAAGATATCTTATCTTATCTCTTATCTCTTGTATGCATGTGTGTGTATGTGGCACATGTGTGTTTGTGTGAATGTGTGTTTGTATGTGTGTGTGTGTCTGGTTGTGTGTGTGCATGTGTGTCTGGTTGTGTGTGTGTGTCTGGTTGTGTGTGTGTCTGGTTGTGTGGGTGTGCATGTGTGTCTGGTTTTGTGTGTGTGTCTGTTGTGTGTGTGTGTCTCTGGTTGTGTGTGTCTGTCTAGTTGTGTGTGTGTGCATGCGTGCGTGTGTCTGTGTCTGTGTGCGTGCATGCAAAAAATGAGCTGTGGAGGAACTCAGCAGGTCAGGAAGCATCTGTGGACTGTGGAGGGAAATGGACAGTCAATGTTTTGGGTCGAGACCCTTCATCTGGACAAGTGTGTGTACACGCGCGTGCATGTGTGTGTATGTATACGTACGTGTGTGTGATTTTTTGCAAAAGAACATGAAGCCAATTTTGTCACGAGCTCAAATGCAGGCAAGAGCTCCTATGAGTTAATGCTGCTTGGAGCAGTGCCCTCAGATTGTATGCACATGAGGAAAATATTTTTCCACTTTACTTGGGAAATGACCAAACTTTCTAGTGGAATAAAGGATTGAGGCAGAGACATTTGGCATTTAGAATCACATTGCTAAGTGGAATTTCTAAGTTCAGGCAAGGAGGTCCCTTTATTAAGTTACAGTCCAGCAGAACTTTTTGCCTCAGAGTTTGCAAGTTCATGTTTTTTTCATACATTAGTCATGCAAATCTTATCCATTCAGGAACGTAACCCACCCGGTTATCATATCTGTGCATACGTCGTCCTGTATTGTGTGGCAAATTCATCACAGATGGTAATTAATTGAGTTCAGTTTATTACTGTATTGAACCCAGCACATTCTGATTAAAATGTTGCCACAGCAGAATAAATTCCAGCTAAAAAATGTTTCATGTGATTGCGAGAGAAAAGGACTTTGCGATGACTGCAATTGTAATTCTCGGGTTGTCAATTAAGCAATTAAATGGACATTGGATGGCATAATACGAGTAAGTGCGTGAAAAAATTATTGGATTAACCTGCAATGGCACCGTGTTCTTATCATCCATCAATGGATAAGAACCATCTGGTTGCATTCTTGGAAAAATACTATTTGAATAAACGGCTGCGATGTTAGCTGAAGGCCCAAGCATGGCCTGTGTGGAGAGAACATTCAGTCCCTTTCTCACTTCTGGTCCCTCGCCCCTTCCTGTCTCTGTAATCTCCTCTAGATCTCCAAACCTCCCAGATCTCCAAACCTCTCAGCCCTCTGCTCAACTCCACTCCTGGTTTCCCTGGTTTTAATCACTTCATTGCTGGGAACATGCTCTCAAAATGCTTTGATCTCAAGCTCTGGAATTTCTTCCTGAAACTTCCCGCCTCTCTCCCTCTGTCTTAAATCACTGCTTAGTGTGATATGCAGTAGTTCAACTCCAGTGTAACGTCTTGTGGCGTTGCATTTACACGTGAAACGTAAAATTCGTCGGTTGCCTTCAGTCGGGACATCGACGTGAATCATCAGTTCACAGTTCCGGCTGAGATCAAACTGGGAGGCTGTTTGTCCGCCGGGAAGTAAAGCGAACTGCGATGAATACATAACCTGGCGAGGTTACATTGCTCATAGACAGGTCTCAAGTACGACCAGACTGAGACTCGAAAACATGATTTTACAGACATTAACCATCAAAATCCGAAAGGGAAATAAAAATCTTGGACCTATACCTAACATTAAATAATTTAGCAATCCCCGCTACAGGGATAACTACAAACATTTAGTGCCTATATCCGTCAGTCCCAGAAGATCTTAATTCTCTCTCCAGTTGAGAATTATTCCAAGCCACTTTTTTGGTTTCGTTAGGAACGTGAGACCAGGCTGCATCTCTACATTCGGCGTACGGTCATATCGAAAAATTCAAGTTGATTGGACGGGAATGAACGGAAAGAGTTGGGCAGACGTGGCGATGTTGTTCTGCTGTAACGATTCATCGCACCCCCCCGTGGCCAACTGTGAATACAGCAGTGGAGTCGACCCAGGCACCCGGGGAGTTCCCGACTTCATGGCTCCCTGTCATAATACAGTTAAACTGCAACATTTAGTCTCCGTTTCCAAATAATCTTTTTTTGTTGTTGTTTTGTACGCAAGTCAAGACTAAATCTCTGGTTAAAATGCTCATCTTGTTTTCAAATCCCTTAATACACACGAAATGCTGGAGGAACTCAGCAGGTCAGGCAGCATCTGTGGAGGGAAATAAACCTTCGATGTTTTGGATTGGGATCCTTCGTCAGGACAAATCCCTCAACTGGTTTGCAGCAATTTAACATGGCACCCCCACCTGGGACAACCTGCCTGTTGTCTCACACCCCTCCTCAGTCCACCAATCACCTCAGGCTCCTATCTCACCGTTCCCCCTCTCTTTCTACCGGCTGTCCCCTCTCCCCACTCTCAGTCCTTCGTTGTCTTGGCGAAGCAGCCAGCATAATCAAAGACCCCACCCACCCGGGTCATTCTCTCTTCTCTCCTCTTCCATCGGGTAGAAGATACAGGAGCCTGAGGGCACGTACCACCAGACTTAAGGACAGCTTCTATCCCACTGTGATAAAACTATTGAATGGTTTCCTTATACAATGAGATGGACTATGACCTCATGACCTACCTTGTTGTGACCCTGCACCTTATTGCACTGCACTTCCTCTGTAGCTGTGACACTTTACTCTGTACGGTTATTGTTTTTACCTGTACTACATCAATGCACTCTGTACTAACTCAATGTAACTGCACTGGGTAATGAATTGACCTGTACGATCGGTTTGTAAGACAAGCTTTTCACTGTACCTCGGTACGTGACAATAATAAACCAATACCAATCCGAAATGTCGACAATTCCTTTCCCCGGCCCGCAGATGCTGCTCGAACTGCTGAGTTCCTCCAGCATCTTGTGTGTTGCTCCAGATTCCAGCATCTGCGGTCTCCTGTGTCTCAAACTTCTTACGGGGTTCAGAGAGTCATTTTGTGGCTTTTGGTGAAATATCATGGGCTCACCCTGTTGGAAAGAGTGCAGAGACGACTGGCAGCATACACGTCCTCTCTTATACCTGATCGGTTAAATTGTGTCTGAGCATCATAAGCCCACAAACAAATGCTACACCTCAGGAGACAAAGATCAATTATTCTGGTCACCATAGCAATCGGGAGATGACCTCACACCCACTACTGCAACAACCCTCTGGGCTTCACCAGTTCTGCACTCTGATGCATCCCCAATCCTCATCGATCTGATAATTGTTCTGTGACCTGGCTCCTAAGTTCTGGAGTTCCTTCTCAAAACCTTTTTGACTCTCATGAAAACATAAAATATAAGATACAGGAGCAGGAGTAGGCCATCATGGAGTTATAGAGTAATACAGCATGGAAACAGGCCCTTCTGCCCAACTCATCCATGCCAACCATGGTGCCCACCAAACTAGGCCCATTTGCCCACATTTGGCCCATTTCCCTCTGAACCCCTCCTATCCATGTACTTATCCAACTGTCTTTTAAATGTTGTTATTGTACCTGCCTCAACCACTTCCTCTGTAGGAAGGGGTTGAGGTAGGTACAATAACAACACCACCCTCTGCATGAAGAAGTTTCCCCTCCGGTCCCTCTTAAACCTTTCACCTCTCACCTTGAACCTATGCCCTCTAGACTTTAAGATAAGATAAAATCTCTTTATTAGTCACATGTACATCAAAACATACAGTGAAATGCATCTTTTGCATAGTGTGTTCAGGGGGCAGCCTGCAAGTGTCGCCATGATTCCAGCGCCAACATAGCATGCCCACAACTTCCTAACCTGTACGTCTTTGGAATGTGGGAGGAAATGTGGGAAGGAGGTCTTAGAGCAGGATAAAATGTTGGCACAACATTGTGGGCCGAAGGGCCTGTACTGTGCTGTAATGTTCTATGTTCTATGAACCGGAGCACCCCCACGCAGACACGGGGAGAACATACAAACTCCTTACAGACAGCAGCCGGAATTGAACCCGGGTTGCTGGTGCTGTAATAGCGTTACGCTAACCGCTGCACTGCCGTGCCTGCCTAGAAGGTACGTGGGGTAGGATTTACAGTCAGTGGAATTTGCAGATGACCCCCTTTAGGGTGCCAGTAAAATATGTGCTCCAGGTGAGGCTTGAACTCACAACCTCGGCATTGCTCACTCTGATACTGCTGTATAAGTACCGTGCGCTAACCCATTGCGCCACTGGAGCTTTTTTCCTTCCTTTGGAAAAATACAATGTGTGATCACCCTATCTACACCTCTCATGATTTTATGTATTTCTATAAGATTACCCCTCAATATCCTGCGTTGCAAGGAATAAAGTCCTAGCCTGCCCAACCTCTCCCTATAACTCAGGCCCTCGAGTCCTGGCAGCATCCTCATAAATCTTCTCTGCACTCTTTTCAGTTTAATGCCGTCTTTCCTAAAACAGGGTGACCAAAACTGTACACAGTACTCCAAGTACAGTCTCATCAATGTCTTGTCCATCTGCCACATAATGTCCCAACTTCAGTAATTAATACTCTGACTCATTCCTACTCTGACGTTCAATAAGATAATAGTTGATCTCTCACTCACCACCATGTTCCTACACTAACCACGAACACCATGACATTCTCGATAGTCAGAATCTATCAATCGTTGTCCTGAATATACATAGCAACTGAGCCTCCCCAGCCATCTAGGATGGAGAAGTTTCTCCTTTAAGACACTCCTTAAAACCTATCTCTTTGACTAAGCATTTATCTCAATACCCACTCATATCGAATGGGATCAAAATGTTCCTATTATGCCCCTTGCAAAGTTTTACTATGTTAAAGGCACTATATAAATGCAATTTGTTACAGCCAAATTCAATTCCACAGCAGAGAAGAGTGAAAGGGAGTGCACTTTGTCTAGCTACGTCCTAGAAGCAGACTATGGCATGCATTTAAGGTGAGAGGGGGTAAATTTAAAAGAGATGGGCAGGGCAAGTTTTTTATGCTAAGAGTGGTAGGTGCCTGGACTGTGCTCCCAGGAGAAGTGGTGGAGGTAGATACAATTGTGGCATTTAAGAGGCTGTTAGATCGACACATGAATAGGCAGGGAATGGAGGGATATAGATCATGTGCAGGCTGAAGAGATTTAGTTTAATTTGTCATCATGTTCAGTACAGACATTGTGGGCCGAAGGGCCTGTTCCCGTACTGTACTGTTCTATGTTCTATGTATGATTTAACACCAGATTAAGGCTGCACTGCACTGTTACCACAGCTGTAGAGAACCATAGAACTGCAAGGGTGTATTGTAAGTGCAGCCTTCAATAGAACAGAGAACATTACAGCACAGTACAGGTGCTTTGGCCCACAATGTTATGCCAACATTTTATCCTGCTCTAAGATCTATCTAACCCTTCCCTCCCACATAGTCCTCCATTTCTCTATCATTCTAAGAGTCTCTTAAGTGTCCCTAATGTATCTGCCCCCACAACCTCTGCCGGCAGTGCGTTCCACGCACCCACCACTCTCTGCATAAAAAACTTACCCCGACATACCCCTTATACCTTCCTCCAATGATTTGTCTCTACTCATCCAATTAAGGATGCGTATTCTGGCCTGGGAGCGCTTGCTGTAAATGGGTACAATTCATATCCTTTACCTCACTGAACATAAAGTTGACCTATTGGGTCACCAGTAATATTCTGCATAAATTTATACAGGAATTAAATCAGCATTTCAAACCCTGTCAAGGAAAGAGGAGGAAGTGTATGAGAAGGAGCAAACATTTAATCAAATCTAAATCCCTATTTTATTGTGTGTTGATTCCTGGCTGACTAAATAAGTTTTGTCTCCATGGTCTCTTTGCTTGCTTGCTCTTCTTTCTCTCTCCAGAAAATATTTCAGACATTCTAACTCAGGAGCCTCTGACACAGGCAAGTCAGAACATCCTAATAACAAATGTTTCTGGTTAAAGAGGGTGCAGCAAGACAATTTTCCTGGCACAGGAGAAATAGAATCAAGCAGATTTTTCCTTTTAGCCCCTCCTGATGTTCCAAACTAATAACAATGGAGAGATGACCTCACACCCACGACTGCAACAACCCTCTGGGCTTCACCAGTTTTGCACTCCGATGCGTTCCCAATCCTCATCAATCCGATGGCCTGGCTCCTAAATTCTGGAGTTCCTTCTCGGAACTTTCTTGACTCTCATAAAAACATGAAATGTGAAGTATAAGTCCCAGACAAGGGAACTGTCTGAATCAAGCTGGTTATGAGTTCAAACCCGGCCTTGGGAAAAGCATGTAATCCAGGCTAGCAGTTCTGAAATGCTGGTACTTCATAGGTGATACCATCTTGTTCGTCTAAAATTTAACCAAAACACTCTTTATTTGTTCAAGTTCTATTTCAATATGAACTGGTTAATATTTTGACCCCTCTGCATCAACGAGCACTGTTTTTTCATTGCATTTCTGCTTATGGGAGCTTGCTGTGCACAAATTGGCTCCTGGTTGCTTCAACAAAGACTCTACTTGAAAAGTTATTCTTGAGTTCTTCAGAAGTATAAAAGGCAGTTCCAGCTGAAGCTTCTTTAAATGTTTTCTCAATACATCAAAGAGCCCTGAACTCCACAGGAAGGTGTTGTTGGGCTTCGTCAGTAGATGTACCTTCCATTTGCTCAAAGGTTCATCTCAGTTTTAGGATGGATATATGAGGGTAGGTGGGCAGCCGGACCATGCGGGGGTTCTTGCCCTTGCTGAAGATGACATCACAAAACTACCAATAAAACCTGACCTATGATCCCTGTAAAGTTTGCCTTGCACTGGGTGGCCCCCTTGAGGCCCCTAGTGAGACAAAAAGACAAGAAAACACAGAGACGTCTGTCTTCCACCCTGGTTTCTATCCATCAACATAATGATAGCCCTTGACCTCAGATTCCTCCGTGACCTTACCCCCCAGTGACCCTGTAATCTCCCCCAACTGTACTCAGCACATCATGGAAACCAGCCTCCCCTCCATGGACTCTGCCTACACTTCCCACTGCCTTGGTAAAGCAGCCAACATAATCAAAGACCCCACCCACCCTGGACATTCTCTCTTCTCCCCCCTCCATTGGGCAGAAGATACAAAAGTTTGAAAACACGCACCAGCAGACTCAAGGACAGCTTATAAGACTCTTGAACGGACCTCTTGTGTTACTATTGGTATTGGTTTATTATTGTCTTGCATACCGATCATACAGATCAATTCATTACACTGTGAAGTTACATAAGTTAGTACAGAGTGCATTGAGGTAGTACAGGTAAGAACAATAACAGTACAGAGTAAAGTGTCACAGCTACAGAGGAAGTGCAGTGCAGGTAGACAATAAGGTGCAAGGTGACAACAAGGTAGATTGTGAGGTCAAGAGTCCATCTCAACAAGTAAGGGAACTGTTCAATATTCTTATCACAGTGGGATAGAAGCTGTCCTTGAGCCTGGTGGTAGGTGCCCTCAGGCTCCTGTATCTTCTACCTGACAGAAAAGAAGAGAGAATGACCTGGGTGGGTGGGGTCTTTGATTATGCTGGCTGGTTCACCAAGGCAGCGAGAGGTAAAGACAGAGTCCATGGAGGGGAGGCTGGTTTCCATAACACGCTGGGCTGTGTCCACAATTCTCTGCTCTTGATCTCACAATCTACCACGTCGTAGTCCTTGCATCTTATTGTCTACCTGCGCTGCACTTTCTCTGTAACTGCAATTCAGCACTTTGTTATTGCTTTTCCTTTTGTACTACCTCAACATGCTTGTGTTTTGAAATGATCTGTACGAATGGCATGCAAAGTCTTTCACTGTATCTCGGTGACAATAATATACCAACTACCAATTGCTAACACATCCCAGCCTCTTGCTTCTCCTCGAAATTCACCCACTCCACCACTGACAACCGTCCCCTCACCTGCGGAGGCCCAAAGGTCCAAGTTCCTTCCCTGAGCCTCCCTTTCCATCTTCAGGACAATCCTTGAAGCAAGCTTTCTGCCCTCTGTTCTGAGATGTTAGCAGCTTCAAATGGTGTTGTATTAATAGCATTAAATAAACGAGAGCTATTTTTTATTATGTTGTTTCTGCCCAGGAAATTTAGTGCAATTGTGTCACATTATGTTTCAGAATTGATTTTGACCCATTCTTTATTGCACCCACACTACAGAACAAAATATACTTGTTTTGCTTCAGTGAAATTGTATTTGATTATATGTTAGACAAATGGATAGCCTATACTCTGCAAACATGATGCATCAAGATGAGACACTGCTGGAGGAACAATGTTACAGCTCATTGAGCTGGGCACCATGCAGTGACACTGCATGGTTTTGACAACCTAGGATTCCAGCAGCTCAGCCTACCAGGTGGGAAGGTCAGAGGGGACGGGAAATGTCAGAGGTGAATGCTGTCAATCATCTACATCTTCCAGCCTCCAGGGTCAATAGGAATATAAGAGAAGCAAGCAGGAGCCGGCCGTTTGGTCTTGGGAATCCGCCATGCTCCTTATCAAAATGATGGCTGAACTTCTAACCCGGCGCTATTTTCCTGCACTCCCTCTGTAACCTTTTATTCACTTAAAGTCCTGAAATCTAGCTATTTCCCTGCATCATCCTGGCTTCTCCATTAGGGTTGGCACAGTGGCGCAGCTGGTAGTGCCGCTGCCTCACAGCGCCAGAGACCCAGGTTCAATCCTGACCTCCGGTGCTGTCTGTGTGGAGTCTGCACATTTTCCCTCTGACTGCGAGGGTTTCCCCTGGACGCTCCAGTTTCCTCCCACATCCCAAAGGTTTGTGGGTCGGTAGTTTAATTGGCCACTGTAAATCGCCCCTAAGGTGTAGGTGAGTGGTAGAATCTGGGAGGAGTTGATGGGAATGTGGGGAGAATAGGTTAGAGAGAGAACTACTGGGGGAATGAGATTACTTCTCGAGTCAGCACAAACTCAATGGGCCAAATGAGTTCCTCTGCATCATAAAAAAATATGAGAGGTTAGAGCTCTAATTGAGAGAGGAAGGGTATAGAAGCTTAAAAGCAAGCAAGGAAAAATATTTCAACTGTTTTCAACAGCATGCAAAAGAAATTTCAGCAACATTTTCGCAACAACAGCTTTTGTTTTTACATACAAGCAGAACAAAGAAATCTTCAGAAGTCAGGGGAGTGTAATTGTTCCTATCACTATCTGGTGTCACTAAGGCATGTCCTACCCCTGCTAGTCTGGGAGCACCACTGAGTGAGATTGCAGTTCAGTCGTGTTAAATGCAACGAGCCCTCTCATTCGTCTCTGCTTCTGAGGGATAAGCCATCTTTGTTTTGGTTAATTGAACCACCTTCTTTTGGTTGAAGGATGCTTCTTATGCCTCTGACATCCTTAGGCTAAAGAAATATGTCAGAGGGAAAACGTGCAGACTCCACACAGACAGCACCGGAGGTCAGGATTGAACTTGGGTCTCTAGCGCGGTGAGGCAGAGGCTCTACCAGCGGTGTCACTGTGCCAACCCTAATGGAGATGCCAGATTTCAGGACTTTAAGGGAACAAAAGGTTATGGAGGGAGTGCAGGAAAATAACGCCGGGTTAGAAATTCGGCCGTCATGTTGATTGTGTTATTGGCATGAGACACCATTGGGTCACGCAGAGTTTCCAGCATCCTGAGAGGTCAGTGAGCCAAGGTTATTGACCCATGTGAGCTTCCACACGTCCTGTTCCATTAAATGTCAATTGCATCTCCCTCCATCCTGCATTTACCAGCAGGATAACTCTGCTCATTAGTATCCTATCCGGATGTATCATGGCTTGGTGTGTCAACTGCTCTGCTGTGACTGCAAGAAACCGCAGAGAGTTGTGGACACAGCTCAGCACATCATGGAAACCAGTCTCCCCTCCTTGGCTCTGTCTACACTTTTCGCTCTCTTGATAAAGCAGCCAATATGATCAAAGACCCCCTCCCACCCCAGACATTCTTTCTTCTCCCCCCTCCCATTGGGCAGAAGATACAAAAGCCTGAAAGCACGTACTACAAGGACAGCTTCTATCTCACTGTTATAAGACTATTGAATGGTCCCCCTAGTACAATAAGATGGACTCTGGACATCACAATCTACCTTGTTAAGGCCTTGTACCTTATTGTCTGCCTGCACTACACTTTCTCTGTAACTGTAACACTTCATTCTGCACTCTGTCATTGTTTTCCCTTGTACTACCTCAATGCGCTGTTGTAATAAAATGATCTGTATGGATGGCATGCAAAACAAAGTTTTTCACCGTACCTCAGTACATGTGACAATAATAAACCAACTTACCAAATTTATCAAAGTTGGATGCCTTGTAGGATTTTGGACTGAGCCACAAGCTCCTCTCCCATTAGTGATAGGTCACCGAATTACTGTCAATTAGACTTAGATTTGAAGGAGTAGCTGGTGCTCTGTGGATTTATAGATTGGAAAATGCACTGACCCTATCATATTTCTTCCTCCTAATGGACATTAGGAACAGAATCAAGGCATTTTTCAGCAACCTTCGGACTGCAGCCAGGTCCTATTCCTGGAAAGAACCTGGTTATTTAAGTGAATCTTTTTTTTTTCCCTTTTGGCTTGCTTTAGCTTCTGTGCAACGTTTCTGCTCTGCATGAGGGCATGAGATTGGAATCTGTGCAAACACATTCACAATTCATGCAGGATCAGTTCCTGCCAACACCTGGTGTTAGTGGTAGGAATGGTCACCGTCACCTGTCTCGTAAACGTTTCCTTGTTCTATTTTTACACAAAAGCAAAATGTCCCAACCTTGGCACCAGCGCGTTTCTCTGTATGTAACTGCAACATTCACATTTTATTTTGCAAAACATTCTTTCAAGAGCAGAAAGCATTAAAGATGGAGCCAAATCTTTATGGTTAATTGCTTCACCATTAGTGGCTGTTCAGCTGCTAAGACCTTAAGCTCTGAAATTCCCACTCCAGTCCTTTTTGTCTCTTCCTTGCCTTTCAAAATCTCTTGGCCTCTCTTTTCTCCCTAAGCCCCGGCTCTTTGATCAATCTTTTGCAACACACAAGAGGGACCCAGCAGGTCAGGCAGCATCAATGGAGGGAAATGGACAGACGACGTTTTGGGATGAGACCCTTCATCTGGACTGAATGATAGAGGAGAGATAGTCAGTATAAATGGTGGAGGGATGGGGTGGAGCAAGAGCTGGCAGGTGATAAGTGGATCCAGGTAAGGGAGGTGACAAACAGATGAGGGAGGGGGGAGAGTGGGAATGATGTCGGTATCTGGGAGGTGATCGGTGGAAGGGACAAAGGGCTGAAGATGATGGAATCTGAGAGGAGAAGAAGGTAGAGGATGGAATAAAGGGAGAGAGGTGGGGAGGGGAACCAGTGGGAGGAATGAGAGGATGATGGCCAGTATAAAAAGGTGGAGGGAAGGGGTGGGGCTGGAGCTGGTATCCAGGTGAGGGGGGTGATCAATCTTTTCTCTGGTGTACAACGTCTCCTGGCAATCCTGTGAAGCCCATTGTGTTTTTCTTCACTACATTATAGGTTGATGTAAATGCAAACTATTGGATGGAACCTGTTATCCCAAATTGCTATTTAGTTAATGGAGTAATTCCAAACACAGTGTGAGAGCAGGGGGAGCCAGTTGTCCCTGTAAACTACTCCACTATTGAATAGAATTGTGGCTGATCCAATCTTGGCTGCAACTTTCCTACCTGTCCACCATCACCCTTGACTCCCCGATATTCCAAAAGAACTATCCCAGCTTCAAATGCTTTCAATGATTCAAACCTGAAGATACAGAATTCCAATGGTTCACATCCCTCTGAGAGAAGAAATTCCTCCTTGTCCCTGGAAAACCCCTTACTTTGAGACTATGCCTCCTGGTTTCAGGTTTCCCACCAGTGCAAGTGTCTTTCCTGCAGCTACTGTGGTCAAGACCTCAGTCAATAGGATCAAACATCACTGTTATGTGACAAAAACTGAAGCCATCTTGGGTACAGAGCAGTCCCACATGTAGTGATGTGTTTATGGGATTGATTGAGGGATAAATGTGGGCCAGGGCACCAGGGATAACTGGTCTGCATTTCTCTGAAACAAGGCTACGTCTCCTTGAGAGGGCAGTAAAGTATCTCATCCAAATGACAGGACACCTGACAGTGCAGCACTCCCTCAGTCTTGCACTGTTGAATTAGTTTGGACTGTAGTGCACACATCAATGGAGAAGAGTGGGAATCTTCTGCCTCTGTTCCCAGAGAGCTCCCCAGAGGGAGACTGGAACCAGAGAACTCGAGCTCTGGAGAGCTGAGATGCCACTGACAGAAAGCTCCCTATAGACACTACAGAACTGACAGAGATCTCCCTACAGAGACAGAGATCTCCCTACAGAGACAGAGATCTCCCAACAGAGACAGAGGGGTCCCCACAGAGACATTGACAGAGATCTCTCTACAGATACAGGACTCCCTACAGAGACAACACAGTACTGACAGAGATCTCCCTACAGAGACAGAGATCTTCCTACAGAGACATCACAGAACTGACAGAGATCTCCCAGCAGAGGCAGAGGGCTCCCCACAGAGACATTGACAGAGATCTCTCCACGGAGACAGAGGAGTCCCCACAGAGATACCACAGTATGGACAGAGATCTCTCTACAGAGACACCACAGGACTGACAGAGATCTCCCTACAGAGACAGAGATCTTCCTACAGAGACACCACAGAACTGACAGAGATCTCCCTACAGAGACAGAGCGCTCCCTACAGAGACAGAGACGACAGAACTGACAGGGATCTCCAAACAGAGACAGAGATATTCCTACAGACACACTACAGAACTGACAGAGATCTCCCTACAGAGACATCACAGTACTGACAGAGGGGTCCCTACAGAGACAGAGATCTCCCTACAGAGACAGACTACAGAACTGACAGAGGGCTCCCCACAGAGACTCTGCTAACACCAAAGCAGGATGACCAGAGCAGAACAAAACTTAACACAGGTTTGCTTTTTATCTTTTATTAACCCAGACAGCCTGGAGGCCCAGCTGTATTAAAAACAAAATTACAAAGAGTCAGTACATAAAATATTTATACAATGAATTCATTTATTACAATTAACATCAAATCAATAAAACAGGAAGCACTAAAGCATCCACACAGCAAGCAAATTCCTTGCAGCTCCCTCTGCAATAATGCATCAAAAGACTCCCTTGCCTTTGTTACATTAATGGTCAAGCAATCCATTTTGTTTAAATGGAAGGATCCAATACCCCCTACTACTTTTCAATGGTTCTCTCAAACTATATCATGTTTAAACTTAGAAAAAAATTAGGAGTGGCACTGTTGATTCTTCGCTTAAATTTGAGGAAGTTTGGAGTCCATTCATTCAATGTTTTCATATGATATAGATCCCTTTTCAATAATCTTTGAACTTAGAGGAGCGGAGTTGACTACATAATAATGCTCTTTGTTCACCAAGAAATATCAGTCCAGTTTTTTTTTCTTTTGAAATATTTTTTAAAATTTGTTTCATTTTATTACTTATAATTTTTTTCTATTTTTTTATACAATAAATCTTTTTCTTTCTCTCTTTGATTTTTTTTTGTAATATATTTGTTTACTAAGAAACCATGGGGCCTAGAATATATTTTTTATTCTTTATGTCTATATATGTCATGATTGTCCTCCCGATCTCTTTGTATTACATGTATAATTACCGATGTTATATGTATTAATCTGTATTAATTTGAAAATTAGTAAAAAGATTGAAAAAGAAAAGACTCCCCCCTAAGTTCCCAAGGATCTGAGGTCGATGGTGTCAGTGGATAGGAGGAGATGTGGAGAGTGGTAGACACCATGGCCAAGTGCTGGTCCTAAGTTCCCAAGGATCTGAGGTCGATGGTGTCAGTGGATAGGAGGAGATGTGGAGAGTGGTAGACACCATGGCCAAGAAAATGTACCAGCATCTCTACTCCTGCAGGAGGCTAAAAAAATTTGACATGTCCCTGTTGACCCTCACCATCTTTTATCGATGCACCATAGAAAGCATCCTTTCCAGATGCATCACGGCTTGGTATGGCAACTGCTCTGCCCAAGACCGCAAGAAACTGCAGAGAGTTGTGGACACAGTTCAGCACATCATGGAAACCAGCCTCACCTGCATTGACTCTGTCTACACTTCTCACTGCCTCAGTAAAGCAGCCAACATAATCAAACACACTTCCCACCCAGGACACTCTCTATTCTCCCCCCTCCCGTCGGGCAGAAGATACAAAAGCCTGAAAGCACGTACCACCAGGTCCAAGGACAACTTCTATCCCGCTGTTATAAGACTATTGAACCTTCTTGTACGATAAAGTGGACTCTTCACCTCACGATCTACCTCATCATGACCTTGTGCCTTATCGTCTGCCTGCACTGCACTTTCTCTGTAACTGTAACACTTTATTCTGCATTCCGTTATTGTTTTCCCTTGTACTACCTCAATGTACTGATATGATGAAATGATCTGTATGGATGGCATGCAAAACAAAGATTTTTTACTGTACCTCAGTACATGTGACAATAATAAAGCAATGTAACAATTTAACTTAGTTGGGTGATTAAAGTGGACTGTTAGGTGATGGGTTGCATGCACAAGCCAATCCTTCTGGTGCAGGTGGCTTCTCTTTTTGCTTCAATGGTTAATGAAGAGAGTTGGTTGGCAATTGGATTGGAAAAGTTGTAGCTGATGTTGGAAGAAGAATTAAAACTGAGTATGTTAGAAACTGTCAGCAGGTCAGGCTGCATCTGGGTTAATTTTTTACATCAATGACCCATCCTCATAGATACCAGAGGAACAAAAGCAGGTTTGCTTTTTATATGTAGGTGCAGCATAGTGATATAGCTTGTGGAGCTGAGGCCTTACAGTTCCTGAGGCCCAGGTTCTATCTTGTCCTGGGGTGCTGTTTATGTGGAGTTTGTATGTTCTCCCTGTGACTGCGTGGGTTTCCTCTGGGTGCTCCAGATGCCTCTCCCATCCCAAAGACATGCAGGTTGGTGGGTTAATTGGCCAATGTAAATTGCAACTAGGGTGTAGGTGAGCGGTAGAAACTGGGGGGGGTGGGGGGGCGAGGGGGGAGTTGCTGGGAATATGGGGAGAATGAAATGGGATTAGTGTATAATTAGTGTAAATGGATAGATGATCGTTAGTGTGGACTTGATGGGCTGAAGAGTCTATATTGTGTGACTCTATGGTTCTAAAAAAACTGAAATTAGAAACATTTTCAAAATAAATTGCTGTTAATTTGTGTGCCAGCCACTGCTCGATGCCTCGCACTCTTGACTCTGAGTCCGATTCTGGGTTCAAGTCACGGTCGAGAAAGAGGAACATGGAATGAAAGTGCAGTACCAAGGGAGAGCCACACTGTCAGGAATGCTAACATTTGGTGAGGCTGATAAGCTGCACACCATCAATTTTCTCAGAATTTCCCACAGTATTCTGTGGACAAAAAGCCCCTGTGCTTTGGCCTGTAATTACCCTTCAGTTAATATCGCTAAAACCAATTGTCTGGTTGCGATCATTATACCACTGGCGGGAGCTTGCTGTGTATAAATTTGCTGCTACCTTTCCTATGTTACAACAGTGGCTACATTGAATAAGTATCGTGAATCACCTGGCAATTTCTGAATCCATAAAAGGTGCTATTGAAATGCTAGTCTTTCATTTCTGTTGCATTGGCTCCAGTGTGAAGTACGTGGATAGTTGAGAGGTAAAACACGAGCTCAGAATCTGCCTGAGTCAGGATTCTCATGGCACTTTCTTCTAGCTGCACTTTTACTATCGATCTTGGCCAATGTTTTCCCCCCATAACTTGCTGGCAGTTAGAGTTTATGTCAGTCTAACAGGGGCATCATGTAATCGAGGACCCTTCTGAGTACACTCTCTGTCCTTAAGCAAGGACTGAGGAAGAGAAGTGACACAGAGGAAGACTGAAGTCAAATCAAGTGCAGAAATAGTTGAAGATTGGATTGAGTGAGAAATAATACTTGGAGAGAAAGTTAGAAAACTCTTCCAAATTTAAATTCTAAGAACCATTTATCAGTAATTTACTGCCCGTTGGAAGAGACTTCACAGTTTCCTTTGTCTCCGTCCAGTCAAGTGGCATTACAGGAACATAAATATTCTCGTTGAAAGGGTATTTACACTGTTAATTGCCAGCTCTGACCTCCTGTGCTGTGTTTAACAGACTGTTATCCCACAAGGGCAGCAAACTCATAAAACTCACAGGGAGGTTTGACAAGCAGCTACCATTCCTACAAGTCAGCCAGCGACCTATGGTGATTCAGTTTTCGGGGAATCTCTTCTTCACCACATGTCGCTGGGTGATTTTCACACCAATAGCTGCAAGCTCCATTAACCTCACTGTTGTTTTGGCAACTCATTCTGTATTCATCTCTCAACCCTTTGAGCTCTCCATTAACCATCACCCACTCTCAAGGCACCGTACAGCTGACCATCCACGGCTGAGCACAAGACTAAATTACATCCTGGACAAATACAACATTAATGTCAATTGATTTATGCACAGTCCTATCCATTTTACCTGTTGGAGATGCTTTGAGATCAATCCAACATCCCATTTAGGACGTCATCAGAGAGGGTGAAGGAATTCATTTATTCAATTCATTCTGCGTCAAATTGAAACTCAAACCTTCTTGGGCTTCCTAATTCACACCTTCTCTCTGGATCTAATACTTCCTCCATTCCAGTTTGATTCACAAATTACTGTTTGGGAGTGTTCATTAGTTTACATTTTGAATGTTTTGCCAATATATTAAGAGAATGATCCCACAGAGAGTTTGGAAATTGCATTTTTGTTTCAGTAGCAGATGTATCTTTCCCCATTGATACGACGATTTATAACAGCTGACTCGTGTCACGTCTCGTTCAATTCACATGCTGGCATTGCATTTCGAAATCAGCATCTGTTCCTTTCCACTGCTTATCGATTACTTCTCTTCCTCCCTCAGGGCCCTTCCCAGTAAAATGCCCAATAAACTGTTCATGGAATGTCCTTGTTCCAGGAGATGATCTCAATGAGGAAGCTAAATGATCCAACGTGTAAAATTGTATTAAAGCTAACTTCATAAGAGGCATTCAAAATTGCGAGGGCTTTCGATAGGGGTAGTAAGAAGGATCCACTGTCAATGATTTAAGGCAAGACAGCTGGGGGTGAGATAAGGGGAAAAATATTTAGTTCTGAGAAGATCTGCTGATCCGAAACGTTGACTGATTTCTCTCTCCACAGATGCTGGTTGATTGGCTGAGTTCCTCCAGCATTTTCCGTTTTTGTTTCAGATTCCAGTCCTGTTGTTGTATTAGGAGTTGTTGAGATCTGGAATGTGCTATCTGAGAGGAGAGTGGAAGCAGATTCAGCAGTAAGATTAGATAAGATATCTTTATTAGTCACATGTACATCGAAACACACAGTGAAATGCACCTTTTGCGTAGAGTGTTCTGGGGGCAGCCCGCAAGTGTTGCCACACTTCCGGCGCCAACATAGCATGCCCACAACTTCCTAACCTGTACGTCTTTAGAATGTGGGAGGAAACCGGAGCACCCGGAGGAAACCCACGCAGACACAGAGAGAACATACAAACTCCTCACAGACAGCGGCCGGAATTGAACCCGGTTCGCTGGCGCTGTAATAGTGTTACGCTAACCACTACACTACAAGGGACAGGGACACTAATTGAAGAGTTCCCAAAGAGTTAGCATGGGACTAATGACTTAGGCAGCCTTCTCCAAGTCCACAGCAAAAGCAGTTGTGAATTCAGCCTGTCTGGTGGTATTTTTAGTGCTCCTGTTTATCTCTCAGTCTCTTCAGATGTAGCCTGTTTCTATTTTGACTCCTCGATGGTCACAGCCCAAGGCTAAAGAGTGGAAACAAACATGAGTTTGCAAAGTGCAAGTTCCTGAAATAGATCAGAGCCATGAAGAATGAACTGGCTTAATAATGGACTTGGTGAGAGGACGTTTTATGCAAGAACAGCACACTTGTATCTATCTACAGTTAACTTTCTTTTAAAATATCAGTGACAGAGGCATTCTGGAACCTCAGTGGCACACAGGCTCCTGGGATGACGGAAGGTTATGTAAAAAAAACCAACTTAAATATCAAATGGATTTCTTTACACTGGTTCAATGGGAAAATAGTGTCAGGGTGTATAACCCTAAACAATCAGCTGCACCTGTGGTTTATGATCAACAAGCTATTATTAGAAAGAAATTCTGGCCATAAACTTGTGTTTTCTGACTTGGTTGTAATGAACTTCAGTTTATTGCTTGGACATCACTTTGGGGTTACAAGAATGGTCTGGTATTCTTTTTCCTTCAGCAACCTTTTCAAAGGAAATGTGTGGGACAGGTTTTTTTTACACAGAGAGCGGTGGGTGCCTGGAATGCACTGCCAGGGGTGGTGGTGGAGGTAGATATGATAGAGGGGTTTAAGAGGCACTTAGACAGGCACATGAATATGCAGAGAATGGAGGGATATGGACATGGCGTAGGCAGAAGGGATCAGTTTAGTTAGGCATTTAATTATTACTTTAATTAGTCTGGCACAACAACTTGGGCCGAAGGGCCTGTTCTTGTGCTGCATTGTTCTATGTTCTATGGTTTTTTACTTGTCTTTATCACAGTTCCCTGTGCATTTTATGAAATAATTTGGTTTGCACTAAAAGCCTGAAATATATTCTGGATGGTCCGATGATGTTTACAAATGTCTGACATCAATGAAACTCCTTGAAACATTACAGGTTAGAGTCATAGAGCGATACAGCATGGATACAGGCCCTTCGGCCCAGCCAGTCCATGCTGACCACAGTGTCCACCCAGATTACTGAAGGTCATTTCCATTCTGATGATCCTCAAACATCCATTCCTGCCAATATCTCTTTCCTTCATATTCACTGGGATATATGCTGCTAGTGGGCAGTCCACTGCATATTTTCATTGTAGCTATTGTGGACTTTCCACGTTTAACTCTAAGTCCTCAAGTCAAGAGTTTGAGGCAAATGAGAGCATATACTTAAGGCATAAATTACCTCTGTCCCTTAGGAACACGTAAGATATGATCCGGTCGTACATATTTGTGTGTAAAGGGTTAGCTAATTGTGGTTCATTGGAACACCAGTGGGAAATATTGAAGCTCAAACAGCAACATCCCCTTAAGTTTCCTACCTAAACACATTATCAAAAAAAAAATCTGGACAAGAACATGCTTTATCATAAATATCAATAAATCTCAATTTATTTTAGGTCAGGAGTCAACCTTTCTTTCTATCACTCAATATATATTCTCTCTGTTTCTTTCTCTCTGACTCACTATCTATGTAATGTGTACATAAGAAGTGAGAGAGATTTTATACATATGCTTGTAGATTATATGTGCCCGTGTGTTGTTGTATAAAGGTGTGTATGCACGTACATTTGTATATATTCCATTTGTTACTCCATGTACACCTTCCCCTTTACCACCACTGTTCTAGTCTTTGCTTTCTATTGAAAAATAATTGTATTCAAACTCCAGCAATGTAGCTCAATAAGATTTGACATTTACATAGTCACACTTAAGACCAGGCGTAAGGCTAGTTAATAGAAGTAAGAGACTTCTAAAGCGTATGGGTCCACACAGCAGGTGAAATAACTGAGGGGTCTCTGGGAATCTGATGTGCACCTGCAGATGCAAATTTTCTAAACACAATTGAGAAGATAAACCAATATCTGAGGAGAAATGATTCAGGCAAAGCTCCCTCATCCTGCATAAACATTATGCACTGTGATTCATTGCTTTTGTCAGGTGATATTGTGCAGGCCAATGGCAAGAAAGGTCATAAGATGAGACTGGTTATAAATAGAATGTTCAACTATGGTTCCCCAAATATGGATTTTGATATAAGAGCAAAAGTTATCGAACAGTGAAGCGGTGTAGACATCACTGGTGATGGGGATAAAAAGGACCTTAATTGTTCTAGATAAATGAAAGTTAAACTGAGAACAAATGGAAAATGTCAAAAAAATTCAATCAAAAAATTTTGAAAGTAGTTAAGAGAACTCCTTCCGTGTTAGCCACCATGTGTTCGTATAGGACTTTTTACTTTCAAGATCTAAGATTCAGGATCGTCCCAACTCGAATTGCCCTTGAGAAAGAAAGAGTGAGCCATCTCCTTGAACCACTGCAACCTTCTTGCTCCCATTGCACTCTATGGGAGAGAGTTCCAGGATTTGGACCTAATGAAGATAAAGGATGGTGTGTGACTTGAAGGAGAATCTGCGGGTGGTGGTGTTCTCCTGCACCTGCTGCCCTAGTCCTTCTTGGTATAGAAGTCAAAAGTTTGGAAGGTATTATTGGAATGGGCTGGGTAAGTGTCGTGGATTTTGTTGATGGTACACACGGAACGTTGGTGGTGGAGGGAGTGAATATTTAAGATTGGAGATGGGGTCCAGGATGAAGTCAAGCTTCTTGAGAGTTGTTAACGCTGTACTTTTCCAAGCAAGTGGAGAGTATTCCATCATATTCCAAACTAGTGCTATGTAGATGGTAGAAGGGTTTTGGATAACTCATTGCTGGATACCCAACCTCCGACCTTCTCTGGAGCCCATGGTATTTATGTGTCTGGTCTAGTTGAGTTTCTGGTCACTGGTGCTGTCCAGGATATTAACTCTGGAGGACTACATGATCACAATATCCTCTTTATGAAAAGTTGTGTGCTGACATCTTCCCATTTCTGACCACATACTGTCTTAACCTTAAAAAAAAACTTTAAAATGAATTGGCATGCAGTCCACCAAGTGGAGTAATGCCCTCAGTGGCCAATGTGCTGGGTTTCTGTGGGACTTTTCTGAACAAGAATGAAGATGTTCAGGTAAAGGAAGGAACAAGATAGGTTCTAGTAGTGACTGGAGTTCCTCAGTGTTCAAGGTTAGATTGAAGAAAGCCACTACACTAGGGAAGAATGCATTTCTTTTGTTCTCCGTCTCTTGCCCCTCTCAGGTTCGACCTTTAAATGGAGTTCACCCTTTTTCAGTGCACGGAATGGTGTGCTGTGTGTGGAATTGGTATCCAATCTGTTGACCAGCAAAAAATTGAGAAATCAGCGTAAAGAATGTTTAGGGTGATCTTCACCCTCATCCATGCACAAGGTCCTTTCTCTGTAACCGTAACACTGTCTTCTGCATTCTGCTTTCCTTTTGTATTATCTCGATGCACTTATGGATGGAATGATCTGTCTGGATGGCACGCAAACAAAAGCTTTTCATTGTATCTTGGTACATGTGACAATAATATATCAATACCAATTACCATTAAGGATCTTTACCTACATGGTCCACAATGGCAGAATTTGCAATGACCACGCCACTCCCTCAGTGTCAGAACCTGAAAGAAGCTCTCATCCCAGCAACTGCAGGTCAAGCTGCAATGGAGGCAAGGGAAATAGTGGGGAGGGGAGTACCCCAACCCCACCCCCCCCTCAGTCTCACAGTTCCCTCCCTAGATTGAATCCTGAGTCACAAGTGGTTCAATGCTACTGCAAGGCACAGGGTACTCAGGCCAGTAGAGATCACAACATGTACAGTATCTGTGCAGGGATTTATGTAGAAGGCTTGCTATAAATTACAGTAGAGACAGCAATGCTAATGAATGAAAACTAACACTGTATTAGGATTATGGTTAGAACATAGAACACTACAACACAGTACAGGCCCTTCGGCCCACAATGTTGTGCTGACATTTTATCCTGCTCTAAGATCTATCTAACCCTTCCCTCCCACATAGCTCCCCAGTTCTCTATCATTCATGTGTCTAAGAGTCTCATATCCCTAATGTATCTGCCCCCACAACCTCTGCAGGCAGTGCGTTCCACGCACCCACCACTCTCTGTGTAAAAAAAAAACTTACCCCTGACATCCCCCTTATACCTTCCTCCAATCACCTTAAAATTATTCCCCCTCGTGTTAGCCATTGTCGCCCTGGGAAAAAGTCTCTGACTGTCCACTCGATCTATGCCTCTTATCATCTCGATGGAGGCACGTACTTTGCCATCAGCTGACACCAGGCAAATATTGGCCACAAAATGGCCCTTGGAAGTATCATGCCGATTTGCGAATGGATTGACTTGGGGGAGTTGGGGGGTGGAGGGGGGGAAGTGCAGGTTATGTCTACAAAATGGCTTTGTGCATGAAAAGCAGGTTCAGTGTCTGGTTTACAGGCAATTATTGGGACATCATCACACTGATGTTTTGCAAGAGCTTGCAGTGCGCAAAGTTGTTTCTTTCTGTTATGACAACAGTGCTGCACTGTAAGAGTAATTCAGTGTCTCCATGATGGATTGGGACATCACAAAGGGAACTGGCTCAGCATAAATTAGAGACCACCCACCTATGCTGGCTGCAGATTGACACTGAACCCAGCGGGCAGATCTCCCTTTAAGCTTTGTACTCACCTGACTCTTCTATATATTGGAACTGTGTAGCACAGGAGGGAATGAACTTTAAGTACTGCACAATCTCATGCACGATTGATTCTTATGAACTAAATCTCTTCATGAAATAAACGATTAACCTCCCTTTCGTGGCAGTGACTAATTTCTGGGCAGTTCCTTGGACTCTTTCATTTGTGAGTGGCACAATAATGCATCTGGTAGAGCCATGCCTCATAGCTCTGGGGACCCGGGTTCAATCCTGAGCTTGGGCGCTGTCTGTGTGGAGTTTGCATGCTCTCTCTGTGGCTGCGTGGGCTTCCTCTGGGTGCCCTGGTTTCCCACATCTCAAAGATGTGCAGGTTGGTAGGTTAATTGGCCACTGTAGATTGCCCCGAATGTGTAGGTGAGTGGTAGAATCTAGGGGGAGTTGATGGGAATGTGGGGAGAATTAAAAAGGCATTAATGTACAATTGGTGTAAATGGATGGTTGATGGTCAGCATTGACTTGGTGGGCTGAAGGGCCTGTTTCCATGCTGTATCTCTCTATAACTCTATGATTTTCTACACTAACTTGCAATGGTCATTTTCAATTCTTGGCTATTGAGAACAAGAAGTGAAAAAGCAATTTTTGCAACTTCATTTCACAACTCCAAGTTGCACTAACATTAAGGTTACAGTTTGCAGTTGCTGGAGGCTTTTTGCAACTGCATTCTTTGTTATTAATGTAGAGCGTTCAAAATCTGCTTGAGCTCATCTGGTAAGGTTTGACAAAAGTTATTTACAGCATTGGCATCCTGGTGAGCACGGACTAGGGCTTATTTAGTTGTATCTTACCTGCAGGCTTCTTAAGATCTACGACAACAGCATTCCGATATAGCCAGAGATAATTGAACCAAGTGGCTTAAATCAATTTTGTTTTCGCAGCTTTGGGAAATGCAATGTTATGCGCTAGACACTGAAAGTTGATTGAACCTGATTTCCCTGCTTCAGTACAAGAACAGGTCCAAAACTATGGGGATTTTGGTCGATGTTTTGGGGTTTGTGCTGACTATTTGATGCCAATGGCCATTACATATCTAGTGCAAAAGCCATTGGTTCATAAAAGAATATCAAAAAAATGGGTCAGGCGAATTTCTTGTCAGTGCGAGTTTTCAAAATTAGACTGGGGAGAAACATTAGGGAATTTGAACAAACCTATTTTGGCCAAATGCTACTAGAAGAGAGGAATTTGTTTTCAGGGTAGATCATTTTAGTGGGAGGTAGAAAGGGATTGAAGAGATAATTGGATGGACTTCCGGAAGAACAGGAATTGAAAGATATGATGGAAATAAACACAGAACAGCACAGGAACAGAGCCTTTTGGCCCACGACGTTGTGTCTAACTAATCAACCTAATGACACCTAACCCCCTGCACATGGTCCATAAGCCCTCCATTCTCTGCTTACTCATAAGACCATAAGACATAGGAGCAGAATTAGGCCATTCGGCCCATTGAGTCTGCTCCGCCATTCAATCATGGCTGATTTATTTTTCCCTTTCAACCCCATTCTCCTGCCTTCTCCCTGTAACCTTTGATGTCCTTACTAACCAAGAACCTATCAACCTCCGCGTTAAATACACCCAATGACTTGGCCTCCACAGCTGTCGGTGGCAATAAATTCCACAGATTCACCACCCTCTGGCTAAAGAAATTCCTCCTCATCTCTGTTCTAAAGGGATGCATTCTATTCTGAGGCTGTTCCAACCGGTCCTAGACTCTCCCACTACTGGAAACATCCTCTCCACTCTATCCAGGCTTCTCATGTGCCTAAGAGCATCTTGAAAACACCCCTGTTGTATCTGCTTCACCACCACCCCAGGTAATGCATTCCAGGCACCCACCACTCTCTATATGTGGCAGGTGGGGGGGCGGGTGGCGTGGGTTGGAAACTTGCTCCACATATCTCCTTTGAACTTTCCCCATCTCACCTTTAAATACAAGCCCTTTAGTATCAGACACTTCAACCCTGGGGGAAAATTATACTTACTGTCTATTCTATCTATGCCTCTCATGATTTTATAAACTCACATACCTGAAAATAACCTGTCAAAAATAGAATGCACTTATTGGCCCAATTCTGTTTATTCCATTCATAAAATGAGTGGGCTCTGTGTTGCCTGAGCACAATTAGTGTTTGGAAAGATGTTTCTCAGCTTCAGTCTGTTTCGATTAAGTGTGAGAGTATTATGTCAACCACCAGCACTTTGCAATAGTGAAAAAAGGAAGTAATGCTTTATAGGGGATTTAGGGCTAGCTCTGATTCAGTTTCCTTTCCTTTTGCCAATAAGTGTCATCAGCTCTTGGATAACCTCCATCCTCTCCTATTCCTTGCAAGGGCTAAGAATGGGAATTGGAATTGGTTTATTATTGTCACATGAACCGAGGTACAGTGAAAAGCTTGCCTTATATACTGTTCATACAGATCAATTCATTACACAGTGCATCGAGGAGTGCTTCAGCCTCAGTGGGAGACCAAAATGCCAGCGGAAGCAAATGCAAACCACAAGGAAAATCTGGGACCTGCTATGCTTTACCAAATTGTCATATCTAGGGATTAATTTAGGGTGGGCAGGCACAGTAGCGTTGCAGTTAGCGTAACGCTATTACAGCGCCAGCGACCTGGGTTCAATTCCGGCCGCTGTCTGCAGGGAGTTTGTGCATTTTCCCCATGTCTGCGTGGGTTTCCTCCGGGTGGTCCAGTTTCCTCCTACTTTCCAAAGACGTACGGGTTAGGAAGTTGTGGGCATGATATGTTGGTGCCGGAAGTGTGGCGACACTTGCGGGCTGCCCCCCAGAACACTCTACCAAAAGATACATTTCACTGTGTGTTTCAATGTACATGTGACTAATAAAGAGATCTTATCTTATTTAAAGTCCTGTTGGGGAGTCTGTTGGTGGTGCTCGATGGACTAAGTCATAACTTGGCTTTGGTCCAAGTACTTTTCAATCTATTATTTACCACTCTTTAATAAGTCTTTTACAATGCTGGCACAAGTTTAATCTTGATTTTTAACTGCTAAAATGAATACCAGATCTAAAGCGTCAGCTAATGGTAAGGGTAATGGAGACCAACCTACTTTGGAAGCTATTTCTAATCTGGATAGACAGTTTGACCGGAACTTTGCCGAATTGAAGTACATTTTACAGGACTTTGAAGAAAAACAAAATACTCTTATCCAGGAGAATGCCAAACAAAGGCAACTAATTGCTGAACTCGACCAAGCTGGTAAAGAGAGAGATGCCAGACTTCATTCACTTGAAAAAGCTTTAATTACGACCAAGCAAAACCTGGAAAGCACCAACAGAGGATCATCGACCTGGAAGGACGCAGCAGGAGGGAAAAGTTAAGAATCATCAACTTTCCAGAAGACACCGAGATTGGTAACCCTACGGAATTCTTTTCTAAACTTTTGGTCGATGTGTTCGGCTCCGATATGTTCTCTGCTGACCCCATTCTGGACAGACCTCATAGCGCATTAAGATTCAAACCTGCTCCGGATCAAAAACCTCGGCCAGTAACTTTGAGATTTCATCTTGTCAGCGTCAAGGAACTCTTGATTCGTACCGCTCATCATCATGGAATGATTCAATTTAAACAATGGAAGTTTCGAATAGTTGAAGATTACGCCCCAGAAGTTATGAAAGAAAGGCCGACCTATAAACCAACTATGGCTCGCCTCTATCAAAGCAATTATCATCCTGCATTATTATTCCCAGCAAGGCTCAGAATTACACTACCTGATAAATCTCGTAAATGGTTTAAATCTGTTCAAGAGGCCGAGCAGTTTCTTTTGAACTAGCTTTTAATTTTTTTAGGGATTCAACCCAAAATGTTGATAATTCCTTACCCTCCAGGTGCTGCTTGACCTGCTGAGTTCCTCCAGCTGTTGTTCTGATTAAAAGACTCCAAATGGGACTATAGAACACCTTATTTGCGTCTTATTTGCCTGCACTTCCTCTGTAACTGTAACACTATATTCTGCATTCTGTTATTGTTTTCCTTTTGTACTGCCTCTATGTACTTGTGTACGGAATGATCTGTCTGGACGGCACGCAAACAAAGGTTTTCCCTGTATCTCAGTACGTGTGACAATAATAAACCAACTGCCACTTTATGATTACCCTAGGTTGTGACAGCTGCTATTTAAAGGCAAGTACTTCTCCTTTTGATTCAAGGCTTGTCCTAGTTTGTGAGGAAGAGTGCAGTGCTCGGCAAAGTATGCTCGTATTACAAACCTATTAATGGAGGGGGAAAGAGAGGCTGAAAGTAGGAACCCATCAGAGCCAAGACAGATTTTGTGTCACAAGGCAGTTTGTTTCTATCCACTGTCGCATATCAAAAATGTGAATGTGGAAAGTACTAATAAATTAAGTTGAGATGGCTGAGAAGGCTCATATAAAATATTATAATGACTTCACATGACTCATCTGTTATAGTAGTGTCATCTCTCATCTTTTCCCAATTATTACCTTCTGAAGCACAGCACTGTGCCACATGCTGCATTGCATCTAAGGGGGATTAGAGTTTAGACGGAGGACTGAGTTCCCTATGATAAATTTCCAAGTTAAAAATATTTGTGTAAGTGCTGGACAATTTAATCTATCAAACCTGATGCCTGTGCTTGTGTGTTAGATGTATGTTAAGAGCAGTTTATGGGATGCATTAATGATTGTTTCAGCTGTGATTTGGTGGGTGGAACTCCTGCCTCTTGAATTGAAAACTTGATGGAAATTGGTTTATTATTGTCACGTGTACCGAGATACAGTGAAAAAACTTTTTTTGCATGTCATCTATACAGATCATTTCACAACATAAGTGCGTCAAGGTAGTACAAAGGGAAAACCAATAACAGAATGCAGAATATAGTGATACAGTTACAAAGAAAGTGCAGTGCAGGTAGGTAGGGCCATGACGAGGTAGATTGTGAGATCAAGAGTTTGCCGTTACAGTACAAGAGGTCCATTCTGATAACATTGGGATAGAAGCTGTCCATGAGCCTGGTTATGCTTGGAACCATATGGAACCATATCTCTTCTGACATATGGAAGGAGGGAGAAGAGAGAATGTCTAGGATGGGAGGGGTCCTTGATTACGTTGGCTGCTTTCCAGAGGCAGTGGGAAGTGTCTCTGGAAAGCTGCCAACATACGTCCATAGAGGGGAGGCAATTTTTTTTGTGATGGACTGGGCTGTGTCCACAACTCCTTGCAATGTCTTGTGATTTTGGGCAGAAGTTGAACCAGGGCTTTGGCTGCATGGAGGGAGAGCAGTCTTGCTTGATGTGCCACTTTTCCAGGTGACTCCATCCAGGTGATGCAGATGATCCACTGGAACATTTCAAACGAGAGCAGGGAATTGCTTGCTCTAGCTTATATTTATCCCTCATCACTGGCGTAATGTTGATGCTTGTGGGAGCTTGTATTGGTATTGGTTTATTATTGTCACTTATACACAACTTGTGCACAAGTTGCCTGTAGGTTTTCTGTCTCACAACACTGACTACTCAAAAATGCTTTGGGACATCCTGCAAGGATTGTTAAAGGGCTCTGTAGAAATCCAAATCTTTCCTTCCCTACTTTTGAGAAGATTTTGGGAGGGAAATAAAAGCTGACGTAAATGAAAATCAAAAAATAAACTGCAGATGCTGGATATCTGAGTTAAAGACATCCTGAATAGTTGCATCATGGTCTGGTACGGCAATTCGAATGTGCAGGAGTGTAAGAAGCTGCAGAGAGTAGTGGACTCAGCCCAATACATCACGGGCGCACCCCTCTCCACCACTGGAAGTATCTACAGGAGGTGCTGCCTCAAGAAGGCAACATCCATCATCAAGGATCCCACCATCCAGGCCATGCCATCTTCTCTTCTCACAGCTGCCATCGGGCAGGAGGTACAGAAGCCTGAAGTCCCACACCACCAGGTTCAAGAACAGCTACTTCCCTTCAACCATTCTGTTCTTGAACCAAGCTGCACAACCCTAATCACTACCTCTATATAGCAATACTATGACCACTTTGACCATTTTGCACTCCAATGGACTTTTTTTTTGTTCCAATTGTGTTCTTTCTTGTAAAATCTTGATAATTTATTTTTACTTTATGTTTTTCTTGTGAATGTTGCGTCTCTGATGCTATGCGCCTGTGAAGTAAGTTTTTCATTACACCTATGCCTATGTACTTGTGCATTGAACAATAAGCTCAGCTTTGACTAAAGACACAAAATGCTGGAAACACTCAGCAGGTCAGGCAGCATCTGTGGAGAGTTGAACAGAACTAATGTTTCAGGGCTGAGACCTTTCCTCAGAACAGGGGAAGAGATCCCGACATGAAACATTTGCTCTGTTTCTCTTTACACAGTTGCTACCTGACCTGCTGAATGCTTCCAGCATTTTGTTTATATTTCAAATTAAAATCAACCCCTAGTTTCTAGATTTTATTTTGATTGTACGGTAAGAATTTAAGTTGTTCAACCAAGTTTCAGATTCAGGTATTGTAACCAAAACAGCTGAGCACTTAATGCTGGTCAAGATGATTTTGAGTTAGTGTAGCAGTTAGTGTAATGCTATTACAGTGCCAGCAACCCAGGTTCAATTCCGTCCACTGTCTGTAAGGAGTTTGTACATTCTCCCTGTGTCTGCATGGGTTTCCTCCAGGTGCTCCAGTTTCCTCCCACGCTCCAAAGACGTATGGGTTCAGAAGTTGTGGGCATGCTATGTTGGCACCGGAAGCGTGGCGACACTTGCGGGCTGCCCCCGGAACACTCTACACAAAAGATGTACTTCACTGTGTGTTTCGATGTACATGTGACTAACAAAGAAATCTTATCTTAGTACCTCTACTTTTTCTAATGCAGTCACAGTAATTATGTCTCAAGAACACAAGACCATAACAAAATAGCAGTGGGAGTAGGCCACCTAGACCCTCAAGCCTAACCTGCCATTCAGTATCATCATGGCTGATTTACACAGGTCTCAGCTCCTCTTCTGTACCAGTTTCCAAAGTCCTCAATTCCCCAATCTTTCAGACGTGTATCAACCTCCACTTTAAATACTTCTAATGATCTAGCTTCCACAACCCTCTGGGGTAGAGAATTCTAAAGGTTCACCACCCTCTGTGAGAAGAAATTTCGACACATCTCCATTATAAATGACTTCCTTATCTTGTAACTATGTCCTGTCATTCGAGATTCTCCCTCTAGCCCCAAGTCCGGATTCCATGGCCAATCTCTAACTAGAGGCAACCACAATACTGTAAATCTGAAGTCACATTTGGGCCAGATCACGTAACACAGTAGGTTTTCTTTCCCAAAAACATGGCAGTGAAGTAAATGGCTTTCTTTGTGAAGCAACCCAATAGCTTTGTGGTCACCATTAGTGATACTAACTTTATTTCTGTATTTAATTAATTAACTTAATCAGTTGCCAAGATGGAATTGGAACCTATGTCTCAATTTCATCAGTTAAGCCCTCTGGCTTTCTAATCCGTTAATAGAAACACTATGCTAGCATGTTCTTTTGGCACTCGAGACTCATTTGCCTCAGTTTATTCACCTTAGGTCAATTTACAACCAAAGGTAAATGAGCAATATTTCAATGAAGAAAATAGAAGAGAATGCTGAATTCAAAACTGTGCAGCTGTATTCCATCAATTCCGGTCATATGTCCACTCTGCTGCTTTCTCTTAATCCCTGGCATTCACCAAACAACTGCACATGTCCTCCAAAAAAACTTCTCAGACGTGGTTGATATCTGGCAGTGTGTTCTAGATATCAATCAAAGACAAAGTCAAGTTTATTGTCAGATGCACAAGTACATGTGTGCACAGGGGCAATGAAAAACTTACTTGCAGCAGCACCACAGGCACATAGCATCAGATAAGCAGCATTCACAAAAAAAACATAAACTAAACATAAATGATACACAATTTTTACAACACAATTTTAACAAAAAGAAGTCCATTTTAGTGCAAAGTGATCAGAGTGGTCGTAGTGTTGCTGAACTGTAGTGGTGATTAGGGTTGTGCAGGTTGGTTCAAGAACCGAATGGTTGAAGGGAAGTAGCTGCTCTTGAACCTGGTGGTGTGGGACTTCAGGCTTCTGTACCTCCTGCCCGATGGCAGCTGTGAGAAGAGAAGATGGCATGGCCTGGATGGTGGGGGTCTTTGATGATAGATATTGCCTCCTTGAGGCAGCCCCTCCTTTAGATACTACCGATGGTGGGGAAGGATGTGCCTGTGAGTCCAGTGCTCTCTGCAGCTTCTCTCTCTGAAGTGGCTCTAGTGAACCACTCTCTGTGTAGAATGACTTGCCCCTCAAAACCCCTTCAAGGTTCTTTCCTCTCACCTTAAACCTACCCTTTCTTGTTTTTGATACTCCCACCATGGGAAAAAGATTCGGACTATCCTATTTATGCTTCTTGCAATTTTATACACTGCTATCAGGTCAACCCTAAACCTCCTTCACTCCAGGGAAAACAAGCTCAGTCTATCCAGTCTCTCCCCATAATTAAAGTCCTCCCTTCCAGGCAACATCCTGGTGAATCTCCTCTGCACTCTCTGCAGTGCAACCACATCCTTCCAACAACCAAATCAGTACACAATACTCCAAGGGAGGACTAACCAATTTTTGGTAAAGTTGCACCATAACCTACCAACTTTTATATTCTGTGCCCCAATCGATGAAGGCAAGCATGCCATATGTTTTTTTTACGACTCTATCTTCATGCATTGCTACTTTCAGTAAACTGTGGACTTAAGCCCCAAGGTCCCTCTATTCATCAACACTCTTTGGCATCCGACCATTCATTTTGTATGTCCTACCCCTATTTGACTTCCGAAAATACATCACCTCACACTTGCCAGGATTAAGTTCCCACCAGAGTGCACAAAATACCATCAAAAGTTACAAGCTCTGGGAATTGTCTTTCCAGCACCACCTTGAGCTCACTCTGCCATTCAGATACAGTTTAAGGACTCTGCATCTCAGTCTAACCGCAACCCCTGCCCCAGGCTTTCAACAGATCTGAGGCAGGCAGAAGGTGGAAAGTCCTCCATGAAAACCTTCCCACTGGACTCGAGAAACAAAGAAATATAAACAGAAATTTCTGGGGATACTCAGCAGGTCAGGCAGCATATATGGAGAGAGAAAGAAAAAGAATGTCTTGGATTGATAACCTTGCATCTTGTGTAGACAAAGAACCAAATGTTTGTTTTCAGAGAAAAACTTCAGAATCAGAATCAGATTTATTATAACTGACTCAGATGAAGTGAAATTTATTGTTTTGTGGCAGCAGTACAGTGCAAAGAGATAAAATTACTATAAAGTACAAAAATAAATATTGCAGTGCAAAAAAAAAGGAATAATGAGGTAGCGTTCATGGACCATTTGGAAATCTGACGGCGGAGGGGAAGAAGCTGTTTCTGACTCATTGAGTGTGAGTCTTCAAGCTCCTGTATCTCCTCCCCAATAAGAAGAGGGCATGTCCCAATATAAGTATTTTATTGGTTGATGGCGGAGAAACCTGCAGATTTGAGAGTGGCGTCAGGTCAGAGAGGGACCTAGTTCCATGGTGACCCTGACGACTGTGTTGCTCTTCAGGCTTGTTGTTGGTATTTTGTGGTGGTTTACTCATTGAATGGTAATAGTAGGATCAGCAGTCAGAAGGGTTCCCAAGCCCAGGACATGGACACCTCTGCCAAGGCATTATGTAGAATCCCGCCAAGGTCAATTCACCAGCTTTTCACTGAAATGTTCCACGGCTTAAGCAGGCAGACACATACGATAAAAAAGAACCGTGGAATTAAGTTAACTTCTGAGAGAAGAATCCGTTGGAATCCCATCTTAAGTTTGATCAACCCTTGTGATATTGTGTATGACGTTTCAATATTAACACAAGGAAGAGCTCCTGCAATAGATTAGGTGGTTATTGCCCTGCCCCATAAGGAAATCATTCACATGGATATGAAGATCCCAGATCTGTCATGGGTCAGTTCTGGGCCGGGATCAGCAACGTTTCTTTGTAAAAAATGTATCTAGTTTTTGAGGATCTTGGCATTACTGGCAAGGCCAGAGTTATTGCTCATCCCTGATTGCCCTGCAACTGAGCAGCTGGTTAGGTGATTTCAGAGGGCACAGGCCTCAACCCAAAATGTCAACTGTCCACTTCCCTCCACAGATGCTGCCTGACCCACTAAGTTCCTCCAGCATCTTGTGCGTCACTCCAGATTCCAGCATCTGCAGTCTCTTGTGTGTCCATTTTGCGACTCTACTGCGAAGTCTCTTCAAGGTATACATACTTTGAAGAAGTTTTCTTCCTCTCTTCAGTGGGAGTTCTGTGAGACCCCCTCTCTCTGCTCCCCCTCTGTGATCCCTGCTGCTCTCTTTTTTCTAGTCCAGATGAAGGGGTCTTGACCCAAAATGCTGACTGTCCATTTCCCTCTGTAGATGCTGCCTGACTGGCTGAGTTCCTCCAGCTCCTTTGTTGCTCCAGAGTCTAGCATCTGCTGTCTCTTGTTTCAACATGCAAGAGTCAATCACATTGGTGGGTCTGGAGTCATATATCGGACAGCCTGACCGAGGGTGGAAAACTTGAGGACAAAGGAAGGATAAATGTGTGATGGAGACAAGGTTAAACAAATGAGACTGATTGGAGGGTAATCGCAATGGACCAAATATCCTCATTCTGCACTGGATTATTGTATCAGATAAGATTTCTTCATTAGTCACATGTACATCGAAACACACAGTGAAATACATCTTTTGTGTACAGTGCTCTGGGGCAGCCCGCAAGTGTCGCCACGCTTCTGGCGCCAACATAGCATGCCCGCAACCTCCTAACCCATACGTCTTTGGAATGTGGGAGGAAACCAGAACACCCAGAGGAAACCCACGCAGACTCGGGGAGAACATACAAACTCCTTACAGACAGTGGCCGGAATTGAACCCGGGTCGCTGGCGCTGTAATATAATTGGGATCTAATCAGTTTCACTTCCTCTTCAATTGCCTGATCATCAAACTATCCAATCTAGTCTGTGTAACACAATTAAAATGTGTGTTTACAACAATGCAGTAGCTTGTGGTCATTGTTGTTAGTGACTTCAATTGATATTTTAGATTATTAATCTGCACACCGTGTTAACAGAATTTAATTTCCCCAGCTATCTCAGATCACTGAGACCACTGAGCCAGCACCTCTGGGCTGCAGAAGATGGGACCTCTATGACGATGAAGGACGAGGGCAGCAAACACATGGGAGCTCTACCGTGTGCAGGCGTCCCTCCAAGTCCACACTGCCCTGATGCGGAAATGTGTTGCTGTTCCTTTATCAATGCTTGATCTAAACCCTGGAACTCCCTTCCCCAATAACACTGTGGAGTATCTTCAACAGAAGGACTGCAACAGTTCAAGTAGGCAACTCATCTCCATCTTCTCAAGGACAACTAAGAATGGGCACTAAACACTGACCTTGTCAGCAATATTCAAATCCCAAAGTACCACGAAAAAATATTTTAATAAAGATGGTTCTCATGTCAGGAGGTTAGATACAATTGGTCTCAGGTGTCCCTTGATAAGGAATGAGGTCCTTTGGGATTCTCACTAAGTAAGGTGGATACTGACAATACCAGCCTCCTAGAAGAATCACAGGGGTGTTCGGGGAAATTTCCACGTGTGTCTCACACCTCATTACACTGCCTCTCCTGTCTAAATCCTGGCATCACTGCTGGAGAAGCAGGAAAAGGAAGAAGGATTTAGTTTGTGCCTTTAACATCTCCAGATGTTCCAAAGAGTTTTAGGGTCAATAAAGTGCTGTAGTGTAGGAACCGTGACAATTTTTCGCATTTGGGTCTCCTGGGATATTTCATATTTGCAGAATAACTCTTGAGTCTAACTGTGCGGAGCTCCCTCAGTATCTTTCCTAGTCTTGTGCTGAGGTCTCTGGGGATATGATTTGAATCCACAACCTTCTGCGATGGAGTGCAGGGAGCAAGAGTACTGGCAGCTCTAGCAACTGGAAAGATGGGCACCATCTTGGTATTGGTATTGGTATTGGTACTGGTTTATACCATCTAGTACAGCGAAAAGCTTGTCTTGCATACCGTTCATACAGATCAATTCATTACATGGTGCATTGAGGTAGTACAGGGTAAATTGTCACAGCTACAGAGGAAGTGCATTGCAGGTAGACAATAATGTGCAAGGTCAAAACAAGGTAGATTGTGAGGTCAAGAATCCATTTCATCGTATAAGGGAACCATTCAATAGCCTTATCACTGTGGGATAGAAGCTGTCCTTGAGCCTGGTGGTACGTGCCCTCAGGCTCCTGTACCTTCTGCCTGATAGGAGAGGAGAGAAGAGAGAATGATCCAGGTGGGTGGGTTCTTTAATTATGCTGGCTGCTTTACCAAGGCAATCATGGTATAGACAGAGTCCATGGAGGGGAGGTTGGTTTCCATGATGCTCTGGGCCGTGTCCACAACTCTCTGCAGTTTCTTGCGGTATTGGGCAGAGCAGTTGCCATACCAAACCGTGATGCATCCAGATAGGATGCTTTCTATGGTGCATCGATAAAAATTGGTGAGTGTCAAAGGGGACTTGCCAAATTTCTTTAGCCTCCTGAGGAAGTAGAGGCGCTGGTGAACTTACTTGGCCACAGCGTCAATGTGGTTGGACCAGGACAGGCTATTGGTGATGTTCAGTCCTATGAACTTGAAGCTCTCAACCCTCTTGACCTCAGCACCATTGATGTAGACAGGTGCATGTACACTGTCTCTTTCCTGAAGTCAATGACCAGTTCTTTTGTTTAGCTGATATTGAGGGAAAGGTTGTTGTCATGACACCACGTCTATCTCCTTCTTATACTCCGACTCATCATTATTTGAGATACGGCCCACTACGGTAGCGTCAGCTGCAAACTTATAGATGGAGTAAGAGCAGAATCTGGCCACACAGTCATGAGTGTATAGGGAGTAGAATAGGGGGCTGAGGACGTAGCCTTGTGGGACACCAGTTTTGAGAATAATCGTGCTGGAGGTACTGCTGCCTGTCCTCACTGATTGTGGTCTGTTGGTCAGGCTGTCAAGGATCCAGTTGCAGAGGGAGGTGTTGAGTCCCAGGTCTCACAGTTTGGTGATGAGTTTGCTTGGAATTATAGTATTGAAAGCAGAGCTGTAGTCAATAAACAATAGTCTAACTGAGGTGTCTTTAGTTAGGAAGTGGTAACCATCACGTGTGTATTGAGGGAAAGAACACAGGGAGGGAAGATGTTCTTTGGATTGGCTGGACAATTGAGGTGATTTGTAACTGAATTGAATCTTATCCATTCCTATATATGTCACATGGACTAGATTGCGTGGTTTAATAGTCAAGTGGAAACACAAGAGACTACAGATGCTAGACTCTTAGAGCAACAAACCCATCCTGTTTCACGGTCTTGACCCAAAACATCCACAGTTCCTCTCCCCTCACAGATGCTGCTCGACCTGCTAAGTTCCTCCATCAGTTTCTTTGTTAATAATCAAGTGGTTGGGCATACAGACACCCCCATTAACCTCTACTTGTAAAATAGGATCATTCATTGCAGGAGACCATTCAGCCCATTGTGACCACCCTTTGGAGGAGCTCACCAATGGGTCTCGATGTACATCATTGACCTGAAGCATTAACTCTTGTTTCTCTCTCCCCAGATGCTGCCTGACCTGCTGAGTATTTCCAGTATTATTTCAGATTTCCAAAATCTGCAGTTGTTTAATTTTCAGAGCAATTTGTTCCATTCCCCTGCCTTTATGCACACACTTGAAACTCTTCTCCAGCACAAAGATAATCCAATACTTTATTGCTGAACTTGGGTCAAAACCCTTCCATTAATAGACCCCGGGAACAGGTGCAAGCCATGAGATGATGCAATGAGTTTATCCAATGACGTTATATGTTGATCGGCAGCCCCCCACCCGGTGCCCTCGAAGGACCCAATCGGCCCTCTTTCAGATCCCAGTCCCAACTCTCTTTGGGAGAGAGCTTCACCAGTCGTTGTGCGAAGGATCGCTCCGTGATTGATCCTGGTTCAATACCGCCACCCACACACCAGTCTGCTCCCCATTTCAAGGCTGTTTATGGGTTCTGCCCCGATAGGGAAATCGCTCTCTCTCTCTATCCAACAATTCTGCCACTGTTGTTAATTTAGAGATAAATGCAAATAAAGTGAATTATTGAGGGGACGGGAGGGTTGGGGTGAGGGGGGCGAACTAAAGACGGGGCTTGGAACATTTTTCTTTAGTGGGGGAGAAAGAGAGACGGATGAACAGTGAGAGGTGGCTCTGCTTTAAGCCGTGTGTCTGTGCTTTACAACGCCTGCGTGCAGGCTGAGAGCGGAGAGGGGGGTTGCGTTTAAATTCAGATTCCAGGAGGAGAGGAGAGGAGAGAGGCAGGAGCGGGGAAGAGAGAGAGGGCGATAAATAATAATAATGATGAACCTTACGGATGGCCCAGACTTATCACCTCAGATATCAGACTGAATTAGCCTAACTGCGCGCCTCTTCACTGGAACTGAGACCCAAAGCCCGTTGAGACTTGAAGCTGGTTTGGTGCGTGGAGTGATCGCCACAGAGTTGGTGGGATTGTGCGTGTGTAGGGAGTTGTGGGCTCGGCTTCCACACCTCCCCCCCTGGCCACAGCCGATTAAGAGGGGAGAACATTGCGGGAGAAGGGAGCCGAACACATCCCCGAGGCTGCAGTGGCGCTGAGATTCCTTCCGATGTTGATGTTCCCTGTACAACCGAGCAGGTAAGAGAATCGACTTGTGGTCCGGCCGAGCCTCTGTCCGCTTCGGATGCTGAACGGGAGCAACCTCTGAGCTAACGGACAATTTAAATTCGACGGGAGAAGCGGCAACCCGCTTAATTCTCGCTCTCATTTCAACTGTCCCCACCGTTGTCTCTGCCCTTCTGGCAGAGATTGACTGGAATATTTAAATACTTATTGGAGGCGGGTTGCATTCTGCATTCTCCGCAACTCTGTGCTACTTTTAACTTTGATCCTTTTTGGAGGAACTTGAGGGACCTGCTCTTTATTTACTGCGATTTCACTGAGGAAACTCCGTCTGTGCTCTTGCGGGATATGGGCGAGTGAGTGCTGCTGTTAGAATGGACAGCGTCACCCAGTCCCCAACCAAGGGGCGAGGGTGGAAGGTCGATTGTGGGAGAGGCTAAACGCCATGCGTAGTTTGGGGGACGACGGAATGAAGGGGGGAACGCAGAGGGGGATAATTAGGGGGGGAATAGACTTGGGGAGGGAGAGATGTAATGGTCATGGAGCAGAAGGGACGGGTCAACTTGCCATGCGAGTTCAGTTGTAGTAAACCTTCCGCCATGGCCAAATGCGGAAGAAAATAACGCTTTATTCTTCCAGCTAATTGTAAATAAGAATCTCCGGTTTAAGGTTCGAGAGCGCTGTTATAATTGAACAATGCACTGGGAATGAACAGCGCGTAAAATGGTCTGGCTGTCAGTTCATCTGTCATTCCGGAGAGCTGAAGAGTTAAATCAAAAACTTGAAACAAAATGAGGAATCAGACTGTTCCTGGCTGACACTTTTTGACATCAGCACTGACAGAGACACCACTACACACACTGACTTTTATGTGTATATTAACAGGTACAATGACACACATTCAGTGGTATCAACTGGCGCGCACTCACACACACACACACACACACCCCGACACCTACAAACACTGACACAAGCACGCTTATGTAGCTCTGTGCTGTGTCTGGGATTTTTTCCCCCCAGTGCTACAGAGAGAGACTATCACTGCTGCACCTTATACTGTGAGAAGGGGGCCTCTTGTAAGAATGAATAGCGTCGCTTTTTCTTGCAAATAACGCTCTAGGCGAGACGGCACTCTCTCTCTCCGTGAAACGCAACATTTTAAACCGAGGATACGTTTAAATTTCGCAGTGACCGAGCGGAATCTCCTCGCGATTTCTTTTGTAGACGTACAACAGGAGACTGGTAATTAAACGGTTGCTATTTTCTACTGCACAATTAGCGAAACTTGTAATCAGGAGGGGCGTAATTATTCATTGCGACCAGTCATGAAAGAGTTAAATGTTGCAATCCCCGGCCGGGACTTGGGTTTGGTAATCTAATTGAGGGCTTTGCTTAGCTCTGAGCAGGTGACGGTGGGGCTTGGATCAGCCTTTTCTTTCCCCCATTCTGGTCTGGTTCAGAGAGTGAGCCACTCGTTACAATCCCCATTAAAACAGGGTTGAGGTTGCGTGACGATGAGGCTTTAGAAATAGTGGGGAGTACCTTGAGCAATGCTTCACCGCCTTTCCCTCAGAAGTAACACCTGTGAAGGAATTAGTATCGCGGGATGTTTGCTGCCAATTTAAGAAAGCATTCAAGGGGTCGATTTATCAGCCTGCCTTCCCTCCCTCCCTCCCAGGCAGATTCTGCGACAGTGTTGCCCTCTCCCTGCCAGGGAGTCTGTCTGAACTCAGTTCAGTCTCTGGAGTGGGGACTTGAACTCACTGCGGTTGCTTTCTGTTAGGTCTTCCAACTGAAAGTTGGATTGAATCGGCTTCCACTGCCTGTCCCGTTCACGACACGGAACGCAAACGTGGAATGGTTCCAGCAAAGGAGAGCATTCAGTCGGCCCATGCTTGCTGGGTAATCCCTTCAATCCCACTCCCTTTCCCTGGAGCTCTGGAAATTAATTTTCCCCACCAGGACCCAATCGGAATCCCTCTCGATTGACCCCGTTTCATCACTCGTGAACATTTAAAGGTAATTCTGTTCTCTCACAGGCCCTTCTGTTTGGTGAGTGGAGATTTTGCGTTATTTGGATAATTGCCGAACTCCTTGGGTTTAATTCTAAGGCATGTCTGGCATTTTATTTGCCTGTTCCCAAAGGCCCTGAAAACATGTTGATGAAACTGAAGGGATGGCTGGGGTGGTTTGGTGTCAATTAATTAACTGTGGGTCGAGAGTCACTTAACCCCAGATTCCACTTTCTCATAAGGCATTTGATTTTCTTTTGTTTACAATTGCTTAGTTATGTGGCCACCGTCACTGCAACTGGCTTCTTATGTTCCAGACTGGAACTGATTTCAGCTTTCCAAAGTGCTGTGTTAGGATGTAGAGTCATAGAGCACAGAAACAGGCCTTTGGCTCAACTTGTCCATGCTGGCCAAGGTGTCTATCCGAGTTGGTCCCGTTTGCCTGCATTTGGCCCACATCCCTCTTAAAACTTCCCTACCCATGTAACTGTCTGAATGTCTTTTACACGTTACAATTGTACCTGCCTCTACAGCTTGTTCCATATACCCACCACTGTCTGTGTGTAAACAGTTGTTCCTTAGGTCCCTTTTAAATCTTTCCCCTCTCGCCTTAAAATTATGCCCCCTACCCTGAGGTAAACACTGTAACCATTCATATTATCTATGCCCCTTATGATTTTAGACACCTCTATAACATCACTCTTCAGCCTCCTTCACTCCAGTGAAAATAGCCCCAGCCTCTCCTCGTAACTCATGCCCTCCAGTCCTGGTAACATTCTCTTGTCCTTGGGGTTACCACCCTGGGCCTCTAGATTGCTGTTGCAATAACATCTCTGCTCTTCCCTCAGTTTGACAGCAGATTGGTACAAGATTTGATAAACGATCTGCCTCCACGAGGAGGTATTTGAGAAGCCACGACTGATTGCCCCATTGCAGCAGTGGAGGGTGTCAGGTTTGTCCTGGGTGCCAACCCTCCTCGAAGAGGGGCATTCTTCCCACCTAATTCCAGCTTTACAAACTGGTAAAACCCCAGCTGAAGTAAGAGCTACTTTGCTTATTGGCCCTGGAGCTTACAATGTTAGAAAAGAGGTCAACTCCTCATCATTTCTTTTTATATAATATTATGAATTCACACTGACAATCCAAGGCCAGGCAGCAGTGTTGTATTGCAGTTCAGTGTGAATAGTCTAAGCTCGGCTGTTTCTGAGCATACGCTGGGATAGGCACCATAGTATAAGGGCTGGCACCATGTATATGCCAGTGGGGTTCATTACATGACCCTCAGCAACCATCTCTGAACACATGCAACACCTTCCCATCACTAGTGGAAAGACTCCTTATTGATTGCTTAATTTTAAGGTGATTGGAGGAAGGTATTCAGGGGGTTGTCAGAAGTAAGTTTTTACACAGTGGTGGGTGCGTGGAACGCACTGCCAGCAGAGGTGGTGGGGTAGATACATTAGGGACATTTAAGAAACTCTTAGCCCTCCACTTCTCCATCATTCATGTGTTTATCTATGTGGGAGGGAAGGGTTAGATACATCTTGGAGCAGGATAAAATGTCGACACGACATTGTGGGCCGAAGGGCCTGTACTGTGCTGTAATGTTCTAGATCATCTTTAACTGTTGATCAAGCAATATTTCTCCCTTGCTTGCAAATGGTGCTCAAAGGAAGTAGAAAGCATAAACTTTTTAAATGTCTCAATGCACATTTTCTCATCCTAAGTCTTGTAACATAACCTCAACTCTGTTTTAAGGTGTTGGGTTATTATTGTCACGTGTACCAAGATACCGTTTTAACAAAAAAACTTTTGTTTGCGTACCATCCAGGCAGCTCGTACCATTCATAATTACATCAGGGTAGTAAAAAAGAAAACAATGCAGAATATAGTGTCATAGTTACAGAGAGAGTGCATTGCAGGTAGACAAATGAAGTGCAAGGGCCACAGCGAGGAAAAATTGGCAGATCAAGAATTCATCTTCAGTGCATAAGAGGTTACAACAATTGCAGACAAGTTGCTTTCTCTCTAAACGCAGCCAGTGTGGAACAATTGTGGTCCTGGAGATTAATTTTCAGCTTCAGGACTGATACATCTGAGCATACCTGTTGGGTATCAAGCTGAACAGTTACAGCAAAGGAGGGTGTTTGGCCCATTGAGTTCGCTCTGTGAAGGTGTCTGCAGGTCACTCGGGGAACATTCTGAGTTAGAAGGGTCTGATATCTAAAACTAATCTGGCAACTGTACATGAGGTACAACAGTCTGGACAGATTCTTCAACCTTTGAGAGTGGCACAGCTAACAGAGTCACTGCCTCACAGCACCAGAGACCCAGGTTCAAACCTGACCCTTGGGTGCTGTCTGTGTGGAGTTTGCATGTTCTCCCTGTGACCGCGTGGGTTTCCTCCGAGTGCTCCACTTTCCTCCCACGTCCCAAAGACGTGGGGGTTGGTAGGTTAATTTGCCACTGTAAAGTGTGTATAGGAGTGGTAGAATCTGGGGGGGGGTGGTGGGGGGGGGAGAGTAGGGTAGTGTGGGGAGAATAAAAATGGGGTTGGTGTAAATGGGTGTTTGCTGGTCAATGCAGACTCAGTGGGCCAGAGGGCTTGTTTCTGTGCTCTATCTCTCTATGATTGAACCCAGATTGAGGGAGTGCTGAACTGTCAGAGGTGCTGTCTTTTGCATGTGAGGTCCTGAGGTCCTACCTGTGGTCCCAGGTGCATGGAAGTGACTCTATGGCACTGTTTTGATGAAGACTAAAGGAGGTGTCTTTGCTCGTATCTATCCCTCAATCTAACAACAATGGGTTGTTGTCACTTTGCTGTGTAGGAGTTTGCACAAATTGACCGCTGCATTTTTGTCATTAATAGTTGAGTGTATTGTCGTGTGCACAGGTGCAATGAAAAACTTGCAACAGCATCGCAGGCACATAAGCAGCATCAAAGGAAAGGCTGGGTATGACTATGTTCTTCCAAGACAGATTTGACATTACTGGATCACTTCACTATTAGCCACACTTAGTGATTGCATTATTGCAAGTAAGTTGGACTGAATTGAAGTCTATAAATTCATCTGTAGTTATCTGCCAGTCACTGCATTTCTGGTGAAAATGCCCTGCTTGGATTGGGAGATGTTGCTGTAGTTCCCTGTGCATTGTTTACTCTCTTCTGTTTTAAACACTGTTCTTGGTGTAAATTAATGTTAGCCATCAAACCAACTGTTTTGTCTGAAGCCAGACATGCATCCATCCTTGGCACACAGCAAACTCACTGGTTGACACATGAGTTCAGAGACAATGTGCTTCATTCGTTGTAACGTGCTTTGACACATGCGATGGCTGTCTTTCTGAATATCTGTGCCTCTCATTGGTGTCAAAGTCTCTGGTATCACTTACAACAATGTGCAATCAACTTAATAATGTAAAGATACTTTGGATCTCTTAAAAAATATATATATTTATAAATTCAAAGATGCTTTCCAAGGTTTTTCACTAATCACGATATCCAGCTAACAAAGGTACTTTGATGGCATTGATTTATTAAAAGGAAGAAGACAATTTATTTGATGTGTGCACTTGGTATGCATATTGCCAATACTATCAAGAGTGCAGCATGTAATCTTGCAGAGTAAAGCAGCACATCGAGATTAGGCTAATTGCCTCTTCCAGAACATCCCTCGCTGGATTGCGATTGTGAGGGTTCTGCGGCAGAGGACCCATTGCAAATTTTCCTTGTTCTATCCAGTCAAGGAGACCAGAAAGTTGTACGCTCTACAGTTTTGTCTGGGCTTGCAAACTGTCAAATATGAGCAGAGACAACCTTCAGACCAATTTAATATTTTCAATTTTTCCCAGTACGGATTTGGGGGGTGGAGCTTGACTATTCAATTGTGAAAATACTGTGCTTTGCAGTACTTCTACACAATATTACAGTGAATTGTATGTGCTATTTAGCTCAGAAACATTCTATGTGGCTCGATTGTGATCCATTCCAGTCTCTTCCCATCTTTCCTTGTCGAAATCTATCTGCGTAACCTTCAATTCCCTCCTTATTTTCTTGTTCAGCCTCCCCTTAAATGTATCCGTACAATTTATCTTAACTACACCCCTGTGGGAGCGCATACTGCACTCTTTGGGGAAGGAAGCTTCCTATTGGATTTCATGCTGATTCACTTCAGAATCAGGTTTATTATCACGGACACACATTGTGAAATTTGTTGTTTTGCAGCAGCAGCACAGTGCAAGACATAAATGACTATAAGTTATCAAAAAATAAATAACATTGTGCAAAAGAGGCATAACGAGGTAGTGTTTGTGGACTGTTCAGAAATCTGATGGCGGAGGGGGAGAAGCTATTTCTGAGTAATTGAGTGTGGGTCTTCAGGCTCCTGTACCACCTCCCTGATGGTAGTAACGTGAAGAGGGCATGTCCCAGATGGTGAAGGTCCTTAGTGATGGATGTCATCTTCTTGAGGCACCGCCTCTTGACGATGTCATCGATGGTGGGGAGGGTTGTACCCGTGATGGAGCTGACTGAGTTTACAGCCCTCTGCAGCCTCTTTCAATCCTGCACATTGGAGCCTCCATACCAGGTGGTGATGCAACCAGTCAGAATGCTCTCCACTGTACAGCTGTAGAAATTTGCAATAGTCTGTGACAAACCAAATCTCCTCAAACTCCTAATGAAGTAGAGCCACTGGCGTGCCTCTTTCATGATTGCATCAATGTGTTGGGCCTGGGATAGATGCTGTGAGATGTTGATGACCAAGAACTTGAAGCTGCTCACCCTTTCCACTGCTGACCCCTCAATGAAGACTGGTGCGTGTTCTCCTGATCTCCCCTTCCTGGAGTCCACAATCAATTCCTTGGTCTGGCTAATGTTGAGTGTGAGGCTGTTGTTGCGACACCACACAACCAGCCGATCTACCTCGCTCCTGTACACCTCCTTGTCGCCATCTGAGATTCTGCCAACAACAGTGGTGTCATTGAATTTATAGATGGCATTTGAGCTGTGCCTAGCCACACAGTCATGAGTGCAGAGAGAGTATAGCAGTGGGCTAAGCACGCATCCTTGAGGTGCACCTGTGTCGATTGTCAGTGAGGAAGAAATGTTACTACCGATCCACACTGACTGGTCTCCTGCTAAGGAAGTCGAGGATCCAGTTGCAGAGGGAGGTACAGAGGCCCAGGTTTTGAAGCTTGTTGATTAGTACTGAGGGGATGATGGTGTTGAACGCTGAGCTATATCAATAAATAGCAGCCTGACGTATGTACTGCTGTTGTCTAGGTGCTCCAAAGCCGACTGGTGAGCCAGTGAGATTGATCAGTTGTGGTGGACAAATTGCAGCGGGTCCAGGTCCTTGCTCAGACAGAAGTTAATCCTAGCCATGACTAACCTCTCAAAGCACTTCACAGTAGATGTGAGTGCTACTGGGTGACAGTCATTGAGGCAGCTCACCCTGCTCTTCTTGGGCACTGGTATGATTGATGCCCTTTGGAAGCAGATGGGAACCTCTGACTGCAACAGTGAGAGGTTGAAGATGTCCTTGAACACTCCAGCCAATTGGTCGGCATAGATATTCAGTAACCTGCCCGGTACACTGTCACGGCCTGACACCTTGCCAGGGTTCACCCTCTTGAAGGATGTTCTGACGTCAGCCTCTGAGACAGAGATCACAGGGTCGCCAGATGCTGTGGGGATTTGCACAGGTGTAGTGTTATTCTCCCTTTCAAAGCATGCATTGAGCTCATCGGGGAGTGAAGCATCGCTGCCAGTTATGCTGTTAGGTTTCACCTTGTAGGAAGTAATGGTATGCAAACCCTGCCACAGCTGTCGTGTGTCCGATTGTGTCTCTAACTTCACATGGAATTGCCTTATATGGACAGTCTCTACTTGTGCTGTTAACGGAAACATTCTCACTGTATCCACTCCATTAAACCTTTCATCATTCTTTAGAGTCATAATCCTACAGCACGGAAACAGGCCCTTTTGGCCCAACTGGTCCATGCTGACCAAGATTCTCATCTAAAACTAGTCCCATTTGCCCATATTTGGCCCATATCCTTGTAAACTCGATGATTCTATGACTATAAACCTTTTATATCCATGTATAAGATCACCCCTCATTCTGCTACGCTCCAATGGGGAAAAAAAAAGTCCCAACCTGTTCAACCTCTCTCCATAACTCGGTCCCTCGAGTCCTTGCCGCATCCTCATAAGTCTCCTCTGCACTCTGTCCAGCTTAATGGCACCTTTCCTATATCAGAGTGACCAAAACTGAGGTTCTGAAACTTCTGAATCACTCCTCGGCCTTCTCAAGAGCCATGAGACCCAGACTGTACATCTTTTCCTTATACATTTCTGTTGCCTTCCTCGTAAGTACTCTCTGTGCCCTCTCTAGAGACTTTTTGGAGTCAAGTATACAGTTCTGATCATATTATGAATGCGGTCTAACCACGGTTTGATGCTGGTTTAACATTATCTTCCCAGTTTAATATTTTTGATCTCTGGAAACAAAATGGTTTTCTTTCGTCTTTTGCTGACATGAAATGCAACCTTTAATGATTGGTGTGTAACTTCATCCTACCAAAACTTGCAACTTCCCATTTATCTGCATTTAGCATCATTTTCCCATCCCTTAAGTTTAAGTCCTCCCTATTCCCACCCCAACTCCAGCTATTTGGTATCATTAGAAATGTAGACAGATTTTGATAGATGGTTGATTCTCCTGTCTGAGTGGAAGTTTGCTGGTTCAAATCCCTTTCCAGTTGTGCATAGATGAGTGAATAAATAGGCAACTCTGTAAGAGCTCTGAAATCCCTTTCCCACATTCATGAAATGTTCTGTGTGTTGTCTGTACCTACGTACCTTTTGATGCTGCTGCAAGCAAGTTTTTCACTGCACCTGTACCTCAGCATACTTGTGTACGTGACAATAAACTCGACTTGAGACTGGGCCTGGTTGATATCGTTGTGGCTCAGTGTCGCTTTTGCACGGTTTGCGGTCAATGTTCATCCTCGTTACGGGCTCTGAGGGGGTTCTACGTTGTTGGAGGCGCCATTATTCTGCTCTCTTAGTGGGATATCGGACATTCCACAGCATTGTTTCAGATGTGATCAGGGATGGTGGCCAGGTCAGTGTAACACATGGCTTGCGTAACATTGGGTGTGTATCCCTTTCAGAATTGTAGCATGTGACCCACTGCTCTGTGCACTGTCTCCAGTGAATAGCCTTGCAGAAATTATCTGTAATTGTACACTGAATCTTGAAGAAATTTTGCTTTACACTGTGTACATTCCTTTTTTTATATAAATTGCCTTTGTTGGTTAAATTATCCATTATTCTCCAGAACCTCAGTGGGTGAACGAGTGGGATACTGAAACGTCGTGTCAGAAGTGCTGGTGAATGAAAATTGGGATCCCATGTCTAAATCTAAATATTGCCCATTAGATGGGATTCCTCAAAATTGAGATTTGCCTTCTTCAAACATTGTGTGGGGGGTGGGCGGGGGGGGGGGGGGGGTTGCCGGGGGGGGGAAAGAGAGAAAGTCTTCTCATTATCTCATTGTGGTTGTGGGATCTTGCTATAGATCATTAAATAGATAGGAGCAGTTTAGTGGCAAATGGAACTAGCTGGAAGGGCACCATGGACGATTTGGGCCGAAGGACCTGTTTCCCTGCTGTATTACTCTATGACCCCATGTATTAATTGACTGGCCTGAATTCTATTTTACAACACTTAGCTGCAAAATTGAATGCATGACACACTAAAAATTATTTCATTGAGTGTAATGTGTTCCAAGGTCACGAGAGGTGCTATACAAATGCAAATTGCTTTTGTTTCTTCCTTGCTGTGTAGTTCTGAGATCCTCATCACTGCCGTTACCCTTTCGGTGTACTTGAACTGCCTGTTGCAGGGGCACAGCACCCTACCGCGGCCCACAGACACCTCCATTTCTCACTTTCCGTGTGACCATCAGCAGGGAGCTTGCTAAATCTGTACTAATTAATGCCGAGCTTGACAAGAGTGTCACACCGCGCAGCCTGGGCTCCCACCAGGGACTGATTGAACTGTCCAGGTCTGCTGTCTGCAAGCAAGGTCCTTGAATAATCATTAACGTGCTTTCAAGAGGCAAGGCTGCATGGAGCCCATAATCAGCCTTTAGTGACAGCTTCAGCACAGCACAAACAAAATAAAAGCCAGTGAAGATAACGTCTGAGAAATTAGATTTGGATTGTGGAGTTTGCATTTTTGCTGGATTTCCTGGTTCCCAATTGAATATGCTTGCATTAAATTTGTATCCATGCAATTTTAACGCAGGCATTAACTTCTTTTAGCTTTTATGTGGGAACAGCAGAAGGTAGATTATCCATTCCTTTATGTCTTGTGAAATTAGCTTTGCAATAATCTTTAATAAGTGATGCAGCTCACTGTAGCGGCTGTCTGTAATCCACTTCTTTCTCTTGCCTGGGCTCGTAGTCACTTTCTTTCTCTCTGCTGGCTCCCGAGCACAGAAGACAGTGCTGCAATTGCTCAGTTGGTCAGGTAGCGTCTGTGGAGGGAGAGGAATGTCTCATCGGAAAATGTCAGTGGGGAGAATGAGCTTGAAGGTGTTGAGAAAGTCGAGAGGAAAGGAGACCACCAGAGGGAAGGTGGTGATAGAGTGGAAGATGTGATGAAAGTGGTGGCTGCATGCCTGAGAGAGGTTAGAGAGTGACACAAGGTTGGTCGTCGAGTCGTAGAAACGGAAACGGGCCCTTCATGGTGACCAAGATGTCCATCTAAGCTAGTCCCATTTGCCTGCATTTGGCCCATATCCCACTCCTCCTTTCCCATCCACATACCATCCAAGTGTCTTTTAAATATTGTTATTGTACCTGCCTCACCCACTTCCTCTGGCAGCTCCTTCAGTGTACGGACCACCCTCTGGGTGAAGAAGTTGCTCATTCGGTCCCTTTTAAACCATTCCCTTCTCACCTTCAGCCTTGTGTTCTCCAGTCAGGAGGAGGTGGAAAGATGAATAAATTATCAGCAAAAAAGGGAAGAGAAAGAAAACTGTACGATTCAAATTCAGGAGTCACTGACTATGTGAAGTTGCCGACCTGGGAGTTTAGTTCATTAGTCTGTCGTGCGCCGATTTATCTGAGCACCTTTTGTACCTCAATGCAGCACTGAGGGAGCATTGCACTGCTCTTAGTGCTTCCTTTCTCATGACCTGTTAAACTGAGGCCCTGTCCCTTCTCTCGGCTAGACTTGGGATTCCACGGCACTCTTCCAGAAGAGACCATGGGAATCATCCTTAGTTTTCTGGATAAATGACCTCTCAGCTGATTCCTTTTTTTAAAAAAAAATGATATTCTGTATGAATGTGGTGTGCCAGTTCTTTCTGTTGAACTTATGAACACGACCTCATTATTCCTTTTTATTTGCACTATCATTTTGTAATTTATAGTAATTTTGTGTCTTTGCACTGTACTGCTGTTGCAAAACAATATATTTAATGTCATATAAGTCAGTTGATAATAAACCTGATTCTGTTACATTTCCCATGGTGGTTATGGTTACATTTGAACAAATACTTCATTGGCTCAAAGTTGTTTTGGCAGATTAACATATAACATGTTCTACGTTAATTCAGCATTGTATTTGGCCCACAATGTCTGCACTGAACATGATGTCGAATTAAACTAATTTTCTTCTGCTGTACATGATCATTCCATCCCTGCATATTCATGAGTCTATCTAACAGCCTCTTAAACGCCACTATTGTATCTGCTTCCACCGCTATCCCTGGCAGCTCATTCCAGGCACCTACCACTTTCTGTGTATCTAAGAAAACTTGTCCTGCATATCGCCTTTAAACTTTCCCCTTCTCACCTTAAATGCAGGTCCTCTAGTACTTGATATTCCTACCCTGGATATAAAGATTCTGATCGTCTACCCTATCTAGAGTTATTAAAGGTGTTTCCTAAACGTTGGTTGTTGTTGGCATTGTTTTATCATTTCTGGTATTAGTCTCCTTCTGAAATACAGGTATATTCAATTGCTTGCTGCAGGAAACTCAACTACCTTTTGTTCGTAAATGCCCATTCTTGAATGTCTGAGGGATGGTCAAAATATCTTATCAGTTAATCCTTGCTGCAAATTCTGCAAAAATTTTGTTGCTCTGTCATGGAATTTGAACACACTAATTCCCTGACTTTTTCTGGTTTAGAAGCTTTCAGTAATTCAATTGACCTTAATTCTGTTCTCTTTTGCTAGCGAAATGCAGATTATCACTTGATGGTAATCCTGTTGTGATCATGTTCCCATTGTCCATCCTTCAGCTAGATGGAGAACACTGGCAGGATAAGTCTTGATGTAATGACTTGCTGTTGTGAGCATTAATTACAATGACTTGCTGACAAAGGGAACATCTCCGAGGCAGCCAATCACAGTCCAGGGAGCTGTACTTCAGTAAAAGAGGGGTATCGATAGGGAAAATGCATGCAAGCTTTTACCCCTCGGGTTGGGTGAGACTAGAACTGGAGGTCATAGGTTTAAAGTGAAAGGTGAAATATTTAAGGGGAATCTGAGGGGAAACTTCTTCACTCAGAGGGCGGTGCGAGTGTGGAACGAGCTGCCAGTGGAAGTGGTAGATGTGGGTTCAATTGTAAGATTTAAGAGAAGTTTGGATAGGTACATGGATGGGAGGGGTTTGGAGGGATATAGTCTGGGTGCAGGTAGATGGGACTAGGCAGAAGATCAGGTCAACATGGACTAGATGGGTCAAGGGGCTTGCTTCTGTGCTGTCCTGACTAAAAGGAATACAAAGTAAAACCAATCCAAAGTACAAGATAGAGGAATTCCTGTGAATCAGTTGTGGCATATGCTCAATTGTTGATTCAGTGGGTGAAGATCTTGTCTGAATGATTGTTTACTAAGGTTCTTGAAACAGATGAACTCTCTATGATCTAGGTTGTATGGACTAAGAATCACATTGTGCAGAAGAAGGCGATTCAGTCCATTATGTTGATGCTTGCTCCTTGAAAGAGCTATCCAATTAGTCAAGCACCCCCGCTCTGCACTTCACTGATTTCCTTTTCTTTTCATTAAGTAGAATAGGTGACCAAAACTTGGTCAATGATGTAATTTTCATTTTTTTTTCATAAGATTATTTTCAAACTTCCTTCCACCACCCTTTTCAAGCTGTGCTTTCCAAATCACACCAATTTAAGAGCTTTGGAAAAATAACATTGAATTTCTGTCTGACTTCCTTCTTATGCCAAAGACTTTCAATAAAGACTTCTAATTAAATTAAAAGCCAGGGGAATTGCTGGTTAGATCCTAAGTCTGGAGAGGTTGGATAAATGAAACTGGGAAGTGTGGAGCTGCAAGGAGGAGATGGAACACTGGACATACTTCCACACCAATGATGCTGGGAGACTCTTGCTCGATGTAAATGAGTTGAGTGCTGAATCCAGCTATCAGTTTTCCAGATGATGCCGTGTATCAGTTTGCATTGAAGATTTAGTAGAACATCCCAAGGTGCTTCTTGGAATGTTGTCAGACAAAGCTTGGCTGCAAGCCATGAAGGATCATCCAAGGGTGAGTGGCCACACACTTGGTTAGAGATGTGGTTTCAAGAGGGCCTTAGAGGAACGGAGAGAGGCCAAGAAACTTGGAGATGAAATTTGGATCTTGGTAGCTGAAGGTATGATTGTCAATGATGGCACAATAGAGCAACTTATCTCTCGACCACCCGCAAATTAAAAATATGAATTGGAAAGGAAACCTAAGAGAAAGGGTGTGGTCGCAATAGAGAGAGTGCAGAAGAGGTTCTCCAGGATTTTGCCTGGAATGGAGGACTGTACTTGTCTGGATAGGCTGTGTTTATTCTTACTGGAACGTAGGAGGTTGAGAGGTGACCTTATAGAGGTTCATAACATTATGAGGGGCATAGATAGGATGGATAGAATATTTTTCTCTGAGGCAGAGGAGTCTAGAATTAGAGGGCACAGGCTAAAGGTGAGGGGAGAGAAGTTTTAAGTTATTCACACATTGGGTAGCAGTTATCTGGAATGAGCTGCCAGAGAGGTGGGAGAGGCAGATGCAGTTACAACATTTAAAAGGCACTTGGACAAGCGCTTGGATGGGGAAGGCATAGAAGATGCAGACCTAATGCAAGCAAATGGGATGGTGTAGATAGGCATCACTGTCGTGGACAAGGTGGGTCCAAAGGACTCATTTGAGTTGTACAATTCTAGGATTGTGGAATAGGAACAGAAAATGCTCAGCATGTTAGGCAGCATCCATAGAGATAGAAACAAAGTTAACGATTCAGGTCTGAGGAGTCCCTGACCCAAATCGTCCAGTTTCTCTTACCACAGATGCTGCCTGACCTGCTGAGCTTTTCCAATATATTTTCTATTTTTATTTCAGATTTTTAGCATCTGCAGGGTTTTTTTGTGTGGTTTTTCAGTTACCTACGAGGGTTGTGGGGCTGGAGGAAGTTGCAGCGATGTGGAAGGGAGAGGCTGTGGAAGTATTTGAAAATAAGCAGGATCTTCAATCTCATGGGAGTGATTGAAATCAAGGATGCAGTTTAAGACTGACCAGAGTAATGGTGAAACGGGTGGACAAGTGAATGTTTTTTTTTGTCTGTCTGCCTCTCTCTCTCTCATTGTGCCTTAACAGTATGGAATGCAAGGGTGGCAGAATAAAAGTCTGCAGAGATTGTGCTGAAAGTTTTAAAGTAATTTTATCTTTGCACTGTACTGCTGCCATAAAACAACAAGTCTCACGTCAGAGAAGTCACTGATAATAAATCCGATTCTGAAGTATGCCAATCAGATTAGACTAGGATTATGATGCTTAATTCTTGTCATTGCAGCATACAAATTGAAATAGGAAGGATCATGAAGGGGTGAGATTTGTTAGCATGTTAAATAACATACATTAACAATAGAGGTATAATTGTGGAAGTTTAATTCTTTAAAAACAAACTGGGTGGAGAAAGTATTCTGTGGAACAAAAGTGAAGTTTTCCTGCACTGTAGTTCTGTTTTCCTCAGTTGCCAAGTTACGATTTCCAACATGGAAGGAAGCACTCTGTGACCTGCTTGTGGCTAATTGTGAGAACATTCAGAAGATAGTGACCAGAAAATAATTAGGTTCGGTCTCAGAATGGAAAAGGAAATTGAACAGGCTAGATATGTGGCCGCAGTTATTCCCAGATATCGTTTATAAATCCCCTTGCGTCCTGTGTAATAAGTAAAGCAAATTATCGTTGGCTGAAGAGGAACTTTGCCCTTGTTGAAGAGAAGGCAAAATTGCCCAGTGTGACTGGAGATCAGTAATTGAAAGTGTATGTACAAGTGATAGAAGGGGACATGGTTCAAGTAAAGAACGAGGAGAAACAGCAATGGCTGAAGGAGAGAGATTAGATCAAATATAAAACTTAAAGAAACATTCAGAAAATAAATAACTTTTCCAGGACCAATATAAAATCAAAAACACAATGAAACGAATTTACAAAGGTCAGAGGGAATTTGAGGAGAAAAATGAATCAGCAATGCAAAATGTAATGAAAAGGCCTTCTTATAGCCTTGTAGTAGTAATAAGTCAGGAGTTGGGCTTGTAAGAGATGGAAACAGATACCCTGGCATTGGGCATCCGGAGGCAAATGGAACTAAATAAGTCTTTGTTTTCACTGTGGATATTGAGATTGTAGTATCACCAGATAACGGAGGATGTTGTTCAGGGAGAAATGATGACCAGAAATGCTCAGAGTTTGGATAGATAAATCACAAAGATCTTCTGTACTGCAGCCAAGGATCAGGAGGGAAGCTAGGAACAACATCATTAAGTGAAGCATTCGTTCAATCGCAGTTACAGTATTGTTTTACAATTCTGGTCACCTTGCTACTGGAAGTATGTGATGACCTTAAGAGAGCATGCAGAGAAGATTTAGTACAGTGGTACTTCACTGGAGACCCTGGAATTATTCTCGTCGGAGCAGATGAGGAGAGAGGCTCTGGTCATTACAGAAGAGAAATAGACCATTCAGCCCACTGAATCCGCCCTGACCGTCCAGCATCCACTTACACTAATCCTATTTTATTCTCCCCACATTCCCCTCAGCTCCCCTCGGATGCTACCACTCACCAACACACAAGGAGCAATTTGTAATGGCCAATCAACCGACCTACCCTCAAGTCTTTTGGATGTGGGAGGAAACCAGAGCACCCAGAGGAAACCCATAGAGTCACAGGGCAGAGCATGCAAACTCCACACAGATGGCACCAGCGGTCAGGATTGAACCAGTGTCACTGGAGCTGACGGGCAGCAGCTCTACTTAGCTGCACCACTGTGCTGCCCAAACTAATGCAAGTGATAGTAAACTATTCCTGTTGACAGAAGGGTCAAAAACCAAAAGGTATAGACTTAAGGTCATTAGCAAAGGAACCAAATGAAACACAAGGGGAAAAACTTTCTTTCAGCAAGTAGTTGTATCTGGAATTCACATTTTGCAAGGACGATGGATGCAGATACAATTGTGCTTCAGAGAGGAATTTAAGTTCTAGAAGGGGAAAATAATATCAAGGATAGGGGGAAAAATTGAGCAAAAGGAGCCAACTGGATTATTGTTACAAAAAGCCCATGATGGGCTGAATTGCTCCTCAGTGCTGTGACATTTGACTTTGATTCTAAGGAAAAACAGAACTCTAATTCTCCTAAATTTTGTGGGGACGAATAATGTTCCAGAGCACAGAAGGAAAGCAGATCATTAAATCATGGAAGATTTTTAAAATGCAGGAGAAGCTATTTGGCGGCGTGTGACCTTGCTGGTCCAGCTGATCGTGTTTCGAGTACTCATCCAAGTAATACGTGAAGAGTTTCTGTCTCTAGCATCCGAGTTCCAGACTCCTCCAGACCTGTGGTTAAAAGGATATTTTCCTCTTCTCCCTGCTATCGGTTTTGACCTCTCTCCTTGAAGTAGGCCCCCCCTATTTGCTTCCATCTACCCCTCTCATAATATTAACCCCCTGAATTAAGAGATGGGGAGAGGCCAGATAATTTGTTTGCAATCTGTTTTCCAATCTTTAGATAAGTGGGTACTATAATAAGGGCTGAAACCAAAATGAAAAGCATTTGAATTGGTGTTAACAGATGCAGATTATTAAAGGGTGAATCCTACCAGATTTTAGAGAATACTTAAAACAAAAAAATAATAGAAGGGGAATAGAGTAAAATGCAGTAGATTAGGGTTGTTATAGACTTTGACAAAGTATTTGAGAAGGTGCCATATACCAACAACTTGTACTAATTTAGCATCTTTAACACAGAAAATCATGGCCGTGCATTTCAGAGGAGTGTTATTAAACTGGGTATGACGTCGAACTGCTTAACAAGATATCAGGAAAGATCACCAAAGGCTCGGTCAAGGAGCCGAGCTTTAAGGAGTTTTTATTAGAGGAGGGGCAGATGCCATGGGGAGGAAGTGCCAAAGCCCAGGCAGGTGAAGGTAACCCCCATCAATGGGAGTGATTCACATCACTAAATAGGGTCTTGCCACAATGATGGGAATTGTTTGAACGGATAAAGATGTTGTTTCTTGGCAGACTTAAAATCCCAAAAAGGAGATTCTTGGATTTGGAAGTGGGTGGTGCTCTGTGAAGATCTGTGTCAGTCAACAATTATTTTAATACCTAATCTGAATTCGCAGTTGAAGGAACAATAGTGGAGGTTGTCGGTCTTGAGCGTGTAAATTTCTGGAGTTGGACCTAACAAAAGTCTTCTAGGTTAGGGAAAGGAAGTCGGGAAAACTATTTCTACTGAAGGCAAAATGGGGCTTGACTGTACTGCTCAATCAAACAGCAACAATTAGGGCATGCATCTCAATGTAATGAAAAGGATGTTCATAGTTAAAATATTGAATTGTTTTCTGCATACCTATTGCAGGAGAGTTCACATTTTTTTTCACTGTTATGGTAGTGTAGTGGTTAAGTTACTGGAATAGTAACCAGAGTTCTGCACCATTGATCTGGAGAGAGAGAAGTTCAATTCCCACCATGGTTGCTGGGGAATTTATATTCAAGTAATTAAATAAATCTTGACTTTTTTTTTAAAGTCCCCGTTACAGTGGCCTTCTATCTGCTGGATTATTGTTTAAAAACAAAGCCAGCTGGTTTCCTGTTGTCTTTCAGGGAAGGAAATCTGCCAATTTTACCCAGTCTGGGCTATATGCAACTCCGGTATTACCAATACACTTTCTTACTCTGACTACGTGGGTTTCCTCTGAGTGCAGTTGTTGCATAACCAATTGTAAACTACAACTCAAAACTGTGCAGGTTGGTAGATTAATGGCCATTGTATATTGTCCCTAGTGTGTCGGTGAGTGGTAAGATATGGGTGAGAATAAAATGGGATTAGTGTAAGATTAGCATAAATGAGCACTTGATGGTCAGCATGGTCTCAATGGGCCGAAAGGCCCGTTTCTGTGCTGTATGATTCTGACTCAGTGGAACTCCTCAGTGCATCCTCTGCTGTGGGGAACTAAGGATGGACAAAATATTAACAACAGAATAGAGCAATGCCACTAACAACACAGGAGTGAGGATTGTAAGAAATTATGACAAGGATCATGAAAGGCTGCAGGAGGGAATCCAAGGAAATGCCAGATGAATTAAACAAGTACTTTTCCTCTGTCTTCTTTAAGAAGACACAGAAAATCTACCAGATTATTCCTCATTCTTGATTTTTGAATTGTGCCAGGGAAATTTATGAGCTTTACAGTCAACAAGTCCCAAGCACCTGATGATCTACACCCCAGATCTTGAAAGAAATGGTGTTAAAGGTGGTGAATGCTATGTTATCATCTTCCAGGGTTCTATAACTTTTGAAGTTATTCCTGTGGATTGGAGGGTAGTGGATGTGATCCCACTATTTTAAAACAAAAAGGAGGGAGAGAGGCAAGGAGCTATCGACCTGTGAGCTTAATTGGTGGGGGGGGGGGGTAGTGCTAGAATCCATAATGCACGGTAGTGTAGCAGCTAGCGTAATGCTAGTACAGCGCCAGAGACCTGGGTTTAATTCCAGCTGCTGTTTGTAAGGAGTTTGTACGTTCTCCGCGTGACTGCATGGTATTCCTCCGGGGGCTCCGGTTTCCTCCCACATTCTGAAGACATACAGGTTAGGAAGTTGTGGGCGTGCTATGTTGGCACCAGAAGCCTGGTGACACTTGCGGGCTGCCCCCAGAACACTACGCAAAAGATGCATTTCACTGTGTGTTTCGATGTACATGTGACTAATAACAGAACACCTGAATAATAATAGGACTGAGCAGAGTCAACATGGTTTTATGAGTAAATTGGGTTTGACTAATCTACTGGAGTTCAATGAGGATGCAACTGGTAGAATAGTTAGGGGGAACCAGTAGATGTGGTGCACTTGGATTTTTGAACGGTTTTCAGTAAAGTCCCACATAGAGGTTAGAACATGTGTAATCAAGGATAATACACTGACATTGATACAACATGGTTATTGGACAGAAAGCAATGTGTAGGAATAAATGGGTCGTTTCGGGTTGGTGGGCTGTGGATAGTGGGGTACAACAGGGGTCTGTGATGAAGCAGAGGTAGTCACAATCCATATCAATGATTCCCCTGAGGGGGACTGGATGACTATACTAAACTAGGCAGGTCTGTGTGTGGGGAGGAGGATGAAAAGAAGCTTCAAGGGGATATTGAGAACACATGGCAGACAGACTATAATGTGGGAAAATGTGAGGTTATCCACTTGATGCAGAAAAGTAGTGAGTATTTGTTCAATTGGTGACAGATTGGGTAGTGTTTGATGTTCAAAAGACCTGCTCATACACTGAAGGCTAATGGGGCAAATGCAACAGGCAATTAGGAGAGCCTGTGGGACGTTATCCTTGGTAACAAGAGGGTTTGACTACAGGAGTAAAGAAGTCTTGCAATTGTGTCGGAGACACAAGAAGGGGAAAGTATGGATGACTGTCCTGGAGGATCATGCATACCAAGTGCAGCAAGGATTCACTGGGTTCTAGGGATAGTGGAGTTGCCTTCTAAGGAGATACTTGAGTAGATAAAGCCTGTGTTCTCCAGAATGAGAGGAGATCTAAACATGGAATAAAAATGTTAGAGTTTGACAGCTGGTTGCAAGAAGAATGTCTCCCCCGACTGAGGAATCAAGGACCAGGGCACATAGTTTAAAGATAAGGACTGGGATGAGGAGAAATTTCATCCCACAGAGTGACGAATCTTTGAAATTCAGTTGTTGAATTCTTTCAAAATGGATTGATAGATTTCTGGATATTAGGGGAATTGAGGAATATTGGGATAGTGCGAGGAATGAGGCAGAAGACCTTAATGAATGGCAGAGCAGGCTCGAAGGGTGAAATGGCTTCTGTTTATGTTTATATAACATTAATTGTTTTTATCCTGTACTATCTCAATGCACTCTGAACTAACTCAATGTATCTGCACTGTGTAATGAATTGATCTGATTGAACAGTATGCAAGACAAGTTTTTCACTGTACCTCGGTACAAGTGACAATAATAAGCCAATACCAATAATAAGGGAACAAGATTGGCAATATTATCAACAAGGAGATGAAGAGGTCTTTTTTTTAGGCTCAGAAATTGTGATCTGTAATGCATTTAAGTGGAAGAAATTCAGTGGAAATTTCCACTGGGGAATCATAGAACTGCTTGGAAAAGTAAAATAGCTAAGCTACAGAGGGAGAGCAGAGTTAGTGAGGCTAACAGGCAGCTCTTTTACAGAGCAAACATGGGCAGGTTTTGTTCTCTGTGATAGTCTGGGTTTCCTCTGGGTGCTTTGGTTCCCTTCCACAGTTCAAAGACACTCTGGTTGGTAGGTGAGTTGACCACTGTTAATTACCCCTAATGTAGGGGCGGTGGGAATCTGGTGGTCATGTGAGAGAGGATGGGTGGCAGGGGAATGGGACTGATGGGGTACGAGAGCTGGCAAGGTCTGGGCGGCTGAACAGCTTCCTATTTCATAAGAAAACGTGAGGAAAATATCATCAGGAAAAGTTTAATGGGCCAAATCCCTGCAGGGATTTTTTAGGATTTAGCGATGTTAACATTGGACTAAGGATGTTGTGGTTGTGAAAGAGAAGTACTTGGGAAGGAGAGGGAGGTAAAGGTTATTTCTACTGAAGCGTAAGAAAGAGTCTATTCTACTGGTCAGCAAGGCAGTGGTGAGTAGGGCACAGATCTCAGGGACCGGTGACATTTGGGTCTCTACCCTACAGTAGGACCTCTGCAGGGTCTCGACCTGAAACATCAACCATCCCTTTCCCTCCACGGATGCTCCTTAACCTACTGAATTCTTCAAGCAGTTTCTTTTGCTCTCAACAGACTGTTGTTCTCTCTGCATTATAAGATGAGTTAGGTTTCCTTTTGAGGTATTTTGGTCGACAAAGCACTGTGAAATCTTTACAGCAGATGGTGATCAAGCATTTATAGTGCAAACAAGACCTGTAGTCTCTTCACCAGACTTCCTGATAATGAACTTGGCCTTGGTGCACTATGTGCTGATGAATTGTGCATTATTTAATTTTAATTATAAGTTTGTAAATTTGCTAATCTATCTTCTGTTTTTGGGGGTCTAATTAAAATCATGTTTCACCTTGACCATTCTGAACCCAAAGAAAACATGGTGAATATAACAATCTCAAGCATGGTGTTGATCTGTCTGAGAATGAACATCAAACGTTGAAGCAGAGCGGAAGCTGGATACAGTAATGCAAAGCAGACTATCCTGACCTGGACTAACTGCTGGCCCAGTTCCAAGAACACTAGAGGTACAACACCTCGTATTCTGCCTGGGTAGTCCACATGGCACGAACACTGAGTTTTCCAATTTTCGGAAATCGTCCCATCTGCTGGGTTGCTTCCACCCCCCCCCCCCCCCCACTTCCCCTTCTAACCCTCCCCCATTCCTCCTATTTTTGTGCCTCGCCCCCTCCTGGTTCCACACCCACAGGTTACCCCCCCCCCCCCCCACCCTCCCTTACCTGGGTTTCAGTTCCAAATGCCATTCACCTCTCCCCTAATGGTTCCATTTTCACCCCCTTCCAGCGGCTGTAGCCCTTTTACGTTCCTGCTTTATCTCGCTCCAGTAGCTGTCTCCAATCTTCACACTCCCCACCTCGCTCCATCTACCTCTTTAAATTATTTTCCTCTCTGTCTGCCTCCTATCATTCACTTGCCACTGTCCCCCCAACTCCACCCTCCCCTCCCTGGCGACACCTACCCATCATCTTACACCCTTCCTCAGTCCACCAGTCGCCTTGGGTTCCTATCTCACTGCTCCCCTTCCCTCTTTCTATACCGGCCATCTTGCCTCTCCACTCTCAGTCCTGATGCAGGGTTTCGACCTGAAGCGTCGACGATTTCTTTTCTCTCACAGATGCTGCCCGACCTGCTGAGTTGCTCCAGCAGATGGTTTGTTGCTTCATCAAGCATAATCAGTTCTGCTGAGCCCAGTCTCTGTTCCATTTGCTCCCTCTCATGCCTTCTGACTGGTTCCATGGCCTCTTTTATGGTCATCTGTGATTTGGAGCATGAAAAAGCCTCTGGCAGCTTTGAGTCATGCAACACAGACCCTTCAGCCCAACTTGTCTGTGCTGACCAAGTTGCCTAGTCCCATTTGGCTGTGTTTGGCCCATATCCCTCTGAACCTTTCCTGTCCATGTATCTGTTTCAATGTCATAATTGTACCTGCCTCAACCACTTCCTCTGGCAGCTTGTTCCATATACGTACCACCCTCTGTGTGGGGGATAAAGTTGTCTCCCAGGTCCTCTTTAAATCTTTCCCCTCTCACTTTAAACCAGAGCCCTCTAGTTTTAGACTCCACTACCCTGGGGGAGAAAGACCTGTCTGTTCACCATGTCTGTGCTCCTCATGATTTTATAAAATTCAGTAAGGTCACCCCTTGTCTTCCTAGACTCTAGGGTTTTTTTAAAAAATAAAGCTCAGCCTCTCCTTACAACTTAAACCCTCCAGTCCCATAACATCCTCATAAATCTTTTTTTATATATATCCTTCAACTTCTTCACACACAGGGTGGTGGGTGTATGGAACAAGCTACCAGAGGAAGTGGTAGAGGTGAGTACAGTTACAGCATTTGTATCCTTTCCCATTTAATGATAAAATAGTAGTTTAGTGGAAAGCTGTTTGACTATCAATGGGTAGCATTGCCCTGTCCTTGTAATACAGCTACAGAGACACAAGGAATTCTGCAGATGCTGGAATCTGGAGCAATACACAAAGTGCTGGAGGAACTCAGCAGGTCAGGCAGCATCCATGGAGGGAAATACACCGTCGACGTTTCGGGCCGAGACCCTTCAGGACTGGAAAGGAAGAGGGCAGAAGCCAGAATAAGAAGGTGGTGGGGAGAAGTACATAACAGGCATACAGCTGGCTGGTTTATCTTGGTAAAAGACTATTTAGCCTCGACTGGAGCACTGCAGGATGTTCTGGTATTGCATTACAAGCAGGCTGTGGTGGTATATGAGAGAAATTCATAAGGATCTTGAAGATGTTTAGTTTTGAACAAAGATTGGCTAGGCTTGGATTTTCTTTGGAAGAGAGGAGGCCAAGGGGAGGCGTAATCAAGCTGTATGATACTGAGAGGCTGAACAGAATGAAGCGTCCATTTCAAATAGCAGGCCAGCAACTGGTCGGTTTAGACTGAAAGCGCTGAAGGAACTCTGGGTCGAGCAGCATCTGCGGGAGGAAAGAAATAGTCCACGTTTTGGGTCGAAGATCGTTTGTTGCTCCAGATTCCAGCATCTGCAGTCCCTTGTGTCTCCTCAAGATGAAGGAGGAGTTGCCCAGGGGATGATTGGGGTTTGGAACCCACAGCTTGAAAGTGTGGTTGAGGTGGATAGCGCCACCTCACTTAACAAGTACCTGGGTGACCCAGGGAGGGAGAGGGATTAGTCTGAAGGTTGTATTACCACCTACACTGTAAACTGGTCTGATTTACAACATTGGGCAGCTGAATCCAGCTCAGTGGGCAATTACAACATAACTCTGTTCCCTGTCAACTAAAGTGACTGGAGGACAACTTGTACCCTGCTGTTATCAGAGTTTTGAACAGGCCTCCCATACGCTTAAAATATGAACTCTTGATCTCCTAGCCTACCTTGCCGTGGCCCTTGCATTTCATTTGTTTGTCTGCCTGCACTGCTCTTTCTCTGTAACTGCAACACTGTATTGTGCATTCTGATTTTCTTTTTACTACCTTGATGTCTGATCTGTCTGGATGACATGCAAACAAAAGCTTTTCACCATATCTTAGTACATGTGATAATAGCACACCAATACCATATTTTAAACCAGCATTCACAGGAGACCTAAACTTTAAAGCCCTTTTAGACTTCCTAGACGATTGGCTGAAGCTTTTGAAAGACCTTTTTTTTTGGGTGAATCGCAGGTGACCACTGTGTTTAGGAAAAGGCATTATTATAGTTTGCAGGAGTTCCACTTTTCACTATGGGTCTTGTCATCCAACTTAAGGGACTGGAGAACAGAACACACCAGTACACTTCCTAGGTACTACTGTCACTGGTGTTGTGCTCTGGGTAACATTCTACTGGTTGGCTCTTCCATAATTGCCATGAATCCAGTGGCTTTCTGGGCCACTTCAGAGGGCATTTAGGACTCCACTACATTAGTGTAGGTCTGGAGTCACGAATAGGCCAGAGTGGACAAGGGCAGCAGATTTTAGAACCTGGAACAATACAGCACAGGAACAGGCCCTTCAGCCCACGATGTTGTGCCGAACTAATTAGTCTAATGGCACGTAATCCCTTCTAATTGGTTCATTATTGTCACATGTGCCACGGTACAGTAGAAAAACTTTGCATGCCATCCATACAGATCATTTCACCACATCTGTACATCGAGGTAGTACAAGGGGAAAACAATAACAGAATGCAGAATAAAGTGTTACAGCTACAGAGAAAGTGTAGTGCAGGCAGACAATAAGTTCTAAGGCCATGACAAGGTAGATTGTGAGGTCAAGAGTCCATCTGATCTGGTCCATTCAAAAGTCTTATAACAGCGGTCCATATCCCTCCATTCTCTGCATATTCATGCGCCTATCTAACAGCTGCTTAAACGCCTCTATTGTATCTGCCTCCACCACCACCCCTGGCAACGCGTTCCAGGCACGCACAACTCTCCATGTGTATAAATAAAAAAAATTACTTGCCCTGCACACCTCCATCTCCTTTTGAAGTTTTCCCCCTCTCACCTTTAAATGCATGCCCTCTAGTATTAGACGTTTTGACCCTGGGAAAAATAGAACATGAGAACATGTACATTATATCACCTAAAACTCATTCGTGAAACAGATGATAATCCAGCAATTTATTTATTAACTGAATTTGAATTCAAGTTCAAATTTATTGTTGTCATAGGCATACATTCACAGGGTATAAATGCCATGAAAATTTGCTTTTTGCAGCACAGTACATTAACTTAAGTTAACATAAACTTATCATAAATTATACATGCACAACAATAAAAAAAAGAAAATAACCATAACACCAGTGCAAGATTGAGAGAGAGAGAGAAAGAAATATAGTCCGAGGTAGAATTAGGGTTTCTCGGGTTGGCTCAAGAACCTGAGGGCAGTGGGGAAGAAGCTGTTGTTGAACCTTGAGGTGTGGGTCTTCAGGCTCCTGTACCTCCTGCCTGATGGCAGCATCGAGAAGAGGGCATGGCCCGGATGGTGGGGGTCTCTGATGATGGATGTTGCCTTCCTGAGACATTGCCTCTTGTAGATTTCCCCAGCTCCCTGGTGGGAATTGAACTCTTGGCTCCAGTTTCCAATCCAATACTTCAACTCCTGAGTTACTGAAGCCCAATGGTATGAAAATGGTCCTGTTTCAAATTAGTGCAGGGGATTTCTCCCTAGTGCCCTACTGGTAATTATTCCTCAACAAATTACAATACTGATGCTCTGATGATCATGGGAGCTTGCTGTGTGTGAACTGGCTGCTGTTTCCTACATGAGCTCTCAGATCTCACATGGCAATGAGGAGGCATACAGGAGTGAGATAGGTCAGCTGGCTAACTGGTGTCACAAAAACAACCTTGCACTCAATGTCAGCATGACCGAGGAACTGATTGTGGACTTCAGGAAGGGAAAGTTGGGAGAACACACACCAGTCCTCTTTGAGGGGTCAGCGGTGGAAAGGGTGAGCAGCTTCAAGTTCCTGGGCGTCAACATCTCAGAGGATCTATCTTGGGCCCAACACATTGATGCAATCATGAAGAAAGCACACTAGTGGTTCTACTTCATTAGGAGTTTGAGGAGATTTGGAATGTCAGCAAGGACTCTTGCAAATTTCTACAGATGTATAGTGGAGAGCTTTCTGACTGGTTCTATCACCGCCTGATATGAAGACTCCAATATGCAGGAGGCTGCAGAGGGTTGTAGACTCAGCCAGCTCCATCACGGGCACATTCCTCCCTGTCATTGAGGACATCTTCAGAGGAGAGGCCTCAAGAAGGCGGCATCCATCACCAAGGACCCTCACCAACCGGGACATGCCCTCTTCATGTTACTCCCATCGGGGAGGAGGTACAGGAGCCTGAAGACCCACATTCAATGGTTCAGGAACAGCTTCTTCCCCTCCGCCATCAGATATCTGAATGGTCCATGAACACTACCTTATTATTCCTGTTTTGTACTATTTATCTGTTTTTGTAACTTACAGTAATTTTTATGTCTTGCACTGTACTGCTGCCACAAAACAAACTTCACATCATGTGCCAGTGATGATAAACCTGTTTCTGATTCTCATTATGACAGTGACTGTGCTTTAGAAGTATATCCTTGTCTACAAAGCACTGTAGAACATCCCAGCAGCATGAGAAAGCACAGGATAACTCCACGTCCCTCGTTTCCGCTGAGAGTGTTTTTATTGGGTGTGAATGGAGCAGAAAAATTGCAGGTTCCAAGCTTGCAGTTTCTTTGTTCTGTGAAATTTGCAATCTAGCATCACATTGGTTCTGTTTAAATGTTTTAATCTGATGTGTTCTCAGGTCTTTTGGGCAACAGAATGGGAATGTAGCACTTGGGAGCAAAGAAAGCCCTTGTGGTCTGGCTGAAGGTTAAAAGCACAGACACATGGACACACACACACACACTTTGGTTCTTTTATTTCTTTCCCAGTAAACCACAGGCTTGAACTCACTCCCTGACTTGCATTGGGCTTGCCAGTAGTTAGTGAAGTTATGGCTGGCTGCTGCAATGTGATTGGATGCACCGCACTTGCTTTAACATGGGTTAGGATGAAAAATAAGGAGGAATTGATTGGCAGTTGCAATGTGCAATGTCCTTCCTGGGAGATCGGGCAGAGGGATCTCTAACACCGCTCCGAACACACACCGAGTGTTTGATTTCCCCACAATGGAAGCTGGCTGAGATCTCTTCGCGGACGATGTTGTTTGTCAACCTGCTGAATTCAGTTGCCTGGTAACGGGACAATCGGTCGGTGCTCGTGTCAGCGTGCTGTGTGAACTGCTTGTCTAGGCTCGTTATGCTATCCTGGTAAAAAGTGAGGGTTACCCTGACCAGCTACTCTCCTCTGTTCCACTGTGGTGAAAGTCTCGCTATAGGTTTGTCCTGGAGTCTGCAGGAACTAATCTCCTGGACACCACTTGCAGCATCCTGCCAGAAAAATAAAACCCATGACAGTCTATTAAAAGTCAATGATTTAAAAATATTATATATCTTAATTGTACGGAGACCACAAGAGACTGCAGATGCTGGAATTTGTATTATATGAACCAGATTTGTGGTTGGAAATCAGTCAATCACAGGCAGCTGTTGGCAATACATGTTTTTAGGTCAAAAGTACTGAACAGAATGAATATTTGTGGAATATATCCACGTTATATAAATAGCAGAAGTACTCTCCATACTATTGTCTCCTTACTAGCCTCCCATTTTACCCTAATTGAAAGCGCTCATTCTAAGCTGAGCTATGTTCTACGTCACAGCACCCAGTTGCCCGTTACCTCCCTGAGCCTTTTAGAGCTGTAATACCTCAGTTATAAATATCTTGTCCTTGTTTTCAAATCCCATCGTGATCTCCACCCTCGCAATCTCTGAACCCTGCTCCAAGCAGACATCCCTCCTGAGATCCCTGCCTGCAGGCAGTTCTGACCTCTTGCACATCCCTTTAATTCTGCACTCCACTACTGGTAGTACTGCCTCCCATTGTCTGCATTCTGAGCCCTGGAATTCCCCCTTTACCTCAGTTCAGACACTCCTTAAAACCTGAAACTTTTAACCTCCTGTTTGGTCACTTAACCTATACGAGCTTCTGGGTAAATTATTTGTCTGCTAACGTTCTTCTGAAACACTTGTAACACGAGCTCCTGAGTGTTGAGCAGACTGAACACAGATTGGGTGACCGCTTTGTAAAGAACTTCCATTCAGTCGACAAGGGTGAATCTACTCATCACACACTCCCTCTCTGCCCTTCACCTCGGTACTGCTTCCTTGAAGCTCAGCGTAAGTTTGAGGAACAGCACCTTACCTTCAGAGTTGGCACGTTACAGACTTCCAGACTCAACAATGAATTCAACAATTGCAGATAATTATTCTGTTATTTGTACACCCCCAACCCACCTTGCACTATCATTATTTTTCTCTTGACAATCTCTCTGTCCCTTTCCTCTAAACTCTTGTTCTTGTCAGAGGTAAGTCTTTTACACAGAGAGTGGTGGGTGCGTGGAACGCACTACTGGCAGAGGTTGTGGGGGCAGATACATTAGGGACATTTAAGAGACATGAATGATAGAAAAACAGATGGCTATGTGGGAGGGAAGGGCTATATAGATCTTAGAGCAGGATAAAATGTTGGTACAACATTGTGGGCCGAAGGGCCTGAACTGTGCTGTAATGTTCTGTGTTCTCTCCACTTCCAACACCCCCCGACTTTCTCTCACTTTACAATTTGTTTATCACTTGCTTTTCCAAGTTGTGTTGACCTGAAGTCTGAATCCTGTTTCTCTCTCCACACGTGCTGCCTTATCACTTTGTTTTGGTTCCTAGTTTATTCCAAAGCACTATCTCTCCCCTTTTGCTGTCATTACGGTGGTAAGATGCCTATTACTTGAAAAGCACAGGTACTTTGGAGGTTAAAAAAAAGACCACCTTTCCGAATGGAGTTTGTCAGATTGTCAATGGTAATGGAGCAAAATTGCAGTCATTTTCATCCAAGTCTTTTGCTGCCCTGTTGATAATAGTCAGACAATGATCTTGATGTCTTCTCACCACAACACTGAATGTGTTAGCTGATATTTTTAACTTGCTCGTGTCATTTCTTCAGTGCTTGAAAAGCCTCTGAAGCAGTAATTCCGAGCTTCCGAGTCATAATGTTAGACGTTCCGGTCCCGGTCCCGCTCCAGAGACCTAAGCACAGAAATCTAGGCTGGACCATTGGTGTAGTGCTGAGGGAGTGCCGAGCTGTCAGTGTTGCTGCCTTCCAGTGGATGCATTAAGCTGAAATGTTGTCTACACTGTTGGGTGGATGGAAGATATCCCAAGCCACCCTTTCAAGGATTATCTCTTTGTCCATGTTACTAATTGAGGCCGTCAGGTCATTATTTTTGGGCTTCACCTTTTTCTTATCTTCAGTCCTGAAGAAAGGTCCTGACCTGAAACATTGACCGCTTGCTTTTCTCCACGGATGCTGCCTGGCCTGCTGAGTTCCTCCAGTATCATGTTACACTGTGGGATTTTCTGTATGCAGATAGACTGCTATATTCCTCTGACACAACAGTAACTGCACTCTTTCACTGACTGTAAAGTACTTTGGGATATTTCGAGGACTTGAATTCAAGTTTATACAAATTCGCATCTGTCCTGCAACGACCAGAGGTCTGGACTACCATTCCGAAGATCTGAGTTCAAATTCCACCACGGCAATTTAAATTCTGTTCATAATCTGTGATTTAATAAAAAAAATTATTAGTAATAATGACCCCAAAACAACTGGATTGTTATAAAAAAACTTACCCAGTTCACTAATGTTCTTCTGGGAAGGAAATCTATTGCCCTTACCTGGTCCGATGTACAGTATATGCGACTCCGGACCCACCAATCTGGTTAACTCTTGATTGTCCTCTGAAGAACTGTACACTTGGGGTTCTACCATTTCAGCTCCTCACATTGCAGATAGAAAGCTGGATGCTCTGGTGTTCTATCATGGGTCTACGGGAGTGGGGCAAGCGTCACCTCAACTGTCATGACTTGCCACAGGTCTTGAACCCTGCAGTCAATGCTGGGTTGTGGGAGGTGGTTTTACTAGGGATTGGTCACAATTACACAGCACAGAAACAGGCCTTTCAGCCCAATTGGTCCATGCTGACCAGCTAAACTAGTCCCATTTGGCCCATAACCTTCTAAGCCTTTCCTATCCATTTACCTATTCAACTGTCTTTTAATTGGTGGCCATTACTTGGTGGCAATCTCTCTGAGCCAAGCTCTGGAGGGAAAGGAGGGTGTTGGTGTGATCTCGCCTCTGAAGCCTCCATTTCAGGTTGCCTGCATGGTTCGGGGAGGTGGGGGGGATATCACCAGTTCATAAATAAAAGATCACTGAGAATCAAGATGTTGTGAATCATCTGGGGACTGCCTTGTGGATCACTGAGCAGCTCTTGCTTTGTGCAGCTTGGAGATGAACAGTGATGAATTGGCTTCTGTTTTGAAGTTTGACACTTTATTCTATTAGTTTTCCAGAAGCAATAATCCCTTTGTAACTTCATTGCCCTGAGCCAGGGTAGACCAACCTAACCTTTGCTGACAGTAAATTCCTGTCCCTTTTCTCAAGGTCGAAATGTCTAATACCAGAGGGCATGCATTTAAGGTGAGAGGGGGCAAGTTTTTTACTTAGTGGTGGGTGCCTGGAATGTGCTTCCAGGGGTGGTAGTGGAGGCAAATATGATAGAGGCATTTGAGAGGCGCATGAATATGCAGAGAATTGGTATTGGTTTATTATTATCATTTGTCCTGAGGTACAGTGGAAAAACTTGTCTTGTATACCGATCGTACAGATCAATTCATTACACAGTGCAGTTACATTGAGTTAGTACAGAGTGCATTGAGGTAGTGGAGGGATATGGACTTGCAAAGGGTCTAGTTTAGTTCAGCACAACGTTGTGGGCCGAAGGGCCTGTTCTGTGTATATCTGAGAGCACTGTTTCACCAGGTGAGCATACAGGGTGCTGCACTGATCCACGTGACTAATGTCCCTGCAGCCCCCTCGGGCTGGGCCGAAATCCACTGAAAATGTGGTTGTGCCGGGGAGAGTGCGGAGGAGATTCACCAGGGTTTTGCCTGAGTTGGAGGACTTTGGCTGTGGTGAGAAATTGGAAAGGTTGAGCAAAAGAGGCTGACGGGTGAAGTGATAGAGGCGTATAAGATTGAGAGGCAGAGACAGGGTAGTCAGAATGTTTTCCCCGTGGTCGGGGTATCAAAAGCAAGTGGGCTTAGATTTAGAGTGAGAGGAAGGAATTTTAAAGAAGGATCCCGGGATAAGATTTTCTTTTTGTACTCCCATCAGGCAGTGGTTGATATCTGGAGTATGCTGCCAGAGGAGGTGGTCGAATCGGATACAATCATGGTATTTAGACAGCAAGGTGTGGAAGGGTTCAGTCCTAATGTGGAAAAATGGGATTAGTGTGGATGGGCGAGAAAGGTCAGCATGGAGGAGATGGGCTGAAAGGCCTGTTTCTTTGCTGTGCTGCCTGCAAAACAAAAGAGCTGGTCATTGGCTTCAGGAAAGGGGGCGGTGTACATGCACCTGTCCACCTCAATGGTGCTGAGATCGAGAGGGTTGAGTGCTTCAAGTTCCCAGGAGTGAACATCACCAATAGCCTCTCCTGGTCCAACCACGTAGATGCCACGACCAAGAAAGCTCACCAGCGCCTCTACTTTCTCAGGAGGCTAAAGAAATTTGGCATGTCCCCTTTGACACTCACCAACTTTTATCGATGCACCATAGAAAGCATCCTATCAGGATGCATCACGGCTTGGTATGGCAACTGCTCTGCCCAGGACCGCAAGAAACTGCAGAGAGTTGTGGACACAGCCCAGTGCATCACGGAAATCAGCCTCCCCTTCATGGACTCTGTCTATACCTCTTGCTGCCTTGGTGAAGCAGCCAGCATAATCAAAGACCCCACCCAGCCAGGTTGTTCTCTCTTCTCCCCCCTCCCATCACGCAGAAATACAGGAGCCTGAGGGCACGTACCACCAGGCTTGAGGACAGCTTCTACCCCACTGTTCTAAGACTATTGAATGGTCCCCTTATACGATGAGATGGACTCTTGACCTCACAATCTACCTTGTTATGACCTTGCACCTTATTGTCTACCTGTACTACATTTTCTCTGTGGCTGTGACACTTTGCTCTGTATTCTATTATTGTTTTTGTCCTGTACTACCTCAATGCACTCTGTACTAATTCAATGTAACTGCACTGTGTAATGAATTGACCTGTACGAACGGTATGCAAGACAAGTTTTTCACTGTACCTTGTTACAAGTGACAATAATAAACCAATACCAATAACTCTATGACTATGATGCATATCCTTGTGGAAATCAGGCTTGGTAAATCCAGTGAGGCTCAGACCAGCACTCTTGCCTTTGAGTCAGGAAGGTTGTAGGGTCCATTCCCAAGGCAGCGAGTTGAGCCCAGTATGGGATCGTCAAGAGGGGTGTTCCGCCCTGTGTTGGGCACCACTCTGCCTATCCAAGCTTCTCTGTGGTTGGTGAGTCAGGTTATTGGACCACCAGAAAGGGAAGTCTGAGACATTGCCCAACTCAGCAAGGATCCCTGATTTTTCCAATTGGATGAGACATTAAGTCACACACTTGGGTGGAAGTAACATAAGTCGCAAAAGTTAGAGGTTCATAAAATCATGAGAGGCGTAGATAAGGTGAATGGTCAGTCTTCTCCCCAGGGTAGGGGAATCTAAAACTAGAGGGCATAGGTTTAAGGTGAGAGGGGAAAGATTTAAAGGGGACCTGAGGGGCAAGTTTTTCATGCTGATGGTGTGGGTATATGGAACCAGCTGGCAGAGGAAGCTGTAGGGGTGGCTACAATTACCATGTTTAAAAGACATTTGGATAGGTCGATAGATAGGAAGAGTTTAGAGGGATATGGGCCAGACGCTGGCAAGTGGTACTAGCTTAGGTAGGCAACTTGTTTGGCATGGACAAGTTGGGCTTGAAGGATCTGCGTGTGTTCTGTCTAACACTGACTCTCTGACCCTGTTCTGCTCTCTTGAAGAAGAGAGCGCTCCCAGAGAATGCTATAAAGGCATCATTCCTAACCCCAAACCATCGTCTTCCCTCAGTCGACGTCACAAAAAACAGATGAAGTGGCTGTTGTTTGTGGGAGCTTGCTGCACACAATGTTGCTGCCACAGTTCCTGCAGCAATTAGTCTCCAAGCCTACTTCACTGGTTGGAAGACACTTTGGGCTGTCCTGTTGCCCAGAAGGTAGCTCTAGAAGTGCAGCGGAGTCTGCAAGCTCGGAAATGGTGGGCGTCTGTGATTCGGGGCAGAGAACTTCGGATGACCTTGGAAGCTGAGCATGGGAACAGCTCCACTTTAACAGTGGGAAGCGTATTTACAAATGGAGTCACCTGGGGACTAATGACATCTGGACTGCTTTACATTGGGAATCTGTGCAGCTGAAAGAAATTAAACACTGTCAAACTAGTAACAACTTTGCATTAAGAATTAAAGAAACAATATGTGCTTTATGTAAACCCCAGAGATTCCAAAACACTGCTGCCTACTACGGGAGTGCAGCCTGCCTCGTGCACTAAGCTATCAGTGAACAGCTGGCCAATGACCGCAAGCTTTGCTGAGCACTTGGGCTCTGTCCATCATGGGTGTCTAGAGCTCCCAGTTGCCAGCCACTTTAACTCCCCTCCCCACTCCCACACCGACCTGTCTGTCCTCAGCCTCCTCCACTGCTGGGGTCAGGCTAACTGTAAACTGGAGGAACAGCCCCTCATGTTCCTCTACAAGCCAACAGCAGGAGCATTGAATTCTCCAACTTCCGGTAAACTGCTCCCCCTCTGTCCCTTTTTTTTTCTGTCTCCTGCTGATTCACCCAGTTCTTCCCGCTCTGTCCCCAGCCCCCATCACCCGGTTTCCTTCCCCTCCTCCCATCTGCCCATCACCCACACATTCCCCTCCCTCACTGTTCCTATCTGGCCTCCCCACCTCCATCCTTTGATTCCAGGCTCCAGTCAGATTCCACCATCTTCAGTCCTTTGTTGCCTCCATCTATCACCTCCCGGTCTCTGTCCTATTGCCACTCTCCCCTCCATCTGCCTATCACCCTTCCCCACCTGGATCCACCTGTCGCCTGCCAGCTCTTGCTCCACCCCTTCACCTCACCTCTTTACACTGGCTATATCCCTCTATCTTTCAGTCCAGTTGATGGGTCCTGAGCCGAAATGTCGTGTCCATTTCCCTCCATAGTTGCTGCCTGACCCGCTGAGTTCCTTCAGCTATTGTTATTGGTTTATTATTGTCACTTGTACCGAGGTGCAGTGGAAAAACTTGTCTTGCAAACCGATCGTACAGGTCAATTCATTACACAGTGCAGTTACATTGAGTTAGTACAGAGTGCATTGATGTAGTACAGGTAAAAACAATCACAGTACAGAGTGAAGTGTAACAGCTACAGAGAAAGTGCAGTGCAATAAGGTGCAAGGGCACAACAAGGTAGATCATGAGGTCAGAGTCCATCTCATTGTATAAGGGAACCGTTCAATAGTCTTATCACAGTGGGGTAGAAGCTGTCCTTAAGCCTGGTGGTACGTGCCCTCAGGCTCCTGTATCTTCTACCTGATGGAAGAGGAGAGAAGAGAGAATGACCTGGGTGGGTGGGGTCTTTGATTATGCTGGCTGCTTCACCAAGACAACGAGAGGTAAAGACAGAGTCCAAGGAGGGGAGGCTGGTGTCCGTGATGCGCTGGGCTGTGTCCACAACTCTCTGCAGTTTCTTGTGGTCCTGAGCAGAGCAGTTGTCATACCAAGCCGTGATGCATCCAGATAGGATGCTTTCTATTTATTTTGTGCGTTGACTCCAGATTCCAGCACCTGCAGTCTCCTGTGTTTCTGTGTGGCCAATGAAAATGTTGATCAGGGCGCAGGGTCAATGATGGACAGGCTAGGAGTGTGTATTGCAGAGTAGGCTTTGGACGTTGGACTCGGAGAAGCCTCGTTTCTACATAGGCTGCCACTGCAAGGCGCCAGGAAACCAGGTTTAAAAAATCTAGCTTGGTTTGTGAAGGGGATGAGTAGTGGTCGTGGGAGGGGGAGGGTGGGGGAGCACCTGGTAGGAAGAAAGGTCGGAAGGATTGTGAAACAGGTTGGTAGTCCAAGGGAGGGGCAGGTACCTTGAGCTGCAGGGGGTGGGGGTCCGTGACCAGGAAGGGAACCACTGGCTAGTGGCAGATCCAGGAGAAAACCAGGTTATGTTGATTAATAAGGCAAGCTCACAACACCAAGCTGAGGCCTGATTATGAAGGCCCCGAGGTCCGGCCTTGCAAGCATTGGCCACGAGCTGGGTGGGTGAAGTGTGATTTACTCCTTGTATTTAAGGCAACCAATATGCACACAGCAAGATCCCACAAACAACAAGTCACGTCAAGTTTATTGTCATGTGCACAAGCACGGTGAGGTACAGGTACAATGAAAAACTTGCAGCAGCATTGCAGGCACGTAGGTACAGACAACACACAGAATATAAATTATACATAAATTATACAAGACAGTGAAGAGAAAGACGGTGCTTTTTTGCACTAATATCTTGTTTTGCACAATCAGAGACAAGTCCATGGTCGTGCAAAAGGTGGTCCGTAGTATTCTGTTGCTGAGATGGGGTTAGTGTTAACATAGAACATTACAGCACATCACAGGCCCTTCAGCCCACGATGTTGTGCCGACATTTTATCCTGCTCTAAGATCTATCTAACCCTTCCCTCCCACATAGCCCTCCATTTCTCTATCATTCATGTGTCTACCTAAGAGTCTCTTAAATGTCCCTAATGTATCTGCCCCCACAAGCTCTGCCGGCAGTGCGTTCTACACACCCACCACTCTCTGTGTAAAAATAAAAACTTACCCCTGACATCCCCCCTTATACCTTCCTCCAATCACCTTAAAATTGTGCCCCCTCGTGTTAGCCATTTTCACCTTGGGAAAAAATCTCTGACTGTCCACTTGATCTATGCCTCTTATCATCTTGTACACCTCTATCAAATCACCTCTCATCCTCCTTCTCTCCAAAGAGAAAAGTTCTAGCTCACTCAACCTATCCTCATAAGACATGCTCTCCAATCCAGGCAGCATCCTGGTAAGTCTCCTCTGCACCCTCTTAAAGCTTCCTCATCCTTCCTATAATGAGGTGACCAGAACTGAACACAATACTCCATGTGTGGTCTAACCAGAGTGTTGTGCAGGCCAGTTCAAGAACCAAGGGAATTCCTGAACCTGGTGGTGTGGGACTTAAGGCTTCTGTACCTCCTGCCTGATGGTAGCAATAAGAAGAGGGCATGACCTGGATGATCCTTGATGTTAGATACCACTTTTTAATGATGTAGATTGAATGATAAATATCTGCTAGGTCACTGGGGGTCATCCACCTCATCTGCATCCACCTATCACCTGCCAGCTCTTTCTCCACCCGTTCCCTCCACCTTTTATACCAGCTATCTCCCCTCTTTCTTTCCCGCTGAGTTCCTCCAGCAGCTTTGAATATTGCTCTGCAGTCTCTTGTGGGAAGACTGCAAATGAAGACACAAGACACTGCAGATTTCCAGCATCTGCAGTCTCTTGTGTCTTCATTTGGGGTCTTCCGGGACTTCTCTGCAAAGGAATCTTTCCAGACACAAAGGAAAATCGGGCAATTTACAGCGGCTAATTAACCTACCAACTTGCACGTCTTTGGGATGTGAGAAGAAACCCACAGAGTCATGGGGAGAACGTGTAAACTCCACACAGACACCACCAGAAATTGGGTTTGAACCTGGGTCACAGGAGCTGGGAGGCAATAGCTCTTCTATGTCAAAGACAAATTTATTGTGATATGCACAGGTATGTGTATGCATGAATGCAATGAAAAACTTGCAGCACCATCACAGGCACAGAGCATCATATAAGCAGCATTCACAAGAAAAACATCAACTAAACATAAATTATACACAATTTTTACAAAGAAAGAACACAATTAGAACAAAAAAACAAAGTCTATTTTAGTGCAAAGTGACCAAAGTGGTCATCGTGTTGCTAAACTGTTGTGATTTGGGTTGTGCCGGTTGGTTGAAGAACCGAATGGTTGAAGGGAAGTAGCTGTTCCTGAACCCGGTGGTGTGGGACTTCAGGCTTCTGTACCTCCTGTCTGATGGTAGCTGTAAGAAGATGGCGTGGCCCGGATGGTGGGGATCTTTGGAGGATGTCGCCTCCTTGAGGCAGCCCCTCCTATAGATACTACTGATGGTGGGGAGGGATGTGCCCTTGATGTATTGGGCAAAATTCACTACCGTCTGCAGCTTCTTACGTTCCAGCGTATTTGAATTGCTGTACCAGACCCTGATGCAATAGGTCAGGATACTTTCAACAGCCCTTCTTTCTTTATTTAATTCTGTACATGTCAATCAATGCACCCCTTCCCTTTACTTTCTAGTGAACCCCATGTTTCCTTATGACAGAGAATGAGATCACTCATGTTCTAAACTTTCTTTATGGAAAAGACCCTCTGTGGTTTATATTGGTTTCTGAAGTGATCCACGAACTTGGTGGGCACTAGGATCTCGGGGTTTCCTCTCCAGTGTTGTTGGCTCCCATTCCTGTCAGGTAGTCATGCATCAGGAGGCAAAGATAATTATATTACAGTCTAATGACAGCTGAGAAGAGAGAAAATACTCGTGGGCACATGGATTTGATGCAAAGCCCAATTAAAACCCTGAAGGGCTCTATGGTTTATCGCAATGTGGGTCAATCAAAGTTCACAGAGGTTTTCATATCCTCTTTGATGATGTTAAATGCAGTGATTGTGAGGGCTGTGTTGCGGTGATGTGTGGACCGGGAGCTCACTTACACTGAGTCTGTGGCCACCGTGCAGTCCATCCACCCATCACCAGAATGACTGTTCTTGCTTCTTGGACAGAGTCACTCTCTGAAGAGGTGAAGAGATGTTTCCTCTTGAAGGAGTCTAAAACTAGTGAACATTTTTAAAAATAAAGGATTTCTGAGTCCTAGAGCTGTACAGTGCAGAAACGCATGCTTCTGCTCACCACTCCCAGGCCGACCTTTTTGCCCAAATACACTAATTCCATTTGCCTGCATTAGGACTGCATCCGTTCCTGCCCTGGAACTATTCTGCAAAGGGGAATGGACGCAGAATCTTTACACATTTTTGATGAAAAGCACGATGATGCTGGAGGAACTCAGCAGGCCAGGCAGCATCCATGGAGAAAAGCAGGCGGGCAATGTTTCGGGTCAGGACCCTTCTCCAGGACTGAAGATAGGAAAAGGGGAAGCCCGATATATAGGAGGGAAAAGCAGAGCAGTGATAGGTGGACAAAAGAGGGGAGGTGGGGTGGGCACAAGGTGATGATAGGTAGATGCAGGTAAGAGATGGTGATGGGCAGGTGTGGGGGAGGAGGGGAGAGCAGATCCACCAGGGGATGGGTCAAAGGTAAGGAGAGAGAAGATAAAAAAGAGGCTAGGAAAGGGAAGAAGAGAAGAAGCGTGGTGTGGGGGGGTGGGAATTACCTAAAATGGGAGAAATCAATGTTCATGCCGTTAGGCTGCAAGATTCCAAGACAGAAAATGAGGTGCTGTTCCTCCAGTTTGCACTTGGAATTCTCCTGGCAGTGGAGGAGGCTGATGACTGACATATCTGTGATAGGTGTGTGGGGGGCGGTGGGGGGGAGAGTTGAAATGAGCCACCTCCCCTCTTTTGTCCACCTATCACTGCTCTGCTTTTCCCTCCTATATACTGGGCTTCCCCTTGTCCTATCTTCAGTCCTGAAGAAGGGTCCTGACCCGAAACGTTGACCGCCTGCTTCTCCCCACGGATGCTGCCTGGCCTGCTGAGTTCTTCCAGCATCGTCATGTTTTTCATCTGGACTCCAGCATCTGCAGTCCTTTGTTTCTTTATATATATTTGTTCTGACAAGCTTTTGGGGCATCATAGACTGGATTCTGGAAGACCAGGAGTTTGAATGCGAAGCCATTTGAATAGATTTTCACTCCTCGGATTTTTTTGATTTGCCTAACGTACGGAGTAGGAGAAGGAAGAGGCCACCTGGTCCAGCGAATCTGCTCTGCCACCCAGTAAGATTGTGGCTGGTCTGACTGTATCCTCCACGCTGCATTCATGTCCACCTGTGGTAACCTTCCACCCCTTTTGCTTACCTACCTCTGCCTTAAACATGTACAAAGGTTTCTCTTCCACCGCCCTTTGAGGAAGAGAGTTCCGAAGACTCACGGGTCCCTATTTTTTAAAAGGAGAATTTTCCTAGTTTCAGGCTTTTCCATCGGTGGAGAAATCCTCTCCACATCCACCCTGTCAAGACCCCTCACGATCTTTAACAATTCAGGAGGCATTAATTATAAAGGCTCCATTGGAGGAGATTGAAGGGGTGATCTGGTCAAAATTGGCTGACAGACAGCAAAGGGTCGAGAATGTTTAAAAGACATCAGAATCAGGTTTATTATCACTGACATATGACGTGAAATTTGTTGTTTTGTGGCAGCAGTATAGTGCAATGACTATAAATTACAAAATAACTAAATAGTGCAAAAGAGGAATAATGAGGTAGTGTTCATAGACCATTCAGAAATCTGATGGCGGAGGGGAAGAAGCTGTTCCTGAAATGTTGAGTGTGGGTCTTCAGGCTCCTGTACCTCCTCCCTGATGGTCGTAACGAGAAGTGTCCCGGATGGCGAGGGTCCTTAGTGATGGATGCCGCCTTCTTGAGGCACCGCCTCTTGAAGATGTCCTTGATGGTGGGGAGGGTTGTGCCCGTGATGGAGCTGGCTGAGTCTACAACCCTCTGCAGCCTCTTTCGATCCTGCGCATTGGAGTCTCCATACCAGGCAGTGATGCAACCAGTCAGTATGCTCTCCACCGTACATCTGTAGAAATTTGCAGGAGTCTTTGGTGATGTACTAAATCTCCTCAAGCTCCTAATGAAGTAGAGCCACAAGGGTGCCTTCTTGCTGATTGCATCAATGTGTTGGGCCCAAGATAGATCCTCTGAGATGTTGACACACAGGAACTTGAAGCTGCTCACCCTTTCCACCGCTGACCCCTCAATGAGGACTGGTGTGTGTTCTCCCGACTTCCCCTTCCTGAAGTCCACATTTATTTCCTTCGTCTTGCTGACGTTGAGTGTGAGGTTCTTGTTGTGACACCACTCAACCAGCCTATCTACCTCACTCCTGTACGCCTCCTCATCACCATCTGAGATTCAGCCAACAACAGTGGTGTCATCGGTGAATTTATAGACGGCGTTTGAGCTGTGCCTAGCCACACGGTCACGAGTGTAGAGAGAGTAGAGCAGTGGGCTAAGCACACATCCTTGAGGTGTGCCTGTGTTTATTTGGACATGTATTTGGATAGGAAAGGCATATGGGTAAATGGAATTTGTGTAGATAGGCACCACATTCAGTGTGGATGAGGGGGGCTGAAAGGGCCCATTTCTGTGCTGTACGATTCTATAATATGCTGCAAGACTACTGTTCCAGCCCGTACTGTGTGCTTGCATCTGGCCTGTCAGAACCAGGCTGTCGTGACAAATGACGCCGCCCTGTATTCTTCAATGGGTACAGGCTACCGTAACGCACACCAGCTGAAATGGATCCTCTGCAGTCCTTATTGTAGGGATGGGTGATGAAAAAGGCGTTTTGCACTCTGGCCTTCAGTCAGGGCACTGAGTGTAGGAGTTGGGACATTATGTTGTAGTTGCTTAAATCATTGGTGAGGCTGCACTTGGAGTACTGTGTACAGTTTTGGTCACCCTGTGATAGGAAAGGCATGGTTAAAATGGAAAGAGAAGATTTACGAGGATGTTACTGGGACTAGAGGGCCTGAGTTATAGGGAGAGGTTGGCCAGGCTAGCTCTTTATTCGCTGGAGCATAGGAGAATGAGGGGTGACCTTATAGTAATGTTTAAAATCATGAGGGGCATAGATAATGCGGATGGTACCGGTCTTTTCCCCAGGGTAGGGGAGTCCAAAACTAGGGGGCATAGATTTAGGGTGAGGGGGAAAGATTTAAAAGGGATCTGAGGGGCAACTTTTTCCCGCAGAGGGTGGTGAGTATATGGAACGAGCTGCCAGAGGAAGTGGGTGAGGCAGGTACAATAGTATCATTTAAGAAGCACTTGGATAGGTACATGGAGGGATGAGGTTTAGAGGGATATGGGCCGACTGCAGGAAATTGGGACTGGCTGGGTGGGCACTGTGGTTGGCATGGACTGGTTGGGGTGAAGGGCCTGTATCCGCACAGTTTTACTCTATGGTCTGCAATGAAGATCCAGCTCTGCAGAAGTAATGTCAGCCCTGTTTAATAAGATCTCTTTATTAGTCACATGTACATCGAAACACACAGTGAAATGCATCTTTCGCGTAGAGTGTTCTGGGGGCAGCCCGCAAGTGTCGCCACGCTTCCGGCACCAACATAGCATGCCCACAACTTCCTAACCCGTACGTCTTTGGAATGTGGGAGGAAACTGGAGCACCCGGAGGAAACCCACACAGACACGGGGAGAACGTACAAACTCCTTATAGACAGTGGCGGGAATTGAACCTGTGTCTCTGGCGCTGTAATAGCGTTATGCTAACTGCTACATTACTGTGCCTGCCCCCATAATAGGCATAATCCTTCCAGAACATAAAGCTGCTTGCGATCGATGCCTGTGGTTATTAATGGGTAAGCCAGTCACCAGTTCAAGGGATTATGTTGTGAGTTGAGAACATCCCAGACTTGCTGCTCTGTCCTTCTGTCTGCATCAACCATACTCAAGGCCCTACTGCCTTTTCAGTTTGATATAAAGATGCCATCTTACCGATAGAAAACAGTTGGAGCTGATCTTGAGCAAAATTAAACCTTCAATCAATAAAAACAACAACAAATTTGTGTTTATATGGTTTCTTTGACACAAGTTGCAGGGGGTGTTATCAAACAAAATTTGGGTCGGAGGGTTTGGGGCATATCACCAAAGGTTTGGTCAAATTGGAAGGGTTTAGTGAATTGGCAATTGGAGTGGTAGAGAGATTTATGGAAGGGTTTTCCAGAGCTTTGGGCCTGGGAAGCTGGAGATGCGTCTGATAACAGTGGAGCGAGTAAATTTCAGATGCCACAGAAGCCAGAATTGGAGATATGTGGAGATCTGGAACAGTTGCAGCTCTAGAGCTGAGCACAGAGTCTGTGGGGAGTGAGGCTATGGAGGGATTTAAAAGCAGATTGAGAAGTTTAAAATCAAAAACACGATGATGCTGGAGGAACTCAGCAGGCCAGGCAGCATCCGTGGAGAAAATCTAGATTCCAGCATCTGCAGTCCATTGTTTCTCAGGTTTAAAATCAAGTTGTTGTTTAATGCAGAACCTGTGCGGGTCACAGGAACGATGGATGAACGGGACGTAATGGTGGATGGTCTTGGGGTCAGGGAGAAGGGACTGAGGAAAACTCACCAGGCATGTGTTGCAGAAATCAAGTCTGCAGTGACAATATCGCAGATGAGGATTAGGTTGCTGTTTGTGGGAGCTTGCTGTCTGCAGAATTCCCCTACGTAAAAGGTAACTACATAAGTAATTTGTTGGTCACGAAACACAACGGGAAATCCCAAGGGCTTTGATGACACTGCATCAACACGTGTTCTGTTTTCCTCTTCACTGACTACCCCACATGCCATGGAACAATCATGTCCAACACTACTGTGTCAATGTGCTTATTTAAAGTCCTCTGGTGGCTTTGAATGGAAGGTCGTGATGTGCTTCTCTTGTGGTCTGTAATAACTGTTTTCTTGTGTCACTGTGATGCTGCATGGTTTTCAGAAGCCCAGCATGAAATACGGATGTGCATGAATTGTGAAATAAATTGCACTGCCAATTTCCCATCTCATCCCTTTATCAGAGGTGCAGTGCAAAGGAAGCCGAGCATTAACCTCCATTTCTTCATCACCCCTGTTCATTGAAAACCACAGTATGAGGTCTTTGAAAGCACAGATATCCTCTTTATGGCTGGTTGAAGTCAAACATATTTTAAATGTCTTTCAATCGGAGCCTTTTTTGAAGAACAGAGGTGATAGAAGTTAACTGATTAAAGATAGCTCGTCGAATGCAAACTATTTAAAATTGGAAAATGGAAATATCTGAAGAATAACAGCATCTTTGCATTGTAAAGTCAAATACAGCTGAACTGAATATTTATTTACAGTGTACATGATAGAGGTTGTCCTTTTATCCTGCAGCTTTCTGATTGAGGCATTTCTTCCGGATTGGTGCAATCAAGTAATATCTTCCATGCTGTTCGCCGCACTGTGACGTTTGCTCTGCCTTTGGTTGAGCAAAGAAGCAGATGCCAATCAGTGGGACAAGGAGGAAACACAGATCCAGATGTGAAAGGCAGGCAGCCTCCCTCCCCTCCCCTGCCGCATCCTCTCATCCCCTCCCCATCACTGCATCCAAATCCTGGAATTCCATGTCCAACGCCATTCTGGGAGTGGAGACACAAGAGACTGCAGCCAACCCTACCACTCCTGTTCTTGTGGTTTTCAAAGGCTTCAGGCAAAATTAACTGGGACTGCCTCAGTCTAACGTACAGTGGATAATTGGACAAAACTGTGTCAATGTGCGTTGTTGGAAGTTCTGTTTTTGGGGTGGCTTTTGAGCTGGGTCTGTGTGGTGGGGGAAATGAGGAAAATAAAATAGTTAGGCAGATGGTTTTCTTGTGAGACTTGGTTGGCTTGTTGGGACTTGAAAGGTGGTATGTCTGCCACTGAAGGCAGTTATCGAGACGTGAAGAAATGTGTTCTCTCGGAACTGATCACTGACTGAAAATGACCATGGGCTCCTCAATATGTAAAGTGATCCTGCAAGGCATTATGCCAAGGTCAGTATAATGTGATGCAGTTGCCTATTGATGAGGATACAATTTTTTTTTATTTATTCATCTTTTAGGATCTAGGCTTTACTGGCAAGGCCAGCATTTAATGTCTGTTCCTAATTTCCCCTGAGAAGGTGTTAGTGAGCTGCCTTGAACTAATTCAGTCCTTCTAGTGAAGGTACTCCCAGAATGGTCAAACAAACAAGATGCTGGAGGAGCTCAGAAGGTCAGGCAGCATCTATGGTGGGAAATGGACAATAAACATCTTGGGTCGGGACCCTTTATCCATCCATTTCCCTCCACAGATGCTGCCTGACCCACCGAGTTCCTCTAGCATCTTGCGTGCTGCTCTGGATTCCAGCATCTGCAGTCTCTTGTGTCTCCATCACAGAGTGGTGTTGGATATGGAGTTCCAGGATTTGGATGCAGTGATGATGAAGGAACGTCAATGTATTTCCAACTCGGGATGGTGTGCGACTTGGAAGGGAACCTACAGTGGTGATTTTGTCACCCACCTTTGCCTTTGTCCTCCTTGGCGGTAGACACTGAGGGTTTTGGAAATGCTGTGGGGAGTGATCTAGATGAGTAATTGCAAAGCATTTTATGGATGGTTCACACGGCAGCCACTGTTTGCCAGTGGAGGCAATGAATGCTATTGCAATCATATTGGAACTTCATCAATTTTTTGCAATGCATTATGTTGAAGACTGTCAACTATTGTCCACTTTTTCATACAACAACTTAAGGTACTTCATTGGCTGTAAACACCGCGGGATGTTCGGAGTGTTGTGAAAAGCACCATATAAATGCAAGTCTTTTGGTGACTCACTGTGTTCTCTTATTTCTGAATCTCTGAAAGAGCGTAGAACAATGATACAACTAAGTATTGATACGAGTCAGCATAAGTTATCTACTATGGAAAATTCCCTCCTTGTGAATGTGGACAATTAACCACCCTGTGCATTGTAGAATATATAAAACAGTGCCTGAGTTTACTAATGGGGTGAAATTCCTTTGGTAATGAAGTGTTTAACAAGTTCATGTAAAATTTTAACACCATCATTAAAATGTTTATCTTAAGCACATGAATGACTGCTAGTGTTGTGCAGAGAGTAATTCTGCATAAACTCACCAGTGTGAATTAAAGCCCAATGTAATGCAGCAAAGGAATTGTGCATAATATTTCAATAAGGAAATGCTGTGGGAAACCACAACCCCTTATAATTAATGGCTCACATCTAGTGCATCCTTTACAGAGGTGTCACAGCTGGAAGTGTTACAGTCCCAGGATGTTACACTTCAAAGCGTCCCACAGTCATTGGTCAAAAACTAGTCATAAGCTTCTTTGTTGAGTGTCATCAATCATACATCTGATTTATTAAATATGAACTAATTACCAAGGAAGAACAAGTCACTGGCAGAAATCTCAGTCATAAATCCCTCAATTTATTTTACAAAACTTCCAACAGACTGACTTCCCCTCTAGTCTAAAATCCAAGGTCACGGGGAACAATCGACAAGAACACAACAGCCAGTTAAAAGCGAGGTGCATCGAGACTTCCCACTGAGAGTGAAACCTATCTACATCTACACTTGGCTCTGAGTCATCTTTGCATTGCTTTAGAGAGAGGTTGTAGTCTTTGAGGCAAGTATCAGCATTGGTGTGTACTTAAAACCCAGCACAAATTCTCACAACCAAGTTATTTCTGGCTTATGTTTGTTGTAGGAATAATTTGGCCATTGTATACCAGTAAACAGCACTACCCTGTCCCTTTATTGACCATCAGCAGGATGACTAGTATTTAACGATATGCTCATTAATTCAGGAACATTCTCTTGGTTGAGAAAATTCTCCACGGTGTACTGTCAGAGAACAGCAACTTCACCAATACACACCTATGCGGTGTTTGATGGGATTAAAGGGAGCTTGTGAAGCAGCCTCAAAGTTTCCACTGAGCTGATAGCAGAAGGTATCGTTGAGGCTTGGCAGTGGAGTTGTACCAGACTTGGAAACATATTGGACATCCTCTGGGTTTGAGAGAAAGACATAACCACTAACATGAGCCTGGTGATCTGTAAACCCCCTGTAATATTGTTCATGACCTTGAAAGGAAGATGGTGGAAACAAACAGAGATAAGGTTTGTTTTTCCACCCTCTGAGAACAGTTTTCAACAAGATACAACAAATAAATCAAGAATAGCAAACAACTTTGAGGTCTACCTTTGGAATGCATAGAGACCAAATCTATAGAAGTAAATCCATAGTTATTGAATCTTTGAAAGAAAATCAACAAAGGGGTTTATGAGTCATTAAAGCTAAATTCATGTTCAATGAATCTTTGAAGTAGAATCAGAATAGCAAAGTAGAAATGATTTTACAGTATATTGGCCTACTGAATCTTTGAAACAAAATGATGATACAATAGTATAAATCCATGGATATTATGTTTGTGGCTCTATTATACTAGAAATTACACCTGGAATCCTTTGTAAAGTTTTAATTACCATGTAAATATTGTTCCATCTATTCATGCTCTCCCTTCTTTTAAGCCAGAGCTGCTTCAGAAAGAGTTAGGAATCCAGTGATTCCAGACACCAAGGGGAATACAGAAGACTTGCTTTAGTTGAAGGAAGGGAAAGAGGGGAGTCTCAGCGATATTTTAAAAAGTAACAGAGTATTTATTGACGACTTAGCATCATAGAACATTACAGCACAGTACAGGCCCTTCAGCCAACAATGTTGTGCCGACATTTTATCCTGCTCTAAGATCGATCTAACCCTTCCCTCTCACATAGCCCCCTATTTCTCTATCATTCATGTGTCTATCTAAGAGTCTCTTAAATGTCCCTAATGTATCTGCCCCCACAACTTGCGCCGGCAGTGCGTTCCACACACCCACCCCTCTCTGTGTAAATAAAAACTTGCCTCTGACATCCCCCTTATACCTTCCTCTAATCACCTTAAAATTATGCCCCCTCGTGTTAGCCATTTTCACCCTGGGAAAAAGTCTCTGACTGTCCACTCAATCTATGCCTCTTATTATCTTGTCTATCAAGTCACCTCTCATCCTCCTCCTCTCCAAAGAGAAAAGCCCTAGCTCGCTCAACCTGTTCTCATAAGACATGCTCTCCAATCCAGGCAGCATCCTGGTAAATCTCTTCTGCACCCTCTCTAAAGCTTCCACATCCTTCCTATAATGAGGCAACCAGAACTGAACACTATATTCCAAGTGTGGTCTAACCAGAGTTCTATTGAGCTGCAACATTACCTTGTGGCTCTTGAACTCAATACCCCGACTAATGAAGGCCAACACACCATATGGCTTCTTAACAGCCCTATTGACCTGCATGGCAACCTTGAGGGATCTATGGATGTGGACCCCAAGATCCCTCTGTTCCTCCACATTGCTAAGAGTCCTGCCATTAACCTTGTATTCTGCCTTCAAATTCGATCTTCCGAAGTGTATCACTTCACGCTTTTCCAGGTTGAACTCCTGCATCTGCCACTTCTCAGCCCAGCTCCGCATCCTATCAATGTCCTTTTGTAACCTACAGCAACCTTTTACACTATCCACAACACCACCAACCTTTGTGTCATCTGCAGACTTACTAACCCACCCTTCCACATCCTCATCCAAGTCATTTATAAAAATCACAAAGAGCAGGGGTCCCAGAACAGATCCCTGCGGAACACCACTGGTCACCAACCTCCATTCAGAATATGCTCTGTCTACAACCATCCTCTGTCTTCTACCATCAAGTCAATTCTGAATCCACACAGCCAAGTTTGCCTGGATCCCATGCCTCATGACTTTCTAAATAAGCCTTCCATGAGAAACCTTATCAAATGCCTTACTAAAATCCATGAACACCACATCCATTGCTCTACCTTCATCAATGTGCTTTGTCACACCCTCAAAGAATTCATTCGGGCTCATGAGGCATGACCTGCCCCTCACGAAGCCATGTTGAGTGTCCCTAATCAGCCTATGCTTCTCCAAATGCCCAAAAATCCAGTCTCTAAGAATCTTCTCCAGTAATTTGCCCACCACTGAAGTAAGGCTCACTGGTCTGTAATTCTCAGGGTTATCCCTACTCCCTTTCTTGAACAAAGGAACAACATTTACCACCCTCCAATCATCTGGCATTACTCCTGTGGCCAGTGAGGACGCAAAGATCGTTGCCAAAGGAGCAACGATCTCTTCCCTCACTTCCTGTAATAACCTTGGATATATCCCGTCTGGCCCCGGTGACTCGCCTATCCTAATGTTTTTCAAAAGTTTCAGCACATCCTCTTTCCTCACATCGACATGCCTTAGCGTATCAGTCTGTCATACGCCATCTTCACAAACATCAAGGTCTCTCTCACTGGTGAATACTGAAGCAAAGTATTAATTAAGGACCTCCCCTACCTCTTCCAACTCTAGGCACATGTTTTCTCTTTAACCTCTGATCGGTCCTACCCTCACTCTAGTCATCCTCCTATTCTTCACATACGTGTAGAACACCTTGGGGTTTTCCTTAATCCTACTCACCAAGGCCTTCTTATGCCCCCTTCTAGCTCTCCTAAGTCCGTTCTTACGCTCCCTCCTGGCTACCTTGTAACTCTCCAGAGCCCTGTCTGATCCATGCTTTCTAAACCTTATGTACGCTTCTTTCTTCCTCTTGACAAGATATTCTGTGTGTCTTGTCAACCACGGTTCCTTCACTCTACCATCCTTACCCTGCCTCAATGGGACAAACCTATCCAGAACCCCATGAAAGTACTCCTTAAACAGCCTCCACATTTCCGTTACGCACTTCCCCAAGAACATCTGTTCCCAATTTACACTCCCAAGTTCCTGCCTAACAGCATCATAATTCCCCCTTCCCCATTAAATACTTTCCCATATCGTCTGCTCCTATTCCTCTCCAAGGCTATGGTAAAGGTCAAGGAGTTATGGTCACTATCTCCAAAATGCTCTCCCACTGAGAGATCTGAAACCTGATCAGGCTCATTGCCTAGTACCAGGTCCAGTATGGCTTTTCCTCGAGTCGATTTGTCCACATACTGTGTCAGGAATCCTTCCTGGACACACCTAACAAACTCTGCCCCATCTATCGCCTTTACATTAAGGAGGCGCCAGTCAATATTAGGGAAGTTGAAATTACCCATGACAATAACCCTGTTATTTCTGCACCTCTCCAAAATCTGCCTCCGGATCTGCTCTTCAGTGTCTCTGTTGCTACTGGGGGGTCTGTAGAATACTCCCAATAGAGTGATTGCTCCCTTCCTGTTTCTGACTTCCGCCCACACTGACTCAGTGGACGATCCCTCCAGGACGTCCTCCCTTTCCACAGCTGCGATACTGTCCCTGATCAGCAAAGCCACTCCCCCACTTCTTTTGCCTCCCTCCCTGTCCCTTTTGAAATATCCAAACCCCGGAATATCCAGCAGCCATTCCTGCCCTTGTGACAGCCAAGTCTCTGTAATGGCCACAATGTCGTAGTTCCACGTACTTACCCATGCTCCAAGTTTATCACCCTTGTTCCTGATACTTCTCTCATTAAAGTAGACACACTTCTGCCCATCCAATTGACTCCAATTTTGCCCTTTCAACTGCCTATCCTTCCTCACAGTCTTTCTACATGCTGCATCTACTTGTACACTAAATGCACCAACCTCTGATCTATCACTTGGGTTCCCATCCCCCTGCCAAACTAGTTTAAACCCCTTCCCAACAGCTCTAGCAAACCTGCCCGCAAGAATATTGGTCCCCCAGTCATTATTCAGAAAACAGTCTAAAGAGCAGAGGCGTCAGAAGCTTCAGCAACTTCTCCCAGCAAGAACAGGATAATTTCTCTAGCGGTGAATGGAGGATATTATATGTTAATTAAATGCAAAAGCAACCTCTCACTTTACAGCACTGTAGTCCATTAGACTTGTTGGCAGGGTAATCACTTAAATATCTCTGCTGTGGCAGGGCATAGAGCTGTCACTATATGCAGTCGTAAATAAAATGAAAGGTATTCTGAGATCGTAGCAATAAGCCATTTCATTTATTTAATGAGTCTGGTACAAGAGATTGTTAATTGTTTTTGTAATCATGTAGTAACCATAATGATAGTGGAGCTTCAAAACTCAAAGGAGGTGGCAACTTTATTTCATTGTAAACTTTACTCACTTCTTAAAGAAATTCAATGGTGAAAAATAGTTTTTTTTCCCTCCAGTGTTGTGTAATTGAAGACTATTTCCAGGCCATTTCACTTTACTGTGAAATTCAATTGGACTCTTCCTGATGTGAATGACTATTATGCCCACAGAATTCCAGGTTCCTTGAGGACTATTTAAGGGCTTATTTGGACTATGTTATCCAGTGGGTCATTTGCCACTCTTGAGACAACTAGACATCTCCTAAAGCCACATTGCACTGGAATCTCTTTTTGGGTAAGTCTCCAGAAAATTGCATTGAATGAAGGATAATCACAAATTCATGAAATTGCATAAAAATAACCTCTGTCACTTTACAGTAATGGAGCTTCATCCTTAATTTTCATCATTCGACGCGTCACCCCACCTACCCCTTCAAAGTCTGTCACCCACCAGAGTCCTGATGGAGACCTTCATCTCAAACTATCACCACCTCCGTTCTCACCACTTGCTTGATCGTGGCCTTCAAACTTCAAATGCCACCTTGCATTTCTCCCCCTCCCCTTCTGTAGTTACTGGACTATCATTGTTCCCCAGACCTCGTGTTGATTAGTTCTCGTTCCTCAATTCCCCCATTACTTACCGCAAACTAACAATCTTGAAATAAGTAAAGTTTTAGGTGCAGGATAGGGAAAATCTCCTTTCCCATTACTGGTCTATAAGGATCAGAACCTATTGATTGTAAAGCACTCCCACAAAATGGTGACACAGTGGAATATCAGGTAATGTTTTTGCCTCACAACTGCAGTGACCCGGGTTCAATCAGACCTGTCGAGTCTGCGAGTTCTTCCCTTGAACACGTGTGTTCCTTCCGGGTGCTCCGGCTTCCTTCCACATCCCAAAGATGTGCTGAGTGGTAGATTAATTGGTTACTATAAATTACCCTTGGTATGAGCAGATCGTAGGAGAATCAGGGTGGAGTTGGGTTTGTGAAAGAATAGTTTGCAGAGGTAAAGGTGGGAGAATGGGATTGATGGTGTTGCTCGGAAAGACACGATTGGTTGAATATCTTCCTACATTGTAAGGATATATGGAACAATAAACACTACAGCACAGTACAGGCCCTTCGGCCCACAATGTTGTGCCGACATTTTATCCTGCTCTAAGATCCCTTCCCTCCCACATAGCCCCCTATTTTTCTATCATTCATGTATCTAGCTAAGAGTCCCTTAAATGTCCCTAATGTATCTGCCCCCACAACCTCTGCCGGCAGTGCGTTCCACACACCCACCGCTCTCTGTGTAAAAAAAAACTTACCCCTGACATCCCCCTTATACCTTCCTCCAATCACCTTAAAATTATGTCCCCTCGTGTTAGCCATTGTCGCCCTGGGAAAAAGTCTCTGACTGTCCACTTGATCTATGCCTCTTATCATCTTGTCTATCAAGTCACCTCTCATCCTCCTTCTCTCCAAAGAGGAAAACCCTAGCTCGCTCAACCTATCCTTGTAAGACATGATCTCCAATCCAGGCAACATTCTGGTAGATCTCCTCTGCACCCTCTTTAAAGCTTCCACATCCTTCCTATAATGAGGTGACCAGAACTGAACACAATACACCAAGTGTGGTCTGACCAGAGTTCTATAGAGCTGCAACATTACCTCGCGGCTCTTCTCAGAAACTGAAGTGAAGAAGCAGTCTTATTCCAGTATTGACACAAGAGACTGCAGATGCTGGAATCTGGAGCAATGAACAGTCCGCTGGAGGAACTCAGTGGGTCGAGCAGAATCTGTGAGAGGAAAGGAGTTGTTGACGTTTTGGGTTGAACCCCTGCCTCAGGACCAGACACGGTGACAACGTTGACAATTCCTTTCTTCCCACAGATACTGCTTGACTCGCTGAGTTCCTCCAGCAGAGTGTTTGTTATTCCAGTGTTGATAGATTGTTGTTGCCTTTGTTACATTAATGGCCAAACGATCCATTTTGCTTAAATGGAAGGATCCAATACCCCCTACTACTTTTCAATGGTTCTCTCAAACTATATCATGTTTAAACTTGGAAAAAAATTTAGGAGTGGTACAGTTGATCCTTCGCTTAAATTTGAAGATATTTGGAGTCTATTTATTCAATATTTTCACATGATATAGATCCCTTTTCAATAACTTTCCAATTTAGAGGATTGGAGTTGATGACATAATATTGCTCTGTTTCTACTAAGAAATTTCAGTCCAGTCTTTTTTCTTTTTTTCTGTCTTTTTTTAAAAAATTTTTTTTCAGTTTGGTTTGATATATTGTTTATAATTTTTCTTATTGATTTGGGGATTTTTTTTCCTTTCTTTTATATACACAGTAAATCTTTTTCTTTCTTTTATATTATATTCATTTACTAAGAGATCGTGGGATCTATAGATTTTTTTTACATTTTACTATTCTTTATGATTATCTATGCCATGATTGTTCTCCTGATCTCTTTGTATTACATGTATAAACATCGATGTTATATATTAATCTGTATTAATTTGGAAACTAATAAAAAGATTGAAAAAAAATTGTTGCAAAACAACAAGTTGCTGGAGGAACTCAGTGGGTCAGGCAGCATCTGTGGAGGCAGAGGGATGGTCATTGTTTTGGGTCGACCCTGCATCAGTCCTGAGGCAGGGTCTCAACCCGAAATGTTGACTATCCCTCTGCCTCAACAGACGCTGCCTGACTCACCGAGTTCCTCCAGCAGTTTGTGGGATTTGTTTGGCTCCGGATCCCAGCATCTGCAGTCTCTATTGTCTCTCTTGTTGGGTTCTTTGTTGGAGGAACTACTGGAGTGTGTTGGATCCTATTAAAGCAAGACTGGGAGTTCAACTTGCTGGCACTTCAGAGCACTTGCAAGGGCAGTAATTGTGCATGGCCAGAGCCAACAGCCAGCACAGGCATAATGGGAAGAACAGTCCCCATCTGTGCTGCACACCTCTCTGCCTGGATGATTTCAATCCCTTTCACCGCCACCCCCCCCCCCCCCGGCCAATCTACAGTGAGATGGCTCCATAACAAAGCAGCTGATTCAAGGTCAATTGACGCCTTTAAAAGGAGCTGAATCAATATCTGTCGAGAAGTGAGACTGAGGGTTATGGAGACATTAACTGCCCTGCACGGTCTCCTGATCTCAACAGTGGTAAAGCAAAGCAACAGGGTGACCCGGGCTGGAAAAAAATAGCAGGAGCTGAACGGCAGGGGAAAAAAAGAAGTTGATACTCTGTCTGCAAGTTGACAACTTAAAGTGCCTTTTATTAAAGTTGAAGGGAGAGAGGAGGTGGAACGGGCTGTGAGATTTTTAAAGCAGCAGGCAAGTGTGAGAATCCTGTGCTATTAATTGATGGGGTGGAGGGGGAGAGGAGGGAGCTGAGCTGTCCAAACAATTGCACCAGGACCGGAGGGGAGCAAGGGACGGTCTGCAATGGGCTGGGGCTGTCTGGGCCAGTTCAGGATGCATTGTTAGAGAGGGATGAGAGTTGCAAGTACTATCATCCCTCAGTAAATGTTGGATTTTTTTCCCGTTTCAGTGGCGTGCTTTCCATCATTTTGAAGCTTTTAAGCCAAGGCTTATTTCACCTGCAGGTATAAGCATCAAAATAGTTGGCAGGACTTCAAAGTCCAAGGCTGACAGACAGTGTAACTGGCCTGTTTGTCTGCTACAGGTTGTATGTAATTTTGCACAATTTAACGAGGGAGCTACACCAGAATAAGTATCAGGTTTATTATCGCTGACTTATATGATGTGAAATTTGTTGTTTTGTGGCAGCAGAACAGTGCAAAGACATAAAAATTTCTATACATTACTACACATTATAATTACAAAATAAATAAGTAGTGCAAAAATAAAGGAATAACAAGGTAGTGTTCATGGGCCAACCATATGAAACGTGCTTTGTTTTTTTTACTGGCGTGGAATATGATTTTCGATAACTTTCAAATTGAATCGCATCACTGCTGTTCTGAGGGGCAATGTTGTTGAGCGGTCCCAGGGAACAAGGTTCAATATATAGCAGCTGATTAACGACTCCCTGAAGTGGGTCCCAGCCTGGTATTGGGAGCTTGACTTGGATTCCCTTCAATTCATCGCTTGGATGCACTTCCTCAGGCAACAACACTGCCCCACCATAATCCATCTCTTCCTCCAGCTCTCCATTGTTGGTGAAGTCTCCCCTCCCCACCTCTGTTCTCATGATGGAGACACAAATGCAATGTTAGCATTCATTTCAAGAGGACTAGAATATAAGAGCAAGGGAGTACTGCTGAGGCTTTATAAGCTGTTGGTGAGACCACACTTGGAATATTGTGAGCAATTTTGGGCCCCGTATCTAAGGAAGGATGTGCTGGCCCTGGAGAGGGTCCAGAGGAGGTTCACGAGAATGATCCCGGGAAGGAAAAGCTTAACCTATGAGGAGTGTTTGATTTCTCTACTCCTGTACTTGATGGAGTTCAGAAGGATGGGGGGGGGGGGGCGAAATCTGGGTGAAACCTATTGGATGCTGGAAAGGCCTGGATAAAGTGGATGTGGAGATGTTTCCATTACTCGCAGTGTCTAGGATTCAAGTGTACAGCCTCAGAATAAAGAGACATCTCTTTAAAACTGAGATGAGGAATTTCTTCAGCCAGAGAGTGAATCTGTGGAATTCATTGCTACAGAGGGCTGTAGAGGCCAAGGCACTGGGTGTATTTAAGGCAGAGATTGATAGGTTCTTGACTGGTAAGGGGGTTAAGAGTTACAGGGAGAAGGAGAGATTGAAAGGAATCAGCCATGATTGAACATTGGAGCAGATTCGATGGGCCGAATGGCCTAATTCTACTTCTGTATCTTATGGTCTTACAAGAGACTGCAGACGCTGGAATCTGGAGCAACAAACAAAATGCAGGAGGAACTCAGTGGGTCGAGCAGCATCTGTGGGAGGAAAGGAATTCTTGACGTTTTGGGTCAAAACCCTGCATCAGGACCAGTCAAGAACCCTGCATCTGGTCCTGATGCAGGTTTTTGTCCCAAAACGTTAACAATTCCTTTCCTCCCACAGATGCTGCCTGACCTGCTGAGTTCCTCCAGCATTTTGTTTGTTGCTCGGTTCTCATAATCTCTGCTTTTAACTCTGTGTTCAGGCATGGTAGTGTAGCAGTTAGCATAACGCTATTACAGCGCCAGCGACCCAGGTTCAATTCCGGCCACTGTCTGTAAGGAGTTTGTACATTCTCCTCGTGTCTGCATGGGTTTCCTCCAGGTGCTCTGGTTTCTTCCCATGTTCCAAAGATGTACGGGTTAGGGAGTTGTGGGCATGCTATGTTGGTGCCAGAAGCGTGGCGACACTTGTGGGCTGCTCCCAGAACACTCTACGCGAAAGATGCATTTCACTGTGTGTTTCGATGTACATGTGACTAATAAAGATATCTTATCTAATCATACAGTCTAACCGCTGAGTATAATGTGAACAATGATTGCTCTTAATATTGGTGTCCCCAAGATATTGGACACACTCAGTCTCAAACTGCAGCTTGCCTCTTATAGACCCCACCTGCAATAATCTCTGCTGGCGGTCCAGTCTACATTTGCATGGCAGCTGTAGCTCACTGGCATCCTCCCAGACTGTCCTGAAACTCCATGAAAGGTGAGAGTCGGGCAGGGAGCAACTTGGATCGAGTTTTGACGTAATAATTTTTTTGTGGATTCCTTACAGAGAGAAAAGGATTTGTCACTGATCAGTATTGAACTTAAGCACGTGGTAAACAGGAGCATGAATCTACCTTCAACCCTGCTCCAGCATTTAATACTGCTTTAGGGCCTTGTTCACTTAACTGTCCCATTTTCTCCCATCCCTCAGTTCCCCTAATGTCCAAAAATCTATCACTCTTGTCCTTCAACATACTCAGTGACTTAGCACCCACAGCCCTCTAGGGTAGAGAATTCCAAAGGTTTATAACACGATAATTAAAAGAAGTTCATCATCTCATTCATCATTTCATTCCTGAATGTTTGATGTATATTAACGACTTAGAAATGAAAGTAGAAGGATGATTAGTAAGCTTGTAGATGGCACAAAAATTAGTGGTGGTGTGAAGAGCAAGGAATGTTGTCCAAGGCAATGGCAGGATGTAAATCAGTTGGGAAAGTTGGGTGGAGAGTTGGCAGATGGAATTTAATTCCTGACAAATGTGAGCTGTGCACTTTGGGAAGTCAAATAGGGGGTAGGAGGAAATGGTAGGTTGCGAAGAACTGTTCAACAGAGGGACCTTGGGATTCAAGTTCACAGTTCCCTGGAAGTGACAGCACAGGTAGATAGGGTGGTGAAGGAGGTATATGGCATGCTTGCCTTTATGGGTCAGGGGAAAGTATATAGAAGTTGGAAGTTTATGTTGCAACTTTACAAAACGTTAGTTCGACTGCACTTGGAGGACTGTGTGCAGTTCTGGTTACCACACTGTAGGAAGGATATGGTTGCCTTGGAGAGAGTGCAGAGGAGATTTCCGGGATGTTGCTTGGACTGGAGAACTTCAGTTATTGGGAGAGAGTGGCTACCTTAGGTTTGTTTTCCCTGGAGCGGAGGAGCCCGATAGGTAACTGATAGAGGTATATGGAATTCTAAGAAGTGTAGATCGGTAGATAGAATATTTTTTCCATGGTAGAAGTATTTAAAAATGAGGGTACCAGCTTAAGATGAGAGGAAGGAGTTTTAAAGAGGATTTGAGGGGAAAGTTTTTTTACACAGAGTGTGGTCGATATCTGGAACGCGTTGCCGGGGGAGGTGGTGGTATCAGATATAATTACTACATCAAAGAGGCATTTAGACAACCACTTGAACTGTCAAAGCGTAGAAGGATGCAGATCTAATGAGGGTAAATGGGATTAATGACAATGGGCAAATAGGTCAGCATGGATGTGATGGGCTGAAAGGCAGTTTCTGTGCAATACTTCTCTGTGACTCTAACATCCAAGCCCTTCCCCTGATTCTGTGCCCCGATCTATAGCCTGAGTGATCAGTCCCTCTGCACCGACCCTGTCAAGTTCTTGACTGTGATGGTAACATTAAGCTATCTTGTACCCTTTCAGATATTGATTCACTCACTGAATGTTGTCTCTGAAAAGACTTAGCTCCCCGTTCAACACGTTGTTTGCATTGTTATGTTCTGTATTGATGCAGCCAGATGCTTGAGGCTGAAGTCCATAGCTGAGCATCTCAGAAACATGGGGAAGCTAGTGATGTGTCTCTTTGGTTTTGATCTGCCTGCTGACGTTAAAAATTGCCGCCTTTTTACCCCAGCTGGGGGAGGGTTTGAAACAAAAGTAGAAAAAGTGATACAGCCTATCTGGATGTATCACGGCTTGGTACGGCAACTGCCCCGCCTAGGACCGCAAGAAGCCTCAGAGAGTTGTGGACACAGCCCAGCGCATCACGGACACCAGCCTCCCCTCCTTGGACTCTGTCTTTACCTCTCATTGTCTTGGTGTAGCAGCCAGCATAATCAAAGACCCCACCCACCCGGGACATTCTATCTTCTCTCCTCTTCCATCATGTAGAAGATACAGGAGCCTGAGGGCACATACCACCAGACTTAAGGACAGCTTCTACCCCACTGTGATAAGACTATTGAACGGTTCCCTTATACAATGAGATGGACTATGACCTCACGATCTACCTTGTTGTGACCTTGCACCTTATTGCACTGCACTTTCTCTGTAGCTGTTACACTTCACTCTGTACTGTTATTGTTTTTACTTGTACTACCTCAATGCACTCTGTACTAACCCAATGTAACTGCACTGTGTAATGAATTGACCTGTACGATCAGTTTGTAAGACAAGCTTTTCACTGTACCTTGGTACAAGTGACAATAATAAACCAATACCAATACCAAATGCTGGAAGCACTTAGCAAGTCGAGAAGAGAGAGAAACTGAGCTGATGATTTAGGTTGAAGACCTTTCATCAGAACTGGGAAAGAGAGAAAGCAAGTTGGTGTTGGGCACAACAGAAAGTATTCTGATGGGCTTGTATGGCAGCTACTCTGGTCTGGACTGTCTGAAATGTGTGGAGTGCTAAACACTGCCCAGTCCATCACAAGTTTCCCAGATCCTTCCATCTAGTCCATCTTCACGGTACGTTGCACCAGAAAGGATAATGTTACCATCAAGGACGCCTGCCACCCTGGCCATTTCCTTTTCTCTCTTCTACCTTCTGGGAGAAGATACAGGAGCTTGAAAACCCGGACATCCAGACTCGAGAACAGCTTCTTCCCCACTGCTGTCAGACTCCTGAACCAGTCACCTCTCTCACATCCCCTTCCCGGTGGTGCTGCCAAGTTCTCCAACCCTTAATTCTATCTGTTCCGTTATTGTCACTTTAGCATTTCTTTTTGCACTACCTCAGTTTGCACTGCTATACTTTGCACCATTCTGCTATTTTTGTGCTCGATACTGTATTTATTGTTATATTTAATATTAACATGTACACTGTGAGCTTCATGCGAGCAAGGAATTTTGTTGCACCCTGGTGTATGTGACAATAAACTAATCTGCACGGTGGTGTACCTAGTAGAGCTGCTGACTCACAGCTCCAGTGACCATTGTTCAATCCTGACCTCCGGAGCTGTCTGTGGAGTTTATACGTTCTCCCTGTGACCCTGTGGGTTTCCTCTGGATGTTCCCGTTTCCTCCCACATCCCAAAAGTGGTGCGTTACTTGGCTGCTGCAAGTTGTCTGAAGGGTTTAGGTATGTGGTAGAATCTGGGTGGGTGAGGGAGCAGATATTGATACTTTGATTTTTTACAAATATTTATTAGTCACACGTACATTGAAACACACAGTGAAGTGCATCTTTTTGCGTTGTGTAGAGTGTTCTGGGGGCAGCCCGCAAGTGTCGCCACGCTTCCGGCGCCAACATAGCATGCCCGCAACTTCCTAACCTGTACGTCTTTGGAATGTGGGGGGAAACCGGAGGAAACCCACGCAGACACAGGGAGAACGTGCAAGCTCCTTACGGACAGCAGCCGGAATTGAACCCGGGTCGCTGGCGCAATAATAGCGTTACGCTAACCGCTACACTACCGTGGAATGTAGGAAAATAAGTTGCAGGGAACATTTAGTGGGGGAGTCTGTGAGCTGGCAGAGAGTTGATGGGATGAATAGCCTCCTTCTCTGTCATAAGGAATACAGAAAAAAATAACTTTTCCAAGTTCTGATGAAGGGTCTCCGACTTGAAACTTTAGCTCTTGTTTCTCTTTCCGCAGATGCTGCCTGACTTGCTGTTTCCCATATTTTTGTTTCAGATTTCCAGCAGCTGCAGTTTTTTAATTTGCATTTAGTGGGAGAGGATTTGCTGCCTTCCTCTCCCCGCCCCTCCTCCCCACCCCCCACCACTTTGCCCCATCACTTCTCCCGAAGCACTTTTTATTGGGCTGTGGGAATGGAGTGTTCCCCTCCACCCACGCAATAGTGTCGTGATGAATGTTACTGTAACTGGAGTTAAAGGCAATGAAGGGCTAATTAACACAAAAGTCTTCATCTGGCAAGGAAGGAGATTTGCAGAGCTGGAGTGTCAGTGACTGAAGGTGAATTGACTGGGGCACCATCAAAGAAACGTGAAGAAAAATTGTCAATTCCGAACGGAAAAATCTGTTTTGTCTGTTAAAACCTTGATGGATTGGAGCTGTGGGTTCTTTTGGATCTTTATGGCTTTCAATTTATTCCAACCCAGGCTTGGACATTTATCGTCACAATTATGTGGTTTCTCTCTGAGGGACCAACACATAATTACTTCTTCGGAGGGAGCCTTTTAAATAGGCCAGTTCAACGAGCAGTTGAAATCTCTGTCAATTATTCACAACTTCTGGAAGAAGGTTCAAGAGAGTGCTGCAGAAGGGAGGGGGATGGGGGGCTGTTGCAGGTGGGATTTGCCGTCTATCGTGGCGATGAGAGGTGTAAAGGGCATAGGGCGAGCTGTGGTCCAGTGGAAAATTCTGAGTGGTGGTCTTTGCGTTACCACAGGAAGGCTGTCTTCACGGCAGAGTCTTCACGGCGACACAATGTGCGAACAAGAAGGTGTGAGCAAAGCCCAGGAATGCGTGGGCTGTAAGGTTAGCCTCGGGACGACTCAGTGTGGCTAATGAAAGCTGAGAGGTTGTTGCTGTTGTGTGAGCTGTGCTTGTTAGTGAGGCCTGGGGCTTTTGATAACCAATGATTGAATCAGTCAAACCTAATTAAGGTTAAATCACACTCCAGACAACATTACCATATATTTCCCCTGTGCTTAAGGGAGAACATTTCACAAATAGAAAAACAAAGGGTCAGCAAAATTAGGGAATAAAATCATTGCACAGAACCAAGGTCCACATGAGACCTCTCCCTTTTCATCTCAACTTATCCTTGTGTTCCTTTCTCACTCAAGTGTGGATTCCTCTTAATTTCACCTGTGCTCTTTGCCTCAGCTCCTTGCAAGGGAGTAACATAACGTGACAATATTTACTGAATTTTATTCCGAACGTGAATGATGACATCACGTCTACCAACTTGCACTTCTTTGGGATGCTGGATGAAATTGGAGCACCTGGAGGAAATCCAAGTAGCACAGGGAGAACGTGCAAACTCTGCACAGACAGTGCCCGAGGTCAGGATTGAAACCCAAGTTTCTGGTGCTGTGAGATGGTAGCTCGTCTAACTGTGCCACTGCGCCGCTCTGTAATCACTGAGTTCAGGCAACACCTCTCCTGCTGTCCAGATCCTGCTTCCCTGGTCCAGAACTGACCACATCCTGATCCATACCACACCTCCTCTTCCACTTGAGCTTCTTTCTGTAGACTCCCTCTAGATCTGGTTATAAGTGGCCTGGAAATTTGGAGGCCTGGCACTGTTTGTTCTCAGCTTGTAACGCATAAAAACTGTCCTTTCTCTGGAGTGGGACAGAATTTCCAGGTCCTATCATGCCACTGCAGAAATTTGACATAGCACAGCTTTGTCCTCTATCGGTGGCACTTCTATAGCGTTGCCAGTGAATTTGGGTGGAGAGGTTCTAAGGGGCAACTGTTGTTGACTGCTCTTGAGACAATGGTGTTTGTCTAATTTTGCTAGATCTCATATGACTTCCATGTGCAGGTCCTTGCCCAGGAATGGGAGCTTGACTCGGGTCCTTTTCAGTTTAATAGAGAGTTACATGAATCCTACACTAACCTCATTTTATTCTCAGTGCATTCCCATAAACTCCCAGATTCCATCACTCACCTACACACTGGGGGCAATTTACAGTGGCTAATTAATGTCACCGCCTACACTTCTTTGGGATGTGGGAGGAAACCAGAGCACCCGGGTGAAACCCACAGGGTCACGGGGAGAATGTGCAAATTCTATGCAGATAGCACCCGAGGTCAGGATTGAAACCCGGGTCTCTGGTGCTGTGAGGTGGTGGCTTTACGAGCTGTGCCAGTTTCTGCTACCTTGTAATCGCTGAGCTCAGGAAACACCTCTCCTATGGATCCTGCTTCCATGCTCCAGAACTGACCCTGCCCTGTTCCAAACCACATCTCCCCTCCCACATGAGCTTCTTTCTGTAGACTCACTTACTGAACATCATGGCTGCCATGCCCAAGATACTGAACCACACGTCATATTTGAGAGGGAATGCAGATAGTCTTCTTTAAAAGGGAAAAATAATAACAGGGCCCTTTTCTGTGCTGTGTGATTCCATGAGGAAGAGACCTTTCATCACACGGGATCTTGGCTCTTCATTTGATATAGTTTTGTAAAAGTTTTAACTTGAGTGTGACATAAGATATATTTATTAGTCACATGTACATCAAAACACACAATGAAATGCATCTTTGCATAGCGTGTTCTGGGGGCAGCCCACGAGTGTCGCCACACTTCCGGCGCCAACATAGCACGCCCACAACTTCCTAACCCGTACGTCTTTGGAATGTGGGAGGAAACCGGAGCACCCGGAGGAAACCCACGCAGACACGGGGAGAACGTACAAACTTCTTACAGACAGCGGCCGGATTTGAACCCTGTTTGCTGGCGTTGTAAAGCGTTACGCTAACCGCTACACTACTGTGCCTGCATTATGTGCATCAGTTTGCAAAGTTATTGTAATGGCAACTTCCATTTATTTAACAAAGTAAGGAAGAAACAAACCATTTGCGAGAAAGGTAGTCAAACAATATTTGGACTGGAAAGATAATTGGTGTCCAAAAGTAGTCAGTTTTCAGGAGTATGAGAAAGCTGGAGACGTTCAGGAATGAAATTCATGGTGTTTGTTGGGAATTGAAAATGACCAAGAGGCCAGAATTGGAGGAATGTAGAGATTGCAGAAGGCTGTGGATCTCTTTTCTTTGACCAGACAAAATGAAGAGGTGGGTTGAGGTCAATCTCGCTGAATATTCACACCTTCCGGTTGATAACAAGTGCTCTAAGAATATCAGCGTGCAACCTTTTTCTGGTTCCCTTGGGCCACTGGAACCCTCTGGAATGTTCAGAGGTAGTGCTGTGAAATTCCTGGTATTGACAGGGTCAGGATCTTGCAGGTTTTTGTTTAGTCTGATGGAGAAAAGCAGTCACATTGATTAGAATGCTGCTGAATGGAAGTGTGTCATGGTGAGTTTGTCTGACAGCAAGACCAGCAAACAAGTTGGTATTTATTTTCTCCCCCTAACCCCATTGTATGTAAAAAGAAAAAAAAATGTGAGTTGCTGCTTGAAATAAATTAAAGTTGACAGGTCTGGTTTCGAGAGAGTTCAGGACCGCACTGGAGTTCTGTCTGCCTGCTCTCAATGGACAGTTGTCAGGTGTTGTACGGGGACATTGAGACTGAACGTCAGACCACGTTGCTCAAGAGGGCATGCCTGCAGATTTCATCCCCGCCCCCCTGGGGCATGGCCTTCCCCTTCCCCTGCTGATGTCAGCCTCCACGAGGCAAGTGTAAAGTTTTTAAAAATAAACATGGGGCATTGTGGCAGCTTGTGATTAGATAAGAGGTGACCCAAAGGTTTGGTAGGTTGGAAATGGGTTTACGATTAGATGGAGCTCCTTACACTTGCTGAAGTCAAGTTTATTGTTACGTGCACAAGTACAGCGAGGTGCAGGTGCAATGAGAAACATGTAGCAGCATCACAGGCACATAAACTCAGGCAACAACACACGCAACGTAAGTTGTACATAAATTGTACAAGCTGGTGAAGAAAGAAAAAGACCGTGTGCAAAACAAGGCAGTAGAGAAGCTGAACGCAATCAGAGACAAGTCCTTGCAAGAGGTGGTCTGGAGTGTTCCGTTGCTGAGGTAGGGTTAGGGTTGTACAGGTCGGTTCAAGGACCTGATGGTTGTGGGAAAGTAGCTCAAAGTCAAAGGGGGAGCCCAATAATACAGGAGGGAAAAGCAGTGCAGTGATAGGCGGACAGAAGAGGGGAGGTGGCGTGGGCACAGGGCGGTGATAGGTAGATGCAGGTAAGAGATAGTGATGGGCAGGTACGGGGGAGGAGGGGAGAGCTGATCCACTGGGGGATGGGTCAAAGGTAAGGAGAGAAAGGGAATAAAAGGGTAGAAAAAAGAGAGAGGCTAGGAAAAAGAAGAAGAAGCATGGTGGGGGGGGGTGTTGTGGGGAAGGGGGGGTGGGGATTATTTAAAGTGGGAGAATTCGATGTTCATGCACCTTAAGTAATCCATGCCCCCCTTCTCCACATCACCCCCCCCCCCCCCCGCCGCCACCAGGCTTCTTCTCTTCTTCCCTTTCCTAGCTTCTCTCTCTTTTTTCTACCCCTCCTTACCTTTGAGCCATCCCCCGGTGGATCTGCTCTCCCCTCCTCCCCCCCGCACCTGCCCATCACTATCTCTTACCTGCATCTACCTATCACCACCCTGTGCCCACCCCACCTCCCCTCTTTTGTCCACCTATCACTGCTCTGCTTTTGCCTCCTATATATTGGGCTTCCCCTTTTCCTATCTTCAGTCCTGACCCGAAACGTTGACCGTCTGCTTTTCTCCACGGATGCTGCCTGGCCTGCTGAGTTCCTCCAGCATCATCGTGGTTTTCATCTAGATTCCAGCATCTGCAGTCCTTTGTTTCTCTAGTTCAAAGTCAAAGTTGAGTTTATTGTCACATGCACAAGTACTTGTGTGCTCAGGTACAATGAAAAACTTACTTGCAGCAGCATCACAGGCAAATAGCATCATTTGAGCAACATGATACAATGAGACGGATTCTTGACCTCACAATCTATCTGGTGATGACCTTGCACCTTATTATCTACCTGCAATGCACTTCCCTGTAGCTGTGACACTTTACTCTGAATTCTGTTATTGTTTTGCCCTGTGCTACCTCAATGCACTGTGTAATAAATTGATCTGTATGAACGGTATGCAAGACAAGTTTTTCACTGTACCTTGGTTCAAGTGACAATAAACCAATACCAATTCACAAGAAAAACATAAACACAACTTCTACAAAAAAGAACACAATTAGAACAAAAGTCCATTTGATTGCAAAGTGATCAAAGTGGTCATAGTGTAGCGGTTAACATAACGCTATTACAACACCAGTGACCCGGGTTCAATTCTGGCCACTGTCTGTAAGGAGTTTGTACGTTCTCCCCGTGTCTGCGTGGGTTTCCTCCGGGTGCTCCGGTTTCCTCCCACATTCCAAAGATGTACGGGTTAGGAAGTTGTGGGCATGCCATGTTGGTGCCGGAAGTGTGGCGACACTTGCGGGCTGCCCCCAGAACATTCTACGCAAAAAGTTGCATTTCACTGTGTATTTCGATGTACATGTGACTAATAAAAGGTATCTTATAGTGTTGCTAAACTGTAGTGATTAGGGTTGTGCTGGTTGGTTCAAGAACTAAATGACTGAAGGGAAGTAGCTGTTCCTGAACCTGGTGGTGTGGGACTTCAGACTTTTATATCTCCTGCCCGATGGTAGCAGCAAGACTCTTCATTTATATCAATTGTCTGCACTCCTCCCTTTCCTTCCTACTGAGAGGTCATTGAATCCTCTCTGGGGATGCAGCTCCACACACTCCAGTTCCTTCCTCAATCCCTTATCTGGGCAGCCAAACTCTGTGCAAGAGCCAAGGCAGCTTGTACCAAGCTGTGATTCAGCCTATCACCATACCCACTGCCACACTTGTGTTGCTCATAGTTTAGAACAGGAGAAAATGCCGGACAGTGATCCGATGTGGAATGTTGGTTGTTCCTTCTTCCCCATCAAAGCCCCTCTCCCGTAGCTACAGAAGTGCTGAATCCCTGTGGTCCTATTGCTGCGCATTTCAGGATCAACCAGCACTACCCCACTGTGATACGACGATTGAACGGTTCCCTTATACGATGAGATGGACTATGACCTCATGATCTGCCTTGTTGTGACCTTGCACCTTATTGCACTGCACTTTCTCTGTAGCTGTGACACTTTACTCTGTACTGTTATTGTTTTTACCTGTACTACATCAATGCACTCTGTACTAACTCAATGTGACTGCACTGTGTAATGAATTGACCTGTACGATCAGTTTTAGACAAGCTTTTCACTGTACCTCGGTACAAGTGAGTATAATATACCAATACCAATACTCAGCAGATCCCAGACTAGAGGAGCGACATTTCTTCAGTGAGCTCTGATCAAGGTTGGAAGTCTCCCCATGCGTTAGCAGTGTCGGAGTATAGAGTGAGGTAGGGGTAGCAGGGTGAATCTTCCTGCCTTGTGGTTACTGTCCTTGGTAGACAAGAGTTGGTTCTTCTGGGTGTGGTCCTGTGTGCAATCATTAGTGGGGACCTGGTCCTTGATGGCCTCTTGCTAGGGCTTACCACCTGTCAAAGCTGTCAATGTATTGAGGGGCATAAATAGAGTGAGTGTACACAGTCTTTTTTCTCAGGGTTGGGGAATGAAAAACTAGAGGGAGTATTTTAAGGTGAGAGGGGAAAGATTTTAAAGGGACCTGAGGAGAAACTTCTTCACACAGAGGGTGGTGCGTAAATAGAACGAGCAGCCAGAGGAAGTGGTTGAGGTGGGGACAATAACTCTATTTAAAACACACTTGGACAGGTACATGGATGGGGGGTGTGGGGTTTAGAAGGATACGGGCCAAATGCGGGCAAATGGGACTCACTTCGGTGGGCATCTTGGTCAGCATGGACGTGCTGGGCAGAAGGGCCTATTTCCATGCTGTGTGTCACTCTATGATTCTATGAATTCAAAACTGTCCTGGGAACAATTACAAACTAAAAAATAGTGCCTAAAGGGTTAAAATGATTAAATGTTGAAGTTAAAACACTGATAAAATACTCAAACAACATTAAAACAAATGATTCCATTTAAAATAAAGCCACTTTCCAACCTTTATTATTTCCTTACAACATAGGAGGCCATTCAGCCCATCGAGTTGATCGCTGCTCACAGAGCAATTCCAATCTTCTTCCAATTATCCCTGTAATCTTTCCTCCCCATATTCTCAACTTTCCAATCTACGGTAGTCATTTAATTACTCACCTGCACACCTTTGGGATGTGGAAGGAACTGGAGCACCCAGAGGATATCTATACAGTCAAGGAGAACGTGCAAACTCCAAACACACAGCGCCTGAGGTCGGGATTGAGCCCATGTTACTGGAGCTGTGAGGCGGCGGCTTTGCTGGCTGTGTCACTGTGCTGCTCACAGTCCTTTCCTCCTTTCTGGTTTCAAAAGAGCACAGCATTTGAGTTGGGCATGACACAATGCGGATGCTGCAGGAGGGATTCCCGGCCTGAGAGCTGGTTCGATTGATGTTCGAGAGATGTTGGAGCTGCCCCATTGACCTGCAGGGAGAGTGGTGGAGGGGGTGGGGGGGCAGCCAACAACACCCACAGCCTGGTGGAGAATGGTACTGATGAGCACCGGGACTCATAGAGAAATGCGGGCAACTTTGTCAGAGGTGCTGGCTCCTGGAGAAAGGTGCATGCCAGCAAAGCCTGGAGTTGCCATGGCTGATTGTTCAGGAGGGAGGTGATACAATCGCATGGTTTGGAAGCAGGAAAGTGATACTGGAATAAGATATAAAGGAGCCAGTAATGAGCTACATAAAAGCACACATCACCTTTTTATGAGATCAAACCCCACCATCTCATCATATTCTTGTCAATTTTCTCTTCATAAAATCCTTATAATTGCCTTTTAAATCTATTTGCACTGTCTGATTTAGGTCACCTGCACTGATTTATTCCACAGCTCTATTGTCCTCAGATGGAGAGGTATCATCTGATGCCCCTGGTGCTTTGAGTTTCCTTCACTCGCTTTGGAGTGGTCCAACAAACAAGATGCTGGAGGAACTCGGCAGGTAGGGGAGCATCTGTGGTGGGAAATGGATTGTCGACATATTGTGTCTAGACCCTTCGCCTGGACTGGTCTCAACCCGAAACATCGACTGTCCGTTTCCCTCCACAGATGCTGCCTGACCCTCTGAGTTCCTCTAGCACCTTGTTTGTTGCTCCAGATTCCAGCATCTGCAATCTCTTCTGTTTTTATTTTGGAGCTGTCCACTTGGTTAAATTGCTTTCATTGTTTCTTTTGAACCTCTTTTTCTCCATTTTAGTTTATTGCGCTTTTTCCCTTTAAAGGACCCATCGTTCAGTGAAGGAAATCTATCACCCTTACCAGGCCTGACCTATTTGTATCTCCAAACTCCCTTTACTGGAACTGATTCTAAACTGCCCCCTAAACCAGCCCAGCAAACCAGTCAGGCAAATTAGGATTGATAAACAATACCAATCTTTCCACATCCTATTAATTGGGCTGAGGGCCCTGTTTCTATGCTGCAAGCCACTTCTCCAGAATGAGTGCAACTCATGTAGAAATTTAACAGAGTCATAGAGCAATACAGCATGGAAACGGGCCCTTCAGCCCAACTTGTCCATGCTGACCATGGTACCCACTAAGCTAGTTCCATTTCCCCACGCTTGGCCCATATCCCTCTAAACTCCTGCTATCCATGTACTTAGCAAAATGTCTTTTAAATGTTGTTATTGTACCTGCCTCAACCACTTTCTCTGGCAGCTCGTTCCACATACACATCACCCTCTGCGTGAAGGAGTTGCCCTTAAGGTCACTTTTAAATCTCTCCCCTCTCAGTTTAAACCTGTGCCCTCTAGTTTTTAGTTCTCCTTCCCTGGGAAGAAGATTGTGTACATTCACCCTATTAATGCCCCTCATGATTTTATACATCTCAATAAGGTCACCCCCCAACCTCCCACGCTCCAAGGAATGAAGTCCTAGCCTGCCTAATCTTTCCCGAAAACTCAGGCCCTCAAGTCTTGGCAGCATTCTCGTAAATCTTCTCTGCATTCTTTCCAGTTTCATGATGGCTTTCTTCTAACAATGGGGACCAAAACTGTGCACAATACGATCTGCAGGAACTTTCTGCTCCTTCCTCCTCTTTACCCCTTTCCCCCTACATTTTGCAAGTCCTTTCTTTTCTGTGGACATCTCGCCACATATCCCACAATTCCCCTCCCCTGTGGTCACCTGACCAGCTGAGAGGAAAACCTATTGGACATTCTCCAGCATGTCATGAGCAAAATGCTGCCGTTTCTCTGGCAGGGATGGCCAAAGTCGTCAATAAACCAGGTCGAGAAATGAAGTCTTGTATGGTGAAGAAAGGGTTAAAGGTATGACGAAAACTGTCAGCACCGTGTGTAGGCACCAAGAGAGCACTATATTATTCTCTTCCTTCCCCAAGTAAAGAGAAAGGCCTTGAGTTTTTATGACCACCTTCCCCTTATAGCCAATTAAGGGCTATCCCTGGGGTGGGATAGACTTTGCCGTTATCTCTAGATAATGAAACTAATTGTATCTGTTTCCTTCCTGCTCTTTGCATTGCGCTCATGACTGCCTCCTGACATTAGGGAGGGACAAAGAGGAGAACAAACCTTGCGTTTAAACGCGGGTGTATCCATCGGTCTAGTGCGAAAGGAGATGGCCATGACCTCCCTCACCCAGCCTATGAGATTACCCTCTCCCTACCTACTGGCTGTGGCTGAACCCCAGGAGTGAAAGGCCACTTGTTAAATCCATTGCTTTCCAATAGCATAACTGTCTTGCTCTGATCCTCCGGGTGCTCCGGTTTCCTCCCACATTCCAAAGACATAAGGGTCAGGAGTTGTGGGCGTGCTATGTTTGCACCGGAAGAGTGGCGACACTTGCGGGCTGCCCCCAGCACATTCTCAGTAATGCAAAAGGATGCATTTCACTGTGTGTTTCGATGTACATGTGACCAATAAATAAATATTTTTTTATCTTATATTTTGTATGAAACACTGGAATACCAGTCTGGTCACCACACTGCTGCGTGGTCCCACTATCTGGGCCATGCCATCTTCTCGCAGCTACCATCGGGCAGGAGGTGCAGAAGCCTGAAGTCCCACACCACCAGGTTCAGCAACTGCTACTTCCCTTCAATCATTTGGTTCTTGAACCAACCGGCACAACCCAAACCACTGTAGTTTAGCAACACCATGACCACTTTGTACTAAAATGGACTTGGTTCTAATTGTATTCTTTCTTGTAAAAATTGAGTATAATTTATGTTTAATTTCTGTTTTTCTTGTGAATGCTGCTTATATGATGCTCTGTGCCTGTGATGCTGCTGCAAGTAAGTTTTTCATTGCACCTGTGCACACATGGACTTGTGCATGTGACAATAAACTGGACTTTGTCTTTGGAGAGGGTGCAGGGAATGTTTGTCAGGGCATTGCAAGGACAGGTGAATTATCATTATGCAGAGAAAAATGGCAGGGCTGGGCTTACTTATTGAACAAAGGAAGCTTAGCTTAAAGGATCTTAACATAGGTTTAAGGATTAGCAGGGGGATGAGGAAAAAATATTTCACTCAACGAGTGGTGGGAGTGTGGAGCTCGGTGTTGGAGGGGGGTGGCAGAGTGAAAGCCTGGCCTCATTTAAGCAATACCTGGATGAGTTCCTGAAGAGCTGCAACCTGCAGGGCCATGGACTCAAAGCCAAGAAGTGGGAGTAAATTAAATCCACTTGTGCCTGGTGTAGACATGCTTGGCCTTCTCCTGTGTTGTAAATTGCTCTGAATGTTCAGTGCTTGGAATTGATCTTTCTGTAAAGTATATTGCAATGAAACACCCCAGTTCCATCTGCACACTTCCTCAGTAACCTCCTGGAGATCACTGTGATCTTCCACTCTGGCAATCCCTGTCTTCCATTGCCTTAATGTATTTTGCATTTCAGGAGCACTAATGAAGCTAGAACATGCACCATGAATGTCTGGGTCTTTATTGGGGAACAGAGGAACTTCGGTGTACAATCCAAATGTCCTTGAAGGTGGCAGCACAGGTAGATAATGAGATTAAGGAGGTATGTGGGCATCTGGAGCAACACGCACAAAATGCTGGAGGAACTCAGCAGGTCAGGCAGCATCTATGGAGGGAAATAAACAGTCGACGTTTTGGTTGAGACCCTTCATCAGGACATATGGGCTACTGGCCTTTATTAGTTGGGGGAATGAATACAAGAGCAGAGAGGTTATGCTCCAACTTTATAAAACATTAGTCAGACCTCAGCTGGAGAACTGCGAGCAGTTCTAGTCACCACAGTACGTGGAGGATGTGATAGCGCTGGAGAGGGTGCAGAGGTGATTCTCCAGGATGTTGCCTGGGATGGTGTGTTTCAGTTATGAGGAGAGACTGGAGAGGCTGGGTCTGTTCTCCCTAGAGCGGAGGAGGTTAAAATGAGACATGGCTGAGGTATATGAAACAATGAAGTGTATGGATAGTGTATAATGCAGAAAACCTTTCCCCATATCTGAGGTGGATAAAACTAATGGGTATGGATTTATGGGAAGGATTAAGAGATATGGAGGGGATCTGAGGGGGACCTTTTTCACCCAGATGTTGGTGAGACCTGGAATACACTGCCAGAGAGAGTGGTGGAAACAGTGTCACTGACAGCATTTAAGTGCCTAGACAAGTATTTGAATCACCCAGGCATAGATGGCTTTGGGTCAAGTGCTGGAAGATGGGAATAATAGGATGGGTGCCATTGGTTAGCATGGATGTGGTGGGCTGAATGGAAAAAGAAGTCCATCGGAGTGTATAGTGTTGATATTACTGAGGTGGTGATTAGTGTTGGTTCAAGAACCAAATGGTTGAAGGGATAGCTGTTCTTGAACCTGGTGGTGTGGGACTTCAGGCTTCTGTACCTCCTGCCTGATAATAGCTGCGAGAAGATGGCATGGCCCGGATGGTGGGGATCTCTGGTGACGGACGTTGCCTTCTTGAGGTAGCACCTCCTGTAGATACTACCAATGGTGGGGAGGGATGTGCCCGTGATGTATTGGGCTGAGTCCGCTGCTCTCTGTAGCTTCTTATGTTCCTACCCATTCGAATTGCCGTACCAGACCATGATGTAACCAGACAAGATACTTTATAGTTCTAATATATTAATCTGCGCAGTTCACAAGTGGGTGGTGTACACATGCATAAATCCTTGAATGTGGCAGGACGTAATGGTTTGTAAAGCATAAATTTGGGATTCGTAAATGGAATACAAACGCAGGAAGATTATGCCGTATCTATATAAACAATAGATCAGCTCCATCAAATACTGGTCAGCACACTTTGAGCCAGACGTGAAGGTCCTGAAAAGGGTGCAGGGAGGAATTGCAGATTGGTTCCAGGAATGAGGGATTTCAGCTCCAACATGGGACTGGAGAAACTGGGCTTGTTCTCCTTGGAGCAAAGAAAATTGTGAGGAGATTTAATGGAGGTGGACAAGTTCATGACTGCTTTAGAATAGCATAGACCGAGGGAAGGCGTTCCTATTAGTGACGGTTCAAGGACGGGGTATGGTTTTAACATTACTGGACGAAAGATCCTGGGGGGATTTGAGCAGGAAAAAAACTATCTTACGCAGTGTCGTTATGATGTGGAATTCATTGTCTGTACAGTTGGTGGAAGTGGCTTTACTCAACTCTTCAGGATAGCACTGGATAGGAGCAAGGGTTAATTTACAGGATTATGGGAAGACGGTGGCAGAATGGGACTGATGAGGTACTGTATCTGAAAATGGCATAGATGCAGGAGTTCAGCGGCTCCCTGTGCTGTAAAAAATACTGTGTTTTTTTTTCCCCTGTTCTGCTGAAATTTTTGGAAGCTCATTTTGACATTTCAATGCGTGTTGTCGAACCAGGTCCTGATTCTGAGTGAGTCAGACCAGCTTTGCACTGGATTTAACACTCTTCCTCTGATTTTGCCATTGTGTAGAGAAAAAAATGATTTCACCTCATGCTAATCTCACAATATAACCATAAGAATAAATTACTTCAAGACTTAGTTGACATCCACTGCTGGAAGAGCATAAACTTCCTCTAACTAAATATTGGAAAGGTCAAAGCCTTCATCTTTGGTTCCTATTCACAAGTTCATTTCACCATCTGTCTACCCTGCAACTGTCTGAGCCTTAACAATCTCGTCACAGCTTTAGTGACCAAATGAATTGTTAACTGCAGAGAAACTGCAGAGAGTTGTGGATAAAGTTCAGCACATCACGGAAACCAGCCTCCCCTCCATGGACTCTGTCTACACTTCTCACTGCCTCGGTAAAGCAGCCAACATCTGGGGTGGATGGGATCTCGGTAAAGACCCCATCCACCCCAGACGTTCTCTCTTCTCCCCCCTTCCCATCGGGCAGAAGATACAAAAGCCTGAGGGCACATACCACCAGGCTCAAGGACAGCTTCTGTCCCACTGTTATAAGACTATCATTCCCTAGTACAATAAGATGGACTCTTGACCTCTCAATCTACCTTGTTATGGCCTTGCATCTTATTGTCTGCCTGCACTGCACTTTCTCTGTAGCTGTAACACTTTATTCTGCATTCTGTTATTGCTTTTCCCTTGTACTACCTCAATGGAATGAAATGATCTGTATGGACGGCATGCAAGACAAAGCATTTCACTGTACCTCCGTACATGTGACAATAATAAACCAATCTACCAATTAGTTAGAAGCAAGTGTAGCTCATGTGACTCACCAGCCTTCTCTGCCATACACTAACATCTGACTGAGACTTAAAATCTGCATTCCAGTCTACTTACCATAATCTTTCACCCCCTTGCCTATCAAGTATCTACCTAATGATGATGCTGGAGGAGCTCAGCAGGCCAGACAGCATCTGTGGAGAAAAGCAGGTGGTCAACGTTTTGGGTCAGGAGATCCTCCGGCAGCATCGTGTTTTTCATTTAGATTCCAGCATCCGCAAACCTTTGTTTCTTAAGTATCTACCTATCCTGATGCAGGATCTCCACCTGAAACATTGACTATCCCTTTGGCTCCACAGATGCTTGACCCACTGAGTTCCTCCAGCAGTTTGTTTTTTGCTCCAGATTCCACCATCTGCAGTCTCGTGTGTCTCCAAGTCTGTACATATCTCTCTGCCTTAAGATTTTTAAAGACGCTGCTTCCACTGTCCTTTGGGGGCGAGAGAGTTCCAAAGACTCTCGATCATCTGAGAGAAAAAAAATACCTCATCTGTGTCATGTTCATCCCTGTCATAAATGGACAACCTCTGATCTTTGAACAGTGACACCAAGTTCTAGATTCTCCCACAAGAGGAAACATCCTCTCCACATCCACCCTGTCAGAACCCCACAGGATCTTACTGCACTTTAATCAAGTTGTCTCTCACTTTCCTAAATTGTAGCAGATACAAGCCTAACCTGTTCAAAATCTCTCCAGAAAACAACTTGTGTTAGACTGTGGACAGAGCCTCAACCCCATGTCCATATCAGCACCAAGATCGTTTATTTCTACCTCAGTAACTACCCACTCCTGTCACGGCCTCTGCTAATCTCTTGTTGAAACCCTCATCCATACCTTTGTTACCCCTAAATTTGACTACTCTCAGAATGGTCTCCCTCTAACTCTGGAGTCCACTCTAACCCACCTCCATAAACTTGGCCATCTAAAAATTTGCATTTTATGCCAATCTTATTTACTCTTGTGCCCACGAACACACATTATGAGGAGAATAAAATGGGATTAGAACGTAGAACATAGAACACTACAGAATAGTACAGGCTCTTGGGCCCATAATGTTGTGCCGACATTTTATCCTGCTCTAAGATCTCTCTAACCCTTCTCTCCCACATAGCCCCCTATTTAATGTAGGATTAGTATAAATGGGTGTTTGATGGCAGGTCCAGATTTGGTGGGCCAAAGGGCCTGTTACTGTGCTGCAAGACTTTTGCATTGACTCCTGCTTCAGCAATAAGTCCTTTTAAAATTCTCCACCCGCTATCCGGTCCCTTTGTGGTCTTTGCCCATCCATCTCCGCAACCCCTCCCAAGTCTAGAACCCATTGAGATCCCCCTCCTTACCTCCAAATCTATTCTCTTGAGCATCTCCAGGTTTAATCACTCCACTACAGGCAGCCATGCCTTCAGTTACCGAACCCTGAGCTTTGGGATTATCCTCCTCGGTCTAGGGCTTTTCTCTTTGGAGAGAAGGAGGATGAGAGGTGATTTGATAGAGGTGTACAAGATGATAAGAGGCATGGATCGAGTGGACAGTCAGAGACTTTTTCCCGGTGCGACAATGGCTGACACGAGGGGACATAATTTTAAGGTGATTGGAGGAAGTTATAAGGGGTTGTCAGAGGTTAAGCTTTTCTACACGGAGAGTGGTGGGTGCGTGGAACACACTGCCGGCCGAGGATACATTAGGAACATTTAAGAGACTCTTAGATTGACACATGAATGATAGAGAAATGTGGGAGGGAAGGGTTAGATAGATCTTAGAGCAGGATAAGATGTCAGCACAACATTGTGGGCCGAAGGGCCTGTACTGTGCTGTAGTGTTCTGTGTTCTGAACATCGTCACCTCTCTGCTTCTCTTTAATTCACTCCTCAAGACCTACATTTTGCACCAAGCCATTGCTTATTTGCCCCATGAAGCAGATAGGGCCATTTGATACCTTGATGTGTAATCCTCTCCCTAACTCCCCACATGTTTCTCCTCCTCATTCCACCAAGAAGACAAAACCTGCCTCTGATTGGTGTTTGGCCATGTGTCCTACAGCCAGATGTGACTCACTGTTGCTTAGTATTCCATGAACCTCAGAACAGTCTATTACATGTAAAGGTGCTATATAAATACAGGACATTTCTAATTGTTGTAAATGATTCTGTATTAAGAAGTCTGTGTAGATTTTATAAAATGTAGCCCTGGAGAGATTGTACATTGTAGAACCTTGCTTCTTATGTCATTTTGAAAGCAGTTTATTCAGTTTTGGCCATTATTTGTGAACGGTGAAGCCAAGCTTTGCTACTGATGTTGACAGACTTTCCCAATCCATTCACGTGAAAGGCGTTTAGCAATTGCAGCACCTTTCCTCTGAAAATTATACATTAAAGACTGCTTTGGTTTATGCACATAGTTCCCACAAAATCCCACTCAGGTTCCAACATTGGAGCACGCTTGGGAAAACCCCAGTGAACAGACGTCATGAAGTTCATGGCCATAAAGTTTGTGTATGAACCTGATGGAATCCCAACTTGCTGGCAACAGCATGGCCCTCACAATCCATGTCACTAGTTTTCTTTAAAGCGGTTGCTAGGTCCCACTCCTCATAGAGTAATACAATGTGGAAACAGGCCCTTCAGCCCATCGAGTCCGCACCAACCGTCGACCACTCATTTGCATCAGTCCCATAATTTTATTCTTCCCACATTCCCATCAACCCCCCCCCCCCCCCCCCCATATTCTACCACTCAGCTGCCCAATGGGGAAAATCTATAGTGGCCAATTAACCTACCAACCTGCACGCCTTTGGGATGTGGGAGGAAACCGGAGAACCCGGAGGAAACCGGCAGGGTCACAGGGAGAACGTGCAAACTCCGCATGTACACAGCAACTGAGGTCAGCAATGAACCTGGCTCTCTGGATCTGTGAGGCAGTGGCTCTACTAGCTGCTAGCTGGTCCATCTAGAATATTTGTATTTATTTTTAAAGGTAACTTTAATTTAAAATCCGATTACAAATAAGTGGTTGAGAAACCCAATCTGCTTATCTAAAATCCTCCTTATTTTTAAATGATAAACCTGGCAGATGTATTCATCAAACATGGCCATTTTGCAAAGGAATATATCAAAGGATATTTACTAAAGCAATTTTTTAAACTGTTGATGATGCTTTAAGATGCAATCGAACTGCATTGGTTTAAGTGAGAATCTGTGCTCGAGCAAAGTACGGCAGAGGCTGGAGTAGAAAATAAAACACTTTTCAAAACCAGGGGAATTTTGGGCTGTATTCAAAGTAGAAACTTGAGTACAGTGTTGCTCGGATTTTCCAGAAACCTGTCTGTTTTACTCAGCTCCATGCTGGCGTCAGTAATGTCGCTGCCTCCAAGTGTTTTACAACTTTACAATCCTTTAAATGGAAATTAGATTTAGCACTACAGTCCAAATAATAAAGTGGTAATGCCAGTGATTTCAGAACCCGTTTCCCAATGTACGGGCGACAAGGCCGGACCCTCAAAGCACTTGAGGTTAACAACACTCAATCCAACCACCTTCTTTTTATTTGGAGATTAAAAGGGATCAACGAAGCCAACACATTAGTTGGGATTTAATCGTCCAGGTCACCAAGGTTTCTGCAGCATGGAAACAGGCCCCTCGGCCCAACTCGTCCATGCTGACCAAGATGCCTAGTCCCACTCCTCTAAACCTTTCCTATCCACGGACCTTTTAAACATAATAATTTTACTCCCCTTTACCACTTCCTCTGGCTGCTCGTTCCACATACCCACCACCCTCTGGGGAAAAATTTGCCCCTTGGGTCTCCTTCAATCTATCTCTTCTCACCTTAAATCTATGCCCTTTAGTTTTAGACTTCCCTACACTGGGTAAAGGACTGTGAATGTCTACCCCATCTACTCCCCTCATGATTTTCTAAGCCATGAAGAGATTCACTGGAATTTATTAAAGTGCAATGAGATAGCACTTGAGGGCAGGAATTGTGCCCTCTTGAGTTCTCATTTTCCTTGGTAAATTGGAGACTTGTGATTGAGTGGAGGGGCAACAGGTTGTGATGAGAAGCAACACCTTCCTGAGAAAGTGCAGTGCAGAAGTTTTTCGGCTGGCAACTGAGTGCACAGTAGTGTCGCGGTTAGCATAATGACATTACAGCGCCAGCGACCCGGGTTCAATTCCGGCCGCTGTCTGTAAGGAGTTTGTACGTTGTCCCCGTGTCTGCGTGGGTTTCCTCCGGGTGCTCCGGTTTCCTCCCACGTTCCAAGGACGTACGGGTTAGGAAGTTGTGGGCATGCTATGTTGGTGCCGGAAGTGTGGCGACACTTGCGGGCTGCCCCCAGAACACTCTACGTAAAAGATGCATTTCACTGTGTGTTTTGATGTACATGTGATTAATAAAGATATCTTAATTCTCAGGATACAACGTTATATCACTTGCCATGTCAAGGATGCTACACATATCTCCTCCCTCCTTAACCACAAGGAGTGACTGATACCTTTTCACAGAGGGCATGCATGGTCCTTCTCTGCTATATAGTTATTCGAGGAAACTTGGTCCTGATCTCCTATTGTACTTGCGTTCTATGGTTGGTTATATCACGGTTCCAATTGCCATCATGACAAGGTAGCTGATTTTAATCTGTTGAGCCATGCATGGGCTATTCAGCTAGATGATGCTTGACAGTCAGGCCTGATCCTTGTCTTGCCCATCATTGAGACAGCTGCACTTCCTTCCAGTAAGGGAGTTGAAGGGACGGATGGGGGATGGGAGGGAGATAGAAACTTGAAGGGGTGTGGGAAGGAGGTTTGGGAGAGTGACTTGGGATTAATGGAGACTGATTGGGAGTGAGCACTTGGTTGGTTTGACTGCTTCATCCCCCTGTGGAACAGCTCAACTGTGAAGCCAACCATGGGGGGTAATCGAAGACACAAGAGACTGCAGATGCTGGAATCTGGAGCAACACACAAGATGCTGGAGGAACTCAATGGGTTGAGCATCATCCATGGAAGGAAATGGACAGTTGATTTTTCAGGTTGAGACACTTCATCTGGACTGGGAAGAAATGAAGATTGGAGTCCAGATGAAGGGTCTCGACCTGAAATGGTGACTATTTATTTCCCTCCATCGAGAATAGACAACGATGGAGGGAAGTAGACAATCCCTGACCTGCTGAGTTCCTCCAGCATCTTGTGTGCTGCGTGGGGGGCTAATCATCTGCCTGATCTGTAAGCCTGGACAACGCTCAATAGAGCTTCAAGCTATTTATAGATCTTGCCAACATATACAATAGTTTCACGAGCAGAAGATTTACAGGAAGAAATTTTGGAAGTGTCACAAAAGAGTGTATCAGAGAATTCAACAAATTCTGGCAGTGCTTTGATTCCTTAATATTCTCACCAGTTTTTGCTAGTTATTCCCCTGTGGTATTCCCTAAATTATGACAGTAAAATAAATTCATGGGTCAGGTTGCACAGTTGGATGACAGCGTTCCACAGCTGTTGCTTACGCCTACTATGAAACCTACCAATTGGCTCTAATTTAGTGAAACAAATTGAGGAGCTTTCAGTAAAAGACAAAAAAGCCTAACCAAATGGCATTCAAAGTAGCAACTCACCTGGGAGTCAGTCATTAGAAAGAAAGACCTTTGATATTATGTGTGAAACAATGAAGGTCTTTTTCTGCTGTGTAATTTGTTCGTTGAAATATTTGCCTTTCTGAAAATCAAGATCATAGAAGGAGGCCATTTAGCCTGTGGTATCTGTGCCTGCCAGAGTGGAGCGGTTAAGATCACTTCCTCTTGGTGTTAATGGTCTACCTGGTTTTCTGCTGTCTTTCACTGATGGACTTGATGTGTTTCTTAATAGCAGATGCTAACAGAATCACATTGCAGAGAGATGTCAGTCATTATTGGCAATGGACTCCCTCCAGAGAACATGCACAGTGGTGAGGTTACTGCAGCAGCATCCAGAGACGTGGCCATTGATCTGAGCATGTGAGTTCAAATCCCACCCTGCCAGATGGGATTCAAATTCAAACAAGTAAATCGATCTAGGACCTGTAGTGGTGACCAGATTGTTGTAAAAACCCATTGGCTTCACTAATGACTTGCAGGGGAGGGGAATCTGCCAACCTTACTCGTCTGGCCTGTATGTGACACCAGACCTCACCAAAATGGTTAACTGTTAGCTGTCTCCAAGGTCTGAGACAACAACAGATGGAGGGAAAATACTGGCATAGCTAGTGAGGTCCAAGCACTGTGAGCACTTTCTTTCAATGTCTGCAGTTGACTATCATGGGTTCTCAATTCCAATGTTCAAATAAAAGTCTCTCTATGACACTGACCGCTCCTGCCTCTTAAACCTCCTCCAAACTTCCTGAAATACTATTGCCTCTAAGTTCATCCACACTTTCCAGCAGCAGTATGTTTCATTGAATAACTTCTGAGGCAGAGAATGAAGCACAGAGGCACCCTTGTGGTGTGTTCAGGGGCAGGGGAGCTTCTAGTCATCTTCTCATTAAGGTTTGATTTCCCGTTTATGATAAGATAAGATATCTTTATTAGTCACATGTACATTGAAACACACAGTGAAATGCATCTTTTGCCCAGAGTGTTCTGGGGGCAGCCCGCAAGTGTCGCCACACTTCCAGCGCCAACATAGCATGCTCACAACCTCCTAACCCATAAGTCTTTGGAATGTGGGAGGAAACTGGAGTACCCAGAGGAAACCCACACAGACATGGGGAGAACGTACAAACTCCTTACAGACAGCAGCTGGAATTGAACCCGGGTCACTGGCGCTGTAATAGCGTTATGCTAACTGCCACAGTCTTCCCTCAGACATTATTCTGTCCTCTCAGCTGCCTGGGACCTAAGCTCTGTAGCACTGAGGCCTTCTACCTCACTTCAGCCTCTGGCAGCTTTAAGACATACCTTCACCAATATTTGGGTCAACTGTTGTAGTAATTTCTTCTTTAAGTGTTTACGCTGACGTACTCCCTTTGAAGGATTTTTAACAACTTTGAAAATGCTTTATAAAATGCAGAGTATTGTTGAGTCATACAACACAAGAAAGGCCTTTTGATCCATCAAGTCCATATCGAACATCAAGCACCTATTTACATTAGAAAAACAAAGGACTGCTGATGCTGGAATCCAGATGAAAAACACGATGATGCTGGAGGAACTCAGCAGGCCAGGCAGCATCCGCAGAGAAAAGCAGGCGGTCAACATTTCGGGTCAGGACCCTTCTTCAGGACTGACGTTTCAGGTCAGGACTCTTTTTTTAGGACGGGAGAAGGGTGTTGACCAGAAACATTGACTGCCTGCTTTTCTCCACGGATGCTGCCTGGCCTGCTGAGTTCCTCCAGCGTCGTCGTGTTTTTTTACCTATTTACATTAATGCCATTTTATTCTCTCTATATTTCTATCAGCTCGCCCCAAATTCTACCACCCACCTACACACTGGGGGCAATTTACAACCCACATGTCTTTGGGATGTGAGAGGAAACCCACGTAGTCACAGGAAGAACATACAAACTCCAGACAGACAGGACCGTAAGGCAGGATCGAACCCAGGTCACTCATGCTGAGAGCCAGCAGCCCCACCATCTGTGCCTGTTCATTCATAGATCCACGATTACCGCAGGAAAATTTTTTACAGTTCATGAAGTAAACGATTAATCAAAATAGTAAATATCCTGGAGATACTTAAATAGTTTCCCATAGATACTTAAATAGTTTTAGACAATAGGAAACCGGTGTTCTCTTGTGTTTCAAGGCTGCAGATTCTCACTGTATGGAAATTCAGCCTGACACAATAAGGCTTTTACCGGATAATGTTTATGAATGTTTTTTATTCATAGTTCCATCACTTTGTCTTAATTGTTTGGCTAAAATCAATTATTACGTTTGTACCCTGCACTGTTTCTACTGAAAGCCACACTGTGAACACACAGCTTGAAGCAAGCAAACATGTCAGTGACCTGCCAGAGCAAAGGCTTGAAGGATGAGAAGATAACAAAACAAGTAATTTGAGGTGGGTGGAAAGAATGAATAAATATTATTTCAGGGTAAAGTGGATAGATTAATGGGGAACAGCTAGAAAGAGAGAGAAAAGAGAAAGATGGAGAATGTATCAAGATGTCCTGATCTTGGGCTGATGATCTGGCGAGTGTCCCTCTGAATGTGAGGTACGACGTCGTAAGTCATTGTGGAAGGGGGTGGAGCAGCAACAAAGGACATTGGTAGAGAGCTTGGCAGAAGCAAGGTTGCCTGTCTACCCTGCTCCATTCTCACTCAGACTCCATGCCCAGAATGGTAAGCACCAACTCCTCATAGCCCTCAGAAGTTCTCACCTTAACTTACCGCTATCATTCGATGGGGACACCCACTGCAGAAAACAGAAATGGCAGCAAGAGCCCCAGTCAATGGAAACACATTTAGACTTGTGTATCACCCTGAGGGCTGCGGATGTTCACATACAATATTGAAAGTCCCAGTCCAGATGAAGGGTCTTGACCTGAAATGTCAACTGTCCGTTTCCTTCCACAGATGCTGCTCGACTAGTTGAGTTCCTCCCGTAGATCGTTTATTGGTCCAGATTCCAGCATCTACAGTCTTTATTGTCTCCAAGACTGAGAGTGCATCTCTCAGATGCTGCAACTTTCAATGATTGACCATAACACAAAGCATCAGAGAAGATACAAGTGTCTGGCTGAGGACAAACTTGGATCTAGCTTGTCACAGAACCACCTTATCTTACAAATGAATTTCTTTCTCCATCTCATTTTAAGAAATTGCCCAATCTAGATTGTATGGACATGGGAGGTGGAGGTTAAGTTACTGGACTAGCAGCTGGGACTCTGGACCATTGGTGCAGAGACAAGAGTTCAAATCCCACCACAGCAGCTGGGGAAGTTCAAGTAATTAAATAAATCTCAATTTTTTTTAAAAGTGTCTGTAACAGTAAGGGCAGAACTACCAGTAGCTGAAAAACTGCTCGAGGCAACTGCTGTGCCCAACACTGCAAGAAATTGCAGAGTTGTGAATGCAGCCCAGTCTATCACACAAACCAGCCTCCTCTCCATTGACTCTGTCTACACCTCCCGCTGCCTCGGGACAGCAGCCAACATAATCGAGGTCCCCTCTTACCCTGGTCATTCTCCCTTCTGCCCCCCTCCCGTCAGGCAGAAGATACAAAAGCCTGAGAACACATACCACCAGGTTCAAGGACAGCTTCTACCCTATTGTTATAAGACTCTTGAACAGACCTCTTGTATGATAAAGATGAACTCTTGATCTCTCAATCTACCTCGTCATGGCCCTTACACTTTATTTTTCTACCTGTACTGTAGCTAGAACACTATTATGCATTCTTTTTATTTTACCTTTTGTTCTACCTCGATATACTTATGTATGGAATGATCTGTCTGGATGGCACACAAACAAAAGCCTTTCACTGTATCTCGGGACATGTGACAATAAACCAATTACCAATCACCAAATTGGATTTGGTTTTCTATCGTAGACAGGGAGGGAGATCTTCCATCTTTACCCTGTGACTCCATGAAAGCCTAAAGCAATTAATTGGCCTTGTACTTGGCTGAGTGAATCTCTACCTTTCATCATCTGTAGGTGACACAGTTGAGCTGGAGCACCTGTCCCCGAAGGCTTGCGTTGCAATTTGGCCTGTTACCCAGGGACCAGCGGTCTACTCGGGTGTAAAATTAAAACCCGACCCCAACCATAAACAACGTAAACCCAGCCAGCTTCTGAAGACTGAAGAGTTTTCCATACCCCACCTACTCCTGAGGCATTTGTTCCTGATTTAACCTGGTGCTTGCGCAGGTTATAATGTCAATCTAGTTTTGACTCCTGAATTGTATTTGCTAAAATATGCGTGGATGAAACCAGAGCATCTCACCATGGCAGGAAGCAGGGGGAGGTAATATTGGGAGCAGGAGTCAAGCTTGCTTTGTCATTCAGTAAGATTATGGTGATCTGATCGTTGGCGAGGGAATCCCACTGGAGGGGTTCTCCCCGTAAATGTTTCCTCACCAGAGATCATGTTCAGAGTCAGTGGCCAGATAGAGTGGGCAGTGCTCAACACCAGCCAGAGGGAAGTAGAACATGGCTAGGGGAGTAGTCGTTGGCACACTGAAAGTTTTCATCCACGCTTCAGCACAGTCAAAAGCATAGCCCCACTAAAAACATCATTACCGCCAGATTAAAAAACAAATGTACTTTAGACGTTCTGACTGAGTTCTGGAAAGCTGTCAGTTTAGATAAACCATTTTAAACTGACTCGACTGCTTCTCAGTTTGGTTGCTTATTTAATGATTTCATTAGGATAATGTTTAATCTCTTCCCAGGGATAAAACAGAGTTGTAAAATTAAGACTAATCTTTCATTTGAGAATAATCAGTTGGCCTCCTCACTAATTGTGCTGTACGTTCCAATAGAAGAAGCAGTTGTCTCTGATCTCACTCTTGCTCTATGTCCTTTCTGCTTAGTTTTCCTTCCAATGTAAATGTGCTTTCTCTTTGTGGAGACTGGTAATTTAAATCGAAATGTTTGATGCCTGGGTTGCGGTGAGCTGTTCGGCTAACGTGCTTGAAACACTTCAGATGTTGGCATAAATTCGCACCCTTCTGGCAATTTATGGTGGTGATGCAGTGGTTAAGTTGCCAGGCTAGCTATTCAGAGACCTGGACTCACAATCTGGAGACCTCTGTTCGTGATCCGGAAATTTGGGTTAATAAAGACGCCAGCCATTCTTGTCAAGGTCAAAAGTCGAGTTTATTGTCACATGCACAAGCACATGTGAAAAACTTGCTACAGAATCACAAGCACATAGCATCATATAAGCAGCATTCACAAGAAAAACATAACTTAAGCATAAATTATACACAAGAAGGATACACAATTCGAACAAAAAAAGTCAATTTTAGTGCAAAGTGGTCATGTTGTTGCTATATTGAGGTAATGGTTAGGGTTGCACAGGTTGCTTCAACTGCACTGGTGACCTTGATTGAGGTAAAAACTCACCTGATTCACTAATGTCCTACAGAGAAGGAATCCTGCTGTCTTTACCTAGTCTTTACTTCAAGTCAAGCAGAAGATATGTGATCTCGTGCTTGACCTGAAGTGGCCAAGCAAGCCACTTGGTTGCCCCATTACCACAACTGTAAATTACCCTTCCGTGGCATTACCCTAATGGCAAAGAGACTCAAAGGAGAGTTGATGGGTGTGTGTTAGAGAGAGAATAAGTTTCAGGGGGCTATAAGGAAATATGGAGAGGGGGAATTGGCAAGAAATACTGGCCTTGCTACTGACATCCAGATCTGGAAAATGAAACACAAAATTGGGCCTATAACTGGAGAGTTTATCATGCAAGCATTGATGCTGAAAAGATAGTCGAGTGCATCGGTTTAAGGTGAGAGGGGGAAAGTTACAAGGCAAGAGTGGGAGGTGCCTGGAATATAGTGCCGGGGGAAGTGGTGAAAGCAGATATGATCGTAGCATTTACATACGTAAATAGGCAGGGAATAGAGTGATATAGACCATGTGTGGGGAGATGGGATTAGTTTAAATTGGCGTCATGGTCAGCATAGATATTGTGGGCTGAAGGGCTTGTTCCTGTGTATTATTCTATGTTCTATAAACCACCTTGCTCAGTCAAGTAGCATTTTTTTTTAATCCCATGTCAATTTGGATACGTTTTATAACTAATAATCAAGAGATCAATGAAGTTTTTTTCTAATGGACTCATGACTTTTTTTTCCCTGAGCTGCTCGCTAGCTTATCCCAGAGATGACTCTTTAACTCCCAGAAATGCCGGAACAATCCAGGAGAAGTGGCTATCCCCGGTTTTAGTCTGTTCATTGCTCCAAGTTTCCCTCAGTGTTCAGAGCGTTGAAGATCACCACTATAGCAACAATCGTTCTTGATGTCCAAAGGTTGGGAAAACAATCTAAAGGATAACATCGAAGCTGTTGCTTTCTCTTGTGGTTCGAACATAATTCAAGGTTTAGAACAAGTGGAAGAGATTCCAAAATCATTTGACCAGTTAAAAGTTAGAGTCTCTGGGCTCCTCTTTAATGTTTGCTGCATCCTCTGTCTGAAGTTCTCCCAAGCTCAGCACAAGTGTCTGAATAAACAGACTTCAGTATCAGCTGTGACTGCTTCCACAGTGCTCATGATCAGGGACAGAGAGCTGTGTATTCGAGACTTGAGCCCATGATCCAAGGTTGGCGCAGTACGGAGTGAATGCTGCACTATTGGAACTGCTTGCTTCAGATGAGATATTAAAGTGAGTCTGAACTTATTTGGTTGTGAAAGAGCTCAAGGCATTAAAACATAGAACGTTACAGCACAGTACAGGCCCTTCGGCCCACAATATTGTGCCGACATTTTATCCTGTTCTGAAATTGATCTAACCGTTCCCTCCCACATAGCCCTCCATTTCTCTATCATTCATGTATCAGTCTAAGAGTCTCTTAAATGTCCCTAATGTATCTGCCCCCACAAGCTCTGCCAGCAGTGCGTTCCACACACCCACCACCCTCTGTTTAACAAAACTTACCCTGACATCCCCCTTATACCTTCCTCCAATCACCTTAAAATTATACCCCCTCATGTTAGCCATTGTCGCCCTGGGAAAAAGTCTCTGACTGTCCACTCGATCTAGGCCTCTTATCATCTTGTACACCGCTATCAAGTCACCTCTCATCCTCCTTCTCTCCAAAGAGGAAAGCCCCAGATCACTCAACCTATCCTCATAAGCCATGCTCTCCAATCCAGGCAGCATCCTGGTAAAGCTCCTCTGCACCCTCTCTAAAGCTTCCACATCCTCAATTAATTTTAAGAAGAACCAACTTTGCTGCTTCAGTTTATCTCATTGTTTTGGGAGAGGGAAAATTTAAAGGAGATGTGCGGGGCAAGTTTTTTTTTCACACAGGGAGTGGTAGGTGTCTGGAACGCACTGGTAGTGGAAGTGGTGGAAGCAGATATGATAACAATGTTTAAGAAGCATTTAGACAGGCACATGAACAGGCAGGCAATGGAGGGATACAGATCATGTGCAGGCAGGTGGGATTTAGTTGACTTTGCATTGTGTTTGGTGCAGACATTGTGGGCTGAAGGGCTTGTTCCTGTACTGTACAATTCTGTGTTCTATGTTTTAGAATCTTGCTGTGCTGTACTGTTGTATGTTTTATTTCTTGAGAAAGCACTCGTTAAGGTCACAGCATTATACAACACAGAAACAGGCCCTTCGGCCCTCCATGTCTATGCCACCTCATCTACACTAATTCCATTTAACCACTTCGTTTTCTGCTTCACCCTGCTGTGCCCGCACCCTCTTCACATTGTACAGACCACTTCCAATTGCCCCCCCCCCCCCGCTCTCCCTGCCTCACCCTGCACCCCATTGCACTTGGCTGGTTGCCCCTTCGGTCCATCCATCCCTGCGGCTGGTTCACCCTACACGGTCCGTTAAGCCATCACCTTTGCGGGTCCGCTTGAGCTCCACCCTACTGTCTTCCTTCCAGGTCCGCTTGAACCCAGGCCTGCCTTCTCCCTTTCAGGCCCGCTTGAGACCAGGCCTGCCTTCTCCCTTTTAGGTCCGCTTTAAGCTCCACCCCGCTGCCTCTGCGCTCCTCCCTCTGCGCCCCGTGTGGTTTGCCCTCGCCCCCGCTCTGCCTCCTCAGCCTGGTTCATGCTTTCCCTCTACCTGGTGCACTGGCTCATCGCCCTGCACCTCTTCACGTTGCCTGGTCTACTTCCAATTGACCCCCCCCCCCCCCCCCCAGCTCTCCCTGCCTCATCCTGCACCCCATTGCACTTGGCTGGATGCCCCTTCGCTCTGTCCATCCCTGCGCCTGTTTTAGAATCTTGCTGTGCACAAATTATTATGTTTACTGTATTGCAAGAGAGTAGCCATGAAAGTAATTTTCTTCAAACATATCCTTTAGGGAAGAAAATCTGCCCCACTTGTCCTAGTCTATACTGTACATGACTCCAGAACCCCAGCCCCAACTCTTAACTGCTTCCTCTATTCAGGGGTCATCAGCGACGGGCAATAAATATTAGAATTGCCACAAACTGGAAAGAAACAAATCTTTAAACAATTTAAAAGTGTTTTCTAATTTGTCCATCACTTCAGGTGACCCTGAAGTTGGAACAATTGTATATAAAACCACATCTTCTGCTGTTTGATTGTATCATGTGTTCATGCTGCATTACAAAGGTGGGAAACAATTGTCTGACAGCAATGTGTGCGATGACTTTACCCAGAACACAGCAATAAAGGAGTCGTTGTGTAGTCCTCCAGCACTAAAAACATATTTGTCCAGGCAATTAACAGGAGAATTTAAAAAAACTCTGTTCAACCATTTCTGGTTCCTGGTGTCATGTTACAAATGTTGCCCCCTCCATACCCCTCCGTCAAAGCCTTTCTGAAACAAACCATGACTGCAGGACATTTCCTGCAAGAGGAGATGTGGTTCTGGGTTATTGGATTGCAGGAGTATGTCGTCTTTTCATTTTCCAGAGCATTGTTTTTTTAATTAAACTTCCAGACTTGGATCTGTGGCTCAACAACTTGCTTATGATTCAGTCTTCATTGTCATGTGCTTGGCTGAGTGATGCAGTTCGCAGAACCTGGTGATGCAGTAGAACATGTGCAAAACTGTAAACAAAAGTCAAAAAACTGCAGATGCCGGAAATCTGAAATAAAAACAGGAAATGAAGGAAACACTTAGCAGGTCAGGCAGCATCCGTAGAAAGAAAAACAGTTAATGTTTAGGTCAAAGGTCCTTCGTTGGCTCTGGGAAAGAGAAAAATAAGTTGGTTTTAAGTTGCAGAGAGGGTGGAGGAAGAGTGGATAGGACTGAGGGAATATTTCCAACAGGGTGAGGGCAAGGTTGCTGTGGGGATAAGCTGTTGATTGTTTTCTGGTTGATAGGTTAATCAGGAAAATTAGAGAGAGAGAGATAGGGAGGGGGAGAGAAAGAACACAAAGGAACATAAAAGGTGTGAAATAAAGGTGTGTAGATAGAGAGGGAAAGAAAGAGAAAACGAGGGAAAGTAAAAGATGCAGAATGAAGAGATATAGGAAATGCCCCACAGATCAGGCCGCATTAACGGAGAGAGAACCTTGCCACAAATTCCAAGCTGTATTTATAGAAAGCACTAACAGGGATACTGGAGGGCGATTTTTGCGAGGGATTTTGTTTGCCCAGATATTTCAGCCATGAGGATGAATTTCAATTGCCACCAAGCAGATTGCAGTAATTTTTAAAATGCTCATGCTTTTATTTTCACACCGTTGGCATGGTTTACACAAAGGCACAGGGTTTATGTGAGACAGGAGTTCTCAGGAGAGGGAAAAGAATGCATGCTCCTGGGAATAAACAAAAGCCGCCATCCAGCTGGCAGACTGTTCAGAGTTTCCCACATTATGACTGAGGACCACTCATCCCTGTGCCAGCTTTCAGTACATTCCCGTCCCAGAGTCCCACTTATTTTCCTGTAATCCATTCTCCCTCATGTGCCCATCAAACTCCACCCTGATTTTCCCAGCAACCTCCTGCACAGTAAAAGGAAGATACAGTGGCCAATTAACCCCTCCCCCCCCCCCACCACCCCCAACTCACATTTCTTTGGGACGTGGGAGCAAACCGGAGCACCTGGAGAGTTTTCTCCCACACAGTTCCAAGGAGAAGGTGCAAACTGCACACCAAGTCAGGATTGAACCTGGGTCTCTGGAGTCGTGAGGCAGCCAGCACTCCCTGAAGTGCCACAGTGCCACCACACACAGCTCTTGTTTGGATTCAACCTGGATTTCTGTGCCTTCTGCTTAATCTGTTGCAGATGGGAAAACAATAGTGTCATCCACTGGCAGTAGTCTCACTTCCAAGTCACATTGGGCTGGCAGACTTGGTTTAAACTGGTGCTCTCGATCATAGAGCATAGAACAGTACAGCGCAGGAACAGGCCCTCCAGCCCACCACGTCTGTGCCGAACATTAAACTGAATCCCTTTTGCCTGTGCATGATCCATATCCTTCCATTCCCTGCATATTCGTGTGTCTATATAACAGCCTCTTAAACACCATTATCGTATCTGCTTCCAGCACCCCCCCCCCCCCCCCCCGGAAGCCCATTCCAGGCACCCACCACTCTCTGTTTCTTAAACAAAAACTTACCCTACACATCCTTAAACTTTCCCCCCTCACGTTAAACACATCTCTTCTAGTTCTTGACAGTTCTACTCCGGGGGAAAAAGATTCTGTCTACCTTACTTATGCCTCTTGTAATTTTATAAACTTCTATAATGAGTTTGGTGCTGAGGTAATTCTGTACTGCTGTAGGAGCTGTCTTTTGAATGATACGTCAACCTGAGGCCTCATCTGTCCTCCTAGGTGGGAGTCAAAGATCCTGTGACCCTATCTGAGGAAGAATAGTTGAATTACTCTGAAGCTCTGGCTGGTATTTATCCACCAAACAACATCTGCAGTCAATCCTGAACTCCTCCATTTCAGCAGCCATCTGAGATCACTGTGCTTCTCCTATTCTGGCCTCTTGCCCGTTGCTGGTTTACATCACCTTGCTGAGGAGAGGCAAGCCATCAGAAGCAGAGGCCCTGAGCTGCTGCTGTTACCACAGACGTCGCTGGGAACTTGCTGTATTGCAAATGGAAAGGTGCATTCCACAAAGGAACGGCCGCAAGTTCTCATGGAATTATCGAGCTGTACAGCACAGAAATGGCCCTTTGGCCCACCACGTCCATGCCAACCCTTCCTCCCATCTACACTAATTCCATTTACCCGCATTTGGTCTGTATCTTTCTATACCTTGCCTACTTAAGTGTCTGCTTAAAGGCCTCTTACCAATAGTAATTGTACCTGATTCCACCTCCTCCTCTGGCAGCCCATTCTGGATATCAAATACACTCTTTAAAAAAAAACTATTCCCTCACATCCCCTTTCAAGCTCTTTCCTCTCAATTTAAATCTATGCCCTCTTATTTTTGATATTCCTACCATGGGATAAAGATTCTGGCTATTTACTCCATCCATGCCTCTCATGATCTTATATACTTCTGTCAAGTCATACTTTAGCTTTCTTCACTCCAGTGAAAACAAGCCCACCCTAATGAATTTTTTTCCCTGTACCTAAAGTCTTCCAAACCAGGCAACATCCTGGTGAATTTCCAATGCACTCCCTCCAGCACAGTCACATTCCTTCCTATAGTGTGGTGACCAGAACTGCACACAAGACTACACTTGTGACTTGTGGCATAACCAGTGTTTTGTACAGTTGAAGCACAGTGATACAACTTTGATACTCTATGCCCCAACCTATGAAGTTAGGCTTGCCATATGCCTTCTTCACCACCCTGGAACTGGAATTGGAATTGGTTTATTATTGTCACAGTAAGAAACTTTGTTTTGCATGCCATCCATACAGATCATTTCAAAGCGTAAGTACATTGAAGTAGTACAAGGGAAAAGCAATATCAGAATGTAGAATATAGTGTTACAGTTACAGAGAAAGTGCAGTGCAGGTAGACAACAAGGTGCAAGGTCATGACAAGGTAGATTGTGAGGTCAAGAATTCGTCTCTATTGTACAAGAGGTCCATTCGTGAACCTTGTAACAGCAGGATAGAAGCTGTCCTTGAGCCTGGTGGTGTGCGTTTTCAAGCTTTTGTATCTATTGCCCAATAGAAGGTGGGGGGGGGGGGGGGGGGGGGGGGGGGGGAGAGAATGACCAGGGTGGGTGGCGTCTTTGATTTTGTTGGCTGCTTTCCCGAGGCAGCGGGAAGTGTCGACATAGTCCATGGAGGGAAGGCTGGTTTTTCTGATGGACTGGGCTGTGTCTGCGACTTTCTGTCCACTGTGTTGGCACTTTCAGGGAATATGGACTTGAACTCTCTGTTCATCAGCATTCCTTAGTGTCCTATCATCTATGTCCTATTCCTATTTAAATTCCCAAAATACATCACCTTACACTTGTTGGGATTAAATTCCATCTGCCGATGCTTCACCCAACTTTCCATCTGATCCACATCCTGCTGTAGCTTTAGACAACCTTCTTCACTATCCACAATGCCACCAATTTTCGTGTCATCCACAAACTTACCGATCAGAGGAGATATACCAGGATGCTGCCTGGTTTAGAGAGTATGCATTATGAGGAGAGACTAAGGGAGCTAGGGCTTTACACTTTGGAGAGAAGGAGGGTGAGAGGAGTCATGATAGAGGTGTACAAAATATTAAGAGGAATAGATAGAGTGGACAGCCAGTGCCTCTTTCCCAGGGCACCAATGCTCAATACAAGAGGGCATGGCTTTAAAGTAATGGGTGGGAAGTTCAAGGGAGATATCAGAGGAAGGTTTTTTACCCAGAGAGTGGTTGGGGGATGGAATGCGCTGCCTGGGGCAGTGGTGGAGGCAGGTCCATTGGTCAAATTCAAGAGATTGCTGGATAGGCATATGGAGGAATTTAAAATAGAGGGATATGTGGGAGGAAGGTGTTAGATAGTCTTAGGTGAGGTTTAAAGGTCAGCACAACATTGTGGGCTGAAGGGCCTGTATTGTGCTGTACTGTTCTGTGCTCTATCATACTCCTGTCCAAGTCATTGATATCCTTAACAAACATCGAGGGTCCCAACACTGATCCCTGTGGGTCACCACCAGTCACAGACTTCCCAGCAGAAAACCTTCCTTCCACCACACCCTCTGCCTCCTCTACATACACTCCCACTGGACAAAACACATCGTTTCCAGTGGGTTCCATACACAACATGGATGACTGACAGAACAGAAACCACCCTGGTTCTCTTCGTGAGGAGGGGATGGAGACTTCAAATTTGCTATTTGAATGCAACCATAATTTTATAAGGATGCTTAATAGCATGAAATATATCAGCAGGGGCAGACTATAATTTTGAGTGCTGTAGTGGGATGGGAAATGACTCCTTCATAAATTATCACTTAAATTGAGGTGAGGTTGTTCCCCTGACTGGAATGTGATAGTTTGGCAGCTGGGAACATCAGGTCAGGAATGCTGACGTCGGCTCCGTGCTCCATTTGCTTTGGTAGCCCACAAAAGAAGCCTCTTGGTTTCACAACTGGTTTGAGTCTTTTGATGTGTGGGCTTGTGCTTTAATTGAACCCAGTTCATCCTGCCTTTAATTTATTTTAAACATTACTGCACAGCAGCTGTTTCATTCCATCTTCAGGCTACCCCACAGTGATCAAAGTCAGATGTCCTTTACTGTACTCATTCCTCACTCTAAAGGTCTTTACATGCAATCACCACACAGAGGAGGCTGCCCTCTTCAACAGCTCCACTTCTGGGCCATGGTACCTGCCTGTTGAAACTTTGTCTCTCTCTCTCTCTCTCTCTCTCTCTCTCTCTCTCTCTATCTCTCTCTATCTCTCTCTATCTCTCTCCTCTCTCTCTGGATTTTAAAATTCTCATCCATTTTTATCTTCAGATTTTTCACTGGTTTGGCCACACCCAGGTTTTGCAACCTCCTGAGACCTCTGTGTCCCTCAATTCTGCCTTCAAGAACATGCCAGATTCGCAAGGAGAAGGAGAAAATGCTGGAAACGCTCAGCGAGTCAGGCAACATCAGTGGAAAGGTGGGGAAGGGATGGTTAGAACAAAGGGAACGTCACCAGTAGGGTGAGACCAAGTGACTTGAACTAGCAGTTAAAAGCCCATTATCTTTTTTGTCTATGTTGTGTGTTGCTAAAAGCATGTCTATGGGACTTGCCCAGCAAGACAGACTACACTAATAGAAAGAGGAAAACTATGAAATTAAGGGAGGGATGTCACCTTTATTCTACTCATCCCTCCCCCGTCTCCTCTATGACTAAATACTAACTTTCTCTCTTTCCCAGCTCTTCCAAATGGTCCCAGATCTGAACCATTAATTGTTTCTGTTCCCACAGGTGCTGCCTGACCTGATGAGTGTTTCCAGCTTTTCCATTTTTATTTTAGATTTCCAGAATCTGCATTTTTTTCATTTTCATGAGGATGTTCTTGCTTTTTTTTCTTTTCTCTCTTTCATCCAATTTCCGTGTGTGTGTGTGTGTGTGTGCGCGCGCGCGCGCGCCAGCCTTCCCTCCACGGACTCTGTCTGTGTTTCCTGCTGCCTCGGGAAAGCAGCCAACATAATCAAAGATTCCTTCCTCCCCGGACATAATCTCTTCTCCCACCTCCCATCAGGCAAAAGCCTGAAAACACATATCACCAGGCTCAAGGACAGCTTCTATCCTGCTGTTATAAGACTGTAGTACGAGAAGATAGACTCTTGACCTCACAATCTACCTCATCATGGCCCTTGCACCTTATTGTCTGCCTGCACTGCACTTCCTCTGTAACTGTAAGCACTATATTCTGCATTCTGCTATTGTATTTCCCTTTGTACTACCTCAATGTACTTATGTATGGAATGATCTGTCTGGTTGGCATGCAAAACAAAGTTTTTCACTGCATCTCAGTACATAAGATAAGATAATATATCTTTATTAGTCACATGTACATTGAAACACACAGTGAAATGCATCTTTTGTGTAGAGAGTCTGGGGGCAGCCTGCAAGTGTCGCCATGCTTCCGGCGCCAACATAGCATGCCCACAACTTCCTAACCCATACGTCTTTGGAATGTGGGAGGAAACCGGAGCACCCGGAGGAAACCCACACAGACACGGGGAGAATGTATAAATTCCTTACCGACAGTGGCAGAAATTGAACCCGGGTTGCTGGCGCTGTAAAGCATTATGTTAACCGCTACACTACCATGCCTGCCTCTGACACTCGACTCTGACTTTGACAATGAGACCGCACTTGTGCACAGTTTGTGCACAGTTCTGATCTCCCAGCTATCGGAAGGATGTCATTAAGCTGGAGAGGGTGCAATAATAAACCAACTAACCAATTATCTATGTGCCCCATCCTCCTCTCTCTGCCAACTATACCCATGTAGAAGTATGCTTCCTTTGGCAAGGTTCTTGGCGCCACATGAGCTGTATCCTTGCGATGTGGGGGCGTTAACTGTTGAGTCACGTGTGCTTAAAATCTCAGCGCAAGCACAGTTAAAGATAACTCGGTCAACTCTTCCCCCAGCAGTGGGGGAAATAAACACAGTTTCTATTTCTTTGGTATTTACATCTTTTGACATCAGCCTTCTGAATATTAATTCTGCCCAGTCCATTCTGATTTTACTGTACAGCAGGCTGGTGCGAGTAATCTGCCATCCCAATAAACACGGCGCCTCATCAAGAAATGTTTCCCTTCAATTGGGATTACACTGGGATTGGGATCTCTGTGGACACCAGATGAAGGGAGGGCTCAGTTTATAGATCCCTGTATCATTGTGCCCAATCCACTTGATGATGGGACTGAAGCATAGACCAACAGAAAGTAATGAGTGAGCAAACGAATTGTACCTAGTGGACCAGGGTTGGTTGGACAGTCAGACTGAACTGTAAGGAGATACCAAGAGACTGCAGATGCTGGGATATGACAAAAAACTGCTGGAGGAGCTCAGCAGGTCAGGCAGCATCCGTGGAGGTAAAGGGATGGTTGACGTTTCGGGTCGAGACCCTGCATCAAGACTCGGATAGTAACCCCCTCCCCCAGGCTGGGTGTTGAATGGGTGTGGAAGGTGAGGTGAGTCTGTGTTCCTGTTTCTGTTTGAATTTCGTGGCTCGACAAGCAAAGGAAGAAAGACGCCCATTCACATCCTTGACATCCCATAGTGCTGTTGACTGTTGTATCATGGGAAACGTGCTAGCCAGCTTGTGCACAGCAAGATCCCACGCACTGTGCTGCCCTACCTCGCCCCGTGACTGCTAAACTTTGTTGGATATAGTGGAAAATATTGGTCGGGTCGCCGAGAGTGTGAAACGGTGCAAGGGGACTGTTCGTCCTCACCCATAGGGGCAGGTGTGACTCATCTGAAGGAGTGAAATGTTCCCCCAGTGTAGCATCGGAGTCCCAACCCTGGAATTGGTGCTGAGGTCCTGACTTTGGAGGGAACCTGAATGACCCTAATTCTACCTTCGACTATAGTTCCCTTAACTTGCACTAATTATGTTATTTTTATTTATTTATTGTGTCATGTAAGTTATGTATAATTTATGTTAAATTTAAGTTTATATAATTCATGTTCATCATGTTTGTACTGTGCTGCTGCAGCAAAAAGTTAATTTTCATGGCATTTATACCCAGGGTATGTATGGCCATGACAATAAACTTGCACTTCATCTTGAATTTAGAGAAGGTTGTATTTCCTTGGGTGTTGCCTTTGACCTTCCCGGTGGTGAAAGTTTTGGATTGCCTGCCTTTTCTTAAAGACAGTATGTTGGCCTCACTGGCATACCGGCACTTATTGTCCATCCCTGACTGGACCAAAGAGGCAGGGAAGAGTCAACCACATTGGTGTCTCTGGAGTCACATGAAGACTAGATTGGGTAAGGATGGTAGCTTTCCCTCCCTGAAGAATATTAGTGAACCCAATGGGTTTTCATGACAAATTGGAAGCTTCATGATCATCATCTCTGAGATAAAATTTATTTAATAATTTGAATTTAAATTTGACAGCTTCCATGATGGGAATTGAATTCATGTCGGGGCAGGCACGGTAGTGTAGTGGTTCGCATACACTATTACAGCACCAGCAACCCGGGTTCAATTCCGACCGCTGTCTGTAAGGAGTTTGTACGTTCTCCCTGTGTCTGTGTGGGTTTCCTCCAGGTGCTCCGGTTTTCTCCCGCATTCCAAAGACGTATGGGTTAGGAAGTTGTGGGCATGCTATGTTGGCACCGGATGCATGGTGACACTTGCGGGCTGACCCCAAAACACTCTACACAAAAGATGCATTTTACTGTATGTTTTAGGGGCAGGCACGGTAGTGTAGCAGCTAGCATAACGCTATTACAGCACCAGCAACCTGGGTTCAATTCTGGCCGCTGTCGGTAAGGAGTTTGTACGTTCTCCCCGTGTCTGCGTGGGTTCCCTCTGAGTGCTTCGGTTTCCTCCCACATTCCAAAGACGTACGGGTTAGGAAGTTGTGGGCATGTTATGGTGGCGCTGGAAACATGGCGACACTTGCGAGCTGCCCCCAGAACACTCACACAACAGATGCATTTCACTGTGTGTTGCGATGTACATGTGACTAATAAAGATATCTTATCTTTATCTTATCTTATTAATGGCAACAGGTCCAGTAAATTAACCACTTTGCTCCTGTTCGAAACAGGATTATTTCTCATGAATTAGTTCTCATGGAGCGGTGTAGTCAGGCTTGGAGAAGTGGGAAGCTCAGCAAGGGAGAGGACTCAATGAGGGTGGCACAGTGGTGCAGCTACTGGAGCTGCTTCCCTACAACTTCTGCGACCCAGGTTCAATCCTGACCTCGGGAGCTGTCTGTGTAGGGTTTGCTCACTTGTGGGTTTCCTTCAGGTGCTCTGGTTTCCTCTCACATCCCAAAGGCATGCGGATTGGTAGGTTTATTGACCACTAACAGTTGCACCTAGTGTGTAGGTGAGTGGGAGAAGGGAGTGTGGGAGAGTAGGTTACAGAGAAAATTATGGGGGAATCAGATTGCACTGTGAGCCAGCATCGATTTAATGGGCCAAATCATCTTCTATGTTGTAATATGGAAATATGAAATTAAGATAGACAATGTGGTCAATCACGTTTGTTGTAGATTATACTTCAGAAGGAATGCAAGTTACTGTATACATTGAATGAGAGAGCTGACTGCTGACATCCAATAACTTCTTGGGGTGGAAAGGTTTCTGGAAGGAAAATCTTGTTGGCCATCCCTCCACTGTCTGAAAGGAGGAAAATCCCACAACCATTTCTTTCGAAGTCAAAGTCAACGTTGAGTTTATTGTCATACTCACAAGTTGTATGCACAGGTGCAATGAAAAACTTACTTGCAGCAGCATCACAGGCACAGAGCATCATATAAGCAGCATTCACAAGAAAAACAGAAATTAAACAAAAATTATGCTTAATTTTTACAAAAAAGAACACAATTAGAACAAAATAAAACAAAGTCCATTTGAGTGCAAAGTGATCAAAGTGGTCATAGTGTTGCTAAATTCTAGTGATAATGGTTGTACCGGTTGGTTCAAGAACCAAATGGTTGAAGGGAAGAAGCTGTTCTTGAACCTGGTGGTGTGGGACTTCGGGCTTCTGTACCTCCTGCTAGATGGTAGCTGTTAGAAGATGGCATGGCCCGGATGGTGGCAATCTTTGATGATAAATGTTGCCTTCTTGAGGCAGCACCTCCTGTAGATACTACTGATGGTGGGGAGGGATGTGGCAGTGACGTATTGAGCAAAGTCTACCATTCTCTGCAGCTTCTTACGTTCCTGCGCATTTGAATTGCCAGACCGTGAGGCAACCAGTCAGGATACTTTCAACAGTACATCTGTAGAAGTTTGTCAGAGTTTTCGGTAACAAGACAAACCTCCTTAACCTCCTTAGAAAGTAAAGATTCCGGCACGCCTTCCTTGTGATCCTGACCTCGGGAGCTGTCTGTCTATGTGCTGGGCCCAGGACAGGTCATCCGATATGTTAATGCCCAGGAATTTAAAGCTGCTGACCCTCTCCACTGCCGATCCCCCAATGTAGACTGGTGCACGTTCGCCCTCCTTCCCCTTCCTGAAGTGAACAACCAGCTCTTTATTTTGCTGACATTGTGTGACAGGTTGTTATTGCGGCACCACTCGACCAGGTGTCCTATCTCGCTCCCGTGCGCTGACTCATCATCACCTGTGATTCGTCCAACAACAGTGGTGTCGTCAGTGAATTTGTATATGGCCGAGGGCTGGTAAATGAGATTGGTGTAGATGGGAGTTCAATGGCCTGCCTGATCACAGTGGGCTGAAGGGCCTGTTTCCATGCTGTATGACTCTAATACAGGTTGTGATTGATTTGTCTACACTCCAGCCATGTGGTCAAAGCTTTGATAACCTCATGAAAATGATTCTCCCCTCCTCAACCCCAAGATGAATTTATTGCCAAGGAGATAGTTAAAAAAAATTGCTTTGTTAACAAACCCAGCCGTACATTATCACTCAGGTGTAGTATCTGATAAACAGCAATTTAGCTGTTTTCCACCCTCAGTCTGTGAGGCTATCAAACAATCCAATGATTTTACTTTTCTTTTGCCTTCTGCTTGCAACATCAGACAGGTTTCTGAAGCGTGAGCTCTGAGCTTGACTGGTAATAATAGCTAGACTTCAAGCAGAGTTAAAAGAGTAAATAGTTTGGTGAACTTTCTGGTAGATTTCTCTGTCATCATGGAAAAGTAAAATGCTACTTTATTAGTTAAAATAATCACAATTTATGATTTTATTCCTTAAAAAAGGCCTTTGTCACATCTGTTACTGCTAACTCTGTCTCTGCAGAGCTATGAGATCTATAAGGTTGTGTTATTTCTCCAGTCGCCGTCTCCTTGAAGTGCATCACATCTCTGATGGCACAGTGGAAATCCTTTGTAACTAATCTGTCCTTGCTTCAGTGAACATTGCAGCTCAGTAGCAAAGAAAAAAATATTCAAAATGCAAATTTGAAAAGAAAACATATAAAGATTTATTTTTCTTTTCTTGGTAAGCTTTGTGCTGCTGGCAATAAACTTGCAATTTAGCTGAATGGTATAATATATATTCTTCTGCCGTGTTCTTTTTTGAAATCATGTGACACAGAAAAATAGCAGTCCCTACATTTTCCTTCACAATATTTTAACAAAGGTTTAATTTAAATTAATAAATTATTAATAAATATATTATTAAAAATAGAGGGCTATGTGGGAGGGAAGGGTTAGATAGATCTTAGAGCAGGATAAGATATCGGCACAATATTGTGCGCCGAAGGGCCTGTACTATGCTGTAGTGTTACATGTTCTATGTTCTATTAACAGCAGTGTTGTGCCTTGTATTGGTATTTGTTGGGTCTGGTAGATGGCACAGTGGTGCAGCGAGCAGAGCCACTGCCTCACAGCTCCAGTCGTAGAGGCATAAAACTCGGAAACCATTTGGGCCCCATATCGAAGGAAGGATGTGCTGGAGTTGGACAGGGTCCAGAGACGGTTTACGAGTATGTTCCCAGGGATGAAAGAATTAACGTATGAGGAGCGTTTGATGGCTCTGGGCCTGTACTCACTGCTGAGGGGGGATCTCATTGAAACCTACCAAATATTGAAAGGCCTGAATAGAGTGAATGTAGACAGGATGTTTCCAGTAGTGGGAGAGTCTAGGACCAGAGGGCACAGCCTCAGAATAGAAGGATGTCCCTTTAGAACAGAGATGAAGAGGAATTTCTTTAGCCAGAAGGTGGTGAATCTGTGGAATTCGTTGCCACAGACGACTGTGGAGGCCAAGTCACTGGGTGTACTTAAAGCGGAAGTTGATAGGTTCTTGCTTCGTGAGGGTGTCAAAGGTTCCAGGGAGAAGGCAAGAGAATGGGGTTGAGAGGACAAGATAAGTCAGCCATGATCGAATGGCGGAGCAGGACTCGATGGGCCGAATGGCCTAATTCTGCTCCTATATTTCATGGTCCTATGGAAATGGGCTCTTTGGCCCAACTGGTCCACGCCGACCAAGATGCCCATCCAAGCTCTTCACATTTTCCCACGTTTAGCCTGTATCTTTCTGAACCATTCCTATCCATGAGACCTGGGTTCAGTCCTGACCTCCAGTGTGTGGCGTTTGCTTGTTCTCCCTGTGACCACGTGGGGCTTTCCTTCCACATCCCAGCGACATGCGAGTCGGTGGATTAATTGGCCGCTGTAAATTGCCCCCAGTGTGTTGGTGAGTGATGGAATCTGGAGAGAGTTGATGAGATTGTGGGGAGAACAGAAAAAAATGGGGATTAATGTAGGATTGGTATAAATGGGTGAATGATGGTCAGTGTCAGCCTGTTTTTGTGCTGTATGGCTTCATGACACTCAGTGTACAGGTGAAGGGTATGTTCTGGATATCTAAATGGTCCTGTTGATAATGGGGTTAACAGCAACACTGCTTCTTCTTCCAGCTTCATGATTGGACAAGCATGTTTTAATTAGAAAGAAACAAATGTGCACTTTGCTAGCACCTTATCATCTATCTCTGTGTTCAATCCTGACCTTGGGAACCGCCTGTGTGTTTGTACATTCTCCCTGTGACCACATGGTGCTCCAGTTTCCTCCCACATCCCAAAGTTGTGCAGGTTGGTTGGTGAATGGGCCATTGTTAGAACCATAGAACAATACAGCACAATACAGGCCCTTCGGCCCACCATGTTGTGCTGACCTTCAAACCACTCCTAAGACTATCTAACCCCTTCCTCCCATATATCCCTCTATCTTAAATTCCTCCATGTGCTTATCTGACAATCTCTTGGACTTGCCCAACATATCAGCATCCACCATCACCCCAGGCAGCGCATTCCATGCACCAACCACTCTCTGGGTGAAAAACCTCCCTCTGACGTCTCCCTTGAACTTCCCACCCATTACCTTAAAGCCATGCCTTCTTGTATTGAGCATTGGTGCCCTGGGAAAGAGGCGCTGGCTGTCTACTCTATCTATTTCTCTTAATATTTTGTATACCTCTATCACGTCTCCCCTCATCCTCCTCCTCTCCAATGAGTAAAGCCCTAGCTCCTTTAGTCTCTCCTCATAATCTATACTCTCTAATCCAGGCAGCATCCTGGTAAATCTCCTCTGCACCCTCTCCAATGCCTCCACATCCTTCCTATCATTTAGTAAGGGCATTTAGTTGCCCCTTTGTGTTGGTGAGTGATTTCCATTTCCCTCCAGTCCCAAGGATCAACTTGTTTTCATCCCTAGAGCATCAGGTTGATTCATCTCAGCCTGACCCCTTGTCGGATCCTGAATGGGTAAACTTCTACAAGACGGGACTCTGTTTTGTTGGGAGTTACTATCCATGTGAGAATGTGGGGCCTTGCTTGTAAACACTGTTCAGGTGCTCTGTCAACCTTTGTTAGCAGATTGCAGAAGTCAACACAGGATGTCAGCCTCACTTCCAAATTCTCCCATTTGAATGTTTATTAAAAGCTATGTTTATATTAATAAAAAAGTGGTGGAAAAGGTATTTAGCACGCTAGCCTTCATCAGTCAGGGCAATGAGTAAAGGAGTTGGGACATTATGTTACAGTTGTATCAGTCACTTGGAGTACTGTGTACAGTTTTGGTCACCCTGTTACAGGGAAGACTTGGTTGAAATGGAAAGAGTGCAGAAAAGGTTCACGAGGATGTTGCCAGGACTAGAGGACCTGAGTTATAGGGAGAGGTTGGGTTTTCATTCCTTAGAATGTAGGAGAATGAGGGGCGACCTGATAGAAATGTTTAAAAGTATGAGAGGCATAGACAAGGTGGACGGTAACAGTCTTTTCCCCAGGGTAGGGGAGCCCAGAAGTAGTGGGCAAAGATTTAAACTGACAGGGGAAAGAGTTAAAAGGGACCTGAGGGGCAGCTTTTTCATGCAGAGGGTGGTGAGTGTGTGGAACGAGCTGCCAGAGGAAGTGGTTGAGGCAGGTACAATAGTATCATTTAAGAAGCACTTGGATAGGTACATGGAGGGGTGGGGCTTACAGGCACATGGGCCGAACACAGGGAATTGGGACATGATCGGTGGGCACTGTGGTTGGCATGGACTGGTTGGGCCAAAGGGTCTGCATCTGTGCTGTATTGCTTGACGACTCTATGACTCTATCTGGGGCCTGCCTCGTTTCCAGATTGTTGCATTGTTTGAGAAATATGCCATGCTCATATTTTTTAATTCCATTTTAATTGCATGCATGTATTCACTATGGGTTTGCATCTACGGTTTTGGTCTAATATGTTTAAATTGGTAAATTGGTTTATTATTGTCACATGTACCGAGGTAGAGCGAAAAACTTTGTTTTGCATACCATCCATACGGATCATTTCATCACATCAGTACATTGAGGTAGTACAAAGGAAAACAATAACAGAATGCAGAATAAAGTGTTACAATTACAGAGAAGGTGCAGTGCAGGCAGACAATAAGGTGCAAGGGCCATCGCAGAGTAGATTACGAGGTCAAGAGTCCATCTTATCGTACTAGGGAACCGTTGGATAGTCTTAACAGCGGGATAGAAGGTGTCCTTGAGCCTGGTGGTACGTGCTTTCAGAGTTTTGTATCTTCTACCCAATGGAAGAGGGGAGAAGAAAGAATATCCCAGGCGGAGGCGGTCTTTGATGTTGTGTCTGCTTTACCGAGGCAGCGAGGAGTGTAGACAGAGTCCATGGAGGGGAGGCTGGTTTCTGTGATGCGCTGAGCTGTGTCCACAACTCTCTCCAGTTTATTGAGGTCACAGGCAGAGCAGTTGCCGTACCAATACATTTCACGACATAACCTCTTCTTTCCATCCACCCTGCCCCTTGCTCCCACTATTGGTTACCGGAGATGTCTGTCTTCTTTAGGTCTTGGTTTTCCGCACCATCAGTAAGAAAACAGAGCTTTCGTTACTCAATGGGTGGATCATTCTTTGATGTTATTGGTCTCTTTATTTAACAGTTCTATGAACAGAAGTGTTTTTAAAAAATATAAACAACTTTCCCCCTTCTCCAATGATTTTCCCCCCAGTTTTGCTCAAAGCAATGTCCTGAAGACTCCAGCATCATCTAGAGGGTGGTACTTCTGTCCACATGCACGTTGACCTTGAATATCTCATACATTCCAACCTGTGCTTTTCTCTCCCACAGCAGGTTATTCTATATACTTGTGGGACGGAGCGTCACTGGGAAGGCCAACATTTATGGCTCATGTCTGATTGCCCTCAAGATGATCAGCTGCCAGGCCACTTGAGGGACAAGTTAAGGTCAACCCCATTGTCACATACAACAAATGATGCACTTTGGGAAGTCAAATAAGGGTGGGAGATACACAGTAAATGGTAGAGCACAAAAGAATGTTGATGAGTAGAGAGAGTCCATAGTTCCCTGAAAGTGGCAATACAGGTGGATATAAGAGTTGGGACGCTATGTTGCAACTTCGCAAAACACTGATTAGACCACACTTGGAGTATTGTGTACAGTTCTGGTCACCTCATTCTAGGAAGGATGTGGTTGAGCTGGAGAGGGTGCAGAGAAGATTCATCAAGATGTTGCCTGAATCGGAGGACCTTAGTTATGGGGAGAGATTGGAAAGACATGTTTATCCTGGAGCAAAGGAGGCTGAGGGGTGACCTGATAGAAGTATATTAAACATAGAACCGTACAGCACAGAACAGGCCCTTTGGCCCACAATGTTGTGCTGACATAGCTAATCCCTCCTACCTACAGAATGCCCATATCCCTCTATTTTCCTCTCATTCATGTGCCCATCCAAGTCCCTCTTAAAAGCCGCCAATGAATTTGCCTCCACCACCCTATCAGGCAACGCATTCCAGGCACCCACCACTCTCTCAGTAAAAAACGTACCCCTCAAGTCTGTTCTGAACCTACCCCCCCACCTTAAATGCATGCCCTCTGGTATTGGATCACTCAATAATGGGAAAAAGATATTGCTTGTCCACCCTATCTCTGCCCCTCATAATTTTATACACTTCCAACAGATCACCCCTCAGCCTCCGTCACTCCAGAGAAAAGAGCCCAAGTTTGTCCAGCCTCTCCTGATAGCACATGCCCTCTAATCCAGGCAGCGTCCTAGTAAACCACCTCTGCACCCTCTCTAAAGCCTCGACATCCTTCCCATAGTGAGGTGACCAGAATTGCACGCAATGCTCTATATGCGGCCTAACCAGCGTTCTATTGAGATGCATCATAACTTCCTGACTCCTATACTCAAAACCCCGATTAATAAATACAAACATTCCATAAGCCTTCTTAACCACCCTGTCTACCTGTGTAGCCACTTTCAAAGTATATAGAACTATGCGAGGCATAGATAGGGTAGATAGAATTTTTTTCCCAGGGTAGGGATATCAAAAACAATAGGGCATTAATTTAAGGTGAGAGGAAGGAACTTTAAAGGGGATCTGAGGAGTACATTTTTTTACACAGAGCGGTTGATATCTGGAACTCAGTGCCAGAGGAGGTGGTGGTATCAGATACAATTATTATAAGGCATTTAGACAGACACAGATCGGCAAGGCATAGAAGGTAGGATCTGAGGGTAAATGGGATTAGTTCAGTTGGGCAAAAAGGTGGCATTGACATGTTGGGCCAAAGGGCCCGTGATGCTCTGGCTCTATGTCACATTTTCTTTCCCCCATAGGTATACCTGAAGGCATCTCAAATCAATTCAGTCATTTAATGCGCACTAGTTTTTTTAATTCCGGATTTGACTTAATTAACCAAATTTAGATTGCCCTGCAGCTGTAATAGGATTGAATTTGTGATGTCATTAATCCAGGCCTCAGGATTACAAGCCCATCAATGTAACCATCAAATCCTTGGCTCAGCCGATGTTGGACTTCCTGCCTCACCCACTGTTAACGTGCCTGCCATCAGTTAACTCGACACAGGGCAAGCGCCGAACTTGGGTCTCACTGCTCAGCGTGGCTTAATTCTGAACAGCGTCTGCCAACGGATCCCTGGTTTCTGTGTGGAGCTCTGACTCGATGTGCAGTTAGCAGCAAGCTACTGCTCTAATGGGCATCAAAACCCAGCTGGCAAATTAACAGTGTTGCAATGAATAATTGAGTAACAATAATTGGGCTGAGCTTGCACTTCATAGAAAGTACAGCACACAAATAGGCCTTTTGGTAGGACTGCTCAATGCAGGTGTATATGCTCCAAATGAATATTCCCCACCCCTCTCCATCTCATTCCATCAGTAGATCCTTCTTGTTCTTGCGTCCTTGAATGACCATCCAACTTTCCTCTAAATTCCACTTGCCTCAATGTTTAAGGAGTATTCACTGGTGTGAAGCACACAGGAGAGCTCCAAATGGTGCTATATAATTACGGATTTTTCCATTTCTTCCCTTGGAGGAGTTCCACATTCTCATCGCTTCTTAGGGGAAAAGACATTTCTCTTTGAGCTTGATGTCCTCTGAAGAGAGGAGGTTGTCAGGAAGATATTTAAAACCCAGCAAAGGCCTCACCTTCGTGTTCTCAGCAAAGGTTTCACCTTCATAACCAACCCACTCCCAGCACCCCTTATCCCCTCCCCCCACCCTGACCTCTCCTCCTCCTCCCCTTCACCACTCCCAACCCCTCTTGCCCCTTTCCTCCCACCAGCCCAGCCCCTCTACCCTTCCCCTTCTAGCCCCAACTCTTAACCCCTGCCCGAGTCTTTACCATCCCCTGTGACCTCCCCCTCTCTGAGGCTGAGCGGTCTGTTCTCAGCAAAGGCCTCGCCTTCGTACCTCCACGACCACCCCCCCCCCACCCCACCTCAACGAATATTACTGCTCCACTCCGTGTTTAAAACCCTGAGGGTATAGACAGTGGATAGGGAGACATTGTTCCCATTGTCAGAGGAGTAAAGACCAGGGCGCATAGAATAGAGTGATTAGCAAAGGAACTTTACAGTAACATGAGGAAGAATTTTTAACACTGCCTGTGCTTAGTGTGTGGAATGCACTGCCAGGGATAGGAGTGGAGGCAGATTCTATTGCAGGATTACAAGAGAAATGGATAATTATTTGAGGAGAAATTCGTGCAGGGAAGCGGGGCTAGCTGTTTGGTCTTAAACAAAGCTGGTACAGACTCAATGGGCCAAGCGGCCTTCTGCCGTGCTGTGACCCATCCTCTGAATCTCTGAAATCCCTGCTGGCTTTATTAGTAACTAAAAGGTATTTAAGGTCCTATTTATGGTGGTCCCACACTAATGGAGGCATCCTCTCTACGTCAGCATTGTCTGGTGTGATTATCATATTTTTGGATCATAAAAAGAAACCATCAATTATATGCCTTAAAGAGACAGTGCCATAATTGGGCACTATTACTCAGTTCCTTATTCAGAAGGGTTTCGTAACTTTCACAGCTGAGAACATAAGAAATATAGGAGCATTAGTCATCCATTGAGATCCTCGCCCCACCATTCAACAAGATCATGCACTACTGCACCTCAGCTCCACTTTCCTTCTTTATCCAGTGTCTGTTGAATCCCTTGGTGTCCCGAAAGCCTATTGATCTCAGCTCTGAAATCTTAATGGGTCAGAAGGGAGCACAAAGAAGCAATCTTGTTCCCTTCAGTGATTTTTTTTCTATTCAGATATGCACAACAGTTGCCATTAATGTCAGAAAGAATGGAGTGGTTACAGGAAAGACATGCTGAAAAGCTGGAAAGGGTGCAAAGGAAATTTACGAGAATGTTGCCAGGACTCGAGGGACTAAGTTAAAGGGAGAGGGTGGGCAGGCTAGGACTTTATTCCTTGGAGCGTAGGAGACTGACAGGTGACCTTATAGAGATGTATAAAATCTCGAGGGGCATAGATAGGGTGAATACAACAGTCCCTTTCCCAGATAAAGGGAATCAAAAACTACAGAGTGTATGTCTAAGCTGAGTTGTAAAAGGAATCTGAGGGGCAACTTCTTCATGCAGTGGGTGGTGCATTTCTGGAATGAGCCCCCAGCGAAAGTAGTTGAGGCAGGTACAATAAGAACATTTAAAAGGCACTTGGATAGGTCCATTGATAGGAAAGGTTTAGAGGGATCTGGGCCAAACGTGGGCAAATGGGACTAGCTTAGATGGGCATCTTGGTAGGCATGGACCAGTTGGCCCAAAGGGTCTGTTTCCATGCTGTATTGCTCTATGACTCTCCAAATCTATCTTGGCTTTTTAACATACTCAAAAAGATAGCAAGAAGATGCAGCAAGTAACTCTGAGGGCAAATGGTACCTTGAACGTTATTGCAAGGGGTTTAAAAATCGGGAAGAAGGTGAGGCCACCCTTGGATTACTAATTGTAGGATGAGCAGTCAGAAAGACTTCCAAAACCAGGATACTGATACCCCTGCTGCTTACCAGAGATTCACTAGGCTAATTCCTGGAACGTGAAGGTTGACCTATCACAAGCAGCCAAAGAGGTAAGATCTGTGTTCTTTGGATTTTTCTGAAGAATGGCGATGGGTGATCTTATTTAAACATAGGAGCTCCCAGGGGCATGACAGGATAGATGCTGAGATGTTTTCCCTGGAGTCTTGAACAACAGGACATAATTATGATAATTACATAATTTAAAACTGAGGTTTGTAGGAATTTCTTTTCACAGAAGGTAATGAACCTCTAAAGTTCCCTACCCTGAAAAGTAATGAAGGCAAGGTCATTGAGGTACTTGAAGAGGAGTTAAGTAAATTTTTGAGAGATTGGGAAAGTTAGGGCTATGGGAATTGGTACGGAAGAGGAGATGAGGCCTGGGACAGATAGAACATAGAATATTACAGCACAGTACAGGCCCTTTGGCCCACAATGTTGTGGCGACATTTTATCCTGCTCTAAGATCAATCTAACCCTTCCCTCCCACATAGCCTTCCATTTCTCTATCATTCATGTGTCTATCTAAGAGTCTTTTAAATGTCCCGAATATATCTGCCCCCACAACCTCTGCCGGCAGTGCATTCCACGCACCCACCACTCTCTGTGTAAAAAACATACCCCTGACATCCCCCTTATATCTTCCTCCAATCACCTTAAAATTATGCCCCCTCATGTTAGCTATTGTCACCCTGGAAAAAAGTCTCTGACTGTCCACTCAGTCTATTGCCTCTTATCATCTTGTACAGCTCTGTCAAGTCTCCTCTCATCCTCCTCTCCAAAGAGAAAAGCCCTAGCTCACTTAACCTATCCTCATAAGACATGCTCTCCAATCCAGGCAACATGCTGGTAAATCTCCTCTGCATCCTCTTTAAATCTTCCACATCCTTCCTATAATGAGGCGACCAGAACTGAACACAATACTCCAAGTGTGGTCTAACCAGAGTTCTATAGAGCTGCAATATTACCTGGCAGCTCATGAACTCAGTACCCTGACTAATGAAGGCCAATACACCATATGCCTTCTTAACAACCCTATCGACCTGCGCGGCAACCTTGAGGGATCTACGGACCAAGATCCCTCTGTTCCTCCACACTGCTAAGAGTCCTGCCATTAACCTTGTGTTCTGCCTCATCAGATCATATTGAATGGTGGGGCAGGCTTGAGGGGCTGAGTGGCCTACTCCCACTCCATCTCCTTGTGTTATTGTGTGTGTTCAATAACATCACCCTCAGTCTTCTGGGTTGGGGAATTCCAAAGATTTATAGCCTTCTTCATAAAAAGTAAAACTTCATGAATTGGCAACAAAATCCAAGCAGTGCATCGTGACATTCTTTGGTTGGGAAGGTTTCTTTTTAGTATTTTGATATTGCGTGAGAAAGCCTCCTTAGCAACAAAGAAGCCCGAGGGCAGAGTGACCACCTTTATGGATGGCCCAGCTTCTTGTGGCTTGCAACTGCAGAGTGTTCCATCTGAGGTTATTTTGCAAAGGCAAGCTGGCATGAGGCTGATTTAGCAGATGCTGGGAGCTGCCTTTGAGGTGGGACGAGGAACAAACCAAGCAGAAGATCTTGGCTGCAAAAGATATCCTCGCTTTAAAAAAAAATAACCCTGAGCCTTTGTCATTATTCGTACACGATGAAAAGTGCCCAGGGACCAGAGGGTTTGACGCTTTCTGATATAATTATCTCCTGATTGCGTGTGGGACGACAGAAGCAGTGAACAGCCCAGAACAGTGTGCTGTAAGCACAGGCGGAGAAGAAGGAAAACAAAATGTTGGCCTTATTTGCAAGGGAAGTTGAGTACAAGGAGGCCTTACTGAAATCACATAGGCCCCTGTTGAGACCACAGCTGAACTATTGTGTACAGATCTGATTCCTTGTATGGATAGGAAAGGTTTCGAGGGATAGGGGGAAAATGGGACTAGCTTAGGTGGGCATCTGGTTGGCATGGATGAGTTGGGCCATAGGTTCTGTTTCCATTGCTGTATTACTCTGTGACTCTACAGAGGAGGCATAGCAAAGTTTTTGGGGATGGAGAGATTAGTCTTCTTAGGAGAGATGAAGCAGACTGGGCCTATACTCTCTTGATCTTAGAAAAAACAGTGGTGATGTTAAGGAGCTTAACAGGTTAAATGCTGGGACAATATTTCCCATAGCTCATGTGTCTAGAACCAAATGTCACAGTCTCCAATAATGAGTCAGCCATTTGGGACAGAGATGAGAAGAAACTTTTTCACCCTGAGGGCTGTGGCGGCTCAGTCACTGCCAGATAACAAAGAGACTTAGATATTATTTGAACCAAAGGATATGAGCTTAGGGCAGGAAAGTGGTGCTGAGGGAAAGGATCAGCCTTGATCTTATTGACTGATAGAACAAGCATGGTGGGCTGAATGGCCTTCTGCTTCTATATAGAGTGATGGAATAATACAGCACAGAGATTGGCCCTTCAGCCCAATTGGTCCATACTGACCAAGATTCCCATCCAAGCTTGTCCCATTTGCCTGCGTTTGGCCCATATCCCTCTAAACTTTTCCTATCCATGTATCTCTTAAATGTTGTTAATGTACCTGCCTCAACCACTTCCTCTGGCAGCTCGTTCTGTGTACTGATCACCCTCTGGGTGAAAAAGTTGCCGCTCAGGTTCCGATTAAGTCTCTCCCCCTCACCTTAGACCTGTACCCTCTAGTTCTTGATTCACCAGTCCTGGGAAAAAGATTGTATGCATTCACCCTATCTATGCCCCTCATGATTTTATACATCTCAATAAAATCACCCCTCATTCTGCAAAGCTCCAATGAATATAGTCCCTACCTGCCCAATTTCTCTCCATAACTCAGTCACTCGAGTCCCAGCAACATCCTCATTAATCTCCTCTCCTATTGTTTGGAGAAACATCCAATAGTCTGGGAAACCTGCAAGTCTGGTGCTACCACACTCCCAAGTGTGCTGGACTCAAGGAGTTGTACTGTACTTCACTTTATTTACTATTGCTTACATTCTAAGTTTGTGCAGTGGTTAATGTAACGTTATTACAGCGCCAGCGACCCAGGTTCAATTCTGCCCCTGTCTGTAAGGAGTTTGTACGTTCTCCCCATGTCTGTGTGGGTTTCCTCCGGGTGCTCCGGTTTCCTCCCACATTCCAAAGATGTACGGGTTAGGAGCTGTGGGCATGCTATGTCGGCGCTGGAAAAGTAGCGACACTTGCATGCTGCCCCCCCAGCACATTCTCAGTAATTAAAAAAGATGCATTTCACTGTGTGTTTCGAGGTACATGTGACTCATAAATATCTTATCTTATTATCAACCTTTGTTCTTTTCTCCCTCCTCCTTCCTGCTATCTCTTGCCAGCTCCTCCAACCTAATCCCCAGCAATCTGCCAAATTTATCTGCCAGATTCCAGCAAATACATATTCATATCCAGGCCGTTGCAGGTGGGATTTTAAAATATGCATTTTATAAAATTCTTTGAACACTAGTTTTTAGAAATAGATAGTATCTGAGATGGAAAGACTCTGAGGCCAAGAGTCAACCAATCAGGGATTAAAATTTCATTTGTTGGACTGTTGGCTTTTGATTGGCTAAAGGAAAATGGGTCAGATTAATAATGAACATGTTGGACCACTGATGGTGGGAGAGATGGGGGCCGGATAGTTCGGGGTGGGAGGTTACATGATTGCATCTACAAGTATATGTCCAATCAGATTTGGGAATCCTACCCACACAGTACATCAGTTAAGTAGTTAGAGTTTGCATGTGAGTTTGGAGAGAGTGAAACCAGGTTAAAATACTGTGCAGAGCATCACAACCCAGGACTATGTCTTCCCTTGATATGTGAACAGACCGAACTTCAAAGTTAGACAGGGGAAGTACGCTGCCAGGGGTGGTAGTGGAAGAAAATATGACAGAGCCATTATAAAGGCTCTTCGATAGGCACATGAATGTGCAGAGAGTGGAGGGGTATGGACATTGTGTGGGCAGAAGGGATTAGTTTAGTTAGGCATTGAATTAGTTCGGTACAACATCGTGGGCCGAAGGGCCTGTTCCTGTACTGTTCTATGTTCTATGAAACCCTGGATACAGAAGTCCTTAGGTTTATTATTATTTTTACATCGCTTTCTAGCCCAGACAATGCTGAAGTCAATTATTAGGAAAGAAGATGCATTGAAAGGGTGAGATGAACCAAGATAGGAGAAACAGGAACACCGGCATTGGTTTGTTGAACTAAATGGAACTTTCTCCGACGTAAACTGATCTTGGACTTCTCTAACCTGTGTCTGTCAGCAAGCACGGAGTACAGTAGCACCATGGTTATGTTACTGGACCAGCTAATCATCTGGGGGTGTGACTTCCAACTCCTACTCTGGCAGCTGTAGTCATAGAGTCAGACAGCATGGAAACAGGCCCTTCAGCCCAACTGGTCCATGCCAACCAAGATGTCCCAACTGAGCTAGTCCCATTTGTCTGCGTTTGGCCCATAACCTTCTAAGCTTTCTCTATCCATGTACCTGTCCAACTGTCTTTTAAAAGTTGTTATTGTACCTGCCTCAACTACTTCCTCTGGCAGCTCATTCCATATACCCACCACCCTTTGTGTAAAAAAAGTTGCCCCTCAAGTTCTCATTAAATCTTTCCCCTCTCACCTTCAACCTGTGCCCTCCAGTTTTTGATTCCCCTACCCTGGGAAAAAGACTGTGGGCATTCACCCTATCTATGCCCTTCATGATTTTATACCCCTCTATACGATCACCTCTCAGTCTCCTACACTCCAAGGAATAAAGTCCGAGCCTGTCCAACCTCTCCCTATAACTCAGTCCCCCAAATCCTGGCGACGTCCTTGTAAATCTTTCCACACTCTTTCCAGTTTAATAACATCTTTCCTATAACAGGGCGACCAAAACTGAACACAATAGTCCAAGTGTGGCCTCACCAGTTTCTTGTATAACCACACCATGGCCTCCCAACTTCTATACACAATGCCCTGACTGATGGTGGGCATTCTTCAGCATCCTATCTATCTGCGGCTTCGATTTCAGAGAACTATGTATTTATACTCCAAGGTTCCTCTGTTCTACAACAAGGAATTTAAATTCAATGAATGAATTAAACCAATTGGGAATTAAAGAATTGAGCCATTAACAGTGACCATGAACTGATAGACCAGTCTGCAAAACTGGTCTCATTAACTCAAATTTTTCAGGGAAGGAAATCTGCCATTCTTACCCAGCCTGACACATGTGAGACTTCAGACCCACAGGGATGTGGGTGATTCCACAATATCCTCTAAAATGTCCCAGTCACTGAGTTCAAGGGGTAGATAGAGATGGGCTTAAAGAATTAAATGCTGGTGATTCCCACATCTTGTTAAGTATTAAAGCAAGGTTTGCTCAATCTTTGGTTATATTTGACCCAATAAGTGGCAGATAAAATGCATACAAATGCTCATTCTTTGATAAGAATCAAAACTAGGAGTGAACATCACCAATAACCTGTCCTGGTCCAACCACAGAGACGCCATGGCCAAAAAAGCTCACCAGTGCCTCTACTTCCTTAGTAGGCTAAAGAGATTTGGCATGTCCCCTTTGACCCTCACCAATTTTTATCGATGCACCATAGAAAGCATTCTATCCGGATGCATCACGGCTTGGTATGGCAACTGCTCTGCCCGTGACCTCAAGAAACTGCAGAGAGTTGTTGACACAGTTCAGCACGTCACGGAAACCAGCCTCCCCTCTATGGACTCAGTCTATACTTCTCGCTGCCTCTGTAAAGCAGCCAACATAATCAAAGACCCTACCCACCCCAGACATTCTCTCTTCTCCCCTCTCCCATCAGGTTGAAGATACAAAAGCCTGAAAGCACATACCACCAGGTTTAAGGACAGCTTCTATGCCACTGTTATAAGGCTATTGAACAGTTCCCTAGTATGATAAGATGGACCCTTGACCTCACAATCTACTTCGTTATGACCTTGCACCTTATTGTCTGCCTGCGCTGCACTTTCTCTGTAACTGTAACACTTTATTCTGCATTCTGTTATCATTTTCCCTTGTATTACCTTGATGCACTGATGTGATGAAATGATCTGTATGAATGCCATACAAAACAAAGCTTTTCACTGTACCTCCGTACTTATGACAGTAATAAACCAATTCCAGTTCCAATTCCAAAAGCTGGAAGTAGGTGAGGTACAACTGCACATTTTATTTCTTTTTATTTTTGATGGATTTTTTCAAAAATGTACTTTATTCATTATATATGCACGGCAAATATAATTAGTATATGTCATCTCTACATTCATTGTATCACCAATTCAATACATTTGCTTACAATGTGTTAACACCACTCATGGTTTCTTCCTAAACAATGCCCCCATGAAGTGTTTGAGAGGTGATTACACGGAACACATCCCCTCAATGTCCAATGGCATCAGGATTAGTGGCGATGGCAATGCCCGCGTTTATTGTCCATCCATAACTGACCCAGAACTCAGGAGATAGTTAAGAGCCTGGAGTCACATATGGGCCAGAGTGGGTAAGATTCATCCCACCACGTCCATGCCAACATTTCTGCCCAACTGCACAAAACCCATTTGGCCACTTTAGGACCATATCTTTCTTTGCCTTACCTATTTGTGTCTTTCTAAATGTCTCCCAAGCATAGTAATTGTATCTGATTCCACCATCTCCTCTGGAAGTGAGTTCCAGATATCAACCATTACCTGGGGGGAGAAGTTCCTAATATTGGATGGACATCTTTAACTTGTAAGTTGCTGAGGTACAAAACAAAGCAGTGCTGGGAGGCAATGTGCATAAACCCAAAGCAATATAACTTTTTGACATTTTCCATGTCATACTTGGCTGTATTTACCTTTTTAGTTAAACATCTGATAAAACGTGTGGAAATCAAGGAGGCAATCACCACAGCAACGAGCAGGGTAGGCCGTTGCCATGGGAACAAGAAACCTCTTACCTCAATGAAGTAGAATATCCCTCTGGCTTCCCCCAGCCTGTGACACAATCAGAAGGTGGAAAAACGCTTTTGAGCCCATCCATCAATTGATTCATAAGAACTCTTTATTTTACTCCAGGAAAACAGCCAGTAACAAACCTGAGGACCTAAAGGCCATTTCATTGTGTTGTGTCCACAAATAGACTTCTTTGATGTATGTGTCGAAATCGTGGCTTCAGGGCTTTTGCACGGCAATGAGAAAGTGATAGCCTTTCACTGAGCTAGTATATTTATCCCTTCTGTCAGCCTAATACACTTTATTATTCTTAGCTGTAGGTGCAGTGTAATACAATGCTGATATGAAAACATTTGAACAGTCCTCAGGGTGTGGGTGTGGAAGAGAATGCCAATTTAAAATACAAGAGGCAACTGCTGACCCAAATGATAAAAGTTTGACTCTATTCCTGATTTCCTTCGTTCTCAAGGAAAAGAGACAGACACATTTTGGTCTACTTTCATTAAATAAAAACCCAGAGGGACTTTATTTAAAAGTGATTTGAGTTGGTATTTTGAATATATGTTTTGGATTACGAGATGGGAAGATCACGCTTTGCATTCAAGGAATCTCACTGCTTCTCTCCAAAGCGACCCCTGTTAAGGTCCTTGGAGAAATAAGAGAAGTCTTGGGTAACCTAACTGAAGGTGTCAGGATTCAAAAGACCAAACGCATGTAGTTCTTTGTGATGAAAGACAGAACTGAAGTTAGGAGTCAGCAGAGAAGTCAAGGGGATCTTTTCACTTCAACTGGGTAGAATGCGTTTCCTTAGAACATCATAATGGATAGAGAAGGAATGTATAAGATGCCCGGAAGGCAGGTTTCTGGATTCAGAAATAGGAAGGTTTGTTAGGAATAAAGATGTTTTCCTGTTCCCAGAGAGAAAACAAAATCTGTGTTCACTACCCTGAATTCATCCAAGTGCAGGTTTAGTTGCAGCCTCTTTTTTTCAATTGCAATTATTTTTGAGGGGATCTAGATCAGATTGCTTCCCCCCCCCCCCACCTCCTGCCCTTGCCTTCCCAGGAGGTAGGGGTCATCTCCAAAACCTATGAGCCCCACCACCTGGGAAGGCAGGGGCAGGAGTTGGGGGGCAATTGCTGCCATCTACAAGTTCTCCAAAGTCGCACAAAACCTGAGTTGGATATACCTTGCCAGTCCTTCATTGTCAGTGGGTCCATATCCTGAGACTCCCTGTCCGCTAGTGCCTTGGGAACACCTTCACCACACAGACTGCAGTGGTTGAAGAAGTGAGCTCATCTCCACCTTTTTCCCTAAGCAGTAGCCGGTGTTATAAGTCAGTAGTGGCATGAGAAAAGGACACCCTAGTTTATAATCCTGCCTACACTCTTGACAGGTGTTTGATGTAGTTTAGCATTTGAGGCTCTTAAAGAAGATTTGCAAATTGGCTTGGCAACAGAAAGCAGAAGGTGGTGATAAATGGACTGAGCTCTACCAAGGGAGCACTGACTGGTTAAGCTCTGCAACCATCTATCTCAACCCTTTGACATTCATGCTTTTCATGAGGGATGTGGATGGACTTCAAGTACAATTGCATAAATGTATGTACAAATAATAGAACATTATAAAACTAGCTGATGATGCCAAATTGTATGGCCCGCTGTCTAAAGTAAAGTCAAACTGATGGGCTAAGGGGATCTGATGAATTCTGGGTCATGATCCTCTATTTAGAGATACAACTGTAGGGAAAGCCAATGTGAAGATATTAATGAAAAAGCAAATCAACGTGGATTAATCTCAAGGTCAACCTTATTGTGGATGTATACACATAGACGTGTGGCTGCATTTGGAATACTATGTGGAATTTTTGGTATTCTGAACAGTGCTCATGTGTGGAATTTATAGAAGAGTAATTGTGTGATTTCAAAGCAGGTTAAGTTGACAGAGCAGACATTGTTGAAATCATAGGAGGGAATGGTAAAAGGTGCCAAGAGCAAGGTCTTTGAAGGGTTTGGGAAATTGAGCCATCAGTTCTAAACAAACAGAGAAAAGCTCTAGGAAACTGAAATACAAAAATCTCAAGTCAAACTAAAAGGGTTATTTTCTCGCCCTGTAGAATTGTTGGTTACTGGAAGAGAACCCCAAGTGAGAGCAGGTAATGACTGTGGCAGTCCACTCCAGAGACAAGCTGACAAATAGCTGCATAAGAGGTTTGAAATTTGGAGATAATTCAGCCTGTAGCTGGTTGAATACTGCAGGGAACAGTAAAGTTCATGTCCTATTGATGTTCGCAATCCAACTGGAGAAAAATTGAAGAATGGTTACTACAGGGATCTGGCTAAATCCTGAAGATTTAACTGGATTAATTTACAGGATCATTAATTTCCTGGGAAGTCCTATGCATGACTATTCACTTCTCAAGGGGAATGAAAAAAGTCATGATGGGTTAAGGCTCCCTATTGCGTCAATACCATTATGAGGATTATTCCTTAGGAATTGTTCATCCCAACTAATAAATATCCTGTGCCTATTTTTTTTTGTTTGATCCTCCATGCACTTTTCAGGGAAATACAATTTCCATTTCTATTGCACCTTTCATACCATCCGAAGCTGGTTTACAGCCAGTGAGTACTTTTGGAGTGCAGTCACTGTTGTAATATAGAAAACATGACAGCCAATTTGTGCACCGTGAGCTCCACAAACTGCAACTGATGCTAATCAGATAACCTGCTTTTGACATGTTGTTTTGAAGGATAAATATTGGCCAAGATGCTGGAGATAACTGTCCTTCTTTACATTGGTCCACTGATGTCTTGGTTTAAAATATCCTTCCAACAGCTTACACCTCCAGCACTACAGCACTGCCTCAAGTGAGCAGCAGAACATCACCCTAGATTTTTGTGCCTGAGTCTCAAGTGTGACAGGAACTTGAAATCCTCAGACACAGAGACAAAAGTGTCATGTGGACCAGAAGTCCCAGCAGTGCCGGTTAACAAAGATGTCACAACTGGTGCAGTCCTGCCAGTTATGAGATCCAGACTCAACCTTTCCATTCGGGAAGACACACATCAATGGGCTGAGTGTCCTAATTCATGCCATAGCAATTCTAGGATAATTCTTTGCCACCCTTGATCATCCTTTCCTCATGTAGTCAATGGGCTTTAACATTTCCAGCTTTATACCCATGTTACAATCTCAGTGCTAATGGACTCCACCATCATGCATCTGTTTTCACCTTGGTAACTCAATAATAAGTGGAGAACCTTTTGGAAAGTATGGGGTTTAATGTTCTTACAGCTATTTCTCTTATTCATGTTTTAGGTTCCTGTAAGCATCTCCTCAGATCAAGAGCGCAGAACCACAATGGTGATGGCCACCTAGTGAGTAGAGTTATTTATCATTGTCACACTGTTGGCTGTACTCTGAATGAAAGAATGGTATTGGCTAGTCCAAGAGGTCAAGTGAAGCTACATTACTGGCAAAGTCAAAGTCGAGTTTATTGTCATATACACAAGTCCATGTGTGCACAGGCACCATGAAAAACTTACTTGTAGCAGCATCACAAATTATACAAGAAAGAAAACAATTAGAGCAAAAAAAAGACCATTGTAGTGCAAAGTGGTCACAGTGTTGCTATACTGATGGAGTGATTGGGGTTGTGCAGGTTGGTTCAAGAACTGAATGGTTGAAGGGAAGTAGCTGTTCTTGAACCTGGTGGTGTGGGACTTGAGGCTTCTGTACCTCCTGCCCGATGGTAGCTGCGAGAAGATGGCACGGCCTGGATGGTGGGGGTCTTTATTGCAACCTTCTCTCGCCATGATATCATGGTGAGAATAGCATCCTTTCTTCCTCTTAGTAACTGACATTACAATGGAAGGATGTACCACAGGTAGAGGCCAGATGAATACTTTTGCAAGTGAATAGCTATGGGTTGGTGCTGAATTATTGTGGATTGTTTCAGACAATAAGCACTGGCACATCTCTTTACTGTCTGTGACAGATTCCCTTGATTGGATAGTTGGAAAGATTGCTCTAATATCAGTTGTGCTAAATTCTGTGTTTGCATAACCTTTGAGTCAAGATGGTGTAGATTTGAGTCTTGTTCTAGAGCTTGTTTTACTGTGCTCTTCTATGTTTCATTTTACTTGTAATGTCCTCTTTTCCCCAATACTCCACTCCAATAACAAACATTGAATAAAAGCTATGTGTTTCTATCATCATAGAGTCATACAGCACAGAAACAGGCCCTTTGGCCCAACTGGTTTATGCTAACCAAGATTCCCATCTAAACTGGTCCAATTTGCCCACGTTTGACCCATATCCCTCCTAACCTTTCCTATCCATGTACCTGTCCAAATACCTTTTAAATGTTGTTAATATACCTGCCTCAACCACTTCTTCTGGCAGCTCATTCCATATACTGACCACTCTTTGGGTGAAAAAGTTGCCCCTCGGGTTCCTATTAAATCTCTCCCCTCTCACCTTAAACCTATGCCCACTAGTTCTTGATTCCCCAACCCTGGGAGAAAGACTCTGCGTATTGACCCTATCTATGCCCCTCGTAATTTTATACACCTCTATAAGATGACCCCTCATTCTCCTACGCTCCAATGAAAAAATCCCACTCTGCTCAACCTCTCTCCATAACTCAGTCCCTCGAGTCCCGACAATATCCTTGTAAGTCTCCTTGCACTCTTTCCAGCTTAATGGCATCTTACCTATAGCAAGAAACTGAACACAATATTCCAACATCTTGTACAACTGCAGCATTACATCCCAACTTCTCTACTCAATGCCCTGATTGATGTGCCCAACATCATAGAGATGCCTGGTCAATAAGTGAATGTATGACAGATGACCTCTCTTTTTCTTCCCTGTTTCGAAACCATACCATATTTCCATATGTATACCATAAGACACCAGTTGGCCCACTGAGTCTATGCTGGGTCATAAAGCAATCCCATTTCCCCATTAATTTCCCTGTCACCCATTCTCCCCATATTTCTATCAACTCCCCCTGATTCTACCACTCACCTACACACTAGGGACAATTTACAGTGGCCAATTAAACTACCAACTTCATGTCTGTGGGATGTGGGAGAAAACAGGAGCACCCAGGGAAATGCACATCATGGCAGGGAGAACGTGCAAACTCTGCACAGACAGCACCAGAGGTCAGGATCGGACCTGAGTAACTGGAGCTGTGAGGCAGCAATTCTACCAGCTGTGCCATTGTTTGCTCTGGAGGAATTGGGCATGGTTTTGTGTCAGCTGTTGCTTAGTGGGCTGCTCTCTCCCTCCGAATCAGACAGTCGTGAGTTTTACTCCACTCTAGAGATGTATACACACAATCCAGCTTGTCCTCGCAATCTTGTTCTCCCAAACCTCCCAAGGACTGATGGAGTGTTGCCTTAAGATCTCTGGAGCATCTGAACAGTAAAGACACCCACTGTACATTAGACTATTGTTTATCTGCCTTCAATACTATAATTCCAAGCAAAGTCATCACCAAACTCTCCCTCCCTTTGTAACTGGATCCTTGACTTTCTGACCAACAGACCATAATCGGTAAGGATAGGCAGCAACGCCTTTGCCATGATTATCCTCAACACTGGTGCCTCACAAGGCTGCATCCTCAGCCCCCTACTCCACTCCCTATACACTCACGACTGCGTGGCCATCTACAAGTTTGCAGATGACACCACCGTAGTAGGCTGAATCTCAAATAACAATGAGTCGGACTACAGGAAGGAGCTCTGTGGTGTGGTATCATGACAACAACCTTTCCCTCAATGTCCTGTTACATCAATGATGTTGTGGTCGAGAGGGTTGAAAGCTTCAAGATCCTGGGAGTAAACATCACCAAAAGCCTGTCCTGGTCCAACCATATCAATGCCACGGCCAAGAAAATGCACCAGTGCCTCTACTTCCTCAGTAGGCCAACAAAATTTGGCATGTCCCTTTGACCCTTGCCAATTTTTATCGATGCACCATCGAAAGCATCCTTTCCAGATGCATCACGGCTTGGTATGGCAACTGCTCTGCCCAAGACCACAAGAAACTGAAGAGAATTGTGGACACAGTCCAGCACATCACGGAAACCAGCCTCCCCTCCATGGATTCTGCCTACACTTCTCACTGCCTCGGTAGAGCAGCCAACATAATCAAAGACCCCGCCCACCCCGGACATTCTCTCTTCTCCCCCCTCCCATCGGGCAGAAGATACAAAAGCCTGTAAGTACGTACAACCAGGCTCAAGCACAGCTGTTATAAGACTATTGAATGGTTCCCTAATATGATAAAATGAACTCTTGACCTCTTAATCTACCTCATCATGACCTTGCACCTTATTGTCTGCCTGCACTGCACTTTCTCTATAACTGTAACACTTTATTCTTAATTCTGTTGTTGTTTTCCCTGGAACTACCTTAATGCACCGTAGTAATGAAATGATGTGTATGGATGGCATGCAAAACAAAATTTTTCACTGTGCCTTAGTACATGTGACAATAATAAACCAATTTATCAACTTACCAATATTTCAGATTCATTGTTAATCTAAGAACCTGTTTGCCCTCTCACGTGGTCCCATAACAATATTTTGAAGGGTTCTCCCTGACCAATATTTATCCCTCAATCAATATCATAAGAAAATTATTTATGAATTGTTGATTTTTGTTTGTGGGAGCTTGCTGAGCAGTTGTTTGAAGAACCTTTATATATTTTATCAATGATTGCATTTTAGGACCGCTGCAAAGTAGTTTGCTATGACCTGAAAATGATATAAATGCAAGTCTTTTTTTTCCAGCAGCCCTTGAGTGTGCCAAGTGTTTGGTTGGTAGTTTTAAGGATTGCAAGCAAAATGTAAATCTGCCAACTTTTGGCAGGCCCATAGATTGTCAGAGCCATCGTAAGACCAGTTCTGAAAAGGTTTTTAATCAGAATTGTCCGACCCAGTGGGTCTTTCTATTAGCATTGAAGGTCAGAGTGATTTTCAAAAAATATATTACAAGGTTGGCCCTCTAAACAGCAAAATCGATACGTGTGTTCTGGTGTGCAAATCAATATAAAGCACAGGCATCTAACTAGCTTTGGGTTTTTCCATTTCAAAGGAAGTAAAATCAGCTTTAAGAGGAATGTGTTCAGGGAAGCAAAACAGGAACGCTCAATATAATGGCAGGACGTGCGATACAAGTGGGTTCAGTGTGAGCATAAACCTGACACACAGGTTGTGCTGTAATGTTATTGAGTTGTAGAACAGGCTTGGGGAATCAAGAACTAGAGCACAGAGGTTTAAGGTGAGAGGGGAAAGATTTAATTGGAACTTGAGGGACAACTTATTTACACCAAGGGTGGTGTGTATATGGAACAAGCTGTCAGAGGAAGTGGTTGAGGCAGGTACAATAACAACTTTTAAAGGACATTTGGACAGGTACATGGATAGGAAAGTTTTAAAAGGATATGGGCCAAACCTGGACAAATGGGACTAGCTTGGATGGGCATCTTGGTCGGCATGGACCAGTTGGGTCAGATGACCTGTTTCCATGCTGTATGCTGTTTCCATATGACCGTATGACTCAATGAGGCTTCCCTGAGTGGTCTGTTCCTATGTCCATGGGCATGCTCATAATTTAGATGTGCCAGCATCCTAGTGCCAGAGGCTCATTGCCTCGGTAAAACAGTCAACGTAATCAAAGACCCCTCCCGTCCCTGACCTTCTCTCTTCTCCCCTCTCCCATCAGGCAGAAGATACAAAAGCCTGAAAGCACGTACCACCAGGCTCAAGGACAGCTTCTATCCTGCTGTTATAAGACTATTGAATGGTTCCCTGGTACTATAAGACCAATTCTTGACCTCACTATCTACCTCATTATGACCTTGCAGCTTATTGTCTGCCTGCACTGCACTTCCTCTGTAGCTGTAACACTTTATTCTGCATTTTGTTACTGCTTTACCTTGTATTACCTCAATGCACCATGTAATGAATTGATCTGTATGAATGGTATGCAAGACAAGTTTTTCACTGTACCTTGGTACAAGTGACAATAATAAACCAATTCCAATTCCAGTGTTTGGAGGGGGTTGTAACCAGGTCTGTAAACTTGGTATTGTTCTTATTAAAGGAGGAAGGGGTTTATGCCCCGATGTAACCCCACTTTGCGTGTGCTCCTGACTGGATCTATTCACTGTGCTCATGGAATTGTTACATAGCAGAAGGAACCATCAAGGCCAGTCCAGCTAGCCCCATTCCCCCACTTCTTTTCAGTAACACTGCCATTTTCCTCGGTGAGTTTATCGAACTTGATTTTGAAAGCTAATTGAATCTACTTCCACCGTCAGAGTCCAGATTGTCATTAGTTATGGCCTGTATTTGTTTTTCTCATGTTAGGATTTCTCATCAGGTACTTTAAAGTTGTGCCCTAACTGGTCTCAGACAGAGTGATGTCAGTTGGAGTGTTACAGGCTTACAGCGGCTACACAAGAATACGAGGAAATAGGAGCAGGAGTAGGACACTCAGCCCCCTCGAGCTTGCCCCACCACTCAATATGATCATGGCTGATCTGCCTCAGGTCTCATCTCCTCTTCTGTGCCAGTTCTCCATCACCCTCAGTTCCCCCAGTCATTCAAAAATGTACCTATCTCCACTTTAAACACCTTCAGCCTTTCTTAATCTGAAGAGCAGAAGCATTTCCGACCAATACTCTCACCTACATCTTTTACAAACCCACTGACTTTCACAGTTTCCTTGACTACACGTCTTCCCACCCAGTCCCCTGTCACTTGCAAGGATGCCATCCCCTTCTCCCAGTCCCTCCACCTCCGCCACATCTGTTGCCATGATGAGGCTTTCCATTCCAGGACATCTGAGATGTTCTCCTTTTTAAGTTCCAGGGTTTCCCTTCCAGCACAATCAATGCTGCCCTCACCTGCATCTCCTCCATTTCCCACACATCTGCCCTCACCCCATCCCACCCGCCCCCGACATAACAGGGAGGGGGTTCCCCTTGTCCTCACCTACCACCCCACGAGCCTCTGCATCCAACACGTCATTCTCCACAACTTCTGCCACCTCCAATGGGATCCCACCACCAGGCACATCTTCCCCTCCCCCCCCTCCGCTTTCCGCAGGGATCAGTCTCTCCGTGACTCCCTTGTCCATTCGTCCCTCCCCACCGATCACCCTCCCGGCACTTAACCCTGCAACCGTACAAAGTGCGGCACCTGTCCCTACACCTCCTCCCTCACCACCACTCAGAGTCCCAGACAGTCCTTCCAGGTGAAGCAGCGCTTCACCTGTGGGTCCAAGGTTGTCACTTACTGCATCCGGTGCTCCTGGTGGGGACTCCTCTACATCGGTGAGACCCGACGCGGATCGGGTGACCGCTTCGTCGAGCATCTTCATTCCGTCCGCCACAATAGCCAGGATCTCCCAGTGGCCACCCACTTCAATCCCACATCCCGCTCCCACACTGACATGTCTATCCATGACCTCCTCTACTGCCACTTTGAGGCCAGACGCAGGTTGGAGGAACAACACCTCATATTCCGTCTTGGGAATCTCCAACCTTACGGACTCAACGTTGATTTTTCTAACTTCTGGTAACCCCTCCTCTCTGTTTTCCTTCCCCCCTCCTTTGTTTTCCCTCATTTCTGAAGGTCCCCTCACCGCTTCTCTTTCCCCTCCCTCGTCCTCATGACCTGCCCATCACCTCCATCTGGTTCTCCACCTTCTTCCCTTTATTCCATGGTCTACTCTCCTCTCCTATCAGATTCCTTCTTCTTCAGCCCTTTGCCTCTTCCACCTATCACCTCCCAGCTTCTTACATCCACACCCCCACTCCCCCACCCACCTACCTTCCCCCCTCACCTGAACTCACCCATCACCTGTCAGCCTGTGCTCCTCTCCCTCCCCTGACCACCTTATTCTGGCTTCTGCCCTCTTCCTTTCCAGTCCTGATGAAGGATCTCGGCCTGAAATGTCGACTGTTTATTTCCCTCCGTAGATGCTGCCTGACCTGCTGAGCTCCTCCAGCATTTTGTGTGTGTTGCTCCGGATTCCAGCATCTGCAGAATCTCTTGTGTCTCAATACTCTCATTATCTGGCCATTGACCGATTGTTTCAGGTGTGGTTCTTATCTCGAAGTCAAAAAGTCAAAGGTTCAAGTCCCATCCCTGAGGGTCAAATATTCAAGACCAGTCCAGTAGTCAGGGAGGGCTGCTGTGTCAGGAATGCCATCTTTTCAATGAACATTAACAAGGTCCTGACCCATAAAAAAATCCCAAGGCACCATATGAATGAAGACCAGGAGAGGTGTACCTTGTATAAAAGCAGAAAGTGCTGGAAACACTCAGCAGGTCAGGCAGCATCTGTGGAGAGAGAGACAGAGTTAACATCTCAGGACAGAGACCCTTCATTAGAACTGGAAAAGAGGGAAAACAAGTGAGGGAAAGCAAAACTAACTTGTTTTCTCTCTTTCCTAGTTCTGGGAAAGGTCTTTAATCTGCAATATTAATTCCATTTCTCTCTCCACAGATGCTGCCTGACCCATTGAGTGTTTCCAGCATTTTCTGTTTTATTTCTGATTTCCAGCATCTGCTGTTTGCTTTTGCTCTTCATTCATGTTGCACCTGATGGCTTATCTGATAATTATCCCTCTATCAACAACATAAAGGTGGATTGTCTCAGTGCTACCTGTGGGAGCTTGCTGTGCATGTGTTAGCCACCATTTTTCCTACATTACAGCAGTAACTCTGTCTCAAAGTGTTGACTGTAAAGCTATATTGGGTGTTCCCAAGTTGTGAAAGGTGCCATATAAGTGTGATTGTTTCCTTTGTACAGGCTGAACAATCATGGCTTCTGGGATATATATGGCTACTTCACTGCATCACTCTATGGACAGAAGCTGCAAACTCATTCGGACGTGACTAGGTATTTGTGAGCACCAACCCTCGACTGGCTGTATAACAGCTCTTGGTCTAGCAGCTAACATTATGTGATATTTAATATTCGAAAACCCATCAAAGCCCAGCCACAGGCATGAAAGATATCACAGGCAAAGCCTTGTATTCAATAGGCAACTCAATATGGTTACAGAGCTAGACTTGACTGAAGAATCCAAAAAGAGAAGGGGTCTAATTGAGTTTAACAACATTTCCTTTTCATAAAAAAATCATCCTCACTTATGTTTTACATCATTCTTGTCCACTCTCCATCTACCTGTCTGCGTTGTTGTGTGTGTCCCAGTCCATATCTATAAAATTTCCTGTATTCACACTTGACTCCTGTTTTCATTCTCTGCCTGTGGAAATTCATGTCTGTTTCTCAGCCTGGTTCTACTTAAATCTTGTTGGGTTACGCCAACATTTCTGCATCAAGATCAAAAATAAAATGAGATGATGTTTGCTGCTCAGGGTGCACAGTGAATGAAGCCATGTTCTGACCTTGTGTACACAGCTGCAGTTCTCTATATTTGACTTTGAGAACATTGCATGTATGGCGATTTCCAGGAGATTTTTGCATTGCGGGACTGAAACTGTTGCTCTGCATATTTTAACAACTTCAAGCCCTCCTATTGTTCAAAGGCTTGGATAACAGGCCGTGCTGTTTGATTGAAGAGAAATTTCCTGTTTGTTTCTGTTCAAAGTGCCTTACTCGTGGCTGTGCGCTCTGACTTGATGTTTGCCCCATGTATCTGCATGTCTGCTTCCTTCCCAGCTGCTGTGCTGAGGCGTCACACGTAAACCTTACGCTTTCCCTAGAGTACAGCCCCTTCTGAAGTGGGAAGCCCAGCACTCGATGTGGTGGGGGGGAGATCAGATGCTTCCTGCCCACCTGAGTGTTTCCAGCATTTTCTGTTGTTATTCCAGATTTCCTGCATCGGCGGTTTATTTTTAAATTTTTATTCTGAGTTACACTTGCTGCTGGATCTAATAATTATCCCAAATGTTGATGGAGGGATAATTATTGCATTGCTATTTTTGGGAGCTTGCTGTGCGCATGGTGGCTCAACATCACAACAGTGACTCTTTTCCATGTGTTGACCATAATGCCATTTTTGGGCATCCCTTCGTGGTGGGGGGAAGAGCTGTCTGAGCAGGTAGTGACCCGAGGGCCTTTGTTGGTGCTGTTAAAAGTCTGTCTCACTGATGGGCCACGGAGACCTCTCATTGGGAACTAGAACTTTTATTTCCTTTATTCAGAGTCATAAGGTTGTACAGCACAGGGACAGGACCTTCGGCCCATCACATTTCTGCCCACTGATCCCATTTGCCCGCATTCGGACTTTATCATTCTATGCCTTGCCCGTTCAAGTGTCTAAAGGCCTCTCAAACATTGTGATTGTACCTGCTTCCACCACTTTCTCTGGTGGTGAGTTCCAGATATCAACCATTCTCTGTAAGAAAAAAACTTTTCCCTCAGATCCCCTTCAAAACTCCTTCCTCTTACCTTAAACCTGTGCCCTCTTGTTTTTTGGTACCCCTTTCATGGGAAACAGATTCTACCTACCCTGTCTATGCTTCTCATAATCTTAGATACTTCCATCAGGTCACATCTCAGGCTCCTTTGCTCCAGGGAAAACTAGTACATCCTTTCTAATCTCTCCCCACAACTAAAGTCCTCTAGTCTAGGAAACATCTTGGTGAATCTCCACTGCACTCTCTCCAGTGCGACCTACCTCCTTCCTATAGAGTGGTAACCTGAACGGCACATAATACTCCAGTGTGGCCTAACCAGTGTTTTGTAAAGTTGCAACATCCATCTATCACTGCTCTGCTTTTCCCTCCTATATATTGGGCTTCCCCTTTTCCTATCTTCAGTCCTGAAGAAGGGTCCTGACCTGAAATGTTGACCGCCTGCTTCTCTCCACGGATGCTGCCTGGCCTGCTGAGTTCCTCCAGTATCATCGTGTTTTTCACCTAGATTCCAGCATCTGCGGTCCTTTGTTTCTCTTATATTCTGTGCCCAGTCCTATGAAGGCAAGCATGCTCTATGCTTTCTTCACCACCCTGTCCACCTGTGTTGCTACTGTCAGGGAGCAATGAACTTGGATCTTCAAGTCTCTCTGTTCAAGAACATTTCTTAGTGTCCTACTATTTACTGTATATGTCCTATTTGACTTCCCAAACAAATCTTTGTCTACTTAAAGCCAATGAACCTACTTTTTCTGAAGACACAAGAATGCTTTGAGTTACTAAATATCGCAGGGCCTGCATTGAAATATTGTAACTCAAGTCTCTTATTTTCTAGACCAATCCTTTGCTGATTCACTGAACCCTTATCTCTGCAGCAAAGGAATGTGTGCTCCTTATCTGATGAACAGATAGTTCATCAGATGGTACAGGCTGATGATATCCCAACCCCCACCTCCCCACCAACTAAAAAGAACAGATCAGGCTGGATGGACATTTTGATTGATAAATGTGGAAGCACAAAGCCAAATGGAAAGATCAGAACTACTGGATTGGTTGTGAAATATCTTGGCAAAGAGCCAGGAGAGACGAGATGGGCTGACTGGCCTTTTATGTTGCAAACTTAAGTACAGCGTTACGATGGTTTGGGTAAGGGAAAGTCTCCCTTACAGAATTCACAAATCACTACCAAAATATTTGAAATACAGAATAAAACAAATCTCTGTTATGGAATTTACATGAGAAAAAAACTAACCAAATAAACACAAAACGCTAAAGGAACTGAAAAATTTTGTCCATTTTGTCAAGGGTTCACATTATGGAGAATAAGATCTCTTTATTAGTCACATGTACATCGAAACACACAGTGAGATGCATCTTTTGCGTAGAGTGTTCTGGGGGCAGCCCGCAAGTGTCACCTGACCAATCTGGTCCTGATGCAGGGTTTTGACCCAAAACGCCGACAATTCCTTTCCCCCCACAGATGCTGCCTGACCCGCTGAGTTCCTCCAGCAGATTGTTTTGTGCTCCGTGATGAATTCGGAAATGTCAGAGCTATGTTTTCTTTCCCCCTGTAATCTTTGTTATGAGAGGTGACAAACTAATGAGAGAGCTGTGGGAAGCTGCATGGTTTTCTCAACGTGACTGCGGTACGGAACAGCAGAGTAGTTTATGAACATGGTTGTAAAGAGTGGCTGATGAAAATGCACGGCAGTTGGTTAGACTCCCTGATGATAAGAATTGTGCACACTTTAAAAAAAAGTCTGTTCACACTTATTTCAAAATTTCAATCTATCCTACAATAACAAAACCAGAATGAGAGATGCAAAATTGGGTGAGAGATGGAGGTCAACCATCTTACCTGGCTAGAATTTACACCAGATTCACAAGAGACTGCAGATGCTGGAATCTGGAGCAACAAACAATCTGCTGGAGGAACTCAGTGAGTTGAGCAGCATCTGTGGGGAAAGGAAAAAGGAACCATCAACGTTTCGTGTCAAAACCTGAAAGGTTTCAACCGGAAACGTTGAAGATTCCTCTCCCCCCACGGATGCTGCTCGACCTGCCGAGTTCCTCTGGCAGATTGTTTGTTGCTTTGGAATTCACACAGTAATTCCACTTCATTCTGCAGGAATTTCAAGAACTGGCTGACCAGACTAAGGAAAGGAAAATATGTGCAAAATATAATTCGGTGCCAAGTTTAGCAGATGCAGTGTTGGAAACAATACACAGTGAAATTCAGGCATCCAAAAGAATGAAAGTAAGCTGTAGCCAGTGAAGTACTACAGGACTGAACTGATATTATATTGACAGTCGATAAATAGTACATAGCCTCTTCTCTGGTGTTACATCTTTGGTGAGGCGTCTTCTTCTTTTCAAGCTCCACACAAAGCTTCAGACTGGATCTGTGTGGTATCTTGGGTTCATTAAAGGAGAGGAAGGGATCGTCATTCACATCAGCTGCCTCAGTCTGTATTTCCCTTCTCCACTGGTCAATGGAAACCCCTAGTATACTGATGGTGGGGGACCTGGTCATGCTGACATCACTGAATGTCAAGGGTAGATGCTTAGAATCTTTCTTATTGGAGATGGTCATTGCCTGGGACACTTGTGGTGTGAGTGTTGGTTGCCATTTGTCATTCTGTGCCTGAAGACTGTCTAAGTCTCCCAGTATATAGCCATGGACAGCTACACTTGTTGAGGAGATGCAACTGGAACTGAACATTGTGCAATCATTAGGGAGCCTTCCTACCTCTGGGCTTGTGATGGACAGAAGGTCATTGATGAAGCAGCTGAAGATTGAGCCGAGAACCCCACCATGAGGAACTCCCGCAGTGATGTCCTGGGACTGGGATGAATGACCTCTGGTAACCACAGCCCCCTTCCTTTCTGTGACTTCTGTGCTGGAGTGTTTTACAGCACCAAACAAACTGCTGGAGGAACTCAGTAGATCGAGCAGCATCTGTGGGAGGAAAGGAACTGTCAAAGTTTCGGGTCAAAACCCTGCGTCGGGACTCAAAACACAGACAGTTTCTTTCCTTTGCCCAGTGCTGCTCGACCTTTTGAGTTCTTCCTGCAGTTTGTGTGTTGCTCCAGGTTCCAGTATCTGCAGTCTCGTGTCTCCACTGGAGTTTTTTTTTACATTTGATGCCATTGACTTTATTTTTACCAGGGCATCTTCATACCTAACTCAGTCAAATGCTGCCTCGATGTCAAGGGCAGTTAGTCATGCCTCGCCTCTCGAACTTAACTCTTTGGTTCATGTGTATGAAGGATATCACTCAGGTCATGCTCAGAGCCAAGTTAGAACATAGAACAGTACAGCATAGGAACAGGCCCATCGGCCCACAAAGTTGTGCTGAGCCAATTAAGCTAACGATGCCTAACGAAACTAATCCCTTCTGCCTGCACATTGCCCATATTCCTCCATTCTCTGCGCGTTCATGTGCCTATCTAAGAGCCTCTTAAAGGCCTCTATTGTATCTGCCTCGACCACCACCCCTGGCAGCACATTCCAGGCACCCACCGTTCTCTTTGAAAAAACTTACCCTGCACATCTCCTTTGAACTTCCTCCCCGCCCCCACCTTAAATGCATGCCCTCTAGTATTAGACATTTTGACCCTGGGAAAAAGATACTGCTGTCTGCTCTATACCTCTCATAAATTTATAAACTTCCATCAGGTCTGCCCTCAGCCTCCGCCGCTCTCGAGAAAACAACCCAAGTTTGTCCAACCTCTCCTCACGGCACATGCCCTCTAATCCAAGCAGTATCCTGGTAAACCTCTTCTGCACCCTCGCCATAGCCTCTCCAACCTTCCTATAATGGGGCAACCAGAACTGAATACAATACTCCAGATGTGGCCTAACCAGAGTCTTATAAAGCTGCAGCATATCTTCCTGGCTCTTGAACTCAGTGCCTAAACTCATAAAGGCAAGCATGCCGTACACCTTCTTTACCACCCTATGAACCTGTGTGGCCACTTTCAGGGAACTATGGGCTTGCACCCTAAGATCCCTCTGTACATCAACACTGAGAAGGGTCCTGCCATTAACTGTGCACTTTCCGTTTACATTTGATCTCCCAAAGTGCAACACCTCATACGTGGCTGGGTTAAACTCTATCTGCCATTTCTCCGCCCATATCTGCAATATATCTAAATCTCACTTTATCCTCAGATAGACAGTTCAATGTTGTCTATGGGAATAACCAAGAAAACCCTCCAAAAATCCTTACCTAACCCATAGGTGAAAACTCAGCATCCATCTGTTTCAAATGTTTTCTGTGGGTGATTCTCTTGACCCTTGCTGATGCTGGAGATTTCAACCGGGAAATAGTTTGAACATAGAACATAGAACACTACAATACAGTATAGGCCCTTCGGCCCACAATGTTGTGCCGACATTTAATCCTGCTCTAAGATCTATCTAACCCTTCCCTCCCACATAGCCCTCCATTTTTCTATCATTCATGTGTCTATCTAAGAGTCTCTTAAATGTCCCTAATGTATCTGCCCCCACAACCTCTGCAGGCAGTGCGTTCCACGCACCCACCACTCTCTGTGTAAAAAACTTACCCCTGACATCCCCCTTAAACCTTCCTCCAACCACCTTAAAATTATGTCCCCTCGTGTTAGCCATTGTGACACTGGGAAGAAGTCTCTGACTGTCCACTTGATCTATGCCTCTTATCATCTTGTACACCTCTATCATGTTCCTTCTCATCCTCCTTCTCTCCAAAGAGAAAAGCCCGAGCTCACTCAACCTATCCTCATAAGACATGCTCTCCAATCCAGGCAACATCCTGGTAAATCTCCTCTGCACCCTCTCTAAAGCTTCCACATCTTTTCTATTCCACAATACTCCAAGTGTGGTCTAACCAGAGTCCTATAGAGCTGCAACATCACCTCATGGCTCTTGAACTCAATAACCCAACTAATGAAGGCCAACACACCATACGCCTTCTTAACAACCCTATCGGCCTGCGTGGCAATCTTGAGGGATCTATGGACGTGGACCCCAAGATCCCCCTGTTCCTCCACACTGCTAAGAGTCCTGCCATTAACCTTGTATTCTGCCTTCAAATTTGATCTCCCAAAGTGTATCCCGAAGTTTGTACAAAGTGAAGCCACCATCTGGAAGTCACCCTCCAAGCCTCATGCCATCATGGCCTGGAAGTATATCATAGTTTCTTCACTGTCACTGGGTTGAAATTCTGGAGGTCCTGCATACCCACCTCAAGGACTGCAGTAGTTCAAGAAGGCAACTCATCACCGCCTTCTCTGTGGCAATTAGGGATGGGCAATTAAATGCTGGCTCAGCCTGCAAAACCCACATCCTTGAAAAGAATATAAAAAAACACACATTGTTCTCAAACTGATCGTTCAGTGGAGCATTGACTGTTTTGTTAGTCGTCAGGAGGTTCTAATCTTCTCACTGATGCATGCTTAGCTTTTCTGCAATAAAGCAGATTTACTCAGTGGATCTGGCAGCATCAGTGGATCAAGAAACAATGTAGGTCGAAGCTCTTTGAAGAATCATTGGCCTAAAACCATAATTGTTTCTCTCTGCACAGGTGACACGGGTAGAACAGTGTACAAGTAGAGCCACTGCCTCATGGCTCCAGAGACCCGGGTTCAATCCTGACCTCTGGTGCTGTCTGTGTGGAGTTTGCACCTTTTAGAATGATAGAACAGTACAGCACAATACAGGCCCTTCGGCCCACAATGTTGCGCCAACCTTTAAACCTCGCCTAAGACTATCTAACCCCTTCCTCCTATTTTAAATTCCTCCAAATGCTTATCTAACAATCTCTGGAATTTGACCAATGTAGCTGCCTACACCACCACCCTAGACAGTGCATTCCACGCCCCAACCACTCTCTGGGTAAAAATCCTCCCTCTGATATCTCCCTTGAACTTCCCACCCATTACATTAAAGCCATGCCCTCTTGTATTGAGCATTGGTGCCCTGGGAAAGAGGCACTGGCTGTCTACTCTATCTATTCCTCTCAATATCTTGTATACCTCTATCATGTCTCCCCTCATCCTCCTTCTCTCCAAAGAGTAAAGCCCTAGCTCCCTTAGTCTCTCCTCATAAACCATACTCTCCAAACCAGGCAACATTCTGATAAATCTCCTCTGCACCCTTTCCAAAACTTCCACATCCTTCCTATAATGAGGCTACCAGAACTGGACACAATACTCCAACTGTGGTCTAATCAGAGTTTTGTAGAGTTGCATCATTACCTCGCGGCTCTTAAACTCGATCTCATGACTTATGAAAGCTAACATCCCATAAGCTTTCTTAACTACCCTATCCACCTGTGAGGCAACTTTCAGTGATCTGTGGATATGGACCCCCAGGTCCCTCTGCTCTTCCACACTACCCAGAATCCTGCCATTAACTTTGTACTCCGCCTTGGAGTTTGTCCTTACAAAGTGTACCGCCTCACACTTCTCTGGATTGAACTCCATCTGCCACTTCTCAGCCCAGCTCTGCATTTGCACCTTTTCCCAGTGACCCTGTGGGTTCCTCCCGCTTCCCCCCCCCCCCCGACCCCGTGTGCTCCGGTTTCCTCCCACGTCCCAAGGATGTGTAGGTTGGTAGGGTAACTGGCTGCTGTAAATTGCCCCTACTCTGTAGTTGAGCAGTAGAACCTGTGGGGAGTTGATGGGAGTGTGAGTAGAATAAATTGAGACTATTGTAAATGGGTACTCGCTGTTCAACACGGACACAATGGGCCACAGAGCTTGTTTCCGTGTTGTATGACTCTATTGCTGTATGCCAACTTTTACTGCCTTTAATTTCAGATTTCCAAAACCCACTGTATTTTGCTTTGAATAGCCAAGGTTGTCTATATTGTAAGGAGTACAGAAGAAATGTCTTTTCCCAGTGAGAATGTGGAACCACTAGCACAGGGAAGAATCGATGTGAATGGTTTTGAGTTAAAGGGAGACTAGATAAGCATCTGAGAGAGGGAGGGATCAAAAGTAATGCAGATGGAGTAGGATGGGAGGAGCATAAATGCGCATGGACTAGTTGTGGTGAATGTGTATTCTGTGTAATTTAATATCATTATCTTGATCAGGGAGTATTCTGTGTCTTTAACTTGTAGAGCTGATAAGAAAACTAACATAAAACCAAGGGTGAAAATCATTAAGGAGGTGACATTAGTTGTACTGAAAATAAAAGACCTCGGAATGTGAGCTTGGAGACAGGAGGATTGAGTTTAACTGTCTACAACGAGGTTATCCCCTTGACATTTCAAGTATTCCCAATATTGGCTGTGGGTACATCTGTTTTTTAACGTTTGACTGCTTCTTGAATTCATTCTTGGCAAGCAGGACTCTCTTTAATATTGCAATATTCATATTATTATCATTGACAACATATGCATGTGTTTATTCGTTGTTCATTTTGAGCACAGTGGTTGGAAATTAGAGGTTGACAATAGTCCTGCACTTTGTTTAGAATAAAACTTTAACGACTTATGAGGGGATCAGCTGGCAGATGATAAGGTCCAGAAACCCAGATGTATTGTTTCTGGAGCAGAAACTGTGCCAAGCAGTTCTTTCCTTTAATTTAAACCCAAGTAACGTTGCACAGCTCTGATTTGGGTTTCAGCTCAGAAACGCAGACAAACAATATTTGGGGCCAAGGAGATATCTGGTGATGAGCAACAATGAGGGATTTCAGTACCTGGTTGGCAAAGATGTATAAAGGTTGGATGTATCCTATACAACATAATTGCACATCATTTTAGTCAAATAGATTCGATGGAGACATTACCTGTTTCAATGCACTCTGTACTAGCCCAATGTAACTGCACTGTGTAATGAATTGACCTGTACGATCGCTATGCAAGACAAGTTTTTCACTGTACCTCAGTACAAGTGACAATAATAAACCAATACCAATACCAAATTTTAATACGTAGGAGGAACATTGTCCCTTTCAAGGGGATTTACCTAATTTACCCCCTCTTTGGAATTTTGCTATCCCATTAAAATCCAAACTCAATTTAGAATTAAAATAGAATGTGAAATTTTTGACCTTGATGAAGGGGGTAGAGTTGAGCTAGCTACTCACCCGAGACCAATAAAGATGACCGACAATTCAAAAGAAAATGGCCCCCGTCCAAAATCATAGCTTTGTCATTAAAATAAAAAATGGGTTTGATTTGAGTTTTGGCCCGAGTTGTAGCAAGATTCTCCCCTGGGTAACTTGGATCGTAACTTGACTTGGACGAGATCGCTGAGTGATCTAATCCATCAGTGAAACATAAGTCCTGGTGAGAATCCAAAACTTGTTTGTAGAAGTTTGCTTTAACTCCAGCTGTCGTGAGAGGAAGGAGCATAACCTACCGGCAGCAATGTAAGGAGGCAGCATGTTGTGTGGTTAAAAATGGCCAAAACCCTTACAGCGGGGCAAAATGACTTGTAGGATAGGCAAAGTGGAACAAAATATAGAAACAAAATCTATCCATGTGTTGTTTTATGTTGAGCTGGGTTACCATTGTTGGCACACACACACATTAGGTTCCAAATTGCCATAGAGTTATATAGCACAGACCCTTTGACCCATGCCACCTGTTCTACCCACCTATACTAATTCTATTTGACCTATGCCACCTGTTCTACCCACCTATACTAATTCTATCTACTTGCATTAGGTCAATAGCCTTCTATGTCTTGGCAATTCAAATGCTTGTCAACAGTAGTTTGTGCCATCTGCAATAATTTGTACATCACAGAAACTCACCGAGAATCCTTCAATAGCATCTTCCAGACACAGGACCTCTACCAGCTAGAAGGACAAGGGCAGCAAAAGCACGGGGAACGCCACCACCCGGAAGCTGTCCTCCAAGTCACGCACCATCCTGACCTAGAAATATGTCGCCGTTCCTTCACCGTCACTGGGTCAAAATCCTGGAACTCTTCCCCTGACGGCATTGTGGGTACACCCACACCTCAGGGACTGCAGCAGTTCAAGAAGGCAGCTCACCGCCACCTTCTCAAGGGCAAGTTGGTAGTGAGCTCTACAAGTCCCATTTACCAGCACTTGGTCTGTAACCTGCTATGCCTTTGTGATTCAAATCCTCATCCAGATGCTTTTTAAATGTTGTGAAAGTACTTGCTTCCACCAGCTTCTCAAGTAGTGTATTCCAAATTGCAACCACTCTCTGACTAAAGAAAGTCTGTCTCAGATCCCCTCTGACTCTTCTACTCTTTGCTTTAAACCTATGCTCTCTCATCTGAGACATCTTTGCCATTATTGAAGTGGAGTGAGAGATGTTCATGATGGAGAACACATGAGGTCAGTACTCAACTAGGAGGTCACTAAGACTCAATTTTGTAGTCAGTGTCTACAGATGGCACTATAGTTACTCACATCAGCTACTTTGCCAGCATCTCCCTAACCTGTTGCCTCCACCGTCAAGAAAGGAATGTCAACAGGTGCATGGAAACACCACCATCTGCAGGTTCCCCTCCAAATCACAAGGCCGACTGTTGATTTTGAAGCTCGGACTGACAGAGTTTTGTGAATCAAAAGCATTAAGGGATGTTGGGTAACGGTGCATATATGGAGATGGGCTACATATCGGTCCCAAGCTCACTGAAGGAAGGAACAAGTCTGAAAGGCTGAATGGCCTCTTGTTCCTATGCCTTTGAGAAGTTCAGAAGAAGCTTTACCATCTTCACGAGGTTGTGTAAGAAAGTCGGCTTTTGCTTCTGTGCCAAAATTTGTATCCAAAAATTCCATGACCCTTAATATAATGAGGGAAGGGTTCCTTGTTATAAACTCCTCAGTGAGGAGCTTATCCTCTTTGTCAAATGTGATTCAATTTGATGTTTCTGAAGCAGAGTTGAAGATTATGTCCAGTTATGTGCTGGAAGGTCAGATTGAAGAGGGCAAGGATAACAGACTTCAATTTCATGGTTTCTCGATAGTTTCTGATGTCATGGATAGTCAACTGATACATTTTATTGAACTAAACTTATGGGGGTTTATGGATTATAAGTACTGCAATTGCAATAAAAAGAATTTAGGTAATCATTATTTGTTCTGATATTTGATGATGGACATTTGATTTAAGATTCAGTGTTTGAGACAGGAAAGTGGGTAGGACAATAATGATCCCAGGTGAAGTGAGCCACCTGTTTCTGCTGAATTTGTGTCTATAGTCTGAAAAAGAACCAGAAAAGGCTGGAAGTATTCAGAAGGTTAGGCACTATCTGTGGAAAAAGAAACAGTTAAAGTTTTGGGTCGTCAATCTGAAATATTAGCTGCCTTTGCTTTAAACCACGTTTTCTGCTTTTATTCCAGATTTACAACAACTGATGTTTCTTTTATTTTCATCCACAATATGAAACTGGTTGTGAATCATGTGCAGGTTGCAGTCATTGTGTGATAATACTGTAAGGACAGCACTTGACAGATTGAATTAGCTAATCTAATATGTTGTCCTGGAGTTTTCCATTGACTCATGCCAGGAATCACAGTGGAAATTCAGTGCTTCATACTCTTTGGTGTTGCAATGAAACAATTTGTCTCCTTCAGGTGAATCGATGAAAGAGTTTCCGAGATCCAACACGTGTGAACATACAGTGAGCCTGATGATCTCACAGCCTTTATTGTTTTAAACCTGGGGCCCCTGTGTTCCTGTGAAATGTCAGTGAGTGTTTGACGGATTATCCATTAGTATAGCATCATATCAAAATCTATCAAGTTGATGCATGGGGGATTGCCATTTTTGTCTTGGCAAATTGAACATTTTGGTTCCATTCCATGTCTCGTCTGCCATCCCAAGCTCTTTGCAGGCAAGATAAGATAAAATATCTTTATTAGTCACGTGCACATCGAAACACACAGTGAAATACATCTTTTTGCGTGGAGTGTTCTGGGGGCAGCCCGCAAGTGTCGCCACGCTTCCGGCGCCAACCTAGCATGCCCACAACTTCCTAACCCGTACGTCTTTGAAATGTGGGAGGAAACCCACTCAGACAGGGGGAGAACGTACAAACTCCTTACAGACAGCAGCTGGAATCAAACCCGGGTCTCTGGCGCTGTAATAGTGTTATGCTAACTGCTACACTACCGTGCCTTCAATAGTCCTTCGTCTAAAGCAGGGGTGTTTGAGCGAGAGCAAAAGCCTCCGAAATCCTAACCTGACAGCCAGATGTTGAACTGGATCATCCATTGGGAGACTTCGGCTTGGTTGGCTTTGGTAACACTGATGGGTTTAGGGTGTCAGCAGCAAACAATCTGCTGGAGGAACTCAGCGGGTCAAGCAGCATCTGTGGGAGGAAAGGAATTGTCGACGTTTCGGGTCGAAACCCTGCATCGGGACTGAGTGGAGAGGCCAGATGGCCGGTATAAATAGGAGAAGGGGAGTGGTGAGAAAGGACCAGCATCCTACAGTCTCTTGTGTCTCCTTAGGATGTAGGCAGGATGGTGGAAGACAGCCAGTATGCCAGAAACCTCAAATTGTTAAGCTGCATGTTTATAAAACCAGGAGGGGCATAGAAAAGGTGAATTTTCCCCAGGGTAGGGAGCACAAAACTGGAGGGCAGAGCTTTAAAGTGAGAGGGGAAAGATTTAAAAAGGACCTGAGGAGTAACCTTTTCCACACAGAGGGTGACGAGTATATAAGATGAGCTCCCGGGGGAAGTGACAGAGGCAGATACAGTTACAACATTTAAAAGACATTTGGGCAGGTACACGGGTGGGTAAGGTTTAGAGGGATATAGGCCAAATGCAGGCAAATGGGACTAGCTCAGTTAGGCAACTTGTTCGGCATGGATGAGTTGGGCCGAAGGGCCTGTTTTCCATGCCGTATAAGAAGAGAAGTTAAAGGAAGAGATCCGTTGTAAAAACCTGCAGGAAGCTTTCTAGCAACCCAACCAATAGGTTATCTACAACAGGAGATATTTAAATTGGGCTACGGTGGCTCAGTTTTTGAGATCTAGACTACTTCTATGCCTTTTAAGTAGTCCCTGCGATCTAGAGATTTTCGGGGTTCATGGTAAGCTCTAACTTCTTCACAAGACCTGAATTCTAAACTATTAGCTTTCTTATGTATGTGCCTATACTTTGGAAGAGGTAGGACATGTTCAGGGGGCACATTGTGAAGCGTACTGGATCCTAGGAGTCATAAACAGAACCTCAGAGCACCAAGACGTAGATCTCAGAGACGGTACAGATTACCATACTTTAGAAAGAATCTAAAGGCCTTATATAGGTGCAGCAGAGATTTGCTGAAATGTTCCAGGGTTGAGGATTACCAAGGTTAGATTGGAGAAGCTGGGGTTGTTTACCATGAAGCAGAGAAGGTTGAGGGGAGATTTGACAGAGGTGGACAAGGTCATGACTTGATTAGATACAGGAGATGGAAGGAAGTTGTTTCCATTAGTGGATCGTTCAAGGAACAGGCGGTACAGATGTAAACAACTGGGCAAAAGATATAAGATGGATGCATGGAAGAAGAATATTTTTATCCAGAGAGTAGGGTTGGTGGAAACAGAGGCAAGCTGGACTCAAGAAGGAATGGAGACACAGTTGAAAGAGATAAGTTTTCAGGACCATGTGGAAAGACAATGAGACACTAGTAGAAACCAACATTAAGCCAATGGGCTAAATGGTCACTTTCTATGCTGTAACAATTCCATGATACAGAGACGTAAACTGGAATCCACAATAGAGGCCTGGCATAGTAGATATGTGTGTTCAAATCCCACCACAGCTGCTTGGAAATTAAAGTTATGTTAATTAAATAACATCCAGAATAAATGGTTAGGATCACCAAAGGTAAACATGGAACTCCTGGACTGTAATTTTTAAAGTAGGTTTGAGATCAATAATATGGGGGAGGTGGAGATTGAGGGGTAAATTGGAATTGGTTTATTATTGTCACATGTACTGAGATACAGTGAAAAGCTTGTCTTGCATACCATTCATACGGATCAATTCATTACACAGTGCATTGAGGCAGTACAAGGTAAAACAATAACAGAATGTAGAATAAAGTATTACAGCTACAGAGAAAGTGCAGTGCAGGTAGACAATAAGGTACAAAGTCATAACGAAATAGATTGTGAGATCAAGAGCCAATCTTATACAAGGGAACCATTCGTTGTCTTATACCAGCGGAATAGAAGCTGTCCTTGAGCCTGGTGGTACGTGCTTTCAGGCTTTTATATCTCCTGCCCAATGGGAGAGGAGAGAAGAGAGAATGATCCGGGTGGGTGGGGTCTTTGATGATGTTGGCTGCGAGAAGTGTAGACATCGTCCATGGAGGGGAGGCTGGTTTTCGTGATGTGCTGAGCTGTTTCCACAACTCTCTGCAGTTTTTTGGGGTCATGGGCAGAGCAGTTGCCGTACCAACCGGGCTGCACCCAGGTACAATGCTTTTTATGGTGCATCGGTAAAAATTGGTGAGGGTCAAAGGGGGCATGCCAAATTTCTTTAGCGTCCTGGGGTAAATGTGGGGGAGGTGGGGACCTGGGGTAAATGTGGGGGGGGGGGACCTGGGGTAAATGTGGGAGGGACCTGGGGTAAATGTGGGGGAGGTGGGGGACCTGGTGTAAATTTGGGGGGACCTGGGGTAAATGTGGGGGAGGGGGGAACCTGGGGTAAATGGGGGGGACCTGGGGTAAACAGGGGGGGACCTGGGGTAAACGAAACCTTGAGGCTCCACTTGTTCCCTGACAGAGAGATAAAATAATTCTGGCTCACCCGACTTGCCTCTCCAGGAAGCAGAGTGGTTAAACTACTGGGCTGGCATCCTGAGGTCTGGCCTAATAGACCTGATTAATAAGCCAGCCGTTCCCATATCGCCTGCAGGAAATAATTAATAAAAGATGCAGTCTAATTGGGAAGTGTTATAGCTTCATTACTGCATGATGCACCCCCTCCAAATTCAGAGGGGACTCTACACCCAGCTGACAACCACACCCCTCCACCTTCCTGCATCACAGGATTAGCGAGCCACTGTCCTGACCTGTGTCTCTCCATCACCAAGGCACAGTGACACAGCTGGTAGAGCCGCTGCCTCTCAGCGCAAGAGACCCAGGTTCAATCCTGACCTCGGGCACTGCCTGAGTGGAGTTTGCATGTTCTCCTCGTGACCGTGTGGGTTTCGTCTGAGGGCTCCGGTTCCCTCCCACGTCCCAAAAACCTGCAGGTTGGTAGGTTAATTGACCACTGCAAATTGTCCCCAGTGTGTAAGTGAATGGTAGACTTGATAGAATGTAGAGAAAATGGGATTAGTGTAGGATTAGTTTAAACAGATGCTTGATGGTCAGCATAGACTTGATGGGCTGAAGGGCCTGCTTCTGTGCTGTGTCTCTCTGACTCTATGATATCACTGGTCATTACAGCCCCCAGACAGACAGTGTTAAAATTGGGATAAGAAAGGTTCAGAGGGATATGGGCCAAATGCAGGCAAATGGGACTAGCTCAGGTGAGCATCTTGGTTGGCATGGACCAGTTGGGCCGAGGGGCTTGTTTCCGTGCCGTATGACTCTATGAACTCCATGGGGCCATATCGGGCTTCCATCTCGCTGGCCTTCAAAGGAAGTAAATGACTAAATCCCTTTGTCATCTGTTCAGCCTTTGACTTTTAGGTTTTGTTTTAATTAAACGTTACTGGCTGACAAGTCTTCCTGCCACTCCTGTCTGTTTCTTGACACAGATTACTCAGCAGTACGGTTCCAAATGTAATCATGCCTTTGAAAGTTCAGTGCACCGCAGCCACAATATTTCTTCAATTACTTCAACAGAGGCGACAACCTGAGTGTTTTCACCACACATTCAGACATCGGCCGCTGCTCAGTTGAGGCTGCGGGAGAACTGATTTCACCAGCTGGTTCTTTAAACCTTCCACTTCAGACAAAAGCCTGAAAGCACATACCACCAGACTCAAGGACAGCTTCTATTCCGCTGTTATAAGACTATTGAACGGTCGCCTTGTATGATAAGATGGACTCCTGACCTCACAATCTACCTCATCATGGCCTTGCACCTTATTGTCTGCCTGCACTGCACTTTCTCTGTAACTGTAACACTTCATTCTGCATTCTGTTATTGCTTTTCCCTTGCACTACCTCAATACACTGATATGATGAAATAATCTTTATGGATGGCATGCAAAACAAAGTTTTTCACTGAACCTCGGTACGTGTGACAGTAATAAACCAATTTAAAAAGTTTAATTTATCCTTCTCACCAGAAAGCTATGCCCTCTAGTATTTGACATTTCTGCCCTCGGGAAAAGACTCTGACCATCTACCCTGTCTATGCATTTCATAAGTTTATATACTTCTGTCAGGTCTACCCTGAGCCTCCAGCGCTGATGAATCAGGACCTTGGCGATTGCACTTGGTGGAGTGTGCACAGTGTTAGTCTCTTTACCTAAACCAGGGAAGCAAGGTAGTGCAGCAGTTAGTGCTGCTGCCTCACAGCTCCAGTGACCCTAGTTCAATCCTTACCTCTGTCTGCTTAGAGTTTACATGTTCTCCCTGTGACTGCATGGGTTTCCTTCCAGATCCCAAAAACGTGTGCGTTGGTGAGCTAATTAGTTTATTACATTATCACCAAGTGACAAAAGAATCAAAGGGGGAGTGATAGGCATGTGAAAGAAGATAAATTGCAGTGCTACAGGAAAATACTAGAGGGAATGGGACTGATGGGACTGCTCTGCTGGGGCCTAGCATGGAATTAATGAGTTGAATAGCCTCCTCTGTGGTAATAAGTAAATGAAAGGATTTACTTACCACAGAGAGGACGCGGTGAAGATTCACCAGTGACTTCTGGGGAGGCTGGCTTGCTGTAATAAGATAGATTCAGTAGACTTTGCCCGTATTCTCCAATTTAGAAGATTGAGAGGAGATCTCATTGAAATCCCAACACTGAGATCCAACAAGCTGGATACAGGGAGGATGTTCAGGCTGGGCAGTTGACAGTCGGGGGTCACTGTCTGAGAATAAGGGGTAGGCCATTTAGGACAGAGATGAGGAGAAATTTCTTCACTCAGAGGGTGGCGAATCTTTACCTGGAGGGTTGACATTGAGAGCTTGGAGGTTCAGAGAACATTTGAGGAAGAATTTTTTCACCCAGCACTGAGGAGGTGGAGGAGACAGGTACTTGCACAACTTTTAAAAAGTGTTTACTTGAGAAATGCCACGGCATAGAAGGTGATGGACCAAGTACTGGGAAATAGGATTAGTATAAATAGGTAGTTGATTGCTAGCAAGGACACAATGGACTGAAAGGCCTGTTTCCATGCTGTGTAACCCTGGCTGTACTCCATTAATGGATTGCAAGTTCCTGACTCAAAGCTCTTAAAGGGACCTTTAGCAATGCAAGCTGCATTCTTCCTGCTACAAGGAAGAATTGCTGCTCAATGAATGGATGCTACAATGATGGGGGTGGATAGGAGATCAAGGGGAATTTAAGTGTGGCCTAAACACTGCCCATAGTTGGATGGAATGACCTGTGGCTTGCTGCAGACTTGATTCTCTGTAAAGGTCACACTTGGCTTGGAGACGAGTCACTAATCGGTCAGCTGTCTGGAGAGTTAATCATGGACCCTAACCAGCTTCCGTCTTGGAGCCTGAGCTGAGAGATATACAGGGGTACCACCCTGGTAGTAAATGGCCTCTCCTGCCCATGACACATCTAACTCTGCCATTTTGCTGTGATTTTTTGGCTTTGGACTCTGTCCAAAAATAAGCAACAGAAATCTGGAGCAGATAATAATTTGGTGAGCAGTTGTACTGAACAGACGAATGTAGGGTCTGTATATTTTTAAATATGTTGCAAAATCGTTTTCATCTTTCGGATGATGCAAGACCAGCATTTATTGCCCAACCCTAGCTGCCCTTGGGAAGGTGGTGGTGAGGTGTCTTGGATCACGGCAGTCCTTCCGGTGAAGGGGCTCCCTCCGTGGTGTTGGGTAGCGAGTTGCAGGATTTATATCCAGTGATGGCGAAGGGACTTTGAAGCTGCTACCGTTTAACTGAGGTACTAAATTGAGGCCATGGTCTTCACTTGCAACTGAATGTTGAAAATCCCCTGGCACCACTCAAGAAGGACCACAGGAGTTCTGTCTGTGTCCTGATCAGCATTTATCCCTCATCCTCATCAGGCCATTTTTTCTCTTTGCTGTTTGTGGGATCTTGCATATTAGACTACGGTGATTGCACTTCAGTCGTACTTCATTGGCTTGCAAACTCTTTGAATCTTCTTAAGGGCAAAGAGTGCTATATAACTGCAAGCTTTTCTTTGGCTCAGATGGGAGCTTGACATACTGGAGTACCCACGTCAGAGGTAAACGGCTGGAAACCTACAGTATTCCAGGACTAGAGATGGCCATGCTAAAATAGGTTACTAACGAGAGATATACTGATGCATCATCTCTGCTGTCTGTGACCTCTCCCACTCTGGACCTGTTATTTATAGATAATGGTTGAGATTGATGCAATAGCTTTGTAAAAGTGTGCATTACCATCCTGCATTTCCCCCTCCCCCCATTCCCAGACTCGTCACCTGTTTAAATGGTGTTCACAGCTGAAGGCAGGTGACCAACATCAGAACATCGGAAACAGCAGCAAGTCTCAGCTTCTTACACACGTTCTGTCTTTCAGTTAACCATCCTATTCCTCCCTGCTCCCCGTAATCCTTTCGTTCCTTGGTGTCCAAAAGTCTATCGAACTCAACACGGTTTTGCCCCCAACCCCCTGCAGTTGCCCCCTCGGCCTCGTGGGTATTCCCAGCATCCTCTATCCTATCATTGCGTGGCTTTAATAATTAAACGGGGTGGGACGAGGGGGCGATGAATTTTCCCACACGATAGTTGATCAAAATGGGATGCTGCCTTTAACTGTTTGCTGCTCGGTGCCAGTAGGTAAGAGAGCCTCGGTAGCTTTGTGTGAGCTCATGAACCCAAGCAAGAAAATGCGCCAAAAGATCCTGGAACTTCTGTTTTCTATTTCCCTTTGTGCTGCTGCGACTATGCTTTAAATGATTGTGCTTTAAACCTCTGGTATTTCTTTCTCTTCCTCTGCCCCTTCCGTCTTGGGCCTCTGCAACGGAAATACTTTTGTGACTTAAAGTCACATGTGAGCCATTTTTACTCAACAGCCTGCCAGTATGTGAACAATATCCTGAGTATTAAAACACTTGGAGAATTTTCATATCGAAAGGATCAAAGAGACCTGTGTCTGCTGATAGCAATAAAAATAACAATGAACAGGACTGCCACTCTTGTAAGTTTATTTTAATAATGCAATGCATAGTTCATTATTAATTCTTTCAAAAAAATTCTGACAGACACGTTGATGAATCTTGCTGGAGGTGAGCAATGAATTCTGGATTTCTTTATAAAAATCAAGTCAGGGTTACCTTGCAACAGAAGGGTGCACCCTGTTTTGTAAGAACGTTAAGAAATAGAAGCAGGAGTTGTCCACATGACCTCCCGTTCTTAAAATGCCATGTAATGAAACCGTGACTAAATTCATAGCTTCAACTCAACTTTCTTACCTCATCACATGTCCTCTGATTCACTTGGTGTCCAAAAATATGTTAAGAGTCAGAGGGAAACAGCACGGAAATTGGCCCTTTCAGTCCATGCTGACTAAGTTGCTTACCTGAGCTAGTCCCAATTGTCTGCGTTTGGCCTATATCCCTCTAAAATTTTCCTATCCATGTACTTATCCAAATGTCTTTGAACTGTTGATATTGTACCTGCCTCAACCACTTCCTCTGGCAGCTCGTTCCATATACCCACCACCCTCTGTGTGAAGAAGTTGCCCTTCAGATCCCCTTTAAATCTTTCCCCTCTCACCTTACACTCTGTGGCAAATAACACCAATGTGGTGTTATCAGCCACAATCTGATATTAAATGACAGAAAACAAGTTTAGGGCAAATGACCAAAATCTTGGTCAAAGAGGTAGATTTTATTGTGCATTAGAAAGCAGGCAGAGAGCTTCATGGAAGAAATTCCCAAGTTTAGGACCTTGGCAAATGAAGATACTGTTGACAATTCAGGAATACTGAAGAGCCTAGAATTCAAAGCATGCAGACATTTTTGAGGCTTGCAGGGAATTACAGAGATAGGATAGGTTTTCAAAGTCCACTTTTAAAATGAGACATTGCATTACCAGAACCAACTTTTATCAAAATGGATAGGGGTGATGGGTGCATGGGATTTAAATTGTTAGGTCACAGACCACAATTTTGTCTAATCTCAGATTTAAAAAGGGTAGAATAAGTAATGTTAGCTGTATAGATCTTTAGACTATAAAGATCTGGAGCAGAGGTCTATCCTAGTGAAACACCATATCCCTGTAGAGGATGATAGAGGCAATTGTCTCTGAAAAAGAAAGATAGATTTGGAAACATTTGCTCCCCTTCAGGTTAAAGAACCCAAAGGGCATACCATTATTGCAAAGAAAGATAATGTACTTTTCCTCAACTTCAGGTCATCCCAAGGTATGTCATAGCCAGATATTTTGTAAGTGATATCAGTGGGAAGGGATGCACTTGACATCACTTGCAAATCTCTCTACATCTCCACCAAAAGAAATCCGTATTTAGTCATAGTCATAGAATAATACAGCACGGAAACAGGGCCTTCAGCCCAACTTGTTCATGCTGAGGTGCCCAACTAAGCTGGTCCAATTTGCCCACACTTGGCCCATCTCCCTCTAAACCTCTCCTATCCATGTACCTGTCCAAATGTACCTGTTAAATGTTGTAATTGTACCTGCCTCAACTACTTCCTCTGGTAGCTCATTCTTCTGCGTGAAGAAGCTGCCCCTCAGGTCCATTTTAAATCTTTCCCCTCTCACCATAAACCTATGTCCCATAGTTTTTGTTTCTCTATCTCTAGGAAAAAAATGATAATGGTCACTCACCCTATCTATGCCCCTCATGATTTTATACAACTCTATAAAGTCACCCTTCTTCCACTCCAAGGAATGAAGTCCTAGCCTGCCCAACCTCTCCCTATAACCCAGGCTCTCGAGTCCTGGCAACATTCTGGTAAATCTTCATTATCGTCATCGGCAGCTGAGCACCCGGTTTAAAAACATGTCTTCAAGGTCCCATTTTCAAATAAAATTCTGCTATTTTCAACCTGATTCCCCCCTCACTCCCACATTTAAGGTGTGTCAGACAAGTCTGGGTTGGCCGTCAGTCTGTAGACAACTTTGACTGTCAGTGTCGACACTAATGTTCCTGCAATTTACAGATTCCCATTGTCCTCAAGAAAACAGTGGGCTATAAACAAAACCAAAACAGATTGTAATTGGAAAGTCAGGTTTAGTTAGGCCCCCTTGACATTGTACTTTCTCTGATGTCTCTTCACTCGGGCAGAGCTGTAAACCTTTGAGGAGTGTTGGAGGTGATATATCCATATGAGAAGGGAGAGTGGAAAGAAGCACCAATGATTTTAAATGCAGAAGGCAAGCAATTAAAGTTGACAGTATTAGTCTATGAACTTAATACAATTGTAGAGCAGATGGCTGGATTAATGCCGACCTTAAGTCATGGAAAATTAGCAAGTTATTTTCTCTGCAAAGGAGCAGCATACAACAATTGCAATAACTTCGACTTTGGGTTAATTATTTTGAGTGAAAGGCATCAAAATGTGGTACATATTTAAACTGAGGTGAATGAATAGCAGCCTGAATTAATGCATAACTCTGGAAATAGGAGGGAGTTGAGATTCCAACATTGGATTAATTTAGTGGTTCAGAAATTCTTCTGTGCTCTCTCATGTGTTGAAGTGGTCCCACACATAGGATTCATATTGGTTTGTTCGAGGTTGGGGTTGGAGCAATGTGTGATGCACGTTTAGATCCTGAATCCTGGACTACTTTCATAATTATGTGCAGAAATTAAGGGTTAGTTGTGAAGATGGATGAGAAAATCAGGATGGATGAGATCTCCTGCTATGGAGAGAGTTTTTCAGACAATGGGAGCCACCTTGGCCAGGCACTCCTGGTTCATGGTCATTGGACCCAGTGGTAAACGATACAAAGGGTCAGTTGGACCAGTTACCATAGAACTTGGCCTTACTTTTCCTGTTGGAACTGATTGTAGATGCTCATCATGACTGCAGGGAACTGCAGGGAGTTGTGGACACAGCTCAGCACATGCAGCACATGACGGAAATCAGCTTCCCCTCCATAGACTCTGTCTACACTGCCCGCTGCCTTGGTAAAGCAGCCAATGTAATCAAAGACCCCACCCACCCCAAGACATTCTCTCTTCTCCCCCCTCCCATTGGGCAGAAGTTACAAAGCCTGAAAGCACGTACCACCAGGCTCAAGGACAGCTTCTATCCCGCTGTTATAAGACTATTGAACAGTCCCCTGGTATGATAAGATGGACTCTTGACCTCACAATTTACCTCGTCATGGCCTTGCACCTTATTATCTGCCTGCACTGTTCTTTCTCTGTAACTGTAACACTATATTCTGCATTCTGTTATTGCTTTTCCCTTGTACTATTTCAATGTACCAATGTGATGAAATGATCTGTATAGATGGCATGTAAAACAAAGCTTCTCGCTGCACCTCGGTACATGTGACAATAATAAACCAATTTACCAATTTTATCAGACCAAGAGTAAAGGACTGTATTTCAACTGCTTAACACAGGATTCTGTGCTGTCTGGACTGTTACCAGGGGCACACACAGGACAAATATTGACCGCTGCTGGTCGATCATCGACTCAATAAAAAAATACACCACGGCGACGTCCACAAGTGAACGCCACCGCGGTTAGGACTATGTGTTGAGGGGCGCACTGAAGGTTGGTGCAACCGCACAAAGGCTACGTCGACCTTCAGCAGCTGGATCCTGTGCAATCTCTCAAGCTTAATCGCTGATAGTGTTTCTTGAGATGAAAATGTGATGTCCTGCTGACATAGCATGAATATCCTCAGTGAATAATGTGCTTGGCACAGTGACTGAAGACAATGTAATGTCCTACATTTAATATTTTATGAATAAAGTATATATTTGTAGAAGAAAAAGTATTGTGGGAAATTTTGGGCCCATGTAGAGCAGATTTGCCCTCAAGTTACAGGTAGATGAAGAGTCTAGTCTCCATCCAACAGGACATCATGTCATCAATGGTGGACATCCAGGGGCAGAGACTGTTGTGGCCAAAGCCCCAACAAGTAAAGACAATGTCCATCATCAAAGACCCCCACCATCCAGGCCATGCCATCTTCTCGCAGCTACTGTCGGGCAGGAGGTACAGAAGCCTGAAGTCCCACACCACCAGGTTCAAGAACAGCTGCTTCCCTTCAACCATTCGGTTCTTGAACCAACCTGCACAACCTTAATCACTACCTCAGTATAGCAACACTGTGACCACTTTGCACTACAGTGGGTTTTGTTCTTTTTGTTCTAATTGTGTTCTCTCTATAATTATTGTATAATTTATGTTTTTCCTGTGAATGCTGCTTATATGATGCTGTGTGCCTGTGTTGTTGCTGCAAGTTTTTCATTGCACCTGTGCGTACATCTACTTGTGCATATGACAATAAACTCGACTTTTGACTTCTTTTTGACAGTCTTATCTCGATGATTAAGGATGTCTGTGCAAACCCAAGGTGAATTGCTTCACAACCCGGCTCCTCCACAGTGGGTCCTGCTGAATCCCAACTTGGAACAGGCATTCGCTCCCTGGTGAAGGCCTACATTTGTAGCCCATGCTTTCAGTGAACAATTTTCAGATACGCCATCCAACCCACGCACTGCTGCTTTTATTAGTTCTAATCGACGTGCTCTGGATTTCCACTGTCTAAGAGCACGAACCCACTCGCTTTCCTTGGTAATTAACACCTCTGGTTATCTTTGGTAGAGGGTTATTATAAAATGCATGTCTCCATGGCAATAAGAATTTCTTGACTACTTAACAGCATGTTCTGTATGGTGCTGCTGGTTATCAAAGGACGCAACTTTCTTCTTCTCCATAACTTGTGCAATTGGAAGCGGTCGCTGTACAGGGATTACGGAGCATAGATTGGGCATATTTTGCTGTTCGAACGCATCAATCTTCTATTCCCCACTGCAGACCAAGGAGAAAAATGACCAACTTAGGTGCTGTAAATCTTCTATTTTTTTTACAACTGTTATGGGAATATGAAACAATTTGCTACATTGAGAAGAAAAATTGCCCAGCACCTTCTGACAGTCACCAGCACCACAAGAGCAGTGGCCCTGCCACATTGTAGTTTATGATTTAGATTAGGGTGAAAGCTTTATTAGAGGATATGTGTTCAAGGGGTGCATTGCCTGGCTGATTCACAGTTAATTGACTATAAATGCAGTCCATTAAAATTTTATGTGGCTCGCCTGGTCTTGCTGTGTATAAGCACTTGCTGACTGTCTGTAACACAGCAAGCTTTGAAAAATTTGCCTGAAGAAAAGGACAAAGGAAAGGAATAGAGCGAGTTGGAGACCTGTTTCAGAGAGCTGGAGTGGACTAAATGGTCAAATCTTTTGTTGCAATGGGTTTATCATTCCATTCTCTCCTCACGGAATAACTTTCTTTTTCCCAAGTGTGAACACTTCTGGTCCCGTTACATTTCTTTTTACATGAAGTATCTCGGGCTGTTCAACGAGTGAGGAAGGTGCGATGTAAGTGTGAGTTCTTCAACAGCAAAGGTACCCAATGGCGGAAGAGACTCGATGGGCTGAGTGGCCTAATTCAGCTCCTGTGTCTTATGGTCTTATGGGAAAACAGAGCGGAAGGAAAGTCAGCATGGACTTGGTGGGCTCAAGGGCCAGATTTCATACTGTATCTCTCTGGGTCTGTGACTGATACCCTTGTCCTGAAGTCTCAGGTGTTCAACATAGAGGCAAGGTAGCTGTCCTTACGCTGACAGCAAAAAACAAACTGCTGGAGGATCTCAACGGGTCAAGAAGGAATTTTTTTTATCCATCAAAAATATACTTTATTCATCATAGAGTCAGACAACAGTACAACATGGGTACAGACCCTTCGGCCCAACGAGTCCATGTTGGCTGGTGCCCACCCATCTAGTCCTAATTTCCTGTGTTTGGTCCATATCCCTCTAAGCCCCACCACTGCATGTACCTATCCAAGTGTACACACAGAGTATACAGAGTAAACTCTATACAGATATACAAGTAGACAAATATACAGAGTAAATACAATGGAGACATTATCTATGTTCATTGTACCATCAATTCAATACATTCTATGGTAATGTGTCAGCACCATCATGTTCCTCCTTAAACAATGTACCTGTGGGGTGTTTCAGAGGCTGTTCTGACCAGTCTGTTCTTGGACAGGTGACCCTGACCTGTGCTGTCAACATTTCTGCATCAGGACTCAGAGTGGAGAGGGAAGATGGCCGGTATAGAGAGAAGAGAGGAGGAGTGGTGAAACAGGGCTTGGTAGGTGAAGCGAGGAGGGGTGGAGTTGGGAAGCAGAGGCGGGTGGAGTTGGGAAGCAGAGGCAGGTGGGTTGACAGGTAGAAGCAGGCAAGGAAAAAAATATAGGCAGGTGGAGCCAAGTAGGGGATGTGAGGTGAAGATGGAGAGAGAGGCTGGGGGGTGATAAAAGCCGCCAGTGCTGTAATCTGATACGTAAGGAAGGTGATAATGGGAACCATTAGGGGGGAGGTGAAGGACAGATGGAACCAGATGGGGTATCCAGTGAGTGAGATGTGTGGGTTGTGGGTGGAAGGAATCAGGAGGTGACGAGGGTGAAAGTGAGTGAGGGGGGGTCTGGAGGAGGGAACAATATTGGGAGGACCCAGGGTGGGTCGGAAGGAGAGAGGGGGTCGGGGAACACAGGAGGTAAGGATTACCTGAAATTGGAAAATTCAAGAGAGGGTGCAGAGGAGATTTACCAGGACGCTGTTCTCGATGAGAGAACATTGTCTTGTGAGGAAAGGTTGAGCGAGCTAGTGCTTTTCTCTTTGGAGCAACGGAGGACGAGAGGCGACTTGATAGAGGTGTATAAGATTACGAGGGGCATAGATAGAGTGGACAGCCAGCAGCTTTTCCCCAGGGTGGCAATGGCCAATACCAGAGGAGATCCGTTTAAGGTGAGTGGAGGAAAGTTTAGGGGAGATGTTGGAGGTAGGTTTTTTTACAAAGAGAGTGGTGGGCGCCTGGAACGCTCTGCCGGTGGGGGTTAGTAGAGGCTGATACAATGGGGACATTTAAGAGTCTCTTAGATAGGCACATGGATGTAAGAAAAATGGAGGGTTATGGGCTGTGTAGATTAGATTGATCGTGGAGTAGGTTTATATGGGTCGGCACAACATCGTGGGCCGAAGGGCCCATCCTGTGCTGTATTGTTCTATGTTCCATTTACACTGACATCCCGCAGTGTGAGTACAAAAAGCAAGCGAAGTACATCTTGCAGGTAGAGAAAGAAAAGGACAAGGATAAGACAGTGGTGGAGCTAGTATATTTGCTGCCTCACAGCTCCGGCAAGCTGGGTTCAATCCTGACGACCGGTACTGTCTGTTTGGAGTTTGCATTTTCTCCCTGTGGCCACGTGGGTTTCTTCTGGGGGCTTCGGTTTCCTCCTGCACCTCAAAGACACACAGCTTGGTAGATGAATTGGCCACTGTGCATTGCCCCTTGTGTGTAGGTTATTATTATTGGTTTATTATTGTCACTTGTACTGAAGTACAGTCAAAAACTTGTCTTGCATACCGATCATACAGATCAATTTATCACACAGTGCATTGAGGTAGTACAGGGTAAAAACAGTAAGAGAATACAGAGTAAAGTGTCACAGCTACAGGGAAGTGCATTGCAGGCAGACAATAAGGTGCAAGGACATAACAAGGTAGACTGTGAGGTCAAGAGTCCATCTCATCGTATAAGGGAACTGTTCAATAGTCTTATCACAGTGGGATAGAAGCTGTCCTTGAGCCTGGTGGTACGTGCCCTCAGGGTCCTGTATCTGCTGCTTGATGGGAGAGGGGAGAAGAGAAAATGACTCAGGTGGGTGGGGTCTTTGATGATGCTGGCTGCTTCACCAAAGCAGCAAGAGCTAAAGACAGAGTCCATGGAGGGGAGGCTGGTTTCCGTGATGCACCGGGCTGCATCCACAGCTCTCTGCAGTCTCTCACGGTCCCGGGCAGGGCAGTTGCCATACCAAGCCGTGATGCATCCAGATAGGATGCTTTCTATGGTGCATCGATAAAAGTTGGTGAGTGTCAAAGGGTGTGTGGTGGGAGTTGATGAGAATGTGGAGAGAACAAAATGAGCTAAGGTAGGATTAGTGTAAGTGGGTGGTTGATGGTTAGCACTGACTAAATGGGCTGAAGGGTCTCTTTCTGTGCTTCATCTTTCTATGGCTCTATGACAACAGCTGCCCACATGCAATATGAAATCTTAATTAACGAAATGTAGGTCAGAGTTCTGCAGCACTGAGTCTATTCTCAGTCGTAATGGTGGCCGGGCTATCCCAGCACTGAGCTTGGAGTGACCATAGCTGCCTTCGTCTTTTGTGACCCAGTCCTGATAGCTGACTAATGGACTTTCACTGAGGTCTTGAGACTTGAAAGAGTCAGCTGATATTGGGAAGTAAAAGGGTGGAATGTCTCGAGGGTTTGTAAAATGAGGAACAATCTGACGGTCTGGGTTTAGTTTGCGCTGATTCTTGCTGACTGATGAATCTGCACAGAGGACTCCAGAAACGACAAGATCAAACTGACGAGGTGAGAGGCTTCAGCATTGATAATTTATCGGGATACTAGAAAATGAACTTGATTTCCATGGTACCATTCACCATCTCTGGGTCAAACAATCTGCTGGAGGAACTCAGCGGGTCGAGCAGCTTCTGTGGGAGGGAAGGAACTGTCGAAGCTTCGGGTCGAAACCCTGCATTAGGACTGTTGGAATCCGTTGCTCCAGATCTCAGCATCTGTGGTCTCTTGTGTCACCATCTCTGGATATTTAACTGTTGAACTATTCTCATGTGGCAAGAACACAGTTAGCCGAGTGGTACAGAGGAAGATCCCACAATTAGCAACGTGATAGTGACCCAGCGATAAATATCACCTGGGGACGGCTTCGCTCCTCTTTGTGGGCCCTTCTGTAGGATTGGAGCATCAGGGGGGAAGTCCAACACTGTCATCGCAGGAGGCTTCATAGCCACCAATGTGACCTTCAGGTGTGTAATGAGGTAAATGAATTTGAACCTGCCTCCAGATTATTTGCCTGGGATTACGAGGTTGCTGTGCTCTCTAACATCGCTAAGGAGCGCCTGCAAGCTTGTTCACATGACCCCACAGATGTGGTATGTGAACTCGGCACGTACACAGTCATCCATATCTAACGGAGACTGCGCTCTTCCTAACCTCCCACGCTGGAGGATTAAGTGTGACAGTCCCTCAGAATCGTTCTGAGGCATCATATTAACATGCATCTGTCCCTGGAGTAGGGCTCCACAGCCTTCCGATTCAGATACATTTAAGTGTGTCTTCATCGGAGGATGTTTCCAGTAGTGGGAGAGTCTAGGACCAGAGGGCACAGCCTCAGAATAGAAGGACCTCCCTTTAGAACAGAGATGAGGAGGAATTTCTTCAGCCAGTGGGTGGTGAATCTGTGGAATTCATTGCCACAGACGGCTGTGGAGGCCAAGTCATTGGGTTTATTTAAAGCGGAGGTTGATAGGTTCTTGATTAGTAAGGGTGTCAAAGGTTACAGGGAGAAGGCAGGAGAATGGGGTTGAGAGGGGAAAAATAAATCAGCCATGATCGAATGGCGGAGCAGACTCGAAGGGCCGAATGGCCTAATTCTGCTCCTATGTCCTGGGGTAAGTCAGTCATCCAGGGAGCACTGGACCATACCAATCTGGACTAGCCCTGTTTCAATGCCTGGTGAGCCCTGATCTAACAGCAGAAAGCAAACCGCTGGAGACACTCAACGGGTGGAGTAGCACCTGTGGGGTCAAGAGAAATTGTCGAAGTTTCAGGTCGAGACCTTTCATGGGGACTACTTTGTTTTCTGCTCCAGATTCCAACGTCTGTGGTCTCTTGTGGCTCCACTGATTTAATAGCAACTGGAAGTGGGCAATTACTCCAGATGCTTCTGAGCTAGAAAGGAAGGAGAAATTAATGGGCTTCACTTCCCTGATTACAGTCCCTTTATAGATTGTACAGTCATTGATAAAATGCAAGTATGTGAAATGTTTCACGTATATGTGTGTATGAGCATGTGTACACTTGTGTGCGTGGTTGGGGTGAAGATTGATTGCAAAGATCAAAGACCTTGTTCCTTAAAGGGACATCACTCTTGACAAGCCTGTCATCACAAGGCCTTGTCCAATTCAGCTAGCCTGTATTTTAACAGACTGTAATTTGCTTAATGGCAAAAATAGAATTATTTACTCCCAAGCTGTACAAGACATTGGCGAGGCTGCATTTGGAGTATTGTGTTCTGTTTTGGTCGCCCTGCTATAGGAAAGATGCCATTAAGCTGGAAAGAGTGCAGAGGAGATTTACAAGAATGTTGCCAGGACTTGAGGTTGAGCAGGCTGTGACTTTTTCATTAGAGTGAAGGAGAATGAGGGGTAATTTTATAGAGGTGTATAAAATTATGAGGGGAATAGATAGGGTGAATGCACACAGTCTTTTTCCCAGGGTTGGGGAATCAAGAACTGGAGGGCACAGGTTTAAGGTGAGAGGGGAGAGATTTAATAGGAACCTGAGGGGCAATTTTTTCACCCAGAGGGTGGTCAGTATATGGAATGAGCTGCCAGAGAAAATGGTTGAGGCAGGTACGTTAACAACACTTAAAAGGTACTTAGACAGGTGCATGGATAGGAGAGGTTCAGAGGGATATGGGCCAAAAACAGGCAAATGGGACTAACTTAGATGGGAATCTTAGCCAGCAGGGACCAGTTGGGCAGAAGGACCTGTTTCCATTCTGTATGCCTCTATGACGCGATAACTTAGATGTTTTAAAGGAGAATATTTTGCAACCTGGTAGTAAACAATATTGTTGCTGAAAACATTTTATAATGAAGGTGAGCTTCAGAGCCAAGAGTGCCTTTAAAATGTCAAAGGAAATGAGTAGAGAGAATCTGAACTCTGTAATGTTTCTAAGCAGTGGAAGACCACCTGGGCTCAGAAAGATAAAGGTGGCAGACACTAACGTCTGAGGGAACAGCAGCTCTTCCACAAGGCACGTCACTCCTTAACGGCACAATATAATAAATAGCCCACCCATATCGTTACCTCATGTCAAGGGTAGCAAATGACATCTGGCATGGCTGGCCCTCATATAAGCACAGAATTGTTCTGGCAAAGCGTCCCAGACCTGAAATATTATCTGTTTCTCTTTCCACAGATGCTGCCTGACCTGCTGGGTATTTCCAACATTTTCTAGTTTGTCTTTAATTTCAGACTTCCATCACCTGCAGTTTTTTGATTGTCTATAACCAACCTGAGCCACGTCAGGGGATGGTAGGAATTATAACCAAAATCTCAGCAAAGGGGAAATGAGATTTGAGGAGCAATTTCATGGTGGAGGGGCAGGTAGCAAGGATTTAAGGAGGGAGTTCTCGAGCAGCTGAATCCAGGGAAAGCAATAATGGAGGAATTAAATTCAGGAATCCACCAGAGGCCAGAATTAGAGGTACATTGGGATACAGTTTCTGAGGTTGGAATGAGCAAAGACATTGAAGGATTTGGATGTAAGATAAGATATCTTTATTAGTCACATGTACATCAAAATGCACAAGAAATGCATCTTTGCGTAGAGTGTTCTGGGGGCAGCCCACAAGTGTCGCCACGCTGCCAGTGCCAACAGAGCATGCCCACAACTTCCTAACCTGGACATCTTTGCAATGTGGGAGGAAACCGGAGCACCCGGAGGAAACCCACGCAGACACGGGGAGAACGTACAAACTTCTTACAGGCAGTGGCCAGAATCGAACCCAGGTCACTGGCACGAGAAATGCTCATCTTAAAGTCTAAGCGTTGTGACATCCATGGGCAAATGTTCCCTTCATTCCATTCATCTTCCAAGACTGCCACCTGTCCGATTTTCTGGTCCTGGATGGGAGGACATTAATTGAAGCGTTAATATTTCCCCACACCACAGACATTAAGCACTTCCAGTACTTTTCTGTTTTAAATTCTCATCGTCCACAGTCCTTTAATCCTTACAGTTCAGCATTCATTTGTGATTATGCCATCTTGTTGGTGACTGGCTTGATCAGACAAATTGCTTTATTGATAACTTGTCAGTGGCTGATTGTTAAGGACGTGTTTTAAATGGAAATCTGAAATTGATAAGAAGATAGAAGGATGAGAGACATAACAGAAGTGGTTCTTCACTGGTGATAATTGTGCAATCGATCTGGCGGAATGAGGGGAACTCATGGCCGAACAAGGTATCTGCGCTACGATCCTGCAAACACTGCAGGAATTCTATTCCTTCTTCCATCAGCAAAGCAAGCTCCAAATTAGCACTGCAGTCTCTTATTAAAGCTCTGCAGAGTCAGGAAGCCAACTGTCCATTGGTGAGCAGGTTATACACCAATGCACACATTCCCCTATGTGACACATTCACTGTGGTTATGTTATCTAGATGAGACTGAGTGCACTCAGTTACCATTGGCTCCGGTGGCAATCCCACCTTGACAGGGGTGAAGGAAGTGTGATTGGGACAGCAGGGCAGTGGTGATTATATTAAAATAGACAAGGAATCGAGGCTGTGAATAGAGGGTTACCTTTCCCCACACGACCCAAGGGGAATGCAGCCAATTTTCCGAACCCAACTGTGGCCTCCTGAGACCAGTTGCATCTTCTCCTACTGAGGCAGTTCTTCAGGAGTGAACGGTTGCTTCCACTCCAGTTTTGTGGGTTCTGAGGTCACAGTGAAGTCAGTGAGGGATTTACAAACTCTTCCACAGATGGGGCAGGGGGTGTCCGATGGGGCAGGTGAGTGGGTAGTTTGTGAGGTGCTCTGTTCCTTCTGCTGCTTACGGAGGGTTTCTGTGTACTCCCAATCCACGGCCTCGAGGTTCTCAATACCATCCCAAACGCTCTTTGTTCGCTTTGAGAGGTCGGGTGATTGAGTTTCCCAGGAGCCAGTGGAGGTGCTGTATTTCTTCAAGGAGATTTTGAACATATCCTTGAACCTTTTCCTCTCTCTGCCTGGTTACCTCTTCCCCTGACGGAGCTCAGAGCAGCGTGTTTGTTTTGAGAGACTGGTTCCTGACTCAAAATCATCCTTTCCCTCCCAGACCTCTCCTTGGCCTTCGTGTGAGGTAGCACAACTGTTGACGGGAAGATCGCTTGTGTTTCTGTTGCTATGAGCAATACAGGGAGTAATCACTGGGTGGATGCAAATGAAACATAGCACAGTTCAGAAACAGTGTGGGGTAAATGTGTGGGGTACCAACAGGCCATTCAGCCCAACCTAACCTTCCCAGGGTTTATGTTCCACAGAGGTCTCACCCAACCCTCTTAACCACTGAAGCTCATTTTGACATGTAGTCCCTCCCTGTGTCTGAAGCATGGCACAGTAAGCTCCCACAACAATGATATGTCAATGACCAGACAATCTGTTGGACCATACAATTCATAAGAAACTAGACCAGAGTCAGAAACAGGTTTATTATCACTGACATATGTTGTGAAATTTGTTGTTTTGTGGCAGCAGTACAGTGCAAGACATAAAGATGCAAAGATTACTATAAATTACAAAATTAAATAGTGCAAAAAAGGAATAATGAGGTGGTGTTCCTGGGTTCATAGACCATTCAGAAATCTGATGGCAGAGGGGAAGAAGATGTTCCTGAAACATTGAGTGTGGGTCTTCAGGCTCCTGTACCTCCTCCCCAATGGTTGTAACATGAAGAGGGCATGTCCCGGGTGGTGAGGGTCCTTAGTGATGGATGCCGCCTTCTTGAGGCACCGCCTCTTGAAGATGTCCTCGACGGCTGGAAGGGTTGTGCCTGTGATGGAGCTGGCTGAGTCTACAACTCACTGCAGCCTCTTTTGATCCTGCACATTGGAGCCTCCATACCAGGCAGTGATGCAACCAGTCAGAATGCTCTTCACTGTACGTCTGTAAAAATTTGCGAGAGTCTTTGGTGACGTACCGAATCTTCTCAAACTCCTAATGAAGTACAGCCGCTGGCGTGCCTCCTTCATGATTGCATCACTGTGTTGGGCCCAAGATAGATCCTCTGAGATGTTGACGCCCAGGAGCTTGAAGTTGCTCACCCTTTCCACCGCTGACCCCTCAATGCAGACCAGTGTGAGCTCTCCAGGGTATTTATCCCCTTGATTCTGCTAAGCCATTCAGTAAGCCATGACTGATCTTCTGCCTCAAGCACCATGTTCCTGCCCTGATCCTTTGGCTCCTTTCATATCCAGAAATCAGATGATCCCTATTTTGAATGAACTCAATGACTGAACGTCCACAGCACCCCAGGGTACAGCATTCCAAAGATTAACATTACTTCTTATTTAAGTCCTAACTACCTTCCCCTCATAAGATATCTTTATTAGTCACATGTACATTGAAACACACTGTGAAATGCATCTTTTTGTGTAGTGTTCTGGGGCAGCCCGCAAGTGTCGCCACACTTCCGGCACTAACATAGCATGCCCACAACTTCCTAACCCGTACGTCTTTGGAATGTGGGAGGAAACCGGAGCACCCGGAGGAAACCCACGCAGACACAGGGAGAGGACGTACAAACTCTTTACAGACAACGGCCGGATTTGGACCCGGGTCGCTGGCGCTGTGAAGTGTTACGCTAACCACTACACTACTGTGCCTGCCCCTCATTCTGAGACTGTGACCCTTGGTTCTAGACTCTTCAACCAGGGGAAACATTCCCCACACATCTTCTCTGTTGAGCCTTCTAAGAACTTTATATGTTTCAATGTGGTCATCTCATTTGACTAAACTCATCTGTCCCCCTATGATAAACCTGCCATGCCTGGAAGCAGTCTACTGAATCTTTGCTGCACTCCCTCTGAAGCAAATGTATCTTTTATTTTAGTAAGGAGACTAAAACTGTGCACAATACTTCATGTGTGGTCTCGCCAAGACCCCATATAATTGTAGTAAAACACTTTACTCATGCGTTCTAATCCTTCCACAGACTTATAAAAAATAACAGTACCACACAGGAACAGGCCCTTCGGCCCACAATGTCTGTGCTGACCATGAAGCCAAATTAAACTAATCCCACCTGCCTATACATGATCCATATCCCTCCGTTCCCCGTGTGTCTGTCTAAATGCCTCTGAAACACCACTGTAGTACTTGCTTCCACCATTGCCCCCAGCAGCATGTTCCAGGCACCTACCACTTTCTGTATTAAAAAACTTGCCCCACACATCTTTAAACTTTCCCCCTCACACCTTGAAGCTATGCTTTCTAGTCCTGCTGTAGCTTTATCTTGTCTCTCCCTGAGGATATAAATTTTAAATTTTTATTACATTTTTTATCTACAGTGCTCTTCCCTTCCTATAAGACACCACCAAGCAGACATCCCAAAGTCAAAACACAGTGAAAGGGACAGAGAGCCATCTTCTTCCATTAACTTGACTCAGTTTTTAATGTTGCCGTAATTGAATGGGACTGTTTAAATATTATTTTTGCTTTATGAACAATTGCAGTGGATTGTGTCAAAGATCACTATTCAAATCGAGACTCCAGCCATTGTAATATTGCCCTCATTATTTTAGAAATGCTAATTCATAATTTAAAGGAAAACTCCAGGCTGTACTAGCGATTAGCAATGAACCCGTGTGACCAAGGATGGAATTTGCAGTGAGTTTTTCAAATTCATTCGCTGCTATCAACAGCGCCAGCAACATCAGCATTTTTGTCTGTCCTTAATTGTCTTAACTGGGAGGAATTTCAGAAGTCAATCATACTGGTGGATCTGGAGACCAGAATGCGTAAAGACAGCTGATGTCCTCCCCTGAAGGAGATTAGTCAACAAGATTTTAGTAGGTCAGGCAGCATCTGTGGAAAACAAAATGTAGAGTCCTGGATCTGAAATCTTTCTCCACAGATGCTGCCTGACCTACTGATTGTTTCCAGCATTTTCTATTTTCATATCAGATTTCCAGCACCTGCAGTGTTTTTATTCATAGAACATAGAACAGTACAGCACAGAACGGGCCCTTCAGCCCACAATGTTGTGCCGACATAGCTATTCCCTCCTACCCACAGAGTGCCCACATCCCTCCATTTTCCTCTCACTCATGTGCCTGTCCAAGCCCCTCTTAAAAGCCCACAATGAATTTGCCTCCACCACCCTATCAGGCAACGCATTCCAGGCGTCCACCACTCTCTCAGTAAAAAACGTACCCCTCAAATCTGTTCTGAACCTACCCCCTCTCACCTTAAATGCATGCCCTCTGGTATTGGATCACTCAATAATAGGAAAAAGATATTGCTTGTCCACCCTATCTATGCCCCTCATAATTTTATAGACTTCCAACAGTTCACCCCTCAGCCTCCACTGCTCCAGAGAAAAGAGCCCAAGTTTGACCAGCCTCTCCTGACAGCACAAGCCCTCTAATCCAGGCAGCATCCTAGTAAACCTCCTCTGCACCCTCTCTAAAGCCTCGACATCCTTCAGTTTTAAGATTTCAGTAGAATGAGTGGTGACATCGTTGGAACACATAAAATTCTTAGAGGACTGATGCGGGGAGGATGTATCCCCTGGCTAAGGAGTCAAGTTTCAAAATAAAAGTTAGACCATTTAGGGCTGAGATGTAGAGCATGGTGAATCCATGGGATTCTCTGCCCCAAGACACTCAGTCATTTACAACAAAAACACTGGTAACTTGGTTTATTATTGTCACATTTACTGAGGTACAGTGAAAAACTTTGTTTTGCATGTCACCCATACAGATCATTTCATCACATCAGTGCATTGAGGTAGTACAAGGGAAAACAATAACAGAATGCAAAATGGAGTGTTACAGTTACAGAGAAAGTGCAGTGCAGGCAGGCAATAAGGTGCAAGGTCATAACGAGGTAGATTGTAAAGTCAAGAGTCCATCTTATCGTACTAGGGGACCGTTCAATAGTCTTATAACAGCCGGGTAGAAGCAGAAGCACAAAATGCCATTTTGTGGTCACCATTGAACCTTGCTTTAGTTTCCATTCCACCCAGGGGCTAGCACAGTGGTGGAACTAGTGGAGCCACTGCCTCATGGCATCAGAGACACGGGTTCAATCCTAACCTTGGGTGCTGTCTGTGTGGAGTCTGCACATTCTCTCTGTGACAGCATGAGTTTTCTCCGGGTTGCTCCGGTTTCCTCCCACATCCCAAAGATAAGCAAGCTGGCTGGTTAATTAGCCGCAGTAAATTGCCCCTAAGTGGTAACATCTGGGGCGAGTTAATGGGGATGTAGGAGCAATAAAAAAAAAATGGGACTAATGCAAGGTTAGTGCAACTGAGTTGTTGATGGCCGGCATGGAATTGATGGGCTAAAGAGGCTGTTTCCGTGTTGTGTCTCTCTATTGCTCTAATTAATTAATTACTTGGCTTTAGGACTCCTGTTGGGATTCACACTCTGGATCAATAGTGCAGAATTCCAGCTACCAGTTATAGAGTCATAGAGTAATACAGCACGGAAACAGGCCCTTCGGCCCAACTCGTCCATGCTGACCAAGGTGCCCAACTAAGCTAGTCCAATTTGCCCACATTTGGCCCATATCCCTCTAACCCTCTCCTATCCATGTACTTATCCAAATGTCTTAACTGTTATTGTACCTGCCTCAACTACTTCCTCTGGCAGCTCATTTCCATAAACGCACCGTCCTCTGCGTGAAGAAGTTGCCCCTTAGGTCCCTTTTAAATATTTCCCCTCTCACCGTAAACCTCTGCCCCATAGTTTTTGGTTCTCTATCCCTGGGGAGAAGTAAGACTGTGTGTATTGACTCTATCTATGCCCCTCATGATTTTATACACCTCCATAAGGTCACCCCTCCTCCACTCCAAGGAATGAAGTCCTCGCCTGCCCAACCTCTCCCGATAACTCAGGCCCCTGAGTCTTGGCAACAGTCTCGTAAATCTTCTTTGCACTCGTTCCAGCTTTCCAGTTCAGTCGATTAACCACCACACCCCTGACCCCTCCCTTGCCAGTAGAATGCTCTCAAGCCACACAATCACATCTGCAATTCCTTTCCAAGCATCTGGCTGCTATTTGGACGACGACTGCATGACTGCAACTAAAAGGAGCGCTTGTGTTGAGTTTCAGGCACCGAAATATTGAAGGTCGTTTTGCCAGTCTGATCATTTTTTCTTTCCTGGAGGCTACAGTCGCATGAATGTCGAAGATTAAAGGATGCTGTAACTGAGGTGATCACGACGATTAAAGGGCTCTGGAGGGTAGATGGTGAGGAAATATTTCCTTGAATTGGTGGTGTCTTCAAGTGATTGAAACATACAGTGCGGAAGCAGGCCATTCGGCCCAACAGGTCCGTGCTGACCAGTGAGTACCCATTCATAGTACTCCCATCTTCCAGCACTTGGCCCATAGCCCTCTATCCTAGGAGGTTCAAATGCTCGTCCAGAAACTTATTAAATGCTGTCCATGACTCTGCTTCCATTACTCTCTCAGGCAGTGTCCTCTAGGTACTCACCACTCTCTGGGTGAGAAAGATCCCCCTCAGATCCCTCTGAATCTCTTTCCCCTTACCATAAATCCAGGTTTTATCCAGCTCCGATAGTCTACCCTATCTATACCCTTCATAATTTTGTGAACCTCAATCATGTAAGATAAGATATCTTTGTTAGTCATATGTACATCGAAGCACACAGTGAAATGCATCTTGGTATTGGTACTGGTTTATTATTGTCACTTGTACTGATGTACAGTGAAAAACTTGTCTTGCAAACCGATCGAACAGGTCAATTCATTACACAGTGCAGTTACATTGAGGTAAGTTTAAAAGTGTAGAACAATTATAGTAAGGGTACTGAGTAGATCTGTAGAGAGCAGCTTGCAACGAGTCGCCATGCTCCGGCAACATCTTGCTTTTACGTAGAGTGTTCTGGGGGCAGCCCGCAAGTGTCGCCACGCTTCCGATGCCAACATAGCATGCCTACAACTTCCTAACCCGTACATCTTTGCAATGTGGGAGGAAACCGGAGCACCCGGAGGAAACCCACGCAGACACGGGGAGAATGTACAAACTCCTTACAGACAGTGGCTGGAATTGAACCTGGATCGCTGGCACTGTAATAGCGTTATGCTAACCGCTACACTACCGTGCCAGCCTCTTTGGGATGTGGAAGGAAACAAACCAGAGCACCTGGAGGAAACCCATGCGGTCTCAGGGAGAATGTGCAAACTCCACACAGACAGGACCTGAGGTCAGGATTGAATACAGCCCACTTGCCCTCTGAGGCAGTGGCTCTGTTAGGTGTTAAAATGCTATTTGTTTCGGCAGTGCATGCTGCCTTCATCCAATCCTCTCTCCTCTTCTCACCCAAGCTTCCTCTTAACAGCTGTAGCATGGTTTACCTCAACTGCCTGTGGTTCCAAGTTCTATGTTCTAACCATTCTTTTGGTAAAGCTTTGTCACACACCACTAACCAAGAGGGGTGGTGAATGACATACTGCCCCTTGTGTACTTGTCTGGAAAAATGGAGCATTTATTGGTGCATTCTAAGGCTGAGAAGTAAAGCTTCAGAATAAACGGATATTCCTTTTTAGAACTGAGATGAGGAGGAATTTCTTCAGCCAGAGGGCGGTGAATCTGTGGGATTTGTTGCCACAGAGGGCTGTGGAGGCCAAGTCATTGGGTGTACTTAAGGTAGAGATTGATAGGTTCTAGATTGGTAAGGGGGTTAATGGTTACGGGGAGAATGGGATTGAAAAGGAATCAGCCATGACCAAATGCCGGAGCTGACTCGATGGCCTGAATGGCCTAATTCTGCTCCTATATCTTTTGGTCTTATGAATGCACTGCTCACTGGCATTTGTGGTGGTGGACAGAGGGATGATCAGAGCAGCACATGATACATGTGCATGAGAAGCCTCAATTATTGTCATGTTGCTTGTAGTTTGGTCTGTTTATTGGCCAGAGCTCCACAAAGGGCTGATTTTGTTTTGATGGCTAAATGGTATCATACTACTCAGAATGCTTTGCAAAAACAAAAAAAAACTTGAAAATCTACATTAAATTTCCAAATTTACAGCCAATGAAATATCTTGGAACTGTGGGAGAAACATCCACTCCAATTTTCATGAAGCAAATCTTTCACCAACAGCCAGGTAGTAAAAGAGACACAAGAGACTGCAGCTGCTGGAATCTGGAGCAACAAGCAAGGTGCTGGAGGAACTCAGCGGGTCGAGCAGCATCTGTCGGGGGAAGGAAATTGTCGGCGTTTCGGGTCGAAACCAGTCGTGACGCAGGGTTTCGACCCGAAGCGTCGACCGTTTCTTCCCTCTCACAGATGCTGCCTGGCCCACTGTGTTCCTCCACCACATTGTATGTTGAGGCAGATAATAAATCCAGACACTGCTCCTCCCTGGGTTACAGCAGGGTACTGTTCCTGTGAACCGTTTGTAACCCGAACAGTTTGCAAGTCACAAAGACAGCCATGAACAGAATTCCCACCCGGCAGAAGATGCCTGCATCCCCGCAGCAACCGGCAAATCCGGTCTTCCAAATGCTTGTCTGTTTATGTAGACTGTACATAAGTTGGGTGTTTGAAAACTGAGGAGGATCTGTAATCGACTTTTCCTGATGTTGTTTGACAGATACATTCTCAGTCTGGACGCTCGTGATAATGCTCATTCTCTTCTTTAAAATTATAGACATGCCCTTGGTTTAACATCGCCTTGTGTTCAGCAATGCAGCACTCCCTCAGTACCACGCTGCAGAAGCAACTTAGATGTTGTGTGCTGAAGTCTCTGGAGTGGGAATTGAACCCACAACCTTCTGATTCAGAGCCAAGTATTCTGCCAATTTATCAACAGCTGGGAGCAAAAGTGGTGGTGAAGATGTGAAATGTTCCGAACGAGCTCTGTGCGCTGTGTTGATCTGACCAAGGCAAGTGACACTGATCAGAAAACTAATGAATGCAAGAGCAGGTGGTCCCTGCATGGGCGGTGGAGCCAGAGACTCTCAGAACTTTTAAGAAGTATCTGCATAAGCACTTGAATCAGCAAAGCGTAGAAGGCTACAGACCAGCATGAACAGGGTGGGCCAAAGGGTCTGTTTCTGTGCTCTATGACTCTGAGCCCATGACGCTATGAACACGTTAGGGGTTCCCATTTCAAGCCTGTGCCACTGATGTTCCTGCTGAAGGTGAGAGGGGGTAGGTTCAGAACAGACGTGAGGGGTACATTTTTTACTCAGGGAGTGGTGGATGCCTGGAGTGCGTTGCCTGATAGGGTGGTGGAGGCAAATTCATTGGTGGCTTTTAAGAGGGGCTTGGATGGGCACATGAATGAGAGGAAAATGGAGGGATAAGCGATGTCAGCACAACATTGTGGGACGAAGGGCCTGTTCTGTGCTGTACTGTTCTATGTTTGATGTAAACAAAGGGTGTCAGGAGGAGGGAAAAGAATAGAGCCATAGAGTCTATTCTTTGATGCACGGAAACAGGCCCTTCAGCCCAACTCATCCTTGCCGACCAAGATACCCATCTAAGATATTTGCTCACATTTGGCCCACGTCCCTCTATTCTATTCATGTACTGTCCAATTGTCTTTTAAATGCTATTGTACCTTCCTAAACCACTTCCTCTGGCAGCTCGTTCCATTTACGCACCACCCTCTGCATGAAGAAGCAGCCCCTCGGATCCCTTTGAAATTTTTCCCCTCTCACCTTAAACCTACATAAGTGTACTAAACCATTCAGCCTGAATGAGACCAAGATGCCTTCTCCTTTAAACTGGCTGTTCATCTAAATTCCAAACTTTGGAGAATTGTTTCAGAGCCACTCTTGTGTCATTTTCACTTCTCTCTCTATTCTGCTTCATGTGCATCCAACTGGTTAATCATAGACAATAGAAAATTGCTGTTGGGTGCAGTAGTATCGTGATTAAGTTACTGGGCTAGTCATTTTTGGCTGTCTCTCCAGAGACATGGTTTTAATTCCTACCAAGCCTTAGGAATTAAAATTCAGCTAATTAAATACGTTCTGGAATGAAAAGTTGGCGTCCTGGGTGTAACTGTTAAGCTACTGGATGGTTGCAAAGACCCATCTGGTTCACTCATATTGTTAAGGATGGCAGTGGTCAGCCAAGTCATTCTGCTGCCCTCCCCATCTTCCGGGACCCAGGTTCGATTCTGGCCCCTAGTGCTGTCTGTTTGCAGTTTGCAGGTTCTCCCTGTCGCCGTGTGGGTTTCTCATGGGTGCTCCGGTTTCCTCCCACATCCCAACGATGTCTTGGTAGGTTAACTAACCCCTTAGTGCAGGTTAGGTAGTGGGCTACAGGGGAATAAGACAAATGGACTGAAAGGGTTGCTCTGCTAGCATGGACTAGATGGACAGAATGGCCTCCTTTGTTGTTGTAATAAATATGTATATTTGGAAAAGGAAACTGCCCTGCTCATGAATACTGAAAAGCCTGGATGTGGAGAGGATGTTTCCATTAGCAGGAGAGTCTAGGATCTGAGGGCACAGAATAAAGGGACGTCCCTATCGAATTGAGAAGAGGAGGAATTTCTTCAGCCAGAGGGTGGTGAAGCTGTGGAATCTGTTGCCACAGAGGGCTGTGGAGGCCAAGTCTTTTGGTGTACTTAAAGCAAAGGTTAATATGTTCTTGATTGGTAAGGAGGTTAAGAATTGCAGGAGAATGGAATTGAGAAAAAAAAATCAGCCATGATTGAATGGCGGGGCAGACTCGATGGGCCGAATGGCCTAATTCTGCTCCTATATCTTTTGTTCTTTTGGATTCATGGTCTGTCCTTGCTGGCCAGCTTGTTCCTCCTGATCCTTATCCGCCCACTAGATTGGCAGAGGAGGCCACTCAGTTCAAGAGAGAGTTGTGGGTGGACGATAAGTGCAGGCTTTCTTGGTGCCATTCCTATGCTCTGCATGATTAAGCCACAAAACAATGTTGGTTGCTGCCCCTGAACCATGAAGGAAATGACTTAAGGACAGAAGGTTTACAATCTGGCCTCAATCTTCAGTTGTGTTCCAGGGATGCAAGGACAGTGTTCGAAATGAATAGAATTTATTCCAATAAGCACACCCTTTGAAAACTCCTTGGAGTTTAGCAACATGAGCCACTCTCAACAGGGCATAGCTTTAAGGTGAGGGGGGAAGATTTAAAGGGGATGTGCGGGGCAAGCGGTTTTCCACAGAGAGTGGTGGGTGCCTGGAATGCACTGCCAGAGGTGGTAAAGGAAGCAGATGCCATAGTGGTGTTTAAGAGGCTTTTAGATGGGCAAATGAATATGCAGGGATTGGAGGGATATGGACCATGTGCAGGCAGAAGGGATTAGTTTAATTTGGCATCATGTTTGGCACAGACATTGTGGGCCGAAGGGCCTGGTCCTGTGCTGTGCTCTTCTGTGTTCTACAAGGCCCTATCTCCTGCTGTTCGAGCCAGTAGTTTTCTGACAAGCATCAACCGCCCAAGTCAGATCAGCACAGCACCCTTTGACAGCTCTCATTCTTGTTTTCAGATCCCACCTCTATAACCCTCCAGACCAACAACCTTCTGCAGAGCCACACGGTGGCACAGCCAGTAGAGCTGTTGCCTTACAGCTCCAGAGAACTGGGTTCAATCCTGACCTCCGGCGCTGTCTGTGTGGAGTTTGCACGTTCTCCCAGTGACTGTGTGGGATTCCTCCAGGTTCCTCCCACATCCCGAAGACGTGCGGGTTGGTAGGTTATTTGGCAACTGTAAGTTGCCCTCAATGTTGAGGTGAGGGGTAAAATCTGGGGGGAGTTGATGGAAATGTGGGAAGAATAAAATGGGATTGGTGTGCAAATGGGTGCTTGATGATCAGTGCAGGTTCGATGGACTAAAGGGGCTGTTTCCGTGCTGTATGAAGAAAGGAATCGCTGCGGTCCTCCGAATCTGACCTCTTGCATGTCCCCGATATCATTGCCTCACCAATAGTGGGAATACCTTCTGCCAATTAGGCCCTAAACTCTGACTTCCAAGATAAAGGAGCAGGTTTAGGCTGTTCGGCGCATGGGGTCTGCTCCGCCATTCAATCATTGCTGATTTTGTTTTTCAACCCCATTCTCCTGCCTTCTCCCTGTAAACCTTAACCCCTTTACCAGTCAAGAACCTATCAATCTCTGCCTTAAATGCACCCAATGACTTGGCCTCCACAGCCCTCTGTGGCAACAAATTCCACAGATTCACCACCCTCTGGCTGAAGAAGTTCCTCCTCATCTCAATCCTCTTTATTCTGAGGCTGTGCCCTTAGATCCTAGACTCTCCTACTGATGGAAACATCCTCTCCACATCCACTTTATCCAGGCCTTTCAGTATCCGGTAGGTTTCAATGAGATCTCCCGTCATCCTTCTGAACGAATACAGGCCCAGAGCCATCAAACGCTCCTCATAGATTAAGCTTTCATTCTCGGGATCATTCTTGTGAATCTCCTCTGGACCATCTCCGGGGAGAGCACATCGTTCCTTAGATACGGGGCCCAAAATTGCTCACGATATTCCAAATGCAATCTGACCAATGCCTTATAAAGCCTCAGCAGTACGAGAATATAAAAGCAACATCCTTGCTGTTATATTCTAGCCCTCTCGAAGTGAATGCTAACATTGCATTTGCCTTCTTTGCTACTTCTTTTCAGGCTAAGTCTGCAAAGGTGCAATAGATCATTAGGAGCAGTGGTAGACATTTGACCCCCACCCCCCTCCACCCCGAACAACCTCTGCCATTCATTACAATTGCTGATGACTCATGCAGTCCACTTGCCTATCCAATCCCTCGAACGAAGGAATGGAGTGCAGTGGAGGGTTTGGAAAGCAGTATGAGCTTTCCAAAACATTTCAGAGCCCTCCCATTATCTGGTTATCATTACATCGGTTCCTGGGATCCTGCTGTGTATCAGTCAGCCTTTCTCCACATCCTGACCTTGACGGCACACCAAGTACTTCACTACCTCGAAAGTGCTTTGTGACATCCTGGGGTGGCTACAGAAATGCAAGCTCAGTGCTCGTTCCACACATTCATTACTCAGTGATTTTGTTTAATCAGAACCCTTAGCAGGAAGATGATGTTGTGGCAATTTGGGTAGCCTGCCTCCCAAATCCCAGTGCTCGGTCCTGTTGGCATGGAAACTGTGGCATTTATATTGCAAGGTGATGTTTGCAGCTGTCAGGCAGATCTAAGAACAGTGCACAATTGTTTCACACTTGCCGTCTGTGATGATTTCACTGGTGGCAGTACCTGCTCTCACTGGCCACTGAAGGTCTAAGTATGAGACTGGCAGCAACAGTACTAAGCATAGAGCTGAAGCAGGGCCCAGGAGCAAGCACGAGAGGAGGTGTGCCCTGGGTCTAAGTTGTTGTGTCCTGCTATCTTCATTGAAGGATTGTGAGCTGGAAAACTACACAGATAGGCGCTCTGTGTCACCTCTTGGAACCTTTCTGGAACTTCCCACCAAATGACGTTGCACCCAATGTTAGGGAGCAATGGAAATTTTTAAGCCTGTGCCCGACAGACTTTTTCTTTGGCAATGAATCATAGATCAAGGAACAGAGATCATCGAACCAAATAGTGGACCAGAGCAGAATGCCCTACTAAGTTCATCTACTGGATGTGAGCATCACTGGCAAGAACTGCATTTATTGCCCACCCTAACTGTCCTTTGAAAGGCGGTGGTAAGCAATTCTCTTGAGCTGCAATATTCCCTCTGACAAGCGTAAGTCCGTGGACTCTTGGGTGGTGGGAAGGACCAGGACTTAATTCATTGACAGTAAAAAAATTGGGCAATTTATTTCTATGTTAAGTTGGTGTGTAACTTTGAGTAGATGGTCTTCCTATGACTTGCTGCCATTGTCCCTCACATATTTGGGTGGTGCTGTCAAGGAAGGCTTGGTGAGTTCTATTGCGTACATGGGACATACTGTAGCTATGGTGCATAGGTGTAATAGTTTCAGGAGGAGGACAGTGTTTTGTCCACATGGGCTGCTCTGGCCCACACGATGTTGAGTGAAATCTGTGCTCATCCAGGCAAATGGAGAATATCCCACCATGCTCCTGACATGTATTATAAATCAGAAATGTCATTGGAGAGCTGCAGAATACTCTACCTTTGACCCGTTCTGGTAGCAACAGATTGATTGAGTTCTGTTGTTGGTCACAGTGACACCCATCCCTTCCCCCAGGGTGTTGATAGTGGGGGAACTGATCAAAGGTAATGCTGCCGAATGACAAGTTGGAGAAAGGATGGTTAAACCCTTGTCTTGTTGTTCATGGTCATTGGCTGGCCCCTGTGTCAGTGACCTGCTCTCTATATTAGTGAAAGTACGGTAAGATCTATGAAAGTGTTTCCTGGAGGGCAGTTTTTAGCAACAGTCCTTGGGCAATAAACTGTCAGAATAATTTGCTCATTCGTTGTAGAATTTACTGGACTTCCCATTGATTTTAAGGTTATAATTCCTCTCCCTTTCACTCTGCTGGTTGTGTGATGAGAATACTTCTATTGTTTTATTGTTGTTGACTTTGGCACCAGGTGATCAGAGTTTCCTAGGTCCAATTCCAATAGATTAAGTGAGATCACCATTAGATTGTTGTCCTTAACCAGTATCTCCAATTGATACTCGCCAATGTATCAACAGAACAGGTTTTCCACCCATTTGAATACGACCCATGATACACCATTTTGTTCCAAAATTTCTGAGAGGCTAGGCTTTAAAAACAGTGTTTGTTTATTCATTCCCTGTCACTGTTGGAGGTAGTGCTCACAGATTTGGTAGTGGAGGTAAATACGACAGAGGTGTTTAAGAGGCTCTTAGATAGGCGCGCGGAGAAAATGGGGGGGTATGGACGTGTGTAGACAGAAGGAACTAGTTTAGTTGGATATTTAGTTATTAGTTTAATTCATTCATCACAACATCATGGGCCAAAGGGCCTGTTCCTATGCTGTACTGTTCTATGTTTGGAAAGGGCCATCAAAGAAGGTTTGGTGAGTTGCCGGCAGTGTATCTTGTACAAGGGGTACACTGCAATTATGGTGCATAGGTGTTAGAAGGAGTGAATGCTTAAGCCAGAAGCTAGAGGGCTTTTCTCATTGGAGAGAAGGAGGATGAGAGGTGATTTGATAGAGGTGTACAAGATGAGAAGAGGCATAGATCGAGTGGACAGTCAGAGACTTTTTCCCAGGGCGACAGTGGTTAACACGAGGGGGCATAATTTTAAGGTGATTGGAGGAAGATATAAGGGGGACGTCAAGGGTAAGTTTTCTTACACAGAGAGTGGTGGGTGTGTGGAACGCACTGCTGGCAGAGGTTGTGGGGCAGATACATTAGGGACATTTAAGAGACTCTTAGATAGACACATGAATGGTAGAAAAATGGAGGGCAATGTCGGAGGGAAGGGTTAGATAGATATTAGAGCAGGATAAAAATGTCGGCACAACATTGTGGGCTGAAGGGCCTGTACTGTGCTGTAATGTTCTATGTCCTATGGTGTGCTGATCAAGTGGACGGAATGGTGTTGAGCTTCTTAAACGTTTTTAGAATTGCGTTCACCTAGACTCCCTCATCCTAATTTAATTCGACACCACCTAATATAGATAAATTCATTGCATGAAACATCAGACTGAGGCCTTCTCTACACCATGATCCAAAGACCTGTCCTGTTTTGGAGACATCAAAGCTGGCATTCCTAACCAGGAAATTCCTTAGCACATTTTCCACGATTGTGGAAAATTGTGGCACATTCTGGTCAATAAAGGATTTTATATTAATCCTACTTCCCAGCTGTCAGCCCGAACCCCTACAGGTCATATTCTTCAAGTACTCATCCATGTATGTTTTAAGTGTGATGAGACTTTCAGTCTCCATCACCTTCTCAGGCAGCGAGTTCCACTCCCTGACCACTAATTGAGCACAATCAGTTTTTGTTTCCCTCAATTCCTCACTAAACCTTCTACCAATTAACTCAAAGCTCTGCCCCTGAGTTTTTAACACCTCTACTTACAATGTTAAAGGAACAAGATAAATGTAACTGCAGATGTTTTTTTCTTCCTGTTGAATAGTGAGGACATGCATGGTCTTTGTGCAGAGGGGTCTCGGAGAATGCAGGCTGAGCCAAATGATTTCACTCTCCTGACTTCAAAAATAAATCTTCAGTTCAGACTGAATTGCAATGAAGGTTCTGAGTCCATCCACCCTCACAATCATTGCATTTATTCAAATTATTCAAAGACCTTCAATCATGAATTCTGCTCAGCATCTTACATTTCAATTAAGGAATGACCTTGAAAAATGTCTAATTGATTATATGTGCCAACATTTTTCTCGAGCTCTTAACAGATTTTGATGTCTCGTGCTTGAGTAACGATCCTATAACAATTGATTTTATTTTTGCCTTTTTGTGTCCAGATATCTGACTGTGCAAAAATTCTGAAGCAATTTCTGAAGGATACATTATGCATACAGAGTGTTTTAGACTACAGTGATGCCTTCCTGGTATTGGCTTCCTGTCCATCAGAAAAAGTTTCAAATTCTCTGTCCATCTATTTACTTAATAAGAAGCTATTTTGCTTTTAATGCAATATTTGCTTTAAAGTTTCTTTTAAACTTATTTTTTTACTCCTGACATCTAAACTGTTGGAGATAGAGTCATAGAGAGATACAGCAGGGAAACAGGCCTTTCAGCCCATCGAGTCTGTGCCGGCCATCAGCCACCCATTTACACTAACCCCACATTAATCCCATTGTTTATTCTCCCCACATTCCCGTCAGCCCCACCCAACATTCTACCAGTCACCTACACAATCACAGCGGCCAAATAACCCACCAACCGGCACGTGTTTGGGATGTGGGAAGAAGCCGGAACACCCGGAGAAACCTACACGGTCACAGGGAGAACGTGCAAGCTCCACACCAACAGTGTCGGAGGTCAGGATTGAACCTGGGTCTCTGGCGCTGTGAGGCAGTAGCTGTACTCCCTACGCCACTGTGCAATCTATTGATGATTGAATGATAAGTGGAGCATTAGGCTGAACTTACAGTACAGACAGTGGCCATTTGGTCCCTCTGGCCCACCCTATACTGTCACTGCAAAAGCAAACTACTGCAGGTGTTGGAAACCTGAGATAAAAGAAACATGCTAGAAATACTCAACAGGTGCTGAGAGAAAATCAATGTTTCAGGTCAATGACTTTTCATCTGATGCCATCATCATATCCTTCTTTTGCTCCCTCGCCCATTTATACTCCCCCTTACCTGCCCCCTTACTCTGCTTGCTTCAACTGCTAAGCCAGTTTGTTAAATATATTCAGGAAGAGGTTAGGTATTGTTCTTATGGCTAGGGGGATCAAGGGATATGGGGAGAGAGCTGAAACATGGGATGGAATTTAGATGATCAGCCATGTTCATATCGAATGGCAGAGCAGGCTTGCAAATGGCCTACTCCTGCTCCAATTTTCCATGTCCCTCCTTCCCCTGCTAGTGTGTTCCAAATTCTAACCATTCTCTCAGTTAAGAAAGCTCCGTCTAGCCTTAAGAACAATATTTAAACTTTCCTGAATTCCTTACATTAGATTACCCCTCAACCTTCAAAATATGATAAACTCTAACCTGCCGAGACTTGTATTAACACCAGGTAGCAAAGGGGATGCAAAAATAAGAACAACTGTCTCCTTAAGCATGAGGTATGAAAGCTCTGCCTAGAATGCCAGTGCTCCCACAACTCCCAATCACATAGCTATGCGTTCAAGACCAACTCCAGGGACTTCAGCACCCAAATCTACACTGACACTTCAAAACAACATTGGGGGTGTGCTGCACTGTCAAAGTTGTCATCTTTTGGAGGAAGATGCTGTCTTCATGCTCAGGGCACTATTAGAATGGGGGAGACTCTCCCCAGTGTTATGTTTGTTCTTCATCAAGAGACAAACTTCGTGTGGGTTTAACATCTGAACATTTTATTAACCAACAACAGGCTGGCTCGCTTTCCCTCTCTTTTTACAGCCACTTCCTGTTTCCCCCATGTGACCCCTTGCATTGCCCACTGGGAACTGTAGTTCTTTATTATGACTACAAAATCACACATAATAACACACCCAGTATCCTGGCCAACACTCACACCCCGCCCCAAGTCAAGGGAGATGTCGCTATGGCATTGCTGTTAGCGGGAGGCTACTTTGCACTGATCAGCTGCTGTGTTCCTTGCAGCGGCAACTTCACTTTCATTGGCTGCTTTGGGGTGTTTGGAGAGAGTGACATCAATGCAAGTCTTTCCTTCCCGCAACCTTTCCTAAGGTTCACGATATCGATTGATGTGAGTTCATGATGGATCAGGTTATGGGAGGATTATGCTTGTTAGGCTTTTGATGAGTATAAGGCTTTAATATCAATGATTATACAAGTTTTACTGAGCCATGCTCAGCTAGGCATATCCAGAATGCCCTTCCCAAACAATTCAATCTATACTGAAGTTGTTTGCAGCAAAATCCTTTGCTCAAGCATTTCTAAGACTTTTTTTGCTTCCACGGTGAATGCAAATAGTATTTGAACTGCTGGCTGGGAGGATGTGGAATTTCTACGGTGCACAGGGTAACGCTGGAGATACTTGATACCTCAGGCAGCAACCTATTGGAAGAGGAGACACAAGAGACTGCAGATGCTGGAATATGGAGCAACAAACAATTTGCTGGGGGAACTCAGCGGGTCAGGCACATCTGTGGGACGAAAGGAATTGTCTACGTTTCAGGTCGAATCCCTGCACCAGTTCTGATGCAGGGTTTCGACCCGAAACGTCGACAATTCCTTTCCTCTCACAGATGCTGCTCGATCCGGTGAGTTCCTCTAGCAGATTGTTACCTATTGGGAGAGTTTACTTTTTTGGCTGATGACCTTTTCATCAGAACAAGAAAAAAATACTGTAAAACCAAAAATCCATTATCCTATCATTTGGAAATTCTGATATCTACTTGGGCAGGCATAGTAGTGTAGTGGTTAGCGTGACGCTATTACAGTGCCAGCGACCCAGGTTCAATTCCTGCCGCTGTCTGTAAGGAGTTTGTACGTTCTCCCCATGTCTGTGTGGGTTTCCTCCCACATTCCAAAGACGTACGGGTTAGGAAGTTGTGGGCGTGCTATGTTGGTACCGGAGGCGTGGCGACACTTGCGGGCTGCCCCCAGAGCACTACGCAAAATGATGTATTTCACTGTGTGTTTTGATGTACTTGTGACTGATAAAGATATCTGATTTTACTGCACTTTCTCTGTAAGACTATATTCTGAATTCAGCTTTTTTTTCTTTTTGTACTACCTTGATGTACTGACATATGGAATGATCTGTCTGGATGGCTTGCAGACAAAAGCTTTCCACTGTATCTCAGTACATGTGACAATAATAAACCAATCACCGATTGTTTCGGCATGTGGCTCACCTGGGTCCGTTTTAAACTTAACATCTTTTATTTCTCATGTTCCCTTTATTGTAAAATTTATTGTACTATTGTGTAACATCTGAAAAAGAAGAATTGGAAGTGTAGACACAAGAGACAGCATATTGTTGGAATCTGGAGCAACACACAAGATGCTGGAGGAACTCAGTGGGTCAGGCAGCATCTGTGGAGGGAAATGGACAGTCAACATTTCTTGACCCGAAACGTCAACTGTCAGGAAACCACAGCTCAGGAAATAGCAGAGAAAAGGCTTGAAACTCTGGGTTTTTCTTCTTGGAACAGATAATGTTGCAAAGGAATCTGAGGTATTTTAAAAATCATGAAAGATTCAAACAATAGAAAGAAACTATTCCCATTAGCTGAGCAGTGAAGGACCAAAGGTCTAAAATGAATTTGATTGGCAAAAGACCCAAAAGCAACTTAAGGAAAACTCTTTCACTTAGTTAATGGTGAGGATCTGGAATGCACTGCTGGGGGGAATGGTGGAGGTAGATTTAATTCTGGCATTCAAAGAGAATTCGATGAGTTTGCAGAGAATTTGCAGAGCTGTGGGACGAGGATGGAGGAGTGGACACTTGACTATAGTCAGCATGGACTCAGTGGGCTGAATGGACTCCTTCTGTGCTGCAAACCTTTTGTGCTTCTGTGTTGATTCCCATCACAAACACCAGCCTTTAGTTCTCCATCCCTATATCCTGGAGTGTAAAGAACCAGGAGAAATGGCCAGGATAATGGATCAGGACTGAGATGAGGAGAAATCGACACTAGGAGGGCTGCAGAATTTCGGGATTCTCTGGAGCAGAGGCCTATGGGTGCTAGGTCATTCAAAGCCAAACTGGGTGGAATTTTTTGGACGCTGAGGGAATCAGGGGATATTGGAATTGGATAGGAAAATGGACGATATACAGTATCAACCATGATATTATTGAAAGGAGAATCAGACCAATAAAGATATACGAACTTTTCCTTCTTCCACTTTGTGTTGCTAAGGGCAAGACACTGGAAAATAACTTCTGTGGACACACACTGACACAGAATTTCTAGCCCTGCCGGGTGTTAAATGTTGAGCAGTGTAAGCATTCTCTCAGTCCTACCTGAGAAATTAAAATGAATGGCAGTTTGGCTGCAGGGTTTTGCTTGGAGCTGGCTGTTATGCAAAGACCTTCCACTTCACTGAACTTCCTTATGTGTGATTCATAACCAAATGTACATTAGTATTAATGGAATTTTTCTCTGCTCTTCCATAAATTATTGAAGGAGCTGAAACAAGCCAGACATCTTTCACACAGGAGTAATCCTTGTTTCAAGCCCATCTTCGGAACTCAGGTCCGGTATGGAAATATATCACCATTCCTTTGTCATTACTGGGTTTAAATCCTGGAGTTCCCTCCCTGATGGCACAGTGGGAGCAATTTCAACACTCAGACTCAAGTAGGCAGCCCACTGCCAAATTCTCAAGGAGTAATGAGGGATGGGCAATAAATGTTGGTCTTGCCATTCTGAAAATCCAACACCCACCTGAGTCTAAAGACTTATAATTCTATCCATAGTCGATGGAACTGTGCCCATAAATATAATATACTGAATGTTAACATGTCGGTAATAATTAATAATTGGTTTATTTTTGTCAGATGTACTGAGATACAGTGAAAAACTTTGTTTTTCATGCTATCTATAAAGATCATTCCAAACATATGTACATTGAGGTAGTACAGGGGAAAAGCAATAACGGAATGTTACAGTTACAAAGTATTGAACTGGGTGGCCCAGCTAAACTTGAATCGAAATGTTTAATGAGAACAAAGTCAAGTCCCATCAGCTCAAATTCACTGTCCTGTCCAATCCCAAAGTCCCTTCAGAATCAGAATCAGGTTTATTATCACTGATATATGACGTGAAATTTGTCGTTTTGTGGAGAGCCTGCAGACCTTTGAATCCCTTAGCATCCAAATCAAAAACGTGAATGATTGAAAACATGGGATTACACCATCTCTGTTTAACGATAATTAACAGTTTGTTGAATATTTATTCAGTAGCTCAACACAAACAAACTAGTGAGGTGGTAGCGGGAGGTTGCAAAGATGTCAGTAGAGCTTAAATTTTTCACTATTTTGGTTCAGTTTGGGTGTCCTTTCCTGTCTTTGTTAATGTACAGTAAAATCAGATAGCTTTGGCTATTTTTTTTAAAAAATGAGATGCACCAATTTGTGTTTTTATAAGGTGCAACTAGGTAAGATAAGATATCTTTATTAGTCACATGTACATTGAAACACACAGTGAAATGCATCTTTTGCGTAGAGTGTTCTGGGGGCAGCCCGCAAGTGTCGCCACGCTTCCGGCGCCAACATAGCACGCCCACAACTTCCTAACCCATACATCTTTGGAATGTGGGAGGAGACCGGAGCACCCGGAGGAAACCCACGCAGACACCGGGAGAACGTACAAACTCCTTACAGACAGTGGCCGGAATTGAACTTGGGTCGCTGGAGCTGTAATAGTGTTACACTAACCGCTACACTACCTTGCCTGCAATGAAAATTGTAAATAATAACAATTGCAGACCAATCTTTGACAGGCTTTAATTCAATTACTTCTTCAACGAAGTCTCTGTATAATCGCAACAGCCCATTGTCTTTCCCTTCCCATTTCCGACTGCCATTCCAACCTTCAGCCTTCATCAGACCCGTCACCTCACTGACCAACACCTCCCACAAGCAAATGGCATTGGCCGTGAAAGCCACGTATGGCATTGTTAATGCAAAATGAACAAAAATGTAAATGGTGCGTTGCCGCCACGGAGATTTATTGGTGAAAATAGAAGCAATTTTTTGTTCCTCAGGTGAGCCTTGCAGTTTTTAATGGTTAAGACTGAAGTATCTAAACCTTAGGGACTGTAAGTGAGTGGGGAACATTAAGCAAGTTTGAGATGTGGGAGGCATCCTCATTAGGCATAGGAAAATAGATCAGAGCTTTTGCTGAATAATTAGATACTGGGAACTTATGGAGAAGCAAGATTTAAAGGGTCCAGGTTTAGCAATCATTAAAGACTAGCAGACAAGAACATAATGTAATTAAAGAGGCTAATGGAACCTTCATCTCAATGGGATAAAAGGAGAGAGAAAGTTATACACTGTTATATGAATGTGTAGTCTGAACCCATCTGAAATACTGCAGACTATTCAGGACGAGGCTCCTGAAGAATGATATATTGGACTTGACGTGGGAACAGATTTGCTAAAATTTTCTTTTTTAATTCATTCAGGGGAAGCTGCTGGTAATGCTGGGATTTACTGCCTATCCCTAATTGCTCCAGGAAGCAGTTAGTTATGATTTCAACCACACTGGTGTGTCTGGAGTTGCATACAGACCAAACCACATGAGGATGGTATGATCTGATCAAGCGTCCTCAATCTGAAACATTAACAGTGTCTCTTTTCACCGATGCTGAGCTTTTCCAGCACTTTCTGTCTTTATTTTGGATTCCCAGCATCAGCAATGTTTCCGATTTTCAAGGATGACAGGTTGCACAGAACAGTACAGCACAACAACAGGCCCTTCGGCCCACGATGTCTGTGCCGACCATGATGCCAAATGAAACTAATCCCATCTGCCTGCATGTGATCCCTATCCCTCTGTTCCCTCATGCCTATGTGTTTGTCTAACTGCCTATTAAATGTCACTAATGTGTCTGCTTCTACCTCTACCCCTGGCAGCATGTTTCTGGCACCTGTTGCTTACAGACCAAACCACACGCGGATCTGAGGAAGGGTCCTCGATCTGAAATGTTCACAGTGTCCCATTTCACAAATGCTGAATGTTTCCAGCATCTTCTGTTTTTATTTAGGATTTCCAGCATTAGCAGTTTTCTTTTATATTTTCAAGGATGGCAGATTATCTCCTCTAAAACATGATAGTGATGTTTTTGCAACAATCAGATAGTTTCATAGACATCACAGCTGCTATTTTTTTCCAAATTCCAGATTTATTTAGTCAGCTAAACTGAACTTTCCCAGTTGCTGTGGTGAGATTTGAACTTGTGGCTCTAGATCCATGGTCCAGAACTCTAGCTGCTGCTCCAATAACTTAAGCACTGTGCTGCTGGAACCTTTCTGGGGACAGTTTCCCTTGCCGAGGCTTTTGTTGCTGAGCATGGCAGATTGAGGGTGGTTTGATAAAGGTTTTCCTATGGCAGTAACAGGCGGATGGGGAGGGACTGTTGGCTGGTCTTAAAAGGAGGGTGGATAAGTATCTGAAAAGGAAGAATTTGCAGGGCAGTGTGAAAGGGTAGGGGAGTGGGTCTAGCCGTGTTGCTCTTACAGAGACACTCTATGAATTCGAGATATCAAAGGGCTTCCTTCCATCATGTGATTCAATGATTTCCTCCAATGTGACACAGCCCATGATAAGGGGATATAACGAAATTAGAACACCACCATTGGAAAACATCCCTTCATTCAATGGAGATGGAAAACTGGGTGTCATTGGACAAGCAAGTCACTGATGCAAGTTCGATTAGTTACCTCAAGGTTGAGATTGATTAATAGGGGAACAACAATGTTTGTAGAAGCATACAGAATGGAAACTGGGCTGACAGCCCAACAGGTCAATGCCAACCAAGACTGCCGTCTAAGCTAGACCCATTTGCCCGCGTTCGGCCCATATCCCTCTACACCTTTCCTCTCCATGTACCTTTCCAAGTACCTTTTAAATATTGTTAATAAACCTGCCTCAATTACTTCCTCTGGCAGCTGATTCCATATACTGATGACCCTCTGGGTGAAAATGTTTTGCCCCTCAGGTTCCTATTAAATCTCTCCCCTCTCACCTTAAATCTGTGGCCTCTAGTTCTTGATTCCCCAACCCTGTGAAACAGACTGTGCACATTGACCCTATCTAAGCCCCTCATGATTTTATACACCTCTATAAGATCACCCCTCATTCTCCTACACTCCAATGAAAAAAGTCCCAAGCTGCTCAACCTCCCTCCATAACTCAGTGCCTGCAACATCCCCATGAAAATGCTAACCTTCTGATGAAATATTAGCTCTGTTTCTCTCTCCACAGATGCTGACTAATGTACTGAACATTACTATGTTTCTTTCAGATTTCCGGCATCTGCACTTGTTTTGGTCTTTGCTAGATTTTATTTGCTGACGGTATTGGTGCCATTGGTATTGGCATTGGTTTATTATTGTCACTTGTACCGAGGTACAGAGAAAAACTTGTCTCGCATACCGATCGTACAGGTCAATTCATTACACAGTGCAGTTACATTGGGTTAGTACAGAGTGCATTGATGTAGTACAGGTAAAAACAATAACAGTACAGAGTAAAGTGTCACAGCTACAGAGAAAGTGCAGTGCAATAAGGTGCAAGGTCACAACAAGGTAGATCGTGAGGTCATAGTCCATCTCATCATTATAAGGGAACTGTTCCATAGTCTTATCACAGTGGGGTAGAAGCTGTCCTTAGCCTGATGGTATGTGCCGTTAGGCTCCTGTATCTTCTACCTGATGGAAGAGGAGAGAAGAGAGAATGATGCGGGTGGGTGGGGTCTTTGATTATGCTGGCTGCTACACCAAGACAGCGAGAGGTAAAGGCACAGTGTCACAGAGCCAAGGCAGGTGCATACAGTCAAATAGAGAGACACATCTAATTGAATAATGGAACAGGCTTGTTGGCTGAATGGCCGAGTTAATCATGCCTATTTGATCAATGCAAATACAAAGGAAACCTCCAGGGTGTAAGCCTGCTGTGAGATATTAAACCTGGATGAAATCCAACATCTGGACAAGGGCAGATAAAGAAATAGTCTGTTAAACACACTGATAGTTATTTTTGGAAAGCCACAGTGAAGGTTAAATAATACACAAGCAGAGTCCTCAGTTTCTTTCGCTCGGGTGAAGGGAGGGGATCTTGGAAAGAAATACAGCTTTAATCAGGAGTCCTCTGTCTCATTTAAATGTCTTGGGAAATATCATACCTTGTTATTTTAGGGTCAGCTGAATGTTGAGCCAAAGTGAAACACAGCAACATAATTAAAACATTCCAGCACTGGGGATTATGTGAGAAATCCAAAGGAAGAGTTTCTGAGGGATCTGCACAGCAGGGGTTTCCATGTGGTTTCGTTTTTGTGGAGCAAACTCAATCTTGCCCTGTGTTTTTCTGGTAGCAATCCCGGATTGAATGAAACTGTATTCACTGTCCAGCTCAAAGCGGTGTGGGTCAATGGCACAAAGGCAGTTGGATATGACATGCCAATGTGGTGTTGATTTACATTTTTATTTCTTTATAAGCTAGAAGCACGGCAATGCATCTCTTGCAAGAACCTTTAAACAAACAGGAACAAAAGAGAAATGTGTGTCAGCTGCTTTATATGATAACAATAGCACTAGAAATAAACATTTCAAAATGCCACAGCACTAATTGGGAGAAACTTCCTTACACAAGCAGGGGAAGTGCTGATACAATTGGTGGGACCACACCTGAAGTAATGTGTACAGTTTTGGTCTCTATATTTAAAGAAAGATGTGCTCGTAATTGAGGGATGGGAGGTAGAGTTCATCAGCTTGGTTCTTGGATAAGGGGGCTATCTTAAAATGAAATATTAGACAGATTTGGCTTAAATAATGTGAAGTTTTCAAGTCTGAGAGGTCTCCTCACTGAAACATAAAATTTAAGAGGGCTTGATGGAGTAGATGTTAAGGAGACTTATCTCCTCGCAGGGAATCTATGGGAGGGCTGCAGTTTCAGAAGGTCGGATAAGATAAGACCTCTTTATTAGTCACGTGAACATCGAAACACACAGTGAAATGCATCTTTTGCGTAGAGTGTTCTGGGGGCAGCCCGCAAGTGTCCGGCGCCAACATAGCATGCCCACGACTTCCTAACCTGCACGTCTTTGGAATGTGGGAGGAAGCCGGAGCACCCGGAGGAAACCCACGCAGACACAGGGAGAATGTACAAACTCCTTACAGACAGCAGCTGGAATTGAACCCGGGTCGCTGGCGCACTCATTTGGAAAGAAAGTGAAGAGGAACTTCTTCTGTCTGAGGGTCGTGAATTCTCCACCTGAGAGAGCAATTGCGACAGAGTCATTCAATAACCCCAGGTGGAGAAAGGGTTCTGCACACAAGGGACTGGGCAGGGTCAGGGCCTCGAGGCACAGAATCAGCCGTGATCTCACTGAGGAGGGAAGCAGACCCAAGGGACTGTGTAGTTTACTCCTGCTCCTATTTTGCATGTTCTCAGTCAAGTATTGCATGATTGGCAGTAACTCTACTGGAATAGCTGACGTTTTGCAAATTCGTTAACAAGTTTAAGATGAGAGGGAGTAAGTTCAGGGGAGATGTGCGGGGCAAGTTTTTTTACAGCGAGAGTGGTAAGTGCCTGTAATGCGCTGCCAGGGGTAGCAGTGGAGGCAAATACAATAGAGGCGTTTAAGAGGCTCTTAGATAGGCACATGAATGTGCAGAGAATGGAGGGATGTGGACATTGTGTAGGCAGAAAGGATTAGTTTAGTTAGGCGTTTAATTAGTTCGGTTTGACATCATGGGCCGAAGGGCCTGTTCCTGTGCTGTACTGTTCTATGTGACAATAATACCAATGCCTTTGTTCTGTTCTCTTGCAGGAACCAATCCCTCGCCAACTGACGGAATGAGCATCGACCTGACGGACAGGAAGTGTGTCGGGCTCGCTGCCTCTTACCGCTGAGTCTCCCCCCAGTGATCTAAACAAGCTTTGTTCGAAAGGAAGGGGGTGGGGGGGGTGGGAGGGAGGTTTGTGGGGGGAGGAGAGGAGTGATGGGCGGGAAGCAAGGTCGAGGGGGATAAACCCCACAGGAAAGAAAAGATGCCCGCAAGAAAGCTGTGTTCGCGATTCAAAGGGAAGCTGAGAAACGTGTCTATTCACCTGCTTTCAAGCCGTCTCCATGCTCTTGATTTACCAGATAAGTATTCTCTGTCACTAGTCTCCCTCGGGGCTTCCGAAGAATTTAAACAGGGAAGAGATATCAAAATACTCTGCTAAGGCAGCCCTGAGTGAATATAACATTACAGCCTGCTCAACTGGACTGTATCTCAGTAGATAGAAATCTGGCCAGTTGGATAACTATCTCCAGACAGACTGCTGTGGGGGTGGCTAGGGAAAGTGGAGGCAGACTTGAGGAGAAAGGATTTGGGTCAGGTCTGTCCCTAACTGATAGCGGGACACAAGTAACTTCCCGAATTTGACAACAATGATGGCTACCTTATGAGCGATTGTCCCGGAGATTTGCAAGGCTTGTTTGGTGACCGTCTGCAGACGTTGAATGGAAGCACGAAAATGATGAAGCACAAAGTTGGGAGAAAATAGTTGCAGAGCAACAGGACACTTGTGTGACTCCTCTGGCCCTGGATTACAAAATATTTTGTACCCTTTTTGTTTTGTGTTTGGAAAGCTTCCTGGTTGTTGTCTGAAATATCTATATTTTTATACTCACTCTTCTGAAGTTACGACACACTTAAGGAAGGTTATGTGTTGGGAATGGCCAGATTAGCGATCAAGATACAACGGTGTTTCCGCAGGAAGCCATTGCGATTCTTCACCTTTATTATGGTTTACCTGATGGCTGGAAGCCTGGTGTTTCTGCACTCAGGCTTTGTGGGAGACAGCGCCATCGCTGGGAGGGCCTCACACCGCGGAGAGGGGGCAGCTCACGGAGCCCTGGGCGCCCCTCGTGGTCTCCAGCAGTTCTCCTTCCTGCCCTTCGGGAGGGCGTACAAGGAGACGCTGGAGAAGGAACAGTGGCCAGAGGAGCCACCAGCCCTGCCCAGGAGATACGGACCTCCGTGGCTGAAACCAGTCTCACAGGACGCCCTGGACAAGTTGAGATCTGGAGAGCACATAGGGAGTTGGAGCCGGGCCCTCAAGGGGAAAATGTCAAGGGACCAGGAGGAGAACAGAGGTAGGTGAGATCCTTCAATGGGAACAATTGCTGCTACTTTGCTTTGTGGGAGTGGAAGGATGGAGGGTGATCCTATCCCCTGACAAGCTCGTGGTGGGATTAACACACAATATGCTGGTGGAACTTAGCAGGTCAGGCAGCATCGATGGAGGGAAATGGACAGTCGACTTTTCAGGTCAAGACCCTTCACCTGGACCCCTTCAGATAAAGAGCCTCGACCCGAAATGTTGACTATTCTGATTCTGCCCAAGTCCCTCCAGTATTTTGTGTGTTGCTCCAGATTGCAGCATCTGTTGTCTCCTGTGCTTCATGTTTAAGGATTGCCTGCTATGTGAGCAAGGAGAGTTGATGTAGTGTATTTGAGTCTAGGACCATTGACGATGAGGCGTTGGCACACTTGGAGCAATAATACCTAAAGGAGTATTTTGAATTGGAATTTAAGATATTTTGTATTCAAAATTTTTGAATTGGAATTAACAATTGGAACCTGAGGACACTGGAAAACAATTACCGATCCAGAGGGTACTATTTGGCAAGCGGCTTCGGTCAGGTGGTCAAACACCAGTAAATGAGGCTTGTTCATGGACTCTTGTGCTGCCATTTCTCATAATGAAGCACATCTGTGCAGCACATCCACTAAGAATTTTGCTGTATTTTGTGAAAGAGAGTCATGGAGTGGTACAACGCAAAAACAGGCCCTTCGGCCCACTGAGTCTGTGTTGACCATCTGCTGCCCACTTGCACTGATTCTACACTAATACCATGTTTAATTTTCCCCACATTCGTATCAACTTCTTTCAGACTCACCTACACACGAGGGGCAATTTACAGTGACCAATTAACCTACCGACCCACACGTCTTGTAGGAGGAAACCAGAGCACCCTGTTTCTTTATTTCACGTTCCACTGTCCTCTCCTATCAGATTCCATCATCTGCAGCCCTCTGTCACCTCCACCTCTCACCTCCCGGCCTCTGTCACTATTCCCACTCTCCCCTCCCCCATCTGCCCATCGCCCCTCCTCACCTGTATCCACCTAGCGCCTGCCAGCTCTGGCTCCACCCCTTCCCCTCACCTCTTTACACTGGCTATCTCCCCTCTAGCTTTCAGTCCAGATGAAGGGTCTCAACCTGATACATCTACTGTCCATTTCGCTCCAAAGATGCCGCCTGACCCATTAAGTTCTTCCAACTTTTTGTGTGTTGTGATATTTACAGATTATGTGTTTCTGTTGTATCTCCCACCCCTCCACATCCAACTGATCATCATAACCCTATCCTTTCTTCATCATGCGTCTGAATACCTTCCCGTTGGACACATCTATTTACTTTCTCCCTGCTGTTGTGCATGGTAGCAACTTCCAGATCCTTTTAAAACCCTTGCTCAACTGTTGTCTGCCTACTAAAGCTGGATGATCAGTGCAATGTCACCCCAGGGTATGTTTTTTTTTCATGTGTGCACTGTATTTGGTTTGTGACTCGGTTATATTGTTTTGGACCTTTCTCGCATTCATGTGGATCCATTCTGATCTCTGTGCTGAAATATTAATGACCATAATATCACTGTTACAGTTTATGGTATCCCTGCAGTTAAATTACTTCCTTGTAATGGCTTTATTAGTCTTGCCATATACTGTTCAGTGTGGAGGATACTGAGAATGAATTTATACCGAGTAGGAATTTATATTGCATTACATGAGTGTCCTATTAATAATCTAATAGAAACAAAGCAGATCACCAGGAATAACAATCCCACTGACCCATCTGTCCACTAAATCCTCAATCCTTTGTTCTCCCAGCCAAAATGCATTGAATTCTCTTTTGAATCCATGTGTAGAGTCCTCTGAGGTAACTTTCTGTAATCTCCAGAGTTAACAAGGGTTTTAGTTTGAACCATAATCGAATTTTGGTTTCAGAAAATGACGATGTGATTCAATTAAATTTCCAACTTGAGCCTGTTGGATTGCATTTATGGTTTTGGCAAGTATTTAGTTTGTTTATAAGTTGCAGGGCTCGAATTTCTGAGTTCAATGTGTTTAGTGTTAGTGGCGGTCTCTCTGACCATTCCTCTGATGGAGCTCTGGTTTGGACCTGGGCTTTATCATCTCTAATTCTTGATTGTTTCTCTTCTGCATCTTCAAGTGACAAGAAGCCCACAGGCAAAAGAGACAAAAACTCTGCCCGAGGCAGCGAGCTTAATCGTTCTGGGCCCATGGGAATAACAATAACAATATCAAGCTCAAGTTTATTGTTGTCATAGGCGTACATACCCAGGCTACAAATGCCCTGACAATTAGCTTTTTGCAGCAGCAGCACAGAACATCATTTACAATGTGTCATTTCACTGGAATACAAGGGGTATTTGACCCTAAACGTTGACTCAGTTTCCCTTCCCACGGATGCTGCCTGACCTGCTGAGTGTTTCCAGCATTTTCTGTTTTTATTTTCGATTTCCAGCATTTGCAGTTTTTTTTTAATCTCATTTTAACCGTGGGACATAATTTTAAGGTGATTGGAGGAAGGTATAAGGGGGATGTCAGGGGTAAGTTTTTTACACAGAGAGTGGTGGGTGTGTGGAACGCACTACCGGCAGAGGTTGTGGGGGCAGATCCATTAGGGACATTTAAGAGACTCTTAGATAGACACATGAATGATAGAGAAATGGAGGGCTATGTGGGAGGGAAGGGTTAGATCGATCTTAGAGCAGGATAAAATGCCGGCACAACATTGTGGGTCGAAGGGCCTGTACTGTGCTGTAGTGTTCTATGTTCTATTTTACCCATTCAGAGTGTTTCATCCATTGCCTCCACCCCACCTAACCTCCTTCTTGGACAGCTCCATTAACCGATAGAGTCATAGAGCAATACAGCATGGAAACAGGCCCTTCGGCCCAACTGGTCCATGCCGACCACAGCTTCCTCCCTCCTAGTCTCATTTGCCTGCATTCAGCCCATAACCCTTCAAGCCCCTCCCCTCCATGTACCTATCCAGATCCTCTTCATTCTTTCTCAGTTCTGATAAACACTTAAGATGTAACTGTTTCTCCTCCCACAGGTGCTGCCTGACCTGCTGAGTTTTTCCAAAAATTTCTGTTTTTGTTTCAGATTTCCATCATCTGCAGGTTTTTTTGGGCTTTTGTAGAATGTCCAGAGGTGCTTCACCAGGGGTGTTAGGGAACTAGATTTGAACATGATTAAACATGGAGAGAATATGAGAGGACACCAAATGCTTGATCAAAGAGTTAGGTTTTAGTGCCTGTCTTAGAGGAGAGAGAGAGAGAGAGGAAGACACTTCCAGAACTTGCCTTTTCTACTAACGTCAACAAATGCTAGAGCATTTATATTGGTATTGGTTTATTATTGTCACATATACCGAAATAAAATGAAAGCTTTTGTTTGTGTGCCATCCAAACAGATCATGCCATACATAAGTACATCAAGGAAAAGGAAAACAGAATGCAGAATATAGTGTTACAGTTACAAAGTGCAGTGCAGGTAGACAAATAAAGTGCAAGGGCCATGATGAGGTAGATTGGGAGATCAAGAGTTCATCTTTTATCAGATAGGATGTCCGTTCAAGAACCTTATAACAGCCGGATAGAAGCTGTCCTTGAGCCTGGTGGTACATGCTCTCAAGCTTTTGTATCTTCTGCTCGACGGGTGAGGGGAGAAGACGGAACGTCCGGCGTGAAGGAGACGTTGATTATGTCGGCTGCTTTCCCGAGGCTGTGGGAAATGCAGACAGATTCAGTAAGGATTGGTAGCAACACCTCCAGCACGATTATCTTCAACACTGGTGCCCCACAAGGCTGCGTCCTCAGCCCTCTACTCTAATCCCTGACTCCAATTCAGGTCCCGGGGTGTAGGTAAGGACTTAAATTCCAGGGATGAAGACTTAAGTTACTCTGGTTAGAGTACTCTAGTCTAACCAGAACACTGGTTAGGCCGCATTTAGAGTATTGCGTGCAATTCTGGTCACCTCACCATAGGAAGGATGTCGAGGTTTTAGAGAGGGTGCAGAGGAGGTTTACTCGGATGCTGCCTGGATTAGAGGACATGTGCTATCAGGAGAGGCTGGACAAACTTGGGCTCTTTTCTCTGGAGCAGTGGAGGTTGAGGGGTGATCTATTGGAAGTCTATAAAATTATGAGGGGCATAGATAGGGTGGACAAGCAATATCTTTTTCCTATTATTGAGTGATCCAATACCAGAGGGCATGCATTTCAGGTGAGAGGGGGTAGGTTCAGAACAGACTTGAGGGGTACGTTTTTTACTGAGAGAGTGGTGGATGCCTGGAATGCGTTGCCTGATAGGATGTGGAGGCAAATTCATTGGGGGCTCTTAAGAGGGGCTTGGATGGGCACATGAATGAGAGGAAAATGGAGGGCTATGGGCATTCTGTAGGAAGGAGGGATTAGCTATGTCAGCACAACATTGTGGGCCGAAGGGCCTGATCTGTGCTGTACTGCTCTATGTTCTATGTTCTAAGGGTTAAATGCAACATTAGCAATGAATTAAATGGTGAATGTGTTGCAGCTGCTTGTGGTTAATGAAGTGCTGCACTGTTTGTACCTTGGATATGTTGAAGTCAGCCTGTTATGCACCTGCAGTGTTTATGAATGAATGCCGTGTTGCTCAGGTGCCATGAATCTTTGACGCTTCAAACTCGTTGGAACACGTGCTTTTTGCCCCCCCCCCCCCCAATGATCCTGCCATCCTCACTGGAGGCCGATTCAACCAGCTTCATACCCTCTACAGTCTCATCCAGGTGGCCAATTTTCACTTGCCAGCTTCCTTCCAGGGCAGTCAGTTATCCAGATGTGAGCCTGCTTCCAGAGGTGTACAGCTCACAGATTGGAGGGCTTTCACTTGCTGCTTTCCCAAGATGAGCTGCCCTCATCCAGAGAGTTCATAAGCTTTCAAAAAGCAGGGAAACAGCTCCTTGAATCTGCTCGGCCACTCAGTAAGGTTGTGTCTGGTCTGATCTTGGCCTCAGCTCCATTCTCCTGCTTGTTCCCATAAACATTGATTCCGGAAAGTGCACCAAGTATTAAGTCCCAGGAGATACTGCAACGATTCAGGTCCCAGGGTGTAGGGAAGGACTGAAATTCCAGGGATGAAGACTTAAGTTACTCTGGTTACTCTGGTCTGTATGGACCAAAAATCTATCTTGGACTGTTTGCACATTGGTAAGATATCTTTATTAGTCACATGTACATCGAAACACACAGTGAAATAACATCTTTTATATAGAGCATTCTGGGGGCAGCCCACAAGTGTTGCCATGCTTCCGGTGCCAACATAGCATGCCCACGACTTCCTAACCTGTACGTCTTTGGAATATGGGAGGAAACCGGAGCACCTGGAGGAAACTCACGCAGACACGGGGAGAACGTACAGACTCCTTACAGACAGTGGCCGGATTTGAACCCGGGTCGTTGGTGCTGTAAAGTGTTACGCTAACTGGTACACAACCATGCATGCCTGAGCTGTTGTAAGCTGTATATACTGCTGACAGTAGTACATACTGTAGTACATAGAGTAGTACATACAACTGTATGTCTGTGAGACTGCTGCATTGTTTGAGGAGCAGGTTCTGCTGTTCAATAGCTTCATGAAGAAAACTCACGTTTAGATGTTCCATGCCGTAAGGTACCTTACAGGTAACCATTCATGATGGAAGACCATTGACCTGAAATGCCACTCTGTCTCCCTCTTCATGGATGCTGCATGACTAGCTGAGCATTTCCAACATTTTCTGTTTTTATTTTGGATCCCTAGCATCTGCAGTATTTTGCTTTCGTATCACTGGGCAGAGGGTACTTGCCCAAAAGCGTCAACCAATTCCCCAGGACAACGAGGAAATATAAAGGCATGTGGCTTCTACCATGGGCCAGTGGTAAATATCCTGAGTGGATCTGTGTTGCACAAACCATAACTGCCATGAGTTGCCTGTCGTGAGTTAGAGGAGCAAAATCCCGATGACAACAAGAACATTCCAGTGGACATAATGCCCAGGATCCCAGGTGACTGCCTAGTGACAACTGTTGCAACTTGTTCTGGACACACTGCGTGAAATGTCTGGGTAGAACACATTGCCTGAAGAGTTGGTGGAAGCGGAGACACTCACAACATTTAAGACAAGCACTTGAATTGTCAAACTGTAGAAGGCTGCAGACCCAATCTCCCCGGAGAATGTTGTAGAACAGAGAGACCTGGGAGTAGAGGTACAAAGTTCCCTGAAATTGGCTGCACAGGTGGGCAGGTGAAGAAGGCGTTTGGCACACTTGCCTTCACCAGTCAGGGCATTGAGTGCAGGAGCTGTGACGTCATGTTTAGTGGGAAGGTTTAAAGGAAATGTGCGGGGTAAATGTTTTACACAGAGCGTGGTGGGTGCCTCAAGTGTGAAAACAGATGCGAAAGTGGCATTTAAGAGGCATTTAGACGGGCATATGAACATGCTTGGAATGGAAGAGTATGTGTAGGCAGATAGGTTCAGCTTAATTTGGCATCATGGTTGGTTCAAACATCGTGGTCAAAAGGCCTGTTCCTGCACTGTACTCTACAAAACATTGGTGAGACTGCACTTGGAGTATTGTGTGCAGTTCTGGTCACCCAGCTACAGGAAGGATGTCATTTAGCTGGAAAGGGTGCAGAAAGGATTCACAAGGATGTAACTGGGACTGGAAGGTTTGAGTTATGAGGCTAGAGAGGTTAGGACTTCTTTCCCTGGAGCATAGGAGGCTGAGGAGTGACCTTACAGAGGTTTATAAAATCATGAGGGGCATGGATAAGGTCACAATCTTTTTCCTAGGATAGGGGAGTCTGAAACTAGAGGGCATTGATTTAAAGTGAGAGGGGAAAGATTTGAAAGGGACCTGAGGGGCAACTTTTTCTCACAGAGGGTGGTGGGTATATGGAACGAGCTGCCAGAGGAAGTGGTAGAGGCGGGTACAATTATCATGTTTAAAAGATATTTGGACAGATACATGGATAGAAAAGGCCGAGATGAATATGGGCCAAATGCAGGCGAATGGGACTAGCTCAGATAGACATCTTGGTCGGCATGGACCAGTTGGGTCAAAGAACCTGTTTCTATACTGTATGACTCTATGATGTCAATATGGGTAAATGGGACTAGTATATAGTGGTTGTCATTGACCTGGTGGGCCGAAGGGCCTGTTTCTGTGCTGTATGTCTCTATGGCTTGGATATTCTCTGTGGGTCAGTCGCCATTTGCTACTCATTATTGGGGATAGCACATAAGGAATAGAGACTTAGGCAGGTACAGAAAGCATTACGCAGCTGAGTATTCATATCCCAGGGAAGAGAGAAGATGCTGAAGGAACATTGGCTACATGCTGATAGGTATCACATTTATCTGAAACCGTTCTCTGAATCACTGGAGTGACCTCACTGACTTGTTGCAGAAGCTAATTTGACTCTTATTCACTCAATAATCTTTCCCAGATGTACACCACTTTGCCAGCAAAATGCATCAAGAACATATGTGCCTGGGAAGACATTCTGGCAATTAAAAAAAATAATTAGTGGTAATTAGCATGCAGGAGAAATGGTGAGGGAGAACTTCACAACATCCACGTCCCCAGTGGCTGATAGAAAAAGCTTTATTTAAAGAACAGCAATTGATCTACTTATCAGAGATCTTATTCAATCAATCATTTGCCAAAGGCACCTTTCCTTGTACCCTTTGACACTCCTTGTTTACCTCTCTTCTACCTTAAGATCTGCCCTAGAAATTCGAAGCAAGGTTTGACAGTCGCAATGCAAGTTGGAGGGAATTTTGAACTGTGGAAACTATTATCTTCTGTTTGAAGCTACCCCCAACCCCAGCCTTCACGCCTCTTCTCTTATAGAGACACATAATGTCCCATGAGCAATATTGATCCCACAAGTAAAGCTGCTGAACAAACTAATTATTTGCCAGCATAATGTGGTTGTTCTTGTGCTACCGCTGAGTTGTCCATAACATCAGGATGGTAAGGAGGGTCAAGGAGCAAAATTCATCTGTTGTGTGGCCAGGAGCAGTGTTCAACCACTAAATTGGCATTGGGGTGTAGGTGCCTAATGGGGCGAGCTCCAGTTGACTTTCTGCTTTGCTGTTGTTGGCCCCTTTCAGGCGTATTGGATAGTAGAGTAAGGCTTGCAATTCTATAGCACTTTTCACACAGTTGTTGCAACCAATAAAATGCTTTTGAAGTGTGGTCACTGCTTTAAGTGGGAATCACAGCATCTCCTACAATTAGTGATGTGATAATGATCAAATAATCCATTTTTAGTCAATTGATAGATAACTGTTGGCTTGGACAAACTCTCACGGAGAGTTTGTGCAAGAGATTAGAACACAGAACAGTACACCACAGGAGCAGGCCCTTCGGCCCACAATGTCTGTGCTGAACACAATGTTGAATTAAACTAAATCTCTTCTGCCTGCACGTGATCCACATCCCTCCATTCCCTGCATATTCATGTGTTTGTCTAAAAGTGTCTGAAATCAAGAATCACGGCCTCAATATATAGGGTTAGAACAGAGATGAAATGCTGTTTCTTCACCCAGAGGGTCATAAACCTTTAGAATTTCCTTCCAAAGAGGCTAGGGAGGCTCTTTCACTGAGTAGCTTCAAGATTAGGTAGGCACGGTAGTGTAGCGGTTAGCGTAACGCTATTACAGCACCAGCGACCCAGGTTCAATTCCGGCCACTGTCTGTAAGGAGTTTGTATGTTCTCTCCGTGTCTGCGTTGGTTTCCTCCGGGTGCTCCGGTTTCTTCCCACATTCCAAAGATGTATGGGTTAGGAAGTCATGGGCATGCTATGTCGGCGCGGGAAGCGTGGTGACACTTGCGGGCTGCCCCCAGAACACTCTACGCAAAAGATGCATTTCACTGTGTTTTGATGTACATGTGACTAATAAAGATATCTTATTTTATCTTTTCTTACCTTGATGTTGTTAGAATTTTGGATGTTAAGGGAATTGAGGGATTTGGGATTAGCCCTGAGGTGAAAGATCAACTGTGATCTCTTTCAATGGCGGAGCAGGCATGAAGGGCCAAATATCTACTGCTGCTTCTACTTATTACTCACACAGTCATAAAGCACTGAAACAGGTCCTTCGGCCCAACTGGTCCATGCCAACCAAAATTCCCATCGAAACTAGAACCATTTTCCTGTAATTTGCCCACATCCCTCTAAACCTTTCCTATCCATGTACCTGTCCAAGTACCTTTCAAATGTTGTTAATGTACCTGCCTCAACCACTTCCTCTGGCAGCTCATTCCATATACTGACCACCCTCTGGGTGAAAAAGTTGCCCCTCAGGTTGCTATTAAATCTCTCGCTTCTCGTCTTAAACCTATGCCATCTAGTTCTTGATTCCCCAGCCCTGGGATAAAGACCCTGTCTATTGCCGATTGTATTCACCATATCTATGACATTATTCTGTTCCTAATGTCAGGAAAGCAGTGTTGACTTTTTTTTGGCAGGAATGAAGCTTTGCAGGGGTAATTTTTTTTCTGAAGGTGTTCTTGGTATTTTTGATTTTTACGCTGTCACTGTGTGAAACATATGCTGCGGCCTCTTGAGAAACTACAAAGGAATCAAAGTCTTATTAATGCAAACATCAATTCTTCAGGAGCTGAGCTTCCATGACTATTTCTGTACGATGCTTTGCAGCATCTCCACGCTAATTAAACCTTGGTCCAATTCACCAACCTCAAAGAATGCATTGGCCTGGATTTTGTACTCAGTGAGGAAGCGATGCCACTTGAGATTCTCAGTGCTGTCACAATCACTCCTCCTCTACAGAGAAGGTACGGCCAGGGATTCCCAAGGGTCACTGGGGAATGTTGTATTTCTTCAAGGAAGCCTTCAGCACGTCCTTGAAGCAAGTGACGCAGTTACGGATTGTGATTAAACTCGAATAAGGAGTATGGACTCTGGCACACTGATTTTCTGTCTCTTGGGGTGAGGTGCAGTGGGAGTGGGAGGTGATTGGGAGTTGCTGTGATGATGGTCACTGCACCTATATGTTTGGATCAGAAGCCCACCCCTTAAAGTCGGTGCTAGGAACCGAGTGGTGAAGTGTTAATACCATTTGCTGGCTAGTTCAGGAGCACACAAGCCCCAGTGTGCTGAATTCCTTACTTGTTCCAAGCAGCAATAGGTGATCTGGAAAGGGCAAATATATTTTCTTACAGCCACAGATTCTACAGCGCAGAAACAGACCCTTCAGCCCACTGAAACAGTGCTGACCATCAAACACCCATTTACTCGAATACCACTTTTGTCCCCTCCCAAGTGAACATTACCGATGGTCCAACCACATAGACACCACAGTCAAGAAAGCTCACCAACACCTCTACTTCCTCAGGAGGCGAAAGAAATTTGGCATGTCCCCTTTGACACTCACCAACTTTTATCGATGCACCCTAGAAAGCATCCTATCTGGATGCATCACAGCTTGGTATGGTAACTGCTCTGCCCGGGACCGTAAGAAACTGCAGGGAGTTGTGGACACAGCCCAGCAAATTATGGAAACCAGCCTCCCCTCCATGGACTCTGTCTATATTTCTCACTGCCTCAGTGAAGCAGCCAGTATAATCAAAGACCCCAGCCACCCAGGACATTCTCTCTTCTCCCCTCTCCCATCAGGTTGAAGATACAGGAGCCTGAGGGCACATACCACCGGGCTCAAGGACAGCTTCTATCCTGCTGTTTAAAGACTTTTGAACAGTTCCCTTACACAATAAGATGGACTCTTGACCTCACAATCTACCTGGTTATGACCTTGCACCTTATTGTCTACCTGCAGTGCACTTCCCTGCAGCTGTGAAACTTTACTCTGTATTCTGTTATTATTTTTACCTGTACTACTTCAATGCACACTGTACTACCTCAATGTACTGTGTAATGAATTGATCTGTACGATCGGTACGCAAGACAAGTTTCTCACTGTACCTCGGTACAAGTGACAATAAGAAACCAATACCAATAATTCTCCAGCCACCCACCTGCACTAGGGCCGATTTACAGTTAGCCCGCCAACCAGCATGTCTTGAGCACATGGGAGGAAACCGGAGCAGCTCAAGGAAACCCGTGCAGTCACAGGGAGAACGTGCAAACTCCTCGCAGGTAGCACCGTAGTCAGGAATGAACCCAGGTCACAAGAGCTATGCAATAGCAACTCTAAACATTGCACCACTGTACCACTGTCTATACCAGTTGCAGTTTATGACAGAATGTGAAACTTTGTGCATTTGTCTTTCTAAAAAAAGTTTATTTAATAATCAAAAATACGCAATCTTTCCAAACAATATCAATAACAGAAACTTACCACAAGCTGAACCGAAAGTAAAATCCAGCTTAATGTAGTGACGATGCCCTTGGCTAGGTGACACTGCAATCTTATTGAATGATATAAGATTTATAATTATTTGTTTGAACTAAAACCACTTTGATTCATGAGAAGTATGAATAGCTGTAAATTAATTATTGTCTCCCAACAACTAAACATATAACATTTTGACTGTGGTTGTATATTTAACCAGTGTGAGTTCAGCTTGCTTTGGGTTATTGGAATTCTTGTTGTCTCAGTGTTCTGTTCAGTAGCAGGTTTTGCTTTGCCAACCACTGGCATCAATGTGTCCTTTCAGCCACACAGTTCATCACTGCGCTTGTATATAGTGTCTCCTGCCCTTGATCTTCTGCAGGGTGTGAGGGGAATGTGTCTCCAACCCATCCTTTGGATGATGCAGGATACTGGTGACTCCATGAATTGTGCAGAAATATAAAACCATGAAGGAAACCACTAGCTTTACCATTCTAAGTGGAAGACATTGGGGGGTTTGGCAGCAGAATTTCTTGCACATTATTGCAGTGCATTTTGTAGATGGGACACACTGCATCAATAGTGCACCGGTGGTGGGTGGAGTGAGCGTTTAATATGGTGGGTGGGCTGACAATCAATTGGGCTGGACAAAGTCTTCCTAAAGATGTAATTAAGACAAATGCTCCACATTTATTTATTCTCTCATTACGTAGATAACTTTCCATTCCTCAGTCCTGTGACAGCTCAGAAATCAATGTGTTTATATTTGAACGTTCAAGTCTAAATAGATTGGTTCTGTCTTCAATCGGCAACCACCTTTTGACTGAGCAAGTTCCTTCAGATGCGTTGTACCATAATGTGCAGCGCGATGGTGAAAACCCTCTCTTCACTGCAGGTTTAATGTACGTTAGACAGGAAAACTAACGAGAGGGCAGGGAAATAAGTAGGCCATGCAAAATTTGTGAGAGGCACAATATATTTTTAGCTCAAACAACACAAAGCCTACTTTTCAAAACCTGGGAAGCCATAACGGTTGAGCAGATTAATGGGTTATGAATGTTAATTAGATTAATTAAAAGACTTGTTCCCCTAGAATTTCAAACCACATGTTTTATATTTATGAGTCTAGAACTGTTGTGGAAGAAAATATATGTGTGCACTTTAAAAAGCAAGAAGACAGCGGTTTCTGTAAAGGGAAAAATGAGGTGTTTTTTTTTTAAAATTCAACATATGTTTTATTTATAAAAAATTCAAATACAGAACAATCATTTTCATTATATGTCATGTTATTCCAATTATTTAACATTAACACATCATCAGCTATCATTTATATACAAGCCTTGAGCAAATAGTTCACGGGGTTTTAACACAGATTATAATCTCTGTGTGCACTGGTGGGAGACTGTGACCCTTTCCCCTGGGGCACTTGCAGACTGCACACAGTTTCAGCATATCTCTTAGCACACAGTCCTGGACCTCAGAGCATGCCAGTTTGCGGTACTTGGTAATGGATGATGCCTTGCTCTAGGACACCACTGAGTTTTGGGAATCTTTCACCATGTGGATGGTTTCTCCAGATCAGTTGATATTTGTTTCAGGGTGTCCCTGGGATCAACACAGAGTCCCATGTTAATCCAGTCAAACCTCAGCAAACGTCCTTGCATCTCTCACCCAGACCTTCCTGGCAAAAGCACATCCGAGAAGGAGAAGAGCAATGTTCGTGCATGTGTCACAAGGGCAGCGTGGGGTACAGCCAATATTTCCACCAGACCTAAAAGAACTGACGAGAAGGCCTTTCTCACCATCAAGCAGCCTTGTTTCACGTTTGAATGCTCTGATGAGTGTTCAAGTAGTGAATTCATTCCGAATGCCAATGATTAGAACATTACTTCTGTGGAGGTCTTAAGACCCAGAGTGTCACTCACAGGTAGTGAATAACCTATTTCCATAATATTTTTATAAATATTTTTAGATTGCCAGCATTTTCAGGTTCTTTTTAAACATCTGAATTTAACTCCTACTGCTTGCCACCTGTGGTGTTTGAAAGAAATATCCCGAGTTGCTTTTTTCTCTCTCTGCTCTGGAAATAGACGGGAAATGAACATAAACGAGGAAATGGATGTCGAGTCTGAATGGACAAATTAGACCATAGAACAGTATCGCGCAGGAACAGGCCCTTCAGCCCACCAGGTCTGTGCCGAACACAACGCCAATTTCAACTAATCTCATCTGCCTACACATGGCCTATTTCCCTCCATCCCCTGCCGATTCATGTGTCTGTCTAAGTTGCCTCTTAAATGTTGCTATCATATCTGCTTCCAGTACCTGCCCTGGCAATGTGTTGCAGGCACCTACCACTCTCTGTGTGAAAAAACTTGCCTGGTAAATCTCCTTAAATCTTTCCCCCATTCACCTTAAAGCTATGCCCAATAGTATTCGACATTTCCATCCTGGGAAAAAGACCTTGACCATCTACCCTTCCTTTGTCTTTCTCAGTTTTATAAACCTCTATCAGGTCTCCCCTCAGCCTCCGATGCGCCAGAGAAAACAATCCAAGTTCGTCCAATCTCTCCCTTCCCACTTAAAGGGAATCCCCACCCCCTTTCCCCGCAGTCACACCACGCTTCTTCTCCCCTTTCCTAGCCTCCGTTTTTTTCCTCTCTCTCCTTATCTTTGACCCATCCCCTGGTGGATCTGCTCTCCCCTCCTCCCCCGCACCTGCCCATCACCACCTCTTACCTGCATCTACCTATCACCACCCTGTGCCCACCGCGCCTCCCCTCTTCTGTCCACCTATCACTGCTCTGCTTTTCCCTCCTACGTATTGGGCTTCCCCTTTTCCTATCTTCAGTCCTGAGGAAGGGTCCTGAGCCGAAACGTTGACCGCCTGCTTTTCTCCACGGATGCTGCCTGGCCTGCTGAGTTCCTCCAGCGTCATCGTGTTTTTCATCTAGATTCCAGCATCTGCAGACCTTTGTTTCTCTCCTTATAGCTAATACTCTCTAATCCAGGCAGCATCCTGGAGAGCAGATTCTAGCACCTGAAGTCTCTTGTGTCTCCATATCCTGGTGAACATTCTGCACCCTCAGTTTTATACAGCTGTGCACTCCAATAAAATGCAAAAATACTCAATGTATTTATACACAGTGAAATAGTGCCTTGGGGTGATTACCTGATCTGGGATATTGTGTGATCAAGATTCATCTCACAATTCTATACAGCCACCAAAGCACTTTGATGTATTCTTCATAGAGAGTGGTAGACTCAGCCAGTTCCATCATGGATACATCTCTCCCCACCATCGAGGACATCTACAAGAAGCGATGTCTCAGGAAGGTGACATCCAACATCAAGGACTCCCATCATCCGGGCCATGCCCTCTTCTCGATGCTGCCATCAGGCAGGATGTACAGGAGCCTGAAGACCCACACCTCAAGGTTCAACGACAGCTTCTTCCCCACTGCCCTCAGGTTCTTGAACCCACCTGAAAAAAGCCTAATACTCCCTCAGACTACATCTCCCTCAACTTGCACTAACGTCATTATGTTTATTAAGTTATGTATAATTTATGTTAATTTATGTTTATAATGTCCTGTGCTGCTGCTGCAAAAAGTTAATTTTCATGGCATTTATACCCTGGGTATGTTTGCCCATGACAATAAACTTGAATAAACGTGAACTTGAATCTTGAACTTGAATAATGTAGGAAAAATAGGATGGACAGAATGTTTCATCCTGAGTCAATGTCACCAATTATTTATCTGTGATATTGTCCCTCAAAGGTTAAGTGTTCTGGTTCACTTCTGAGGTAAATTCTGTTTCCCAATTATTCCCTATTTAGTTGGCCTAGTATGTACATGGGGCAGGAAGTTGCCATGATTATCGTGACAACTTGGCAATCAGCAACAGCATAACCAGAGCCGTGGTGTGTTGGTTCAGAAACCAGCGTCAATACCAATCATGTTGCTATGGTATTTAGGGAAATAGTGATGCATTGTTCAACAAGGCAGGAGAGCACATAAGCAGCAGAATACACTGCCAGACCTTGCCGTGAATGCTTTAAGATGTTTTGATCCACTAGTGTAGAAGAAGTGTTTGAAAGCCAGGCGGGATGCAATTATCACCCCTTTGAAGTCTCCTATCGTGCTGTAGTTCCGCAGTGCGCTGAGTGCTCGAGGGAGGGCAGGATGTGGCTGTCCTCTTCCTGTCGTCGGTTCCTGCAGGTGTCCACGGATGGGAATGTTGTCCCATGAAACCTTTCCCAAGCGATTCTGCAGACGCTGTTTGAGAGATGCGTGAGTCACGTGGGACTGAGCAGGAAGCACCAGAGATGGTGACACACCTGGGGCAGTAAACTCTCTGCAGAGAGTGAACTAATTACCAAAGGCAAATATCCAAATGCATTGTTTCTCTTTTGAACCTTTCATGAGAATGGTGTTGGTGGTCGGGAGTGTCACACATGAACTTTCATCATTTGGGGTCACTCCTGGTTCATTGAAGATGGAACCTTTCAGGCAGTGGTCACAAGTTTGCTGAGGCTTCGTGTTCTTAGGGCCCCTGTGGCAATCTCCTCTCTCGCTCCTGCTCCCTTCCTCCCTCCCTCTCTATCTCTCTCTCTTTCTCTCTCTCTCTCTTTCCTCTCTCTTTTCCTGTCTCTCTCTCTATCCCTGTCTCTCTCTCTTTCCCTGTACTCCTCTCTCTCTCTTTCCATGTCCCTCCCTCTCTTTCACCGTCCTGCTCTCTCTCCCTCTCTTTTCCTGTCCCTCTTTCTCTTCCCACATCCCTCTCCTCTTTCCCTGTCCCTCTCTCTTTCCCTGCCCTCTATCTCTCTCTCTCTTCCCCTGTTCCTCTCTCTCTCTCTCTTTCCCTGTCCCTCTCTCTTTTCCTGTCCCTCTCTCTCCCTCCCTTTCCCTGTCCCTCTCTCTTTCCCTGCCCTCTATCTCTCTCTCTCTTCCCCTGTTCCTCTCTCTCTCTCTTTCCCTGTCCCTCTCTCTTTTCCTGTCCCTCTCTCTCCCTCCCTTTCCCTGTCCCTCTCTCTTTCCCTGCCCTCTATCTCTCTCTCTCTTCCCCTGTCCCTCTCTCTCTCTCTTTCCCTGTCCCTCTCTCTTTTCCTGTCCCTCTCTCTCCCTCCCTTTCCCTGTCCCTCTCTCTTTCCCTGCCCTCTATCTCTCTCTCTCTTCCCCGTTCCTCTCTCTCTCTTTCCCTGTCCCTCTCTCTTTTCCTGTCCCTCCCTCTCTCTCTTCCCCTGTCCTTCTCTCTCTCTCTTCCCCATCCCTCTTTCCCTGTCCATCTCTTTCTTTCCCTGTCCCTCTTTCTCTTTCCCCATCCCTCTGTCTCTCTTCCCCGTCCCCCTCTCTCTCTCTTCCCCTGTCTCTCTTTCTCCACTTCTCTCTCCTTCCCCATTTCTCCATTTTTTCCTTTCTCTCTTTCCCTATTTTCCCTCATTTCTCCCTCTCTCCCTCCTCCCCCATCCCCCATCCCCACACCAACTATTTAAGTAATGTGGTATTTGAAGGAAATCTGAAAAAAATCTTTGTAAAGGAAAGAGCCGTGCATTTCTGTCGCACCTTTCACGATTTCAGGATGCATGAAAATACTTTGCAGCCAATGACGTCTTTCAGAATTGTACTCACTCTGCAATTGACAATTCTGTCTTCTGCATTTCTCATCACCACCAGTTCCTTGTGCACACATGTACATGCATGTGGGTGTGTGTGTGTGAATGCACATGTACTTGGTCTCTGTAGCAAGGCCTGATCTCTGATTGGGACCTCCTGGCCATTGGGTGAAGATCTCACCTTGTCAAGACCGTGCAGTGACTGGTATGCAACGGCATTCTCACTTTAAAAAGGTTCAAGCACGGGCATCTTCCACCCCTTCAAATGCTGGAGTGGAAGCAAGCCATCTTCAACTCCAGACGGTGCCGCAGCCGGTAGAGCCGCTGGCCCTCGGCTCCAGCGACCCCGGTTCAATCCTGACCGCCTGTGCTGTCTGTGTGGAGTTTGCACGTTCTCCTTGTGACTGTGTGGGATTCCTCGAGGCACACCAGTTTCCTCCCACATTCCAAAGAGGTGCCAGAGGGTTAATTGACCACTTTACATTGTCCCTAGTGTGAGTGGTTGGAAGGAGAATTGGGTGGCCGGGGGGGCTGGGGGCAAAGAGTTGCTGGGCATGTGGAAGAGTAGAGTTACAGAGAAATAAGTGGGGGAATGATGTGACTGAGGGAAATGCCTTGGGAGCTAGAATGGACGTGATGGGCCAAATGATCTACTTCTGCATTGTAAATGCAAGTGTGAAAATTATCTGAAAGGAGGAGGAGGTTCCTTGTGTCCAGAGAGAGAATGCTGGGAATAGTGAGTGGTTTGAGTACTAACTGAGGAGAGAGAAGAGCAGTCAATGATCTTTCAGTTTAGCCGCAAAGTGCTTTCAGCAGAGCAGCTTGTTAACAAGTAGAGAAAAGCCAGGAGAGTGGGTGGTAGGTTAGATGAGAGAAGGACATAAGGTACAAGAATACGTGACCAAAGGTATGATGTTGCAAGGGGTGGGTGGGTAGTAATGGAGCAGGTAAAGGGGTGGCACAGTAGTGTAGCGGTTAGTGTGACGCTATTACAGCATCAGCGACCCTGGTTCAATTCCCGCCGCTGTCTGTAAGGAGTTTGTACGTTCTCCCCGTGACTACGTGGGTTTCCTCCGGGTGCTCCGGTTTCCTCCCACATTTCAAAGACGTACGGGTAGGTTAGGTTTAAAATGGGCGTCACGGGCTCGTTGAGTCAGAAGGGCCTGTTACCGTGCTGTAACTAAAAGTTTTTTAAGTTTTAATGTAGCAGGTAAAGGGGACAATGACAGTGCAGGAGGAGGTGTAAGC